>NC_046187.1:75912841-77245858 GCF_011004875.1 Balearica regulorum gibbericeps | reverse complement strand
GGGCTATATGTATGGGTATGGTGTGCTATATGAGCAGAGGTAAGTCAGCTGTGGTGGACCTCATTACCCCACAGTGGGAAAATTAACTAGAGTGTACCTTTCTCTTCAGCTTGGTGTTAATTTTAATATTCGACCATTTTTTTTCCTTTCCACCCAGATTTACCTCAAGATATATGTAACCACTGCCAAGGAAATCAGTGGGAACTGTACTGGAGACGAGAGAAGCCCTGTCTTTTACTTGTAGTTGAAGAAGTTTCAAGGTTTCTGAGATTGTTTCTGCATATATGTACAGCTTACCCCCAAAAGTTATTTGCAGTAAGGTCTGGTTTGTATGAATAAGACAAGAAGTCATAGAATCACATTACATTCCAGAAAATATGGACAGTGAAACAGATCTCCCTAGTATGCACAGTCAAAGAGCCTGGCCTGCTAGTAACGATATCTCTGTGCATAAGGTACCTGGTTTTCCTTGAATATTTATAGGGAGACAAGATGTTCTCATCCATTTTTAGATATTGGAAAAAAATAAATCCCTCAAGGGGAAAAGAGAAAATTATGAACTCAAGTTGTGTAATTATACATAATCGCTTTGAGTCCAAGTTAGGTACATTGATTTGCACTGGCTCGAGACCTATCCACTAATTTTTATGTTAACTTGTATAGCTCAGACCCTGAAGACATTTTTGTAGCATTTGCCAGTATTTCAAGGTGTTTGCATGAATTTTAATGCTCATTAAAATCATGTATTAATAATAATAGCTAGAGCCAGCTACATTATGGGAGGTAGCTTGAATACTTTTAATTCACTATTCTACTAATGCACAACAGTCACCTCAAGTTACTTCTTAGTCAATGTTTTGCATATTCTTGACAATATAATGACATTTGTATTGACAATGCATATCTGAGGCTGTCATCTTCATATTGTACATCTTCCACTTGCTGCTCACTTAGTTCTCATAATTTGCTTTCAAAATGTGTGTGCGAGAGGGAAGTATGAACTCTTCACACGGGTAAAACACATATATCTTTAGTGGCCACTATAAAGTATGATGTAAAAAAACCCTTTATGTACTCACAGACTAACTTGAAACCTTATCAACAGTTTTTCAGGTATTTATTCTTAATATACCTTTTAGTCATTCCTTTCTGCTTCAATTGTTCTCAGGTTGGTTCCACATTTTCCCCTCCCCAGTGCTTGCAAAGGAACAGCGTCCCACTGCTTCAACTTTTCCCCCTCAAAACACCACCTGATGAAAAACTAATGTTAAATTAGCTAAAAAAATCATGCAAAGTAAGTAACAGTTCAACTTTTTTTCTCCTGGGGGAAAAAAAAAAGATTTTAATTCTCTTGGGTACCTGTGACACAGGTAGATAATATGAATTATGACATGAAAGTCGTAAAATGGAAGAAACTCCCTGTTTTCATATTTAACAATGTTTAAGTGACCTTCTTCACATATATGAAAATAAGCTTTATTAACCTGTTCTCAGTGACTCAAATCTATACTCTATGCCCTATGGAAAGGGCAATTAATTTTCTAAATCTGTCCAATCTTTGTTTCCATAACTGAAATCTTTCTATTAACAATATCTGAAACACTGTTCAAAATTTGCTCTTCTCAGGTTCTTTACTACTGGTTTTCAAGCCAGAACCAGATCTCAAAAAACATCACCATAGTATATGCATTTGTAACGATATATAAAAGTTTAATTTATGGGTAGGCGGGTCTTACAGGTTAAGTCATTCACATAAATGTAATTTCACTGACTTCAGAGCAAGCATTTTAATATGTAACACATATTATTTCTCTTAGATTCGATCCTGAAGTTGTTCACAGCTGCAAGAGCAGTACAGTTATAAAGACCGATGAATTACAAGGTGACCACTACTCTTCAGTTGTCATTGGAGAAAGAAGAAAACTTCCTGATTCAGGAGCTGGTTTTGCTTTAATATCATCCAGTTCTTCAGGATAATGTATAAGTACACACAGAGCTTCATTACTCTTTGCCTTCTTGGTTGCCTGTGAGCAAAGTGCATACTTTGGACAAGCTACAATCATCAATATGGGTAGCTTTTGTACTTGAATGAGTATGTTACAGCTGTACCTAACTTCAACAGTAATACCTTTTGGGCTGAGATTGTCTCATAGAATCACAGAATGATAAATGGTTTGGGTTGGAAGGGACCTCAAAGACCACCTAGTTCAAAACCCCCCTGCCATGGGCAGGGACACCTTCTACATGTCCACCTTGCCCAAAGCCCCATCCAACCTGAATCTTAAACACTTCCAGGGTTGGGGCATCCACAGCTTCTCTGGGCAACCTGTGCCAGTGCCTCACCACCCTCACAGTAAAGAATTTCTTCCCAATATCTAATCTTAATCTCCCTTCCTTCAGTTTAAACTTGTATACCCCTTGTCCTCTCACTACATGCGCTTATAAACAGTCCCTCTTCACCTTTCTTGTAGTCCCCCTTAGGTACTGGAAGTCTGCTCTAAGGTCTCCCCGGAGCCTTCTCTCCTCCAGGCTGAACAACCCCAACTCTCTCAGCCTGTCCTCATAGGAGAGGTGCTCCAGCCCTCGGATCATCTCCGTGGCCTCCTCTGGACTCACTCCAACAGCTCAATGTCTCTCCTGTACTGGGACCCCTAGAGCTGGACGCAGTACTCCAGGTGGGGTCTCACAAGAGCAGAGTAGAGGGGCAGGATCACCTCCCTCGACCTGCTGGTCACCCCTCTTTTGATGCAGCCCAGGACACAGTTGGCTTTCTGGGCTGCAAGCGCACGTTGCCAGCTCGTGTTGAGCTTTTCATCAACCAGCACCCCTGAGTCCTTCTCCTCAGGGCTGCTTTCAATCCATTCCTCACCCAGCCTATAGTTGTGTTTGGGATTGTGCCAACCCATGTGAAGGACCTTGCACTTGGCCTTGTTGAACTTCATGCGGTTCACACAGGCCCACCTCTCCAGCCTGTCAAGGTCCCTCTGGATGGCATCCCTTCCTTCCAGCGTGTCGACCACACCATACAGCTTGGTGTCATCGGCAAACTTGCTGAGGGTGCACTCGATCCCACTGTCCATGTTCCATCATTCAAAGATGTTAAACAGTGCCGGTCCTAATACTGACCCCTGAGGAATGCCACTCGTTACTGGTCTCTACTTGGACATTGAGCCATTGACCGCAACTCTTTAAGTGCGACCATCCAACCTCTGGTCTCCTCTTCTACGGACTATGTAAGGTTAAAAGTTTTATTTTCCCTAAAAGCAATTGTTTGAGAAATGCAAATAAATAGCAGAAAATGAATAAAGTAAGGATGACAACGCACAGATTTTTTGTGGATTTCTCTCTGATCTATCACATTTTCAAAATAATATTTGTCAGTACATCTACCTGGAAAGAGAGTATAAATGCTACACTTTCCAAATGCTCAGTGAAGCTGATATAAGGACTAAGGCACTTAAACATCAGAATTAAAGGTGAACTCAAAATATAGAATGTTCATCTAATAAAAACTATTGTTTTCTTCTTCTTCTGTTGTTAACAGGAGGCAGCACTGAAAAATAAAATGTTGTTTGATTGTTCTGTACCTTTACTTGGGCTGTAAATTATGTGCCTGAAGATATTTATTACTTACTGGATTAACTTGACTGTGAACAAGAAAAGAGTTGGTTTGTCGCTGGCAAAAGGAATTAAAGTTAAACTTTAAAAAGATTATGGAGTTGCAAGGTGCAGTGTATTGGGTATTTTGTCTAACACTGTCAAGAAATTCATCACTATCCCTCATAAAGCATTCCAGAAGAATTAACTTGTAGCTTGTGATCACAAATATACATGAAAGTAGGAAATATAAATAGCACTGACATTTCAAGCATGAGTTCTACTTCAGAGAGGAGCTGAGAAGAAAAAAAAAAAGTGCAAGCAAATAAAAGTCAAGATTTTTATATATTTATTTTAGAATCATAGAATGGTTTGGGTTGGAAGGGACCTTAAAGATCATCTAGTTCCAACCTCCTGCTATGGACAGAGACACCCTCCACTATATCAGGTTGTTCAAGGCCTGGTATTTTTTCCATTTTTGCAACTGGTATGTTTTTACAATAAAAATATAATTATACTTACCTATAATTATTCTTAGTTCTTATAGGATGTGGCAGGTGCACCCGCCCTGACAAAGCCCATGGGAAAACCTTCCTGCCGCAGTTTGAATTACGCCCGCAGGGCAGTGGCAGTTTCAGTTGACAGGACACAAGGCTGAGGTCTTTGGCCAATAGGGACCTACGTGACCATATATGACCACAGGTCAGATTCGAATTGGGTATAAATGGAGTCCTGTGAAGGGGCCACCTTGAGTCGGTCTCCCTCAGGGCAGCGGGTCTGCGGTCAGAGGCTCTCCCCGTGGGTTGGGACAACACCTGCGGGTCATCTTCTGTACAGATGAGAGACCTCATCTTACACAGGTGAGTGATTTTGTGCATTTTGGGTCATCAACCATAAACCTTAGGAGCTCTTAAGTCAGCGGTGTAGTACTAATGTCCTGACCAACATCCTGAACCCGTGGATTGTTAATGTCTGTTGGAGCCAGAGTGGTTTCAGCTAGAACAAAACTTAGTTTTTACCCTTCCATCTTGTAAAATAAATATTTTTGTTTGATTGTTTGTTAACTGGACTGGCCTAGTTTGTGTGGTTCCGTGACATAGGATGAGATCTAGATTTTGTCTGAGCTGCTGTAGAGATGGTATGAGCCTTTGGAACAGACAGAAGTTTGTTAGTGATGAGTCAAAAGCTGGATAACATCCCAAAGGAACTACAAACCCATGTAAATTTTCAATTGTAGTGTAAACTGCAATATTTCAATCTTGGTATTCCTAAAGAGAGAAAAAAACCCAAAGAAACCCACAATTACCAGTATATTTATAATTAAAAGCAGCAAGTACTTAAATGAATTTTATCTTGAGAGAGGATAACCAAAGAATAAAAATAAATCAATAACACTTAAATAAAAAAAAAATAATCTCTGTGACATAGTGAAGACATTGAATGTATTTATCTTAATCTCATGTAGGGCTAATGAACTTGAATAAAACAGCGTGCTAAAGCACTTACTGATTTAATCCGTCATTGGATTAAATTTAAATATTCTCCTTCGGTAGATTCTCGTTAATGTACAAATAGGGTGAACTTAATTTTATTGTTTCTTTTTTGCTGTTTTGCTTTTATTTGCCTCTATTATCCACATCCAAAACCCGCAACCTTTTGGCTTACCTGGAAGTCCCTCTCTTGAAACCAGGTTACTGATGAATTCAAATACTTTTTCCTATTTGTTTATTGCTCCATGTACTGTTCACAGTGTCATGCAAGACTGAGATGGAAACTGCCTCTTAGATCATCCAGTCCATCTGGAAATGCTTCAAACTTCCTACAAGACAATTACATCTTCATACCTCTTTTTGGTGTAGTAGGGTCTACCGCTGAGTGACTTTTCTCATCAAGACTTTTAAGAAAGCAAAAAAATTATGTGATGATTTTGAATGGAATAAATATATTAATAATGAAAGGTTATGAAAATACTTCACATTGAAGTCTTCATCCAAGAGTCAGAGAACAACAGAACTATGGCATAAAATACAGATAAAATGATGAATAACCCAAACAATGATTCCTAGCCTTTCTTCACCAATAACAATGAAATGCATATTTGCTATTTCTCTTTATATTCTGTGTTTACTAGGACAGACTGCTAAAAGCAAGTAGATTGAAATACTAGTGGAAAGTGAAGTTTCCATTTAAAATCCGAATTAAGGATTTATATCATTTAAGTGGTTCCTAGAAGCTTGTTAATCAAAATAGAGGATACTGAAATCTAGTATCCCTTCCAAAGCGATTCTATGATTCTATGATTCTATGATTCTGTTGTCTACGTCCATTAAGCTCAGCAATATAAGTGAAATTGAGGGCCAGTGATTTCAAATTTAGATCCTTTAGTGTTCGTGTAGGCACAGAAATTAGAATGCATTCTGCCTGTTTATTTCAGTGTTCAGACTGCTGACCAGCTGAAGAATATAAAACTATTTCTCACATAGCTTACTAGCTAGTGACCTGAGATAGCCAAGTCCCAGTATCACAGATCTGAAAACCATAAAATAGCTTAAAGCCATGAGATATTCAATATAATATGATTGGGGTAGGTTTTATTTGTTGTTTTTTTGTTGGTTTTGGGGTTTTTTTTCTTCTTCTTTTTTTAGGGTATAAACTTTTATTTTTTTCCTCCACAACTAGAAAAAAAATGAAATTAAAAGTACATGAATTCAAGAGCCTCTTGTATTTATGTTCCTCTATCTAGTATCACACGCTTTAGCAACACTACATCTAAAATATAAGAAGTAGTTCTAATACTCTGAGTCTCATGGTAAAATGTTAAAATCTGAGCTACAATCGTGTGAATGATTTAGTAGTGGAAAGAGCGGGGCGGGGGGGGGGCGGGGGAAACCTAAGAAAATTGTAGCTCCTGGATATGAACATCTCTCCTGTTTGTTGAGTGAACATAAAAATATGCTGAGCAGCACAGCCTGATGCAAGTTAACTGATCAATCCAGCTCTGGAACAAGAAGTAATATATTTGTGTTAGTGTGGTGCCAAAGACAAATTAATTATCCCTGCTAAAGGGGAAGATTTATTAGCTCGAGCAGAGCAATGTTTCTGTGATTATACTGGTTTTAGGACGTGAGAATGTAAGAATGGTTGTATTTGGCTGTAGCAAAACCCCACCTAGCTCAGCACCCGGCCTCCAACAGAGGCCAGTAGTGGGTGTCCAGAAACGATATAAGAATTGGAAACCATGTCATGTTCCTAGCGTGTGCTCGTAGACACCAGCTAACTGTGGCTCAGGGGTTTTGCGAGCCATCGCTTATAACTTTACGTTTCAGGTCCCAAATTGTACCTGGCCATGAGCGCAGCCATACACCCAGAGGTAACCTGAGGATCTCCTCAAAAAGAAAAAAAGTGCATGACATATATATCTGCAGTGTCTCAACTGCAGTGGAACAGGAAACATCAAGCCTATTTAAAATGCTTACTAAATTCACAAATTATCATAGCTAAATTTTGCTAAATGTAAACAGTGCTCCAAAAATGATCCTTAAATTAAAATGTCCATGGAAAACGTGGCTTGACTTAGAAGAAACTATTTAGATTAATCGGCTATACCGAAAAAACTTGTTCATATTTCTAGTTGTATAATATATATTAATCAGAGGTGACTTTTTTCTGAATTACCACAAGCACAATTGCATGCAAATTAGTTCAATTAAAATGGATTAATCAGCTAACTGTTCTTTTTTTGGGTTTTTTTTCACCTTTTTTTTTTTTTTTCAGTCAAAGTTAGACACTAACCTCCTTGCTTGGGGTCATAATGTATTCGTGGTGCTACCACAAAACTCTGCACTAAAATGGAAGCATGAATTTGCCTGCCTTCGACATCTGTGATAGTTTGAGTAGCAAACAGACAGAACAACTAACAACAGAGGATGACAAAGCAAACTAGCTGTAAATTTTGTATTGACCATAAAAAACATTAAGTACAGTTTAATACTGAATAAACATATTTACTAAGCATATATAAGGACCAATTGGAGAGCTACCCTCAAGTGTTATCTCCAGGATAGACTGCTAATCTCCATAGCTAAATTGGCCAAGCTATTTGGCAAAGTACATCTACTAGACATACAGTCACTAAATATACCTATACAGGTAAATAAAGTATGGCTCAAGGAATGACCGATAATTGTCCAGACTCCAGTTCTCAGTTTACATCCTATTTACAGCCAGTAGCAACTAGCAGGCAATATTTGAAAACGGTGTGAGTGGAAGTGAATACTAAAAACTGTTCAGAGTAGGCAGTTTGGATATGGTCATCATATTTTGGGGGGAAGAGGGCAGATTGAAGCTTGTGGAGGTGAATTGTTCCATGCCTTTTGGCCCCTGGATTAAAAAACAGGTCCTGACCAGTTTTATTTGTTCCACAGTTGCAGACAGTTCTGAAATTTTTGCTTGTTTGCTTGCTATTGTTTTTCATTTGCTGTCAAATTTTTGCACCGCTTGTTTGAAAAACGCAAGGTAATTTGATAGAACTCTTTCAAAAAGGTTTTTCTGTCACGAAAGTCAACAGGTGATGTGACTTTGTCATGCTCTGAAATGGCAAAGCTTTGCTACCAGAACCTTTTTAATATAGATGTGGCAATTAGTGTTCTGATTAGGTTCTGGCAGCTACTGAAAAACAGGGTACAGTGAACACTGCTAAAGACTTTGTAGTCTTAGGCAATTAAAGGGCTATTATGCTATTGTTGCATACAGCAATTACACTACAAAATACTGACGCAGTCCTCATCTAGATAGACAACTGCAAATTGTCGTAGTTGATTGTGTGCTCATACAAAGTCAGCAACTGTAGAATCATAATTAAATTTGGCAACCTAGAAATTCTGAAGAATCAAAGATCTTTTGAAAAAGAAGAATTGTTTATACTCTGTGGAATTTTATTGCAGGAAAATCTCTCATGCTGGAAAATGTGAAGATCATTATTGTGTAGCTGTTCTCTGCTTTTTTTCCTGGACAGGAAATATTCAAAGCAAAATGTGACCATTTGAGATGCAATGGTGTCTCTGTCAGAGGCAGACATCTTTAAAAAAGGTAACACAGTTATGTAGCTGAATATATAACTGATGGAATAATAACCTCTGTGGAGAATCTTAGTCTGATGAAATTCATTAAAAGTTTTTTTCATAGACATTAAAACTTTTTTATTGGCTGAACTTGGATCTCAGTCACATTGTCATAAATCTGGAAAAAAAAATTAATTAAAAATGTGTGAAGATGTTGGGAAATGGTAAAATTGAGGCTATATTTTTAAGAAAATTGATTCTTTCTGGTAATTAGCAATACGAAGCATGAAATGTATAAGCATGTCATTTCAGTATACTTGAAAGAGAAATGCCTTTATTTCAGATGAGATTTGTACAGATTTGGGTTTTGCAACACAGTTCACCGATATGTGTGCAGATGAACTCAGGTGAGCACCTGAATCTGTGACTATATGATCCATGGCTCATCTGTCTTCTGACAAAGTTATTGCCTCCTGAACAGACTGCAGATTACCTATTTGAGTTTGTCTGGCAAGATCTAAATCATTTAGCAGCTTGCTAAGGCATCAGGGGTGCTGAGATGCACACAGATTTCAGCGTCAAGCAGACATATCTAACCAGCTATTTCCAGACTTACTGTCTGCATGGACAGCATGAGTGGTCTTGAGGACGTCACAGTGGTGGGTCTCAAGGTGCAGTGTAGAGATATGGGTTGATGATGTCTACAATGGTTGCTCTGCTGTAGCAAAGTTAAACTATCATTATTCTAAAGTAACTTTCTTTTGAAGATAAAGACATTTGGAGATTTCCAGGATGCGAGGTGATTTGGACATACGACTAAAAAAGGGACACAACATTAAAACTACGGTATGTGAATTTGACCAAAGAAAGAGTCACAGCTGAATTCTGTTAGGATAGATCTGATCTAATATAACTTCATAGAATCATAGAATCATAGAATGGTTTGGGTTGGAAGGGACCTCACAGCCCATCTAGTTCCAACCCTCCTGCCATGGGCAGGGACACCCTCCACTAGCCCAGGTTGCCCAAAGCCCCATCCAACCTGGCCTTGAACACTGCCAGGGAGCCAGGGGCAGCCACAGCTTCTCTGGGCAACCTGTCCCAGTGCCTCACCACCCTCACAGGGAAGGATTTCTTCCTGAGATCTTCTAAATCTACCCTCCTTCAGCTTCTTAAGGCCATTACCCCTTGTTCTCTCACTACGTGCCCTTGTAACCAGTCCCTTTCCAGCTTTCTTGTAGCCCCCTTTAGGAACTGGAAGGCTGCTCTAAGGTCTCCCCAGAGCCTTTTCTTCTCCAGGCTGAACAACTCTCTCAGCCTGTCTTCACAGGAGAGGTACTCCAGCCCTCGGATCATCTCCGTGGCCTCCTCTGGACTCGCTCCAACAGCTCCATGTCTATCTTGTACTGGAGACCCCAAAGATGGACGCAGTACTCCAGGTGGGGTCTCACAAGAGTGGAGTAGAGGGGCAGGATCACCTCCCTCGACCTGCTGGTCATGTCTCTTTTGTGGCAGCCCAGGACACGGTTGGCTTTCTGGGCTGCAAGCGCACGTTGCCAGCTCGTGCTGAGCTTTTCATCAACCAGCACCCCTGAGTCCTTCTCCTCAGGGCTGCTTTCAATCCATTCCTCGCCCAGCCTATAGTTGTGTTTGGGATTGTGCCAACCCATGTGCAGGACCTTGCACTTGGCCTTGTTGAACTTCATGTGGTTCACACAGGCCCACCTCTCCAGCCTGTCCAGGTCCCTCTGGTTGGCATCCCTTCCCTCCAGCGTGTCGACCACACCACACAGCTTGGTGTCATCGGCAAACTTGCTGAGGGTGCACTCGATCCCACTGTCCCTGTCACTGACAAAGATGTTGAACAGCGCTGGTCCCAACCCCTGAGGAATGCCACTCCTGTGTGGTCTCCACTTGGACTTCTGAACATTCAGACAGAAAATTAATCTTGTACTCTCTTATTCCTTGTCATGGCCATTTATCTAATACAGTTGAGAATTTAATCCCATTTGTATAGTAGTCCTGTACCAGATCAGGCTATTTAAACTATTTTAGCACAATTTTCTCACACATTATAATCATACACCTAATTTCTGACTTTCTAATATAGTGAGTTCAGAATAGAGATCTGCAGTTTGCTCAGAAGAGATCTACCAGTGAGGGGAACTGATCCTATGTTTTCCATATTCAGTACAGGTTCTTTCTGCATGGCCATGGAGATTTCCAAAGAAATTACATAACTGAAGTGTGACTTCTTTTTTGTAAGACATAAAATTTGTAATGTAATTTCAAACTTCTTTGCAAGTGCTTTATCAGTGTACAGGAGGAAATATATTCCAGTATTTTCTGTATAAAATATGACAAGTGCTAATAAGCTTGTCTGTTCACAGCATTTTAGATTACTTCGAAGTAGATTTTATTTAGAGAATATACAAAATCAACATTTTTCTGGGAAAATGACTTGTACTAACAGATGGTGGGATGGTTTTTGTTGATTTCTCCTCTCCTTTCAGGCTCTGTATTGAGCATGACAGACATTTCAAGGCCAAAACCCCAAAGGTTTCATGAGCTTATATGCAATAATAGCATGAAGTAGAATTAAGTAGGACCCAAATCTGCTGTCACTGGCCTAACTCCCCTTGACTAAGGAGAGCCCTGATCTGGAAGGTGGCTAGTGAAACACCAGCAGTATAAATAAATTCTTGTATCAAGTAAAGTCAGTTTTCTGTGAACATCTTGTGGGGTTTTCAGAGCAGATTTGGGCAGGTGTTGCTTCCCCATTAACTTCTGGGCCGAATTCCACAGCAAAATAATTGCAAGAGCAATTTCCTGCCTCCCCACACTACCACTGCATTTGGCCTAATACCCTCCGTGGGAGCTGCACCTGCCTTGTCCAGATTTAAATATGGTCTTGGCCTTGCTGTGAGTTTTGTACCATCTGCATGGACATCAGTGTGGCTGTACCAGGGCTGCCTGCATCCACAGGGCTTTCGGAAATGTCTTCCTGAGCCTTGGGGAACACTACTGAAGTTGAGGTTATATCAGGGGTGGATTTGCTTTTCTCCTCTCCCCACAACCCCCCTCACTGAACAGTAATATCAGAAAAAGGCTGGGGTTTATCTGGCTGTTGTATATGTGTACTTTCTGCCACTCTTATATAGTATTTCCTTTCCATATTTAAAGATTTAATCTATTTCATTTTCCTTGTATAGATCACGTAACAATAAATAAACTCTTCAGTTTTTGCCTAATCTGAATTGGATCTGTCACATCTGGAGAATCACAGTTTACTGCATTTTGGAAGAGCATATTTTTTGTCTTTGGAGATGCATAAAGTAATAGAAAAATGGGTGTGAATGGCGAATGGCAAAGTGCCTGGTCTGATTAAGACAGACCAACTGCATAGAAATTGCCCTGGCAAAACACAGCCAAGAGGTTCACAATTCAGTGAAGCTGGGGAATATATAAGCTCTTAACACTCTATAATGCAGTGGAAAGCAATCGGTCTCTGTCAATGCAGAAACACTTATTTAAGTAACCAGAATATTCAAAGGAAGGAGTTTCTTTGCTCCTTTTTCATTTAAAGAAGAAACATCTAAATAGGTATTCTTTCATAATCATCATCTTCTTCCCAACTAGTGTGCCTTAACTGGAAATAAAGTTGATAGAAAATACAAGACCAGTGAGGAGACTTATACAAGTGAATATAAGATGGGAAAAAAAGAATTAAATTAATCAGGAGATGTGTATGAAACATGCTCTAAAAGCAAGGTTTCACACAGTCCTTTGATAGTAATTGTTTCCTCCAGATCTTTTTAATTTCTTCTCTGTACATGTCTGTACAGTGGAAACTTTTATTTTCCATCTTGCCTTTCCAGAAATTGTCTCTTTAAATTTGTAAAGATCAGACAACTGTAGCTATTTTAAAGTTAATTGTACTTTTTTTTTTTTTTATTTTTCTGACTTTACTTTCCAACCGGTGAATTTTTCTTCTGTCATTTCCATTCCCATGGGGTTTGGTTGCTTTGTGATTTCTGATTTTGTTTTTTTTTTTTTGCCTTTCAGGATTAAAATTTCACGCTGGTTAGTGTTTGCTCTTATCTCAGTAGTCTACAGATTTCTCATGCTGTGGACAGGAAAGCTGTGAAAGAATGGGTGGATAACATTACTTTACAAGAAACGTTTCAAAGGACAGTCGTGTTGACTCTCTGAGAGCCTGATCCATCCACAGTGCTTTTTTGTCAGCAAGAATTTCTATGTGTGTCTCAATTAGCTTTAGATCACAGCCCAAGTCCATGCAACAATTTCCAAAATCATGAGTACAGATAGAGGTAAACTATTTATGACGGTTTAACAAGTCACTTCGTACATACTGAATGAAAATAGAGGTCAAATTCAAAACAAAACAAATCCTGCTATCTAATAGTAATAGTGTTCAGTCCTTTTTGGTCTTCAAAATGCTGCGTTCACATTGGCTGATAGTTTTCAAAATGCCCACATGAGATGATAGCAAAATAGGGCCCGTGTGTTTTAGAGGTATGAGTGGCTGACAGGGGAAATGACTCCTGGTGAGTCAGTGGCAGAGCAAAGACAAAGTCTCTGAAATCCCTCATTCCTGACTTCCCTGGTTACTTTAAACCATAGTGCTTCAGCAAGTTATTTTTAGCATTCAAACCAAATTACAAAGGAAGCACTTGAGGCACAAAACAGTAATTTAATGGAGTGAAAAAAAAGAGAAATCCTAAGACCTAATGGGAGAAAAAAAACCCTCAGTAGATTAGTGTGAAGAAAAAAGTTTGTGCAGAAGTAGTCTTAGATCTTTCATCAATTTTGTAGTGCAATTTGCTAGCCTGATCCTCTGTGGAGCTTTGCACTGCCTATGCAAACTTTTCTAAAAAGTTGACTGCAATTAACTGGTGTTATCTCATCAACAAAAGCCCACTGCTTATTTTGAGTCTCTGGGTTTTCCAAATGGGGCCGATCAGATTTATAACTGCTCATTTATCATTTGAGAAATTGTTTCCTAGGTTACTTTAGAAAGACGAATACTTGCTAATCATGGGAAAAGCCTGTCAAGCACCAAATAGAAGAATTGCTCGAAACTTTAGGGGAGACTTTCTTATTAGATCAGTCAAAAATTAAAACCATGTAGCAAAAAATGTGAAGTTCTTTCAGTCTTTAAGATGTCTCTGGGAATTCTTGAAAGAAGGACCAAACTGCATTCTGTGCTGGAGTTCAAAGCTAAGTTTGCAGATCTGAGTACATGAAGACAGTTGAATCACTGCTTCTTGCATGACACAACACTTCTCCCCTGTTTGACTGCCTGACATCACACCTAGCTTTAAGCAAGTACAGTCAGGCAGGAGACTGCAGATAGACAGTGTCAATACAAGGAATTAAGATGAGATGTTGTCAAAGAACAGCAGTATTGATTGTGGACCTGAACATGGAAAAATAAATACTATTGCGTACATAGGATCATCTATTTATATACTGCCATCAGTTGACTTGGCTGTAGTCAATGCTGTTCGATAGAAAATATTAGAAGATCTTATAGACTTGAGCAAGGTATACTCTTTTTTCTATTAAATTTATAAAGCATCCAAGACCAGAGAAATTATTTTATGGACACGTGGTGAGTCAAATGAGAAACTGATCTGTGGTAAACCAATCTCATCTCTTATACCCCAAGAGCAATTCATTTCCAGGATCCATATCCAGCTTTCCCTCAAGCTATACATTTTTTCTTACTGGCACAAAAGTAGGGTGGAGTGGTATGAAAGAGCATCTAGTAAGTGAGTATATAGGAAGACGTATAGGTTGGAGACTATCCTTTCAACACCTCCTGGTACTTGCACAAGCTTAACATGATTGTGGAGTCACAACTTGAGATTCCCCACCTACCGTTTCAACATGTACTGTGTTATTTTGAGGAACACTGTCAAGTGTTATCGTATTTACTGGTATCTGTACAGCAACATAGGATGTATGGATGATCCCTACCTCCAAAAGCTTGCAATGTTTGTAAACTTTGAGGAAAACCTTTACTGAAGAATAGAGGCATCCAAATATTACTAAGGGAAACAGGAAGTGTTGATTTTTTTCATTCATTTTAAAAAGGAAAACGACAACGTTCTTTCACGAAATTCTAGGTTTGGGTTATCCTTTTACTGAATAGCTAGCTTTCAGCAAATGAAAAATGTCTAGTGATTTCACTTACTAATTTGGTTTGCACTTTGATAATGGACCTAATAAAGCTGGCTTTAAAAGTAGAAGAAAAATAAAGCAACTGTTGAAAGTGAGGGGTTTCGCTGAAAGATTTTGTTGTATAAAAAGAGAAGCTATTGCTTATAGAGTGTAATCAATCAATAAATAAAAATAAACAGTAAATAACCATGTAATAATAAATTTGATTGAAATACAGTTAGGAAGCACTAATAAAAAGATATTTTATCAAGAAAGAAGAAGAAAACTCTTAAATTATGTTTCAGAAGAACTGAGAAATAGTGATATTGAATTCTGCCTGCAAACTGTTCCCTTGATGACCCCTTACATGTTATATTTTCAGAATCACAACTCCTACAGTTGAACTTCTGACAAAATTGTTATTGCATTTAGGGATGCCACAACAGCGCTTTGTGTTGAGCAGCCTTGCTCAGGAAGCTACTGAGACAGAAGCAGTATTTAGATCCTGATTTTTGAAGGTACTGAGCTTTGGGACATTCAAAACCCAAACAAACAGAGGCATAAGCATATAATCTGTGGTATTCAGACTGCTGTCCCTCTAACCCATCATCCTGTTTCCAACACTGGTAAACCCCAGAGTCTTCTGAAAGATGTGCAAGAAATTTTTACACTGCCAGAGACAGAATAACACACTCATTAGGAAAGTGTTACCTTGACTACTCAGTAGTTCCCTCCTGCTCTGAAACCAAATGTGTAATTGCATTCAGCAAGCTTGTTTGTTTGTTTGTTTTAAACTTAGTGCAACATCTGCTGTGACTTTGGATAGCCTCATAGAATGTCAGAGGTTCCCAGGCCTCACAAAATGGAGTTTGGTTATTGAAAATATGATTATTTCCAAAGAAACATAATGAAGTGCTGGCACAAATAACAAAATAACTGCAGACCTGTCAGCTTTGTGGCTCTCATGGTCAGCTTGAATAACTATTTTAATAATCTCTCTGCAGCTATTTAACTACAGACATGGAATATAAAAGTAGCATTAATGGTGTTAGCCTTTCTTCTTAATCTCAAGAAAGAAGCACAGAGAGAGTTTATGACCAGTATTATGTTAAAATGTTTTACGTCAATTAGAATTTAAGGATCTCATCTGTGTTTCTCTCTTAGTAATACTGTGCAGTACTTCCAGGCTTATAAAGTGCTGGTTCTTTTAACTTGTAAAAATCTATGTAATACGTTGATTGTCAGAAAGCTGATATAACTTTTGAGAATAAGAGACATTATAAATGAATCACCATAGAAAAAAACAGCAGAGTAAGAGGAGGAAAGGGATGGAAAAAGCATGAATGTATCTCAGGACAGAACTAAGCAATGAGTTATTGAATTTCTGTTTTCTAGAAGCCTTAGGCCTCTGCTGTTCACCAAGTACCTTGGAGAAATATTGGTCCGAATTGTTGCTAGTCCGCCTTCCTTTTACTGTTAGCGTTGATGTGTCCCTTAAGAAATACTAGATGAAGAAATATGGCTCATATTAAGAGTTTATGAACATAAAATTACCTTTCCATGATCAGACCCAGATTACCTCGCCAAGTTAGTATGCTGTCCTTAAGAAGTGCCTTTGCCCCATTGCTTGACTGAAATATGGATTTTATATCCAAATAAATTACAGCAATAGCTATTCATAAAAATGAAGAACATTTTTATTATTGATCTGTTTCTTGGAGGGATGACAAAAATGGTGCTGCATGCTATTTGTTTCTGCTTTTTGCTATATGATGTAAAATGTCATTTCTGCTTCTTTGTTTCATTTGTTTTAAACTTGCAGAGCTTTAAATCATGTGAACTTTAAATAATATTTCATTTTAATGTTACATATAGAGGACTGCAAAACCAAAGAGCTGTAGCATTCTTTTTTCTCAAACATGACAAATTGTTTTTATCACATTTTTTGCAGAAAACATTATTTTGAAGAGAAAAAGTAGACTGGGTAGGCACTCCTACAAAATATTCAACAGTTCTCCATAATTATGGTGCTGAGTTCTTAAACAGTTCAGTGAAGCTATGGTGAAATACGATGTCTGGAAGACAACTGTTGAGTAAGAGTTTCTAGTTGTGGGGAACTCAAAAGATATATTAGAAGGGTCTAGGTTTTTTCCAGTAAGGTCTGATGTCTTAAAATTCTGACAGTTCAGAACCCCTCTATTTCAAAACCACTTCACCAGTTAACTCAAGTACCCAGATGGTAAATTAGTGTCTATGGATCTAATAATTTCTTTTTGTTAAACAGATGATTTATCCATGTTTTGAGTGGGCCAACCAGATCAGACCTCACAAAACATGCACATAATCTGTCTCATTTAATGTAGGAGCGCAGGAATACTGTGTATTTTGGATTTGGGGAGACCAGGGATTCCTTCTCTGCTTGCGCACCAACACTGAGAGGAAGGTTTCCCTTTCCAAGTCATTATTCTTACTACTACTATAGAATATTTATGATGCTTTCTATACCTGACCGAACTTAAGGTCCCTTGTGTAACTCTTGGACTAAGGCATTCACAGAGAAATCTGTTTATAGAATCAAGAGCTTAGTTCTGCAAAGTGCATCCTGCTGTTATTGCCAAGCATGGTGAGATTTTATTATCTCAGTGGCAAAATATAGCACTCAGGATTTGGATGAACTTCTCTGTACTTGGAAAGTCTGAATGCTGATTCAGTTTTGCTATAACAATTTACTTGCACGCTAAAAGAACTTAAAATATGATACAGTTTAATTGGAGATACTGATTCGACGTGCGCTGAAATTAATGAGTGTCTTCACACTGATTTCATTGGCCACTAGATCAGGCCTTTTGAGTTAGGACTGATGAATATGAAACAGCATTTACTTGTCATCACTTGGACATGTTACTGATTTGACAGATCTCCAGGGAAGACAGCACAGTGGGCAATCGGCACAGCTTCATATGAAACCTGGATTACAGAAAACACTACTGTTTTCCTTTGATTATTGAATTTGCAGTTCCACCATGTGTGTTTATTTGTGTCTGTGTAACAAATCAAATGTTGATAAAATAACTACTAAAGCTAGAGAAATGAGAATAAAACAAGTTCCTCACAGAAAATCTGCATAAGATGCTTAGAAAGCACTGTGGGCTAAGAATAAAGTCTCAAATGAAAGATAAGTATCAAAAAAACAGATGGAACAAGAGAATACATGCAAATTCCTTTATGAAATTCACATATTTGTTGAAATATATTTCATAGCACCACATACCCCCAAACTGAAGTTTTCCTATGAGATTGCACAGAAATTAGGGTGACCAGTAAAACAGTAAAACCTGCAGATGAGAAAAGAAAATACTCATGATAACTAAATCTAAAGAAGACCAAGAAGAAATCTGGAAGTATCTTCTCCAATCTCTATTCTCAATAGTAAATGAAGTTCGATGTTAGCAAGCAGCAGCTGTATAGAGTGAAAAGGGAGGGATAGAGGGATAGTGATAGAGGCCCTGATGAAGTTAACTGTATTCATTCAAGCAAGATGCCTGGGCACCACCAGATGCAGTTCAAATGGTATTTCTACTCAATGGACATGGACCCAAGGAGGATACAGAGATATTAAATCCATGACAAGCAGGACAGAAAAGAATATGGCCTAATTGTAATGCATTATACAGAGCAAGTGGCCCAGCCTCTTTGGAGCTACTATGCACAGTCATAGAATCATAAAATGGTTTGAGTTGGACAAGACTTTAAAGAACATCTAGTTCCATCTAGTTAAATAATACTGGTCTCAACACAGACCCCTGAGGGACATCACTGGTCTCCAGCCAGACATCAAGCCATTGAGTGCATCTCTTTAAGCGTGACTGTCCAGTCAATTCCTTATCCATTGTGTGGTCCACCAATGAAATCCATGTCTCTCCATTTTAGAGTCAGGCACTGTGCGGGACAGTATCATATGCTTTGGACTCCTAGCCAATCTTCCAAAAAAGACCAGAGGCATCCATGGCAATGAAAATTATATATGGTCGTAGAAACCCTCTCATGCAAAGGAAAGGCAAAATTGACCTATGTTACCTTTACAAGCAATTTGGTAACGGGGAATTTAATCAAAATATTTATGATTGGGAAATGGTGATCGCCCTCCCAGTTCCATAATACTATAACAAAGAGGCAACCAGTGAATTTCCAAGGTGGCAGGTTTGGGGTTGACAAAAGGAAGGAACATTGCACAAAAGGCCCCATTAAATAGTAAAACTAATTGCCCTATGCTGCAGTGAAAGAAAATACTTAGAGAGATTCAGGAAGGACTTATATTCCTGCGTTGTTAGCAAAGATATTTAATATCAAACAGCTCATCCCAAGTGAAAAAATCCCACTGGAAGAGAATAATAATCTCATGCTTGGTGTGATGAATCACTCTTCTACTGATTTTACAGAGCAGGCTGAGACCAGCAGAAGCAGAGGGATTACTCCACACCTGCCTGCTCTGGGGGCTTCGTGAAACATCTGGTGCTGCACGAGAGATGTAGTTTACTGGACTGTACGCTTATTGGTTCAGATCCGGTTAGGTGGTGCTGAGGCTCCAAAAGAGATGAAAAAACAATGAATTCCTGAAGCCAGATGTTTCAAAGTGTTCTAGTAAAAGCTGATTTAAGGCGATGGGGATGAGATTCCTCAGCACACTTTTTATTTATTGCCTCATCAGCACAGTGGGAAGGATTTGAATGATGTCAATAGCTGTCGCCTGTCACTTGCATTCATCTGATGCTTTGCTGTCCGGGTGCCAGAAAGCTCCTTCCTATGGATCCATTCCATCTGCGCTTTTCTTTTGAAACACTGATGGTTTCGTTGTCAAAATTACTGGTAAATGAAATACTGTTAGAGAATGTATTCATTTTGAGAAGATCTTATTGCAAAAATTTCAAATTAACTAAGGGGAAGTAAAATAAAATTTTTTAGAGAGTCTTTCAAAACAGTACATAGAAAAGGAATTCACAGTCTGAAAACACCCTGTTGCTTTTTTTCTTCCTGGTAGTAGTATTACTGATGGTACTAGATGAATTTTGCTGTTTAAAAAAATGAGGAATATATTGCATATGCCCCATGATGATTTGTTACACAGTTCCATCCTCCAAAATTTGCACATAGGTCTCAGCTCCTGGTTTATAGCCTTTTTCTGTGAAGCCTGATCTTCTGGTACTCACTGGTGTGGTATTTTAATGACCTTCTGGGAATAACAGAGAGCTTATATTAAAAAAACAAAAAAACAAACAAACAAAAAAAAAAAAACAAAAAAAAACCCCAAAAACAAACATGAGGGATGGAGTTTGAATCCTTATCTTACCCCCAAAATTATTAAACCATTACTAGACACTTTTAGAATATTCTAGAACTTTTTTTATATTGAACTTTTACTCATTTTACCATCCATTTATTCATGTTTTGCCAGATTTATTTGACTACGCACTGAATATAGGGAAGATTTCCTCTCAGGAGGAATCTAACACTGTATTATTTCCTAGTGACACTGTTTTTTCTTGTGATGAACTGCTGCCTTCTGAGACAACAGAGAGAAAACTAGGAACAAAGTATTTTGGTTTTCAAAACTAATTTTTGTCCTTTGTAGCTCATCGATATTTTTTATTAAACTATTATTGAAATAAAATTATTTATTGAACTTTCAAGATGAGCAAGTAACTTTTTTTTGATAGAGATAGAAAACTAATAGCCACGATATCTAACATTCAATGAAGATGATACTGTAATCTTTAAAAATTAACAATATTTTCTGGAAATATATGAGAAATGTTTGTGACATTGAATACTTCATCAGAAAAAAAAATTCCTGTAGAAAAATATTGTTTTAAAGGAAATAATTTTCCCAGAAAGCATCTGGGTCCAATAAATTGCATACTTCTAAATTAATCAGAAAACACTTTTTTTTCCTTTTTTCTTTTTTTTTTTTTTTTTGGTAGTATTTTGCAATACATATCTAGAAAGAGAGAAGAATTGTAACCCATGCAAATATTACCAAATGGTCGTAACTATCTGTTTATATTTCAGAGGGAATTAATGTGCTTAATAGAGTCACTAAAAGTATGCCTACATTTAGAGGTGCCCATGTCTTGTTTTTGCTCTGCTCCTTCTTTTTGCTCTTGAGAGAGGAGTTAACCTTGCGTGGAAGTTCTGCAGTTTCATCATGATGCCCTGTTAATTAATATACCCTGCGGAAAAGAATGGGATCCCAGACAGAAATTTTGCACTGTGATAGTGTGTTAATATAACTAATGGCTGGGGCTGATGTGAGTCTGTTCGAGAGAGAGAGGATTTGTAAACCTTCACAACCATCTATTTAAACTTACCTTTAAAATAAATAAGGGTAAGGAAATAAAAGGTCATCAGGAAAATCCAGCTGTCAGAGTAACCCAGAGAATAGTTTTGTTAGGGCCTGGATCCACTGTCAAAGTATTGCACATCAATTGAGACACCTTAACTGTCTGTGCATGTTTTTAGCTTGTAGCTAATCTGAGATAATTGGACTAAAGCTAAATTGAATTAGCTTGTGGTAGTCTGACTAATAGGACACACATGGACAGTCACTGTGGTTTACCTAGCTTAGTAACTGGTTAAGCTGAGATAATTTGTTCGTCTTTGTGAGCCCTGGGAAGAAAGTGTCAACCTTGGTGACACTTCAAACTAGACAGGACTTAAATGTATTCTATGACCAATCCTTCACTTTCGGAGTAATGGACTGGATGATTCAATTTGACTTTTTCATTTCCTGCCTGTTATGATTTTCTGAGAATGGCTTCCCTCTAGCCACGTTCCTAAATCAGTGTGAGAGCACGATCCTAAAAAATATCTGAGAAGGGTTATACAGCCTACACTCACGCAACTTGAGCGCGTGCCTTTTCTGTCGTAGTAGTCAACTACTGTGGCATCCAACGATTTCTTAATGCCTCACTGGCAGATCTGATAAACAGACAGAGGGGACTCAAAAGAAAAGAGACAGATTGGAAGCCAGAGGCTTTTGTGGATTACTTAGCAATACAGCTTACATCTGTGATGGGCCTGGGTTGAAACACTTATTGTGAACAGAAGTGCTGAAATTCATACTTACTTAGGACAAGTATCCCTTTTTAAGAAAATAAAGTACTTATTGCTGGAACAAACTCAGAAGCCTACCAGAGATGCTACGGCTCTTGGATTTACTTGTGTGCAGTGACCTGCAAACTGGCAGTCTTTTCATAAGAAGTTTTCCGAGAAGTTTCTCAGATACTGGCAGAGCTCATCGGAATCTGTTACTGTCACCTGCTGGAATGGCAGAGCAGAAAGATTTCCTGATTCAGAAGGTAAAATCACCTATTATGGCAGGAAATCATGTTTTATGACTATGGCTTTTCCAAACTTCAACATAAAAATAGGTTAGAGTTTTTCTTCTCACTATTCTGAC
The DNA here is from genome assembly GCF_011004875.1 of Balearica regulorum gibbericeps. NCBI lineage: Eukaryota > Metazoa > Chordata > Aves > Gruiformes > Gruidae > Balearica > Balearica regulorum. The sequence continues at coordinate 77,223,559 of NC_046187.1, read as the reverse complement.
TCAATGTCTCTAGGAATTACTTCTTCAACAGTTGGATATCATCATTTTGGCTATATCTTCCACTTTATCCATGACTAGCTATTCTTCTTTTCCTGGCACTGTTCTTCTGTGTTCCAAAAGATAACTTTGTAGGGTGCATCTGAAGAGATATGTGCTTTTAAACAACCTGCTTAATAGGGTGTTAAATTAGTTACGGGGTAAGAAGCCCAGAGGATTTTCTTTGCCAGTGAGGAGAAAAATAAAAACAAATATCTATTTTCAAACTGCCAGCTGATACGGCAAAATTGTGGAGTGTGAATTCAATCTGATTTATGGGGCGGGAACTCTTTTGCCTAAAGTTATCAGACCAACAGGTTAGTATCTACTTCTCCTTGAATTAGTAGAGAAACACATCTCCAAAAGAAGTCCCAATTTTCTTAGATATGTATCTCTGAACTGGATGAATCACCCTCTGGAGGTGTTTTTCTCTCTCAAATGAAAAGCAAGGAGCATATGTCTCCTTTTGTCTAGACACTTAAGATTTGGAAAGCTAAAATTGCAGCAAAGTCCAACTGTTAATATTAACTTATACTATTAATCAATAGTTATAATATTAATATTTATAGAGTTAATATTTTTCTGTACCAGCCATATCGGTTGTCAGTTTTTGTCTCTTAAATGGCTTAGATTGATGTCCCCAGCTTTCAGTTTCCCTGGGAATGTTACTGTATTAACAAGCTAGTTTAGCTCCTACAAGATTATTTCTGTTTTCCACTGAGTCCCTTGTTATATAATATATTATCATACTGGGAGCATGTGTGGAAATTATCGTCCTGGGAGAACTGCAAGGGAATTTATGCCATGGCTCAAAGTTCTGCTGAAAAAAACCCCTCTTTTTATATTGCAGTCAACTTATCAGGAGGAAACCCCTGAGTAAGACTTTTATAGCCCTCTACTGGAGATTTGCCACTAATCTGCTCTAGCATCGCAATCCTATGCCAGAAGTATCCCCCATTCTGATATTTTTTTTCTTTTCTAATTCTATCGATATCACAGAAAAGAAAAAAACCTAACAACTCTGATGGATTGCAGTGGAAAAAAGTTTTCACTTTAATTATTCATAATGTAATTTCACAGCAACTATATCATGTGTTTGCTCAATTTTTTTATCACTTTTAACATGATGTAAAATGGAGACAAGGATATTATAGGTGCATGTGCTGGTAGTGTCTCTGCGGACGGGAGGGGACTGAGCGGGGTTAGCTGAATCTGTGTTCCTGGAAATAATTGCTTCATTACTTGAATGAGTTACATTGAGCTGAGCTGATGTGATTCTCCATCTGTTTCTGTTCATTTATTGAACTGGTGCCAGTGGACAGTAAAATAAATAAATAAGAGCTGTATGCAGTCAGTGCAAGAAACTCAAGGAAGACAGAGTCTGAAAGTGCTGAGGAGACTGTGGCTTCTTCTGCCTCAGTCAGACTAAGGCAGATTTGATGGGCAAAGTACCAGGTTTATATTCTGTATACAAGAGCTCAATTTTCAGCATTACCTCAGACTTACTATACAGCTTCGGGCACCACGTGACTGCTTTGGGCCTTCAAAATATAGGTGTAAAGGGGGAATTACAAAGATGATGATTGGTTTCCATCTCACTGTATTTATCTGATTTAGTTTCTGGATTAAGGATTTCCCCTTTGTTCATATATGTAGCTTTGCATAGACATACATGCAACACATTGCCCAAGGAGAGATGGATTGCTGTCAGTACTTGCAGATAACATTTATTTAATTATAAGTAAGATATCCCTTCTATCTTATGCAAGCTTTATGTATCTTTAGTAAGATCACTATTTCATGGTCTTATAAATACAGGTAGATCTGGATAGACCTCTTCTACTTAAACCTTCTCAGGTCTACCATGTTCTGTATACAATATTGTATGCTTAATATCATACATTTCTTGGAATAAGGGAAGCAACATTGCTGAATTGGAATATGGGCAGACATGCTGTGTCTCTCTAAAATGCACTTTAAGCAAATTTTATTTTGCAATTACAATTAGCTTGTACACCTCTGGATCATTTGTTGATTCCAGAAATCTTTAGACCAGAGGTCCTTCTCAGCTTTCCAAAATTTGCATGTATCACTTTATCTCGGTGAAATAAACCAGAATTTTTCATGTCAACAATGTCCAAACAAACATGTGAGTACGTTGCTAAGCTGCAGCTCTCAACAAGAATGGCAAAATTATGTTACAGAGCTGTTGTGATTGGCTGAGGCTCTAAATGGTCAAGTAGAGATGCATTGGGTCTGGCTGAGATGGAGTTAATTCTCCCCACAGCAGCCCTCACAGTGCTGTGCGGTGTATCGGTAGCCAGCGAGGTGTTGGTAACACACCGGTGTTGTGGGTACTGCTGAGCAGCGCTGGCACCGCACCAAGGCTGTCCCTCCAACATTTCCTCTCCTCACCAGTAGTCTGGGAGTGGGAGGGGACACAGCCAGGACAGCTGACCCAGACTGACCAAAGGGATATTCCATACAATGTGACATCTGCTCAGCAATAAAAGCTAAGAGAAAGGTGTGCATTGGGGATTTGTTATTACAACATTTGTCTTCCAGAGTAACCAGTACATGTACTGAAGCCCTGCTTCCCAGGAAGTGGCTGGACATCACCTGCTGATGGGAAGTAGAGAATAAATATTTTGTTTTCCTTTGCTTCTGCACACAGCCTTTGCTTTTGCTTTTAAAAACTGACTTTATCTTAACCCACGAGGGTTTTTTCCATCTTATTTTCTACCCGTCCTGTCGTGCTGAGGAGAGGAGTGACAGCGTGGCTTGGTGGCACCTGGCGTCCAGCCAAGGTCAATCCATCACAGAACAGAATGTAGCTTACTGACCCATATCACTTCAGATGATGAAATAAATTAAGTAGTGTGGTCAGCATCCATATTTTTCTTACTGGCTCCTCGACACTGATAAGCACAGAGAAGGCCAGTGTTATTTGGCGCATCTCTGAACTACTAAGACGTAGTCCACCCTCAGCGCAGAAGTATATTGGTGTAGTACTGTTTCTGGACCAGTATGAGCTGCAGGTTTTTGCTGCTATTTGTCTACTGTTCTGGAATTGGTTTGTAGCAGAGATACTCCTATCATGGTACTGTCTACTCCCATCCCTACAGCATATATCCTTACTCAGTTGTTTGAGTGCATCACTAGAAACATTGCTGGGCAGATCTGATTTTCTTTGCAGGGACAATTCCTTGCTTCAAGGTCCCAATCAACGTTGTTAAAAACGTGGTACTGCAGATCTCGAGGTGGAGAAACTGAGAAGATGAAAATGTTCTGGCTCTTCCAAAGGTTTCAGTGCATAGAAGAATGCAAATGAGGAATATACAGAGCTAGAGCGCACTAGTCTAATGGCATATTCTCAGCTGGATTCCATATTGGCATAGTTAAGGGGCCAAAAAGTGAGTTGAGTAGTTCTTGGCTGTGCAAGAGTAGGATGAATGGAGTGCCGCTGCAGTTAGTGCCACTGCAGTCGGTGCCAAGCCTGATCTCGTTCACATTATGTATTGAGGGGATGACCAAGAGGAAGGAACATTGAAAAAGGTGTACAAATGAAAAACTGACACCAAACTAAGACCATCGATCAATACTAACAAGGGAAGAAACTGGATCAAAGCGGACCTTTGCACTATTTTTTTCCAAATGACTGCTGAAGTCTTTTGTGGGAATAGGAAAGGACATATAAACCCTGGAGAGCTAGGGAACCTAGTTAACAATAGGACTTTTAAAGTGCAGACTGAAAGCTTCCAAATATCAGTCATATAAATAATATCTATGAAACACATATCTGTGTGGTGATCCATCAGAGCTTAAAAAACATTGTCATGAATGACTGTCAGCAGAGAGGAAAACAAGTGAGAGAATGAAATATATAGGGAAACAGCACAAATCGAGGATGTCAGGTGAGAGAAGTGTTGAATGGGGAACCAGAAACTGTAAGCGCTGGTGCCGATTCCCTGGTGAACTTTGGCTTTCTCCCTCCTTGAACCACAGTGCTTAATGATTTGTCTTGCCTTCATTAGCACTTTTAAAGAGTTTTGTAGACAGAAAAAGCCAAACAAAACTCTCGGTATATTGGTAACAGCTAGAAATCAAAAATGGCTGAGCAACACAAACTGAAGTGAAATGAACACAAAATCAACCTGAGATCACCAGTTGGCACGAAAATTCTCAGTGCACGTAGTTCCAGTTTGTGCCTATAATTGCAGTGAGTGTTTGTTTTGGTGATTTCTCTGTTTGTTCCTGCTTTCAAAAAAAGCAGGTAAAGGCCACCTGCATATATTCTATTCAGTTAAAGCTGGCCCAAGATAATTTCACTTTGCAACAGCTCTCCAGGCAGTGATGTTTATATTTGTTCTGCACTGGAATAAAACCTAATGCTCTGGTAAATTTTTGCACAATGGATTTGGTCTGGAACATTGGGGTGTGGATGAGAAAGATCAAGTTTAAATCTGTGAGTAAAGGGTAAAATGTATATTCTATCAGAAATATTTTTGGGAGGCATTGTTAAAACAATAATCTTGAAAGAGACTTTTTGGGATGTTCAAATTTTGTGCCATCACAGTCAATGGGTTGTATAACATCTTTCAAAACAGCACAAAGCTCTATTTTCAAAGCAGGCTATTCCAGACTGTGAATTTTGTAAACATTGCTCTAAAATTTTGAAAGATCCTTCTAATTTCCAACCTCCCTTATTTACTAGCCAATTTAATCTATTTATTCTTTTCTCTATATTCACCCTTGGATTTCCTGTCCCTGTGTGTTCTCATCAAGGTTAGTATCTCCTTGTCTTTGCGTTGTCAGCCTATATTAGCCAGCAGCTTATATTCACATCTCGTAAAACAGGATGTCCAGATTTATAAGAAGTCATCAAAATTACTTACAAATGGCATATTTGGATCCAGTGCATTTGGGGCTCCCAGAACTTGTTTTGAGAGTTTATCTTTTTTTTGTCTTTGTCCACAACTAAAATACTAGGAATCATCTCCACCTCCCCGCAGGAAATCTGACCTATTCACAGATACAGAGATTCACAGAGCAGTAGGGGTTGGAAGGGACCTCTGGAGATCATCTAGTCCATTTTCATATTCCAGGTTAATACTAATGGTCTTTAAGTGATTGAACTGCTGAAGAGTAACCTCATGTCTAGCAAGTTATTTTCACTTGAGTTTCTTGCAAAGATAAAGAGCAATGCAAAGTGAATATACGAATATGAAGTCACAATATTATAATCAAATACTTGGGATGGAAAAGTGCTTCAAATTCAATTTGAAGAGACCACCACAGTCTTTTTGTATTGTAACTAAAACACATTTAGAGCCAGGTTCTGAATGAGCAAGCCAAATGGAATATGCTCAAATACAGTTTTCTCCCACATTTGCCTGCTGAATTCATCAAAATTGCCTTGCAGCTCTTGCCAAAGGTGCATAGCACCCTTGTGAATACAACCACCACACTCTGATTGTGGCAGAGTTAATCTTCTAAATCCTTTCCACAGTATATTTTCTAGAATTTCTATCTGGCATTGAACACAAGAATGACCTCTCAAGGACTCCATCTCTGTATTTCCTCTTCTGGAGAGTTTTGCTTAGATCAGTTGTTGCTATGAGTCTTATTGCAAATGTATTCCCTGATTTTCTGTGGCCAGTTCCTTGACATTATTCTTTATTTTTTTTCACAGTAAACCATTGGAAATTTCATTTTAATTCATGTTTTCCATATTGCCTCAGTCTAGCTGCTTGGGTAAAACCTTGTTCCAAAAGTACTAAGAAAAAAGTGACGATTCTAGTTCCTTTCAAATAATAGGGATATTTATGGTGAGAGTTAACATCTTTTATTAAACCAGCTGGTATAACTGGAAGAAACAGATGAAATCTGAGACATGTAGGTCCTTCCTCGGTTCTGCAGTATCTCTTCTTTGCAATGCTGAAAACTTCTCAGAAGGTTTCCAAACATTTTACAGCAAATAATGAATAAGTAATAAGTTAGTCTATGAATCATACTGCTGTGCAGCCCTGTTGGCTCACATTATTGTATCAAACTTGGGCCTGAATTTTAAAAAGCTTATACATTACATCTTTTGTACAATGAATCTATGTGAAGGTCAAAAGGGAGCCAACTGTGTTATAGGAAGTAGAAACAGAAATGAAAAGTATGTGATTTGTTAATGTAATCTAGAATGAAAATGTCATGATTTTGACAGGACAAGAAAATAACAAATCAATGACAAACAACTGTAAAGGATGAGATCTTTACTGAGTAGTGAGAATCCTGCTATGGAGGCAGATTTTCCTATGCTATGTCATTAAGACCAATTTTACAAAATACACATATTAATTTACTTTTTACAGTCTTATAGTACCTGGTACAATGTTTATAAATAGCAGTAACTTTTTAGCAATAAATGAAGCTGGAATGCTGACCTTTTAAAAAAGAACTTATATGACCAAAATGTCAGACATATAACGTATTTTTGATATGATGCTGTGAAAACACTAGAGTAAGAACTGGAGCTAATTAATTTCTGTGTTCACTAAAATAGTGCTGAAATCTAAGGATTATTGCTTCGAAACCACTGGATATTACGGTATCTAAGAGACTGTGTCTTCCCTAAAATAGCACACCGTGTTATAGAGCTCTGTAAATTTTCCTAGGTCATTAACCAAAGCTAAATTAAAGGGCAAAGCAAACAACATAGAGGATTTCTTCCCTGCTGCTGATTTAATGCCCTTTCATCCCAAAATCTCCTCATGGAGACCAGGGGAGAAAGCTACCTGTCACTGAGCAGTGCCATGGGTAACATCCTGACTCTGAAACCGATGGGACTTTTTCATGTAATTCATCTCGTGGGCTCAGCATCCTTTCCCTCTCCTCTTTGCTGAGTTATTAAAAGATAAAGAAGAGCAGCTGCTGCAGTAGACATAAAAATTGACAAACTTACAATAGGTGATGCCACCTGTGCCTGCCTAATTTAATCACAGCCCAAACAATCTGCCATCCGTTTACAGTGGAGATAATGTTCAAGAGCATCTGAAAGTGACTCAGACTCAGGAGGGCGAGGGGAGAGGAAGCAGCATGAGAGCAGTTTGCTCAAACACCCTCTTGGCTACGAAGAAAGTTTATCAAATATGGCTAGTGGACATGAAAAACCCTTTACCTGCTTTTATGTAGAGCAGGGGAAAAAAATCTGGTAAGCAGCTAACAAACACCGTATCAAACACTTAGGTGCCAGATGGATTCAGCTGTACGGTATTATATGAGCTACTGCTGATCCATCTGTAGTGAATGCTCCTTGCCAGTTGCTTGGCTTAGAGAGTGTTTGGGAGGACATGCCAAGGGAGGAAGGAGCCTGTTTATTGTACAGGTATAAGTGTCTGTTGTGCTGATCTCTCACTGCCTTGCCTACAATAGTCTCCTCTTCTTCTATATGATTATGTTAGTATAACACTGGATGTTACCACAGTTAATCATTGTGATTCTCTATGAAGAATGTGCTTCCAAATTCCAAATACCCACTTCACACACTCTTAAGTTTATAAGCTTTCTCATTAAACATTCAATTCAGCTCTAATAAAAAACTACATGGGCCAGAAGAGAAAACTAAGAGCATCATCTTCTGAGAATTTTAGTTAGGTGTTGAGTGTGTTGAAAAATATATTAGCAGTCATAAAAAAAGTCTCATACACAATAGCGAGATCTAACTTCTTGTGAAAAACCCATTTATCTAATAGAGACCCTACTGCATCCTCATAATATAGCATCAAATCTTTCTTCTGTATCTTTATCGCACAATTGGAAGCACAAGGGCTATATACTGATTTTCACACCATCCACAGATATCCAGAATTTCTGCCTTCAATACTACTAGAGCCAGTGGATCCTCCTAACCAAAACAAAACAGGCTTTAAAATATCAATAAAAGCTCTGGTGTTTTAAAATATTATTTTCCTCCCCATTTATCTCAAATATACCTACAATTTTTTCCTGAACTTTTCTCTCATATCGTGTTCCTCTATTCTCCCTGCCATTACAATAACCCACTCCCTCCAGTTAGGGCTTCTCCTGAACTTTCACTCCCGAAGTCCAAAGGAAATAAAAATTATGTTATTCATATTTGTGAGTTGGCTACTTAGGTAAATTTGGTATTTAAAGGTGCAAAATTATTATTCAAACTCTGAAAGAAACTGAATTATGTAAGATTTAATATGAAATAACTGCCTTTGTACATGCTACACTGTAGTCTTTCTGAAGAACAGCCTTATACTCTAGGTAACTAAATGTTAGCAGAGATTATATTCCCCAGAACAGTCTAGGCTGCCATTAAGCACATCTACTCTCTGTAAACAATATTTAAACAATGATCAAAGCACACACAAACTTGCTGAAGTCTGGAAGGCTTCAAGAAACTATTCAGTATGGTGTGAGCTGTGTGACATATTGGTTGAAGCATGTTTATGTGAAGGATAAGATATGTGGAGTTTTTAAGATACATGTGCTTTACAGTATATCCTATAACTATTATAAACTTTATTAATTGTTTTTATTGTTCCACATTAAAGTACTGCTTGTTAACCTTACAAACATTTATATATATATTTTATTTTGTTCTTTTTATACTCAAAAAAGTATAAATCCAATCCAGAGATTGGAGTCTGCTAATGATTAAGAGACCCAAATTTAGATGTCTGCATGCACATAAAGATTGTCTTCTAGTCAACAGCAATGCAGCAAATGCAGTCAACTGAATATGGAGAATGGCTCAGCTGACTCAAATTAGATATGACAAGATTCAGGTGCCTAAAGATGTGGGTCTACTGCCATTTGAGATGCCCTAGGTTATGCCAGGGGCCACACAGGGCTTAGCAAACACAAGGGATCTATGGGATCAGCAACAGAAGACCAAGCAGATATCTGTGGTGACATACAAAACCCTTCTGCATCCATGTAACAGTCTTTGAACAGCAACATTATGGATCCAGGGAATGAACTGTGTTTCTGGCTTCCTGTTGCTTAATTGAAACAAGTTCAAGTGAATAAGTTTATCAATTTTAGATTATTATCAAAGTATTTAAAATTTATTTATATCAGACTTGGAGATCTTGTAGCATTATTTGTTAAATCTCAATTTATTTCTGGATGAGAAGGAATTCTGTAACTTCTAACAGCTATAACTTTCTTTTGAAAATTTAAACCATATTCAGGCAAAAGGAAAGAGGAGTGAAGTGCACAACTCTGAAATAGCTACTTGTCTGGAGGAGTATTGTTTAACATCCTTTGAGACCTTAGCATATCAATACTGTCAACGAGTGGATGCTTTCAGGCTTTGCTTGCTGTTCACTTTTGGGTAACTAATTGTTACTTACGGATAGATGTGGTCAGAATCAAGATGTGGTCAGTTCAAGAAAGATCAAGAAAGAGTATTTGTTAGTTTTCTTTTAATGATGGAAAAATATTTTGTCAAATAAGTCAATATTACAACAATTTTTCAACTGAAATGTGGGCATCTAAGTGGAGGTCTCTTTTACTAAAATGTTAATCTTTATTAGGTAAAATAAATTATTATTTTTACATATTAAATGATTAACTGAAAACCTAAGTTACTAAAAATGTTTCAGGAAAAATACCTCAGCCAAGTCTAGATATATTTTTACTTGCCTTACAAAGCATCTATTTAAGTAAAGGTTGAAGGGTTTTTTTGTTGGTGTTGGTTTGTTTTGTATTTGTTTGTTTGGTTGTTTTTTTCTCCAGTGAACAATGTCTTGCCATAGAGCACAATAAAGGGAATCTGTTTCTCCCAGAAAACAGAGTTGCTCCATCTGTACATATGGAACTTTTTCTATTATTTTTTTACATAATGGTCAAAAAACCCCTCTCATCTACTCCATCCTACTCTTATTTGGTGTAGACCTCATGTAAAATTGATGCCACAGAGTTATTGGAAGTTCTATCATTTTTTCATTGTAACAAGTATTAGGCAACTTTGACTAGATATAAAAGATGTTGATTAACAACTAATAAACAGTTATTTTTGTTTTAGTAACATAAAGTTTAGTAAAGTAATTTTTTTAGTAAGTTTTAGTATAGATTTTTAGGGAATATACTTTTTTCTCAATTAAATATGTTTCTGGAATTGTTTCGGGTTTTCTTTATATGTTTTTTTCATGATTACTTATTCTTATAGTTTAAACTTCCATTGGTGCATGAGTCCAAGACTTAAGACTTTAGCTTTAACATGTATTTTATATATCACTTATGAGGTTACAAAGAGGTAAAGAAATGAAAAAATAATTTTTGGAATATTGTATGATCACTATGAGCTATAGTTCTTCAGAGCTTGTACAACCTTGTGAAACCAGTGACAGATTTTTTCACTGTTGTAGATGAAACTGCATCTGACCCAGACAGGAAAATTACCAAAATGTTTTTTTTGAATATTTTAAAACTAGTCACATTTAAAAGCTAAAACTCATAAAGATTATTCTCAGGATCCTAAAAAGGTACACCACCTTGATTAATCTATAAATAATATTATACTTTCCTGCACTATTTCAATATTTCTCTTTAGTAATCTGCTCATATACTTCATAAAATTATTCTAAAATATGGGTTATATTACAAAAGAATCCTTCTTCTTTGAAACTCCTCTTTCAGTATTTCAGTTACTCCTGCTGGCCCATAATTGTATTCCTAATGAATGAATAAAGTAATTGAAGCAACTTCTTAATTCATTCCGTAGTGTCTTTCTTCAGGGGATTTGATTGTAAATGAAAAGATCTAACTCTAAGAAAATAAAGGATCACTAAAGTTAGACTTCAAAGGCCATTTACATCCCCCTGTGTATTTTTATGCTAATATCTCTTTTGTTTCCCTTTTTCTGATTCTACTGAAAGCTAAAAATCTAAACGAAACTAAGTCTTTTAAAAATCTTAACAAGGAAATATGCCAAGAGATCAAAAAACTTTGAAAAGGTTTCTGAAATTTGAAAAAAACCACAACCCTGAAAAAAAATTAAAGCTTCACTTTCTTTAAAGTGGACATTTACTACCATTTCATGATAGTAGCAGGTGTATGTATGGAAAGGCTGGTTCATGTATGATCTCTCTCTATATATATATGTGTATATGTATTCTGTAATAAGGATATTGAACTGGACAGGTTCAATGAAAACATTCTAGGAATACTTAGAGAATCAGTTGATGAGAAACACAGGACCTATGCGTAAGGTCAGATATTAAAAGAGTTGTCTTACAGATTTTAAATTGAATATGATAACGATAGCCTGGAGCTTAGTGAGGATTTTTGTACACTTTATTCTGTAAATATATATTTAGGGGAAGGGAAAATCCAAAATGGTCTGTAAGTCAATATCCAATTCATTCACTATTGTTATAAGCAGTGGTGAGGGGAAAAAATAAAAAGGGAACTATTTTATTCCAACTTTTTCAACTCAAAGAATTTACCTTTTTTTCACTGTGAATATTTTGCAGTTCACATTTGATTAAATCTATTATATTCTGAGAAAGGTAAAAAGACCTGGAAATGGAGAAAAAAAAATACCACTTTTGGAATGCAAATTTTTAGACTTTTTCAGTGTGCTTCTGTCAATTAGAAAAATTTTAAAATAGTTCTCTGTAATCCTGTTTTGCTTTAAATGAAAATGTCTTTTTGTTTTTCACTGTCAAATTAAATTAAAATACTACATCAGCACACTACTTTGGATTTTATTCTCTGATCATGAGCAGGTCTTGAATGTCAGGTCATTAACTTCATTAATTGAATTTTTGCTAAGCAATAGTATTTTCTAAGTTGCTATGGAGTAAAAGATAGGAGACAGGTTTGGGGTTATAACCCACGATATGCTATTTCTCCTAACCTCCTCATCCACCCACTCTGAGCAGTTGTCTCCATGAAGAGTTTTTCACAGAGCAACAGCTTTGTTGTTCAAACTGATCCTACTTCTTTAAGTGCACACAAATTTTAAATACATATCTCATGCATCTGGAATTCAGATATGTGCTATAGGGAGGAGAAAGGTCTGTGTAGTCCAGGTTGTTCAAACCTCAGACACTTACTGTTCGTTCAGGGTATAATACCTCTGTCCTTACCGTCGAAGTCAGTCACAGGTAGTAGGTACGGAGTAGGAGCACGGGAAAATCCTCAAATCCTTCCCAAGCATATTTATCATTAATTTAGCTTGGAAGGGTAGAGCACATGATGTCATGGACTAAAAGGAGAGAGATTGGTTTTCATTTGATGTACAATTGAAGGCGCACTGAAATTTGGATTAATTCTTTTTTAAAAAACCCAAAACCTTTAAGTAACATACAAGCTGTGCAGCTCCCCTGATGAAGCGTAGCAGTAAGCTAGGGCTGTAAACCCTTCTTTGCACAATCCAGCTACTGACATATTGCACAGGCTAATGAGAAAAATAACAAACTTCACAATGATTTTCTTCCTGTCTCAGATGCTGGCTGGAAGCAGAGTTAATTGTTATTCTTTCTCCAGGGTAACTGTCACTCCTTAACTCGGTACTGTAGTTGCTGTTTCCTGAGATAATGGAAACAAACAAGTACCAGAGTACATAGAAATTTGTATTTGTCAAGTGTTCCTAGGCATTTCACCTAGGGTCTGCTGGGGACAGGGAGATGGGGGAAGAGGCTGTTATTTTAACCTCATTTTCTCTGATAACGAATTGCAAGCGTGTGCTTTAAAAATAGTTGTCAAGCATTCAGTACTCACATGTCTGTAAACTCACATTGGATATATTTTACAAGCTACTGTCAGTTTATCCCATTAACCTTGTCTAGGCTCTGCAGGGTGTCAGATCAGAGAGTTCCCCACAGTCTACTGGGATCTTAAAATTCAAGAGTGTCTCCAAATATCCTTATAGCTCTGTTTGCTCATTTAGAAGAAAACAGCAAAAGTTTTCAGAACTGTGGTCTGGATTAATCCCAGTTAGCTTCAGGTTTGTAACCTGATCATCAAATCACTCATGACTTTCTTTGTAGGCAATGAAAGGAGCAAAAACACTCCAGAGGAAAAAAAATGTTAACTGTCATGTGTCTTTGTCTCTCTTGATAGCATTGTGTAGCCTTGCATTGGAATTTTCATCGCAATTACAGAGTGGCTGGCATGCTGAATCTTCTGGGATAAAGAATTTTATTTTATTTTACTTTATTTTAAATTTCTGTTCTTATTCTCTGAAGAACCTTGATTACCATTTCCATGATCTACTAAAATACTTTTGCTTTGGGTAACCTGCACTACCTAATGATCCAATGTACACAAAATTACACAATACATGCGTGTATATATAACCATACAATTTTCCAATCAGCTCTAGTCATCTGACCCAAATTTTGACCCAAATAACAATTTTAATATTTGAACATGGGGTGGTTTTTCTTATTATTTCAACTCAGATTTCTCAAATAATTTCAGATATCTTCCTAGCTGTGTCTCTTTGAAGATCTACTGAAAGCAACTTAAGGGTTAGAAAACAGTTTCTAAGCTCAGATTTATAATGTGCATTAGGTAGAAATCATTAAAATAATGATCATGTGTAAATAAGTTTCCAAAACCTGACTTTTTGTTTGTTTCTCCTGATTCTTCTCTGTAATTCATATTCCTACTGTATTTCTCTCCTGAACTGTTTATTACTGTTTTTCAATGATAAATTCCACAGATCTCTCAATAACCCTTAAGGATACTGTGTCTTTCTTTATTTCATGATCTATTTGATTATGGGTTTCACAGACTTTATTTCTAGCAGTGTATTTTTTACTTTGTCTTTTTACTCCCCCTTTTTTACATGAAAAAATATTCTGATGGAATAACATTAGGAAATAAAAGCTTTCTAACTAAAAAGAAATGCTCATTTTTTTCTGGTTTTTTATTAATTTTCCACCTGCAATTTAAAATATTTGACGTATATAAAGACTGATATTCAGCTTCTTAGCTGAATTTTGTATTGCTTTAGAACACTTAATGATAACTATGATAATTATAATTTGCAGATTTGTGGCATGCTTTTACCTGGAAATCTTAAAGTATTTTATGGACACAGCTGAACATTCCCATTTCCTTTTCAAAAGCAGGAATGGAAATCTTTTACGATTTGACAGAAGTCATATGGAGAGACCTTGCCTCCCTCCATAGGCACAAAGGAGAGCCTAGATGGCTAGAATTAATCAGTTGCTTTATTTCTGGACAGCTAATATTAGGTGAGAGGAATTCCTCTCTGAATGATGGCAAACTGAGTACAATATGCCACTGGGAACTGAATCACAGGTTCATATTTCATTAACTGCTTTTTCTTATTTACCTTTTCATTCTGTCTATCATTCTATGTAAATCAATCTTTAACAGTGAACAGGAAAAATTACTGCTGAGGAACTGCGGAACTTTTGTTATTATTATTACTTTAGAGCCACCTTTGTCTTCAATCATCTCTTTCATTTGGAGAGACTGTAGGTACTTCCCCACTTGCACATGATGTGCTTCCATCCTAACCACCCTAAAGCAAGTTATAGCTACAATTCCCGTTTTTTGAAGAACTTTAGATTCTCTTACCTATCTACATAAACACTTAATGCCAACCATCTACAATTTACAAGGTCTGCTTACAGCTGTATTGGCATGCTCTGGAAAGTGTAGGTGCCCTCTGGAGAGAACAGAAAGGAAGTGACTAGTAAGAGCTCATAAACCAGCTACAGTGGTTTTACTCATCCTTGTACACGCTGTCCACAGTTTCTTCTATTCAGAGCCTTTTTACCCATTCTTAATCCTTTCTCCATCCTGACATGAAGGAATGATGTGTTCTCCAGACAAGTTATTCCCATTCTTTTGGAAGTGATTTCAGTGAATTTAGGTCCATCTCTTCCTTAGGCTGAATTCTGCTTTTCTGTTCCATACAGTTATTCTGCAGTTTTATAGCTGATATATAAAGTGCAATGCCTCCTGGGTCTCATGATGCATTGAATAATCCAGGTAATAATATACACCAAAGGAAATTCAGTCTCAAATTTGGCACAGCATTATGACCACCTGATACAGTTTTCCTGCAGCTGATGGAGGAGGAGAAAGGAGAGTGAAGGAGGAATTAGCACTCCTCACATCCTCGTGCCCTGTTTAAAGCCAGTTTTTCCTACTGTCCAGCTGTGCCACTTGAGCCCTTCCCAATATCCATCACACAGTTCTTTAGTTCTTCCTTTTTTATCTAACCACACAGCATCAGTAACTTTAGATACCAGCTAGGAGGTGACCACCATTTTCTACTTGCTATATTCAGCTGTGACCCTGCACTATAATACGACCTCGTGCAGGGCTCAAGACAACAAAATGTTCTCCCCAATCTGAAAGGTGCTTTCCCCAGTTTACACTGGGACTAAGCATATTTTATTTTCAATAGAAATACAAATTGAATACAAAATGCTGTCTTTTCATGGATTACAGAGAGAGATCCAAAATGCTGAGGAACTTTCTTATTTACAATATTTTCAGCAGAGTTTCAGCAGACTCCAGAATCTTTTAGATCTGACTATAATTTTGCATTCAAGTGAATGTATGCTCTTCCATAGCAGATCAAATAATTCTTGACCACTTAGTTTAATAATAATAACTTACATAGTGACCTTAATCCTCATAATTTATGGCAATATAATTTATAACATCTTTGTCAGCGACATGGACAGTGGGATTGAGTGCACCCTCAGCAAGTTTGCCGAGGACACCAAGCTGTGTGGTGTGGTTGACACGCTGGAGGGAAGGGATGCCATCCAGAGGGACCTTGACAGGCTGGAGAGGTGGGCCCGTGTGAACCACATGAAGTTCAACAAGGCCAAGTGCAAGGTCCTGCACATGGGTTGGGGCTGAGAGAGTTGGAGTTGTTCAGCCTGGAGAAGAGAAGGCTCTGGGGAGACCTTATAGTAGCCTTCCAGTACCTAAACAGGCCTACAAGAAAGCTGGAGAGGGACTGTTTACAAGGGCATGTAGTGATAGGACAAGGGGTAATGGCCTTAAGCTGAAGGAGAGTAGATTTATATTAGGTATAAAGAAGAAATCCTTCCCTGTGAGGGTGCTGAGGCCCTGGCCCAGGTTTCCCAGAGAAGCTGTGGATGTCCCATCCCTGGAAGTGTTCAAGGCCAGGTTGGATGGGGCTTTGATCAACCAGGTCTAGAGGAGGGTGTCTGTGCCCATGACAGGGAGGTTGGAACTAGATGATCTTTATGGTGCCTTCCAACGCAGGCCATTCTATGATTCTATGATTCTATGATTCTATGATAACTAAGATGTAGTTAGCACTGAATGGTTTATTAAAAACCCCCACATAATCTTGGTATTCAGTATAATAAGCATTTATGAAACAGTTTATGTTTTTTCACCTGACATTCCCCTTTCTGAATGACATGATTTACCACTAATAAAGTGGAAATTATTCCTTTAAAAAAAACAACAAAAAAACCCCACAACATACAAACAGATTTATTCTATCTACAGCAGACCGTGCTAGCAAGCGTTAGAGACCATTGCATTGTGTAAGGTGTCCACCTTAGATTACTATTTTTGCAGATGTGTAACATGTCAGAAGATGATGTTTTGTCTGTGTAAACACAGGAGTTGCCTCAGGTGTAAGCTTTTGAATCCTTGTTTGTATGACTGAAGGAAACAGCAGAGAGGTTATGCTGTTTAAGAGGGTGGGGGAGTGGAACTCATGGAGCTCATGTATTGGTGTGAGGTCACTGAGAGAACTCTACTGGTTCAGGATGAGTGGTCAGCACTGGAGGTTGACCGAGACACGTGGACTGAAGACAAAGTAGGAAGGCAAGTTGCGATTATCAGCACAAAATACTTCAGATGAACCAGCTAAGGATAACGTATCCTTTCTCTATAGAGTTTCTCTATAGCTCTTAGCAGTCAGATGAAGGGCTTGCACATGCAATAATGTAGTGGAGTGGCTTATGAAATAAAGCCCCATTACTACCCTGAATTGTTCAGATTGTACATCCATGCAAAAGTCAACTAGTGTTAAGACTAATAGGGTTTAGTCAGCTCCTGAGAATTGTCTCAGGCACATTTCCACTTTTGCTTGGGTACTACATGTGCAATGTTCTCTGCCAGCTGCTGCATACTTTTTATAAGCCCATTGTGTCATAAAAATATTTTAGATTTGTCTGCAGATGTACTGCTTTCCCTACTCAGAAAAGCAGCTTTACTTAGCTGAAATATTATTTATGAAAGAAAGCAAATGGCATTAGGGATGTTCTGTATATGATCCATGACTCTTAAGACTCTAGGTCTTAAGGCATAAATTTTAATTGGCTTATGTTGTCTTGTGTTGCCAAGAACTTTCTGCAGATATAAAGATAATTTTTTTTTTTTTTTTTTTTTTTTAACTCTGGACTTATCCCCAAATGTAAAAGCATTATTTGAGTGTAGTGTTTAGAATCCAAAATACAAACAAATAAAATGATGCCATAAAAGTTTAAAAGAGCCAGGTTAGTACAAATCTTTTTGTTGTATGAAAGTCCTTTTTGTTATTTTTTTTAACTACATGCTGCCTGAAATATGCCAGAAGGATGAAAAGGCATAAAATAATGATAAAAAAAGATAATAATACATGATATAATAAAGTAAATTATAAATTATAAAAAGATAACAAGTGAATGATAAAATATAACCACTTTTTTTAATTACTGTGTAAAGAGAAATTAGTGGATTTCCATAAGAAAATGCACAGATTAACATATCCGAAGGGAAAAATCTTTAAAAGGATTAGATGTTCATACTCACAGGTGGATTAACTGCTGTGAACAGAAAATGTCAACTCTATTCCAAGTCTGTAATACCAAGAATATTGAACAATACATATTCTCCCTTAACACAGAAAGAAACATGAAAGCATCAATTTTAGCAAGAACTTAAACAGCAAACACAGCTCAGAGAGTAATTAATTATAGAAAGAAGATCATCCAAGCACTTCCTCTGTATGTCATTCAGGGAAAGATGAGAGAAGAGTTTCCATAGGCTATGTCCAATTCAAAAAACAACCTTTCTGGGAAGCAGGGAAGTCTATTACTTTTTCCAGCAAGTTCCTACAGAAGGAAACTTTGAAGAAAAGCACTCATTAATTTCTCCCAGGCTTCACCAGTTAAGTTCTTCAATGTATGACTTTGTCTGGACAAGGAAGCAGAAAGAAGGTACGTTCAGGGACAGGCAGAGAGGTAAGGCAGTAAAAAAAATTGGAATTCACAGCTGAAGGAATAATGATACATACCCTACCCAATTCCTGACATCACTCTCTTTTGGAGTTAGTGCAGAGATTATTATGTATGTTTTTGCCACCTTCCCTGCTAAGCAAAACTGCAAGGTGAGATGCTTACAGCTTTAGAGAAAGGGATATTTTCCAGACATTTTCCTGCAGATCAAACAATTCTGAGAAGGAATCATCTGATCTACTCTGTAAAATTTTACAGAGAGAATAACCTCAATAATTTATTTTTCCCTCTGTAATTTATTAAGAGATAATTCAGGCTCAAATGTCCTATTCTCCTGAAAGAGGTTTAGACCAAAAATAGCAGCTATGGAATATCCTAGTTAGACTTTGGCCCTTAACACTATAAAGTGTACTCTTTGATTAGTCATATGTATGCTCTGCTCGTCCTGATAACTAGTTCTTGAATCTGGTTCTGTCATCATCTGTGGCATTTCTACACTGATTTATGGACTACATTATTTTGACATAGTCATTGGAGCTTATGAAGAAAGGAGATATTGAACTGAAAAACTGCTATTTCAGTCAGGAGGCAGACCCTGAAAAAAAATACATGAAACTTAAAAAGGAAATTGTGGTCTTTCTTTTTTAGTTTGTTTTCAGATTTCTTGAGTGATAAAAGATGACATCTTCAAGGTTTTCTTTGAACTACATAATTACAGGATTCCAGAAGCTGTGGCTTTTAATTGTCAGAATCGCAATAAAAATCACCAAACACAGCAGCCTTAAAAATAGATATATTTTCCCTCTGCAAATTTGTGTGGTTCAGTGGAGGTAGGAAGGGAAGAAATGAGTTTTCATTTCACTCAAGTAACAGTTTAACAACTTGTGAAAATAAGCTGAAGCTGGTGGAGAAGGCATGAAATGAACATTTCCAGAACACAAAAGGTAGAGAGAATTTTTGTATTATAACAATTGCTGTATGTCACAGGATATAAGATATTTGGTCCTAGTACACAGCAATCTGATTATGTAAGGCACTCAAGATGACAAGAGTGGTAATAATGCCTCTCATGACAAATTAGCAACTGGAATAATATATCAGCTGCTCTGCAATACTAAGGCTGCAGAAGTTCAAGTACAAATATATATATGTACTTTAAATGTAGCATTAGTGTTGCTTTCACTGACTTCCCTGTCTGAACCAGAGGAGTCCCTCTGACGCTTCTGTATTCAATCCAGTTGAATACAGAAACAGAAAAATAATCAGTGGAATAGATTCCTGAAATCTCATTTTACTTCTTAATCACACACATTCAATGAGAGGAAATTGAGCTAAAATTTCTGGACTGAACAGAGTGAGCCATTTCAAGGCAGTAAGCAGTGAAGGATTAGAAATAGGTGGTATCTGTAGACCAATATGACCTCATTTGTATTTCATAAGACATAAAATATAACCATAGAATGGTTTGTGTCACAAGGAACCTTCAAAGATCACCTAGTCCAACCCCCCTACTGTAGGCAGGAACACCCTCCACTAGACCAGGCTGCCCAAAGCCCCATCCAACCTGGCCTTGAACACTGCCAGGGAAGTGTCTGGGAAACCTGTTCCAGTGTCTCAAGCCTATCACCTGCACCACTAAGCTTGGTGTCATCCACAAACTTTCCAAGGGTGCACTCAATCCCACTGTCTGTGTCATTAATAAAGATATTGAACAGTACCGGTCCCGATACAGACCTCTGAGGGACGCCACTTGTTACTGATCTGCATTTGAACATCTTGCTTTTGACTGTAACTCTTTGGATGCAGCCATCCAGCCAATTCCTTATCCATCTAAATCCATATCTCTCTAATTTAGAGCAAGAATTTTGTGGGGGACTGTGTCAAAGGCGTTACAGCAGTCCAGGTAGATGACATCAGTTTCTCTTCCACCAATGCAGTCAGTCCACCATAGAAGGCCACCAGCTTAGGCATGATTTGCCATTTGTGAAACCATGTCTTGCATGCCTTGACACGTCTTCCAGAAGGATCTGTTCCATGATCTTACCAGGTCCCTCACCTGCCCTTTGTATGCCATGTGCTCCACTCCTCTTTGCATCCTAGTGACAATCTGCTGGATTTAGTCCAGCCATTTTCATTCCTGTACTGGGGCAGCCCAGGTGGACACAGTACACCAGAGGCACACTTGCAAGTGGTAAGTAGAGATGAAACAATCATCACGTCCTTCTACGTACTGGCTGTGTGTTTGCTAATGTAGCCCAAAGTGTGGTTGGCCTTCATGACAGCGGGGGCACGCAGTCAACATGGTCAACCTTTCAAGCAGGACCTTCAAGCCCTCTTCTGCAAAGTTGTTCCATGGTTAGTCAGTTCCCAGTCTGTGAATCTGCATTGGATGATGTCAGTCCCAGACTTTTCTTTTTTTAAAATGAACCTCATGACGTTCCCATCTCCTTAGTCCTCATGCTCAATGATGTTCCTCTGACTGTGTTTTCCCTAGATTGTCCCTGGATGGCTTGGCATTCTCAATTTTCATGACAGCTACCTAAAAAAAAAAGAGAGGAGGGTACAAATATGTTTTCTGTTTCCTATTCTGTGAAACATTAAGGAAAATAAAGATTTTGAAAAGAGGAAAGGAAATCACTGTCAGGGAGCAGTGAGAGCTGGAGACTCCCTGGTGGCAGGGTACTGGGGACTTCAGGGGCTCCTTTGGCCATTAGAGCAGCCAGGGTCCATCCCACTGCCCTCATTGAGAGAGTGGGACATGCTTCAGAGAACAGGATACATTTGTGTGCCAATTCCTAAATCTCACAACTGGCAATTTTACCTAAGACACAATGGGACCAAGCCCTGTACGATCTCTTCATATAAGTATCATTATTATTCCAAAGGATAATAAGTAATTACTATTATTGCTGTTTTCTCATATAAAGCAACCCACACTAAGTGGTATGATAGACACAGCGATATAATTTAACACATAACACATTCAGATCCAGATGGTCACCGATAAAGAGAAGCTTTTAAATATAGCCAGTAAAAGCCCAAACTCACCTACATGAAGATGTGGTTTAAGTGGCTGATTTCTGAGCTCTCATGGAGCAATGGAAAAAGGAACAAAACTCTATGAATAACCTTATTATCTGTCATTAGCAGCAAGAAACTAATAGGCAGAACCCTGCTATAGCATATATCCTACAGTGATTGTAATTCTGACAGTGGGACTTATTAGCTGCAAAAAAAAATTGTTGCCCTTAGAGACAGCTAATCAAAAATGTACCACTAATAAACAGAGTGGTCCTAATGATAATTTATGACCAGCTCATGGTTATAAAGAACATTTTGCAGTTAATGGATGGTGCTAAATGGAAAATAGAAAGTAAAGACTCAAAGAGAGGTATTACATTTCAGAAAACAAACTCCAAAAGCCATGCTATCTCTGTTCATGCTGCTTTTAAGCATTAGCAGTGATATTCATTGCTGTGAAGTCATACAGATGATCAACAGCTATTTAGAAAGCCAATCTAGGAAGCTGCAAGCATCGTTTAATTCCAACTAAATATTATTTCAGTAATTGCCAGTTGTTAAAAACATAAACTAATGTTCTTTTTACTTGTGATCAGCTAGAGAAATATCATGATAGATTACACAAGTTATAAGAAAAAGCATACTTATTCTGGCTTTGGTGTTATAGCAGTTCAAATTGCAAGCTAGCATCAGTATTTTTTCTCCTGGAGTCTGAAGGCACATAAATATTAAAATGCAATTTGAAAGTTTTGGCCAGGTCCCAGAACAGTATTGTTTATGCAGTGTTTGACAGTGCTATTCAAATAAATCAAGTAACAAATGTGTCATGATTACTGTTAAAGTGGAAACTGCAGCACTAACAACTATTAAGATAAATGATACCACGGGTAGAAAATATGAAAATATTTTATGGGTGTTCTGTCTCTGTGTGTATGGGTGTACGTGCATGCACAATCAGCTGTCTCTCAGGAAAATTAAAGCTGCATCCAGGGATGAATATTGCAAATATCCAGTTCTGTAAACAACCAACGACGACAGCATATTCACTTGCTGTGCATGGGGTAAAATGGACTTCTGCTTTGATTTTTCACTACATCGTTGCTGGGTTTTGGGTAAGCTTGGGTTTTTTTAATTTTTTTTTTTTTTTTTCTTACAGATGGAAAGATTTTTGGCAGCAAAGAAAGAAATACAAGGACTTATTTGTTTGGCTATAGTCAGCCGTCTGTTTCTTTTTGTAGCAGCATGTTGTTGAGGGATATTAAATTGTAATCAAAAGCAGGATATAAGCTCTAGCAAAAAAAAAAGGCTAGAATTAGGGGTTTAGTGAGGGACTCATCCCATCACATTTTAGGCCCCACCTCCACAATGTGGATGTCTACAGCTGAGCTATTCAGTTCTCTGTATTGTCATGTGAGAAAAACAGGCATTTTTAGAGTAGTCATTTGACCTATTTGAGAGGTTTAAATTTAGTCAATGTCACTATGACGTATGCGTTAAGCATCCCTGAGTATCTGTAGGCACTGTCTGCAGTTGTGGTGGGTTGACCCTGGCTGAGGGCCAGGTGCCCACCAGAGCCGCTCTATCACTCCCCTCTTTCATTAGACAGGGGAGAAAAGGTACAATGAAAAAAAACCAAAAAACTTATGGGTCAAGATAAGGACAGGGAGAGATCATTCTCTAATTATCATCACGAGCAAAACAGACCAAACTTAGAGAGGGAATTCATCTTATTTATTACTAAGCAAAACAGAGTAGAGGAATGAGAAATAAAGCCAAATCTTAAAAAACACCTCCCCCCACCCCTCCCATCTTCCCGGGCTCAACTTCACTCCCAGCTTCAACCTCCGCCCCCCCTCAGCGGCACAGGGGGACGGGGAGTGGGGGTTACGGTCAGTTCATCACGCGGTGTTTCTGCCGCTTCTTCATCCTCAGGGGGAGGACTCATCGTTCCCCTGCTCCAGCGTGGGGTCCCTCTCACGGGAGACAGTCCTTCACGGCCTTCTCCAACGTGAGTCTCCTCCACGGGGTGCAGACCTTCAGGAGCAAACTGCTCCAGTGTGGGTCCCCCATGGGGTCACAAGTCCTGTCAGCAAACCTGCTCTGGCGTGGGCTCCTCTCTCCACAGGGCCACAGGTCCTGCCAGGAGCTTGCTCCAGCGCGGGCTTCCCACGGGGCCACAGCCTCCTTCAGGTGTCTCCACCTGCTCTGGCGTGGGGTCCTCCACGGGCTGCAGGTGGAATCGCTACACCCCCTCATCCTCCCTCCATGGGCTGCAGGGGGACAGCCTGCTTCACCATGGTCTTCACCACCGGCTGCAGGGGAATCTTGCTCCGGCGCCTGGAGCACCTCCTGCATCTTCTTACATCTTCTCCCTCCTCTCTCTGGCTGCAAAAGCCCTCTCTAACTGTTTTTGTCTTTCTTAAATATGTTATCACAGAGGCGCTGATTGGCTTGGCCTTGGCCAGCGGCGGGTCCATCTTGGAGCCGGCTGGCATTGGCTCTATCAGACACAGGGGAAGCTTCTAGCAGCTTCTCACAGAAGCCACCCCTGTAGCCCCCCCGCTACCAAAACCTTGCCACACAAAACCAACACAGCAGTGATGTCACATATGTCTCCATACAAGGTCTGGACCATTTGGTGTTGTTCCGTTGTCAATAGTTATATGAAGCCAACGGGACGTAGGAACATACTCATCTTGTCAGCTGTACAAAGAGCTCAGAAATGTCTGGTTCATTGTCCTCACCTTCTGGTGTTAGTAGGAGCATGTCTGAACCCAGCTAGCTGTAAATTAATGCATATTTCAACTGGTGAGCATCCCTAAAATGGAGGAGGTAAGTATGAGATGACTTGTTATATGTCTGAGATGAATAAAAATAAAAAGTTGATGTGGATCGTAGACCAGCAAATACAAACACTTTTTTTACTGTTTAGGGTAAAAAGACCTCAAGCTTTGTATAAAGCTGACAGTGCAGGGTCTCGAAACTTTTCTGAGATCACTTTGGCTTGTTCTTAATTGGTGTTGTTTCTCTGTAGTCACAATTATCCAGCCATAAGGTGATAAATGAGGAACTGTGTTTTAGTTTAGCTTTAGTTTGTGATGATAACAAGTACAAGAAACATTAGAAAACTGAGCACTACACCAGAGTACAGGGGCAGTATAGATGAAGAAGGTCTTTGTATACAATTTTAACTGTATTAATAATTAGGCTTTCCTGTAATTATGTATGTAATTAAATAATTTGGATTAGATAGACTGTTAAAACTATAATTGGACTAACAATAAATTCATAGCTCCGTGTGTATTTTGTGCTCTATTTTGGCCGTAGCAAGACTTTTAGTATAACAGGATACTAATGAGCTTGAATAATTAAACAGCAGCAGCAGGTTTAAAAACAGAGCAATTGCAACTTAACTTGGTCTATCCCTGCTTTCAGCTTTGTAAACAGTAATGAGAATAGCATTCTCATCAGAAAATTGATTAGTGTATACAAAGTCCATTGGCAAATTCTGTCATAAGGACATCTATGATGCAGAACATTGATTAAAGAGTGCTTGATGAGCTTTTCAACTGTCTACAGTTCTAATAATGCTCCTTTGGCCAAAAAGGTGAGAATTATGGCTTCAAACTGATACTGCAACCTAAGAGAACAAGGTCCTGGTTGGTGGGAAGACGACATGGCCATTGAAGCCAACAGAAGACCTCAGCTGACAATCTGGATATGCTGTGGGAATAACGTAACCCTTGTACCTGTAGAAGAAATTTTGGTTAAAGACATGCATTACTAAAAGACGACAGGACAAGTGAATGCACAGTTCACCCTCAGTGTCTCTGCCTGTTACCATGGATCTGCCCACACAGAAAAAAATCATAATCATTTAGTGGAATTGCCACACGCTCCATCAGCTGAGCTCAAACATACCAAAGACAAACCAGTCGAGTATACTTAAAAAAAAAAAAAAAAAAGTGTAGCGGGGAGGGAAGACTCATATAACCTTTCTGAAGAGTTTGAATACTTTGCATGTAAATAAAACTGTAGTACAACTTTACAGCTAAATGCACCTATTAAGATTTTAATTAAAGTTGATGGAGCATGTACAGAAAAAGTGAAAGAAAATTAGGACTGCAAGAAGCGTTAAAAAAATTTAAGCAGGCATTTGAGACCAGGTGGAAGATTGGAAAAGGCCAGTGCCAATAGTCCTGGCAGTCCAGCAGAAATAGGTGAATGCTGATATTTGGCCTGGTTGGAAAACTTATTTGCCAAATTAGGACTTTTATATAGCTGGGAAATCAAATCCAGCTGTGGTGCAAGATGCCACAGGCCTAAGCATGAATTTCCTCTGCACTGTGCACTGGGTAACTCTGGAAATATTGTTTGTCATCTTTGCACACTTTAGTTAATGTGATGTTATGTCCTATTTTAGACATGTAACCCACTTCATCCTGAAATACTTTCAAGACTTTTGTTCATGATAGAAAAGATGTAATTTGGAATTTCCATTCTATTAACAATTATTATTTCGATTTTTTTTTCTGCAGGCAAGCTACAGGGGGAAGAACTTGATATATTTGGAGTTTATGTAATAATATACAGACATGTATATGAGCACATTTATTTTCTAGCAGTTCTTTATGTTAAAAAATCCAGTGATTTATTAGATAAATTTGAATAAATGGCTCTTGGTATGCATTTGAGTGAAAAACTGTGAGTTTCATGACAAAATTTCCCTTTTAATGTAACTTAAAATAATGTTAAAGGTAAGCATTTTGTTGAGGTGATGGAAACAAATGTGGAATAGATGAAACAAAAATCTTGTACAAATACAGTTTGTATGATATTTACATTGTGTTCCTGAGCCAAACAAGAGGAAAAGACTGATTTTAAACATGATCGTGTCCATCATTAGACATCATATTGTGTTATCTTCTTTGCTCCTCAACTTATTGTGAACTGTTTTCATTTTTGTATGCTACAGCATAACTGAAATCAGTATAATATTTTCCTTTATGTCTATTCAACTTCAATTTTCTGCTCCTTTAAACAGCTTTCTCTTCCTCAGACTCATGAAACAGCATAGAAGAATTATTTGTATTTCTTACCCAATTTTCTGTTCCTACCCCTCCACCTCAAAGATTCATGTCAGAGTATTATAACTTCTTGCCTTCCTCTTTTGCTGTTTTTGGCATAACACAGAATTTAAACATGAACTTTCATTTCTTACCAACAGAAGTCATCAGACAAGAGACATTTTTTAGTTTGGGTCTGCTGAGTTCTTTCATTGGAAGTCCATATTTTTTTTAACCCTCTTTTGTTTATTTGTCTTGTTTTGTTTTAAATACATAGGTTGTTATGTGCCCACTTGTCTATGATGAGAAATTATACTGTCTTTTGCTAATGGTTATCTGTGAAATACAGTAGCCCTAAATATCCTGAAAGGAAGGAGACGTGATTTTCAGTTCACTTACAGCCTGGGGACAAACAGAATTTTCTAATTTGTGAAAAAAATTTTCAATGGCTTATGTACCTTCTAACGCCTGCTGTTAAAAAGCCAGAAATCTGTGCACTAAAACTTTTTGTGCACAGGCACAAAATTTGCTTGCCTGAATTATTAATTCACATATCCATGAAGTGCTGTGGTTTAAAGATGCAAATACTCATGGAGAGGCACAGCAAAAAGGGCGTGACCACTAAAGTGACATTACAGAATAGTACTTAACTGAACAACAGTCAGTACCCACTGAAAATATTTCAGACCTATTGCACTAATGCGCCAATAATAAACATCTTGTTTTTCATAACTCTTCCTTTGCTTTTACTTTTTGTGAAATAGAAGTTTCTCCTATAAGTTACTGAAAATAGACCTTCTTTCTCATTGTGCACTTCTATTATCAGCCCTGATAGCAGAAGTCCTCAAAATCAACTATTATATATTTTAGATCTCAAAACATGGAGGCTGTAGGAGAGACAAATCCTGAACTCAAACGAGACTTTACATCAATATAAACATCATGTCTACACAAGGAAAAGTCTTTGTCTGACTGTTTTGATAACCTTCGATACCATTGCAAAAAGTTGCTATAATCTATAAGTTCTTTGGCCTGGTAGTAAATAAATGATTTCTCCTTCAAAAAATCCCCAAACAAACCAATGACCAAAACCCCAAAAGTAAAAAAAAAAATAAAATCTTACCTTTTTTTTTTTTTCCCCCCAGAAGAAATAATTTGGGAGTATATGTCTTCTAGCAGAGCCTACAGACCTTGTGTTAGCCATGTATGCATTCCTTATTTTATATAGATAGCTTTATTCAGTTCATGCAAAAAAGATCAAGTTGATCTATTGCTTGTGACAAACAGTTATTACATGAAATGTTACTGACAGGAAAAACTAAAGACAATAGTGTAGCTTGCCGATATTGCAAAGTTAGAAGATGAGAGTCTGAAAACCTTGTGTTGAAGGTTAATGTCATGCTTTAATGAAATTTTTTTGAAGTTTATGACTAAAAAATCCAGATGGTAAAGCAACAGCTCAGGTGAAGGAATGAGCCCACCTCATATCCTATAATAAGCCTGATGTATAATTTAAAATGGCACACAAATGGGTTTCCATTTCCAGCTCCCTCATAATTCTACATAATTAAAGGTTTGATAATGTATAAAAGCTATTAAATGCAATGCTGAAATCCTCAGAGAGTCATATTTTTACTATGATATTTGAAAATATCTGTGGTATATTATGTGTGGTTTTGTAAATGATATACATTTTTCATAGCTGCTTTCATTAGCAATTTTCTTCTTCTAATGGCTGTATAATTAAACCATAATGGGATATTTAGGCTTATGTATATTCATGGAGAAGTAGTTATAACAAAACAAACTATAATTAACTATGACCCCCCAAAAAAAACATTTTAGTTTACACAACAATTTTTATTTTTCACAGTCCTTATTTTTTCTTCAGAGAATAATATTGACAAAAAGTATTGAATATGGACATTCAAATCCACATGAGGTCTTCGAGGCTACAGGTTTGTTTTCAAAATGGTTTGTACTAAATCTGGCTAGAGTACTATCTAGAACTTGGACTTGTGTACTATTTCAGTGATCTCAGTACACATAAGGGGGCATATTATTGCCAAATATACACAGTGGAAAAACTCCAGGTAATTTGTGTGATACTTCATTTACTTAGCCCATGGTGCAAAATTACCTTCTTCACTATCTTTTCTAGCATACTGAATTTTAAATAGTATGCACTCAAATTTTATACCATTCTCTCATGATAGTATTTTGTGGTCTACCAAATCTCGTAATCTCCAGATCAGTAGCAAATGGGACACTTCATGTTTCCACTTGTTCCCAGTGGAGAAGCATGAGCTCTGCATATGAATGGAAATTCATGGCCTCCTGGCTTTTTTGCATGTAAAATATTGAGTTTATTAAATTCAGGAGCATTTCATCATTGACTTCAGAACTTCCATTGACTTCTGTGGTGCCAGGATTTAATCCTCTCTCTTTTTTGCATATCTGCATCAGAGTTTGTAGATGCAATTTTGAATTTCAAATTCATTTTCATGTCAAATCAACAGTCACGGATTTTCAACATTAGCAGGACAAAGTAACAGTCTGAGTAATTAATTTAATTTATTCCTTGGTATTTGTCTTGTGGTGAGCTTTTAAATTTTTAAATGAATTTATTTTGAAATAACTATTTCAGAATACTTGTTTTTATGGATTTTTTCTAGTATTCAGTGTGGCAATAATAATAATAATAATACTTATCACAATAATAATTAGTAGTAATAATTAATTCTTTCTATTTAATGGTTCATAGAATGTATGGATTTGCTAACTGTGCTGTGCAGCCAGACATAGAAGTGATGTGAAAGGCCTTTTATTCCCTGAAGAGGTATCCATCCATCCAGAAAAGCATTTGCATGGAAATGGTTGCAGCATGCAAGTAGCCCTGTCTAAGAAGCAAATGAGTAAACAAAATGCATGAACCTGACAGAGTGATATTCCAGTGCTGAAACTGTAAGTAGATTCACAGATAATTCTTCAAATTATGTCCTCTGTTTTGTGTGATAGAGCTAGCTTCTCCAACCAATGCAGGAACTTTTATCAGGGAAAAGGAAGGGTTAGTTTTGACCCAGGTGAGTTTTTTGGAAAGTAAGAATGTTTTTTTTCATTGACACCGTTGGCTCATGCTGCCTTATGGTGACTGTGGTATTATAGCTCTCGTCTCCATGGCCACATACCTTATTACCTGTTCCAACTTGACTCCCTGTGTTGGTTTTGCATGGCAAGGTTTTGGTAGTGGGGGGGCTACAGGGGTGGCTTCTGTGAGAAGCTGCTAGAAGCTTCCCCTGTGTCTGACAGAGCCAATGCCAGCCGGCTCCAAGACGGACCCGCCGCTGGCCAAGGCCAAGCCAATCAGCGCCTCTGTGATAACATATTTAAGAAAGACAAAAACAGTTAGAGAGCGCTTTTGCAGCCAGAGAGAGGAGTGAGAAGATGTAAGAACATCTGCAGACACCAAGGTCAGTGCAGAAGGAGGGGCAGGAGGTGCTCCAGGCACCAGAGCAGAGATCCCCCAGCAGCCCGTGGTGAAGACCATGGTGAAGCAGGCTGTCCCCCTGCAGCCCATGGAGGGAGGATGAGGGGGTGTAGCGATTCCACCTGCAGCCCGTGGAGGACCCCACGCCGGAGCAGGTGGAGACACCTGAAGGAGGCTGTGACCCCGTGGGAAGCCCACGCTGGAGCAAGCTCCTGGCAGGACCTGTGGCCCTGTGGAGAGAGGAGCCCACGCCAGAGCAGGTTTGCTGACAGGACTTGTGACCCCGTGGGGGACCCACGCTGGAGCAGTTTGCTCCTGAAGGTCTGCACCCCGTGGAGGAGACTCACGTTGGAGAAGGTCGTGAAGGACTGTCTCCCGTGAGAGGGACCCCACGCTGGAGCGGGGGAACAATGAGTCCTCCCCCTGAGGATGAAGAAGCGGCAGAAACACCGCGTGAGGAACTGACCGTAACCCCCACTCCCCCTCCCCCTGTGCCGCTGAGGGGGGCGGAGGTTGAAGCTGGGAGTGAAGTTGAGCCCGGGAAGATGGGAGGGGTGGGGGGAGGTGTTTTAAGATTTTGGTTTTATTTCTCATTCCTCTACTCTGTTTTGCTTAGTAATAAATAAGATGAATTCCCTCTCTAAGTTCAGTCTGTTTTGCTCGTGATGATAATTAGAGAATGATCTCTCCCTGTCCTTATCTCTACCCGTAAGTTTTCTTTCATTGTACCTTTTCTCCCCTGTCTAATGAAAGAGGGGAGTGATAGAGCGGCTCTGGTGGGCACCTGGCCCTCAGCCAGGGTCAACCCACCACACTCCCACATGGAATAATATACTCAGGGGACACAAACAGGGATAGACCAAAGTTTCCCACACATTAGTCTGAATTGCTACTCTCTTGAAACTTCATATGAGGAATGTTACACTCTTCATAGCAGAACACCTCTTTGTCTGATGAGAAATTTTTAAGCACAACAGAAACTATGGACATCAAAGATTAACATAAGATTGAAAACGTGAGAGTTGATTAGGTTTTGTAAGTGTATCTTTAATGAGATTACCAGAATGCTATTTCTGGAGTCTATTTTCTAGAAAGAGATGTTGAAAGATGGAGTTCTGTGGTACTTCAACACTTCTTGTCTGACTTGAAGTTCACATAGACAGATCGGAACTTTTCAGATGAGGAAAGGATATGAGACTTGGCAAAGATGTATGTGGATGAGGTAGGCAAAAACAATGACATGACATATGACAGAAGTACCATGAGAGGCATGGAGAAAGGGAATACACAACAATTACTCACTGACTTTTCTGAAACAACAAGAGCATCAAATAAAAGTTGGAGGTGGGAAGTTCAGACTAGATGTTACTATCTTTGTTATACTTGTGTCTAAAGCTGTGGAACTTGCTGGTGCTACTTCTTATGGATGTTTACAGGGGCTCAAAAATGCAATGAAATTTTTTGTAGAAATGCAGCCCTTTCAAAGTTTTTAAATTAAATTACGTTTCACTTCAGTACTGAATATTGGGATGCATAGATGGGGTTATGGCTGTTCTGTTCTCATATTTTCAGATGCTTGTAAAATCTACAGCAAGGTAACTGAGGATACAAGGTTTTGTTTCAGCTTGTTACTGTTTTCTGATGTATGTCTAGGTTGTGATTTTCAGAAATAATGGATGAATGAAACTCCTGCTGACTTTGAAGAGTCTTGCCTATATTCTTGAATCAAAATGATGTCCTACACTGCATCATAATGTATTGAGGTTGAATTTTTGTTTATTTGTGGGTTAGTTTGTATCTTTTTCTTATTTCTAGGCAGGTTGGCCAACAATTTTTAGTCAAAAACTATTTTTGGTAAACAGGGCAAAAAAAATGGGGTTTTCAGGTATTTGTACATCTAATATTTTTTAAAAGTGAGACTGGAAATGTATTGCCTTAATCACAGTGAAAACTAGAGTATTCTAGTCCTCACATTTCTCTCCAGTATCCCACAGGACTTGTAGGGAGCCTGAGATGTGAACTTTTGCTTCTATAGCCAAGGGCCCTCAGGCTCACTTCTGTTATCATGCATTATAGACCTCTGGCTGCCATGATAAATCATTTCTGTGAACTTGGAGGTGAAACTGAGGTGAACTTTGGGATAGATAGTTCAGTGAGAGTTTTGTTTAGAAGAGTTTGCTTTATGGAGTACCTGCATTCCAACTCATTTAGTTTAGCTTGGTGGCTTCTGAAGAGAAATAGGTGGATCTCTGCTGAGATTTATCCAAAGCTTTGTATTTCCTGTGGATATTTTTCACTGGAAAATTTTCTCTTCTTTTCTTTTTTTTTCCCCTCCATTGTATTTAGAAAAAAGGAAAGTACATTCCAAGAAGATGAAGAAAATCCTTAGATCACAGATAGTCCTGCTTCTGACTTTATCAAACTGTCCTTTAAAATGTAGAGATTTCATGCATACACCATTATTCCCTAAAACACTAGGTTTAGTCACAGTAATACCATGTCTTACTGCATTTAATTCAGTAAACAGAGTAGAGCTGAGAGGCAGAAGTTATTACTGGCTCCTTTAGCCAACTTTCTGCTATTGTGAGGTGATTCTTTTTTCTGCTGTCTCATTCCTCATATCAATACCTTAAGAATATGACATTTATTTAAGGTGAAAGCAATATCAGGAGATCTGCAAACCCAAAACAATATGTGAAATCAAATGTGATAAATTGCAATGAAAAGATTATGTTAGTAGTCTAACTCAGGAAAATTGAATTCTCAGAGAGGACAATGCAAATTAAGTTCTATCTATCTATTGTACAAACCTGAAAAACTAAAAGAAAGGATTACATCTGAAAAATGTACATTCACAAAACAGTGCAGGCAAGATAATTTGAAATTAACAGTGAAATGACCCCCATAAAGTGTACTGTGGCACATATATAAGTAACTACATTAAATATGGAATTATGTATGTACGTATTTTTGGTATATAATTATATCTTTGAGGTTGGCAGTGTGGTTTAGAACAAAAATTTTGAGTGTTTTTAATTAAGCCCAGAATTAGGCTCTCCACCTAATTCTGTTTGTTAACATTTCCTTTGAAAGCGTTGCTCATAGCACATCTCCTTTTAAGCAAATGCTTATTTAGTCAAATAGAAATAACTTATATGAATGCTAGTCAATCAATAGTAAATAAGGCTTCAATTTTCACAGAGACAATATTCATAATCTTTGTCTCTGGTTATAATTTAAACTGACTGCAATCTGTGGATGAAATGACATGCTTATTTATGGAGAAATTACTCTTGACCTTAGAAACATGGTGGTAAAAATGACATTTTAAATCTGTGGAGCATTTTCGTAGCTTTTTTTTTTTTTTTAAAATCAGAGTGTTGATGATATAACGTCTTATACATTGCAATTTAGGAGATAGGATTCGGTGTGAATCCACTGCAAAGAATTAGAATAATTCTTGCTTTAGAAGAAGAATAATGTAGCAAAATCAGTTTTATTACTTCCACAGAGTATTTAAATAAACATTAGTCAGATGGCAGTTCACGTCTTTCCAGGAACATCAGAATATCTATTGATATCAATAGTGTTTAGTGCAATAAAACAGCTTTCCTCTTCTAACTTCCACATGAAGCAGAACAGCAGTTAGCTCCTGAATTATCCTCAGTCTAATGTGAGGCACTTTTGAGGATGTACCTGGAGTTTGGACTCATGTTTTAGACTTTTCAGCACCAGGTTGAGTCCACTGGAGGGCCACTAGGATATTTCGAGGACACAAGTACATTACATATAATGGGAAGCCAAGTATGCTGTTTCATATCAGCTTGGGGAAGAGAAAAGAAAATTAAGGAAAAGTTCTTATTGCTATGTCCCTTTATCTACAGTGAATTTGAGAGAAGTTGGAACCAGTTTCTTCCCAAAGGTGCACAGTGGAAAGCTGCAGCAAAGGATATCCTGACTGGATATAATGGAAAAAAAAAAAAATTCTGAAGTTTTTATAGTTGGGGCCAGGTTACCTGGAAAAGTGGTCAAATCACCATCTACATAAATTTTCAGAACTTGATTGGGTGAGGCCCTAAGCTATCTTATCTAACTTTGAAGGCAGGGTTTCTTTGAGCAGAGATTAAACTCGCTGTTATTCAGAGGTCCCTTCCAATCTAAATTATACTATGATTCTGAGCAGTATACCGTGTAGCTATTACGTTTTAGTCCAGATATTCAATCAAATAGTTCATATTCCCTTCAGTAAGACATATCTGTTACTGGACATATGAGAAAAAGTCTTTCCAAGCATGCTTTGGGTTTGCATTTCACTGCAAACTTCACTTTATTTTAGTATCCATGAACATCTTTCTCTACAGATCTCAAAAAGATTTTCTAAAACATGGTGATGGGGACTGTGAAGTTTGGAGCAGGAATAAAGAAGTTTTCTAAACAGAAAGATCAGTCTTCATAAACACAAAATCTCTGCTGATTTACACTTGCTTTGCACATTGGAAACAAATGTCTGCATTGGAAAGCACACTTCATTAATCATAGAATCATAGAATATCCTGAGTTGGAAGGGACCCCTGAGGATCATCGAGTCCAACTCCTGACTCCACACCTGGCAACCCAAAAGTTAAACCATATATCTAAGAGCATTGTCCAAATGCTTCTTGAACACCGACAGGCTTGGGGCCATGACCAGTTCAATGGGGATCTTGTTCCAGTGCTTGACCACCCTCTTAGTGAAGAACTTTTTCCTAATATCCAATCTGACATTAATTACCTAATTAATTTCATTAATCATCTTATCCTGGTCAGGCCTTTGGCTGCAACTTGAGGCCATTTCCTCTTGCCCTATCACTTGTTACTTGGGAGAAGATACCGACCCCCACCTGGCTACAACCTCCTTTCAGGTAGTTGTAGAGAGTGATAAGGTCTGTCCTCAGCCTCCTGTTCCCCAGGCTAAACCACCCGAGTTCCCTCAGCCACTCCTCATCAGACTTGTGCTCTAGACCCTTCACCAGTTTCATTGCCCCTCTTTGGATGCGTTGCCCTTCATAATACTTATTAGGTAGCCACCATAACCAAAAGCAGTCCTGTACTTTTGGAACAACTGTTCTCATCATAAATAAGTTAACTCTTCCAGAAACTAAATCCAGCCACTTCTGTTGTGAAACACAGAGATGGTTGAAAATCATAATTCATTTAGTGCCAAAAGTTACCATAAAACAGAGAATAAAGACTATTTTAGGAATGTTAGTGGGATTTTGATATCTGACCAGTTTCACTTTTGGTTGGGCAGATAATGTTACACCAGTCATCTTTGGTTTTTAACCACGTGCTGATTAAGTATTTTTTCAACATGCCTAAGCTACTTTTATTCCAATATTAAAAAGAAGTAAAGGGCTCAGGGAGAAAAATGTTTTCATAGACTTTTACAATCAGAATAGAAATATGTACAGATGTTTCCCTATCAAAATCATTTGCAGTTTGAGAGCTATTGAAGATGTCTGCTATTGATATAAATTGCCAGTGGAATATGTTAGTATCAAAATTGTTATTATAAGGAGCCAGAAATGGGAATTATTGCAGCTCAGATAAAGAAAGAAAATTGGTGTTCTGCAGAAAAACAGTTCATCCTTAAAAGAACAATAAAGTATCTAGTGTTACAGGTTTTGTTCTGTCAACTTTGTTGCAAACTTCCGTGTGCATGTGTAGCAGTATAAAGCTACACACATGTACAACTGAGAATGTAGATAAACCTACATATTCATATACATTTATACGCTAACACATGCATATTGCGTGTTCATTTTGTACTCCTTTCTCCTATGATGGTCTTCTTTTCTCATTTTCCTTATGTTTACTTATTGACTGACACTTTATTTTTTCTCTTTGAGATATTCCAATTATAGACTAAGATTTTTTCTGAAAATTCTCTGTTGAAAAATCAAAAGCAATCATAAACCCTATACTCTATGAGATAATCAGGTTTTAAACGTGCCTGAGATCATCGCTGAGGACAAATTCAACACTGTGTGTGCAATTGCTGATATGGAAATAGATGGTCTAGATAATTCCACGCTCTAACAAAACTTCTTTTTTTGTTGTTTTGTATCTTTTTTGTGTCAGCCCTGTCGCCAGTCTACTACATTGGATCATGAAAGGTCAGCAACTTACAAGGTATTACGTATTGTCATGACAAATGTGAGTTTGGTTACAAGGAACATGACAATGATGGTTATGGTTGTTATTTTAGCTTTTCCCTTTTTCTTTTTTCAGTATGATTCTGAAGATTTATTATAATACAGCAATTAACTTCAAACTAAGGAATCTTTGGAGAGGCAGAGTAACCTTTACAATAGAAGAGCTAGTGGAGAACACAGCTCACACAGTGGCATTATGATACAAATTTAGAAATCAGATTTTTTAAGAAGGGCATTAGGCTCACACAATGGTAAGACTAAGCTCTAACCTGTGAGGAATTTTTCAGTGAACTAGTGAAAATATAGATCAACGGTTTAGTACTACTGTAATGCTGTAGAGATACACACCTAATTGTGCATAGAGCTATAAAAATAGCATACTGCATCAAGTGCTAGTTACCAATGTCATGTAGATAAGAACATCATAAATCTGAGTTTGAAAGGTAACAAAATGGTGTGAGTGATGTATCACTGTAACTGTTTCAGCACTGTGAAGAACATGAAAAAATGACTGGCGGAAGAATTGAAGGTTAGATAATGCACTCAAATGATCAACAACTAGAGTTGCAGTGAAGTATTCACAGTAGCGAAGAAGAGTTGTGCTGAAGAAAACCGAGCAACTGACACCAAATAAGATCTTAGATGCTCACAGCTCTGTTACCTCAGCCACTGCTTTGTGGTGGGACTGGGGACAAGTCATTTACCTTCTCCAATGGCATCCCTTCATCCATAGCATGGAGCTATTGAGATGGCTTTCCTTCTAGCCCTGCCTACAGAAATGTCAGTAGAACCATATGCCAATGAATCAAAGCGTATCAGAAATTGTGGAATTCTCTGAAAGTATGTTTATTTGAGGAAAGCAAAGGAAGAGCACTGTGAGAAAGTTTAAAAGCCTGACCATATATATAGACGCTGATTATTTTACACTTTGATGAAATGTTTGGATTTGGGGGGTTTTAAGCATATGGAGCAATTTTTAATGTTTTAGGTGGTGTTGATATGTTTGCCCTGTGCTTATGGTTTTCTATTTTTAGCCCTTTAGAATCAGGACAAAAACCAAACGGACCATTGACAAGACCTTCACACTTTCATGGCCACTTTCACGTTATTATCATTAAAGCTTTATTTACCTGGAAACTTCCTCCACTGCCAACACCAGCTGAAAGAAGACATAAAGAAAACATAGTCTCTCTTTTTTTTTTTTTTTTTTTTCTTTCAGCATAATGGAACAAAAACCTGCATACATTTTGTGGAATGGTATTATTTGATAGGTCTCCAGGCTTTTTATTCAGAGGTCTAGGAGAAGAAAGACTTTGGTCACATTTCTTCAATGTACTAAGTACCCCTGTATCCAGCTGCAGAATCAGATCCTTTGTACCGATCATGATCATAACATATAATTAGTGCCAGGTATCCAGAAACGTGAAGAGGTAAGAGACAGCAACATTTAACCTTTCTTGCAAGACTACAATATCAAACTTTGAACTTTAAAAGTTAAATAAATGTGGTGGTGAGGGGGACTGTAAATTCCTTTTTCTGACTTTTGAAGTAGTTCTCCATTCAAACGTTGAGCTGAACTCTATGCTCCTCTTGGTATTTTCATTGCCTGTGTTGTGCATGCAGGCCTTCAACTTGCTGGTATCTGGAGCATAAGGTATGTCCGAAAAATGCACTGTAGGATTAATAGACATTTCTACCTACATTATTTTTCATAAATAAAAATTTCTTCAACAGACACTGAAGAAATATATTCTTCTAGAGCAAATTTCACACAGGATTTTTTTTACAGGTAAGATGAACTAGGAAATAGATAAAACAGAAAATTCAGAGTTAAGGCTAAAGATAATGAAATCCAGTTATCTGAAGCAGTGATTTTCAGCCTAACACCTAATGACCTTTAGAAAACAGTGGATTACTCTGAAGGGCTCTGCAAGTAGGTAACAAAAGGAACTCCACTGTGTGATACCTAAAATCTGCTATATGATGATACACACCGTAAAAAAATTAGGGGAGCACAACTTTAAAAAGATTGAAAACCTATGATTAAAGAGCAAAGAATTAATATTAAAGCTTTAAAATAATTTTAAATTTGTCCTATGGTGATAGCAGAATCCGATGTACAGTTGTTACTGTGTATTTATAAATGTCACTTATTTTGACAGCATGAATTAATGAATATTTCTTTTCAGAATTAGCATTTGTGCCACTGCATGGTGACTTTGCTTCTTTGTATTTTCCTCTGAGAATAATGGGACTCTGAAATGGGTTGATCATTTAATGTGTCTTTTCATATTAAAAAAAATTAGATTAAAGATCTTTATTTAAAGATGTGTTTGCTTTCTTTTTTTTTTTTTTTTTTTTAACTTATATGAAATTATTAAACATGCAGTACCTAATGATAGAACTGTCTCTAAGGAACTGGGACAAATACAACATCGGCCACAGATCTGAACTGAATTATCTGACAAGCTACATTCCCAGAGAGTTAATAGCCTAGAAGAGTTGTGTGGCATCAGAGTTATTTTAAGAACATCAAGGTCCTGCTTTAATTTCATACTAATATTTAGAGAGTGTTTCAAGTCAGAAATACACAAACCTGAGCACTGCTAGAAATAGATATCTGATTGTCCTGAAAATTCATTCTGAACCTCTTTATGTGATGTTTTATTGGCCCTGGGAATACTGCTAATTCTAGATTAATGAAATAATTCTCTTTCCATGGCATAGAAAACAGAAGCAACTTTTAAAACCTTTTCAAAGACAAACCTTTTAAAATATCACATCATGGTGTTTTCTTTCCTGGTTGCAGGCCTACAGCCCCCATTGACATGAACGAATGCCACAGATGGGCTCAGAGCGAGCACAGCTGTCTATCCAGGCAAAAACTCTGGAGGTGTGTTAGAACCAAGATATGCTTAAGGTAAAGCTGTGCTAAGAGCTTCACAGTCAACTAATTAACCATGAACTGAAAAAGAGTTAAGTACATGAAGACCTGAAGATAAATAGGGCCTAAAACTCCGGAGATTTCCATCTAATCTCTTGCAAGTCCAGCTGAGTGCTCATGGTGCAAAGATACACATCATCATCATATGCTTCAGATGTGAAAAGTTTTGTTTGAGCAAGAGAAATAATCTGAATGTAAAATAATGACCTTTTAAAGACAGCTAGTCTATGCGTCTGCTTTTCTAAGCTTGCCCCTTGAACAGTAAATTCTCTAGACTTATCCTTTCATTAAAGATGAGAGGATTGTTTTTTCAGTCAGACCATTTGAGAATTTAAGATAATCCATGTTAAATTGCCATGAAAATTTAAAAGTAACCACTAAACAAGTCACGTTGGCACTCCATGATCTTTTTATACTTTTGGACTCTCCCTCATTTTCCACTCCTGCATTCTGACTTGTATGGGTGGACTCTCATGTTAACAGCTCTGTTTCCCTGTTCAAACATACATGTTTTCTGCAAGCCTAATGACTTCAGAAAAGTGGGTCTCTCCAGTGGGTACCCTAAATCAGGTTTCCAAACAAAATGCCTTGGGTTCTGGAGTTGTCTCTCTTTTACTATTGACTGTGGATAGGATTTTAACTTCTAGCTTAAATTAGAAGCTTTGGTTTAGAAATCTTAAGTCTGGTCACATGATCAACAATTTTAACCGACAAGGTGTTTCATTTCCAGTTTTTAAGAGAGAGAGAGTGTGTGTGTGTGTATATATATATAAAAATCTACATTTCCAGTGTCTGAAAATTGTGGCCCTAATTTTGTAAGTACAAAGTCTGTAAGAAGTCTTGAAGAACAAGATAAAAGGTTGTACTCATATCTACACTCCTGAAAGCGTGGGAGGTATAAAAACCACATTT
Organism: Balearica regulorum gibbericeps; assembly: GCF_011004875.1. NCBI lineage: Eukaryota > Metazoa > Chordata > Aves > Gruiformes > Gruidae > Balearica > Balearica regulorum. Next base: position 77,183,672 of record NC_046187.1, on the reverse strand, counting down.
ATGCTGAATAGCCCAAGGCTTTTGTGGTAGGAGTCATCTTGTGTTATTTTAGAAACCTGCAGCACAGAGGTCTCTATATGAGCTAGCTGTCCACATCCCTGTTGTAGTCAATACATCTGACCAAATCCAATTAGCTAAGATTATATGAGATGAATCATGCCCTTAACTTAGCTAGGTTTAAGTTTTTAATACACCCCTGGAGCTGCCTTTTCATATGGAAAATAAGGGAGCTTCTGGCTCACATGGGTGCTTAGAGCCAGAAGTCTGCCCATGGCCAAGTTCAAAGCCATTCTCCACTGTTCATGCCCCCAGGCCAGCAGGAGCCACATCACGGGACCATGGGGAGTATCTTTCATCCCTCAAAACTCTTCAGAAAAAAATCTAATTTTCTCTTCCAACAACCTAAGAATTGCTATACTAAAGGTTCTTCCTAATCCAATCTACTGACAGCACACAGCAGAAGACAGTTGACATATAAACAATAAGGATATACAGAGTGACTGATGTAAACTGACACGCCTTTGCCTTTCTCACAAAAACCAGATTCACTCTTTTTGTTTCAGTTTGGGACAGAAGAAGTTTGAAATCTCAAAAATGCCCACAAGACAGGAAGCTCAATTTGTTCCTGGTGTAGTCCTGTCCTGAATGCTATTATAGCCTCCTGAAGAGAATTCCTTTAATTGACTCTTTTTTGACAAGTCATATCATTTTAAATTACCATACTGCTCTCATGTTGCTCATTAAATAGGAGATACGATGATAAAGTAGATGCAGCTAATTAGTAATGAATACATTATTTATGGCTTCTTAAAAAGATGAGTGACTTGTAAGTTAACATTGTTGGGGAATTAATTTTTAATTGGATGTGGTCTTACTGCTCTTTGCATTTCACCTCAAAAGTTTTAAATAACCATTTCTTAGTTCAAAGATCTGAAAGTTCACCTGTCACAAGTGGTAAAACAGGGCAAAATAAGGGTATGCTCCTATCTGTGCTGTGATCACTGGAACCTGTTAGAGTTCTGCAATAAATTATTTGCAGAATGACATCCAAAAGCACCAAATCAGCAAATAACTTAATCATATACTCAACCTTAAGTCTGGGACAGATTTGCAAAGATAATAAAGTGCTGAGGTACTTAAATCTTGTTTTCTCTAATCTTTCATACTTTTTGTGGGATGTGATAATATTGCCATGAGTTTGAAATATACTTTAAAATAGGTATATAGAAGTTCTGTATAGCAAATATAATGTGAGGACCATGTAATTTCTGAAAAACTGCCATGTCTCAATTAAATCAGTTCAGCATCATAAAAAAGAGTATACTGTAAATATGTTTATTTTTCATTTGAATTTAGTTACTATATTAATATTTTAGACACATCATAAATATTTTAGGAAGTAAGTTTTCTTCATGTTTATAGGTTATGGCAGCTGATGCATAATTTAAGGAGAAGAAATATATAAATATACAGGTATTTATTAGAAGCACATAGTCTTAGCCTCAGAAAACGTCCATGTAAATTTTGTGTGAAGATTATTCTCTATGAAGTTTATCTTTTCTCCTTTACTCCTTTACCTTACTTGATTTAATAATTAAAGTTGATGGGAAAAATCTTTTGCAAATCTGAGCTTTGAAATATTTATTAGAAGAGAAACAAAATGTCACAAGAAGACAAATAAGTGAAACTGAGAGACCAGCTTACTCACTGTAGTCATGTTTGCACAATTCCTAAAGGAAGAAAGAAGGAATCTTTACTCCTTAAATACATTGTGTTTTCACTAGAAACAGTTACCTTCCTTATGAATTCCCTCTTATATTACACTTTTTTCCTCTTTTTTTTTTTTTTTTTTCCTTCCCCTTCTTACCACAATAAAATTGCAATGGGTCCAGGGTTAAAACATAGGGAGAACTTCTACTTGTTTCTGAAGTCAAGTCTGCACTTGCTCTCCAAACAATGTCTTTGGCTGCCAGCATATAACTGTTTGTGGGTTTTGTTGTTTGCTTGTTTGGGTTTTTTTTAAATGTTTCAGAAATTAAAACATTTCCAGATTAATCAATGCTTTAGCCTTTATAAAGGCAGGAAGTAAAAAGACTCCTAGAATTTCTAATTGGCTCTCCAATCTAGCCAGACCTGACTTATGACTGTGTGTCTTTTTCACTTTTTTTTTTTTTTTTTTTTTTTTTTGTGTGTGTGTCCTTGTTTTCTCAGTCTAAACAGGATTATTGAGACATGTGGGTTCTGGTACGGACATGGTCATTCCAGATACGCTGTCTGCTTAGGGATTAATTCTTTTCATAGTCTGATTATGCTGTTAGGAATTATGAAAGGGGAACACATCAAACCAACTCTTCTTCAAATTATATTTTTTCTAGGTCCATCTAAATACAGTTAGAAATTTAACCACGGGCTTGAAAAAGGATGCTTCTTTCTGCCTGAAATCCATTATTTAAGTGCCACCACTTCAACCATCTTGACCTGTCCCTCCTGTCTTTCCCCATGTCCTTTCTATGTGTCCATTACAGGGAGAAACAGTTTTAAGTAATATCACCCTGACCTTAGAAATATTGCCTCTGATCTACTTAAGTGGGAGCATCAACATTTTTTCCTAATATCTTAATAGGTTTGGTATTACCTGAATCAGTACTCATCAAAGATTGCTTTCTTATTTAATATCTTCCATACAAAATGGTTGGTGATTTCTGTCTGTAGTTAACTGCACAAATACTGTACCTAGAAATACAGCAGGCTCCAAGTGAAGAGTTGAGTGCATCTGCATGCCTGCTTCTTCAGATCTAGAATGTGAAATGCATTTTGATCCTCAAATCTGAGATGAGAACAAAAACCAAAACACACTTGAACTTCAAGCCTCTTTATATTACCTTCCCTATGAAACCACATTACTGCACGATGTCAACACTCTTCAGAAATACTACTTCAGTCCAACAAGCCAAGAAGTTTTTCTCCTAATATTTTATTTTCTTTACAGCTTAATACCTAACTTCACTCTATAAACAATGCCAAAACAGATCCCTCAATTCCATTAAATAACTACTGAGAATTTTTTAAAATACTGAAATATTCTGATTTCCTGTAGACAGAAAATTATTCTTTTAACTCACTTCTAAATCTTACTCTTTGTAAAATGCATGAAAGTAATACAAAAGTAATACAGAAGTATGCTAGGTACAAGCAAGACAAAAATTTGTAAGCGCACTGCCTGTACCTAAAGAAATCTGTGCTTTCCTCTCACTTATAATTCCATGGATTTTAGAATGAGTGCCCTTGGACATAAATCAACTCACTCAAGCTACTTTTTGATGTAGATATTTTGAATGATTTTTCTTTCCATTTTTCCTTCACTCCATACTTATACTTTATCATCTTATGGCTAAAAAAATGAGCATAGGATCTCATTACTTTCTCTATTTTTCATTGTCTTTTAAAAAAGTATTCACCTCTGGCCACACAAAGTGAATCTGCTGATTTTCTGAACTGATTGTTCACTGCCCTTTACCTTCAGGGACATTGACAGGAAAGCAACGTGACACTTGACTTACTGGAGCTGCAGGGCACTCTTACATCTTCTTGTGTTTTCTAGCTCACTGCCTGGAGTACAGAGTGCTGGGGATAAAGAGAAAAAAATCTCTTTTCCCATAACAAATTTTTATTTCAGTTGTATATTAACTGCAAATCCTAAAACTGATTATAACATCTTACTTCATTCCCTTGCAATGGGAAGTTTAATCACCTGCTTGGGTGAAACATTTCTGCTTCTTGCACATTCCATTTTTTCTTAAAATCACAAAGTTCTTCTTCTATTCAAAGTTATTCTTCTGTGTTTCCAGTAAGTAGCTAAATTCATATGTGTCTTTTGCCTTCTATCATTTCCTTCAGAGAGACAGAACATGAAAAAAACTGCCAACTGCCTATGGAAGATTTATCTTTAACATCATAAAAATTCAGGATTAACTTCTAGAAGGACTCTTTTGGAAGAAAGGGAAGGTGCTGTCTTTGCTTGATGAATTTTCAGTAAGACTTTTCACTGCAGCTTGGCAGGATATGTCATTCAGTGGACTGCATTTGTTTGTAGTGAAAGAAAAGTCTCTGAAGGAAAAGGAACAGACGACACTCCTTGATGTGATCAATATTTAGATATGAGGCAAGGAGTGCAATTGTGTATTGTCAACTATGCACAGTGTTCGATATCATCTGACATAAGTATCTTTGGAGGATACTATTAAGAGTATCTCAGTGAATTTATCACAAGTATCTGTTGTTGTAAAAGGAAAAAAATAACAATTACAGAAAAAAAGACAGCACACAGCAGCATAAGGTTTGACACATCTGGAGTGTGTCCCTAAACAGAAAGATCTGGGATTTCCATTTGTGAGGACCTTTTAAATTGAGATGACCTTTGAATATATTCTGATGGGGGATAAATGCATTATAACTATCACTCACAAAAGCAAACCGCCTCTAGATGCAACTTTAAGGACGTTTTTCACTTCAGACACAAAGTAAAAATCTCATGAGGTATGGAAATTATAGCAATAAGTCGCCACAGTTGATCATCAGCAAAGGTAAAACCTTTTTGAAGGGATTTTGAAGGGATTTTGAAGATTAAAAGCAGATGAAAAATGTTCTCTGCATGTGAAATGCTAAAATGCATTGTGTTTATTTAGAAGACTAATTGGAAACAAAGAGGCAGTTGGTGCTGCCTCATCAAACATTCTCTACAAGTTAAATCTGATCTGAATGCATCCCTCAACCTGCACTTTCTCAATGTTACGTTCTTTTTACAAACTCATATTAAAATAAATTTTATCATTTATAATTTTTATTCTGACCTTTTGATCTCATAGGAGATTCATAGACAGAAACACACATGGGGAAACAAGCATTTATCAAGGCTTAATATTGTTTAGGTTTGATTCGGGTTAAATCATTCAGATTTTCTTCCTCACCAAGGGATTCCCAATGGCCAAATTATCAACCAGGTATTGAAAAAACTGTCTCTTGAAGAGGCATCATTGTCCAGTGGCTACTATATCATGCATTTCCAGAAGATCGTTAGCTCTGAGATTCATCTTACCTTACTTTAAATGTCAAGACTTTAAATGTCTATGCTTTCACCATTGTGAATGAAGACAAGCATCTTTTCAGGGATTTTCCACGTTTCTTAGTGGGGTGAGGATAAATACATGAAATATGCACATATTGGATTTTATTTCTCCCAATAGAATGGATGAAAACCAGTAGCTCCCTGGTCCCATAATGCTTGTGCTAGTATTTTTATTATCTTTATTACTTTGTCCCTCCCTTTGCCTTCCTCCTTTTTGAGTTTACATAGTTATGGAATTTTACCTTCATCTACACAAAAAGCATTATGAAGACGGGCCATCACACTAGAATCTCCTAAGGACATTAACAATTAAATATCCCAAGCCATCTCAGAGTTTCTTTCTGAAGAGGTGAGGATGGAGTGGCAAAGCAAGGAGGCTTGAGTAAATTAATGTGAATAGAGGAGATAAAATGATGAATGCGTTTTCCAAGACTAGAAGAGAATGAGTCAGAAATGTACTAAAAGATCTTACAGGTTTTATCATTTCTGCTGAATCTGCAAGTTTTAATGAAAACCTGTAATTTTCACTAATCTTTGAATTGAAAGCTGGATTTTTTTACATTTTGATGTTTTCAGAATGAAGGAAGATTTTTCCTTTTTTTCTCCTTGAAATGATGTAATGCTTTTTTTATGCTAAAACTGAATTTGAACAAATCGGTTTGACTGACACCAAATGTTTCAAAATTTATCCAAACCAGTCTAGTGAATAATTTATTTTTGAATTATATGTGGTGGACAGGGAGGAAATCAATGCCAAATCTCTGGCTTTTGACTGGGCGAGAAAGATATGCATTGTTGCATGACAGAAAATCTGGTGATCTCTAGAAATAAAACTGGAATATCGATCCAGATGCTCCAACTTTGAGAGAAAACCCTTCTGGAATTTCTTGAAACAGCACTAAATCTATAGAGTCAAACAGTGACAGGCATACGTTGTATATAGAGTTTGCCAAAGGCAGAGTGATTGCATGTTGTGATCACAACATAAGGTCCTGTTTGGCCAGAATTCAACCAACCAACCAACTATTTTCAAAGCCGAAAAGTGAAGTCAAGGAACATGATATCTCAATATAAGTTAGGACAAAGGACAGTGAGTGAGATCCTTGATTGCATTCACTATGCCCAGCATGACAGAAGCAGCTTGAAACCAATGCAGAACAATCATTACTACTTTGCTGTTGTATAAGATATATGGCAAGAGTTTTATAGATCGTAGGCTCTCTCTTGGCTTTTTTTAAGCTTCCAGACTACAATAGACAGGTTTATAATTCTCATGAAGACAGGGAGTCTGCCCAGACCACAGCTCATGCAAAACGGTACCAACAAAGGCATGTTTGTAGTTGCCCTTTGCTGTGTGCTCCACAGGCTAGGATCTTCCTTTCAGACCTAACAGCAGCTGAGTCAGTCGTGCTGCCAATATATAAACCGAGGAGGCTTTTCAATATTATGTACCACTTAAGCTCTACTCCTCTGGAAAGAATAAGAAAGGGCAGCCACTCTTTGCCTCTTCATCTTTTGCTGCTCATGCTCTGTGGACTGAATTCTATTATTGGTTATATTTAAATGGAAAATAACTCCTTTTTTTTTTTTTTTTTTTTTAATAGAAGTAAGCCATGATTTCATGTTTCTCTCTCAGAACTCAGTGAATGTATCCATATACTTGCTTTTCCCCCTCATTTTTCCTTTCATATTTTTTTTTCTTTAAAATTATGCTCAGAGATATATTTACCTAGTACAGTAACCATTTCAAAGCATTGCCTGGAGAGTTCAATCTGCTTCTTGGCTTGTATCAGATTAACTTTTGGGAGAGTGAGTCCAGAACATAACAAGGAAGTTGAAATGAGGTTTGTTCAGTTATATATGTTCAGAAACATGGTGAGACACAGTCACACAGGCAGTTAAGAGGCTGGCCAGCCTTTTCATCCCTGCAGATATATGCAAATCCAAGGAAGGTCAAACTGAGTTTGAGAGCTTTAGCTTCATCCTTTGTGGATGTTTGTCCTCATCACAAAAAATCAAAAGGAATTTGGTTCAATTGAGTGGAAAGGCAGGAATAACAGACATCACAAGCCTCAGCTAAAACGCATTGGCAGCAGTATCTGGGAAGCATGTAAGACATCTGCACTGTCCTTTAGCAAGCTTTTATTGTCAGCCTTTCAGTCTATTCAAACCTAAAGCCTCATCAAATCGGCAACTGAAATCAGGTTCAAATCTAGGGGAAAAAAAAGAAAAATCAACTGCAACAATACTTCCTAAACAGCAAAGAACAGGGTGGGGGGAACCCAACCAAACCACCAAAAAACCAAACCCACCCACAAACCAAACAAGAAGGAAAAGCTATTCTTAAAATTATATACTTAGAAAACAAACAGAGAAGAGGAAGTAGAAAAAGCACTAAAGAAATGCTGAATACACTCTCTCAAGAAAAGTACCCAGACCAGGCTGGCTTCTGGGAATTTTTATTACTTCTGAAATTAGAAACAGGGCACTGGGGTTGGGGAGAGGGGAGTGTCTCAAACCAGCTGCAGCTCATTTTAATTAAGGGCTAATTAGCAAGTAAAGCCTGCTGGAAGTGGGAGAAGTCTATGTCCCTATATAATACAGAGCAGCTCACTAAAGCATTTTTTGAGAGTTTAGGGATACTGGCAGGAGGGAGAAGAAAAGTGATTAAATTTAGAAGTGCTTGAGTGCTTCTATAGGTATTTTCTTTCCAAAAATCTGTATTTGCTTAGAAATTTCTGCTCTTCTGGGAGAAAAAGATTAAAGCAGAAAGTGTATGGATGTCAGATATAGAAATTTAGCCTTCTAAATCTAGTTATTTCTTGAAGCTTATGTGTTTGTTGTTTGTTTTTCTGTCCCCTGTTCTTTTTTTCCTTATTTCTTATGCTAGTTTTCCATTTACTATGGAGTACAATGCAATACCTCTTTTTGTGCAATAACTAAAAATGATAGCCGTTTTCTCTTAGTAGTGAGATATTTCTGAATTGCCGGGATATCTATGATCTGCACCTCCTCACAAATTAGAGAGTAGCTCTATGTTTAGAAGATCTGCCTTAATCTTGATTTATCTAAAACTAATCTTTTTTACATGTGAGATCTTAATAGGTGCCTAGGTGATATTTCCTGCTGCTCTGAATTCTATTTATTAGAGGTATGAAAAAGGATAAAAACAACTAACTAGGAAAAAAACCACCTGCTTGTTTAGTCTTTTGAGGTTCAGCAGAGAATAATTAGCTACTTTTGTGAATAATAATAGTAGAGGTATTCCCTGTCTAGGATTGTGGAAGCCATGTCTTGAGTTCTGCATGTGTATTTAGAAAAAACATACTCACTTGGGTCTAGCTGTTCTTTGTTGCTCCCTAAACTCTATTAATCTGAGGATGATGTATATCAGAAAAGGCTGCATTATTGAGCAGCATAAGGCAGTGAGTGAGAATTTTTAAACTTAATGTTATCTGTCCTATCTGCAGACCAACTGGGTGGAGTGACATCAACTCCTAGGGAGCCTTTTGATGGGAAAGATACTTCTGTATAAAATTTAAATCCCACAGGGCTGTGCTACGAATATGTTTCCCAGTGTTCAATAATATTAGGAACCAACTGATGAAGATGAGGAGGTTTTTAATGACTGAAAAATGGCAGATGTTGTACTTGCCTTGACAGGGGCTGTAGGGAGGTCAGAAAAGAACATGAAGGGAAATAAATCTCCTAAACTTCAGTTCCTTGGAAAATTGCATAACAAGTATTCTTGGAAGACAATTTCAGGTACGTGAGCAAAGGTAAGGTGACTGCCAATGGGCAATGTTGTACCTGACAAAGCTTTTTGCCTTTTTTTTTTTTAATCATTTACCTTGACTTCAGCAAAATTTCAGTGTGGTCTTCCATAGCATCTTTTTTGTCAAGTTGGAGATGCATGGACAGATGTGTGAATACAGATGGGTGAAAAACTAGCCACATTGGAAGGGTAATGATCAATGTTTTGAATTCTAACCAGGAGGTGATTGAGCAGTCTTTTTCTGAGCGTCAGTACTGGGATTGCTATTGTTTAACATCTTCATCCATGACCTGTCCCTCAGACAGTCTGTGGGTGAGTCTCCTGATACAGTAGGTGTGGCTGACTTAGGTATTGCAGGGGTTGTGTACTACACTCTGTATTCTGTACTCTGTTGCTCTGCTGACTCCTGAGGTCAGTCTCAAATGGCTTCTCTTTGGCCCCTTTGCTATGCCAGCTCTGTGGTCCTCTTCTGTTCTAGCTACTCTTATTAACTGTGTAGTCTCAGTTTCTATGTCCTGTTGTCTGTGATGCTCCACTGGTTTTGCTGGATACGATTCTACTATCCCCAGTAGCACCACCTGGAAGGGATTCCCAGCCTGGAAGAAAATTTCTTACTGTCATTGGTTTCCTGTCCACATGGTGAGTGGAGCTGCACTTGCACAAGGTTTGCACTTGTCTGTCTTCTTTGCTGTGCTTTGAACAGGACATGATTAAGCAACTGTTTTGGCTTTTCACCTGTTTATTTCCTTCAAGTCCAACTGAACACCCAGCATTTGCTGAAGCATAGGCATGTGTTTTCCTCACTAAACAGTTTCACCAACTCCACTCTAACCACATGATGTAATTAGAAAAATGCGTTGGCCGTGTTGACATAACATGCAATATTCCGGCTAAATGCATCTGTCAGTGCAATTTCCTTGATCCAGTGAGTTTCTGAGAGAGAGAATATATGTTGCTTGGACTGACAATGGCCAGCTGGGTTTCATGTACTTCTGGCAAGCTAGCGGTCTAGTAACGTTATATACCTCACAGCTATTTGACCATGCATATGGTCTAGAGGCATGTTCAAACCGGTGTACTGCCTGTTATAAAATGCAGTATGTCTTTTAGCTCTGAATGGGTCCAAGGAACACTGATGCTGTTGAAAGAGCTTTAAGTGCTACAGAAATGAATTATGCTGATTTGTCCCAGGGGTTTTTTTTGCCTGTTTTCAGGTGTATGTTCTTGGGATAGCTGATAGCAGAGGGAGAAGCAACCACTGGAAAAGAAGGGTATGGTCTGACATGGCTAAAAGGTATCTTTATTTGACAATGTCTTTGACTTGAACAGTCTGTTATAGGTCTCTTCAGTATCTCTTCAGGTAATAGAACTGTTTAATTTTATTTTCTTTTTTTAAAAAAAAAAAAATTAAAAAAAGCCTGTTCACTGCTGAAATCTATATCCAACAGATTTCACAATCTCCCGGCTTTCTTGAAGCTTACATCATGTTTTCCATCAGCAGTGACATTTGGGAGCTGAATCCAAATGACAAAGGTGATAATACAATGCTAAAATATTTCACCTAGGAAATAGAGCTATAAGAAGAATAAATGTCTATAATCTAAAACCCCTCCAAATTATTATTAAAAGAACTCCATATGCAGTAAGGCTAACAACATATTATAGGTGAAAGTGGGAATAGTGGAAATATTAAGAGAGCAAGAATTCATACCAAGGACTAGGGTACTATGCTTTATACTATCAGAGAACCAAGTATAGGGTGAGGGTAGAGGACAGTGTCTGAAGATATATGGCATGTAGTAGTATTCCAAAGTATGATATGTTTACTACTAGAGGTATGCAAACATCTTTAAAATAATATCCAAAAAAGAAACAAAACTGCAAAGTGAAGGGGCAACTACCATTTGGAATAGCATAGTTCTTATTTTGCTTGTAGACATCACATTAAATCTGAAATCCTAGTCTAATGCAAGAAAAGTGATCTGGTCGTTTATTTGGAAAGCAGAGGAATCCAAATATAGTAGTTGTATGTAGGTGCTGTCAGGACCTCAGAACTTGGAAAAATAACCTTTGTTGTTGTTATTTGTTTGCCTAGAAGGAAAGTGAGTTATTTTTTAAAGCTGTGAAACTCTCCATTTCAGAAGATGTGCCTTCTCATTAACATGAAATTTCTTCTGTGCTGTAATGAAGTGTTGGCTTCTGGCTATGTTAAACTTAATTATAATTATTTTCCTCCTAACACCTTTGTATCTGATGATTCTTGCCTTATCAAGTCTTATAGCAGATGCAGAATTAAAAAGAAAAGTGCAACTAATGTTTAATTCATGGTAATTTGTTCAATTTTTTATGATCCGAGTAAAATAGCTTGTATGAGATAATATATTTGATTAATCTTTTTTGTCCTGGTTTAATACATTTGTTAGAAAACATCAAATAACTACAAAACCCAATTTAGATACAGCTTATTATCATAAATAACTTCTAATTTGAATTGTTAGTTCAGGCAACCAAAAAAAGAAACCTAGAATTGCATTTGACATTGTTGAATATGTGGCATGTCCTAATCTTCCTCAGTAAAATGATATTTGGTGATACCTCTCCTGATTGCAATAGGATGAAGCAAACTTACAATGATGTTATGCAAACATTAATATGTTAAAGTTAATGCTAAAAGATAGCTAGGGTTCAATCTTATTTGACCCCATTTTTTGTCATAGACTAACTTTTAAGGCCAGTGCCATTATGTCCTCTAAAAATTTTACATAAAAGTTTGCATCATTCTTATTAGCATGTCAACTGTGAATCATCAGCTAATGGGTTATATGGTTATGATATAAAGAAACCTGAACCTCTTCCAAAACCTGATCTGGGGTACTAAAGTGGAGTTCAAACACATTAAAAGGTGATATTAGTATTTTCAGAAAAACACAATTTTAAATTTTTTGGTTCATAGCAATTATTTTGCTTGCTTTAACCTCGTTTGGACAGGATCAGAACTACAGAAAGGAGAAAACCCACCTGCCAGCTGGATTGTCAATGCATTGAGTGGAAGTTGGACCTCAGGCTTAGTATCTCCTTGCTGTTCTAGCACATGACTATAACAGGAGTAGATGAACTGTGCCTACTTGTAGCTGCACTGCTGTTTCATTAAGTAGCAGATGATAGATATTTCGGTATTCTTATGACCTTTGGAAATTGGCAGCAGGTCTTGGAAATAAGTTGCCTTATGAAGATGTTACTTCATGAAATTTTATGAGGATCTCGTATACACATGCCACTTGGGGCAGGTAACTTTGATAAGCTGCATCGAAATTATCTGTAGTTATCATGAGGTCTGTGACTAGCCAAGTTCACAGTTGCCAAAAAGCTGGAAATATAAGGTATGTGGAGCTCAGCCCTGGTGGTTGATATGGGTTGGATGTTGCCGAGTTGCTAGAAATAAAGTCTTTGACCTGTGTTCTCAAGCTGTGATGAGATCAGTGGTGCCCATTTGCTCATTGTATCCACAGAGTCTGAAAGTATTTTATTACAGAAGTATTAAATGAACAACTCATTCTCTAGCTCAAAAAAGGCTTCCTAGAGAGACTTAGTAATAAGTGCAGAATGGCAGGCTGGAGTTACTGCCAAGCACCATGACTGGTTCAAAGGAGAAGGAAATTCCTCACCTCCACAGGTATAACAGATATCGTGTCCAAAAAAAAAAAAAGGCATGTTAGGAATACATCTGCCTTGCAGATAATTGTGCAACCATCAGATAGGAAGTCACCTGGGTTTTTGGTTTTTGTGGTGTTTTTTTCCTTGTATATGAAAGTTGCTTCCATGTCTTTGACCTGTGCACTGCTTAAACATCTAGAGAAAAATGTCTCATAATGAGATTTCTTGGGTCTCTTAAGCTACATCTGCACTAACAAATAAAGTGGTCCTTGGGTTCCTGCACCGGCCTGTGACGATCCAAGTTGTTCGGTCCGCACTAGTGCAGTTCTGGCCTTTGCCAGCTGACACAGAACTCTCCCAGATGATGTTTGTGCTTGGTTCAAGGCACAGCATGTGGCACATCCTGTTTCCGTAGGCAGTTTGAGTGTGGTCTGATAGTTCTGAGGAAAGAAGAGATTTTGGATGTGTGGACATAAGCTCTGCTATAGCACTTTGGTTCAATGTCAAACAATGACCCTGGTCTGACTTATTTAAAGTTCTTGTGGCTTAAAAAAAAAAATCTATTATTAAGTATAAATTCAAACAGCCATTCAGTAGGGCCAAAGACCTGCTCTTTGAAAGGGATTCTTCAGGGGCAATGGGAATCTTGGAGGAACCACCACTCAGTAATATTAGTAGGATATTCATGAAAGTCTTACAAAAATGTTTTAAAGGGATGTACAGATCCTTGCAGCTAGGTTGATCAGGAGAGGTAAACATCTGTGTAAAGACAAAACAACCTTATTCTTTCTGAGAATCTGGCTATGAACAGCAGATATTTTGTATGTGTTTCAAAGGACCCCACTTTGATTCTCTTGGAATAATAAACTGGCATTTGGCAAAAAGAGTTGGCAAGAGTATTTAGACTTCAGGCAGATGTTATAGTGATTATTGGCTTGCCTTAGCCTTATGCAGCTAGAAAGCATTTTTTTTTTTTCTTCCCAGTGTCATGAATATGATTCAGTGTCTTATTTATTCAGTGTCTTATTTCATATACTTGGTGAGACCTATAGGGGAAAAAACTCCACAGGATTAAATTCAGGACACTAGATTACAATTTAGGTTAGCAGAAGGTAAGCCTACCTCCTCTAGGAGTGACTCCAGGAAAGCAAGGGAAGTAGTGCATTTCTTCTTATATATGTGATATATGGTGCATTCAAATGCTCTGCAAAATATATTGCAGTATTTATTTACTCTTACTTTTATGCCGCAGGTTTTCAGTTCTTCACAGCTTGCTAAATAACTTCTTAATTTGTATCTGCAAGTAATTATGCCAACACATCACAAACAATTTTATTACAAAGTATTAAAATTAGTATTTGGAAAACACTGCAGAACTCCCAGGTGCCTGTCAATTTATACTACTTGGAAGTTGTGTAAAATGTTGCAATGTTAATCCAATGTTTAACAGCCTTTTTGTAGTATCCTTTGGTATCAGGAGTGGATATCATCTGTCTCCAGCTGAACAGAGGGATAGAGAAGTCTGATTCCACCTCAAAAATATCCCAAATAGCACTAATTTTAATAGATTGTTATGCTAATCAGTCACTTCATAGTAAGACTTTTGGACTTTTGTGTTCAATAATCCACACTGACTGGGTAGTGCTACATCCTGCTATTGAGACAATTTGTTTTGTCTTTCCCGTTAAAAGAATGCTCTGAGCTCCTCAGATCAGCATAGCTGTACACGTTTTGTCTGCGGGGACAATTACAGGGAATTACTCATCCCCCTAGGAATTATTCTTGACCTTCCTAAAATTGCAAAAACACCTGAGGTCTAGACAAGTCTATGTAATGCATCCAGGCAACAGTCCCCTGGTCTGTTCAGTCTGTGAACAATTAAATCTTAAAGTTTGGCTTTACACTGTCAAAGCTCTCAAAGCAAGGAGGTTTTAAATATGTAGCTACTAGAGATAGCAGTAGACAACCAAATAGAGTGGCAGTTTCAAAGCCAGTGAAGATTTCTGGCTTTTATTAAATTAGTGTCTTAAATTGCATGATTTCTTTCTCTTTCAAATAATTATTGTGTAATACTCTGTCTAAACTATGGTCCCTGTTCTCAGAAACAAGACTTTCAAACTGACTTCCAAATCTAGTTAGTTCTGAAGGCAAATTTCTGTTGGGAATTGCATTGACCATCAAAATCCTTTAAGCATCTTGGAAAAACGTTGAGTACAGATGTAGCATTTTTATTAATTCATTACATGCGATAGTCAAGGCAGGAGTGGAGCTTGTAGTGACTTGAGACTAATCAGACTAGTGACTATTGGTGACTTCTCTAGTTCTTACCCTCACCCTCTGGGTATTAACAGGTTTTTAACCTCTACACTGATTTGGAGCTTCTTGGGTCTCAAAGTTGCTTTGCTTATGTTTCTGTCTGCATTTTACCTACCACATCTTTGTCCTGGTTTATTTCCTTTACCTTGTGTCATTCTTTGTGAGCTGTTCTGTATGTTAGAAATACATTGAAATAAGTGAGAAATGTGGAAGAACGCAGCTGCAGTGATTAGAATAAGGAAAAAGCTGATTACAGTCTTTCAAGGTGCTGCGCAAACTCGTAACGTGTATATTGTCTACTCAGAGTACCATGCCTTATTTCTAACAGCAACACTCTACCAAGCTTAGCATAGCCAGAATCATGTTTTCAGGCACAATTTTAGAACATCTGATGAAATCAAGTAAATGTAAGCATTTTTAGTGGTTTATAAAAACTGGACTCCAAGATGATCAGCTTTTCAGTAATATGGAATAAAACTGGAACAATTCCATACTGGTACGTGACTATCTGAGAAGAATTTGTTCACAGCTAAATTTAAGACTAAACTTTAGAGCAGTTTTGGGTTTTGTTCAAAATATATGCAAAAAAAGGGTTGCCTCTAGGTTTAATCAGTTTGAAAATCTTTGCCTTTTCAAAGAAAGGCCAGGCAGGGGGGTTTAGTCAGGGAAGATTAATGCATGCTGTTGGGGATTTTTATATTAGTTCATTCTTCTTTCCTGCTGTCTGCCGTGATGTCAATTGCTCATGTTTTCAACCAGTAAAACACAAGCTAAAATTATAGGTTGTTAAATATAGATAACTTGCCACATCATTTAGTTTGACAACTTATTTGTAATGAAGACCCCAAAGCAAAATCCAAAATGTTAATTGGGGCAGAAATGAAACCTTGCAATAATTTTTACTCATTGCTTCTTAATTACAAATTAATAATGGGTAGAAAATATGATTATAAAGCTCCAAAATAAATGAAATATGACTGTGGTTAACTCAGAGAAGGGTTTCTCTCTCACTGGACTTCATTTAAGAGACAAGGGTCACAATTCCAAGGTAAAACACTCTGCAGCACAAGGATCTTTTTTAACAAAAGGTAAATAAAACTGAATTTCTCCTTTATAAACAGATTAAATCAGGTTTAGCAATCATAGGAAAAATAATGCATGTTTTATAACCCTAGGTTGACTTGGAATTGAGGTTATTTGTGAATGGAGTTCTTTAATTCTCTAGAATTAGAGTTATATGTAGGAACTTGTTTTAGGTTTGTGTATTTATGCACTAGCATGACTAAAAAAAAGAAGGGGTTTTGCTATCCATCAACTGAAAATAAAAGTTGTGGGATTATATAAAATGTGAAAAAAGCATATTCATGTTGCATTGAACTTGATACACATGCATGTGTGCATACAAACACGAATTGCAGAGTTTTTGAAAGAATTATAGCAGGAAAAAAAAAATTAATTTGCATACCTTGAAGTCAAATTCTTATGGCTTAGCAATTAGGACACTATCTCAAACTATTTTCAGTCTGTTATGAGATCTTTTTGTGACTATCCATGTCACATGAACTAATCATCAAGTAAATCTCACTGGCAGAGGGTTGGGTTCCCAGGACTTTCCTCTCCAGCTGAGCAATCTAGCCCTGAGATTGTAGAGTCATGATTTTCTTTGTAAATAACTCAAACCCACTTTTACTCCTGTTTGAAGGTAAATTCTACTGTAGCTTATTATTCTTCCAGAAATATTCTTACAATCTCCATGTTAAACGTCTGCTTATGGAGTATTTTAGACATCGACATTTTGTTTCCTTTGCGCACAGATTTTCATGAGTAACAGGAACTACAACAAAATCCTGGTTATCTGTGCAGACACTCACCTGAATCATGGGCATCCCATAGGTATCATTAGCAGCTACCAAACCTGGGAATATGCCATCTTGACTCATTCATTTGTGCTTCTGCAGCTGACAATATTAATCACAAGAAGTCTTTAAACCCCACCCTCTCAAAAATCTCCTATAAACAAACTCATATAATCAGTTGTGTATTAAGATCAGTAGAGAAGTATTATCACTGCTCAGCTGGTAAGTCTTGAGGATGCTATCTTGAGGCAAGACATTTTTTTTGTCATTCTTGCAAGGCACTACTATACTTATGTTCCCTATACAGTGAAACACTTGTTTTCCTCCTGGAAAGACTTTAAAACCTTCAGGGTGAGATGACGGTGATGAGCATAGTGGCATGAACAGCCTTGGTTATATGTGGCAAAGACACTAGTATAAGAAGTTATAGCAAGGCTGTTTCTAATAAATAGCTTTGCAATAAAAGGACAGCCTTTTGCAACAAAAGCAAAGAATTGAGAACAGCTGGAATTCTTCATTGTATTCAAAGTGTCAAAGCGTTTTGTCTAAGTATTTCTTCAATAAAAGCACATCAAATTATTAATAATGTAGTTACTAAAAATTTTAAACTACCTTTAGAGACTGTAGTGAAAAAGCTAAATGTACTTTTTCACTCTACCTATCTAGTGTTTACACTGTATTAACCAAATCTAAATGTATAATTTTCATGTTAACGGATGTTCTAGGTTCTGACGTAGTTATATATGTAAACACATCCCGTGCAGTAAGGCATTTTATAAACATGAATTACATTGTCAACGTAGTTCACCTTAATCCATAATCATCTGCTATGAATGCTAAGGGGGTTATTTGTCACTTCAACTTTGATGCAAGTATCTGTCCACTAAGAAGTGAGATGAGACTGATCTTTGCATGTTTTATGAATGTGGAAGATCAAGTTTTTATCCAGGGGCACATTAGTATGAAGTTTGGTATTTGGGGATTTTTTCAGCGAGCACAGAGCTGGCCATATGACTTTTTTTTTCCTGTGTTTTTATGCAGAAACTTAATCTTTGATTTGGGCTCTCCTCACTCCACAACTATTAAATAAAGATTCATTAAATGAGCAAGAGGAGAAATTACAAGTAAAGTGAGAGAGAGAAGAGATCTGAGAGATTATTCCAAGGCCTCTGAAATATTTGGCCTTCCTAATAGCAACACAGATAAGTTAGTTTCTGGTAGTTCTGTTCATTACTGAAAATGCTGAAAGATGTAGGCAGTGGTTTGGGCCTAAGCTCTATCTTTACAATGCAGGGTATTTAGAAGAATAAACTCCCTCCTTCTCATCAGAATTCTAAGATGTTTTAAGTCAGACACATGCAAACACAGTCATTTTTAAAGAGCAGGTCTATCATTTCCAATATCTCCAATTTATGCGAGCCTGAAGGGCTAGCTTTGAGTTGATAGCTGGACAGTTCATAAATTCAAAGATGTTCTTTGAGCCGAAGGGTAGCTCATGATGATTTATCGTCCTGTGGAGTTTGGCTCATGGTACTTCAACTAATGCTTCTTTATTAGGTCAAATAATTTTATCACTTACTGGTGCACATTCTGAATATGTGACATTGAGAACACCTCAGATACACATTCACAGCAATTTACTACATAATTTGCTATCACTTTCTGTAGCTGGACACCTCCTTGAACAGATTACTCCACAGAAGAATGGAGATATGTAAATTTATATTTTGCCCCAGCTGGGGAAGTTTTCCTGATATTGTCATATGATAGTAAGACATGTTAAGGGTGACATCAGCACTGCTGAATACTCTGGGTAATAACAGCCAAAATTTCCAGGGTCCTGGTACCCTCTTTATAGCAGGATAAATCTAGTCTGTATACAGTTGCATTACAAATAGAGGATTTTTTAAGACATAAGGCATATTATGACTTGTGACCCAACTTTCTTTACAGCAAGGTGAGAACATTTCTACCAGTTATCTGCTTTGAATCCTGAAGAACTTCTTGTAGCTACAGATTATCCACTTGGAAGACATCCAATTCTGACACTGAACAATGGATCTTCCAGCAGAGTTTGTTATGTATGTTACAGGTGATAGTTATTTAACTTACATTCATAGGAAAAAATGTATTGCCATTCAGTGACTGTGCCTGCAACTTAGCCATTATTCAAATTCCACCTGCCTTGCAGACAACAATAACATAGCCGAAGAGTTGCTGGGCCAGGAACTATGAAGAAAAACTGACTTGGTAATAAAATTTTAAAAAAGTATTTATGCATAATCTAACCCAATATTAACATACTCTAATTTAGAGTATGTTAGAGAACTGAGGAAAAGAACAAACAAAAATGACAGAAAGGAGTACTAGGTAATGTGATTGCCCTGTACTTTTCACCTCATGTAATTTTGGCAGTCCTGAGGTGGATCTGACCTATCTTGGTCAGAGTTATCCTCTATAAAGGATAAATACAAGATTTTGGATTCCTTTCCGTGATGCATGAGATCTACTGGATCTCAGTTAGCTATAACTTTGCTTAGTGTTAGCAAATTCTAAGTGAATTTCTAAATGTATTTTATCTCTTTTGAAAATAATGATGTCAGGGTAACGTGGATGCTGTTTCATTCTATCAATTTTTATCATAAACTAGACTACTTATTCAATCTTATTTTGGGGGTTCCCTTGCAAATTTTTTAAGCAAGAATGGATGACAGGACCAAAAGTATTCCCTCAATCTGCTAGTAGCCCTCGACTAGTACATTACAACAAACCTGTTTAATGTTATGGTAACATTTGTTGGTGTTCTCCACTGCAGACAATACTAGCACCCATTCATTTCTAAAAGTAGAAAACAGAAGGTAGAAAGTGTTGAAATTATCATCCCCTGGGATTAGGCATTGCATATCATTACGATGGAAAAGAACTCTGGGTAAAGACTCATAACTACTTTACAACAAGGCCATCTTCAAGATTTTGAAATTGCTCCCTTCCCTGGATTAAGAGGGGACTTAAGACTGTATTTCCAGGTCCCAAATAATCTTGTTCTCACTGTGCAAAGTGTCTGGTCAGATTTCTTCATACAGAATCTACATAAAGACAGATGCAGGAAAATGAATGTGATCTTGTTTATCGGTGTGTATGCTTCAGTATTAGTCCATACTCCAAGTGAGGTTGCGCGACATTCAGAAAAGTGTATTCCTGACATGAAAATATAGGGGTTTTTTCGCTTATATTTTCCAGGCAGGGTATGGTACTTTTCCACACAGCTGCACTATAGGAATGGCTGTAGTGCATCAGATGAAGTATGCATCTGCCCTTGTATACCGTCACTCACCATGACCAGTATTTGATAAGTGGATAAAAGTGTAGGAGTGGGGGAAATAAGCTGTGATTCTTTTCTGGAGTGTTTTCTCCCAGCTCGAGGAAAATTCTGTTCAGAGTCCCGCTAACCAGCAGAAGTGCATTTACTTAATAGCCCATGGTGAATTTATTTTATAAATGTCTTAAACTTCTTCAATTGCCTTTTGAATACTTCTAAAAGTTTGATGCACAACTGCTTGTGGCAAGGAATACTGTTTTAACTATACACTTTGAAAATGCATGCTTATTTTGGATGTGCCTGCTTTAGATTTCATTCTGTTGAAAGAGACAATGAATGACTTGTTATCTTTTTATCTTTTATGTGCCACTGATGGCATCTGTCATGTACCTCTTCACTCATCTTTTTTTCCAGGCTGAAAGGCGCTAGTCTATTTTACACTCGTCGTGCTGATGCAGTCCTGTACCTTTGATCATCCCTGTACTTCTACAAGAACTTGAAAAGGTACTGAGAAGATAAACGACATTGCAGGGCAACTCCAAACATAAGTGAGTCTATGGGCTTCTTAAAAAGGTTTTCTTTTACAATACGACATTGCTTTTGAAACTATATATTGTACTTCAAACCACATCTGCACCAGCTGGAAGTGGCCAAAACAGGTTTTCTTTGAGATAATTATTGGTATTACATTTTCCGCCCAAAATTCATGAAGCCAGTCAAGCACAGGAAGAGAAGAGGGTTATAAAGGAGAGTGGAATTATATCCGTGCTCAGATTGCTGAACAATATTAACATAATAAAGGCAGAAATTGTTTCAGTATCTGACACTGTTAGGAGGGTAAGGCAGACTCTCCATGTGATCTGTATATCTAATGCTTAATACTTCTAACATTTCAAGGAGTGGTAGGAGTGTTTATCATTTGGTAAGTATAAAAAACACTTCAGACAATAAAATGCTTTGAAATTGTTTATTTGCATTTCATAAAACAACTTGCTACATTGAGAATGACATGCTTTTCTGCTTCCTTGCTTTTTATTTGGTGTGTCGATTCTCTCAAGCTAAACCATAAACCATGTGGTGTTTTTAAGGACTGTCTTTGTAAACTTTACCTTGCAGGCTGTAATCCTTTAGAGAAAAGTGAAAAGAATCTTCTATGCAAGAAAGACTTCTAAAAACAGGTATATCATTTATTTTTCTTGCCTGAAGTGGTGCTTTGGAAGCAGGCTGGATTCACAGTGCTCGTGGTGTGGCCTGGTTCTGAGAACAATTTTCAAGCACTGTCCATCCAAGGCTGTCTCTATATGCAGTTCAAACTGCCTGGGTTCAAGCTGTCCACAAATCCTGTATGCTTTTGTGTCAGGATGTTTTGTGGCCTTTCGAGGAAGCACTGTTTATCTGCCTGCCTGTGACAGATGAGTTATGTGGAGATTATATACATGTGGTCCTGAGGATACTCTCAAATACATTCCACTTGAAAATTTTTCTCATATTTTTTTTCCCCATAGGAAAATGTCACAAGGTCTACTCTAGAACAGACTGCAAGGGTCATTGCAGGCAACCAGTGAAACACGGGTAGTTAATTTGGTCTTAAACTGTGTCCTGGTTTTGGCTGGGATAGACTTAATTTCTTCATAGTAGCTCATTCAGGGCTATGTTTTGGATTTGTGCTGAAAACAGTGTTGATAACACAGGGATGGTTTTGTTCCTGCTGAGCCGTGCTTACACAGAGCCAAGGGCTGTTCTGCTCCTCACCCCACCCCACCCGTGAGTAGCTGGGGGTGCACAAGAAACTAGAAGGGGACACAGGCGGGACAGCTGACCCCAATGACCAAAGGGATATCCTATACCATACGACGTCATGCTCAGCATATAAAGCTGGGGGAAGAAGAAGGAAGGGGGGGGGATGTTTGGAGCGGTGGCATTTGTCTTCCCAAGTCACCGTTACGCGTGATGGAGCCCTGCTTTCCTGGAGATGGCTGAACACCTGCCTGCCCATGGGAAGTGGGGAATGAATTCCTTGGTTTGCTTTGCTTGTGTGTGTGGCTTTTGCTTTACCTATTAAACTGTCTTTATCTCAACCCACAAGTTTTCTCACTTTTACCCGTCCGATTCCCCTCCCCATCCCACTGTGGGGGGGGGAGTGAGTGAGCAGTTGTGTGGTGCTTAGTTGCCAGCTGGGGTTAAACCCTGACAAACTGGCATGCGTCCCTCACACCCAGCACACAAAGGTAGATGTAGTTCTTCCATCCATACAGGGACAACTTTCACAGACATTGAAGGTCAGCTGTCCGTTGATCTTGGGAATTACTAAATGCAAGAAAACTTAGTCCACGTGCAGGAAAAAGTTCCTCTTCTCAGCAGTTACTGGCAGGAGTTCCAGTGCTGGCCTATTGCTCATTTGCTGACAAGTCAATGATGGTCTTGGAATCAGCATCTGGTTTCAGATGATACTTCTGGGAAGGAGTGGGAAAACTTCAGATAAAAGAGCTGGGTGTTTAACTGATACAAAGAGGTCGAGCTTCAGTAGGTATTAGCCTTAGTTTAAACCTACAGAAACAATCTTTTATGGGAGGTGTAGCAGTCTCAGGTATGATGTTTCACAACTCGAAGGTCCTCATTTACTGCTGAATTACACAATTTCTCTAGTAGCATCATATTAAAAAATGATCATAAAATACTGCATGGTTGAGATTCTAATGGGAGACAAGATTCTGCTGTTTGAATTATTTAAGTGCAGATGCATTGGTTCTGGAAACAAAGGTGCCTTGGGAGAAGGGATGTCGCAATATGAAGATTTGGATGTCCATCATAATGAGCTGTCACTGACAATGTCGGTTAAAATGGGCAAAGCCTGTGTGTAGTATTTAGTATTAATTAGTATCACATCTGTGACTTGATCTCTAATATGGGCTGTGATGTTTCTTCATATGTTTCAATGTCAACGTATTCCCTAACTTTTGGAGAAATAGAGTATCCTGGGATAAAACACATGCTGGCCAACAAAGAGGCTTTAAGATTCCCTGTAAAAGGAAGATCTTTGGGAAGGACCAGGCAATTTGAATAGAAACTGTTTTAAAAATGTAGTTCTGGAGCTGTCTTGATGACATTCATGCAGAAACTTCTGAGGGAAGATTTAAGCAGAGGTGTACAGAGGACAATTCTCACATAGTGTGCCTCAAAATTACAGTTGTAAGGGGTTTTTTTTTGATATTTAGGTGCTTTTTGCCACACTTCACAAATATTTCCATGTTTGTCTTACTGAATTCTCTCTGGGAACGTCAGCAGAACTTTGGGACCATCGAGGTAGTTTTCTTGCTGGAGATAAATCAATGATGCAAAGTCTTGATTAAAGTACCTGGTAATGAGGCTTTTATTCTTGGTTTACACTGCAACATACCTCAGATATAGGAAGTAACTAAGTACATGCAGGTAAATGCCTCTTAAATACTTTCTCAGTGCTGAATTCCAGGAAACAATTATCTTGAGGAATGAAGTGAGATTAAAAGAACAGAGTAAATTCTATAGCTGGGTGCAAGAGCATCTCTTAAAATTGCAAAAAAAACCCCCCATACAGTGTAGGGATTGGATGGTAACTAAACGTACTGTGCTGGATGGCATGTAAACTGATTTATACTCTGTGAGAGGGTAATGCACAGAACCTGTAATATACTTAACTGTGTACTTACTGCTTTTCTAAATGTGCTCAAAAACCTAGGCTTGACAGACTTGTGTATGATATCAAAACATACTTGATCATATAGGCTGTGGGTATTTGTCCATGTTTATTCCACCAGTGTTCTCGCTACCTGTACCTCCCACCATAAAGGAATACAGAAGTTATTCATTTTTGTAGCAGTTGTCCAAGTCAACGTTGCCATAGAAACTCTAACTTTTCAGAATCAGAATCAGCCAATCTTCTCAGTTGCAGATTGTTCACTTTCACTTTTGGCACTAACTTTGCATTTAATAATAGGCTTTTGTTTGTAAGCCGATAAACAAGGGTGCATAGGTTCAACATGGAGTGTGATTACCTGCTTCTTGCACCCTGAACTTCTAAAACTACTGTATTGAACATGGCAGAGTGCGAACGAGCAGCAACATATACTGAGACTTTGTTAAGCTCATATTTTTCCGATATTCTTTTCAACATGTCAATGAAAGTGGTAAGTGGCAGGCATTTTCTCAAGATTTACTCCTTATGAGATTTATAAGAGAAATGCTACCTCCTCCTAGAATTAGCTGCCTACACGCAAGCTTCTTCACAATGGATCTGGTAGCACAAAGAACCGCAGAGTGATGCATCAAATAATCACTTAATGCATCTCAGACTGGAACTAATTCTTTTATAATAAAATTGAATTTTTTTTCTGTGGAGATATAGTGAATCTACTTTACCAAAAAATTTGGCATACTCCCACACTGAAATTTCAGTTTGTTTGTATAGGACAAGATATGATCTGGTAACGACAACTGCAGTTCTAATAATCATTGTGCCTATTGATCTGTGTAACCTCAATTGGTTAGAGATAAAAAAATCTCAGAAATGAAAAAAAGAATTCCAATAAAGACAACAACTATGAATTATTTATATTTTAAAAATAATTCAGATTTTCTCCCAAACCAGATTTCAATTTAGTTGCAGTAGCTGCTCTTGAGAGAAAAACAAAAAAAACGCATAAAACTTTCCAGATACTGATGTTCTGCAACCAAAATTGGCAAGTGAAAAATCAGCTTGATCTTGTAACATTTTGAAATCTTGGCTAGTTACGCAAAAATAAATCAATCCATCAAAATATAGTTCACTTATTTCTAACGACTTTGTCTTTGAAGCTGATACTGTAGCTATTTTTCTTGTTATCATGATTAGTTGAGACATATGAACAAAAATTTTTCCTTTTGCTTATAAAGGCCATTTCCTCTAGTCATTTTGAATGTACTGATAAGCCATTCCCAGAAAACTTGGACCAGTTTTGTTCTGTGTGGGTGTCTGTTACAGGAAACATTGCTGTCAATGCGATTTTATAACCTCTGAGAAAACCTTCAGAGGAAGAGTAGGGTGAGGGAAATACAGTTAAGGAATACATTAATACGTTTCTAAAAGCACAGTATCTGGAAGAAAGGGAGTGTAAAGCCCTAAATTCTCTCATTGGAGTATCGCACTTGCTGAAAGTTATATCCATATTTAAGATGGTAAATTCTTGTTTGCTTTCATTTAGGTGCACAATTGTCTTTTGGAAAAACCAATTTCATTGATATTGAGATATTTTACGGTAATATACTTTTTAAATGAAATCAACATTATTGCAAATTATTTCAGAATTGTGTTACTTTATTAAAATAAAACCTACTCATTCCCTTTGTTTTGACCAATTTATATTTAAAGGGTCAATAACTCCTTAATTTATATTTCAATATTACATTGTGCTATTGTTGACTGAGGTTCTCCATGAGACACTGCAAAGTGACCCTAATACTCCCCCACTTTCCCATTCTGTGTTGTGTCTCTCTGGTTTGCCTGAGCATGCGTGTTAGGGTGGAGGAAATAACTGATTGCCTTATTACAGCTTGAGTTGGTCGGTCTGAGCCTAGAAAAGTTCTCGCCATAATACTCTACTTGTTCAAAGTATTTTTAAATAGCACAACCGTGTGCTTTTGGGCCCGTGCCAACGCTGTCTGGCAGTGGCTGAAAAACTCCCACCGACTTCAAGTGAATTTGATTCATGGTGTGTAGCCCACAGCGCAAGTAGCTGCTTCTTGTGGTGACTATGCAGCTATGAAAGGTTTTCTTTTTGTATTTTTTTTTTCCCCCCTCCCCACAAAGCCCATATCCACTTATCACTAGCACTGGGGAAAAGGACAGACAAAAGCCTGGAATAGCCAGCTATGTTCAGGTACATCTACCCGGCAATATAACTGAACCCTTGTGCTTAATATTAGTTATGGTTTGTTTCTCTGAATACCAAATATATGTTCAAATTGGACCTGTTAACCAAGACATAAACAAATTCCCACAATCACAGTCAAATGACAAATGTGAAAGGCATTAAGCAAGAACTTTAGGATAATCACCTTTTAATTGTCTGTGAAAGTTTTTCTAGTCCATCTCAGTACAAAGTAAAAGCTGCATAGATGAATAATGAAATCACTTTCTAAATCGGAACATTTGTGGAAGGAAGCTGTGTTAGCTTGTTGTTAGGTTTCTGAGTGAATGTTTAAGAGTGGCTTAGTATGAGAAAAATCCTCTCTATGTAGTGTATTTTATAGCTGATTACTGCCTGGCATAGATACAAAGCATGATGGGCATGCTTCAGGGCTCTCCTGTGAACATAACCCAACACAGATCCTTTCTTGAGTTATGCATATAGGTTTCTTCCCTTTAAAAAAAAAAACAACCCACAAACCAAACAAAAACAGAACAAAAAGAACCTCTGAGAAATATGATTTATAGCAGGCTGGTGCATACTGGAGTCTTTCCCATTTAGCTTGAGCATTTAATCTTTTCTGTATATATGCTGCTGAAGGAGGAAAAAAAAAAAAAGAAAAACAACAAAAAAACCCCAAACAAACCCCCAAAACCCCCAACCAAACAAAAAAAAAAAAAACCAAAAAACCCCAAACCTGTGAAGGACAGATGCTCCCAAGTTTTCTCTTCTCTTAAAAATGTGTCATCATCCACTGACTATCTTAACCCCATCTTTGGTGGTGTGTTAGAATAGCTAAGAGGATAAAGAGGAGGATAACAGCAAACCTAATATCTGTTATCTTCTAAGTCTTCTTTTAAAAAGATATTAGCTATCCCCATCACACTTTGAAGCCCTGAGGTAAAGGGGACATAAACATCATTATTTCCTCTTAAGTCTGTCTGTTTCAAATTACAGTAAAAGTCTCAAAGACCAAATACCAAGTCCTATTTCATGTTTTAATCACCATAAACTATAATGGCATTCATATCTGCAAACATTTATTGCTTTGTATAGCAAGGATATTTTTAGCTACTGTGAAGGCTGCTACTGTGAAAAATAATTTCTACAAGGGGAAAATGATAGCTGCTTTTAAATTATATTAATCTGGGAGCAACACTTAAGCTAAACAGTATAATAAAGATAACTTCTCTGGGCATTTAAAATAAAAGCCTGAGATGTGCAATTGAAGCAAGGAGTCAAGTACTTAGGGCATTCTTTCGGGTTTTGTCCTTTGCTTGCTGAGTTGTGCATTTTGAAAGTTAACCATTGTGAGAGTTGGCTGCCTGAGAAGTCCAACTGGATAATTCAGCATGAAGGCAATAGCCTCTTAGGTAAACAAGTATATAACATGGAGAAGGAGTAATAAACCCAGCTATGCTGAACACAGCATTGGCACATAAAAGGAGGAAAGATGACAAGAAAGATGAAAATTTAAAAAGAAATGTGTGGCTCTACTTAACTCAGAATCTGACCTTTTAAGTACATCTGATGACTACCTTTCTTTGGATGAACTGAACAGGTCCATAGAATGATCTCTTGTCATTGTGCATCACTTCACCTACTGCATAACACTGGACAGAGAATTCCCTGCAAAGAAAGAAAAAATGTCTTTGAACAACAGTGTTTAGAACTTAATTTAGAAAATCATCTGTGTGACAGTGATGGGCAGTAGGGAAGCTATCCTGACCCTGGCATGAGTTGTACTGATTGATGGTTATTTATCTACTCTGCCCAAGAGTACTAATAACTTCTGGATTGAATGGGTCTAGTTTCCAACTCCAGCTCACATACAGTCAGGGAACATTTCTCATCTCTCCCTGATAATACAACACAGAATATAATCCCAACCTAGAAGTGATGTAGATGTATGAAGAACTCCTTCTGCTTCCCTTATGATCCAATCATGACAAAAGAATGGAGACAGGGATTGATGGATGGATGGGTGGATGAGTCTACATCTATCTACTCTCCTTCTGTGCCCTAATTTGTGCCAAGTGGAAATAGCTGGGTTAGTCCTGTGTGACAGAGAGTTTGTGAAGCTGTCAAGAAGTGCTAGGTTGCAGGTTAGGTCCTGTTTCTCATTCCCTGTAGTGGACCGAGCACTGTTATAAAAAGGATGTCTCCTATGCTTTTAGTCCTTTGCCACTTTAGTATCAGTAGACAGAGTTCTTTATACACAAGCTGTAATACTTTCATGCAAATGTATTTTTGCATAAAATGGAGAAAAGAAAAGGCTAACACCCATGGTGAAGCAAAGAAATCATTCTGATGGCAGAAAGAGAGTGAGGTCACTGTTCTGCCTGGTCAACATTTAGTTCAGCTGATGCAGGCAAATAAATGCTTCCAGCTCTGCATTTTAGGGCTGCTTAGCAGAATGTTACTGGTTTAGTCACAGCAAATATTTCCTGAAACACTTTCATAATTAAATCTTTTTTGCACCATTGTATCACTGAATAACTTCTAACAGGAGCCTAAAAGCACCCATCTTGACAAGTGATTTGCACATAGTTTAAAAGACTGAATTTGTCTGGTGAAAGACCATTTTCTCCTGTCTTGTCTTTAAATTTTTCCAAATCATGTAGTTACAAGATGGGACAGGCTGAAGACAGCCATTTTCCCAGACAGTTCCCCTAGACGTTGCACAAGAGACCATCCTGAGGCATTGCATAACAGCGTTCAAGATCCATTTTCACATTGCCTCCAGAGAAATTGAGAGGTACAGTTCTGCTGACTTTTCCTCGCTTAGAGAGGAGTACTGAATTAGGTTATTGAGCTGCTGCTCAAAACAGAATATTACCCAGCTTAAGGCAACAATGAGTTGCAAAGAGCTTCACTCTGGGCTGCACCGCTAAGAGCTGCACTAAGCTCTTCACAGCGGGAAGCAAAGCTGCTCAAAAGTCCTCTGAGAGTGACTTGATTCCTTAGTAAGAAGCAAAGATAATACTTATCACAGATGAACAGATAGGTTCTTATGCAACTTCTTTGAGGTAGCCACAATGCTGTTATGTACAAGGTTTTTTTTAAAAATTTATCTATTTTTTTCCCCATCCGCTTTTTCTTCTTAGCTATTAAAAATAAAAATTTCCATTCAACCTTATAACATTAAATAATAGAATCAAGCAATGAAATATTGGAAAAAGAAGCAACTCCTGTGATCTTGTAAAGTGAGTTCAAATATCTAACTTCAGAATCCTCAGAAGCCTTGCATTTTAAAATAACGAGGAAAAGAAAATATCAAGAAAGGAAATATACAGAAAAAGGAAAGAGAGAAAATAGATATTCTCAATACTTGTTTCACAAAATTATGCAGATAGGAGGATAAGAAACTGTTTGAATATGAAAGATGATGGCTTTTAAATTTTCTGAAAAGTATCTAAAATTTAATTATCCTTTTTTTTCACTCTTTTGTTACCAGTGTACCTTGAAGGATGCCAAATTCCCTTTCAAAACTTGGCTTCAGATTTATTAGCCCAATGACCCTCTCTTACATGACATTTACTTTGCTTTTAGTTTCCATTTATTTTTAGCTGGGTGCCAAAAAATACAATTTCATGGTAACCTGAGGTATTCATGAATCATTTATGAACCTTTGCTGAATGGCCAATTCTTCCTCTTTCTTTTCCTCCATTTTCATTCCAAAATTAAAAGAATTAATTCTTCCCAGCCCTCTTGCAACATTTTTCTACACTAGATCAGAAAGGAACTTTTTGATTATTCTAATTTCTATAGGAGATTTTGGAACCAAACTTAACTGGATGTAAATTTTAAAAGATGTGAAGTTTGCAAAAGAAAAATATTGTCAGGTTTTCTCTTTGAGTAAGGAGTGGAAATTGAAAGGTTTGGCTTAAAGAAATATAGAACAACTTCTGTTCTTCCTTATGACCAATATTTTGAAGAGCTTTACCAACAACCTTTTGTATGCAAGGAATAATTTCAACTATACTTTGCATCAGTCTAAATGAACATATACTTAGAGCATTCACAGAGCCAAATTTTACACTTTTGTACATTCCAATAATCTTCAACAGAACTGAGGCTCCTAAAGACTATGTGCGTGCGTGTGTGTGTGTGCGCGCGCGTGTGTGTGTATACATATATATGGTTGTGCTTGACACCATCTGAGTGTGTTGCTATGAGGTCAATTCAGGCCCACATGCCTAACACTAAACCAGCAACCTTGAACATTAAAATGTCTTGTTGTCTGTTAAGTTAGCTCAGAACTGTTGAAAAATTTTCAGATCTGGTAAATGAACTCACATGATCTGCTGCGTGTGCAAATCCATCTATCCCCTGTCCTAACACTAAATTATTGCAGGGAAATGGTTGTCCATTGAGAGGAGCACAAAAGAGACTAATAAATACCTTTGTCTCAATGTCACTGCTTTTATACTGAGAATTGTTCAGCTTCATCAATCTTCAACCTCAGTATTTCGTAAAGATTGCCTATTTTGAATTCTATCGCTGTCATTCATGTACATATTATATGCATCCAGTTGTGTGGATCTGTCTACAGGATCGGGGCCTTGATTTACATATCTGAACAACATACTTTAAAAGGATGTTATCTGGGTGAAAATGTGATGTTAGCAATGTTGGATAATTTGCAAACCGCACAACTTCAGAGTGTCTGCCTCCTGAGCATTTTTTGAAAGGTGTGGGGAGCATCCAATAGATGATTAAGAGACCTCCCCATAGACAAACTAAACAAAAGGTAACAATTTATCCCAATGTTTTGGTTCACTGCTGATGAATTTTCTTAGCATCTGCTTAAATGTTTGATTAAAGTATTCTACAAGGCCATCTGTTTCTGGCTGATACGAAACTCTTTGAAGGGGGAATTTTTAAAAGCTTGCACACCTCATTTAGCAGAGAAGACATAAAATTAGTGCCCTGATCTGTTGAATTTTCTAAGGGTAAGCCCAGTCTGATAACAGCATTAATCAATTCATTAGCTTCATGTTTGTCAGCTAAGACTTTACGGCACCACTGTGGGATTTGTAATGTGTCCGTACCCTTTCCACGTTTTGTTGCATTCCTTGGATAAGAAATTTGACTGAATGAAGATTAAGATTCAAATTAAATTTTTCTAGTTTAGCATTATAACATGCTACTGGATATAAAATGGAAAGGACATGCTTAGGATTTGAAGGGTCTTAGTTTTTCCTAATCACATTCTTGAAGGTCAGGCCAACACAATCATATTATGGGATGCACAGCTCACCTGACTTCCATACCTGATCTATCTCATCCTCAACTTTATGACACATAAACTATATCATGAGTTTGGTTCGTCTTCTGACCGCCTTACATTTCAAGGGACCAGGCAAAATTGTCTTGTGGGATGGATATATCTTTGAGTTGTCAGTGGGCCATCTCTGCTATAAACAAGGAATGACAGTAGCAAAGTTGTGTGTGTTGCTGCTTCCAGTGCACATAGCAGAATTAAAATGGTGCTTACAAACAGTCTTGCAAGCAGCAAGACACTGGAGAGCTGCAGTGAAATATCAGTGTGAAACACTGAATGAACTCAAAGATTGAGATACACATCAAGTCCCAAGGACTAGTCAGTCACGTCCAGTCTAGTTTAGAAAATTTCCATGCATGGGAATTCTGTCAAAACTTTGTCCCTCTGTTCCCTATGTGAATAGTTTTAATAATATCTAATATTTATTTTATTGCAGCTTGCCTGTTGAGTCTTATCCTTCGAACGTGCACTTCCAGCTCCAGCTGAAGCTCCCTGTTTTCTGGGAGAAAATAATTCAGCCACCTTTAAACTTTTCTGTGCTTCTTCCCACAGGGCCAGAGAATGGGGTTAGTACTATTTTATTTACTGCTGTAAATTCACTCCAGGAATTCTGTTCCTTTACCATGCACTCATTCTGCAGCCTTAGGCAAATTCATAAATCTTCCTCTGTTCCAGTTTCCTATCTGTAAAGTCAATGCTGTGGTACTACTACTTTTGTAAAATCTCAGATATAAGATGCTCGGGGAAGTGATTTTTCCTTTGCAAGAGTGGATTTTCAGGGGGTATAAAAGGTGACAGCTAACCCTGAGATTATCATGACCCCAGGCCAATGTGTATTTCATGCCATGCAGAAGCTGTGATCCTGTGTTGCTGGCTCTATCAGCAGGAGAGCTTTGTTCATCTCTTCTATTTGTACAGTTTCTACACAGGGGTCCCCATCTCAGGTGGAGCCCTTAGATAAGGCTTTAGTGTGAAGAAGAATCAGTATAAACATTATTGACAGGAAGTTCCTGTTGGGGGAAATCCTCCTCCCAGCGTATGCCAGCAGAAGGATACTCTGCTGAGTAGGATTTGCTCATTCCTTTTTTCAAAACTGTACTAAAATGGATCCCTTGCTTCGGCACCTCTTGCCCTCTGGAGCAGAGGTGTGCAAAGAGCTTCACATCCTTAGAATAAACTTTTCTGCCTTCTCAGATAGTTTGTGAATAGTGTAGAAGAAATCAAGGCCTTGGTTTTTATGTCAGAAACTGGGCACATGCTGAGCTCACAGACTCTCCCTGGTACAGTCTGAATAAGGGATGAGCTCAACATACTAAATCCTGATGCTGGACTGAAGCGTGTGAGTATCAGAGAAAACCGAGACCTGGGCCTTTTTTCTGAGGTCCTTCCTTGCTTACAAACGGAGGCTTTGGCCCCATTTGCTTATGGCCCCTGTTCATATACTTGATCTATACACTACTGTAAACTTGCTTAACAGTATCGGTCACCTTTTTGCAATGAGTGGAAAGGACAATAACAATGAATAGGAAGCTGACAATTTTTCTTCTCTCCTTACTGTGTTTCCAGGTACAGAGCATATACAATACAAGGCTTCTCTCACTTTTTTTTGTCTGGCACACACACTGATATTTCCTGCAGTAATACGTCATTTTGTACATCTCCTTCTCATGGTGTGGCTTGCATAATTTCTTTTGTGCAGTCACCTGAAAGCAGCCTTAGTTTCCCTTCATTCACAGGTGATAGTTAAAACTCCCTTCTCTGCCAAAGAATAGTCTAAGATTAAACAGAAAGACGTTGGGTTTTATTCCACCCTACTGAATATTCAATTTCTAATAATGAAAATAGGGATCTTTTTTTTTTGCATTTTTCATACTTTTAGATGAATAAGAATAGGCAAAGATAGTCCCTACACTGAGATGATTGTATTCATTAAAAACATTAAACCCACTGTAGAATCTTTTCTGAAGCTCAAAGTTTTTTCCTTATGTATAAGAAATTATTTTAGCTAATATCACCAGCCTAAATAAAGACTAGTAAGAGTCTTATTTCCTATACTATGTCATGTGTGAATATTTACCTTTTCCTGTAATTATGAGAAATAAAGAAAGATAAAGGTTAGATCAGTAATTGAGCTGCTGGAAATCATTGTGCATTTTCTCATGTAACTGCAAATAAGTATGGATTTATCACCCGGAATCAGCAGAAGCACTGAGAGTCTTGAACGGCTAAAGGGTATTTCAAGACTGCTGTGTCTTTCAGTATTGTCCCATGTATGTACTTTTTTACCAAGTTGCTTTCTCTAACTTTCTCAGAAACTTAGGACATCTCTGTCTTCCCTACAATGAAATCCCAAAGGCAATGATTTGGAGATATTTCCTCATCCTATCAGCTATTGTTTGTTCTTTTAGTATTCAGCTGCACAAATGAGTTCTCAAGGCAGCAAGAACATTTACTTTTTCCAAAATGAAGGAAATTTTCTTGGCATTACAGATTACAGAAAACGGAGAAAAGGAATAATAAAACAACTGATTCTTTAGGCCCTTGTGTTTGTGTGTTCCTCAGAATAAGTTCAGAATTTTCAGGTATTCCTGAAGTTTTGAAGGTTCCTAGATTGTAAGGCAACGTAATTAATTCCTCCCTCAAAATCTGACATTCTGTGTTAAGGAGGGAAACACAGGATCAGGAAACTTAAGTTTGGGAATCCAATACAGGAGCATATCCCAAGTATGACATCCATTTAAAAACATTCTCTGCTTGCTTATGGCATAGACATTTGTAGGTATATTTGTTTTAAAGTGATGTGGATATAAGTTGTCAGTGTTATGCATGAAGCAGGAGCATTTTCAACACCACAGAAGATTTTTGAGTCAATGAAGATCAGATAAGTGTGTGAGATCTTTCAGAGTGATCTAATAAATTTACTAATATTTTCAAGATCATCAGGACCACTGTGATCAACTAGTACGTTTATCTGTGATGAAAGGTTGAAAGAATACAGTCTTCTCATTCAAGAGAAAGAAAAAACTGAAGGAATACAGTCTTGTGTTTGTTATAAAGAGTAATAGAACTACACATTCACTACATTGAAACAAGTACCAGTGAACTTCAGCTTTTGCCTTAGTTACTAACACAGTTTAAACACTGGGAAAGCCTATGCAAAAGGGTTGCAGCGTTCTTAATTGGAGTTTTAAAAAACATTTAGAAAAACCTTTGTCAGCCATGATTTAGGTCTAGTTGATGCTGTTTTGTGGAGGCAGCTGACTTCTAATGGTGCACTCATCTGTTTATCCATGGTTCTTTTCTGCAGATGATATGTTTTTCTGTACTTATATATATATTTTAGACACACTAAAGGCAAGTGTGTCCTGACAGCCCATGAATATTCAACAATGGAGAGGAAGGTAAGAAACGATAATATAGTAGCAAGCATACACTGGAACCTAGTTAGAATGCACTTCAAATCATTACAGAAAAAAGTCCTGGAAGTCATTACAGATAATTCACTGTGTATCTGCAATTAAACAAACAAAACATAAAGGAATTTAAAGAAGGCATAGAAAACAAACTTGAAACTATAATAATATAATCACATACTTTCCTGGCTTGGCCTTATGCAACGCTGTTCATTCTCCATTATCTCACGTCAAAATATATAGCAGAAATGGAAGGGATCCAAAGAAGCCTGATGAAGTTCTTTAAGGCATGGAAGGACTGCTTGGTTTTGAGGTGATTAAGACAGGATGTTATAGAACCATACAGGGTAATGAATGTCACAGAGAAGGTAAATTAAGAAGTCCTTGCTTACTCTTTCTTCTAATAAAGCACAAGGGTATGTACAAAGAATATAAAAAGAAATCAGTATGAAACCCATGCAATAAATGGGAGTTCTTGCAGATAACATAATTAAACTGCTGAGTTCATTGTTATGGTACTTAATGGAGAATCAAGCCCTAGAATTCTGGATTTACAAAAAAAAAAAACAACAAAAAAATAACATTTTCTGATTCATTGCTAATGGCAATGCCTACAGTTGCAAGAGAAAAGGCATTGCAATTACTGGGCTTTGCTAACATTCAGACACACAGATATATTTATGCAACAAGCTCATCTGAATTTCAGTAAGGATAGGTTTTGAAGTCTGCCTTAGGATGTGGCTCTCACAACCCCAGAGTTCCCAATCGTCAGGACCTTTCTCTGAAAGAGCTGGGAGTCAAGAGACCGTGGCTGTGAAAAGTTAGCAGCCTCAGTATTGTGCCTGAATGAGATAAAACAGGCAAAAATTATCTTGTGACATGCACATCTGATTTCTCAGAAGTTCCCAGCCTTTCTAGACATGCTACTCTGTCAACATCTGCCCTTGCACTGTCACCAGGTCTCCACTGAGAAAAAGGACTTAATAGTTAGGCCTCACACTGCTCAGAGCAATATATGTTTTAATCCAAGCCAAAATGTTTAAGTCTTTAAAGATATCTGTATCTAGGGTGAGATTTATCTCAGCTGGCTTCATTTTTCTAGAATTTTCTATTCAAAGCCAAGCACCTAGATTCCCCTCTGTGGTCAGTGGCAAGAAGCATCTCCACAGAAAGGCTGTTAAATCCTTTTCCCTTAGCGGTGGCTGGACCTTCGATAAATGAAAGTATGTTTGAGTTATATTCAAGCCGGAGTGCCATGATAAGAGCTTTTCCCAGATATCACAA
The DNA here is from genome assembly GCF_011004875.1 of Balearica regulorum gibbericeps. Lineage (NCBI taxonomy): Eukaryota > Metazoa > Chordata > Aves > Gruiformes > Gruidae > Balearica > Balearica regulorum. The sequence continues at coordinate 77,147,722 of NC_046187.1, read as the reverse complement.
TTAGCCAACTTTGGTCCTAGAGAGCTTTGAAATTAGTTCATTGCACACCTGGCCTTCTATACTTGCTTCCAAAGTAACAGTAAAGATGTTTCCAACCAGCAGTTTTTAAAGAAAACTTATTCTGCCACTCAGTGATAAAATACATGCCGTTCAGAATATGTGACCAGAAACTGGCAGCATTATAGACCACTAAAAAATCAAAACTGCAAAGCCAACTGCTAAAATTGTCCTCTTGGAAACACAAAAATAGAAGAAAAGCATTGGTCATTCCCCAAAATGGTCTGTTCTGCTTGTAAAACTACATTTTTCAGCTTAAAGGCATTCTTTTGTAACTTTACTATTTCAGATGATTGAAAATGAAATATTCAGCAGACTTCCACTAAAATTTTGTAATGCATATTTCAGAAATATTGTAACTTCACATTTTGATGGATGAAAAAACCCACCTGAACATGGACTAAAGTCAGCAGTTTGTAAATTCGTGGCTGGTGAAGTTTTGGTCCCTTTTGTACCTGGTTGACAATTGTATGACTACCATCTGCTGATCAAACTGCAAACAAAAGAGACTTTTGTTCTCATTTTTCCCATGCCAGGTATCTGCCTCTTCTTGCATGGGTTTTCCTTATTGAAACAGAATTTTGACCATACATTTGCTTCAGGGTTTTTTTTTGTCAAAAAAGTTAACAGGAAAATGCTTTACTCTTTCACAGCATTAAATATAATTTCTCATCTCAAGCGTAGGCACCCCTGAAAGGTAAGTCATCTAACATCAAATGTTTTAGGAAAGGAGGAATCACCCTGTAGAGATGTCTGTGTCATCTTTGAACAAAAAGACAACCTATACAGCTAAAGATTTACTGGCTTTATTGCCTGTATGTCAAGTGAAAAGACTTCAGACTTGACAATAGTGCACTTTGTGTCACTGAGATATTTGTTATTGTTCCTGATAACGTTGGCTCCAACTGGACAATGAGTTTGATCTTAGAGTGACAGTTTACAAGCTTTCAATGAAGTCAGGCAAGCCCAGAGAGCCAACCGTGCCTCAGAGACAACATACCCTCTATTTGCAGAGGTGCTGGCATGTCTGTTCCAGTGTGAGCATCAAACCAGTTTAGATTATGATTTATATGTCCCTCTTTCTTCTGCAGCCCCGCAGCTGTAGTCTGTTATTGCTACATATGGTCAACAGCTGCAATGGTGGGAGGCAGGAGAACAGTCTGGTAGTAAGAAATGCAGTATTTACTTAATTCAGGCACAGGAAGCTGTTCAAACTAATTCTTTCTAATCATTAGAGTATTATAGCAAGTCTCATGGACTTTCATCTTGCCTCTTGAAATGCAACCTGCTTCATGAGCCATTAACTTTTGGAAGAGGTTTTGGCACCACAAAGAAAACTGGGAGTTCAGTTCCAAACTTTTTCCTCCACTCTTTCTTGTGGCTGTCTTTGAGTTCTTACTAAGTATGAGGGATGTCTAAGTTCACAAATTGAGTTAACTTACCTTGAAAACCAGTAAGCCTATCTTTTCTATGCTGTTTGTGATTTTGTCAGTGAACTGAAAAAAAAAAAAAAAAAGCCACATTGAAATTGATTCAATCCCATCAACAAAAATTCTGCAAATGAAAAACTTCTTTGGTATAGCATTTATCAAAATTATATTCTAACAATAGTCTAGATGTCTATATATAGACTATAGTCTAATATAGCTCTAGAAATGAACAATTCTGTTTGGAAAACAGGCTTTGAGCACCATCCAGTAAATAAAGCATTGTTACACTTGCTATCCAATTAGAAAAAAAAAATTAAAAAATTATTAGATGGCTATTATATGAATGCAGCAAGTCATCTTCATTCCACAGAGTCCAAATGGAAACCAGTAACATGTGGTGTCCCTTTAGCATCCATACTGGGACCAGTACTATTTAATACTTTCATCAATGACATGGACAGTGGGATTGAGTGCACCCTCAGCAGGCTTGCAGATGACACCAAGCTGAGTGGTGCAATTGATATGCTTGACGGAAGGGATGCCATCCAGAGAGACCTTGACAGGCTGGAGAAGTGGGCCCATGTGAACCTCATGAAGTTCAACAAGGCCAGGTGGAAATTCTAGAACCTGGGTTGGGGGCAATCCTCAGTAACAATGCGTCCTGGAGGACATAGGGATTGAGAGCAACTCTGAGGAGAAGGACTTGGGAGTACTGGTGGATGAAAAATTGGACATGAGCTGGCAATGTGTGCTTGCAGCCCAGAAAGCCAACTGTACTCTGGGCTTCATCAAAAGTGTGGCCAGCAGGACAAGGAAGGTGTGTCTTCCCATCTGCTCTGCTCTTATGAGACCCCACCTGGAGTACCGCATCCAACTCTGGAGCTCCCAGCAGAAGACCTATTACAGCAGGTCCAAAAAAGGTTCACAAAAATGATCAGAGGGCTGGAGCACCTCTCCTGTGAAAAAAGGCTGAGAGAGTTGGGGTTGCTCAGCTTGGAGAAGGCTCCAAGATGACCTTATAGCAGCTTTCCAGCACCTGAAGGGGCCTACAAGGAAGATGGAGAGGGACTTTTTACCAGGGTCTGCATTGATAGGACAAGTGGCAGTGATTTCAAACTAAAAGAGGTAGGTTTAGATTTGATGAAAGGAAGAAATTCTTTACTATAAAGGTGGTGAGACGCTGGAACAGGTTGCCCAGAGAAATTGTTCATGCCCCATCATTGGAAGTGATCAAGGTCACATTGTACAAGACTTTGAGCAACCTGATCTAGTGAAAGATGTCCTTTTTGGGGACAGAGGGATTGGACTAGATGATCTTTAAGGTCCCTTCTGACTCAAACCATTCTATGATTCAATGATCTTCAGTCCTAAATAAGTCAGATGACAGAAAAAATAGCATACAATTTTGTAATTAAGGTCCACCTTGTAATGAAAAAAACACAAGGGTGACAATCTCTGGTTGCTGGACCAAAACTATTTCCTACATTTCATAGTATCTGGGTGGAATATTTTGCACCTAGACTCCTTTCAATCTACTTTTCTGTGGGTATGTTAAGCATGTGTGTTAATAATATATCTATATTAATGGGATTTCATAAATATGAATGTATTTTGTACTGCAGTGGAAAATATTTCACTGAGAGTTTTAACGCTTCATATTCTACAGAAAACAGAGACATTTATAGGTGGAAAAAGAAAACAAACCAAAAAAACAAAACAAACAAAGAGGCAAAACTAAGCTTTCATGGTACAAAACTGGATAATAAAGGCAGAAAATAAAAGGATTTTTTGTCTTAATATTTTAATTTTTTTTAGCATAGTTATCCGGGATATTTTGTCACCCACAGGAACTGCTTGTAAGTCTTTGCAGCCATACTTTCACCTCCTATTTAACACTTGTTTTTTTATTCTGGTTTCTGATATGGTCAATATTGTGCTGTGCTAGTCATCTCTTTTTGTCCAACTTTTGGGATTTCTCTGATCTCTGGCATTTTAATCTCAGTGCTTTGCCAGTTGTCTTAGAATACGAATGTAGACATTGTCAGAGCAGCTAGTTTTGTAGGTTTTGTTTTATTTTTATGTCATTTTCTTTCTTGTATCCCCAGTGACAAATTATCTGGCCTTTTCCTGCAACTCTTCTCTTGGCACTGAATTGCCTTCCAAGTAACAAATATTACTGGAATATCTGTCACCTTGATGCATGATATTTGCCAGGAGGTATGTAACTCATCCTATACACAAATAAGGATATACAACTCATTGTAGCTGTTTCTTGGATCAGTTTAATGTATCCAGCAGCTTGAATCATGTGCTCAGAGTGGATACATCAAGATGAACAGCAAAAAATGCATAACTAGGGTAGACTGGAAATGTAAATTTTATAGGAGTTATTTCATTCAGCACTCCGTATCACGTCAGTGCGCTTCCAGGGGTGCTGGAGATTCTGGTTCAGAAAGTCACTTTGTGGAGTTCTGAGTCAGAACAGTTTATCATCTACTATTTCAGCTCAGTCTGTACTAGAATCTGAATTTCATTCATTCAGGTCTGAGATGAGTAAGTATGTAGCTATGAAACCAGTCTCTTAGCAACCTTTACAGAGCAAATAAGTTTGCTGTTTGAGGCAATATGTGTGGCTGGCTTCATGACTTGTGTATTTTCTCCATTGCACTTCTAAGAAGCCTAAGGAGATTCATAGTATAAAGATGAGCTTAGGAAAGGGCTCAGCATTTTGCCCCATAGTTGGCATCCCGGTGACATGAGGGCATCACTGAGAGCTGCAACACCATTGTGCAGTCTGATCATTACCCTAATCACTCTATAGGGATTTTTCTGCCTCTAGAACAATCTGGTTGGTTCAAGGAAATTTCTACATCAAGACAACTTTTGATCTCTCAGCCATGTCATTCCTCTCTGGGAGTCTCCTACTTCTCCTTCAATATGTAAAAAACCTGGGGCTGTCACGCTGTTAACATGTAGTCACTGCAGGGGTAGCCTCTAGAGCTATTAGCTCCAGATGGCAATTTATTCTGTACATCTATTTCAGCAATAAAAGTATGGGAGGAACTACATTTTTACAGTGTCTTTTTCTTTTCATTTACTGTAAAGGGATATACAAAATATGAGCTCTAACTGGTCATTAAACTCTTAAATGGCTCAAATAAATAGATGAATCCCACTGTTGGACTTCCATCTCTGGTTCTGGATCATTTCATGTAAACATTGTCTCTAGCTGGTTCATGGCAAACCAAATCTCACAAAACCACAGAGAACAATCTTAGGAGTAGAATGTCGGGTTCGCGTGTTCATCACAGCCTGTCAACAGATCAACAACTTACTTTCAAACTCCTTACATAGTGCCTGGATGTTGTTTGGGCTTGGTAATGATGTTGGCTACTCAATACTCCATATGAAGCAGCTGGTTTCACTAAATCTTTCCACTGGGATATTTAAATGTATGATAATTTACAGTTTAATCAGGTTTGCTGATATTTGAGTATATGAGATTCTTGCTATGCTATACTGTCTGAATAACATTAAGCTCAAGTCAGATTTAGAGAATCTGAATAATTAAATCATTAGCATTACTAAAAAACCACCACCACAACAACAAAAACAGAACACCACCAAAAAAAAAATAATCCCACACCACCAACCAAACAAAAAAACTTTGAGCTTTCTGAAACTCTGCATTCAGACAAAAAATGAATTTCAGATATTAATCATAAATAGTTTTAAGCCACCTAAACACATCCAAACAGCAAAAAAGACAATAGAAGTTACTCTCCAAATCCCAACACATTCTCCACAAAGAAAATAGTATTTAAATTTTATTGAGAAATAGCCTACAAATGTATGCAATACTTTTCAGATTCTTTGCATAATCAGGGCTCCTAAAAATTTAATCAAACCACCGCCTGCCTCAAAAATTCATCATAAAAGTATTTAAACTTTAAAACACAATTATCTGTCAAAAGCGCTTGAGCGCTTCCAAATCCATAATAAGAAATTGTTCAAAAAGTGCTGAGTATGGTCCCATTAACACACTTATTCTGCTAATGAATGAACGAGCAATACCTTCCTAGCCTTCCCCATTTTAGGAAACAAAACCCAATATCTAAGACTGTTTCTGAAAATACATACACTTTGATCTGAGATGTATGTTGAGATTCTGTGTCCCAGTGTATTTTAAGGTCCTTCATTGCAACCAAGCTACATATCTTAAAAGGTTTCAGTTGTCTTCTCTAGCTCTAATTCCTGCAACCATGTATCAATCCTGACTTTACAAATTCAACGCTTTTCAACTAAAGCCAAATTTTACACTGGGGTTTTGTTGTCAATAAAAACATAAGCAATGGTAAGTCCTGCTTAAAAGGCTCAAATCCATCAACTGGCAGTTTCTGAAGATGACAGCCAATTTTACCCCTGTTTTAACCATTCAAGGTAACCACTAAGACACAAATGAACCATACAGACCTGTAATCCCATTTGATGGGAGGTTTGTCAGAGTAAAAATGAGTCATAGTCTCAGCTGGTGAGAGCACGCGGCTCTTTTCACTCTCTGGATTTAACCAGGTTAAACCATCGACACTCCAACACTTTCACTTGGCTTCACATTGCTGTTAAAACCTGTTGAAATGAAGGTCAACTTCAGTGAGGCCAGAGAACCATATTTTTCTCACTGAATTCAGGATCTGATCCAAGAGAGAGAGATACTGAAGGAATATTTTCCTAGGGAACATATTCAAATGCCCAGTCTAAATTGTGCCTATTGTTTCTTTTCTGTATCCAAAAAACTGGTTGTTCTCTTTGTCACTAAAGAACAATAGGAGGATATAGGGGCCATTGTTTTGCCTAAAATTTTAACTAAACGTTGGTTTGAGAAGCTATTATTTTTTGCTTTCGTATGGCGAGGATATAGTGTGTGATACTTATTAGCATTTGCTTCTTTTTCTGACAGACCTTAAGTGAACATGATTGCGTTACATGTAAACTAAACTTCATTGATCAAAACTGTCAGAGCTGCATAAAAAGCAGTAAGAAATACAGGGATATAATAAAAAAAAATACATGCTATGACATACATAATATATATAGTGGCTGCCAAGTAAATTATAACTAACATGAAGAGACTTCTTGGGAAACTGGAAATCTGCCACTCAGTATAAAACTGAGGGTATAAACATTTAATGGGCAACAAAAAGCAAATATAAAAGCCCCAAAAATATTCAATGTAAATATTTATTTAATCTTATTTTCTGTTTCTACTGATAGGAATTTAGAGGCAAATCTCCTGCTGCATGAATAAGTGAAGGAAATGAACTGCAGAGAACTACTAAATAACCTGGAGGTACCTCATGGAAAAATCTGAATACTGTACACAGGGACTTTGCCTCTGTCAACAGCAGGAAGCCACTTTGGTTTCTAACGTGCTGCAAAACTGTTCTAATTTCCACAGTACACAGGCAGCTGTGTTAACTTAGCAGTGTTATTAGAGCACGAGAGAAAATACATTAGTGTGTCATAAGGGACACTGCGTTTGAATTAACTGAAATTTTATGTATGTAAATGTTTCAGAAACATACCTAAAATACAAAATGTCACTTTTATAAGCATATATTATTTTGGTAATTTAAGTTTAAAACCAAGAAATATGCATTTCATCTGATGTATAATGTTAATTGAAATATTATTATGTTAACAGTCACTTCATTAATATGGCAGCACATAAACAAAGTTGCAGAATATTATACACATTTATTACACTCTTGTCATCAGGTACCAGGGTAGCTGGATGTAATGTTAACAACTCTACTGTGGTCCCAGCTACAGGCTTTGCTCTGTCATAAACTGCCCTGCAGTGCTGCCTAGACTTGAGCCAGAATTTTGCACATAAAAGCAGTATCAAACTTATTAATATTGCCAATCACAGAATCACAGAATGGTTTGGGTTGGAAGGCACCTGCAAGATCATCTAGTTCCAACCCCCCTGCCACGGGCAGGGACACCCTCCACTAGCCCAGGTTGCCCAAAGCCCCATCCAACCTGGCCTTGAACACTGCCAGGGAGCCAGGGGCAGCCACAGCTTCTCTGGGCAACCTGGGCCAGGGCCTCAGCACCCTCACAGGGAAGGATTTCTGCCTAACATCTCATCTCCATCTGCCCTCCTGCAGCTTCAGGCCATTCCCCTTGGCCTGTCACTCCCTGCCCTTGTCACCAGTCCCTCTCCAGCTTTCCTGGAGCCCCTGTAGGGACTGGAAGGGGCTCTAAGGTCTCCCCGGAGCCTTCTCTTCTCCAGGCTGAACAAGCCCAATTCTCTCAGCCTGTCTCCATAGCAGAGGTGCTCCAGCCCTCTGAGTATCTTCCTGGCCTCCTCTGGACTCACTCCAGCTGCTCCATGTCCTTCTTATGTTGGGGACCCCAGAGCTGAACACAGTACTCTTAATAATACTTTAATATACTTTACACAAGTGGTATTATTTGTATAGGTCCCTTGAAGCTTGAGCACACAGAGAAGTCCATTAGAAATTTACATATTTAGTCTACTTCCATGTCCTTGATAGTCCTGCTGTGGTGGCATATAATGGATTTGCTTTTAATTATCCAACTGCTTACTAAAGACCGCCTAATTCTTGAAAGAGAGGGGTTTAATGGCTGCATTAAGAACAAGTTGACTAAGCTCCCACTCACTCTTGGAGTGAAAATTGAGTTATATTTCGGTATAGGCACACCCACCCATATGAACACTGCAGCTCTGCTACAGCATGGCCCTCCATGATAGCTGGATGAGTTGGTAATGGCACAAGGTTTCACATATGGTAGTTCCCAGCTGTTAACTCATCTCCTCTGTTTTGCACAAAATTATATTTTCAATGACTTCTGAGTCAAATCCAGGCTCTACGCCTCTAATACAATATCTGTAGCAGCAGAGTGCGGACTATTTTTTCTCAGAAAATGGAGTTTCAGGTCTTTTTGATTGTCAGACTCATTTCAGATTTAATGTTAGAAATCCTGGCTGTCAGCATCGTCTCATTTTCCCTTTTTTAAATTATTAAAATTTAGCAGAACATATCTTTGAATCCATCAGATCTATTCAGAGCTCAACAAAGAGTCACCAAAATCTTAGCAAAAGTATCCCTCCATGTCCAAAAGTGGTATATTTGCTGCAGATATATGTAACCCAATAGAACTGAAATCTTTAATTCCCTTCAGTCACCTTGAATATGCAGTAAACCTACAGATCTGTGAAGGGTGAGAAAAGTCTACAGATTTATCAGAATTTTCTAAAACAGAGAACTAATCCAATTACATATTATTTTCTTTCCACACTATTTAGTTAAATTAATTTAATTAATTTTCCCTAATTTAAGGGCTGAAAACTTAGATGAAAGTCAATAAGAATTAATCTCTGCCTAGAAATGATTCTGTTTGAATATATAAGCAGTGATGTGAATATTCTTATTTATCATGAATATTCACAAGAACTGAATGTAAAACAAATGTACAATAACTATAGAAAACAGAGACTGAAATGATGAATCTTAACAGTTCATGTCTAAACTATATCCTTATTACTTACAACTGATCTGTCTACAAAGAGAAGGGAATGGAAGAAGAGATTACTGTATTTCTAACGTACAGGACAGTGAGTTACAAATGGAATCACCCTTGTCATCTATATTTTTTTCTAGAAAATAAACATTGTCAGCTCCAATTAAAGCTTGATTGTCACATGTATTCAGTTTACTGAATATCACATTGGCTCCCCAGCTTTCTAGTGAATTTGCAGCCTTGAATTAGTTCCTGAGGGTCCCCTTTGGGAGTACAGAGTTAGTCACCTGAGGGAAAGAACCCTTGTTAAATAATAATAATAATTAGTTAAACAGTGAATTCTATAAGCTAGTCAGGAGGAAAATGTAAAGAGGCAAGATTGGTCACCTCAGCAGCTAAGAAACTGTCTTGCTATTTCCTATTATTCTCAGATCTTTTTTCTCAAGGTAGGTACTTAGAGCTTTTTTTTTTTTTTCTATCTATGAGAGAACCCACAAAAAAAATATTGTGCTGGCTACATACCTCCTTGTGTTACTCCCTTGAGATGGGAAAGACATCAGTCAAGTCACCCAGCTTTTGCAGAAAGAACTTCTACCTGCATACCAAGGTACGCCTTAATCAAGCTAAATATTTTAGCAAGAGATAAATTGAAAACTTTTCCATTATGAATAATAGATTAAATATTCATTTGGACAAAGGCAGGCAAATTCTACTGAGCTATTTAAGTGGTCAGGTTCCTCACCTGAGCATTAGCTGAACTGGAGAAGAAAGCGTCGCCTATACACAAGGATGACTTTTTAACCATGATACTATAATCTCTGCCTTTTAAACATAGAAATGACTAGTGGGAAAAGGGGTGGTTTCCCTGGCAACAACATTTATTAGCATAAAGTAAATATAGCAGTTGTGGAAAATATTCTAGTGTGCTGGAGACATAGAGTGAACTGGATTTCTTTCAGCAATGGAGGATGGACATTTAGGGCCAAACTATCCCTCCTGCAATGCCACTGTAGTGCATTGGGTGCGCTGATGACTTTAATTTTTCCTAAACGCTTCTCAGCTACAGAGTCTCACACTTTAACACAGTCACTACTCTGCCAAAGTTGGAACTGTTAGAAATATAAAAAAAAAAAAAAACCAAACCAGAAAAACCCCTAGTGAATAATTGTTCAGCAAGTAAGTTAGGAAATCACACACACCATTTACAAAAGGAGAAAATAATCAATTTAAAAATGGCTAAGCTGACTGAAATCTTATTTTCGCATCAATAGTTCTAGTCTCGAATCTGATTTTGGTGCTGCACAAGGGGCATAGGGAAAGGAAACATTCACACTAAAGCCAGGGCTTGGTAACAAGTTTCTCCATGCAGATGGATATTTGTATAGAAAGTAGAAACCTCTTTAGGACATGTAAATGCTCTGTGCATATTCACAAAATACTAACGACTGTAGAAGGTTAAAGGACACACATTGAATGGAAGAACTGGGATGAATTAGGCTAATTGAGCATATGCATTCTCTCATTTTTTTCCATGCAGAGTTTAGACCTGTCTGCAGTAGATCTGCTTACTACTGCTCTGTTACGTCCTAGACACACTGCTGCGGTCTCCCTCCATTGTGCAAAGCACATAAATGTCGTCGTCTGATACCTGAAAGCTGGTGTGCACAGTCACTGACCTTGCTGTGAACAGCAGTTTGTCCCAGGCACTGGGAACAAAGGACAACTCATCTCATAGTTGATATAATTAGAAAACTACACATTCTGTTTAAGATACATTAAACAGAAATTACTGATACAAGAAAATACCTGGAGGATGATTCTGAGCCTTGAGAAGTGTTGGTTGGAGAGATAGAAGAGTATTATCCCATCCTGTAATGAAACACACTGTAGAGCAATGCTGCCTGAGAAGTGACCCAGAAACAGCATCCAGCAAGGATTTCCAAATCCTCTCAATCCTGCCAGACCCTGATGTGTGCTGCTCCTACGGGACTCCTAAAGTTCAAGTGCTCTACCTATTATACAAGCACGTCATCCCGGCATAGCTGCTTTCCAAAAGGAGACAGTTGTGAATACCAGAGGTGTAGCTGATACTAATTAATCCTTTTCTTCCTGAGAGCTCACCTGGGGCAGGGGGGAGTGAGGAAGATCTGTGGGGATGGGAAAATGTTATACTCGTATTTTCTGCAGCAATGGGAATCTCTCATGGCCTTGTATGACCTTAGATTTCTGCAGTGGAGGGCTGTAGATTCCCATGTAATATATCGACTTCACCCAGAGCCCACCGCAATCCTCTTTGACTTTGCGTGTTAACTCTAGAGACAAATACAGGCAAAGTTTAAGCTAATCAGAGCTGGCTGCAGATGTGAGCAAAGCTGGCAGCTTCAGAGGGCAACGTCTTGCTTGGGGTAGGGAATAAAAGAGCCATGTCCCCATCGCCCATTTTATCTGTGCCAGAGCTGAGGAGAGCCAAACTGGCAGCAGCTGATGCTGCTGTGGAGGAAAGGGGAGTAAGCAGAAAGGGGGATGCGGTTGGGGGGTTGCATGGACATACCCCTGGAAGAAGCTGCCCTGGGCCTCTGTGCCAAACCCTGCCTGCTTGGAGAGGTGTCAAAATTGACTTTTGCATGTACCTCGGAGAAACCTTGAGCCAACTTTGAGTCAAAAAGAGCTTAGAAAAGGTGAAGGGGAAAAAGTAAAGTAAGATTTACAGGAAGATACTGCCTTTCTTCATGTTGTAAATACTCAGGAGAAGAGGTTGAGTAAGTAGACTCAAAAAAGTTAGCACTATGGATGGCAAAAATCTTCTTCTCACTAAAAAGGTGATGTACAAGCTGATAAGATTGTACATTGATTTTATAAGTAGCTATTTTGTTTCATAGTTTCCCTTTTCAGCTTTTCTTTATTTCATGTAGAACTCTGAAGGAAATAGATACATACAAAAGAAATTCCTTGTCTGACCATCTCATGTCTGCTTCCAACTGTGCCATAGCACAATGGACTTTCTTTTCCATTTGAAGCAAATTATCAGATAAATGAAAAAGAACATTTTAGTTTCAAAGATCATTTTGCTGTGTTTGATTTTTGCTAAATCAAAATCATGATTTGGAGAGGCTTTGTTCCATAAACTTTTCTATTTGAATATACATTTTGAAACTCAGAAAGCCAGAAGTGCTTGTGTTTTTCTACAAAATAACTCCCAATTTATCCTGTTAGTCAAAAAAGTGCTACTTTGTCAAAATGAGTATTTGGATGTAAGAATTTAACTAAGGTACTTCAAACAAATATATAGAATGAGTTCTGGTTTAAGAGAATTAATTTATATTTTTGATGTTTTCTTCATGCTTTCCTTTGTGCTAGGGTTTTTGTCTTCTTCTCTATTATGCAGTCAATATGTTAGGAAGCGTACACTGGTTACTCCAAAGTATCATTATCTGGAAAAGGTTGCAAGATGCCTTCATAAGAACTATGTATTTTGGTAGCATATAATTAAGCTGATTGGAAGTATTGTTGTCAAACTCAAGCTCTCTGAGATGCAGCGTCATGGCCTGTTAAATTTGCTCCTGAAAAAAATGCTTTTACATTAAGTGAATTTTTCTCTCAAAAGTTTTATTTTATACCATTCCCTGAGGAAATCTGGAAGAAAGGACAAGGACCAGGAAAATATGGGGTTTATATGTGAAGTAGAAAAATATGTTTTGATTTAACCTGGTTTCTGGAAATAATAAGCATTAGAATAAAACAGCAGTCTAAAAATAAACAATAAAGTTTTGAACAGCCACATTATCTCAGCACAAAGCACAGAGAGCTATGTCTATGTCTGAGTTAATTAAACAACTTAGCTTCTCTGTAGCACATACAGTAGGAAGACATTATTCATCTCATCCAGTACTGAAAGGCTGCAACAGCTTGGGCAGATGTTTGAAGCAAATCATAGCAGTCAGTGCTCAGACAAGTCCGCTCAGTCCCCCTCAGACAAGATTAACCAAAGTCACTGTGTGTCATTTACATACGTTGCCACTTCTCTCATTAAAAATGGATCTTTGAAGGAGAAGGATGTAAAGGTAAAAATATCCACTTTGCTATGTCCCATGATTGTTGGAGCGAGTCCAGAGGAGGCCACGAAGCTGATCAGAGGGCTGGAGCACCTCTCCTATGAGGACAGGCTGAGAGAGTTGGGGTTGTTCAGCCTGGAGAAAAGGTGGCTCCGGGGAGATCTAATTGCGGCCTTCGAGTACCTGAAGGGGCCTACAGGAAAGATGGTGAGGGACTGTTTATCAGGGAGTGTGGTGACAGGACAAGGGGTGACAGGTTTAAACTAAAAGAGGGTAGATTTAGATTAGATGTTAGAAAGAAATCCTTCCCTGTGAGGGTGGTGAGGCCCTGGCCCAGGTTGCCCAGAGAAGCTGTGGCTGCCCCTGGCTCCCTGGCAGTGTTCAAGGCCAGGTTGGATGGGGCTTTGGGCAACCTGGGCTAGTGGAGGGTGTCCCTACCCATGGCAGGGGGGCTGGAACTAGGTGGGCTGTGAGGTCCCTTCCAACCCAAACCATGCTATGATTCTATGATCGCAGGGAACATCTGAGATCCATGCTAAAGAGTTTTGGTTTTCTCACTGGTACCATTATTATGGTTTCAACAGGGATTTTTGTTCCCAGGTGAACAAAAAATCAACCAGGTGAATGGTTGTTCACTGTGTATGTGGAGTTTGAAATAGTCACTATATCCGCTCTTAAATCTGGCTGTGTTTCACCAGAGGGATGGTCAAGTTCAATCCTGGCTTTTTTATTGTTGTTCACACAATCAAGTGTTGTGTACATACATCTATTTATTGTCATCATTTATGAGATGATTAGATAGCATATGTTTTATTTATACATCAGTACTATTTCTGTTTAAATATTTATTTTCTGTGAAGAACCACATATGTAAATAGTTGTAAAACCTTCTGCCTGGCCTACTTAATGCAAATGCCATGGAAGTGATTTGTTAATCTGAAAGGTTAAACTGTTTATACTACATCACTGCTAATAATATTGTATTTATGTTTATTCTCTCTATATGTACAACATTGTGTTAATTCTAGTTCTTACAATGGGACTATCAATTTGGAAGTTTCATGGCTAGGATTCATGGGAGGCACAGAACCTAAAACGTATTTATCTGCTTTAGTTATCAAAGACAGTGTTGACAGAGTAACTGAGGCATTGGAAATAGTCACAAATTGTCATGACAATGAAACAAAAGGCTCCAGGAATGAAACTGTGTGATTGCAGTCAAAATCATTGAAATGTGTTGAACATTAACAGCATAAAATCACAGATGTTCATCTTAGATGTCTTGGGACAGCGCTTTACTAAAAAGTAAAAACTGACCAAGTGCCAGCCATGAAGTTTGTTACTCCTGTAACGTTTGCTGTGATGTGGGAACCCACACTTTGCAGTCAGGTCATTTTATACTGGCCTTGAGTGGTACAATGTGCTTACCAGACCACGTGAATCTAATGATGGTGGTTTTCCTTGTAGTCGACTGAATCCTGGCCACCACCTGGAACAAGAGATGGGTTCATGATGCCACAGCACTCTCTTGCATGTCTTCTTCTGCCTGAGTTCCTTTCCATTTTATCTCCTGCCCAAACGCTCTTTGGTTGTCAAGGACAGTTTTATCTTTCTAATATTTCTATGAATGACTGAGCACAGAGACAAGTAGAATAAGCGTCTTAGTAAGAGGGTAGAGGAAATTTGTCAACTTGTGTAATATCTGATGAGTGTTTTGGCAGAAAAGAGGGAAAGAAAGGAGGAAAGGATCCCATCCTCACTCTAGCCAGACATAGTGCTTGTGTTGAGTCCCATACCTGATGCAAGGGACACTCTGTCACATAAAATAAGGGGGTTGGTTGGTTTATTTTACTTATTTGTTCACTCAGAGTTAGCCCTAAAGGATGTCTTTTCTGCCTATCTATCTGCTAAATTTTCAAGGTCACTTTTCTGTGCTCTCATCCTTTATCAAGTTATCTATATCCTCTCTTTATCGTCAAGCCTCTGAGGCCCTAAGACTTTGCTTGTCATGGTAGCCTATAACATTTCATGGTCTGCCTTAAGCTCATATCTCTGTTGATATCTATTTGTGGACA
The DNA here is from genome assembly GCF_011004875.1 of Balearica regulorum gibbericeps. Lineage (NCBI taxonomy): Eukaryota > Metazoa > Chordata > Aves > Gruiformes > Gruidae > Balearica > Balearica regulorum. The sequence goes on along the minus strand of NC_046187.1, from coordinate 77,132,560 downwards.
ATTTTCTCATATTTGATTTATCACTCTTTAGAGTGAAGAAAACACCGTTCTGTTTTGGTGGTGGTGGGGGGGGGGAGTTGCTGTTTTGTTTATGTTTTCTGGGTTTTTGTATGGTCAACTCCTGGTCTAGAGCTCCCAAGAACTGCTAAGATCACAATAATAAAAATGTGACAAAATTTTTTTAAAAAACACAACCAAACACAAACCTTTAGTAGTTTCTTAAATGTAAACTGTCTCATTCTACTTAAAGATAGACATATTCCTAATAATTTGATAAATCCAAATCCCACTGAGGAAGCTGATGAAGTTCAGCATGGGTCAGAAGCTGCCTTGTGAATCTTTAATAATAAACGAGCTCTAAGTTTTGTGGAAAGATGAGGAAACTCAGATAAGGTATCTTTATTAGTTAACAAATCCAGATAATTGTCTAAATCCTACCTAATACCTTTATTATATTTCTAAATGATGAAAAATTGAAGCTCTTCTGGCTTTCCTCCTCTTTCTTTTTCTCATAACATAAATGCAAATATTTTGAGCAAAAACCTTGTACCTGGACTTTTTTTTTTTTCTTCTGATATGACAAGTTTGGTTTTGTAAGAAAAATATCAGAAACAAAGGAAAAAGAGGTTTTTTTTCAAGAATGCAATACAAACAATTAAAAAATAGTGTAAATATTTGCCCAAAGAGAAAAGAAGGAAATATTTAAAGAATGGAAAGATAAAATTAAAGTCCTTCAGCAGCACAAACACCTATATCTTGTGTCCCAGTATATATATGCTTTAAGAGAATAATACTCTATTATTATTTCCATTACATTACTGATAGAAGACTAGTTCAGGAAAAATGAGACTTAAGGAAGATTAAACTACCCAAGTTGGAATTTCTTTCTTCTTTCCTGACTGTTTTCTGACATTGTTATCATGAGGCATCTTGGTTTTCCTTGGGGATAGGTGTTACATATAGTGGACTGTCTGCCAGTCCTGTACAAGAAATGCACAAACTGTTGAATGATTTCTCTGAAATAAGAGCTATTCCAAATAGTCTTTTATCATATCAGAGAAAGCCTTAAACTCCACAGATCACACACACTAAAAAACTTCCCATATATTGTTTTTTCTATATTATAAGTGATATTTTTTTTCAGTGTTTGGCAAACTGTAGTGATCTACATCAAATTTAGCATTTATCAAAAATCCCCTGGCAATAAAGTGAAAATTCCAGCAAAACAGCCTCATCATTGAAATACAAACACTAGCTGGTTTAGAAAACAAAAGTTCAGAAAATGGTGATTGCGTTCATCATATTCTCATTTACATGAATTTAAATTTATTCATTTACATAAATGATCATGAACCTGGAGTTGCTCTACATAACTCATCCAGAGCAGGTGCCGGTGGTCTCTTCTGGCATAGCAATATGGCATATAAAACATTTAACAGTAGGCGTTTGCTTTGCTTTCATGAAGCAGCCAGTTGTCTATACTGTACCTGGAAACTTTTTATCTCCTTCTTTAAAGTAAAGATGCCCTTTCCCTTGTCTAGAATGAGCTGGCATGTAATTTGTTATTCTGCTAGTTAACCCAGGAGGCAGTCAATTTCTGTCATTTCAAATATATCTGAAACCAATGAAGCATGAATGGGATTTTTGTAGTTAGCTGGTGACAGTTCTGCATTGCACATTTATACTGGAATTTACCTCTGAAGTACAAGTCCTGCCCAAATGATTTTACAGTAATTGCTACACCTTTTCAAGTACATTTCTAATATTTAATTTATTGCAAAACTTTAGTAGTTATATTAATTGTAAGTTAGTGGTTGGTTTATTTGATTTACGTATCTTCTATTTTTTGCCTTCCCTTCTTCATCATATTACAAATAAATCTAGCATTATAGACGACATATTTTTGTCAGAGTACGTGTTCTCACGTTCAGCATAAAATAGTTGTCCTTACAACAGTGGATGTGCCATTTGGCTCTCCACTTAAAATTATGTGCACCTCTTAAATACAGAGAAATGTAAAAGATGCAGAAGAGAAGGGTCACTGAAAGGCAGTGGAAGCTGTTGTCGCTGGGAAGAGGCCTAAGTAAAAAGTCAACTGAATGATTTTGTAAAAAATGGTTGTTATGGGACATATTGTTATGCGGTGCAATCATATGGGATTAAACAAGATGATCCCTAATTCATTTTCCTATGGGAGAAAGTAAGTGGCTTTTTTATGGGGGTGTGGGGGGGGCTGTCTGGTGGTTGGTTTGTTTTGTTTTCTTTTTTTCTGTAACTCCACCTACTTTCAGCTTGAAAATTAATTTCAATGGGAAGATTCCACAATTCTTTGCATACTGAGCTGGAAATGTGGGTGATGTTACATATCTTGTGAAATGAAGTGCTTACAGATCAGTTTGTGGCATAAACTGTGCTGTTAAGTCAAACCAAAGTACTTTGATCAATTTGCCAGAAAGCATTCAACCACCACAGACACAGTATAATACTGCCTTAACTCAATGAAATATTTGAGGAATTTTTTTATAATACTTCTCGTTAAAGTGATATTTTCACAAAACTTTTAACTGTTGTCAACTATTTAAGTGGAAAATTTCCTACTTCAAGGTACATCATTCTATAATCTATGGCCAGTTCCAGAGGTAACCTCTTCTTTAAAGAAATTGTGGTATATATAACGGCAGTGACAAAGAAATTACCTTCACAGTCATGCACACAACAGTTTCGACAAGGCTGCATATTTCAGGATGTCAGTAATAAGTCCTGAAGCATCACAAAATAACCAGTTTGAATGTAGTCCAGGTCATCAGTGATGAAAAGTTATTGCCATCAGATAGTTGTTTGATTGCCTATGTGAATTGAGTTGATGGGATTGATCTAACACGTAGTGCGCAGTGCTAAAATACACTGCCATTACTAGGAAGTAATTCTTGAGACAAGAGATAAAGAATCCCAGGGCGCAGAGGGAGAAGACTGGATGAAAGAGAGAGGGTAAGACCTTGAAACAGGTTAGCAGAGGAGATATGGAAAAAGCAAGATGTACTCTGAATAATGAAAGTCATCGTGGTGACTACTTTGAGTCTTGGGTATATGACTGTGACAAGTGCCACAGGCAGAGGTATGCTGCTGGGAGAGGCACTCAACAGGAGACTAGCAAACCGAGTTAGTGCCTGATCTAGGAACCATACATCTCAATTAATTTCCTGGATTTAAAGGCCAGATCCTGCTTTAATACTTCTGTGTGAAGCCAAATGCATACAAACTCCAGTGACATCAAGATATAATGACTTAAATCACTGCAGCATCTATCACCAAATCTGTAACAGGAAGGGAAGGTTCCCTTCGTCCAGTAAAAGAAAGAAACCAATATGTATGTCTGTGTGCATCACTGAAAAGTAGAATGTAATAAATAGTCTCACTGTGAATGTGACACATTTTTTCAATTATGGGAGGGTAGCGTTAAAGGCTGTTATTGATAGCATTCTACAGATTATTATATTACACCCAGGCATTTTCCAATGTGAAGTGTTCTTTGCATATGTATAATTCAGTAAAAACACCCTTGAATCAATAATCATTTCAGAACTCTCTGAAATATATTCAGTGATCTCATTCCAAAGCTTTCCTTGGAATATAGATTTATTACATTGTACCACGGACAATTAAACATAGGATGATAGACTTGTCCCCTCATCTATTCATATTATCTGACTGGAAATGTTTTCTTAGCTAATTGCACAAGGAAGATAAGCAACAATTGTTAGTCTTACAAGCTTTATGTGCTTTTTGTTTTCACATGTGACTAAATGTGCTCTGAACTTCTTTGTTTAGGTGGCTGATTTCTTTCTTTACATCTCTAATCTGTAATCAACAGTTTGTAAACATCAAATATAGAGGCTTTCAATTTATATTCACTTCAATGAAAAGTAAATGCAAAATGCTTCTAGGGCAGAATATAACACTTACTTTGCCTAAAAGTAAATAATTACCCAAGGATAACAGAAAATACAGCCTTTGAATTGCTATCTTTAAAACTTGCATAGCTGGGTCAAATATCAGAAAATAAATTTTTAAAAAAAACCCAACAAACCCAAACATTTAACCTAGTCTCTAGAAGAAGTAAGGTTCAGTTGATAGTCATGAGACCATGAAATACTGTTATCTCTGGCTGGCACTGGCTTCAGCTTTGTATGAGGATTTAAGCAAGATGATTTGAGTGGCAGCAAACTGTCCGTGCTTTTCCCGCAGTCACATGCAGCGGGAAGATGAGTTCTCTTGCAATTGTCACTATAGCCATGGAAAAAAGCTAGGAGTTTCTTCACCAAATAACATATTCCTACATAGACATGGATCAATGGAAGGTGAAGACCTATACCTGGAGGCTGGGTGATTAGGGAGGAAAAAATGAAGGCAGAGACATATTCATACTTGGCTAACCTGGGTGTTAAGACCCAGGTATCACAAGACTGTCATTGCAGACACTCTGATAAGTTTGAAAGGCTGAAAATATTCAGATGAAAGACAGTTTTTTTTCAGGAAACAACAATTCATTATTTCAACCAGGTTGTATTTCATTTAACTCTCCAATGAATCCCAGACATAATTCCAATGCAATCCTACCTGGATTACTGGTAGTTTACCTTCTGGCTCTGGTTTTGGGCTTCTAGACAGACCCATGAGCAGACTGACCTGGAAAAGGAACTCTGAGTTTGTAAATCTTTGGGGCACTTGCCAGGTGGACTACCCCTGGAAGATCTGGACACCAAGGGTTTCCAGGATCTATAGTGCCAAGACAGCAAACGATAACAGGATTTCTAGGCTTTCCCTATCATATTGGAAGCCTCAGAGCCCCAAGTTCAGAGTCTCTAATCAGACCGCTAAACCCAGGGATTTAAGGCAGCTGCTCAGTGAAACTGATATTTTTTATCAATTTCACTGAAAAGCAAAGTAACAATGAAAGGAAAGCCTATTTGACTGGGCTTCTGTAACAGCAGTTCTGCTCACAATTTCTTTTATGGAAAAGATTCCATTTTCTGAGTTCAGCTAAAATTGCATTAAAAAATAAAAATAAAAAAATCCTAAGAAGTACTGGAAAACCTCATTATTTAACTCGAACCAAAGACCTCTGGATATAAATTATGAAGGGAAGGGGTAGTGTAAACCGTAATCTCTTTCCTTCAGAGAAGAGTTGTTTGCTCTCCACAGTTCCCTCATTAGCCCTACAAGCTGCTCAAAATGTTTGAAATTGGACTCATGGTGATTCCAGCTGTTCCCTTTTTCCTGAGAAACAGACTGAATGTCGTAGGCACTGAAGCAGGAATGTGATTGTCCCCATTCGCTCCATATGAAAACCTGCATCTTTCTTCACTCTCCATGCACCAACACTGCAGCCATGTACTGAATTGTCTTTTTCGAACTTCATGGAGACTCACGTCTTGCAGCTGCAAATTGGAGGTAGATGGAGGAAGATGGAGGTAGAGGCAACTGCAATCTGGATTACAAATCCGTGCAGAGTCTTCTGTATCTCATGACAAGTAGCACATGTTGTTCCAGGAGTGCAAAGGGTGAAGAGGTGGATATAGCTATTAACTGAGCTGGCCAGTGCAGTTATGCCTGGGAGTGTCAGAACAAGCTTTTACATTCTGCCACTGTGAGACTAATTTTATTAAAAAATAATATTTGGTACTATCACCCACAGATTCTCTACCCGCCTTTCAATAACTTTACTTTTTTGATGCAGATCACCCCATAATCTGTCAACAGCACTCTTCGTAACCTGTCAAAAGCACCTTTTACCACAACTTTGGGGTACCGCTAGCTTTGCAATACTGTTTCCTTCACTCCCTTGATTATATAGTTTCTAATAGGTTGCTCTCTTTAAAAACACTTTTGTACTTGTAAAACTATGAAATGATGGCTTTGTCAGACTTGGGGAGAAAAATAGAAAACCAAACTTGGAATTTCTGAAGTTATTTTCAGGTACTTTAAACAAAAGTGTCTACTGTGTTGTACATTGCATGCTGTGAGGATCAGTGTGTGCTCCCAGTAGTTCTGTATCTTGTCTCCTTGCGCAGCAAGAGTTATTCTAGATCTATATAAAGTAGTAATTTTCAGCACACAAAAACACAAAAAGAGGACCCTGTCCTCTTCTCTTGACAGCAGGAATTTAGAAAATAGAATATAGCACAGAAATTCTACCTGAATGTAACTAACATATAGCACTGACCTTTGTCTTTTAAAATGAAAGCAAGAGGCAACCTAGGATTTTTATGCATGTGTAGAAGAAATATATAGGAAGAATTTTCAAAGGAAAACAATATCTGTCAAAATCCTAGTTTGCAATTACTTTTGAAATTGAGCAATAAATTATTAAAAGTTGATGCATTGTTGCTCAGAGATTAATACATATTTGCTCTAAGGAAAAAAGTATATTCGCCTTAGTCTACCCTTTAAATAAGACTTCAGAAACATTGATAGATTATAATCTCCAGGAACAACCAAGAACTGAGAAGAATCTTGCCTTATGATTGTAGCAATCAACTATTGTTGTGCAACATTTACAGGGCTTAGGGAGGTATCTTTTGGTGCTCTGTCCAATCCATTATTTAATGCTGCATCTGCTCCTTTTCCCAGCAGTTAAATTGCCCTAAATGAGAGAGAAATCAAGCTAAAAAGTGTATTCATCAAGCTTAATAGTTCTGGAGGAAAAAAATTTAAAAAAAAAAAAAAAAAGAGTAATTTGCAACGTCAAGACTCTGTGTCTTTATCCCTACAAATAGGGATCCAGAAGTGTACATCTGGACACTTCCCAAAGAAATACTGTCATATTTGTTATTCCAGCCAACCCGTGCTCAGTTAGCTGCCAGAGATGGAAAGGGAAGAGAGCAAAAATAATTTCAGTATTTTCTCAAATCTCTAGAAAACTTTTATTGTCCTAATCCCAAACAGGATGAAGATTGCCTTCATCTCCACTCTTAAAGATTTCTTGGGATCATTCTGATAGTCAGTTATGAGTGAGATGCAAATGTGTTTAGGTTGATAGATGAGTATTTTGGGGAACAGCCTTAATTTGCAGTTATGTGTGCTGAATTTGGGCCTTATTACTCAAAATACGGAAATGAGCAGCTCTAATGATTATAACATTTATTCGTGTTGCAAACACAGAGTAATAACAAGAGTAAAAACCTTCTGAACAGCCCTCCAGGCCAGAGATAAGATTAAACACTCCATATTTTAGGACTATAAATGTATATACTGGGAATAACTATTTTACGTGAACTGAAAACTTTGTCATGACAGTGGATTTTTACCAGCAACCAACTCATAAAAATCTCCTTTACTAATGTATCATAGTGCCCTCTGCCTACACTTTTTTATAGTATCATGTTACATCTCTTGCTGCAATGTGATCTAATACAAATTCAGATAAGAGATTAATTCTTTCACTCTACTTGTGTCTAAGATGACATTCAGTGACAAAGTGTTATTCTGTGTATACAGCTCTGAACCATCCTTAAGCAAAGAATAAATTGCTCAAAAAGAAAACGTCCTTGCAGGGTTCAAAGGTCATTTATGTTTTTTGCTCCTCCAGCATGAAATAGCTTTAAATGGCTTATTAACTCAGCTGGAAGACAGCTCATATACATGTATATTTGCTGACAATTTATGAAAGGAACATGAGGGAGAATAACTTTGTTTCATTACCATATAACCTCCTTAAGAGAGAGCTCTCAGTGACTTTATAGTGGTAACTGTGATTAATTACAGCTATTGAGAAGATCAATCTGACAGTTAAAATAACGTTTGTTTTCCATCGCTTAATATTTCCCTCTGAAGAAGTCATCGCAGATATCAGAGCAGTGCCATGTAGATGCATTCTACTCTCCCCTGAGCAAATGAATGTGAAGGCCCAATTCACAACTCTTTGTTGACTTTTATTCCCTTAATCCTTAAAAAAACCCAACAACATGAAAAGTAATGGTATGTTTCCATTTTCCTTGAAATTCACATATTTATCCTACATAGATTTAGAATTAAGCCTGGCAGATTGTGGCTGCGTTTTTCAAGTGTTACTCATTCCTTTCAACACAAATGAGAACACATTAAAACCAAAGAAAAGCAAACAACAACCTAAGAAGTACAATTAGATTAATTTCATTGTGAGTTGAAAAGACAGCCTTCTGGGAAAACTTTACAAAATGTAAGCACCTAAAGGTCTGAAGATCTGCTATTGCTGGAAGTCTCTGGCACTAAAGTAATTCCAGTTACCTCAATGTAATGTCAGTTCATCAAGAAGAATTTCTATCTTTGCTCAGTGATGAAGCCAAATAAAACTTTCACAAAGGGGAAATGTCAGGAAAAAAAAAATAATTCTGAGACAATTTCTTCTGGCATAGAAAAATGTTCACGTGTTCTATGGAGAGTCTGTCCTTGTTTAGGTCATTCAGTTAGACATCTAATCCTTGCTGTCCTCTACATTTTACTCCTTTACTCTCATTTGTTTATGCAGCTTTTCACCTGGCATGTTTCTGAAGACTCACAATGCATCCAAATTACATCCTGCACTTTGGGTGGGAATTCTGAGAGCACAACTCAGGACTGATACCCACAGGTCAACAAGAAGGAGGAGATGATCCCAGTCTCTTCTTGGGATGAAGCAATTGAATGCTCTTTTTTTATGTCATAACTGCAGTGTAGCAGAGAGTAAGAAAAATGGGCACAATGTTGATGCATGGATTAAATGGATATGCATTTTGGTCATCTATGTTTCATTTTTTCCTCCCCTGACATGAAAGCCTTCCTTGAAGGTAAAGAATTTGCTAGACTTAAATGTTGCCTTCTGCAAAGCTGAGAGCTAATAGTAGATTACAGGTTAAACATACTGTAATTGCAGATCATTTGGCATCAATCTGAGCAGCAGGCAGACTGTGAAATGTTCAGGTGAGAGACAACTGGGAGGAAATAGGTTTGGAAAGGATTTCCATGGCCCCAAAGATCAGAGGGTTTGTAATATTTTCATCTGGCATTTGAAAGTTCAAAAGAGTCTGACAGAGTCTTCATCTGAAATTTGAGTGAAAAGTTTGAAATTCCTTGGATAAGTAGCATTAGAAACAAACCTTTTTTCTTTTTTTTTTAATTCTCTTTTTCCAAGTGGAACATAAATAATTTTTAATTTTTTTAAACTTAATTCTTTAAGATATGAACACATAAAAACACAAGCACCCAATTTTCAGTCTCAAAACGAGATTTCTCAATGAGATGTGTTCTAAAGAGAATCCTTAGCCAAAGTGAAAATAACTTATTTCTTCCAGATGAAAATCACAAAACATCCTTACTCCTACCAGATCTTCAGACTACATGACATGATTCAGTAAAGCACTGGGAGCTGGACTCAGCTTTAAGGAGACTTTAAGGGAATGTAAAGTTCTTTTGTGCGTGGAAGTCAGAAGACTATAGTCAGAGCTTGAATTTCTGTTTCAGGATTTGCCTGTCTCTGCTATTTCTTGTTACTTGGTACTTGTATGCCCAAAGTATGCTACATACTTTGGCTCTTCTATGCTAAGTCGTTTAATTCAGAGTACAAGGATTTAGTGGAAATTTAAGTGGAATATAGCCAGAGTACTCAGCAATTTGAAGGATTAATCCTTCTTCATATAGCCATACTTCTCTTTATTAGAGCACTACCACTTCTTTTGTTTGCTCTCCTTTTCTTTGAATAGTGATGTTCTGGAAGGGTGATGCAAAAAATTGAATGATTGCTAGCCAAATTTCTATTCTAACTGATGCCTGCCTCTGCAAATATTTCTCTTGTAATTCACAAAAAGCAGAATGTGGGATGTTAATGCTTTTTATCCTTCTGAGTTCCCCAAACCACTTGTCTGTGTTTTGACATTGAACAATTCAACCTTTTCTTCCTTCTAAGAGCTACAACCTCAAATGCTTTTAAAGCCATCAAACCAGAAACTTTTGTTTTCTAGTGAATCATTCTTCCAAATCACAATCCTGGAACCCTGAGCCAACATTTATCTATTCCTTGTTTGTCAAATAATGTATCGTAAGTCTCAAGAGGAGTTAGCAGGACATCGAGGATTGCAGAAGATTGTAGAAATATTGATAAGGGGATGGTAAATCCATGGTTTCCTTTAGACAGATAAATATAAAGAATTGCACTTAAAGAGTCTGATAAGCACAGCTGTGAGGGACAAGAGCGGATTCCTGTGGCTGAATTGGAAAGTACTATGTGGCTGAGTACACACGTGGCTGAGTACCTTGATGTGCGTGTGGGGTACAAATTGCTGTGCAACCCTTCTCCTAGATCAGATAGCTGAGCAGAGGCTAGCTCCAGCCCACAGGCTTTACAGTGCAGCACTACTATATAGTACAGACTGAATTCAGATTAATGTTGCCAAGGAATTCAAGATGGAGAGCCTCGACATCTTCAGCTTGCAGTAAGGCCACAGTCACTGCTGTGAGAGTAGATGTGACATCTGTGTCAATCATGGACATGAAGATTTGTGCGTGGACACCAGTGGGAATTCTGGTGATCATGGACTTGCACAAGGATATTCAGGACCTCAGCAATGTCAAGATGATAGACCGTATCCAGTCAGATGTGTGGATACTCAGCATCTTTGCAGATCTAGACACAGAGTGGACAGTGTTAAATAAAAAAGTGACTGGTCTGACAACTACCACCTTCATGAAAGCTAAATGGAAATTTTTATCTTTGACCCTCATATGTGAAACCATTCACATTGGCCTTTTTGAGGCTTTTCTACATCTCCGCACTGAGAACAGTGATACATGCATGCCTCAAAAAGAGCGTTACGGCAGGAGCAGCCCTTTTAGGACAAGAACACACATGCAAAATACTCTCATGTTTGAAGAGCAAAGAAACCTATTAACAGCGACATTAACACTTTAATCCAAATAATCTGTGGATGGAAGTTATGAGATGAAAACTTTTAAGACAACAGTAGTTGGAAGAATATATAAGTTGATTTAAGGTATTTTAATGAAACATTCTGAGGGATAATTTGTTAATTTGTAGTGATAAGGTGACTGATTTTTTTGTGCTATTAGACAAAAACAGCACTATGATTCTTTTTAATAGGTTTTTCGAAACATCTGTTATGATACCAAAACAGGTACTTAATCTTAAATGACACAGTATTTTCCATTTAGAATGCAGTCTGCAAAATGAATACTAATCTCTCAGTAAAGAATATGACACCTTTACCTTATTTATTGCAGACATATTGGCATTGATCTTATCAGGTATGCTGAATCACTGCAACATAATATGGGACATAACAATTGCTTGTTGTGGGAAGTAATCAAAGCATATTCCTTTAGATTATTACAACATGTTGAAGTAAACAATAGCGCAAAAAACTATCTTTATCTATTTACAGATTGATTGACATGGAAAACCACTGCCTTTTATTCATTTGTACAGTTGAGTGGAGACACTTACACAGACTGATTTTTTTTGTAATCGTTCTTTCATTCAGTGCATTACAGAGGATTGAAAATTTTCCTGAAAATATAGAGTGTTTACAGTTATTTATTGGGAGACTATTTGTTTTGTGAAGAAATACTGTAATAAAAGTAAAGATGTTTAAAATGGCTCCACGTTGAGTTAGTGAAAGTCCGTCTGAGCTTACTAGCTTATGCACAGCATCAGTAGGTCTGACTTCTTGTGCTTATATTAAAAGCAATTTGCAGAACATAGTGGAAAAATACCTTACCTGAGTACTGGGGGTATTGTCAGTCTGAAAGTAAAATTAATGTTATACTTCAATTTTTTTATTCCCCCACCCCAATATTTAGGGAATGTCCATCTTCTATTGTCTCACTGAAGAGATGATTGTTCTGAACTAAAATCCTGGCCTCCTCTTTGCACTGGAAACCTTTGGTCTTCCAAATATCCTCTCTGGTCTTCCAAATACCCTCTCTAACCTCCTGGATTGGAGGCTTCTGAGCCTTCAGCAAATATTTGTACGAAGCCTTAATGTACTGTGTTACTGTTTTACCAGACTACCTCATCCACCTTGTAGAGTGGGAAACAGTAAGCTGCATTCAATACCTGCATCTAATTCCCAGTGCTTTGGGAACAGGAACTTTTACAGTAAATGGGTGAGACCCAGATCTAATTCCTCTTATGGTCAGCTTTTGTATCAGTGCAAATCCACTCCTTTCTCTGAGCATTGCAATTGCACAAATTTTAGTACCATTCCTTCTGCAGTATAACAAAACTGAAAACATCAAGTATACTCAGAGAAAAACCTTCTCTCTTCCCGCCCTTCTCCACTTCACTTTCATTAGCTCATGAAGGCTGACGACCACTGTGTGAGATGGTAGCTAAGCATGACACGTTTCTTCCTAGTGTTTACTCTTTCTCTTTCTAAAAGCCATTTGGACCACAGGTCCAAACAAGAGCTTTTAGCTAACTCTAGTTCGTTAGTGGGAAATTTCCACGTGATGTGGTATCCAGCTACCAAAAAATATCAGGACACTTTAGCTTCCAAGATCTGGAAAGATCTGGTGCATTTAACCCCAGATATTTGCAGAGGCAGTTATATGTTAGTGATCCCTTACTTCTGACTAGTGACTTCTCCAGTGATGTGTAACTCCTCAATACCCTCTCTCCATTTTCCTTTCCCCAAGCAATAGTGTCTGAAGTTGAAAACAAGCCCAAACCAGCAATACATTTCCCTGCATCAAAACATCTCTTTCGATTGTCAAGACTAATTACTTATTGTCCATTCAGTAGCACCAGGATCTGCATTAAAATGTCATTTTAAGTAGCATAAGACATTTCGTGGTTTGCACTACTTCTTCCTTGACATTCAGGCCTATATCCTGTACAGTCCTCAAAAAAAAATCTAACTTTATTCAGCAGGATTACATGTATTTATTTATTTGCTGACTTGTGGATAAGAAATGTAGTTTAAATATCTTCACCTAAAATAGGGCAAAGATTATGATTGGTGATTGAGGACTGTTCCATGCAGTTTAACACATTAACAGAGAATCAAGAAAGTGGCTCTTCCTATCTGTCTCTAGTTGCTCTTACAGTAAATAACCACTTCTTAGGAACACTTACAGTGATGTGCACGTTTATATAACTGTGTCATGATTGTATTGAAGTTTACTTTTGCGAATCAGACCGTTTGTCAGATCAGGAAAGAAATGAGATCAGTAACTGTCTATGTAACTGGATGAATTCGGTCTGTTCCCTCTGTACCAACTGTGGTTGGAGGGATAAGAAAGGAATAGCAATGGTCATGGATAGTTAAAAACTGTAGACATAGAAGCCTTCTAGTCACCCCATGTGCCAGGAAAGCACATGGGGAGTAAGGAGAGAGAAGAAAAACATACATTTTTTCAATGCAAGAGATTTCCATGTAGCCTGATGTTTTAAGGAAAGAAGTAGTAGCCAGGAAAACTTCTTTTTGAATTGTGAATTTACTAACCAATTTTCTTGTCTCACTAGGTTTTCTGTGGGTATTAATTATCATGCTGATTTTCTAATCTATAAAAGGAAATTGTGATGTTTGAAAGTCAATGGGGATACATGTTTTGATAAGAGAATCTTTGGGCAGATGGGGATGCAGTCATTGGATGCAGCTGTGTAACATTTTGATGGTATCTGTGATCAGTTGATAAGATAAATTTCTGCATATAGAAGCGGACCAGGCACCTTATGAAAGGAAGTCTTATGGGTGCTACATACTAGAAACTTGATGTAAAACTCTAAACAGCTCAATAAAAATGTATATTTTGCCACAGTGTCTGGGACAGGCAGGGGGATTACCCATGTACATATACCTCAGCTCTCAGCCACTCCACTGCTGAGTAGGGAGTAGGAATATGGGGCAGCTTGTGGGAGGCACAGAACTGGCCTCTGCTCACCAAGGTTATGAACACTTAATGTGCTGAATAGCATTGAGAAAGTCAAATCTTGACAACCCCACCATTTATTACATGACCAACCGTGCTCTCAATTGAGAAGCTTAAAGATTGTTGTGTGAAAAAAAATATTACTGAAGAATACGTTGTCTGCAGCAAAGGGCTTGATGACTATGGCCCGTTTGTCCTAGTAAGATTGTCAAGATCCTTTCTGTTGGATAAAGAAAGTTGAATGTGACAGTATCTGTGAACTGTCGGAACCACGGCTCTTGTGGCGCACAGCACATGGGGAAAAACATACGGGGAGTAGGAACGAGCTACTGAGTTTGTGATTCATCTGATGTTCCAAGTGCTGAAATACTCAACACTAGCACCTACTGAAAGCAGGAAGTGGCTGAAGCGGGTGAAGATGGCTATCACCAAGTTCAGCACTATGACTCTTCTGGGTCCTCCCACATTACGGTAAACGTGAGATTTGTGAAAACTCACTCAGAAGAGTAACATTTTGCATGTAACAGTGACAAAAGAGTTAACTTTGCAAGACATCTATGCCTATTTCTTCTGGTCTTTATGACAAAGATTCAAAATTCTCATGCAGTGAGCGAATATGAAGGTTTTTAGGGGAAAGGAGTCCACACATAGTCATTTCGATACAGAACCCCTTTTCAGGGATTCATGGACATAAACTTGCTCATGAAGTAAATACATAAACTGGGTTTTGGCATTGAGGGGATGATAGGTTTACAGTTGGATTGTTATTTTTTTTCTGTGATCCTGGGTTCTCCCAGTTAAAGCCATGGCACAGAAAAAGTTATAAAATGTGTTCATAAGAGTTTTGCAACACTGTCCTTACTCTCCCTTTGTTGTACTACCTGCTGAAATATCCAATATATGAATACTCCTGAAAACATCTCCCTCTCAGAAAGAAAAAATGTGGCGGATGAAGTAGTCCTAAAGGACAGGGAGAAATAAGAAAGGGCAAGAGGACCTTTTCATATATATGTATATGTTTTTATATGTGTGTGTGTTTGTATACATATTGCATATGCCATTTTTGCTTTGTGCAAAGTACTGTTATTGGATTATAAATATATGTCAATACATATATATGAATGTATATAGAAAGACCAGAAGTCCTTCACTGTGCTGCATGTGTGTTTGCTACTACAAAGTGACTGGTACATTATATTTATTAAAAATCAATATGCCTTTTACAGATACATCCCCTAGACATTGCTGTCTTAATGTTCTACCTTTAAAGAGCAAGACTCTCCCATTCAGCCAAAATGCAATTTTCTAGCTTCAACTCTTGGACTCAATTTCTTTTTAAAGACAAGTCATCCATAACAGTAACAGATATGGTGGCAATTTCTTTAAAAGAAAAAAAAAAAAGTCTTTTTTGAGAATTAAGATAAAGAGAACATTAGAAAAGTGCAGGAGTAATGCACACAAGCTTATTTTGCTTACTTTATTTCTAAGCAGATGGATTCATTATAGATTGATATAGCATAACTAAACAAAGTACCCAGAGCAGATATAATCCTGACCCTTGCACAAACTAGATCATTGGTTATAAGAAATAGGTGGATGTGAATAGAAAGTCCTGCAAAAATGTGTAGAGGTTTTTTTCCCTCTCTCTCAGACCTGTTTTTAAAGGTATGTATACAGAAAGATCTAAGCTTTTCTGACCTAGCTTGGTCACGTGAAAATCCCTTCTGGTCTGGAAGCTGCATGGGACAGGTCTACGTACTTGGGAGCTTGCCCTGTGAGAGCTTCATACCCAGAACCACTGGGGACCGTCATGCAGAGAGACCTCCATTTTCTCATGGGACACGGTGCCTCTGCCCACCTGGGCTTTGATGTCAGAGATATACAGCTTGTGTAATCAAATATTAGTGCTCATAAAGGGAGCAATGCTGCTTTCCGACCTTGCACATTTGTTCAGTGGGCCCAGTTCAGAACTCATGTTTGGATGAGACTATAACACCTTCTATATTGCATCAGTCCATCTCACAAAATGGACAGTAGCAGACACCTGAAGACAAATGTAAAAACAGAGTAAATGTGCAGAGATACTTTACCAAAACTGATTTCCAGCAGTTTGTGTTTCAAATATATCCTCTGACAGATTTTTGTTCCATGAATTTTTCCTATATTTTTTTGAATTTATGTAAGCACTCAGCATCCACAATACTTTGGAGCAAAGAATTTTTCAACTTATCTGTATATTAAATTTAGACATCTGTATATTAAATTTAGACTCAGCATTAAGATGTCAGGTCTTGAATGGCATTTTGGTTATCAACTAGAAACCCAGGCAGACAAGTTCTTAGGGTTCAGTTATAAAGAAAATTCCTTATAGTAGGAATTGCAAGCTCTTAAAATGTACTAGCTTGAAAGGTTGACTGTCTTTTGTTAATTTTGGGAACAGCAATTCCACATGCAATTGGGTTAGTAGTTCACCTGTCCCAGTCTACCCATCATCTTTAGTTTCTTATTTGTAAGAAGAAGTTTTGTAGCACAACAGGAGTCTGGTTGGCAAATGAGGCTCTTACATACTGTCACAAATTGAGTAATAAAAGGCTGGGTGAGTAATCAGTCCCCAGATTCTGTGCTGAAACTCCCAGTATGTCCTTTTTCAGGCTGGAAGTTGGATTGCATGACTTGGACTTAAAGAAACAGTTGGAAGAAGATAAATTTTTAATATTATTGCCAACTGTCAAAGGTTTCCCTACCGTTATGTACCAAGAGAACACCCTAACTTCCAAATTTTCTAGTGGACCTCTGCTTATCATGTCATAGCATTAAGTAGCCTAGAAAGGCAGTAAGGTTATAGCATCTGTGCAAAATTATTGGAGACTGAGGATACAAAAGAACTTGAACAGAAGATACTTTGAAGAGAAACAGTCGAGGAAAGATTGCACAACCACACAACAGACTGCACAACACTCTGTAAATTTATTTACAACATCACTATGGATATTTTTATTTGTATTGCTATTGTAAAAATGGGGAAAATACTGTCTTGGGAGTTTTAAGTGCCAAAAACTGGGACTTGTTTAGTTCTTTGTCCTGACTGGAGCTTTCCACTGTCATGAAATAGGAATACGAAGGCAGCAAAAGTCATCTACTGTGTTGACCCAATAAAGAAATACATGTTTGGGTCCATGAGAGACTGACAAAGAAAAACACCAACAAAAGTCCTCCTCCAAACTACTGACTGCTAATAAAATGTACAGCAAAAATAAACTTTTGTGCCAGAGGGTTCTTTACAGTATTCTAAGCATCTACAGTAAATTCCCTACATGCTGTTAAGTTCAAATTATCTGAATTATTGAATATGACAGAGAAAACCATCCTCATCTTAAAAAGAGCTGCACAGTCCTAGGGGCTGTTGAATCCAGGGAACAGAATTAGTGCCAGATCCTTCTGGTGCCATCCCACTGATGCCAACAGACTTCCATCAGCATAGCTGACAGCAGAATTTAGCTCTTCACTTTTATGTAAAAGAAGCCTTTATAGTAGTATTAAGAACCCAGGCCATTGCATGCTGAAGTTCAGAATATCAGCCCCTTAAGAAATGACTGTAGACAAAAGAATAATATATGTATATAAAAGAAAAGCCATGTTTAAGCCTTAAACTTTTTTCAGACTTTTAAAAACCATGTCATGTTTAGCCTTGACTGTCATCTAATGAAATACTTTCATTTTAGTAAAAACATAGGAAACCTCTTAAGGTAAAAATAAAATAATAATAATAAAAAAGATGTCTCTGTATGTAACTTTCACATAAATAGGAAATATAGTGGATATGTACAGAGTTTAGTGTGTTAGGAAACCTTCATTGTACTGAGTAATCATTAGTGCAGCTTTATGTGACTGACACTATATTCAGTCACGGACTATATCTTCAGCTGAGATTAGAGACCTATAGCAATAATCACTAAATAAATGTTCAGCAGGGGAAACCTTTCCATGCATCCCGCCTGGCAGAGTTTGCAGCCTAGACAGAGAAGGCAAACAGGACCACGCAGGAGATCTGTCTCAGGCCAGTTCTGCAGTCACCTTCTGATGATTGCAATCGTGGATCCATTGTAGTGAATTCAAACACACCTGGTGACGTTCTTCCCTGGCATTGTCAGGATGTTCCCTGGGATTAATTTGGTCTCTTTAAACTGATATTTTTCAGGAATAATTCCCATGCGGAGTTTGGCACGTAGGAAATTCCAGGAAAAACAGTACTGAAAAACTGCTTTAGGAAGCACCTTCACCACATCATGGATCTTCTAGGCTTTCCATGAGAGAAATATCTAAGTATAGTCAATCCTGTCTACAATATCAGGGCAAAAGGGATGCAGATGTCATTTTTCACTTGAATCCATCTGATTTTCATTTTTCCAAGAAAGAATAATGTAAGGACTCTTGTGGTGCAATGTATGCTCTCTTCTTTTGTTATTGGCAAAAATTCTCAAGCTGATTGTTCAGAAGGTAATTATCTTTTACCATGAAGAGTTAGTCCCTCTTAATTATTGTGAAATGTCAATTGCATTTGAGATGGTTATAGGAAGAATTTCTCATTTTCCTCTTTCCAGGCAGGATCGTCTTTCTTCTTCTCTTAGTATAGAACGCAGGTGCTGCTAAGCTCACTACAAAAGCAGAAGGTGTTTGAATGATTGTACAGTTAAAGAAGTGACACATTTCCAGCAGCTGTGAATGAATGTAGTCACTGATTTCAATACAGGTATATAGAGATATCAGCTAAAGCCATAAATATCCAGAACTATTCTTGATGAAATAATAATTAAAAAAAAAAGTCCAAAAATAAAAATAATTAAAATGTTTTCAAGAACAAAGTACAAGCAGGAAAATGTAAACTGAAGAGAGGAAATGACATAAATTCTCCCAAACATATACAATATAATTGTTATGTTTAAAAAATAAATAATCAGATATTAGAGACCCAGTGTTTTTTCATAAAACGTGAAAGTTTTGATGCCATTAGACTGAAAGTATCTGACTGACTTCTAAAGAAACAAGAACACTTCCTTGCCTGGTGCATTCAATTGTACCAGAGATTGAAAGCGTGTTTTGTAAATTACAGCAAATATTTTTCAATGAGATATAAAAGCAACCAACTCAAAAGTTAGACATATACTAGATGGAAACAATTATGACCGTATATTTTTATGAAAGATCTGAAAATATGCTGGTTTAAGTGTTACTTTAAACAAAACCAACTTTTCTGCAATATTTTACTGGGAATTTTATTTTTAATCATACTGTCAAAGGCAACAGTAGTCCTGTGTCAAAGGGGGTTTTTTTAATATATTTAGGGTGACGAATCCTTTTGGAAAAAAAACCCCAAACACCAGTTAGTAATAAATAACTGGCATCCCATAGTCTGATGTAACAGTTTAAGGCAAACATAGTTCTCAAATCCATGATTCAACTAAGCAAAATTCCTTGCATATGTACTTCTTAGATATGGTTGAAATGCTAAATGACCTACTTCCAGAAAATTTCAGCAACTGTTTTAATTCAGAATGAGAACATATTTCAAAATTCATTGCAAAAATGAAAAATCTGAAAAAAAGATAATACTTAGAAATATTATTTAGAAAAGGATATTACTTAGAAATTATGTAGTTTGGTTTTGGATCCTAATTCATGTGTTTCACTCTTTTTGTGTTGTATATGATTAGTAAAATCTGTTATTATGCTACACCACAAAAAATCAATAGTGTTATGATTGTATTTATTTTTAATCACTGAAAGAACACTATTATTATTTTAGGTTGGGTGCAAACCTCTTTAGTAAATCAAAATGTCTCCTCTTTCTTGCAATAGAACAGTTTTGGTTTTATATCAAGGTTTCCCTGTCTACTCTAATGTCTCTGAGGATGTCCTTTGTCTGTCATGTCTCGTGCTCCATCTGTTTTTTATTTTCAGATTAGCTTCACCAGCCATTTTTCAAATTTGAGGGCATGTTGTGGAAAATTGGTAGGCAATCTGCCTGGAAGAGAAACCTACATAAACAACATAAATTTTGTCTTTGACAAAGAATCATAGGCCCATAGAATAAATTATGATAGAGAGGACCTCAAGAAGTCTCTAATCCAACATCCTACTCAAAGTGGGGTCAGCTCTGAGGTCAGACCAGATTGCTCAGGGCCTTATCCAGTCAGGGCTTGAAAACCTCCAAGGGTGGAGATTGCAAACCCTCCCTGAGCAACCTGCACCTTTACACGACTGTCCACATAGTGAAAAAAAACTTTTCCTTATATCTACTCTGAATGTCTCCAGTTTCAGTTTATGCCTGTTATTTCTTACCCACCCACCAGGCACCTCTGTGATGAGTCTGACTAGCGTTTTCTCGTTGACTCAGCTGCTGTCTTCTCCAGGCTTAACAAGCCCAGTTTCCTCAGTTTCTCCTCATGTGCCACATGCTTCAGCCCCCCCATCATCTTGGTGGCCCTCTGCCACCAAAAAAAAAAAAAAATATTTTTTAAATGAACACTTCAGAAAAATCCCTTTAGAGATCATGTTGATTGTGATTTTTTTTTTCAAACAGAAGGATGTATTGTTCTACCCACAGATGATATTGCTGTGAATAATTCAAAGATGATAACCACCTCCTATTGTATATGTTTGAGCGCATCTCATTTATACACTCTAAGTCTTACTCTACATCCCTTTCTAATTTGCCTGGAGATTCCTTCTTTGAGATTGTAACTTCAGTGCACAGAGTACATTTACAAGTATTGCTTTTATGAGGAAAAGTGTTCTCACGTTCACAGCAATGATAGTAATTATGCTCACTTTAACATCTGTTAGATTAAATAACCCTCACTCGTATTTCATGAACCCGCCATCCTCTAAACTGACTAGTGCCTCCCAAATCAAGGATGATGTTGAGTATATGTCTACAATCTGAAGGGAACTATGAGCATGCCAGAGGTTTCCTGAGCATCCTAAGTTCCATGTCCTTTACTGAGCTGAGTATTCTGCCACCCATGGAAAAGAAGTATTAGGGACAGCTCTCATTTTTCATCTGCCCACTCTGATTTGTTGCGGGTTTTTTGTTTTGTTTTTGTAGCAGCAAACATTGCTTTCTATATGCACCTTGAAACCACAAGAAGTACATGGAAAAACTCGCCCACTGATCCAATGAATCGAATCTTTCATCCTGAGAGCCAACATAATTGAATTGGCTGCTATGGTGGGCTGTTTTCAATTATCGCCTCAGAATTTATTGGCTTGTCTTCCTGCTAGGGACCTTGAGGGTTAGACAGGGAATTCTATCAGTGACTCCCTTTAAGGAAACTGTTGCACTAGGTAGTCTTAGTTACGTTTTAATAATTAATATAATTGTAGTTAAAAGTATACCTTGGCCTGTTGCCATTCCAGAGCAGCAGCTGAAGCAGGAGTTAAGATGGGATGCTCCACAGAACCTAAAATGACAGTAGATAACTATGTTCAAGCTATTGACTCATAGGCTTGATTAATAAAATCCACTAAGTCTAGAAAGTTATTCTTCCCATCTTAAGGTTAGATATCTGAAGCTGTAATCTGCTTTCTGCTTCTAGTAGTGATAATGCATTACCACTGGATGGTTGGTTAGCAAGGAAAAAACCCAAGAAAAGTCATAGCAGGGCAATTTCAGGGAATCTATGGCAAGTACACACAATGTAGAGCTGGACTTTGTACAAATAATGGGCCTCTGGTTTTGGTACCTCCATGGGAATCCAGCTATATAGCCCTGAGAGCCCCAGTGATAGCTGGGCAACTAACAGGAGCTTGGCACAAGCCAGTGCCTGAATGCAAGTCAGAGATGGCAAGCAGTGCCATCAGTAACCTCAGCCATACAATCCACTGTCTACAATATTTTGGGGATTTAAGCCAACTAATTTAAAACCAGCCTGGGCGTCCTGCAAACCCCAGTCACACACATGAGCACAGGACAGACAGACTTTTCACAAAACCCTCTGTTCCATCTTTCTTTTGCTGCTGATGGTAAGGTTGGAGGAGAAATCCATTCGGTGCATCCAGAGCAGGCTGTGACCTTCACTGAGAAGAGAAGTTGTGAGGGAAGCAGGGTGTGAAATTGGAGTTACCTGCTGTAATTTTGCAAAATTAAAATGAGATAGGCAGACAGTGTTCCTCGTCAGCTTCTTGCAGATCAAAGATGGGCTGCTCTGTTCCAGCAGCTAACAGGCATGTTGGTAATGAAACAGACTCACAAGCTGACATCGCTTTCCTTGTGAAACACCATCCTCTTGCAAAGCTGTTGCCCTTGATAAAAAGGGATCAGAGGGTCATACTCTTTTCCCTGCTGAAATTTTATTACACAGGCAGACGCTCAAGCAAAACTTATTAGGAGGATCGCTTCCTCTAGCATCCATCTCCTGCCAAATATCCATTTTGGTGTGCCACCTGATTTGGCACGTGTTAAAGCCAGGACTACATTTTTTTTCTTTTTTTTTTTTTCTTTTCTTTTTTTTTTTAAGCATACTCTTTTGACTACTTAAGCTCTCTTTTAAATGCTGATTTTTAATCTCTCTGACTCTTTTGACTTTTACTAGCCTACCTCTCTATAGCATCCTGACACTCAGAGCTAGTGTGACATGCAGTGATGTGAAAGCAACTGAAAGGGCAATGCCCTGTGCTTGTCAGATTACTCCTATGGACCCTACTTAAAACATATGCATAAAATACTGTATTCCCACTTAAATCCAAAAAGGACTAAAAAATGCAAGTGAAGTTATACCAATTTTTCAGTGAAATTGTCCTTGTGAATTTGATTACGCTTTCTATCTTATTACACAAGGAATCAGGCAGGCCCAGGGTGGTTTACAGCATCTACCGAGCCATTCTTTGTCATCCTCTCTGACCTGCTGTAATCTGATTTTGGGCCAGTGCACTGCTGTGAGGAAAGTGAGGACTACTCAGAAGCCCTCAACAATATTGATCAATTATAAATTATGTGATTAGTTTGTAATGTGGGGCAGTACAAATCCATATGGTGTTAAATCTTGGTGTAGCTAATGAGGTAAATTTATGTGAGGTAGCTGCGGAGTCTCCTATTGTTCTGCCAACAGTATGCAATTAATTCTGTACTAACAGGTTATAGTGATTTCCAAGTTACCTCATGAAGATATATTCCTAAATTGGATATTATATAGACTTTAATTCTCCCTCAATTTTACCCAAACATACACACATGTTTTTCATCTATATATCTATAACCAAAAATCTTACTTCAATATATCATATGGGCATAATCTATAATTAATGTGAAAATGATGGCAAAATTCACATGATATTTTCTTTTCTTTAGCTGAGACCAAGTACTAAATTCTAATTTCAGATTTGGTTCTGGTGCAAAACTAATCCAAATCAGTGATGACTAAGAATCATTAGTAGTCTACATAGAATTAGAAATTAGTACCTGTACAGTTATCGTTTGACTGACAGAACAGTTGGTGGGAGACTGTCCTGGAGAAACGTGTGTGGTCCTATAGCTGGCGGGGCCTTCCACAGCTCATCTAACCTAGAAGTGTGCATTGACAAAACAGTAAAGGCATTTAACTTGGTTTAATGTCAGCTACAGAGAGGAACATCAAAGCCACCAATGCCATGACTATCATTCCACAAAAATATTTCCTTGCAGCCTGTTTCTTTGCTTCTGAGCAAGCCTGAAAGTGCCTTATCTTCACAGTGTTTTTCAATCCTGCTTAAGCCCCGCTTACACTCCCAGCTGGGTATCCCTCTTCGTACCTCACCTACAGAGCCTGATCTAGGAGGTAGCCTTGGAGGATGCCCAACACACAGGACCTTGGCCACAACCAGTCTCTGCTTCAGCAGCAGTGGTTACATGAGGAAAACATTGCTGAGGACTCAGAAAATTCATCTGTAGTGTTCTCCTCACCTGTATGGACAAACTACACATCACAGATGAAAGCTGCAACCAATCAGATATGAAAAAGTATATGGTGAGAGCAATTCTCATCACTTATCTTCTGAGCACCGATGCTTTTCAAGCAATTACAGCTCACATCCTTCCTCAACCAGGCATGTGCCCTAACCACTAGACAGAGTCATGATTCTTGTTTGCTCCTTCCCTGAAGCCTGATGAATCTTTAATTCTTTCATTAAAACTGGATCAGCTTCAGCAAGAAGACTTGTCACAGCTTCCCATTTTGGTGTCTAAATTTATTGCCATTAATCTATTGCTAGCAGCTTTTTACTGCTTTTAGCTTGCTTAAAGAAGTTTTGCTGACATGATTGTGTTGGCTGTTCATTTGCCAGTCTGTCCTTAGGTACTGTCTGGATCTGTTGACCAATTTGACCAAGCTTGAAAGGAAGGTAGAAGTTTTGTAGATAACAGAGTACTGACAAGCATTATAAAGATGGACAGGGGGATAGAGAGAACAAGATCAACTAATTTGTTCAAAGGAAGACAAGGCAGAACTCAAGTATTAGCCTTCCTGCTTAGCAGTAGTGGGATTGCTTCATGTTGCAACCAGGCTACAGCTATCCCTTCGCTGTCTCCTGTGCAATGATATGATGCTTGGTGGTGGGGAGAGTAACACAGTGAATTTCAAATTCCAACAGTTCAGGAAAGGAGAGTCTGTTTCTGCTGATGAAAGAAACTTTCTTTTCCTTCAGAACTGAATGCAGGGAGAATTGCATAGGAAGTTAAATGAGATGTTTTTGGTTTTCATCTGTCTGCTACTTATGTCCTTTTCTTACAATGTTTATAAAGTCATGACAATTTAGCCTTTAAGATCATTGATCACAACAGTGATTCAGTAAATATTATTATCACTATGACCTGTTAACAGGAAAGAAAAAAACCCACCTGTATTCTCAGCTCTTGGTTTGTCAGTACTTTCCTACTCCTTGGAAAAAAAATAAAAATTATTAGAAAGGATATGGAAAACTTGGAAACATTATGTATTTATGGCAGGAAGTACTCTAAGTGATATTTTGAAGAAAATAATAAAATGTTCAAGGTTCACACTTGATTTCTGGAGTAGAATTAAAGAGGAAGGAAGAGAGGAAGGCAGGCGGGCAGGAAGGTAAACATTGATTTGATAAGGAAATGAAATGCTATATTGGGGGCAATGTTAAACTTCCTTCAGTTGAACTGTGTTGAGGTACCTCATTGAGATTTTTTTTCTCCTTGTAGCACTGTCATTTGTGATGAGCACTGAGTACCTTAGGAGATCTTTCCAGGATGAGAAAAGAGTGCTCAAATACCTGATCTTGGGAGAAAAAATGTTTATTATCTCCATCCAAATTTTGGTGCCATTTTCCCAAATTTTCTCCCATACCTATGGTCAACCCATTAGATTCTTCATTTCAATTAATTTAATTTTTGTTTACTCCTCCAGGTATGCTATATGGTGGATTATACCCAGTTGCATTTATCAAGTACCATAACTATCTTGCCTTTCCGATTCTTAAATTATCCTAAATACATCTGCTCCTGCTCCAAAAATAATTTGATTTAACTGTTAACCAAATTTAGAGTGAGAGGACCAATCAGTCATTTCAAATCCAAGTTTATTTATAACTTGTTGATTCAGTCACTTGGAAAGGTGGATGAAGCCTGGTCTGGCTCTCTTCTCTGGCTTTCAGTGATGCTGTGCTGCTTGTTAGTGCACTGACTCTCATAGGTATGTCGTATAATTGATCTAGTTTAAAATGTGATAACCTAGATCATGAAAGCAAACTACTCTATAGCTTCACATCAAAATGCACTCCTAGTGAATGCAAAAGGCTGTTTGAGATACTCAGTAGTTGAAACAAAGAATAAACGCTACCCTTTGCATTCATTGATTTTTGTAGAATATAGGATCCACGCTTACTGTAACCCTGTCATTTAGAAACATGAAAACCAATCTTGCCTTTATTTGGGCAGTAGAAACACCCACTATGAATATTTGATCCCAGTAGGCATCTTCATTTTGAACCTAAAAGGAAGTAACAGTTCTTGACATTTGTCATGAACTTTGTCTCCTACATTTCCATAGTAATGATGTCCATGGTGAGACATAATCTCTGTGGATGAGTTCATCCATATGATCTCAACTCAGAGAATTAAACAGAAAACAAAACCAAAATCTTTAAAGAGATCAGGAAGTAATCTTAAAGTGAACTTGTTTAACACACTAAATGCTAGAATTTTCAACTGCTGAAGGACAATTTAATTCCTAAAAAAAACAGAAGTTTTGCTCTTCTTTACAATTCGGGATAGATTCTGATCCCTTCTCATGCTGGCTTGACTATTCAGAACAATACGTGGGTTCACTTTCTTCCTTAGAGAAATACAAAAGTATTCAGCATGAATATATTTTCCTAACACTCCAAAATCCAGTGGATATCAAATAAAAGAAAGCAATACACTAGAGGAAACAAAAGCGCTAGTGACTACATTTTGAAAAGAGTAAAACTGAGTCCAGGTAATCAAATAGGATAGATCAATATAAAAAAAAAAAAAAAAAGTGGGTGTTTCCTAGACTGACTCTTCTGTGTAAGCAAGAAAAGAGATGAATAGGGTTATTCTGTTAGATTACTGATAGAGGACTGGATTTTCTTTCTTCTTTTTTTTTTTTTTTCTATTTTGAAAACACTCGTTCAAACTTCATTATCCACCCAAGTAATTCTTATACCTTCAATTAGGTTTTTACCAAATTTTCTGGGACTTCCACCATCTGGGAACAATGTCTAGCTAGGGTATAACATAGTTTGGTTTTAACCCATCCCAAGGAGGCTATTAAAGTGTAGTTATGCGCATGAAAGAAGAAGTAGAGAAATGTGAATGTCCTGCTGGAAGGGAAATTAATCCATCTATACCAGGAGAAAACATACAGGAATAAAAATCATTTATTGGGAAAGAAATAGACCGATGACCTTTTCTAAGTGATTTTTTTTCAAAGATCTTTCAACACCAGAGCTGGAAAGTGGCACTGAGTTGGGAAATGTACAATTTATATAATGATAAAGAAGAAAGGAAATTGTGAAAAGCAAAAGCAAAGCTGCAGCACCTCCCATTTTGTATGTTGCTGAAAGAAGCCTAGTTCACTGTGGGTATAAAATAACTAGCTAAATGCATGATGTATTCAATTTGTTTTATTTTGTAAAAGAAGGAGACAAGCAGAAGGGGCAGACCAGGGGAGCTCAAAGCTTTCTCTGGGAGTACTGAGGGAAGCTGCTATAGTAGTAACACCTCTTGCTATGCCTCCTGGCTCCCTTTCACTCCTTGGGAACTTCACATCAGCTACTGCTTCTGCCACCTAATGATAAGCCTATCATTATTAACTTATCTCTTTGGGGGAGGAAGAAACTCTAGCACATATTTCTTTTTCAGAGCCAGTGGTTACAGATGTAGCACCAGAGCGTGAACCAGCAAGGGGGCAATTATGCCAGGTGGAGGAGGGATGCTGAGCCATGGAATGAGATGGTAATTCTAATTTCATAGAGCAAATAGGTTATGAGAGGGTAATAAAAGGAAGAAGCAAAAGAAAGTGTATCATGGAATCCAGGGAAGTAGAAAAATCCTTTTTTTTTTTTTTTTTTACCTGTACAACCAGCTAGACCATGCCATAGGGGTTATTCTTGCATTAAGTCTTTGAATATTAAGAAAAGATCAAAAAGAGCATCCCAGAAAGGTATGTTAGAGAAATATCAGCAAGACTATGGATATGTAAGTCTGACTTCTATATTAGACAAATAGGTGAAATTACCAATTGGGTAAATTGTTAAAATGCATTTAAAAGAATAGAATTAATAGTCACGTGTTTAACTATGACACAGTGGTAAAGAGTTGTGTTGGGTTTGTGTGGCAAGGTTTTGGTAGTGCGTGGGGGCATGGGCTATAGGGGTGGCTCCTGTGAGGAGCTTCTAGAAGCTTCCACAGTGTCTGGTAGAGCCAATGCCAGCCAGGTCCAAGTTGGGCCCGCCCCTGGCCAAGGCCAAGCCAATCAGCGCCTCTGTGATAACATATTTAAGAAGGTGGGAAGTTTTTTTTTTACATCCGGAGGGGGAAGTGCGGAGATGTAACATCAAGGTCAGTGCAGGAGGAGGGGGGAGGAGGAGGCGCTCCAGACACCGGAGCAGAGATCCCCCTGCAGCCCGTGGTGAAGACCATGGTGAAGCAGGCTGTTCCCCTGCAGCCCATGGAGGACCGATGAGGGGGTGTAGCGATTCCACCTGCAGCCCGTGGAGGACCCTACGCTGGAGCAGGTGGAGGTACCCGAGGGAGGCTGTGGCCTGTGGGAAGTCCGGGCTGAAGCAAGTCCCTGGCCGGACCGGTAGACCCGTGGAGAGGGGAGCCCACGCCAGGGCAGGTTTTGGTGGCAGGACTTGTGACCCCGTGGGAGACCCACGCTGCAACAGTTTTCTCCTAAAGGTCTGCACCCCATGGAAGAGACCACGCTGGAGCAGTTCGGGAAGGACTGTAGCCCGTGGGAGAGACTCCATTTTGGAGCAGGGGAAGGATGAGAGGAGCCCTCCCCCCGAGGACAACGAAGCGGCAGAAATAACGTGCGCTGCACTGACCGCAACCCCCATCCCCCTCCCCCCATTCCCCCCCCCCCGCCACTGAGAGGGGGGGAGGAGGTTTGAAGCCGGGAGTGAAGTTGAGCCCGGGAAGGGGGGAGGGGTGGGGGAGGTGTTTTAAGGCTTGATGTTACTTGTTTTTTTTTCATTGCTCTATTCTGTTTAGTAATAAATTAGATGAATCCCTCTTTCGAAGTTCAGTTTGTTTTGCTCGTGATGATAATTAGCTCTCCCTGTCCTTATCTCGACCCGAGCCTTTTGTTAACTTCTCCCCATCATGCTGGGGAAGGAGTGAGTGAGCGGCCGCGTGGCGCTCAGCTGCCGGCTGGGCCTAAACCACGACAAGAGTTAAAAAAGATTTTGTAGAAATCAGTTATTTCTCACATCTCTATCATTACTCAACCAGTATTAAAATACAAACAACAACCCAAACAAAAACCAAACCCCCAAAAAACAAAACCCCAAAAAACACCCAACCCCCCTCAAACAAATGAACAAAATTCAAAACAAAAGCTGTTGTGATTTGTATAGTACAGCTGGAATTAAACAAACAAACAAACCCACACCACCAAAAATGAACTACTTACTTGAGTTTTTTTTTTTTAAAAAAAGGATGTCAGGAATAAGAGAGAATAATAACTATTCCAAGATTTGAGAAAAAAAGCCCAGTTTTCACAGTTGTCACCAAAGGAATCTGTGCAAGACTTGTCTTGTTTGAAATCTTAATAAGCCATCCACAAAAGGGAACAAGTAGCGAAGTGACAAAACTTGCAGATGACAGAGATTCAGGACATTCCAAACCGAAATACATTGTGAAAAGTTGCAGAAGGTTTTCATGATTCTGAGTGACAAGGACATACAATCACAGATGGAAGACAATTCTTGTTAAATGCAAAGCAATACACATGGGAGAGAAATTCTCACTGTACGTAGAGGCAACCTCTAAATTAACTTTTGCCACTCTGGGAAGGGATCTAAGAGTCACTCACTGTTCCTGGTCTCTTCAGAAATTCCACTCAGCAATAGAGAGCTGTCATACAGGCAAAGAGAGCATTGGTGTTAAAAACAGTAGAGAATAAAACACAAAAAACATTAAGCCAAAGTTAAAAAAATATACTGTGACTGTACCTTTGTGCCTGCACCTGAAAAAAGGAGATAGCATGAAAAAAAGTAGGTAAGAGCAAAGTCATGAAGAGCCTTCTCTATAAAGAACCAGCAAGTAGTTTAGAACTTTTCAGATGAGAAAAGTGAGGGACATTATGATAGAGGCATGCAAAATCATGAGCTGCATGGAGCAAGAGAGTGAGGAATGGTCAGGAGAAAGTTCTTTCATTATTCTCTCTGAGAAACAGAAAAAAACAAATAAGCTGCTCTGAAACTAACAAAATGGAGCACTTTTTCATCTAGTATATGATTACACTGTGGAATTCAATGCCACAGGACTTTCAGAAGGTCAGATGCATAAATGGGTTCAAAAGCAGATACATTAGTGGAAGAAAGTTCCCTTGGCAGCTATTAAACACAACGCTATAAATCCATCCTGCAGCACAGATTACAACAGATGACAGAAGGTGGGAAGGCTTGGTGGGTCGTACCGCTCTGAACACTGCTTTGGTGTTTGAGCGGGTATTTTATGTATCAGCTTAGGACCACCAGCATACCTACACAGCTGCCTGCAAAACCATCAGCTCTTTCACCACTTGTAAAGTTGACTTAGACGCTGGTGTCACCGAATTTCTGAAATACTGGCCTGTGTCTTTACCGTAACTGCCCTCTGCACAATTATTCATGGTTTGTTTGTTTACTTATTTAAGGTGTGTGAAAACAGCCTTTAATTGGCAAAGGGACACAACAGATGCTTTTCAAATCCATTAAACTCCATGTACCAAATTCTACTTCTCAAAATGGTGTCAGTGGCCTGGAACTGCAAGTAAACCGTTTTGCGGTAAATTATTTTCTTTCTTTTTCTTTCAATTGACTGATTAGACACGCTAAACACTAAAAAGTTCTCCTGGCAAAAGGTTAGTCTTGCTTCACTATCTGCTGCTATCATCTGATTTATCTATCCAAATGTCTACTTACAGGTTTTATTTCATGTACATCTGAAAAGCTTTAAAAATTATTGGAGCGAGTACTGCCGCTTTCCCTGGCCTACCCTTTCTGACTGCTCGGGTAGACATTAATCCTGTATTTCATCACAGTCAGACTGGAGGTAAAGTTGACAAAAGAAGTTCGTCATGTATTTTGAAATATAAAAATGCAATGCCTAGTGCCTTGTAAACTGCGATTTAATACCCTCTTAACTGCCTTTCACTAGTCTAAACATGTTCAGGTCTTGAATCCCTTCCTTGTAAGAGTCCTCCTATTTGGAGGAAGCTGGAACATCATTTAGATAAGCAGCCAAATGCTCACAATGTTGTCCCAGCGAACTTTCTATTAGTCTTTGGAAAGATGCCAGATTCCAATTTAAAGTAAAGGGCACCAGACTGAGCTAAGGGGGGTAGAGAAGGGAATTAAAAAGACTAATTGAGCTGCAACCACAAATGTAAGTCTGACCCAGGATTTAGCTTCGGCAAGGTCCTCCAAATAGACTTTCCTTAAACAGACTAACGAGGAATGGTTTATTTTAACACGTCCAAGTGATAAAACATCTAAACACTGGAGTCAGTTATTACATTTACCAGGCACAGTGAAACACTGATTTACTAGATGTGGCACATAATATTTTGTATGTGATACACTATAGTCACACACATTAGTAGTTTCTACACTGCAGTCAATTTTGCACACAACAAATGTTCCCCATCAGCTCTCATTTCTACTCTTTCCCCTCATTCCCACCCCTTGCCATTCCAGGAATAAATGTTCTTTTACTTCTTTAGCAAACTAAAGCAGACTTCTCCTTTTTTTTTTTTTTTTTTTTTTTTTTTTTTGGCTAGTGTAAGCAGGAATGCTGCAAAATATTATATTCATCCTAAATCTGCTTTCTTAGTATTTAAATTTGCAGCAAATCAACCCTTGGCTTCAGACTACCTCATAAAGGCTTAAAGACATACACAGCTGGCTATATACAACCATAAACTCCATGTTTTCTAACAGCAAAGGTCTTGGCTAACCTCTTTTTCAACTTCATTCCAAAGTGCCTATTAATTTAGATGATTCAGATCTGTAGTTTTCCATTCTCCTTGGAAATAGTATAACTGTTTTCTAAACTGTAGCCAAACTGCTTTCATCATTACCTATGGTTCTTGTCACCAGTACTAGCAACTGGTGTTCCAAGAAAGAAATCCCAGATACCACTGAAATGAATGGGTCTGATCCTGTTCTAAGTAAAGACAAGGGGAATTTGGTTCAAACACAGCAAATCAAAGGTGCTCAGAAGATCAGAAATATTGAAATTTGGCCTGTAATTTGGTGTGACCTTCTCTCACTTCTTTCAGCTGTTCCATAAATTGAATCTCAGCTGGTAATTACTGAATGGCTCAGTCCTTTTATATTCATTTTTTTCTCTCTCCCATTTCAGAAATGGAATTGCTTGTTGCCAAATGCTGCAGAGCTGTTTGGAGTAAGAGTCTTGGCATTAACAATCCTGGCAGTCCTGTTAGATGTGTTTAATTTCCCTTCTAATCTCTGTACCCAATCCCAACTTCGCAATTTGCCAATCCAGAAAGCTTCAAAAAACTCAAACAAAAAATACCCAACACTGAAATGGTTTTGTTTCCTTAACTTGATATAATTTTTTTCATTCTGACCCATTCACTCATTTTGCTTTTTTTTCCTAAGTGGTTAAACTACCTGTGTTGCCTCTGCTCCACCTTCTCCATGCATCTTTCAGGTGTCACCAAGCACACACTGCATGAGGCAGAAGGGAGGCTTTGGCATACCTGTCCTCTTTGCTGTGCCTGCAAATCTGTCCCAGAATAGGAAAGATCATTTGAAATTAATGGGTCTGGGTGAGAGTTTAACTCCTCTGACACTTCACTTGAAAAAGACGTGACACTGAGATTAAATCACTGGCATCTACCAGGGTCTGATGTTCCCCAGTGGAACTGCTGCGGGGGAAAACGGTGAGGATGAAAGACCTGGCTGGACAAATCACAATGCCTGCAGACTTCACTGCACAACAGGGATAATGTTTGAAATTTGTCCTCCTTACAGAGGTGTCCTATGTTTTAATTGTGTCAAAAGCACGAGTCAATCATTCCTTTATTAAAGGACTGTGGTGGGTTGACCCTGGCTGGGGGCCCAACACAACGATTGACTTTGAACAGACTTGTATCTTACTGGGTGGTTTCTTTATCTATAAATGTGCATAATTTCTCTCCAGAAAGAAAACAACAAAAATAAAAATGAAACAGAAGTAAGGATTTTTCAATTAAAATGCTAGAAAATTTGGGCCTAATTCTGAGAGATTTTGAAATTACTGTTTCTATTTATCTGGATGGGTATTCAACTCTGTGGAAATCTGTGCAAGATCTCTGCCAATCTAGGATTTAGCAAGGTTAACCTCCTTTCAGGCCAATGTTATTTGAGACTGACAGCTCCTTTTTATCTCTCAGTGTTATTACTGCCTGTTAATAGAAGCTTTCTGAAACAGAAAATAATGGCTTATTTTAATCCTGTCTCAGGAAAAGTTAACTTTATACACTCGTTCAAGTTCCACTGGGATCTAATCACATTCCTAAAAGCTATTCTGGGTAGAAATCCTGAGTCGTGGCCTTCATAAACATTTTATAAACTAAATGTAGTCTCCCAATCTTTTCAATAACATGCCAAAGGAAATAGCAGCACTGAAATCTCAAATAATGCCATTTTGCAGTTGAACATTAAAACAAGGCAAATAAATATCATGGGTAGAGTTTACTGAGTTGCATCTCCTTTTCTTGACACTAATAATTCACATCTGAGTTGGATTTTAATAATGTGTATTTGTAAGTGTTGGAGTAATTTTCTGAGCACATTTCTGAGCTAAATGCTCTTCAATTCTTTCTGGTTCTTCTATTGGCAAGCTCTTTGGATTTGACTATTTTTCATTTAGCTTGTCCAGCTAGGAACAGCCATGGTTAAAGCGAGCTGATATTCCACTGCTACAGAGAGTAGTCATGATTCAGGAGATGTCTGGAAAGTAGACCTATGTATGTTGAAGAAACAGAAATCCAAGGGATCCAAAACACTAAAGCAAGCAAGATAGTGAGATCTAGGCAGCATTTTATGTCTTTCTGATCTGTGCATATCTCACTTTATCCAGTTAACGTACAGAATATATCTTGCATCTGTGGCACTTCTCTCACTCATTTCAACTCAGACTCCTTCGAGGCTCAGCTGCTATTCCTTCATATTTACTCTTTTTTTTTGTTTGGTGTTTTTAAATTTTATTTTTATTTTATTTTTTCCCCCTTGAGGTAGCAACAGCAATAATAGTAGGTAGAGATGATAGAACTTGGCTAAGCTCATCTCCATTTTAGATATATTTCTTACACTGGAATTTTTGTATGAGTACAGATATTTTATTTTATACTTGCTATTCTCATAAAGGAAGAAAGGAGAGGTGAACTCTCATGTTGGGGAAAGTTTGATTTCTGGTATAACTTTGATGATATTCTTTGGTCCTTCATGACCTCAAGCACACTGTATGTCTTTAACACAGACTTGTGGCTGTTTCATGCATTTAAAACATTTTCTTATACTGCAACAATTGCCTAAATCCTATTTTGTCAGCTGTCTGAATACTGGTAGACAGTAGTTTGAAATATAAAGAAGAAAATAAGATAAAAAAGCAGTTTACACATTATTAATTTTCTACACAATTAACCTGCAAAAGCTTCTAGACATTTGTAACACTACTTTTCAGCAGCTATAATTAAATAATGTTCAATGTAGATTGATTTCTTTCATTACTTGAACAGTCTAGCACTGGAGTATGATGCTTCAGTTAAATAACACTGAAATTCAGGTTTTACTGGTGATTACAGCTGTTATGGTTTTTTTTGGGTTTTTTTTTTTTTTTTAAGAATTTAGTATTAATTCTCCTTTTGCTTTTAAATCTTACCCTGGCTTCCAGCCTAGTATAACAGCTATCTCATGTGCTTAGAGACAGTCATATGGGAAAGAGTATATGTGATACATATAGACATATAAGTGTGTCCCTGAGCACGCTGGTCTATACTGTTTTCCCATGTTTCCTTACTTTAAATGGCGATTTGCTGTTCTGATATTAAAAGAGTGCTATTGGGCTTTACTTCATATAAGTGTTTGGTGAAATGAGTCCTCAGTTCTCCAATGATTTCTATTCTTTGATTCCTGTAACAAGCTGAGAAAGCTAATAAATATGTAAAAGTGATAAGATTAAAAATGGCATTGAGAAGCAGTAAAACCTAGAGTTATATGAATAATTTCACACCCAATGCAACATATTGTCAAATTTTATCAGTTAGCCTTGTGTAAAATGAAAGTAGCATCTTTTGACAAGTCAAGCAGCATACACAGGCGAAGAGGGTAATTTGCCCGTTCTGTTGTGTAAATACACTTGGGAAGCAAAATGATGGGGAAAAAAATCTGCAGGGAATTTCATATAAATCCAGGGTAGGATTTATCTCTATTATTGTTGTTTAAAAGTTAGATGTATGAGTCCATGCTAGGAACTGGTTTCCCTCAGTGAATGGTCCATTGCACACTAACAGATCTTTTACGTAGACTGGATGAATTTCTCTCTGAGGGTTCTTTGTATCTTTTCCAATGGTTATAAAAGGAACAGAGGCTAACCAGCTCCGATTTACACACCTAACTTTTAGATAACTCCAGGTTAGATTAATTTCTCCCTTCACTCTTTAAAATCTGGATGATAAAAAATTATGGATGCTTCTATAGTATCGTACCGCTGTAAGCGCGATAAAGGCTGCCAAGGGATTGATCCCAGATCCCAGGTTGTTTTGCTCTATCCTAGGCCATTTCATGGTCCACATCACCATCTTTTCTGTGTGCCCCAGAACCTTGAATTTATTTATCCTCTCAAAATTCCGATGAGGAGAGAAAGATCTGTTGTTGCTGAGAATAACAGGAACTGATTTTAGGAACAGAAACATGGAGCCCAAAAGGGCGTAGGCAGTTTAACCACTAAATATTTCCCACTTTATGCAGGAGGCTTGGACTGTGCATGAACTCTGGTTTTAAGGTACTGACTTAGACCTTCCCTAGAATGAATCTAAACTGGATGTTAGTAAAGAGGTGTCTCAAATTGTCCCCAGCTCTGGGGTTGTAGCCTGCAACCTGCACACATCCCTCTTTACAGAAGCAGCAGGGCCAGGGCTACAGCCTCTCAGCTGCTTCATGGGCCATGGGAAGGTACCTTACCCCATGCAAGACTCCCGGTCTTCTTCTGGAATGACTTTCAACTCTTTCATTGACAATTAAAGGCACAGTATGTTGTTACTAAAACTTGGTAGCTGTTTGGATGCTCATGTTAGCCAGTTGTGTTAACCAAAATGCTAATGTTTCCTACTGGAAAGGACCCATATCGCTCCATTTTTTGTGTTACAGAAACTCTCTAATCCCAGAATCGTCTTTGAATCAAGAAAGATCAAACTTTCCTCAAAAATGCCATTTGTCCACCTTGTGCAACACAGAATTCCTAACAATCCTAAATTTACTTAATACCCATAAATTTAGTGGAGTCCTCTGTTATCAAAGACAGTCTGACATACAGCCCAGAAATGACATACACATTAAAGGTTAATGTTTCATTAATTTTTAATTTTTTTATTAAGATACACGGAGGGATTAAAGCATGAATGTGTTTCTTTGCCTACATATATTTCAATCAGGGATTAAAAGAAAAAGAATCACAGAGATTGAGAATTATTAAAAAGAAAGAGAATAATTTTCTCTTGATCATACATTAAGCAGGAATAAAGTAGAGGCCTTGATTTACTTTCTATAAGTAACTTATAGGAGTTAAGTTTCTAAGTATATGTTCAAATGTATTTTGTTTTATTTTATTTTATTTTATTTTATTTTATTTATTTAATTTTATTTTATTTTTTAAAAAAGGCTTTTTAACAAGGAGAAAAAGTACAGAGTAAAGTGCTGTGTTCAAGAAGGAAGACTTGTTGAAATATGAAAGGGCAATTTGCCAAAAGAATTATGCTTCTGAAGGAAGCAGTGCATGCCAATTTTCAGTCCAAAGCAAAATGTCTGTAGCTGAGGTCTTAACTAATGGAACAAAGGGATTGTATGCTACATAATGCTTGTAAAACAAGGAAGTAATCTCTGCACATGCCTGTGTTAGAAATGAATGGAACATTCCCATTGTATGAGTGAGTAATAGTGAGTCCTGAAAATTTTTAATTAGTTTGTTCAGTTTCACTGCAAGGAGACAAGAAAAGGAACAAGGATGGCATTGTAATAATCATAAATCATGGGTTGGAACCGACCTTAAAGATCAACTAGTTCCAATCCCCCTGCCATGAGCAGGGACACCCTGCGCTAGAATAGGTTGTTCGAAGTCCCAAACTTTCATGCATGTACCTGGATGCAGCATGATTGTGTCTTTCAGAGCATGTGGGAACCAGACTCAATCATGCTTTCCAACATAGTGTCCTGCCAGGCACAGGGAGCTGAAGCAGAAACTAGGCAGAAAATGCCATTTTGCAACCTCTCTCAGACTGCTGTCTTTGAAGGGGATGAATGTTAATGTATTGCTGTAGAAGACTTTAATTCTATGGTCTGGACAACAACCAACATAAATAGGCAGATACTGTCAAGCACATAGCAGAAGATAATAAAAATCTAGTGTCAGTACAAGTTGACTAGTTATTACAGTAGTTTCAGTAGTCATGCAGTCTCCCATCTTCCACAAGGTCATTGAAATAATTGGAACCTCAGAGAGCTTTACAGCAAATCGTAATGGTTTAATCAAGATAGTGATGGAACGTAGTATGTTGCCCAGGAGTTCCACTCCTGCTCCAGGCAGAAATAGGGATAGGTACTCTCTGTGCTGTATGATGGTGATGCACAGCATATTTTCCCATATTCCCACACTTCAGGCCCAAAATCTCCTTCAGAGTCACCATGTAGTACCCATATTACCTAACCATTGTCACAGCCGGAAGTTATCACCAACACATCCCAAGAACGTCCTGGACTGCTTATGCCCTGCTGTGTTGTTTCTCCAATAGATATCGGGGTGGCTGAAATCCCCCATGAGGACTGGGGCTTCTGAACGTGAGGCTGCTCCTATCTGTCTATAGAGGGCCTCATCTGCTTGGTCTTCCTGGTCAGGTAGCCTGTAGCAGACCCCCACTATGTTACCTGTCCCTGCCCTCCCTTTTATCTTGACCCATTATTATCAATATTAAATTTATGAATTGGTCTTATGACGATCTTATACTAAGAAAGAAGTGGGACAGGCACTAGTCCATGTTGAGGGCTCTATAGAACCTCAATGATGGCAAACTGGTCAACTCTGTGTCTCCTATGAGTGCGGTGGTTGGATACTCATGTTGGTATTCTGACATCTTCATGTGAGCTTTCAAGTGAACTCTGCTAAGCATTCACCATTCATTTGAAACGTTCAGTTGTTCATGATGATCACTAACAATTATAAACCCCGTATCTCCCACTGACTGTAAAGGGCAATCAGCAATTATGTGGTGGTGGAGGTGTATGATCCTTGAGATGGGGTGTATCTATCTGTGAATTGCTGGTCCAGAGGTACAGGGTCACATTCCTGATCCTGTGTGACAATCTGACCTTATCTCTGCAGCAACATCTTCGTAACTTTGTGAGCACCCACTCCTGTCAAGTAATTTCCAGACACTGGGAACATGAGCAGCCCAGACTCCTACACACCAGTTTAATAAAATCAAGTCTCCTGTTACAGAGATCACTGTAGATCCTACCTACAATAGCACAAGGAGTGCTCATGTATCTACTTTAGCTGTGGGGTTGGTGTGCACTTTCTTCCTCTCTGGTCCATCGTGGTGCCTGAAAAGAAATCAGTTAAGTCCTTAAATACTGCAGATGGGGTGTTTAAGTGGCAGGTCTGGGATGGCATGCTGTCAACACTGGGATGTAGTCTGAAGTTGTGAGAATTTAAAATGAGTCACTTGGTTCCCTAGAATATCTCTTGGAGAATTTAAGATAATCCAGAATTACCCACATTAGATTCGAGAGAATGTGCCAAACTGGAAGGTATATACACCGGGTCATTTTGAATCCCAAGCCCAAGGCTCAGAGGACCCCAAATACAACCTTAGAGCTGACTAAATGGTGTGGACACAAACCTCGTAGTCAGTATGAAAAAAACCACCCCAGCAACATAAAACACTTATCTGTTGCCAATTTTGAAAGAATGTTCTCTTTTCCAAATGTGGTGGTTTCACTTTTTTTCTTTGGTGGAAAACTTAAGGGCTATTTTTGTACTTCTGAAGAAAACAGCTTAGAGTTAACTGCCAATTCAGGTCCTTCAGGGCATTCGTTTTGCCGGCAGCAGTTTAATAAAGAGTCTTGGCTTATCTTCTCTTCACCTCCACAGTGTATGCTGTTATTGCCAGTCCACAGATAAACTCAGCTTTGTCTCGGGAGGCTATAGACTGCATGGGAGATGTGTATAAAAGGAAAAGAAAACTCTTTTTGAGAGCTATATGTGATTAATCACTAGCTGATATTCCCTCCACTTCTTTATAGGTTTATTGCATAAGACTCCTGACTAATCCCCCTGAAGGGTTGTAATTTGTAACAAAGTTGAAGTGAACAATATTATTTTAAAGCAAAACAATGTAGCATAAAGGAACACAAGCCAGTAAATACACACAGGGCAGATCCTGTGGAAGTAAATAGATAAAAATTCAATTTGATGAGGTTAATTATACTCAGAAGGGCTTTTCCTGCCTTAAAGAAAATCTGTTTCACTTCCCTGTAGATATGGATAATGCTAAATGGAGACCTATGGGTAATGGAACACAGTTACTTTGTGGCTGCCTATACTTCTTGGTGGTCTAGTCATAGGTGTGGAAAAGTCCTAAAATAAAACAAAACTCAAAACTCTTCACTCATAAGGCATAAGTGCCTTCCAGTGCCTACCTCTCACTTTTCAATGAAGAAGAAACAACGAGTCTGTCAGAAGTATGGCATTGCATTCATGACACGCACAGCTGGCCCGCTACAAAACAACTGCATAACTCATGGCAGATCAGACAAAGTTTTCCACTATTTTGAAATATACTTGTTACCTAAAAAATTCTTGTCAAGAAAAAAAAAACAACACAATAAACTAGATCACCTGCCTGAGGGAAATGCAGGGATCGATGAAGTTTTGGGTTGACAAACTTTTAGCTCTGTATAAGTAGTTGCTCTCCAGAGGTCATGTCCCTAGGAGGTAACATGCCTTGCTATAACTAGCGTGTATCTCAACATCAGCTAAGAGCAGGTTTAAGTACTCATGGTTGCTTGTACATGACACAGGCATGCAAAGGATGTAGTTTATGAAAATAGTTCAGCAGCCTTTCCAAGTTTGGATAGTCTAAAGATTTGCCCTAGACCACTGCCATACTACTGCAGACATTCATACTAACCTTTGGAAACACTAATTGTGATCTCTGTCCTTACAAAAGGATTAGTTTCTTTGGGGGGTATGATACTTTAAAATAACTTACAAAGAAAATTACACCAAATATCACCTATGAATTGTTTTTTGCTGCTCATTGTGGCACAGCTTCATAGTCATCTGATGCTAAACAAGAAATGAAACATCCCAGACATGTGCTCTATTTTATTATTACTGTTTTTCAAAGAATTCTGAATAAACAAGAATTTTTTTCATTCCCCATTCCCAATCTGTGTAATGTCTGCTTTCAAATGAAATACCATATCGCTCTACTGGCATTTTTGAAAGGTGATATTGGATTTGCTATAATGATTATTTCCTTTACATCCATTACAGCTATTGACCACATCCTTTCCAGAACTAATAGTTGTAAAAGAAAAATTTCACCCATCTAGTACAGGTCATGCATGTGCACGTTCACATGTGGTTAGTGCACAAGTCCGTTCACAGGTTCTGCCTGTACTAGCCACTGAACAATGGTAACACCACATAAAACTCAATCTAAACAGGTTTCCTTTTTCCTGCTTGACATAGGCTTTTGAATTTTGTTGCAGAACATTTGACCCTACAGCATGCATACAGAAGAACAGATCAGTGGTTCAAGCTTCTTGTTGCCACAGACAATAGCAATTCATAGACATGAAACTATACAGAGCTTTTGTGTTTGGTTTGTGTGAGGGTTTGGTTTTTTGGTGGGTTTTTTGTTTGTTTGTTCTTTATTTTGTGATTTTTTTTTTTTTTTTTGGTTGGTTGTTGGGTTTTTTTGGTCTGGTTTGGTTTGGGTTTTTTGTTGGTGTTTTTCTTTTTTTTTTTTTTTTTTCAGGCCTCATCATCCCTGATGAAAGGGTGTTTGAGATCCCTTCTAATGTCTCTATCTTCATCTATAGTTCCTGGGTTCACACTATTGTTCTGCTTTAATGATTCCTCTTTCTTCAAAACTTACTAACAACAACTATATTCCTTCTCAACCCTTCTTTTAAAGTATAAATCAAACTGAAGTCTTCATGATTTGTGATTATCCAGATTACCTATTTCCCAGTTTCTATTTATATTCAACATTTTTGAATGTAGGTAACTAGAACTTATTCCTAACAAGGTCTTATCAATGCCTAGTATGAACAGTATTAGTGCTTTCCTATCACTGGTGAAGGTTTCTCACCTAATAGGACTTCAAATTTCATGACATTGAAGACTAGATATCCTGTGACCACTTTGTATCTAGGCCATCTTCCTTTTCTACTGTTTCCAACTGAGTTTGTACCTTACAGTAGAGGCTTTGCCAAATACATGAATTTTTAGTGTGTACTATCAAATTTTATCTCATTTATTCTCTATCTGAACCAATAATTTCCCATGAGACACTGTCTCCAATGCCTTGTTGGAATGAGACTCACCTCTTTTACATCTTGATGTTATTCATGAGCCGTGCTCTCTCCCGTAAGGCAGCAGATACCAATATCTCTTTGTGCAGGGTTCTAGTGCCTGTTAACAAGATCAGTGAGTAGAAGATGTTTTATCTCCTTGTTAGTTGAACTGGATGCTAAATTGGGTCCTGCAGGATATGTTAGAGGAAATGTTCCAAAAGACTGATCCTCAAAACAAGGATAGGATGTATATGTTTGTAATGTATATATTCTTCAGGGACACTGGGAGATAAGGGAACTGAGACAAAGGATTTGAAAGCCTTTCTGTCTGCTGTAACTCCCTTTAAATGCATTTATTTATAACATGGAAGGGTGTTTTTTGCTGTAATTCCTATGTTTCCTATGTACTAGAATGATATTCCATTCCATAGAGAAATTTGCTTTAAAAAAACAAATGCCATGTGCCCCAAATTATTTGCATTCGCACAGCACAGGAGGAGTGACATAGTGCTTGTGAAGTCCATTTAATGCCTTTGACAGAGGCCTGCAGTGAAGCAGAAACAGGAGCTCTGTTTTCTCTCTCTGTGGTAGGTACCAGATTTCCATGGGGAAATGAAGTATCATAGACAAATAAAGAGATGAGAAAATGGGAAGGATAAAAGGAAAACAAACAAACAAACAAACAAAACAAAAAAAACTTTTG
Organism: Balearica regulorum gibbericeps; assembly: GCF_011004875.1. Taxonomy (NCBI): domain Eukaryota; kingdom Metazoa; phylum Chordata; class Aves; order Gruiformes; family Gruidae; genus Balearica; species Balearica regulorum. The sequence continues at coordinate 77,090,415 of NC_046187.1, read as the reverse complement.
GAAGCAAATATGAACTGCAGATCTTCCAAATTATTAGATATAGGACTTGATGATATCTATAAGGTCTATAATATCATAAGAACAGACCTCTCTACTCTTAACCTTATTTCCTAGCTTTAGAAGACCAGGTACTACCAATCAAAGAGTGGACCTAAACCCTCATCTGTGTGATTAATCTTATGTCTTTCTACTTCAAGTTAAATTGAAAAAGAGAGCCAGGAGGGCATCCCCCACATATCCATTGTAGTTTGTCGTATAAAATTCTGTTGCAATTAGAAACCAGAATGTTCCTATACCAAAGGGGCTCTGTCTTGTCTAAATTAAACTGAAACAAGTACATGCACAAATCAAAAGGAACGGAAAAAGCACTGAGACCATTCATATGCAAAGGCCAGCTGTGTGTATAAACTAGATGGCTTTCAGATAAGACACAAACAGATCAGTAAGATAAATACCAGAAGTCTGTATTTGTATTTCTTTGCTTAGCTGTTATGAATACACACAACAGAAATCCTGAGGAACTAGAATGACTTTATGACAGTTCGTGTATAAAAGATCATGTACAGGGATAAGTGATTGGTAAAAATTGGTGGAGCAGTGTTTTGAAAAAAATCTGGTTCTATGAAAATGCTGGTGAAGTTCTTTTTTCCCCTGGAAAAAAATGTTCTTAATGGAGGAAAATGCAAGAAACAGAAAGGAGAAAAGGTTTTCAAACAGAATGAAACATACAGTTTTGACATTTTTTAAGCAATATTTTGATTTTTTTAATTCAAAATTATTTTTGTGCCAGGTCTTGTTTAAGTTTCTGTAATAAATTATATCTTCTAATACGTAGGAAAGTCAAAGCCAATTGTTTTTATCTGCCTTTACATGGAATCTTAAAACTGGAGAAACTGTTGAATGCAGAATTTCTGAATCTTGAAAATTCAATAGGTTTTTGTGAACACATTAGAGAAATGTCATAATATTTCCCTCAGCAGAGGGAAAGAAATATCTCTAGAAGTCACCAGTCCTGTTTCCTGTAGGTACCTAGTCTATGATGGCACTAATTTGCCTCTAGAGATATCTTAATTCAACAACTTTTGATGGACTATATATGAGTGATGTCAACTAAACTTCTAACTTTTTGGGAGCTAATCTTAGATGAAATGAATCCCCTAAAGGACCTGAGAAATACTTACATTGGTTTAAAATGAGTTTTAGCTCAGAACATCCAGACTTTAAAGAAAATGATTGTAAGGAAAAATAAGGTGGTGAACTCAGACCCATACCCTGAGGACTAAGAAAAGAAAAAATAATTGTGACCTTGAATAAAGGAAAGTAAATAGTTTCAAAACTTATTCCAACATGTATTCCAACTTAAATACATTGCTCAGGTAGAGGGAAAGAAAGCAGCTTTAGAGTTAAGACACCTCACACAGCTTATGGACCTAAGTTTTGACGTTCTAATTTCTTGTTAAATTCAGTTAAGACGCCCTGACTAACCAAATAAATTGCTGATAAAATACTCAAGGTTTTCTCAGAGACCTTGACACCTGGCTGAAGACTTTCCTTATGACCCAAAGGAGATTTGCACTTGCAGGTGCACGTCACTGCTTAGCCTTTTGGCTGAGATCAAGTGTAGTGTAGAGTTGATGGCACAGCTCAAAGTGGTCCTTTACCATCACGTTTCTTTCTGCACCTTCCATATCTCCTTCTTCTACATTTCCATATTCACTTTTACTATTCTCTTCCTTTCTTTCCCAATATTTATCCCACTGCATGTGCATTATTTACATAGAGGAGCACCTAAATGATTTTACTAATTTGAAACTTTAACACTGGCTTTAAAGTACGTTATCCTTAACATTTTACAGCACATTAGAACTGAATAAAAATTCAAGCTGTAGGATATCAGTTTTGCTAGACTTTCTGTTTTATTGGGGTTTATGGGGTTTTTTTGGGGTGTGTTTAGTGTAAGTTCATTCCTGACATAAATCTACTTGCATTAGCAAACTTTTGTCAGAAATACATTTGATCAATTTGTGCAAAAAAGACCAATATTCTCCAATAAGCCTATGTAAAATAGATACTTCTTTCATTACTTTAAGACACTTAATTTTATAACATATTTGAAAACAGAAAAGTTCACTGTATTTCATTTTTTTTTTCTGTAAAAGGAGGTCTTCATTGAGAGTTGGATCCCTCTTACCTGTTTGTAGTCCTCTAAAAGATAAAAGTCTTAGTCTAACCAGTTATCTAGGGTCCTCTGTAACCCAAGAAGAAAGTGACAACTACAGGGAGCAATTAATCTCATTTTAAATGCAACAGCTGTTTGGCTGGAATAAATCATCTACAGAAATGGCAGTCTCTTTTTTTCCTTCATCTGTGCAGCTTAATCTTAACGACTAAGCTCCAGACAGAGGTGACACAACCCTTTTCTGAGCCTGCAGAGCTTTTCCCCGAGTACAGGTGAGGAGCACCTAGGAGAGGGTGCACTGTCCACCCCGACACATGAATTCATTTAACGTAGAGGTCAGGGAGAGGTGACCAGGGATGGCACATGCCTAAAGATGTCTCTGTCCTTGTGCCTTGAGGCATCAGGTAACCCAAGACACACCAGGACTGCTGCCACTATCATCACTCACACCTGACCATAAGCAGGATAAGTGATGTTCTTAACTCTTCATGCTTTTCTATGGCATATATTGAACTTTTTCCTCTCCTTCCATTATGCAGCTTCTATTATATATTTAGCATATTTCCATTACATTTTTCTATCTCATGCTGCTTCTTCATTAAAGAAATACATTTAGCATACTACCATTTAAAATCACTCTAAAAGTACTGTTATGTACCATCATTCTTACAAGTCTATATAAATTGCATTTGCAGTTGCTGGGGGATGATGCCTCATAAATCATCTGCAGCTTTAGATATTTTTAGTGCTTTCTGTCAATACCTGGCCATAAATCCTACACCGTTGTCATTAGCATCCCAGTTCAACTCTTTAAGGGATTTCTTTCATTGCATGAAGACAAGCTTAACACAGTGATGAATGGTTAGAAAAGAGACTGTTTCCCAGGGCAATTTCCCCTTTCCATTTTTATATAGTCACATGGAGAAAAAGCAGTTTGTTGTTTACTTGACATTGTCATTGAATTTTGCAAGTTTGTATAAATTTTGCAAGTTTGTGTGAACATAAGGGAACAAGTTGAATATCTCAAAACAGTTCCTATGTGTTTGTGAACCCTTGCCCTCACAGCATGGCAGAGGTTACAAATAGAGACTGGCTTCCTTGCCTAATTTACTGAGTCATCTGAAAGGAGGCTATATGGGAAACATGGGAAAACTTAGATGTAACAGTGGCTTTGCTGTCCAGGAACTCTTTTCCTTCTGTTTCATGCAATGACTTCTAGAGGTTGGTGCAGGGTGTCTGGGCTCTTTTTCTTTTCTTGTTTCTTCTTTTTTATTTTTTCTTATTTTCTTTTTTTTCCCCCCTTCTTTTTCTCTCTCCCCCCCCCCCATTTTTTTTTTTTTTTTCTATTATTCTTTTTTGTTGCTTATAGCAGCACTGGGAAATGATACATGGACTAAATTATGTTTAGAGATTTATTCTAATTCTCCTGACTGGAGTATCTGTTTATTGCCTCCCCCCCCCCCCCCCCCAATGGATACACTAATTTAGAGCTCAGGGTTGTAAAATGCTCATAATTGTGACTTTAATCCAGGAAAAAAACCCCAACCAAACAAAGAACAACAAAGGCTCCTCTGTGGCTATTCATGTGCTTAAAGATAAGTGCATGTTTAGTACTCAAAATGCTTCATGGCAGAAAATTGTAGGATCAGCCTCCTTGATATTAGCAAAACCTTTGAAAGAGTTTCCTACTTTTATTTCTGCAAATAATTCTATTTTATTCTGTTTTATTCTGAGGGAATGTCCTATACAAGAAAATTATCATTTGTTTTTGCTTCCTCTGCCCAGTGTGCTTCTATACAACTATATTATTCAGAAGCCATAAGGATAAAGAGAAGCCATTTTAGAAAGTCAAGTATCCCCAAATTTACAATGTAAAAAATTTCAGCATTGGAGTTAGGCAAAGTCATAACAAAAAAAATCCTAACATTACAATACTGAAGTTATATCTTCTATTTTAATCTACTTTAGTCATAAAATATGGACAAAATATTGTCTCTCCTTCTATTTTGGTCTCCAATATGATTGTGCCCTGTTTGCAGATTCTTTCCATAAAAAGCCTGAGATAGATAGAAAATTTCAGCTCCAGCGGCTAAAGTTGAATAGGACTGTAAATATTTGAAAGTAGAATTTTATAATAGAATGTGCTTGGTAAACTTATGAGTACATAATACTAAATAGAGAAAGAGAATATGGTGATGCAATGCAAGACTGCCTCATGTCATGTCTAACAAGCAATTCAGATGACTAGACATAGGTGTCTATTAGCATCGGAGATGATCCAGGGGTTTTAAGATATGTCTCTGGCTGATACAATACAGGACTTATAGGAGGCTTATAAACTTCTCGGATGGCAAACAGAAGCCAAGCTGATCATCCGAGCACATCTTAATTGTCCTCAAAAGTCTTTTCTTTAGGTATCTAAATTTAATTTATTGCTCTTCACCTGGGGGTCTAGAAGCTAGGGGTGTCTCTGAAGCTTGTCAGTAAAGAGGAATATGATCACTTCAAATAGGATGGATTTCACCACAAAAGTAAAGTTATATTTTTTGCATATATCAGCATCTATATTTCACTTTCTAAGAAAGAATTTGATAAGGAAGAGACACTCCACTATATGTTCCCAGTATTCATATAAAAATATATCCTTGGAATAGTTGTTGACAGGCATCTCATCTCCCTATACTGCTTATCCAGTGAAGGAACCTGTCAAATAGATTTTCACCTTCAACTAAAATCTAATATATCAATGACTATTTTCTCTTCACACCAGCACTGAGGATTTTTTGAATTCCAGAATGATCTTAGCAGATCCCCATTACTCTTTTTACATGGTTTAAAAAAAAAAAACAAAAAAAAAACAAAACAACAAAACCAAAACAAAAACAACCAACAATAATAAAAAAGAACAATTTAAACATTTGAGTGAAACATCTCTTTTGATAGAATTACAAATATTTATAGTCCAGTACATGAATGCTCTAGTCATTTTGATATTCCAATCAATAAACAATTCCAGTAACAGTAAAAGCTAAATGCAGCAGCAATGCTACTGGATCATTAAACTACCCACAAAATGTATTTATGGAGTTTTTTTCTTTCATTTATAATACTCTGCTCTCAAAGTTTCCTGGAATTAAAGTTGTTTTTTTTTTTTTTTAAAAACCCACAAAACCCACTTTGTCTTATATGTTTTCATTGTTATATATGAGCTCTCAGCCATTAAACAGACTTTATAGTTTGCACAGTAATGCATTCCAGAATTTACTGCCAACTTGATAACATTTTTAATTTAGTGAAGCAACACTGTAATGCAATAGTGTCCCTGAAGAAAAATCAGTGCCATTATTTTTCTGGTGTTAAATTTCTCTAATGAAATCAATTCCAATTTATGCTGCTTTTGTTATAATATATAACTTGCTTTAAAGTGTAAATGTCCTAGCTGTCTGCTGTAATGATATTCTAAGTTTCTGCTCACAAAAACAATCACCACTAATGGGATTCATAACTGATTGGAGCCTATCAGCAAAAGGATCTGGCGCAAAAATATTTGGGAGGGGGATGATAATGATTATTTTAAAAGTAACTAGAACACTCATAAATCTGACAACTTAAAAAAAAAAAACAACCACCACCACCAACAAAAAAAACCCAAAACCCACAGTATGAGTCTAGGTATGACTGAATTAAAGATGCACTGATGTCAAAGGAATTACAGAGACGGTGGGTGAGCCTGATATGTTTTGTTTATATACAGATGCGATTCACTTTACATGAACTGCTGCATCTGGTTTTGATTGAGAGGCAAGAACAAAAGCAATAAGGAACACTTTCTGTAATATGTTCTGAGAGACAAACAAAATGGAGTAGCAGTTTAGATTATGCTACAAATTACTTCATTTATAACATGCTGGGTTGTGATGGGCTGCAAAAGCTCCTCTCTTGTCCTGGAGGAAAGGGGATTTGAGAGAATATCCTTTGCCTCTTCTCTAGATTGCTTTTCTCACCATAGATGGTGAAACAGCTCAGGCAACCACTCAGACAGGGTTTTCCCCAAACACTCTTGAGATGTTTTAGAAGATTGAAGTAGTGAATTAGGGATTCATCCCTGAGCAAGGACCCAGAAGGAAAGAATTGAACTGGACAGGTTTAAATGAAGATCCTGTATCTTAGGATCCAGCCAGAGGGGATCTCACCAGGTACAGCTAGTGGAGAACCCAAAGGAGACAGTAAGGAAATTACATGTTATTCAGACCAGTCTCATAAAGTGAATGGAGATATTTTAATTTCTGATTTAATGTATATCAAAATTTGATTGTTACATAGTAGAAATTCTGTACATAAATGTTTCATTGGCCAGAATGGAAACTGCAGTGTAATTCTTTTATGTAAATGAGAGTTATAAAAATAAGTGCAGCTCAGAACATCATATTGCTAATATCTGTGCTGAAAATTTTTATTATTTGTAATATTTAGGTAGTTTTTCTTCTGAATTATTACATATGCTATTATAAAAATATACTTAGTTACTGATTAATACAATAATAACATTGAAAATACTTCTTGTTCATGCAATGTCCATTTAATTTTAATTTGCTGTTTCAAATTCTGTGCTTATTTTTATTTGTGCTTTTCACTTTCCCAATCATAAATATACACACTGTTGAAATTTAAAAAAAAAAAAAAAGATAATATTTCTGGGAGTGGATAGATGGGAGTGCAAGTGTAGATAATTTAGGAATTTAACATAGTACTGCTCTGCAGAGAATGCATCTTTTTGTTCTTATGCACCAAAAGGTGTTTCACAATTAGACATTCATTTTATTTGCTTAGTCACTAGGTGCTGGGACATAAAACTGTTAGACATTTGTTTCTTTGATTGGGTGGGCCTTTAGTTTTCTGAAAACGTGATTTAAAAAGCTAGATAAGAAAACAATACAATCAGAAGATGAATAAAGGCCATGGAGAACTCAGCCAGCAATATGTAGTTCTCCTTGGAGTAAATGTTTCTGATTTTCTGGCTTAACACTCATGTATCTGTAAAAAGCAAAATGCATGAAGTAAACTGTCCCAAATGTTTATTGCTCAGAGAGTAAATAACTATTCTCTGATGTTGGCTGTTTAATTTGTTACATTCTTAACCTAAATTTTGCCTTTGGCTTGATGCTTCAGAAGGCAGTGACCTTTAAACATTCTCTGGAAAGACCCATTGATACTGATGTTGGTTTGGAAGTTTAGCTAATCTCAATTAGATTAATTCATGTATCTTCTAATTGTGGTGATGGTAGTTGATAACATGGCCTCATAATTCTCTTTATTCTCCAGAATACAGGCGGTGTGTTGCTTTTGCCTCCTTTTAGAGGGAGTTACTGTTATGGGGCTATTTTACAGAGCTTGATTAAAGCAGGCCAGAGCATGCAGTGTTTGTTTAATACTGCTTACGAAAGGTCCCGTTCAATACTTATGTTTGACTGATGGCGAAATTATGAGCATGCTTAAAATTAAGGACACGCTTACTCTTTTTATTCACTCAAAGTATTAGTTTACTTTTCATGGTTTCCTATTTTATTTTCTATTCTACTCTTTGGACTTATAGTTTTAGATTTGGAATTTATGTTCTATTAAATTTGACAGAATATTAAATTATATTACCAAGATCCATCTAGCTTTGTAGAAGTAAAAAAATATGCCTGAGGAAACAGGACTGTTTTTCTTTACACATGTAAAACTTGAAAAGGTAAAGGTATGATTTTCAAAAATCATAACAAACCACTACATCTAGAGAGGCAGAGACATTCAACTGAGAGTGCTATTAATGAATCCCTCAAGGAAATATATTTCAAGTTATGATGGGTGGGCCATGCAAGTTTATATTTGGACATTGGCATGAAGTATGAAAACTCTTAATTATGAATTGCATCATTTTTTAAAATGTTTTATCCTACAACATTGACTTAAAATCATCATTAATTCAATTACAAAGCTATGGAAATCTTGTTAAGAAAAGTAACCTATTTTTCGTTAAATCAGCTGTCATTATCCAATATAATACTGTAGAGTCAAAATTATCAAGATTTTCTTCCTCTTTTTTCTGCTGCTGACCACAATTTTCAGTTCTTTTCAGACCTCCTTCCACTACAAGTTAGCAAAATATGGTTTCACCAGAGTATGCAAATCTGTGTAAATTACAAGCTTCTGAGGATTAAAACTAACATCTCCAGTAGTGGTATGTAAAAAAATCTGCATTTTTTTATAAACGGGAAAACATATTCCCTTGGAGTGATCTGATAAATATATAAGGTATATATTTAGTCCAGAAATGTACTAAAAAGGGAAAGTTTCTTAGCAGGTTTCAAAGGTGCTTTCCCAGTTGTATGTAAACAAATCTCTACCTTTCCAACTAATTCATGTCAACAAACCTAACCTGAATATTCTGACCCATGGATACAGTCCTAATCCTAAAAAATTCACTGCAAAAGAAACAGCCTCAAAGGTTCCCCTTCCCCAGGTCTCTCTCCACCTTTGCAGTCTTGGACACAGTCTAAGTGTCTACTGACAAGGACTTATCATAAATTGGTGTATACATTTCCAAGCCAAAAGAAGTTATGATAAAATGTGTAGAGGAAAAAAACCACTTGGTTTTGCAATCGTTGGTGCTGCTTTCTCAGCCATTAGGCATAGGGTCTGGATAACCCCTAAAACTGATTCTAACCTAACTCCACTGTTGTCTGAGTAGTGACGTCACTTGACAGGGTCAGAAACAACTATGAATATACTGTCTATAGTGTTGAGTCAGAGTCTCCTCACTTATTGTAATCAGGAAATTCCATGGGACCATGAAGAATAGCTCATTTTAAGCTAAGTTAGTAATTAAGAAGTAGAAGACCATCAGAGTTATTCCCATTATGTTATTGCAGAATGACTGGACTCCATAATGGCTCACGACTGAGAGCCCTTGGTGTGGTAGACGTGTATTTTCCACTAACATCTTCTGGCATCTTTATGACTGGAATGAGTCCTAGGATTGATTCAGCCTGGAAAAGAAAACCTCAGAAAAGTCCTCAAAACCAGATTAATATTTCAGTGATGTGTTGAGCTGTAAAGCTTGTGAGATTGGTGTTGAAATTGTTGGAGATGTCATGATGTCAAGGGTGATAGCTCACTTCTGGAATAAACTCATTCTCTTTTTAGTGGACTCATGGAAAAGAATTATTTCAGATCTTTGCAAAATGTGCTGAGATTATCAATTACCATGCCAACTCAGATTTCATTGCCATCTTGTATTCCCCCGTACACCTGAGTTCAGGCTGAATTAACATTTTTATACCTAGACTGTAGGTCTTTGCAGTAGATCATATTTTTATCCCATGTTTCTCAGTACTGTTCAGATCAAAAAAGCAGCTTTAGAAGTAAAACTCATAGTTTACCAGGATCCAGAAAGAGATGAGTCCCATGTGAAGTAAGTATACAGAACTGAATTAACAGATAAGAATACAAGGACTTTTGTGAGAACGTTTACAAAAATTTCAACATTCCTCTTAGAGACACTACTGAGAGCAGTACAAGTGCATACGGGCATTCTTTCTACATCATCTAGACTTGACATATTTAGAAATAAAAAATAATTATGTCAAACAAAACCAGAGCGGTGGGGTTTTTTGGGTTTTTTTCTGCCAGGCATCAAAAGTAAAAATTTATTTTAAATGTTAAGTGCTTCATACGTATTATGACAAATACAGTGCAACCTTCAAATAAATGAATTATTCTAAAGGTCAGATATGTCATGGAATATCCAAAGAATAAAAAAAGCTGCAAGTACAAGCACACCAAAAAGAAAAAGAAAAAAAAACCCAAACCAACCAACCGAAAAACTCCCAACCAACCAAAAAAAAAACCAACCAAAAAAAAACTTCAGAGAGAAGAAAGACAGATCAGATGTGAGAGAGACAAGCTACAAATAAATCATTACACACAATGCATATCTCAAATGTACATGCTCCAAGGACTTCTTGACTTCCCTCACTCTACTATGTTCTCATGATTTCTGAAAAGGCTATTTATGTCACTTATGTCATACATTTGTCCCACAAGTACATATTAAAGTATAAATATTTTTGCCTTGGTCTTTCATCACGGAGGAAATTATTTAATTTTACAGTTTTAATTTGTTTGGTTTTTCCCTCTGTAAACTCATGATGACTGGTCTACATCCTTAATTTAAGCAGCAATAGTTTTCAAACAGGTATCAGACATAGTTTTGTCATTTTATTATTCAGGAATTTGTTGATTTTTATTTTTTTTCTCCAAAATTGTATTAAAATATTCTGATCAATTCTCCTAGTTGCATGGTGTAAATCACTATGTCTGTATAATTATTTATCATGTAAGTCAGTGCAGTGAAGAAGAGAAATTGATACAAAAGCCAAACAGAATATAGATTATATATATGCTAGTTACATTCAGGATTCACCGAGCTGGTAGACTGACAATTTCCAGGAAACATAGTTAAGAAAAATATAGGGAGGAAAAATGGCAATATATTCTGATTTATTTGTGGATCATTGCTACTTTCCATGAAAGAAAGCTGACATCTCTTGGTCTTGTCCTAACTAGGTAGAACGAAGTCTAAAATCATTGACATCAGTGTATTCCTCAGGCCTGCTTGAGCTGTTCCCGTTTACACAAGCTGAAGGTCTGACCCTCTGTTCCACAAAATGCAAAGAACCATCAGAAATAGATTGCAATCAATTTCCCAAATGAAAACTGGTTGTTAATTGGATAATGGAAAGAGATGGCAAAAACAAACAGATCTGGCATTTCAAAAGGTTGGTGATGGTAGTGTAGGATCAATGAATTCATAAAGTATAAGACAATTTAGCTGAATTCCAAACAACGTGACATGAGCTCAGTGATTATATAAAAATCAGCTGATGTACAGCTCATAATACATCAATTAACTGAGCACTAAATAAAAAAGAAGTTCAAAGGATGTATTAGTCATTACATTTTTTCCTACATATATTTCTTTCATTTTTTTGTTGTTTGATTTTTAATTTTTAAGCAAAAGCCTGTGTGTTTACATAAAAGAAAGTTGAGAGGAGATAAAAGATTACAAAATGGTTTTTTCCTGATTAAACCTTAGGGATATTTAAAATCTCCAGATTTATTGTTCAGTATGGTTAGATAAACATCAATAGACAGGTTCTTTCCAGGCTATATATGACAGTCTGCTACTAGGTGGTTGCTTGTGTCTTTTGGTATCTGCTGCTAGATTATGTGATTAAGGGCTAATCACCATGAACACAAGGTTTTGGCAAGGAGTGAAGGAAAAATAACAGCTGGAGGTTTCCCGACAAGAGCAAAAAGAGCAACTTGACTTGGCTTCTCCCAGGGCTCTGGAAGAAAGAGGTTTGGAGGTAGTAGAAAGGGAGGGAACAAGGTGGATTCAAGAGGTGCAAGGATGTAAAAATAGAGAAGAGAGGGGATAAAAGGATCCAGCTGAATGTAAACCAGTTGCTGGTGAGTAGATCTCTCTAATCAAGTCCAACCGTTAACACTGCCAAGTCCAGCACTAAACCATGTCCCTAAGCACCATGTCTACACCTCTTTTAAATACCTCCAGGGATGGTCACTCAACCACTTCCCTGGGCAGCCTGTTCCAGTGATTGACAACCCTTTCAGTAAAGACATTTTTCCTAATGCCCGATCTAAACCTTCCCTGGCACAACTGGAGGCCATTTCTTCTCATCCTGTTGCTTTTTACTTGGGAGAAGAAACTGACCCCCACCTGGCTACAACCTCCTTTCAGGTAGTTGTAGAGAGTTATCAGCCTTCTTTTCTCCAGGCTAAACAACCCCAGTTCCCCCAGCCGCTCCTCATAAGACCTATTCTCTAGACCCTTCAACACTTTCGTTGCCCTTCTCTGGACACACTCCAGCATTTCAATGTTCTTTCTGTAGTGAGGGGTCTAAAACTGAACCCAGCACTTGAGGTGCGGCCTCACCAGTGCCGAGTACAGGGGGACGGTCACTTCCCTACTCCTGCTGGCCACACTATTTCTGATGCAAGCCAGGATGCTCTTGGCCTTCTTGGCTACCTGGGCACACTGCTGCCTCATATTCAGCTGGCTGTCAACCGCCACTTTCCAGCCACTCTTCCCCAAGCCTGTACCGTTGCCTGGGGTTGTTGTGACCCCAGTGCAGGACCCAGCACTGAGCCTTCTTGAACCTCATACAGTTGGCCTTGGTCCATTGATCCAGCTTGTGCAGATCCCTCTGTGGAGCCTTCCTACCCTCAAGCAGATCAACACTCCTGCCCAACTTGTTGTTGTCTGCAAACTTACTGAGTATGCACTCGATCTCCTCATCCAGATCATTGATAAAGACATTAAACAGAACTGGCCCCATTACTGAGCCCTGGCGAACATCACTGGTCACCAGCCACCAGTTGGATTTAACTCCTTTCACCACAACTCTTTAGGCCTGGACATCCAGTTGTTTTTTTTACCCAGCGAAGACTACACCCGTCCAAGCCATGAGTTTATCCAGGAGAACGCTGTGGGAAAACACTGACAAAGGCTTTACTAAAGTCCAGGTAGACAACATCCACAGCCTTTCCATCATCCACTAAGCAGGTTACTTTGTCGTAGAAGGAGATCAGGTTAGTCAAGCAGGACATGCTTTTCATGAACCCATGCTAACTGGGTCTGATCACCTGGTTGTCCTGTACATGCCATGTGATGGCACTCAAGATGATCTGCTCCATAACCTTCCCCAGCACCTAGGTCAGATTGACAGACCTGTAGTTCCCCAGATCCTCTTTCTGGCCCTTCTTCTAGATGGACATCACCTTTGCTAACTTCCAGTCAACTGGGACCTCCCAGTTAGCCAGGAATGCTGATAAATGATGGAAAGTGGCTTGGTGTGCACTTGCACCAGCTCCCTCAGCACCCTTGGGTGGATCCCATCCAGTCCCATAACCTGTGTGTGTCTAAGTGGTGTAGAAGGTCACTAACCATCCCCTTGGGTTATAGGGGCTTCATTCTGCTCCTCGTCCCTGTCTTCCAGCTCAGGGTCCTGGTACCCAGAGAACAACTGGTCTTACTGCTGAAGACTGAGGCAAAGAAGTTGCTCAGCCTTTTCCTCATCCTTTTTCATTATGTTTCCCTATGCATCTGATAAAAGACAGAGCTTCTCCTTAGCCCTCCTTTTGTTGCTAATGTATTTATAGAAATATTTTTTATTGTCTTTTACAGCAGTAGCCAGATTAAGTTCTAGTCTGGCTTTGGCCCTTCTAATTTTCTCCCTGCACAACATCACGATATCCTTGCAGTCCTCCCAAGTGGCCTGCCCCTTCTTCCAAAGGCCATAAACTCTCCTTTTTTTCCCGAGGTCCAGCCAAAGCTCTCAGTTCAGCCAGGCCAGTCTTCTTCCCTGCTGGCTCATCTTTCAGCACATGGGCATGGCCTGCTTTTGCGCCTTTAAGATTTCCTTCCTGAAGAATGTCCAGCCTTCCTGGACTCAAGGTGTGCTATCTAGTGTATTGCAAACAGCATTGAAGCACAATCTAATGCCTCACACACAGTGAAATACTTTGCAGAAGAGAAAAATTTGTAATAGTTCTGAATTACACTTTTCAAATTTATTTGTTGGGGGGAAAATGATGTTTTCTTCCATGTCATAAGATTAAGAGAATGACCATACTCTGCTGAATGAAAGATTGTTCAAGCTTAATAGTCTCTTAGGGATAGTGGCCATAAGAAATACTTACAAAAATGTTGAGATGACTACACAAGAGTATCTCATTTCTCTATTTGTTTAGTAACTTTCAATTAATTATTCCTCCCTTGTCTAGCCTTCTCAAGCTGAGAACAAATAGGAAAAGCTGGACTTCCAAAAAGCAGATAGGGATTGCTTTCACAAAGCTTTGAGGGATCACAGGGTCTCTTCTGCCAGTTCTTCCGAGCAAGATGAATTGAGGGACAGATCTGTGACTTCAATTCCCCTTTTCTTTCCTTTCCCTGAACTTGCCCATAAACCAGGTCCCTGGGACATTTCCGGGGTTGCATGTCAGTACCTTTTTTTTTTTTAATACATCTAAATATACTGTGAGATACACATACACTGCTATTTCCAGATGCTATTATGAGATACAAGGAAATTAAGGGACCTCTTTATGTCACAAGAAAAATCTATGGTAAATCAGGCAATTCAGCTTTGAGTTCTCAACTCCCAGGTTACTGACTAATAAAATACACCAAAACTTAGTTACACCTGGCAGTTTCAGCTCTGTATTATTACAGGAAGATGGAATGTAGCAGACATCAAGGTGGCTTTTAACTCAAATGACTCTTTAGCTCTATTAGAATCAATCAATTTTTCTTCAACTAGCCAAAAAGCAAGCAAACTGAATCCAGAGAAAAAAAAAAAGAAACAAATAGTAAAAGTCTTTTATGCTCTGGGGAATATAATAGGATCTGGACTGGACTCCTAACTATCTTATTCAGAAAATGCTTTAAAATATTTAAAATCTATTTGGCTCATTCTGCCAGAGAGTCAAGAAATTCATCAGGATATAAAGGTATTTGTGGTCTGCAGGGAATAGTATAAAATGGATGGCCACTGTTACCTCTGAATAACTTATTTGTCACATTTGAGTCATAACATTTCACAGTCTAATGAGGATAAATGTACAGTTTTATGTGTTTAATTTACATATGTAAAACTGAATTGAGCATTTCTGTGCATACCATAGAACCGTAAATAGCAGTAGATTCGTGATAACAGCATTAGCTACAGCAGGTTCGTGAATTACTGTGTAATACATCCCTTTACAATTTCAATACAGCCCATTTTTCTTCTCCCTTTTTGCTGCTGCTCTACATGCTATATCTGGGAAGCTGGAGACTAAATATAGCATTCACTATGCCTTGAACTGGGATGGATGGATAGTCTGAAGATGTCTCTGAAGATTATGTGTCTATCATGCCGTGAATATTCATGTTTCAGAGAAAATGTGTCCTTGGTTATTCCAACAGAATTGTACCTTTTGTTAACCCTGGGCCACATTTAGAAAGGAAAGGAGGACCAGCAGGGTCAGAAGAAGAGCAAGGGGAAGTTTAATACTCTCTTGTTTTCTGCCTATCAGTGCTTTCCCTATTTTTTATAATCTTTTCTTAAGCACCCTCTACCATTCAGAGGATACAGGGGTAGAAGGGATATCTAGGCTTGTATGGCCTTCCTCCCCACCCAAGTGGTCAGGAAGCTTAGGCTTCCTCCTGCTCTGAGGGGTTCATTCCATTTTTTAGTCCAGTATTGTGGTGGGTTGACCCTGGCTGAGGGCCAGGTGCCCACCAGAGCCTCTCTATCACTCCCCTCTTTCATTAGACAGGGGAGAAAAGGTACAATGAAAAAAAAACTTACGGGTCGAGATAAGGACAGGGAGAGATCATTCTCTAATTATCATCACGAGCAAAACAGACCGAACTTAGAGAGGGAATTCCTCTTATTTATTACTAAGCAAAACAGAGTAGAGGAATGAGAAATCAAACCAAAATCTTAAAACACCTCCCCCCACCCCTCCCATCTTCCCGGGCTCAACTTCACTCCTGGCTTCAACCTCCGCCCCCCTCAGCGGCACAGGGGGACGGGGAGTGGAGGTTACGGTCAGTTCATCACGTGGTGTTTCTGCCGCTTCTTCATCCTCAGGGGGAGGACTCCTCTCATTGTTCCCCCGCTCCAGTGTGGGGTCCCTCTCACGGGAGACAGTCCTTCACGACCTTCTCCAACATGAGTCTCCTCCACGGGGTGCAGACCTTCAGGAGCAAACTGCTCCAGCGTGGGTCCCCCATGGGGTCACAAGTCCTGTCAGCAAACCTGCTCTGGCGTGGGCTCCTCTCTCCACGGGGCCACAGGTCCTGCCAGGAGCTTGCTCCAGCGTGGGCTTCCCACGGGGCCACAGCCTCCTTCAGGTGTCTCCACCTGCTCCGGTGCGGGGTCCTCCATGGGCTGCAGGTGGAATCTCTACACCCCCTCATCCTCCCTCCATGGGCTGCAGGGGGACAGCCTGCTTCACCATGGTCTTCACCACGGGCTGCAGGGGAATCTTGCTCCGGCGCCTGGAGAACCTCCTCCCCCTCCTTCTGCACTGACCTTGGTGTCTGCAGATGTTCTTACATCTTCTTACTCCTCTCTCTGGCTGCAAAAGCGCTCTCTAACTGTTTTTCTCTTTCTTAAATATGTTATCACAGAGGCGCTGATTGGCTTGGCCTTGGCCAGCGGTGGGTCCATCTTGGAGCCGGCTGGCATTGGCTCTATCAGACACAGGGGAAGCTTCTGGCAGCTTCTCACAGAAGCCACCCCTGTAGCCCCACCCCCCGCTACCAAAACCTTGCCACGCAAAACCAACACAAGTATAAAGTTTGAAAATAGGTCAGGAAATGAAACCCGAAATACCTTTTTGAGATAAGATCTCTAACCATTAGGTGAAGAATTTCTTGTATACTTTAACCTTCACTATCAGTGAAAGGGCAGCAATTAGGAACTTCTCCCTGGGACAAGAAAGTAAAAGCTTTAACCTCTTTTATCCCCAATCAGTTCTTTCAAAATATATGTGTTTAAGTCTATAATAGAGAATGGATTCTAGACTCAGGAACCAGGTAGTGATTGAGTTTGTATTTATACCTGTGTTCAGTGTTTCCCACTTGTTATATCGAAGACATTTTCCAAATCTCTGGCCATGTCATGGGGTTGGGTTTTTTTTCAGATTTTGTTGGCTCTTCTATTGAGGTACATTGCTCTTTCCCTGTGTTATACTGATGACTTGTGCTATCAGATTTTGGATCCTATTCTGATGCTTCCTACTTAAGACTGAAAGTCTGACTCTCTCCTGCCATTGTATATATTCTATATGTAGTGAATATAACAGTGCATATGAATTTATCTTTCATTGTTAAGTGCCCACATTGCAGATAGCCTGATTGTACAGTGAGAATATTTTTTTCAAGGCTCACAGCAACGTCTAGGAAAAAACAGGAGGAACTTATGTATGTTTATTCAATACACCCTGAGAGGTAGCTATGTCCCTTCCTCAGGAATCATACCTTGAATTTAACATTTTCAGAGAATAAAATCGATTGAGAATTTTCATTTAAAACATGTCTGCATTTCATAAAAGAATGACCAGACTTATGTTAGTTTGGTGTACTGCTGCCGAGAACCAGGAAGGTTTTCAAACAGCCTTTCTGAAAAGCTGTTTAGGAACCAGGATACACAGAGGCTGTTGCTTTGAGTTAGCTTTTACATGTGAACTACTCTGGACTTCCAGCTGCACAGGTCATCTGGCTCCTCGTATTGCCAGACTTCAGGAGAATGGGGAATCAGCTCATCAGTGAATTCATGCTGGCCAGACAGAAAGGTGCAAAATCTGTGATGTCCCTAGGACAGAGCCGCCCAAATAGATGGTCCTGTCAACTTCTAATGCATACTGTAAAAAATTGTGTCAATTTTAGCCATTTGCTGCTGATTCTTGGGGAGCACACGACTTCTCTAGCACAAAGACTTGATATTTCTTATGTGCTTCTTATTTTTTCAGGCTATTCTTTTTTTTTTTTTTTTTTTTTTTCCCCCAGGAATACTGGGGGATAGTAATTTTCTTCCAAGTAAATTTGCAGATCTGAACTTTTTGTGTAAAATTCTATTTAGTTAATTTCTTTTCCATGCCCCTGTTCCTCATGCAAAGCATACAGCAAATCTAGAGTTCAGACCTACTTTTGTATTTTCAGATATGATTTGCTTTGGACTTTTTGCAAACACTTGGGTTCTACAGCATTATAATGCATTCCATCATAGTAGTCTTCACTAAAGAAATAGTCAGAATTAGAGAAGCTTTAACAGAAACTGTGTATTTATATGCAGAAGAAATATTCAGTCACATAGTAGTTAAAACTGTCAGAGATTTCTAAAATAAACCAAAATGAACTCTGTACTTAATATTTTAAACCAAATCCCTTGGGATTATAAAGAGACCTTCATGGGGACAGATTACACATCTGTTGACTTGGGATGGGAGGATTTATGCATTCTTCTGCAACATCTGGTACTTGTGAACATCAGGGAAGATGACAGTCTATAGGTCTGATCCAGTATAGCAATTCCATTACTACATAAAATCTGGACAATTATATTAATCCCTTGTTTTCTGAAGCACTAATTCTCAGTTTGGATTTCAAAACATGAAAGAACAGTGATTGCAACATTGTTTTAGTGCCAAATGATAACAAGAACAACACCTATTAAACAGTAATATGAAGATCCATATCTAATTGCTTTGCCAATTATGATGAAAAATTAACATAAACAATTAAGTTTTAATTATGTCCATTTAAATATTTTAAGCAGAATCTATTTAAAAGAGATGATTAGGCTTTAACTGAGATATTTCAAAGCAGCTACAAGTTATCAACCAACCCACTTCCAAAGTGTCAATTAGCACACTTTAGCTACCTTTTTATTGATATCCAAATGGTTTTTGAGATGCCAGCAAAATGTTTTAATATAACTATATGCCTGATAAGTTAATAAAATCATAACAGATTGCTTTCTGATGTCTAATTTTGAATTAATAACATTATATCTAAATTTTCTCAGTCAGCAATCATCTAGCTTTTAATTACATTACAAAAGAAAACTTGCAATATTAAGTCTATAATTAATATCTTAATTGAGGCGGGAAGTTATAACAATAAAAAGGTTGTTGAAAAGAGCATTTATTTTTATCTTATTTCATGATTCCCTATGTTCCCTTTAAAACAGAAACAGTATGCATATTATTCATGAAATTCTAAACCTGTTGTATTTAGAATTAATGGGACTTTCTACATTGAATAAATTAAAGTAGATTCAGGCTGCATCTATACTGCTTTTGTTTAGTAAATAAGCATGCAGTGCATCATTTTCCTAGCCCCAAGAATTCTTAACTTAATGAACACATGACATTAACGCACAACAAAATTGTCTGGGTTTGCAAATCTTGATTTTTTAGGTTTGTGGTCCAGCTAGGGGAGTTCATAGTACCCTCTTGCAGTTCCTTTTGCAACGCATGGGGAAACTTTGGTGAGTCCCAGTCCATATTCCAGCAAATGTGTGAGGAACCCAAGAAGCAAAATGTCCTCATTCTGTTCCCTCTTCTGCCATGAGGAAACTCCAACCCATTATCTGGCTGTGCATACGGTGTCACAGGTAGAGCTTTTGCTTGTATGCTTGTTGGACACTCTTTGAAGAACAAAAATCTCAGCAGGATGAATCTGACAAAGCCAGACAAAAGCACCTTTGCTAGCAGGCTTGCTGATCTAGTGAGGAGACTTAGGTTAGCCCTGGGGTGGAGACCAAAGCCCAAAGAGAAATTTGCTACAGGGAGAAGAGGGAGGAAGCTTGTGAAAACAGTGTGACAATGGGGAGGTGGTCAACCTGTCCTTGAGAAAGCAACTTGGGAACCAAGCAGGAGGAATTAGAGGTCTGTCCAGAATCACAGATCTAGTGGTTCACTGGGATTATTGCCTGGAGTGCTGTTCTACATGGATACAGGCTTTTTAGGAAAGGCAGGCAGAAAAGATGGGAGGTGGGGAGTGTGTTCTTTCAGAAAAGGGGTGGCTTGACTGCACAAGACTTTGCTATTGAGGTTATGGACCATATGAGAGCTTATGGGTCAGGTCTCACAGGGCACTGTACTGTAGTGGAAGAATGAGATTTAGATAACTATACCTAAAATTTCCCATCTGGTTCTCTATTCTGAGCTGAACAAGGACAAGGAAATGTCCTTTGATACAAGTAATCTGAAGAAGGAAACATAAAATCATACTCTAGAGAAGATAGCAAAGAAATTATATTTCATTAAAATTTGTCCACTTGATTTGGTTTCCTTTGGACTTGTAAGCATAAACCTGTCTTCAAAGGAATGGCATGGGAAAACAGGAGTCATGTCATACATGTTTTTTTCCTACAAAACAAGTTCTGCCTGTATGAGATACAGATATGAGATCACCCTATTCATGACCTGAATAAGATCTTTGAAACACAATGTTGATGAACTCCACTGGGACATCATGGATTTATCCTGCCCTCCTTCGACCATTATCTATCTTATCTAAACAAAATGTAGCTTTAAGACAGAGAGTAATACCAGAAGCAAAAATTACAAGGTTATGTCCTGTCTCAAAATCTAAGGAACACAGAGATTGTTTTGGTACCAATGTTCATATTTGACAAAACAATATGAACATCCGGTACCAATGTTCATACTGGATTTGCCAAGTTTGGACAAGTAGCTTGAAGCCATTTTACTGAAGCCTTAAGAACTATTTGTATAAACTACATGTTTATTACTCCTTTGTCACCAGAACATGCATATTTTAAAGAGAGGAAAGTGTAGAATACGAATAGAGATTTTCCCTAGCACCATAGCTTTTTATTCTTTTTGTGCTTAAATGACTTGTTAGGGTTTAATCTTATTGCTTTATTTTTCTTTCTTCTCCTCCTCTTTTTCCTCTGATTCCAGTTCATGTAGCTAATCTCAAAAGGAGAGATATTCACTCAATTGAGTGACCTACGTATTGGATAATTAAATTAAGCAATATCACACAATAGGCTGTGTATACAAATCTGTGTAATTACAGTTCATTGTGCAATGGCTTTTGCAAATCAAGCAACACAGCACAGTGATTCACCTTAATCAATCAAACAGCGTCTTCAGTCATAGGCTTGCCAAGCTGGTGAAGAGGGCTTTAAACTAAAGTTGCTGGAGGAGGGGAACTTCAATCCATCCCATTCCTCCCAGTTTGATGCCAGTGGCAGCAAGAGGTGCCAGAGCTGGGAGAAGGATCACAGGTCAGCAGGAGAGCACCTGAAGTGCAGCACAAAGGAATTCCAGCCAGTCAGTCAGCTTCATCGGGGGCCCAACTGGAATGCCGCTATGCAAACGCACATAGCATGGGCAATAAACAACAGGAGATGGGGCAATAAACAAGAGGAGATGGAGACGTGCTCACACCTGCAGGGCTATGATCTCATTGGCATCACAGAGACGTGTTGGGTTGGCTGCTATGACTGGAGTGTTGGGATGGAAGGGTACAGGCTCGTTAGGAAGGACAGGCAGGGAAGACAAAGAGGGGGTGTCAGCCTCTAGGTCAGTGACCAGCTGGAGTGCACGGAGCTCCACCTGGGGATGGATGAAGAGTCAATCCAGAGCTTATGGGTCAGGATGAAAGGGAGGGCAGAGGCAGATGACACTGTAGTGGGGGTCTGCTACAGGCCAGCTGACCAGGAAGACTGAGCACGTGAGGCCCTCTATAGATAGGATCGAACTCACATTCAGAAGCCCTGGTCCTCATGGGGGACTTCAACTACCTTGATATCTGTTGGAGGGACAACACACCAAGACATAACCAATCCAAGAGGTTCCTGGAATGCATTGATGAAAACTTCCTTCTCCAAGTGATAGAGGGGCCAATGAGGAGAGGTGCCATGCTGGACCTTGTTCTCACTAAAAAGTGGGGGCTGGTGGCATCTGTGGAGACTGCAGCATTGGCTGCAGTGACCATGAAATGGTTGGAGTTCAAGATCTTTTTTACAAGGGCATGTAGTGATAGGACAAGAGGTAATGGCTTTAAGCTGAAGAAGGGAAGATTTAGATTAGACATTAGGAAGAAATTCTTTACTATGAGGGTGCTGAGGCCCTGGCCCAGGTTGCCCAGAGAAGCTGTGGCTGCCCCTGGCTCCCTGGCAGTGTTCAAGGCCAGGTTGGATGGGGTTTTGGACAACGTGGTCTAGTGGAGGGTGTCCCTGCCCATGGCAGGGGGGTTGGAACTAGATGGACTTCAAGGTCCCTTCCAACCCAAACCGTTCTGTGATTCTGTAGTCTTCCTGGAATGCGCTTCCTGGTGTGTATGATGGTTTTGAACTCTGGACACTGTAGAGATTAATTTCTGTCTGCTTCCTAATGAACAATAACATTTTCATTATTCTCTTGAAAAAAAGCAAGGATTCATAATTCCTTTTTAAACTGTTTCACAATTTGTGGGATTTTATGTTTGTAATTTTGGGTCTATTGGAAAGCATAAAGCTGCACACTTGGCCTATGCTGTAATTTCCCATTTCTCCCTTTCTGTAAAATGCACTGTTAATAATTCAATAATGTCTCAATTAATAACAGTAATGACTTGATAAAGGAGATTGTTTTTCCTTATTCTTTCTTCCTTTCTTTCTTTCTTTCTTTCTTTCTTTCTTTCTTTCTTTCTTTCTCTCTCTCTCTCTTTCTTTCTTTCTTTCTTTCATTGAATGAGCATATATTGTGATCTAGAAGCATGGAAGACCATGATCAGTATAGATCTGTCAAAGAATTTTCTAAGTTCTTCACTGTTGCATCTAGATATTGTATTTTCAAGTCTCCCTTGATAGCATATCACAAACATCCACACAACCCTCTGAACAGTATTTGATTCATATTTTGTTTAGTAAGTGAACGTGTAGATTCTTTCCTGCTTCTGTTCTGGTCTGTGTTACAAGATTGGTGCATGTATATGTCTATATATTGTGAAACCCCCACCAAAACTTTCTGAGATAAAGAAGTCATTTTTTATTGATAGGATATTCAAGCAAGCACAGAAAAGATCTGTGACTAACTCAAACTGCCTGAAGTGCAGATCATTGTTTAATCAGAAGATCGCCCCTTCTTCAACGAAGAGTCTAACTCCCATTTCAATTTTTCCACCTTTAAGATGTACTCTGTCATTATATCAAACACTACGCCCAAACACTCTGCAAAATATCATCATCCTCAAAAGTAAAAGAAGTTTTACAATAATGTATCTAGTGTAATAGGATGGTTTATATAATTCAGAGTGCGGAGGGATTAAGATCTGAATTTATTACAGATCAATAACAGATTTCTCTCTCATCTCGCATCATAACATATTTTGCTGGGCCTTCTCAGGTCCAGTATCTGAGCTCTGGATGGCCTTGGCTCAATTTTCAGTTATAATCCAAATGATTCAGTGATCCATAGGAGCAATTAAACGACCTCTTATAAAAAGAAAATATACTCCTTTTAATACTCCCTGCAGTTCTGAAATCAGCAATTTGAAGTGAATGGAAATCTATTTGGATTGTATAGATTTATTTTTTTAAAAAATAAGTCTTTCTGACATAATTAAACTTGATTCCAGCAGGTTCTGTACGGCCATGTGTTATGACGCTGGGTCAGGAATAAAATGTTTTCATCATATCACTATTGAACCTTTTTTATTTATTGCATTGGAGAAATGAATGTAGCATTAATTTTAGCATGAGAGTAAAAATATAGTACATTGCTTTCTAATCACAATCTGACACACAAATTTTACTACAGTAGCGACAGATGTTATCTCCGTTATCTGTACTTTAAACAATTTTTGAAATAAATGTTTTAGACATTAATCAACTTCAGTTCTCTTTCAAAAGTTCTGATTTTTCCCATACGTGCCTTTTTTAAGAGGCTTTACTTTTGAGAGTTCTTACATCTTTCTGAACAGAAGTTCATGAGTCTCTCCAGTGATACATTAAGATATAGCCCGAGATCCTCTGCTTGCTAAATTGTTTATTTCATTACTTCCTGTTGCCATTTAGCAACACCCCCCCCCCCCCCAAAAACACCAAACACTAAAAACCCACCCCTAAATCCTGTAATAAAATTAGTAGTTTTAGGCTATGTTTATAAACATGCTGTAGATTAATAATGCTTGAATATTTGGATTTTAGCCTGGGTATATATCAGCATGTAGCAACCAGATATTATTTTATTCAGACAGCATGTCCCCTGATCCAATTCATATTTTAATAATCCAGAATTCATCTATGGGACAAATGAATATAAGATTAACTGAAGAACAAAAAGATAAATAAAACAGTAATAAAACACAGAAGTCAAGACATTGTGTAAATTGCAGTATTAAATTCATAAATCTGTAGACTTGATCCTCCTTTCATCCATTTTGTTCTCCTTTTGATTTCTTGCTGGGTATGAGATTTATATAGTTTTTCTCTTGCTGGGATGTAAAACATGACTCACCTGGAAAAATGAGAGAAAAACAGTGGGATTCAACTCACAGATTATAATACCGCAATTTCGGAGAGAGATAAAAAGAGTTTACATTTGTGGTGGGACAGTGAACCTATACAAGTTCTATGTGAAGAAAATGAGGAGTGGAGTTTAAGCAGCAACAAAGGCAGTCTAGGTTACACAGAAGAGCTTTTCATCTACAGAAAAATTGCTGGAACAGGACATCATGTGAATTTTTGCAATCTGAAAATCTGCAACTCCATTTTTCTAATTCCAGCTTAGACAAATGTTTGTAATGAACTTTTATGATTAATCCTATCTCTGTGCAAAAGATTGGAGACAGCACAAACGACCTCTTGAAATTCCATCCTGCCAGATTTTCTGTCATAAATAATTTTTAAACATTTACACTTTGAGATAAACATTTTGCAAGATACTGATATGAAAAAGGTATGTAGTAAGACGAGGAAAAATGTAAGTACAAATTTGTAAAGTATCATCATTCAGGACCCTATATCCCAAGCAAAGATGTTTCAAATGCAGAAAATAAAATAGTCGAGAAGGGAATCCTTTCTTTGTAACATTGCCACAAGAGAGGCAACCAGGAGAGGCTGCTCACAAAAAAGGGTCAAATGGGCTGGTCATTGCGATTCAACTTTCACTTGTCAGTCTATAAAAGTCAGCATTGGAAGGTTGTGAGGCTGTGAAATAAATTTATCCTAAGAAAGCATAATTATGACAGACCTCAGTCATAAGAGTGGTAAACATGAATGAATTATAATGAGATCAGTGAAAATGCTTTTTTGTTTGTTTGTTTTTTCTTTGTAGACAGCTGTAAAAATAGGAAAAAAGTCTCTGATAATTCCAAGTGAAGTTGATTTTACTGTTTTACTGAGCATTTTTGCTTGCATTTTTGGACATGATAGTTCTTATTTTTTTTGTGTTTATAGACAATAAACAAGAAGGTTCCTGGGGCGGGTATTTTTGGTTCAAATTTTCATTGTAGCTCTCTCTAGTGACTTTGAGAAACCAATTTACTGAACATCTTAATGATCAAAAAGAAACATGAAGCAAAGTATTAACTGCATGTTAAGATACTTAGTAAATATTTGAGGATAAAAGAAAATATATTGATTACATCTAGAATAATGAAGTTTTCCAAATAAACAAACAAGAGCAATTAAAGCACACTAAACCAATCAGAAACTGCAATCTGTGCCTAAATATTTGGGTCTAGATCCATAAGTGATATGTCAGGTGCTGTGCCCTGTGCACCACTTTCACTGGAGCTCTGCCAGTTCATGTTGCCTGAAGATTTAGCTTTCAATATTAATCAGTGTACAGTTGTTGAAAGTTCTTTGTAAAGTTTCAGCTTCTTCTTAGTAGGCAATCTTTTTCAGAGGTTTTGACTTACATTTATAAAATGCTTCTAAAGCATCCTCTGAAGATTTTTATTGAGTTTGGGTTTATTTCATTTTATGTATGTAATGTTAGAAATGCCTTTTTTTCATGGTTCCCAGTGGAAAGCAAGTGTCAAAGCAGTAGGACACGTCTTTCAAGCCTTCCTTTCTGAAACTTCCTAGAGAAATTAAATGTATACTACAAAATATGTCAAATGTTCAGGCAAACAAATTCTCCAGACAGCAGTTCAAACATTTGTATGCTAGTAACCTAACTGTGAGAAAAAAGGTTGAGAAAAAAATGTAGCCATATCAGGAAATTCCGGAGGAGTTGTCAGGGGGTATGGAAGGACTCAATGCCTCCAGGCAGAATGGTTGGTTCAACTTCCATGTTGCTGAATACCTCTTCTCACTTTCACCTCATGGAGCAGGGGCAATGTCCACCGCAAGTATTGGCTATCCTCCTTCAAAATAGAGATCTAGTGGGACCTCTGTAGGAAAGTAATGTTTCATGAACACAACCAAGTGATGCTCCATAGAAGGACCAGCTCCCTGTATAATTTTGTTTTCTTCCTGTCATCAACTTCTTTATTTGGGCAGGAAGATATCTTTGAGAAAATGCCTAAAAAGTTACATCAGTTTTTAAATTTGAAAATTCAAGTTGCGGAAGATATTAGGGGGGTGAAGGAGAAGAGATGCTAAGCTGGATGGGGATGCATATATATGCATTCACCATCTCTGCTATCTGTGATAGAATTCTCACATAGTTCCACAGAAAATGCCTTTCTCCACTCCCTTAGCTGCTTCCAGATCTATTTGAATCTACCCCACTCCGTACCTTCTACTCAATGACTTGAGGCTGCATAGTATAATGACCAGCCAAATTTTGTCTGAAACGCTATTTATTCTTTTGTTCCACCAACCCAGCAGGGAACAGCATGTGCCTCAAGATCAGAGGGACTTCTGTATTTCAAGAGCCAACTCCTGCTATGACTACCACCCAAACTTCCAAAAAAGAGCTGGTCAGAAAGCAGAAGCAAGTGTGAACAAGTATGTAATGTCTAGCACTTCCCACTTTTGTATATTAGAAGCATGCTTGTTTTGTTTTGTCTTACTGCTTATTTTTTCTGTTCTCCTGATGTATCACAAATAGGTAAGTAGGTGCAATTAAGAGGTTGTTCATCTGCAGCTGGTGAAGAAGACAGGGAATGAACTGTTGAAAACAAACAAACAAACAAAAATGGAAAAATTTTATAATCTCATTTTCATCTTATGAGTAAAAACCAGAGATAAGTAAAATCTATTTTTCTTTCCTATTGAAAAATGTAATTTTCTTCTGCTTTTGAGAAGCAGAAGATAATTATTTACTTCCTGTTTGCTTTTTGAACCCTCAAACTATCCTTTTATTCTTTTCTCTTTCCTTTCAGTTTTACCATTATTAAAAATGGACATTTAATGTTGATTTCAATATTTTAATCAACTTTCAATTTATTCCAATAAAAAAAAATTGATTAAAATGTTTTAATTATGGTTGTGTTATCTTATAAACAGGAAGATTTGATACAACAGGCTTAGAATTTAGTACAGGTCAGCTTCAACCCAAAATTCAATATTATCAATAAGATATATAATCTCTCTAATAGTCAAATATCAGCTCAGCTGAAGTATGTTGTAGTATCCTTACTCACTTCACAGATACCTCTTGAACAATGTATACTGACAATGATGACAACCCAAATTTCGCACTTGGAAGTGAATTGCCTTAATCCATATTAATGTGCTAATTATATGATTTATGAAGTTGGCAATTATCTACAGTTCTAAGGATTTCTGTGTCAGCTGCAGGTAAACATACTTTGAAGACTCACCACAGCTCATCAGAAAAAATCTCCTTGGTGATACAGAATGCTGTTACAGAGTAGATGTGCCTCACCATTATAAGTCAGTATATAATGTGAAATTAAACATGGTACTTGTCTGTGAAGAGAACGCATTTCAAAAGCAAACAAAATAAATTCTTTGTGGGTGTATATCCAAAACACAAACCAAATATTCAAAGAAAAAAGAATTTAATTTAATATTTTGAAACATTTCTTTAATCTATAAAAATCTCTGCACTGTTTCTAATACATTGATTAACATTTATAGCTTTCATGCAACGATCTGCAAAAATTATATTTTTACCTGTCAAATAATCTGTCCATTAGTACTTCAGGAAGAAAACTCCACATTCCACACCATTATGACAGTTGTAAAATATTGATTATTCTATTGTCTTGTGTTCAGGAGGCTCAGGAAGTTAAGGAAGAAAAATTAAAGCAACTACACCCAATTTACTCAGAAAATACAGTAACAGCTTGCACAAATTTTGCTACCTACCTACAAAAAAAGATGTAAGAAAAAGAACCTGACTTTATGACCTCTATCAATATAAGTAAATCCTACACTGAATAATCCTGTAATGAAACTATGCAAGAGTACAAATTTCAGCCATATTATAAAACTATCTTGAACAGAATGCTAGAATGATTTGATGTCAGAAGTATGTATTCATCTAGCTATTAATCTTTTGATTTTAAGGAAATCATAGTAAATAGAATTAAGTACACCTTAAGAAATTATCTAGTCATCCTCCAAGAATGACACCTCAATGACTCCTGATTGATGGCTTATGTTTAATATTGTTCCACATGACTATATGTTAGCACAGTATACCTATGTGTTATCAGACTTTCTCCTCTCTCTCTCTCCTCCTCCTCCACTTTTACTGTAATAGATATCATCGGTTTTTAGGTAATACAGACCATGTTTTCCCCTTGAACATCTGGTTACAGATTTCAATTGTAATAAGAATTGCATTCCACGCCCCTACAAAACATGCAAACGTGTGTGATAAAAAAAAAGAATGCAAACTAGTATAGTCATTCCTGTTGTTCTTCCAACAATGTTTTTACGTTTTTAAAAAAACTTAATTCCATTATCGAAACTTTCCTCACATGTAGTTCTTCTACTTTAATGACATGTTGAACTGTTTACATACATAACTAAATAACTTGAATATAGTTACTTTACAATATGCAGGAGTTTCTATCCAAAATAATATAAGCATTTGTGTTTACACAATCATTAAACACAATGAGAAATTTTGTTTGAGGTGAGCACTAGTTGTTTTATCTCCTGAATTAAATAACTTTTAATCAATTAATAGAATGGAAAACTATGGTGATTTTTTATTATTATTATTTAGTTTTACTTTAGTAAAAACTCATGGGGAAATTTTACTGCAGGGTCAGTTTAAATGGATTATTCATGCCAGTAAGAACCAGCATAGATAAACTATGTGAAGGGAGCAGATCTCCAAATAGTTCTCTTCTCGGCCCAGTGTTGTCTCCTGACATTTGCTGTTCACCATCTAAGGTCTCCCGAGCCTTATCAGCTGTGCCAGTGACAGGAGGACACTTTCAGGCTGTTCTTCAGCTGAATCTTTGAAGAAGTGAATTCCCCAAATGGCGGTGTAGGTTGTAGGCAGAAGTGAGGCACAGAATGTGGTGGCACTGCCCATGGTCCATGTAAGCCTTTTGTGGTTCTTCCCACCTGGGACAGGATTTACCTGAAACATCAAAGATGAGAAGGCAGCTTTGGGGACTCAAATCATTCCTATCTACTTTCAGTACGGACATGACGGAGTGGATGTCATCATGAAATGTCTTATCTGGACACTTTTGTTGCATGGCACATTTCAGAGAAAAATATCCTACAAGCTGGCTTCCAGGGATAGGAATTTAGGCAAGGAGAGGTTACCAACTTGCTCTAGAGTGGAAGAGGCCAAATGGCCATGATCAAGAATACTACAGAAGTCTATGCTGGCAGGAATGAAGCTGCACAGGTTGATCATGAACAGTTGGTGCTACAAGCTGTTAAGTTTAACTGCTGCTGCTGCCCTCTGGGGCAGTTTAACTCAAAACGTTTGAAAATGAGCTATTTAGAAGGAGCAAGAAATCTCCTGGCTAAGAGGTCAAATGCTGCGGAAAGAGATAGAAAAACTCCACATGAAAAAGTCTGAATCTGCTGTGATTAATAAATAATTATAGGCATTTAGATGTATAATCTCAGAGCTCCGAGATATTTTTTAATGGTCTGATTGGCATTTATTACAGAAGTATAGATGAGTAAGAGTGTATGGGCAGTTTCTGTTGTTTATTTTTTGTTGTTTGTTTAATGGATCTCCCAAAACTGACTCCATTTGGAATGTACGAAATCCAAATGCAGGTTCCTGGGGACAGAAGTGTCCAGCTGGAAAGCTCTCTGTTAAATTGCTGAGTATTATTGCAATAGCATTGACTTCCAGAAAGCAATGTTGTTTTCTGCCATCTGAAAACTCCATCTCTCTCTGTTTATTACAAAACCTTGGGGCCCTCTGTGGCCCTATCAGTCTCTGCCATGGTCTATAGAACTGGAAGAGAAATTTTCCATTCCTTGAGCTGAACAAGGCTGATGTTAGGCTAGACCCCAGGCATGGTCTGTGACAATGAGTGAGGCTATGGTATAATGAGGGAAAAAGTAGGGATGAGGGTTGAAAGGCTGCACATCTGTCTGTTAGAAATTCCAGTATGAATGTAGCTAGTCATTTTGAGAATTAGATATCCTCTGAATTTAGCTGAGTGGAAATGTGACAGACAAAGTCCATGACTTTATGTGGGACAAATATAATAACAGGGAGAGAAAGGTGAAGTCACAGGGCTAAAACCAAGGTTGGGAATCCTGATTACAGCAGAGGTGCTCAGCAGCTGATGGTGATGAGAGAAGATCTCTATTCCAACACTTACTGTGACATACAGTCGTGATTTTAGGTTGTTGGATGAGAATGAACATCTTTAATCACATTTAGCAACTGAAAAATAAAGTATAAATCCAGGAACATAAAAGTTCCTTTTGAAATCTGAGCACCCAGGCACCCAGCTTTTTACTCTCTCATACAAAAGTTTAATTTCAAGTACTTTGATTAATATGTAATATTTTCAAAAAGAGAAAAGAAAAAGAATTATCTGCATCCCCCAAAGCACTCTCACTAGTTAATTCCACAGCAAAGCCATCCATCACGAGTGATCAAGTTCACTGGTTATCTCATCAAAACCCACAATACCAGGGGACTATTCCAGCCCTTAATTAGAACATCAGTGAAGAAGTCAAGCCAACAAAATATGTAACTCATCCCACTTAATCAGTTTCTTGGAATTAGACAAAAAAGTCTCACTTTCAGACTGACAGTTTAAGATATGCAAAGGGATTGACTTTCCAAAGAAAGCCACCCGAACATGCATATTTTATTTAGCAGTGAAAAAAATTATAGTTTTACAAATCTTCATTTAGACTGCTTCATCTCCTTTCTCTTGTTCATGAGGTTCTTGTGGCGGGTAGGGTCAGGTTTTTAAAATATCATATATACTTAATTCTGAACATTCATGCATTTTCCATGGCTGTTGGAAAAAGTTTGTGGTCAGAACAAAACTCCTGTCTATCACCCACTTCTTCCCCATTTGTTCACTGAGAGCTGAGGTGCATCACTTGAGAATATAATTGATTGTGCAGGCAGATGTGTTGGCCTCAGCAGATATGGATCGGTCTCTGCTATGCCATTTGGACACCCCTTGGCAAGTCATTCAGCTGTCACCCTTTTAGGTCAACAGCTATACATCGGAGATAGCGTTCAAGGTTTTGCTCCAGATCAAGAAGGAGTAAAATCTTAGAACATGTCTCACACCATCCATGCTGAAACTCATCAAAAGACAAATATTTTCAAATAAAGCCAGAGGGCAACCCAACAGAGCTGTGGGACTAAAATGCTTGCCTTGATATACAGATGTAAATAATAGTACCGAGGCACATCAGTGGAAGTCTACATGCTGTGCAAATTTCCTCGCAAGGCAGTGCCGGTGTAGAGGGAGTTTGGAAGGATCTGGGTGTGACTGAGGTGGTTGAATCTCTCTGTGGATTAAACCCGTGGGGATTTACCCTGGATTGCATAGACTGTATCCATATGAGCTCATAAAATAGGAATGTGGCCTGGGTTCAAGCACTGACCTGTGATTATCTAATTCACTAGCTTCTAGTACAGTCCCTAACCTGGGTTATATTAGGTACCAGTGAGCACTTTCCAGAATGATTCCCAGGGAAGCATCAGGGAACAGACATTCCAGGGACTAATCCCCAAAACCAATATGGTTGCTGTTACCATGTATTTAAAGGAAGCGTTAAATCACTCAGAATGTAAATTGGGCTTATGCCACAGCCTTCAGTGGCAGAGAAGAGACCTTGGGCTGGGTAATTTTCCTGTGTTCATTTTTTTAATGAGGTCGTATTGAATGATCCATATTGATCAGGAGACTTCTTAGGATTTAAGGAGGTAAGCAGTCACCTAGCGACTACTACACCATTTGTGTGGGCATAAGCACTATCTTACCTGGTGATAAAAGGGCAGTAAATTCTCTTGTTTGCACACTTTCCCTCCACTTTTCTCTACATTTTTTTTGCTAGGAATATTTGTGGTGTATTTCAAAACTGATCCTGAATGTCAAGCCAGTCTCTGGAACTAACAGACCATAAATTGTTGGTTAACCTTGAGACTCTCAGATGGCAGGCTTTATATGGGGGCAAATTCTCGCCATAGTATATTTTGCTTCTAATGTGATGTGTTCTGCCAAACTCTGTGATAGTATAATGGCTCAAGCTCCCTGCATCAGTGAAGCTGCACAAATTTACACACCTATGGTAAATTTGGTCAGGTATGAAAAATTCTGCTTTTAATACAGGGATAAAGTTCTTGCTAGTGCAGTGGTAAGTGAAATTGAATTGGACCAGGTAAACAGTAGGCTGAGAATAACAGAAAAACGCTGTCTTTTTTAGCAGTTGTTGGATGAAAAAAAAAGAACAATAAGAACAATATCTGACATCATGACTTGCATTAGAATAGGAAGAATCATTTTTCTTGGAAAATGAAAAAGGAAAAAAAAAAACAACCCACCAAACCAACAAAAAACCCACACAGTACAGCTTTAGAAGAAAAAAGTTAAGAAATGAGGAACTAGGACAATCACTGTCTCTGCCTCGGCTGAAGTGTGGTCTCTAATGACTCCAGTGACACATAATCAATTTATGAGCTTTGTTGTATTACATTTGCAGACAATGCAGATGTCAGCATTTCCATTTCCCCTGAGAATGGGCAAGTATTACATTACATTCACTCAAGAGTGCAAATACCAGCAAAATTTGGCCACTGTAATTCACACAAAATTCATTTCTGCATCGTTCTACCTAGATATTTTGTCTATCCAATACTAGTGTCTCATAATGACTTTTTTGCAATCTTTTGAGAAGCCTGTTGAAATACTGATGTGATCAGAACCGCAAAATCAGATTCTGGAGTCTTTCAAATTCTTTTTCCACTGAGTGACTTCCACTGGTCCATGTCAGTTTTCACCCTAAATTTCTTAATACTCTCAGAAATCACATGTTAAAAGAATTTGTAAATACCGCTTTCTTGCAGCCCAGATCTATCTCCATAACTAAAATTCCGCTATATGCTTACCCTACCAATACCTCTGCTGACTTCAATGAAACTTCACAAGAATAAACTGTTATGGGGGACCACACCTCTTCCTCTTTGTCTAAGAGAAGCCTGGGCATAAATAAGTAATTAAAGAACTGTTATGCATTTGGTGCAACAGTTTCAGATTTAGTGGAAGCCGGTATTTTTAGAAGGATTCTGGAAAGCTGTAGGCTTCAATTCTTTCATCAGTGAAGAGGGCCAAGAACCAGTTTCACAGATAAGGTATTGTAACTGTCTAAACTCCTGATCAATACTCTCTTGTCACTCATTTCTACTCCTGATCAGTCACACGTTGTAAACCTTCTCTTCCCTTAACAGAATTTGTAGTAAGGGATTAGGATTTATATGGTATTAAAGGCTAAATAAACCTTTGTCAGGAACAGCAGGTGGTAAATCATGTACCCAAGTGACACTATCTGTTGATTCCTGATACAGCATAAATAATCTTCAGGTCTTTCAGTTCTTCTGTAAACATTAGGGTTGAACTTTACTGCAGTAGGGAGAGTCATAATACTGATTCATCAAGCTTGAAATTTTCTGCTTTAGTGAGTTGCTTCAAAATTTCATTGTCCAATAAGGAATATTCCACCTAGGATACAGTGTCTGGTTGTGGTAATTAATAGGTGTATTGATCAGACAGTTCTTTGTGCAGAGCAGAGGGAAGTGGCTGTAATGGAAAAGAGGAAGCTTCTCTCTCCTCTTACATTGAAATACTGAACATATCCGAGATATTAGCAGGCAAAAGTTGGGAGTAAAGTAATGATGGTCTGCTCATCAACTAACAGTTCCACATTAGCATTGTTTTAATGTCTCTATTTTGTAGAGTTTGCTTTTGAGACAGAGTTACAATTAATAAAATAGTGAGTCTACTGGAGATGAAAGCAGAATGTGAGATGGGGAATGATAGGCAAGTTTTAATCACAAAGAATGCAGCATTTTGCATTTTGGCAATGATTTCTATAATACATATAATACATATAACAAAATACTTATAATACATAAATTATTATTATGCATATAATTATACATATGAAAGGTATAATAGCACATATTGTATCATTTGTATAATATCATATTCGAGTGCAAACACCATAAAGCAGAGTGGGGAAAAAGCTGACATGTTTCAAAAGCAGAGAGATTTGGATGACTTGGACATGAATATTTGTGCATGTTACTTGGGGAAGCAGGGGCTGTGATTACTCTCAAATTATATGGAATTCTGATGAATGCAAACAGTCCAATTTTGAGTGATTAATATTCGTTTAGATAACTGAGGTAACTCATGCTTCCCAGATAAACAATTGCTGACTCCTCTGTGGCAGAGCAAGAGGAAATTGAGGAAGGAATTCTGATTTTAGTAACACCATAAGTGTTATGTCATATGCAAGTTGCTACATACCTGCAGAAGATAACAAATAATTACTGGAAAAGATTTTTACATTCAAACATTTTAAGCATATTGCTCTTCCATTCATGCATAAAGTTTAATTAATTTACAGACTCTTCAGAAGTGGATTAAAATTTCATAGATCTGCTTCCTGTTTCCATTTAAGAAATTGAAATCCAAATAGAATTCTTAATACGATAATATATGTGCCCCGCAAATGCAGGAGTATAAGAAAAACAATGTCTTACTTTTTGAGCAGGTGGGAACCTAAAACTAATCTGGATTTGTATTTTAACTTGTCAAATTCCTAAACTTAAAAGTAATTTACAATATGAAAAAAATCAGTATCTATCTATCTAAAAGTATAGTCTAATGGAACAATGAGAATTTGGCTAAGATGATTTGTGCAAAGGCAGAGTATCTGACAAAGTTCTGACTCAAGTGGCCAATTTTAAATATATAAAAGGTCCAAGG
This sequence comes from Balearica regulorum gibbericeps, assembly GCF_011004875.1. Taxonomy (NCBI): domain Eukaryota; kingdom Metazoa; phylum Chordata; class Aves; order Gruiformes; family Gruidae; genus Balearica; species Balearica regulorum. The sequence goes on along the minus strand of NC_046187.1, from coordinate 77,055,283 downwards.
TTTGAGGAAACACTGTACTGACTTCAGCAGGATGAATATGGGCTTAATCTTACTATAAGTGATGGTGCAGAAGAATTCAGCTAGAAGTTAGATCCTTCTCTCAGGCGCTGGTGTAGAATCAGTGGCATTAACATAGATTAATTTATGCACAAATCAAAAGCTGGTTAAGGTAAAAACTGTTGTACAGGTCAGCTAGTGCAAGATGTGGCTCCTCAGTTGAAACTAATGTTATTATGATACATTAAACTAGATAGGCGTTTGACTTTCTGCAGTTGTGAAAGACCCAGAAAAAAGCACCTCTTGGAAGATGGTCTCTGAGTACAGGCCTCTGGTCACCGTAATACACGATCCACATGTGAGAGCAGGATTCACTTGTCTTCAGAAGAATCTCATTGAACTCTGACTTAACAAAGTCAAGAGGCGGAAGGCAGCCTCTTCGTTTTGAAAAATTGGCCCCATGGGTTTTTTATTCATATTTTAAGATCTACACAACTGTTTGAAGAAAGAAGAGGTGAGAAGGGCAGAAAACCTTCTTTTTCTAAAGGGTTCTTGTAGTTTCTCCAAGACTTCAACAATAGAAAAGATGAGAGATAGGATGCCCCCGACTGCTAAGGCTCTTCCTTTCCTTTAGATGGCTTCCAAGTCACGTAAAAATGAGACTCACAGATTCTTAATTCTTTGGGACACCTTTTGAACTTGTAATTTTAAGATCATGAACTTTTAAAGAAGAAGTATAACAACTATGCTGAAAAATTATATTTTGGTGATGTTTCATTATCCTCCCTTAACCATGACCAGTAATGTGAATATACTGTTTATTATCTTCCTCTTCTTGAAATTATCTTTTCAATGAATTTTTTCCCAGTTGACATGGAGTATTTAAATTTCTTCTTGCTCCATTTAGGTATCCTATTTTATGGAACTGCTTATAAACGTGATATGATGAATAGCCAATACTTAAGAGCTTGCTTACAATTTTGTCCCAGGATCCTCCAATCAAATTTAAAACAAGCCAGTCATGGTGACTACCTCTGATCTCTCCAATTGCTATGTTTCCTGGGAGCAAGCAGGAACTCTCCATTCCTGTGGTGGGGCAACCCCATCACACCCCCTATGAGCTGGGGAGCATAATCCTCAGAGTCCCTGAAAGAGTCCCTCTAAGCCCATCTTCTGTGACCATACCTTTCTGAAAGGTATTCATTTCTCCATTGGTTTCTTTCAGCAAGTATTGAAACTAAGAACAATGCTCATATCATCTTTCTGGTCTTAAAATCAGCATATTTAATGCTTATAAATTTATCATTCTCATGGTGAAATTGGTGCACAGATATCAACTAAATCAGAAGAAACCCAAACTCTTCAAGCATCCATTTTAAATATGTTTTCAAATTCTTTCCTGACATTCCTACAAGACGTTGGTCAAGTGTCTTCTTGTTTTGGTTTATGTTTTAAATGAAAATTATTTTAGATAAGAAAATGTGGTTACAGTGTTTTCTAAATGAGAAGTGATATTTGAAGTGGGGTACATTATGCAGCAAACAAGTCCTAAGGCTGGGAAGAACTCTAAGTGGTGTTCTTGAATTTGCATTTTCGCTTAAAGCTTGAATAAGAAATATTTTCTCTGCTTTTGAAAATAGGTACAGTGAAGATAATGATTTGCACTTGAATGAAGAGTATATACAATAGCTAAAGAACTAGTTTAATATTAAAATTTGATGCAATTAATTACTTAGACCTGAATCCAGTAAATACTTTGGTGCCTAAAAGCTGTGCATTGAAGCATCAAACTGCTAAATGTCTGGCCCACACAAAGAAATCCAGGAAGCTTTATTGAGTATATAGGTTTTTCACACAGCTTGAAAAGATTCTGCATGCATAGGGTCTAGAATGTGTTCTGATGCACAAACATCTGAGGTACCACCAGCCTACTGTCTGGTAGGTCGGGACACCTCAGGACAGTTTAATGACAAAGTACAGCCTTATGCAGAGATGTTAGGATAGTACCAGAAGCTGCATTAGCGTGATACTGAACCCTAAGCTAGCAAAGCCACGTCTCTTTCCAGAAGAGACCAGTAATATGGCTTTTCTGACCTGGACCCAGGTCAGTCTCTGTTGGTTTGAGAACCTGTGCAGCGCATTGCTTGGCATCAGTTAACATCCCTGCAGATCACTGAAATGGGATCCAGAACAGTCAGCTGGCTGAACCAGGGCTTACAGAAATGTAACCTGATCAACCTAACTTCATGAAGAGCTGAGTAACAGGAAATACAAAGGACAGGGTACGTATATAACTGTCCTTTTTAGTGGCTGAGGGCTGTCTGCCCATCATAGATGGTCAGAAGAATTCTTGTGAAAGCACTTGATTATTTTCTGTCTTTCAACAAACTCTCCTCACTCTCCTAGTTTAAAAACAGTGATACACTGCAGCCTGCCTTATACTAGTACTGCCTGTTTTGGGATGGACAAGTCAAAGTCCAAGAACTGCAGATGTTTTGAAAGCATTTAATATTTATACGTGTTTCATGACATAAAAGGTTAGCGGGGCTTTCTGCCACAGGGCTTTCCAAACAGCCATTTCTGGCTTAGGTGCCTAATAATCACTGCAGATCCCATGTCCTGAATTTCCATGGTTCTGCTCATTCAGCTGTAGATAAATTTATTTTTTAAAAGTACTTAATGAAGGGTTTCTGATTCAGACACAGAGAGTTGTAAAACTTACACAACTTATACTAGCTTTGGGCTACTAACTGTAAAGTATTCATGTTGGCTTTTGGTAGTGCCCATCGTAGAAGAATGGAACTGAGTCACATCTGATCTCTCTAGAGGTTCAGTTGGGTTGGTTTTGGAGGGAGAGAATGTACATTACTAGCAGAAGTAAATCTGTAGGAGGCTGTTAGACAAAAATCTCTGTGAATAATGTTTAAATGGCTCGCTGTAGGCAGAAAGGGTTACCCTAGCCAGCAGTGGCTAGAAAATGAGGCTTTGTTTATGGTTTTCATCTGGGATTTTGAAGATTTCAGTTGAGTTCATGTTCTTGTCTCTGCCTCCAAGGAGATGGTCTCCTTGCTTGCTCTGGCCTTTTTTCCATCTTTCATAAACTGTTTTCCTAGCAAATTGTGCTGTCCTGTTAGAAACAGTTAATTGGTTCTGTTACAATTAGGTAAATAATCCTTGGACACTGATTTTGCTTTCAAACACTGCCCTTGCAAAAACATTGCTAATCTATACCAGAAAGAACTCCACTCTGGACAGAAATTGCAGTGATGACTCATTAGACTTCTTTTTGAAGGGAGTTGGTTTTTTGGAGGGGTTTTGTTGTTGCTGTTGTTTGGGGGGGTTTGGGGTTTTTTTTGTTTGGGGTTTTTTTGGGTTTGTTTGTTTGTTTGTTTGTTTGTTTTTTAATGCTTTATAAGATGTTAGTTGATTCAGCTGTAAGTGACCACTTCTGGGTACAACAAGGTCCACAGCAGTCAGATGTAATACGAAACACAATTCACTATAACAGACATAGTTCAACACTGTATTACAGGCAAGTTTGCAGGTTTTTTCATGCTTTTTTTTCCATGATCGAGGTATAAAAGATTAATAATTACAACTCCTGAAAAAAAAGACAGTTATGCAAATTTTGACCTTGTGGTCCTGGAGGAAAAAAAACCCCAACCTTCCCTAACTAAAATTTTAACAAAAGATAAGCAAGGCATTTTTTTAAAAAAAGTTCAACTAACAGTCTTATCAAGTAATTCTATGATACTTTCATTATTGCTAGTCAGTCTCTCCAACAAGATAGCCTCTTCTGTTTTACACAGTGCTGGGTGTTTATAGTAGAAACCTTGCTTCCAGTATGATTACTAATAAGGAATCGGTAATGTATATTTTAACTAAACCCATAGGTTATATTCTAACTAAACAACTTCACTGACTTCAGCCTCCACTGATGGATGTTTATTCTGATGGCTGTGGATAAAACCAGCATCCCTCACTATAATGACTGAGTCCAAAACCATTACTAGTGCATTATCACATAGGCTCAGGTTTAACAATGAAAGCTAGTAGAACTCTCTCCAAAACCACGAGCTCGTTTTGCATTAACTTTCCCAACCTGGACAAAATTCACCTTTCAAAATGTCCAGCAGACATCCACTGTTACTACTCAGATTTATTCCTTATGGATTTTTATTTATCTGTGTATGCTTCCTAGATGTGTTATATTTAAATGGAAATTTTACAACTGAGAGGATACAGTAAGGATGACTTAATTGCATTTCCAAAAGGGCAGACTTCTGTTCTACAGCAGCTGTATCACCTTTGCACAGATTTTTTAAAAATAAATGATATTCGAAATTCAAGTTCAGTACTGCATCACAATTGATTCTCTTCTTATTCTTCTTCTGTAAAATGAGTTATTCTTTACTATTCTTAGCATATTTAATCCTTAGTTGATATGTCACTAAAGTTAACCTTCTAAATCCATAGACAGCGATTTCATGTCAAGACCTCACAATAGTACCTTCACCTTCTTACAATTAAAGTCTGCAGTACTTATCTAAATACTAACTTTAAAAAGGAAGAATCACCTGTGGTCTGTGATTCCACTTCAGAATTTCCTTTGGGGTGTTTTATTTAAATCTGCAGGAGAACAGCTCAGCGTGCATAAGGTCATAGCAATGTTGACCTCTTGATTGAGGGCAGGAATAGTAGAGAATATTCTCTGTAGGTCTGGCAAAAAGGGAGTTCTTCAGCAGAAAGATTAGTCTTTTGTCCTCAGTCCTTCAGTTCTTTGGCTAGAAAGCTTATGCTATCTCTCCAGCTGGCTGAAAAGAAAAAAAAAAAATAGTTAGGACTTGATGTACTGTAACAATAATGGCCTTAGAAAGTCATTTCTGTGCTGGTAGGCTGACACAGACTAAACTCAAGCAGGATGAGCTGGAAAGGAGTTATTCACACCAATGAGCTTCTGGTCGAGATAACATGCTGGCTTGCTTTGTCTCCTGTTAACTAGCTGTGCTCCATAGCAGGGTGCTGAGCTCAAGTGAACCAGTTGAACTAGTTAGCTCTCAGTTTAGAGCTGCCTTGCAGCCTGACAGGCCAGATGTTGGAAGAGAGTTAGATGATTTGACTTAGCAGAGATACCTGAATTCTGAGATTTGGACCATACAGGGACAATTGGATGCTGTGGAATAGGATCTGATGTTCCCATCATGGCAGATGGAAAAATGCTTACACTAGTTAATGTTAACTCCAAAAAGAGGAAATGAATGTCTGAAACCATTGGTATTTAGGTGTAATACTCTGTGCGTTAGAAGTACCTCTTCTTCTCTTATATTTGCTGTGAAAGTCCTATAAAGATAAATATAAAGTATACTTTAAGTGCAAAAGGTACCCTTTCTTTCAAAAACTGCTGAACAGGGCTTGCTCTACCCTTTTAAATACAGCTGGAGAGAAGAGTCTTTTCTATGCACAGCATTGACCGGTTAGATGGAGACCTTTGTTCATCCTTTATTTCCCTCTGATAAACCGATTAATTGAGGAATGGGGAACGAGTGAGACAACAATGTATATTCCAACTTCCATGTGTGCTTTCAGCTTATTTGTACCACAGACAACAGGACTTATTGCTTGTTAGAGCATCCACCTTGTGGGAGGGTGTCAAAGGGATCCAGTCCCTTCTCTCAGTGCAGTTGTATTTTGTTGAGATATGGGTGCTTCAGAGCAAAATTATAGGAAAGAGAACATTCCAGCATCCAAAGAGTTATCAGATGCCTACTTTGCATCTATTTTTAGCATCACTTTCTACCTTTTAAAACTATACCCATGTCAAAACCCAAGAATCTTCTTTGGAAAACTGAAAAGCACATCAGCTCCTGACAATTCAACAGTGACTTAAGACACTTAGCTTTCTGAATCAAGGCTCATGAAAAACAGGTATTTCAATTGTAAAACTTTGGATATTAAAATGCCATTAAAAATATGTTCTCTAGAATGCATTTGTTAAGTTTATATATTTAGAGTATATAAGAGGATGGTGTGTAAGTATTTGCTTGTCACTTGCAGTAAACTGCACTATTCTACTATTTAGAGTGAATTACAAACTTGCATTGACTGAAATGCATATCACCTCATGTATTCTGCATGCAAGACCTTAAAAGCTATAACAGCTTTCAGTGCACCTGACAGGTCATTAAACATAAGGAAAGAGTTTGACTCAATAAGAGCAAAGCTGTTCAGGCAGGTGATGTCAAGGTAAACTTCCAGCTGAAGACTTAAAACTACTGCAATAAACCTTAACTGTGAGAATACAATAAAGCAAAATCTGTAATTGTTAGGGCACAGTGCTGCTAAACCAAGCAGAAGGGTGAGAAGAGAAGGTGAGGGTGTAGGGAAGAGGTACAGCTTTCCCAAGATGACACAGTCTTTCTTCAGGTGATGTTAGTGGAATGAATAAAGGAGGAGGGTAGAAGCTCTACTGTCCTTAAACTCTTTAAAGTCTTTCCTCTATGGTTTTGGGTTTTGTTTTTTTTTTTTTTTTTAAGTGAAGTGATCTGTTAAAATCAGGCACTGACACAGACATCTCTAGTCTGGAATCAAGTCCTGTATCTTTTCCAAAATCTTGAAAATATAGTTGATTTATTTAAAAATATTTGCCCTAAATACAGAGCAGAAGTCTCAGACAATCAAGTGCATACTACATAATCAAGTTGACAGAACCTCATCAACACAAGTTTTGGTCTCTTAACTATCCCTTTTGATTTTAAGACTTCATTTTGGCATTGTCTTCCTAATCACACTACTATTTTTGACCCTGCTTATCAAAATCAAGAAAGGCTAGGAGCTTTGATCTTTGCAATGAATTTTAAATAGGATGAGTTTAGTTGTCCCTCTCTGCCCACAATACTTTCAGTTATCCATTTTATTCAGGGTTTAGCAGGGGGGTTTATATATACATTAAATTGAACTACGAAAGGCACTAGGAAGAGTCCTTACTACTGTTGCTCTACAGAAAAAATAAAACTTTATAAACTTGCAAGCAAGAAGAGCTACAATTACAAGCAACTTAGCCAATGTGTTTTACATACTCAGTGTTTTACAACACTGAGTATGGGCACATATAGCCTGAGGTGTTGATTTTGTTAATATCTCATTTTTCTAAGCATGCATTTGACTTGACATGGCAAATTAATGTTCTAGCTGTGGTGGGTTCTGATGTATGGCAGAAAAAAAAAATACAAGCAATCAATATAGCTTATAAATATTGAAGTGCTACCATATGAAACAACAGAAAGCACCGGAATAATAATAACAAGAAGAGAAAAAAACTTATCAATATATGAAGCCTAACAGCTACCTCATCTATGGTACCTTATATTTTGCAGCAAATTTGGTTCTGAATGGTTGAAGCATTGTGAAATGCAGAGCTCAGCACAGCACACCGATTCAGAAGAGAGCTGCCTTCACACAGGCACTACACACTGCACGTGCTAGGAAATGATGGTGTCTGACACAGTGATACTGGGATGCTCCTTCCATCTGTCCAGGTAGTCTGTTAGCCAGAATCCTGCTCTGGTCCTCCTGACAAGGAAAGCAGATTTGGTTTACCCCTGGATGGCCTCATTAATGGTATTTCATATCTTATTATTCCTTTTTTCATGTTTCTTGAGCTTCCTTTCCTCTGTCTTTGTACCTCCCTTTCTTCACCGCACTCTCTTCCCAAATAATCCACCTGTGCTAATTACTTTTTTCCCCATTGGTACTAGTTTTCTACTTCCATATCCAAATTTGGCATTTCTGATATGATTACCTAGGTAATCTGACCTTGCATGGTATTACTAATATGGTTACCTTGGTTTTCTTAAAAGGTTTTGTTCCTCAAAAGGTCCCCAATAGTCCTCTCCCATTATCTGTGAAGTTTGCCCATTTATTGACATAACTCCCCTTTAACCACCTAGGAAATTTAGTCATCCTTCATGGCCCCATCTGTACTTTCTGTCAGCGTCTTGTATTATCCCAAGATAATGTTGTATGTCACATCCAGCAATTTCTTGTGTCATGTCCAGTAGTTTTCCATGTCCACCTTAGCTTGTTTAACCTCAAGCCAATGCTGAGCCTTTTATTCGCAGCCCTGACAATGTGCAGAAATGAAGAGAATCAAAACAGGTTGTTCCTGATGAGACAAGAGATGTAGAGCAGCCTGGGAACTGGTCCAAGGATTTAGCCACAAGTTTCTATTGAAGAATTCCTCTTTTAAGTGTCTTACCATCAGACTAACTTTATTCTTTGTACCATTATCACCTTTTCTTCCTTTTTTTTTTTTTTTTTTAAATTTATTTTAAGTACATGGATGTGAACTGAAGGCTCACATATAAAACTCTTGGAAACTTCAAACTTGGCAACTGATTTTTTTTTTCTTTTTTTTTTTTTTTTTCCCAATGTGTTATGTCTGAAACATGAAATATGAAAAAGTCTTCAGGCTTTTTTAAAAGCATAAGGAAAAATGAATGACTAATCATTGACTCTACAAAATTCTCAGCACCACTGCTGGGAATTGCCAATCACCCACTTCAAAAACTCGCATCAAAGAAGCTGGTGTTGACCTGCAGGTTTACAGAGCAGATGGTATATTGCCAAAAGATGATGAGGCTTCCTTCTTCAAGATGTGGGTCTGCTGTCACTCAGGGGTAAAGAACTGAGTTGGTGCAGAGCATTGTTCCCTGAGACAGCTTACCAAAAGAGCTTCCAGAGCTCCCTGCCTCAGACCAAAACTGACCAACCTCAGACTCAGGCATCAGACTCCTTAAAACAGAAGTTTAGTACCTTTATGATCATATATAAAAATTTTGTTTGGCTATCGTAGAAATTATTGCGTTTTACACAGTCTTCAGCCACTGCCAGAGTGGATGAACAAATGCAGCAGAGAATTTTCTGTTTTATTTCTCAGATGAGAATACTGCAGCTGTAAACTGGAGACTACTATTTTGTTTTTTACATACTGTCATTTTTCAGGAATGATTTGTTTACATTTACATTTATATGATATTGAAAAATATCAAATAATATATTTCCTAAAGTTATTCTATTCTTCTCTCTTAGAAATAAGCAGTAATTGCACTGCCAGCAAACTTCCAAGGGATTGATGCCAATAATTTAAGCAGCTGTATTTTTACATTTTGTTTAATAAAATTGCTTTTATGTAAAGGTCTGCTATTAAATATTTGATAGCTTCACACAAAAACAAATCTCTGGTATGGAAAGGCAATTATAATTTGAAGAATTATTCCTATAAACTTTAATGTTTTTCAATTTCAATCTATTGTAAGGCAAGAATCTCACTAGAGCAGTTGCATTCAATGTTTCATCATAAAAAAGAATAATGGAATAAAAAAAAATTGTGTGATGTACAGAATTTTATGACTAAAAGGCAAAAACCCTCAAAAATCTCTCTCCATAGTCATCTCTACCTTTAGTCTAATTAGTTGCCAAGAAAAATATCTCAAAAAGTGCCTTTAAGCCCAAATAATTGCACACCTGGTTTCATAACTTGTTGATAGAAGCTGGATATCTAAACGTTCTTTATGCCTTGGCCTTGCAGCTAACTCCTTTTGTCACTGCTGTGTCTAGATTTACGTGTTTTATCTAAACTCTCTCGTTAGACACTGGAGAGATGCATCTCCCGAAGGTGATTTATCCTGTTCCTCTCTTTTGGCATTAGATAACCAGGTAAAGGCAGTTCTGTTTCACTCCTAGCTGGCTAAGATTAAGGGAAGTCCTGTTCCAGGTAACTAACTTCATAGAGAATTAGGTCTTGCTCAAGTCTTATATGGCACTGAGATAAGGTAGTGGTTCAATTAAATCAATGTGAAAGAGGGTCCGAGCATGGCAAAGTCATGCAGTAGCTCGCTCTCAGATGACTTCACAAGGCTCTGGAAAGGCAGATGGTCTCTAGCTGCTTTGCTCTACTCCAAAGCTACAAAGATCCTGGAAGCGCTGAAGGGCAGGGGTCAACTAAATATACATGAAACTCTTAAAATATTGTGCAAGGTGTTAAGGTGGTACTGCAAAATAAGTAATATCCCACCGATGCAGAACGGCTCTGCACTCATCAGCTATACATAGGCCACTGCCAGATTTAAAGCTTTGGATGTAGGTACTGATCTCAAGGTAATCCACCTTGCCCATTTTTCACCTGCTGAAAAAACGAGCAACTGGTGACTCCAGGAAAGCAACTACTGGTCTAGAAATCGCTGTCTCGGGCAGTCAAAGGGAAGATTGCGAAAACTTAGTACTGTTATTTAGAAGTTAAAACTAAGTGACTGTCTCAAATAGTTGCATGTTCCATATCCTTCCAGTGATGGATTGTGACTGGCTTTGAATCACAGCCCAAAACCTTCCAATTATAAAGCTTCACTTTAACAATGGGCTAAAAGGAGGAAAAAAATAGCAAACTTGAGGACCTCTCCTGACTTCAGTGATAATAAAACTGCTGATCTGCTGTAATTCATCAGAGCAGTTAAGCATATGCTTATTTTTAATCTTTCAGGCTGGCACAGTGATTTCAATGGAAGATGCACTTTATTAAGTACACCAACTTAAGTGCTTTGCTGGCTCCCAGCTTAATGCAAATGCCTCTTGAAATGATTGTCAGCGTATTTCTGTAAGAGAAATCAGTGACTAAAAAGAGTTGGAAGTGAGCCTAAATAAGTCATATTAACTTTGAAGTCTCCAGGATGCCACAATAGGATTTAGTGTGACCATGAATATTCTTCTCTTGGGAATTCATCTTCAAGCCCGAAAAAGGGAGGGAAAGTATCTTCATTATGGTTAGAAGATGTTATTTTGAAATCAAAATCTCTATCTACTGAAATATAGGCAAATAAAAAATACAATAAAATGACATTATTTAGGTGATTTATTTTTTTTTTACATTTGGAGCATGAGGATAACTATCTTTAGATAAAAGCATGGTTTTAATCACATTTTTCTTATTATGTATTTTCCTTCCAAGCAGCATGCTGTACAGTCAATTAAGAATGAAAAATAGCTAAGAATCAGAAAGTGGAATCTTTATAAAGACATCTCCTAAGCTAGAATCACATAGCTGGCAGCTCAGATCACTGTCAGACAAAATCATAGTCAGTTCTCAAATACTTCCATCTCTCAGCTTATCTCCTTCTGTCATGACTATGTCCATATCCATTGGCTGCTCCTCCAGCTGCTTCTTGTTTCAGATTTAGTCTTTCCTGGTGAGAGACAGATTGAAAATATATCCTTGATTTTCCAGCAAGATTTGGTGTCTAAACGATTCTTGAGAATGAGCAACTATCATCTATTTGTGGTAGTCAGCTGAAGTTCAAAACTAAACCATATCTCAGCAAAAGTAAAATGTATTTCTGCCAACACCTCTTATGCAGTTGTTGTTCAGGTACAATGCAGCGAGTGAATTTTTTGCTTCTTTCTAGTGTATTCAGGTAAAATACTGAACTGCATTCTTTTGGGTTGCCTACTGTTTGGTTGCTATGTCCATAATCCAAATAACACTTTAGACCTTTTGGTGCTGAAGAGGAGAAATGCTATTTTACCCTTACCCACCTGTGATGAACTTTAGGTTAACTGTTCATTTTAGTTATACACGGAGCAAATATTTTCAAAAGTTAATTTCTGTGAGGAGGCTAAAGTGTTCCCACTGTTTGGGAAGAAGTAGGGAGGAAATTTTTGAAATGGTATATTAAAAATGCAATGGTGCTTTATATTGGTGTTGTAAAAAATTGTTTTAAAAAATCAATTTTATTTAAAAATATATAAAAAAATGGAAGGGTTAAAATGATATGGAATTTGAAATGAAATATTTGGTTTTGGGGTGAAAAGAAATTTCTAGTTTACCATTAATTAACCTAGGGATGCCTGTTGTAAGCAAAGTCATTTGATTATTCTCTGTCTCCCCCTATAAAAAAGAAATAATAATTTTCTTTCTTTTGTCCTGTATTTCATTTTTACGTCAGGAAATCTGTACTCTGAATTCTGTAACAGAACACAATGAAGGAGAGCAGGTGCAAATGAGACAAGAAGGTAGGATGGTAATTTGTCTAATAATCCTAAAAGAAGGTTTATTTTGGAGAGGAATATAGGTGAAACAGCTTCTAGAAAACCTCAGAGCAGTGATTACTTAAGGGTCCAATGGTGCATGCATCTTAGTGACTACTCTCTTTAACTGCAGAGATTAAGTGATTTTTCTGGCTCCACTGGAAAGATGTGGCTTTTTATTTAACCATCTTTTTTCAAACTTGAAACATAAGGATTTTCATGGGGATTGGTCACAAGGCTTAAAAAAGAATGGGCCAACAAAACACCAAGATAGTGATTATCCAATGTTTTCAAACATAATTTCCAATGCACTTTCCAGAGGGGGAGACTGTACACTGCAGGAGAGGGGCTGGATACTCACTGGGTTGTTTTGTGTCCCCGGGTCTGTACGTAGATGACAAAATTGTACAGAGTGTATCGGGTCACTTAGGAAATGTGCTTCTGATCGTTCCTGTCCAGATTGTGTGTTGATGCTAGTAACCGGTGTTAGAGTAAACTACACAGTTGATGGTTGATAATACCTTGCTTCTCTAAATGAATAAACTGATCTTCTTTGGACAAGTGGTGCAATGGAAAGTCCATACATTTTACTTTCAGAGCTGCCTGGTTTTCCCTGATGTAAAACGTTAAGCATGGCACCACAGGTAACCAGTTTGGAGTTCCCCTTGTATTCAGTTATACTCAATGAATTTAAGATAAATTTGTGGGTCTAATTTTCCAAATAAAGACAAACTATGACACACTTGTAGGTCACATGAAGTTGCCCGATTGGGAGCAACATCATAACTGACACCATGATAGTTTTATGATCATGATATAGGTGATGAGCGTGGAACTGTTCATGTGGAGGATCTTGGCCAAACTGGATCAGGCAACGACATGCAACAAATGCAGCTGAAAGCAGTCCTCTCCCTGACTTTTGCAGGACCAACAAGCCATCATTGCAGTTCACCTGGGACTTAGGGTGTCAGCATGTCATTAAAGCTCAGCATGTTTTCAGAAAGTAATATCCGATTGCAGTCCAAAAATAATTGGAAGAGATTTAGCTCATGTTCACTTAAAAATGGAGGTTTGGTTTCAAATTATTTGTTTCCAAGCACAGTAATAAATTTGGGGTTGGACACGTACAACCTTTTTTTCCCTACACAAATTACAGCTCTAACAAGGAAATAATTTTTCTCTGCTGATTGACTTGAGTTTCATAATAACTCTCACAAACATCTCTGCTATTTTAAAATACTGAAATTTTTGCATTGTACAAGAGCTATTATTCTGACCTAGGGATCAATCTCAGAGGTTATAGAAGCTAACACACCGAAAAAAATAGATTGGTGAATAAAACTAGTACTTTTAACTTTAGTACTGTTGGGCCGTAGTAATGCAATTTACCTTTTTAAAATTTGTTCTATATTTACTTTTTCAATGGCATGATAATAACATTCTGTTCTGTACATAGTTACCAGTATATATATATGCTAAGTTTCTGTGAACAGAGATGTGCCCTCAGTGGGTCATGCCGTCAGTAGTCAGGAAAAGCCATTTCAGGATACTAAAATGCTATGAAGGACAGGGGTAAAAGCAGAGTGATTTCAGAGGTCAGATTCTATGGGGGAAAATAATTCCACATTTATCTTAAAACTTGTCGTGATTTAGCTCCGGCTGGCTACTGAGCATCACGCAGTCGCTTGCTCACTCCCCCTCCCAGACAGGACGGGGGTGAGAATTGGAAGAGTGAAAGTGAGAGAAATTGTGGGTTGAGATAAAAACAGTTTAACAGGACAAACACAAAAAGGAAAGTAATAATTCTTATTAATAATAATAATGATAAAAAATAATATATATGAAACAAGTGATGAACAGTCCAATTTCTTATCACCTGAAGTTGATGCTACACAGGACCCCCAGCTGCCCAGCCTCCTAGCCCACATATGCAAGTGAAACAAGACAAGGAATTCATTCCCCACTTCCCATGGGCAGGCAGGTGTTCAGCCATCTCCAGGAAAGCAGGGCACCATTGCATATAACAGTCACTTGCGAAGACAGACGCCATCACTCCGAACGCCGCTGCACAAGACCCCCACCTAACACGCAAGACCCCCAGCTGCCATGCCAGGCCCCCAGTTGACACATCTCTCAGCCCACAATCAGTTAAAAACGGAACAAGACGTTGTATGGTATGGGATATCCCTTTGGTCAGTTTGGGTCAGCTGTGCTGGCCGTGTCCCCTCCCAGCCTCCCGGGCACCCCCTGCCCTCTCACCAGCAGGGCAGCATGAAAAGCTTAAAAACCCCCAACCACTTGGCAACAATCAAAAATGTCATTGTGTCATCAACATGACTCTCATCCCAAGTCCAAAACACAGCACCATCAGGTGTCAGAAAGAAAACCAACTTTATCCATGCCAAAACCAGGACAAAACTTTATATTTGTCATTGTGTTCTGTGATTCATTACCATCCCAGCTGCATCTGGAAGGGAAATGCGGGTAGTCTACAGCTGAGTCCCTGAAAAGGCTTGATTTCTCAAGGTGGAACGCTTTTTAGCCAAAAAACTATTAAAAAGAGATCTTGGTCAGCCAGGAACTGTGTAAGATCCAGGGAGATACAGAATTTCAACAGCTCAGATTACTAGGGTTGCTTGCACAGTTTTATAAAAAGCTGTGGTTATCTTTCAGCAGCTGTTTGTCATGGCCCTGGTGCCATGACCACTTGCAGGCTTTGAACTAGGGGTCCTTGGCAGGTGAATCCCTCTGCATCTATTGTGCTAAACAGCCTCATATTTTTTTTTTTTTCTTTTTTTAAATTCTCCCTCTCTGCAGCTAACCTACATACTTGTGGTTTAGCTGCTAGCGGGATACAGGACTACGTTAAAAGCTCCTGGACTGAGTTTAATTAGATAATGATTTTCATATTTTGGCCAGGTCTAATTTGGTCATACATCATACAACACATAGCATCAGCTAAGAACAAGAGCTTGTTCTGCATCAACCATTCAGCCTGCCATCACAGTGGTACTTAAATACATTTTTTTATTAAAAATGTTGTTGTTTATATGCAGCTCTCTGCAGCTTTAATCTCAAGTGCTAGTCTCAGCTATAGCATTTTGTAGCATTCAGTGGAATTGCATAAAATTCAAATCAATAAAAACTGGCATGGTGTGATACATGTGGTGTTTAGTAAACAAAGCAGATGAGGTTGACCTGACTGAAAGCTGTGATCAGCACAAAACACACTGAATACAAAATGTGATATCGATGCGTGGCAGAGCTGGGCTGTATGTACGTGCATCTATCCAGTTACTTTGGAAAGATCTTCTCATTTTTTAAAAATTACTTGCTCCAGTCTCTGTATAAACCTCAATATCATATGTTTATAAAGTCTTCACATTTGTTTCCATATTTGAAAAAATAAAAATAAAAGTGAGATCCATTTATATTCTGAATCATAACAGACACTACTGCCTTGCTCAAAAATTATTTAATTTAGTGGATTGCTCTTGCTATTTATAAATTCCCTAAATAGAAAGAACAGGGTAATGGAAGAGATTTTTTAAAATCTATAAATTGAAGGTGAGCTCTTAGCTGGTTGTAGGTGGAAGAGCATTAGGGCAAAAATTCTGTTAAGTAATCTTGTCAGGTGTGGATTAATTCAGTTCCCTTCTTTCTCTCTCTCTCTGTCTTTCTCTTTTAAATAAGTAAAACTAGGGAATGTAGACACAGGTGGGAGCAAATCTTTTTCACGAGAAATACATCATTTGGCTAATTGAACGTCTGTTTGTTTTCCTTAGTATTAAATTCTAATTCTTTTCATTTAGGACAAAACAACTATGGAAAAGGAAAGGAGAATGCAAGTCGAGCTTACGGCAGTTGACAGTCTGACATTTCCTATGCCTTCAAGAGTCCATGGCAGTGCTTACTTCCCATCCAGAGCTGCTGCGTCGGGATTGACAGACTTAAAGCTAATGAAGTGTCGGGCAGAGGAAAAGCATTAATTGATGTGTCCATAGGAAGAAGATGGGGACCTGAAATAGAGTAGCCAGGAGCTATGATCACGTTCATATATTAGGTCAGTGGAAAGCAAGGGATAGACTTCAACTGCCTTAACCTCCATCTTTCTGTCTCTGTCACTTATCCAAATTCTGCTAATAAATGCATTATTTATTAAGATGCAATATCAACTGATTCTCCAGAGGGCTTGCTATGAATCGATATTTTAGCCTTGATGCATTTGCTAAATCTGGGATATTGTCACAACATAAATATAAAATAAAATGTTACCATGAAGTCTGAAAAATATATGCCAAATTGTCCTTATGCTAAGGTGGTTAAATATTAGCCCAGTTTGAAATGCTTTCTGTTGGTTTTTGTTGCATTATGTTAGGTTTGGGGGTTTTTTTTACTCCTCCTGAAAATCACACCACCTCCCACTCAATATTGCCCTCTAAAGCTGATATCCAAGTTAATTTTTAACCTACATACTGGTAATATAGGTAGGAAATGGCATAGGAATAGCCATGTTTTCTTCTAAAGCTCCAAGGAAGTGGCAGAGAAACAAAACCAAGTTCTTAGGCTGATCCAAAATAGGACTCGGAGGACTTTAGGAGAGATCTAGACACTTAACTTTTAAAAATCTGTGATCCACACCCCTCCGGAGATTTTTAAACTCTGTATTGTCTGAGTGATAGTTTTATTCTACGTACAAGCAGAAACACCTTAATCTTGTAAATACCAAACGTCTCATAAATTGTCTTGGTTTAAAAAGATTTTGAAGCATATATAAACCCAGAGGTTTTGATTTAAATAAACAGTGTACTTGATTATTAAAAGTGGAGACAACATATTTTTTATTATTAGTATAGCTGCACTATAAAAAAGTGTGGTACTTTCTCTTAGCAATTAAAATTATCTTTCAGCACACAGCTCTCCAGGCTCCAATGTCTGCAGTAAATGAAATTTGGAAGATTATGCTGTTACTAGAGTATGAAATTAAAAGATGGAGAATCATAGTAAAATCAGAAAAATTTTCACACCTTCAGAGGAGGAAAACCTCTGTCAAAGTCTTATTTATGTAAATTTAGGTGGAAGATGTCAGAGGTAAAAACAAAACAGGAGGGGAGCTACATAACATGGGGCTTGACCCATCACTACTGCCAGTGAACAACTTTGTGACCATGGACCATTCTCTTTGTCTTTCCCTCTTTTACTCATTTTTGCCTGATCAGAAGATTGGTTCCTTCCAGTTCACTGACAGGTGCCACTGTCATCTTCACCCATTTCGACATCACCCAGAATTTTCTAGGGTTATCCAGAATAGCAGTGGGGGGATCATCACGTTCAGTTTGAAAGACTTAAACAAGAGGCCTCTTGACTTAGTCGCTCTAGTACCTAGATGTTATCTGGATAACTGGATGTCATCTGCAGGTTGTTTCTACTTGATCCCTTGAAACTGGAAAATGAAAGTGTCACTAATCAGGTCAGCAAAATAGAAGAAAGATTCATTAAAAGTTAATGTGGCAGGATGGAGCTAACACAAAACAAGGACGGAATTCATGTCGTAAGATACTATCTTATGAGACACGGGAGGTTTTAACAAAACAGTCTATGTTAAGATAATCTTCCAGCATCTATTTTTATCTCTGTGCTTTTGAAATCAAGTTCCATTAAGTTTTCATGAATCTTAGGACATGTGTTATGTTCTGTCAGGAACAGTTACATAGCAAATGGTGTGTAAAAAACAACAATAAAAAAATCTGGACAGGGATAACTACTTACTATAGCATATCACATTTTGTTAATTTATGAGGGGTTTTTAGCGCTCTATCCAGAGTTAACTTAGAGCAGCTTTCCAACTCCAATAAGATCAATGTCAAAGCTCTTTCTGCTTATGAAGGGATGAGGCTGGATCTTTGCTAGTTATTTAGAAATACACACAGAAATTATATTTGAAAGTTAAGTATGCTTAGAACAGCACTATTTGAAAAAGATAGAAGGAAATTCAGTTTTACTGCCCTGGTCATGCAATTCCGCAAGGCTGCAGCTTTGATCAAGTTATCTCTGTGAAAAAGGTTTCGCTTAAGGTCCTGAAACTGGTAACATCTAGTATAGGGATCTTTCTTAAAATGCTATGGAAAAAAAAAAGAAGGGCTTGCCTATTAAAGGTGCTACAAAACATCTCAAACATTACTTCAGATTACGAAGTAGCAGAAAGATCCCTGTTGTATCATTTCTGAGAAGATAAGTTACTTAAAATGGTATTGAAAATAGTTTCGACAGCACGAAGCACACTGCCTACAAAATAAATGCAAGGACTGTGGGCTCAATCCTCACACCTATTTGTGACTATTTTGTTGTTTCCAGCAGTTAAGACTTTTCAAACAGGTTTCCAGTAGAAATGTTAAGTTCCAAAATCTGAAGATAATTTAAGAAAAATTAGCTTTTGTAGTTGTGGTGGGTTGACCCTGGCTGAGGGCCAGGTGCCCACCAGAGCCGCTCTATCACTCCCCTCTTTCATTAGACCGGGGAGAAAAGGTACAATGAAAGAAAACTTACAGGTCGAGATAAGGACAGGGAGAGATCATTCTCTAATTATCATCACGAGCAAAACAGACTGAACTTAGAGAGGGAATTCATCTTATTTATTACTAAGCAGAACAGAGTAGAGGAATGAGAAATAAAATCAAATCTTAAAAAACACCTCCCCCCACCCCTCCCATCTTCCCGGGCTCAACTTCACTCCCGGCTTCAACCTCCGCCCCCCCCAGCGGCACAGGGGGACGGGGAGTGGGGGTTACGGTCAGTTCATCACGCGGTGTTTCTGCCGCTTCTTCATCCTCAGGGGGAGGACTCCTCTCATTGTTCCCCCGCTCCAGCGTGCGGTCCCTCTCACGGGAGACAGTCCTTCACGGCCTTCTCCAACGTGAGTCTCCTCCACGGGGTGCAGACCTTCAGGAGCAAACTGCTCCAGCGTGGGTCCCCCACGGGGTCACAAGTCCTGTCAGCAAACCTGCTCTGGCGTGGGCTCCTCTCTCCACGGATCCACAGGTCCTGCCAGGAGCTTGCTCCAGCGCGGGCTTCCCACGGGGCCACAGCCTCCTTCAGGTGTCTCCACCTGCTCCGGCGTGGGGTCCTCCACGGGCTGCAGGTGGAATCGCTACACCCCCTCATCCTCCCTCCATGGGCTGCAGGGGGACAGCCTGCTTCACCATGGTCTTCACCACGGGCTCCAGGGGAATCTTGCTCCGGTGCCTGGAGCACCTCCTCCCCTTCCTTCTGCACTGACCTTGGTGTCTGCAGATGTTCTTACATCTTCTCACTCCTCTCTCTGGCTGCAAAAGCACTCTCTAACTGTTTTTCTCTTTCTTAACTATGTTATCACAGAGGCGCTGATTGGCTTGGCCTTGGCCAGCGGCGGGTCCATCTTGGAGCCGGCTGGCATTGGCTCTGTCAGACACAGGGGAAGCTTCTAGCAGCTTCTCACAGAAGCCACCCCTGTAGCCCCCCCCCCCACTACCAAAACCTTGCCACGCAAAACCAACACAGTAGTTATTTTGGTTTTTACTTGAGGGTGATACTGTTGAAGCCTCTGTTCTGATATTTCTGCAATTAAATTCTTGTTTTCTTCTGTTTTGTAAACTTAATTTATTTTCCATATAGAACATGAAAAGAAAGCAAAAATTGGAAAATTGGAAAATATCCAAACTTTTTCATTGTTTACTGACCTGTCCACTTTAAAAAAGTACTTTGAAATCTTAAATGTAAGAGTCATGGATAAAGTATTTCCTTCCAGTCCTAGTTCACTGCTGGTTTTAAGGGTCACCACCTCTGTGACTGGTTTGGACCAGGACCAGATCTCAATAGTTGTAGTTGCTAAACTAGTAAGAAGCCAAACAGGTAAACAAAAAAACCTAAAAAACAACAGAAGTTAATAAGATGTAGTGCTTTTTTAGATTGGCTCTCTATCTACTGTATTATAGTAAAAGTCTGGATCTACATTAACATGAATAAAATATCAGGCAAGGGAAAAGAGATTGAATAATTTAGTTTTCCAGATCCTCAGATGCCCATCCTTGTATAGTTTGCAAAATGATGTTATTCTGTCCTCTCATGAGCAAGTTGCATGGAGATGTACACCTGTGCCTCAGAAAGAAACTCCAAAACTTGTTACCAACCCAGGAGAATAAACTTATTATGCTCTGCCTAAAAGGAATTTAGCTCATGCAGTTGAGAAAGTTTTGCAGTCAAATGTAGTGATATGATTGCAAGACAGAAGCCTGAGGCATTGCTTGGAAAACTTCAAACATTATAGGAAGGAAAGAGAAAAGAAACCAGAAGATGAAGATCCCTCATTCCCCTCATCCTGAAGTATTACATGATATTAAATTAAAGAAAGGTAGGAGTGGGTAGGACTCTAGCATATTTGAAAATATGGATTAGTATGACATTATTTATTGGAGAGAAATATAAAGGTCAGAGACATACATCAAATCATAGGTATACAAGCCTTTATAGACTATCATAATACTCTCATGCAGCTCTTGATGAGATTGGAATACTGAGTTTAAAGAAACAATTAGAACTCACAAAGAGTAATAATGACACTCTTCAGCTACCTTCATCATCTGGCAAGGTTAAAGGAGGTATTTTCTCCTTCTTGAGACAAGTAAGAAACACAGCTTGTCATCTTTTCATTTGCAGTGTATTTTTTTTATTATCTCGCAGAATAAAATTACCATCTCTCAAGCTTGACATATAGAATGTCTGGATGGGTGATTTTAATGCAGATTTCTAGGAAAACAAACATGTCAAACACCTTTTCTTCTTCAGCAAATATTTAGGATAATAATTCAGTTTTCATCTGAAACCAGAACAGAAAAAAAACCCAAAAACCAAAAAACCCCACAAAAACCCAAAAAACCCCAAATGTTTCAAACAGCTGTAAGGGGAAGGGGAAAAAAGCAGCAAGAAGCAGATATAAGAACTGGGAAGAAGACACATGTAGCTGCACAATATGTCTTATATAATGCCTTGTGTAGGAGTCAGAAGAGAATTTTTTCAAACTTCAGATGATATAACAACTCGGAGCTGGTAAGAGGGAGATCTACACAGTTTGTGACTTCTGCTGGGAGGCTGGAAAGGCCACAAGCCAGAAGATTTCTGCTGATTTGCTCCACACAAAAAGAAAGTAGTCTTCCTACATCACAGAGAAAAAGACACCTGTCTTTAAGTGAATGATAATTTCTGTTCAGTCTCCACCTATATAAGAAGCATAATTAAGCAGTCCTCAATGGCTTTAAAAGGGTAGTTTAAAAACCATATTCTCTTCGCTTAAAGATTCAATGCCAAGACCTTCACCCAGTCTTACCAGATTCAATCACTGGAAAGAAA
The DNA here is from genome assembly GCF_011004875.1 of Balearica regulorum gibbericeps. Taxonomy (NCBI): domain Eukaryota; kingdom Metazoa; phylum Chordata; class Aves; order Gruiformes; family Gruidae; genus Balearica; species Balearica regulorum. The sequence goes on along the minus strand of NC_046187.1, from coordinate 77,033,830 downwards.
TCCTTTCACTGTGCTTCCTTTGAGTCACTGTATTCCATTCCTCATTTTGGGGACCCATTTCTGGTTTTGTTTCCAGAGTTGTAGACAGTGCTCCATGGTTAAGAAGAGATTGAGTCCTCCTGTTTTTTCTTCAGTATCATTCAAAGCAAACGTACCCCTGTTTTTAGCCAAGTGCAGACTTTACCTTGAATGCAGCTGCATTATCCAAAGTTTTTCTTTATTGTGTCATATTACAAAACAAAATAAATAATGGAAAGGACAAAAAGATCCTAATTAACAGTCAGAATGAATAAAAATAATCTATGAGTTGCTTCCTGGGAGAGATGAACTTTCTTAGGCATTTACTGAGTCTTTGGTGCTGATGTTTTTGTTGTCCATATACCATGGACACATAAAGAATGTTTCCATTTAGTTGCTGTACTGTTTGGTTTTGCTTTAGGATTTACATTCTGCTTGAGAATGTTCAAGTCATAAGTTCCTTCCACTGTATCATTTTTCAAATCATCTGGTAAAGGAAATCAGAGAAATTTCTTATCTGTGACTATTATACCTTACAATGATAATGGAAGTATAATAATACAGTTAGCATGTGTGCCCATATTTTTTACATTAAGTAAAACCAAGATAAGATTTTCTCAAACCACGTGGATAAAAGCCCTGGCTGCATACAATGTACAGAAATGGCAAGTAACACCTAAAATCTCTTTGAAGCATTTATTTTTATGTTAACTGGAGCTGTGAGGCCATGAAGCTTGATTCAGAAATGCATGCTGGTGGAACCAGAGTCCCACCCAACTTCCTTGAGAGCATCTGCCATTTCGGTCTTCAAAATCAATTACTCCAGGTCACCATAGCAGTTTTCCGTAGACTGAAGGCACCTATGTTTCATTCAACATATTTCCATGGAATGGTGAACCTTGCTTCTAGCCCAGACCCAACTAACTCAGAGCAAGCCTGAACAGAGTGGTATCTGGAAGCTGTTTGGATTCACATTTGAGGAGTTCTTCAAGTTCCCTCACCTGCTGGATGAACCTGCTTTGTGTCCTCAGGAAGCTCATTTAGTCTAGGAATGAGACACTTTTTGAAATCCCAGCTGTGATCTCTCCAGCTCTCTTGAGTGTCTAAGATGATAACCCTTGATGGGTTTAGTGAGGTTTTATTAATGTTTGGCAAAGCACTCAGGATAGATAAACCATTTAAATAATTAGACAACTACAATAAGATAGTACCTAAAGATCAAAACTAAGAGTGTGTGATTCATTCAGCTTCCCTGAATACAAAAAATGAAGGAAAAGACTCTGCTGGTATAAATTAGTTCTGACTTTATTTGATAAACACCAGTTTGCATCAATGTGTACTCTGGCCCCGTACAAGGACACAAAGAATGACTTACAATCCAGACAACACAAAATGCCAAGTTTGGGTTTTTTTTCTTTAGCGGGAAGGATGAATCCTCTGTGTGATCCAGTGTACTACAACAGTGAACACCTCCGTATCGTGCACAGGAAGGAGTACCTGAAAACAGAACAGGTGATTCAGTATACCGGCTTGGTTATTCTGATGAATGTTAGCTATGTCTCAGTCTTTCACACCACTAAGAGACAAAGAGTGGCAGTTCACTGGCTTGACTGTGACCTGTTCCTCTTGTTTTTTCCTCTAATCTATGGTGATTATGTTGCTTCATGTGGCTTTGCATGTTTCTCTCATGCCACTGCTTCTCTTTCAACAGTTTCTTCAAACACTCTTCACTCTGCTTTACAAGCTGACGCACTGACATGCTGCTTTACTCGAACATCTCACAGCTCTGCAGCTGCCAATATCAGAAAGGGGAAAAAAGAAAAAAAAAACAAAACAAAACAAAAAAACCCTCCAAAGATAGTAAGTTCCTTTCTTCGCCTTCCTGCTGGGAGTAATGCTGTGATTTTCTTCCGCTATTCTGATGTTCACACGGGGCATCACTCACAACATTTACAAAAACATTCATATATATAAGGAAACAATACTTTAATAGCAAGGCACTTTCTCTAGCAGAAATAGGCATAACAAGTGATACGACGACTGGAATTTTGTTTCTATTTGTTCAAACTTAACATAGGGCAAGTTTCTTTTAGGGTGAAAGTAATTAATCATTGAACAGCTTACTAGAATCCTCCAGCATTGGTCTTTGTAAAACTTGAAGCTGGCAAACTATACAGGTATATGTAAAAGCACATGTATATAAAATATATATGTAAGTATGTATTGTTCAGTGAAGAATTACATTTGGAAAGTCTTGGTCTTTTGTTATGAAGGGAAGACAAACCAAGATTGCTGCATTCAACATGTGCTCCGTGGACCTGTGGGGTACTAGACAGGAACCTGCCGGAGGTAAATAAGAAAAACGTGTTATACGTAGTCTTAGATTTACTACAAGGGGAATATTATCTCTGCTGAAAAATATGCAGGGGGTGTGAAAATCTCAGTGACTGGAAAACCCAGGAAGTGCATCCTGAAAATGACTCCTAGTCCCACCAACAAAACATCGATGAAACTCTCCGCTGCCATGTCACAAAATTTTCCTGTAAGTTTCCCTACGCTTGTTTTCCTTAAAGTTCCAGCTATTGAAAAAAACCCAAACCCCATCAAACTGAAGAAGAATCTCAGCTTTCATTCAAAGCAGAGTAATTTTCTGTGCCTCAGCTGTAGCAGAAAGCTTCTAAATGTCAAACGAGTGTAATCCAGAAATCAAAGGCCAAATGGACTGTATTTTTGCCTTCCATTCTAAGTCCTCTGAGTCTACTAAACCCAGTTAGTTGCCATGAATTTATTTTCCATTACAAGAGAAGTAGTCTTTCCATTCATCCAATAACATGTACATATTCTTCTCATTTTTATTACTACAGTAATATTATAGTCATATTTAGCAGAACTACCATTGCATAACTTGATATTTAATACCTCATTTTATTCTATTTCTGCAGAAAGGACCTTTCCTCTTCTTTACCCCAACAGGAGAAAAAGATTATAGAAGATTAGTAAGACAATTTGTTGGTAGCTTTAATTGTCTAGAATTTTTTTCCACCTTACAGTTTTGCACAGAACAAAAGAAAAGAACTCAGTGTGCATTTCACACACAAACACTGCCAAATATTTGGTTCTGCTCCCAGAACTGAATCACCAGAACTGCTGCGAAGCAGCTGGGAGCTCGAAGTGCAATCTCGGTACTGGCGTACCAGGAAGCATACAAAGTAGCCCAGCTTGGTGTCTCAAATTCCTGGAGCTGGAGCTGCTGTGAGGAACTTTCACAATCGAGGCCAAGTTTCTGCCCACGGGGGGGTTCATTATTGCAATCACCTTTTCTCTCTCACAAAACTTCATCTCTTCTTGCGCTTGTGTATTTCTTCCTACTTGTCTTTTGCCTCCCTCCTGTCTTAATCTCCCTCTTTCTCTCCCTACCTCTTTTATTACACTATTTTTGCCTTGTTTTCTTTTTGTCTTTAAAGCTTTCTGCTGAAAAGACAATTTAAATTGAAGATAGGTATTTCTAATATATATGGGAAAAGGTATGGCTTGGCACAAACACCAGGACTCTAGATTGAGTATTGCAGTAGAATATTTTCTACTTCACCCCAGTTACAGTTCTGGCTATGTTTATATTCATGACCAGTTCAACTGGGGAAGGAAGATCTTCCATCTCCGATATTCGATATAAATAAAGAAGACAGAATTAGCAAGTTCAAAGTACAAAATACATTTACATCCTTTTGTATATTTTAAACAAAAACATACACTTGTGCACGTAGTGTTTCATAGTCTTTAAAATATACCATATGTCTTACATTAAATCTTAAAGAAGAAATTATCTTCACTTTGGTCTATATACTGCCTATAGGCCACAACCTTGAATATCTAACTGTAAAATTTGCCTGAATTTCAAATGCAGGTACTATCTAATTTCTGTTTTCTCACTGTCTTTTAAGTGCTTGTTACTTTACAGATGGGGAAAACTAACTCAGTATGAATATATTTGGCAATATATTTTAGCATCATAAGTATCTGTGTATCTTAATACCCAGATATGCTCACCTACAAGTCCTCAGCCTACAGATGTTGATAGTGTCAGACCCTATTCTGTGCTTGTTCCTTGTACAGGACAAGCCCTTGTAAAAGGACCCCCAGCATTCGAGGTGCTAAGAGGAGCTGTGCTTCAGTACCAACCACTTCCGAAGTAGCTCCAACTCCTTCATATGATACCTGCATTCTCCAACTGAAAAAGAGATATTGGCAGCATATGAAGGAGTTGGAGCCACTTTGGAAGTGGTTGGTACTGAAGCACAGCTCCTCCTGGCACCCTGACTACCAGTGCTGGGCTGGATGTTCAAAGAGAGGGTCCCCTTTATGCACCATGCAACTGATGCTACTTGGAATAAGTCGGTCACATGGATCACACAGCAGGCTCGAATAGGAAACCCCAATCGCCCAGGAATTCTGGAAGTGATCATGGACTGGCCAGAAAACAAAGATTTCAGAACGTCACCAGAGGAGGAGGTGACATTTGCTGAAGAGGCCCCACCATATAATAAAGAACCAGAAAATGAGAAGCAATATGCCTTGTTCACTGATGGATCCTGTCGCATCATAGGAAAGCATCAGAGGTGGAAGGCTGCTGTATGGAGTCCTACACGGCGAGATGCAGAAGCTGCTGGAAGAGAAGGTGAATCAAACCAGTTTGCAGAGGGGAAAGCCATCCAGCTGGCTTCAGATACTGCTGATTGAGAAAAGTGGCCAGTACTTTATCTCTATACTGACTCATGGATGGTGGCCAATGCCCTGGAATGAAAGTGCAATGGGAAGACATGAATGGGATAGGAAGGATCCCCGTGACCTCTGTGCCTCACAGTGCATGATTCTTTAGGATTTTGATGTAGAGAAAGAGAAAAAAATGTAGCGGGCTCCGTGATGCAGACATCCAGAATCTTTGTCTTCATTTCTGTTTTGCGATTGGCATTCAGGATGCAAACTTTCTGTTTTCCAGCTTACATTGGACATGTCCTACCAGAAATGACAGTGCCTCTCTGGCCTGCACTAATGAAAGTGAAAAAATATTGCAAGTAAAAAGTTCAAACCCAAGTCTTGGCAGCTAAAAGATCCAGCTTTTCACCTAATCAGTTTCTTTTTCAGAGCCAGGAAGAAGCCTTGAATGGGAGATTTTACAATCTGAATAGAAATAACAGATAGAGAAAACTCTCTTCCAACCTCCCAAGCTGTTGCAGCTGCACTATCTATTTTGTCTGACCTTGACAACTTGAGTCTCGTTTAGTTTAGCTCACCTTTTCATTTTGGCCTTTGCACGCTATTCTATATACCCTTCCCCATGTGTTTCTGGTACATCCGGCAGGTCCTTTATCTCAAATTCTTTCATTATCACCTTTCTACTACTCTCTATTATTAGGTATTCAGAAAGTGATTCCCACTTTCCTCCTGCCCATTGCACAAATACCCATTTCCAACCCATTCAATTTGCAGATAGGTATGTTCATGCCTTTTCCATGGGGAGATACTACTTCCTGCATACTGTGAAGAAATTGCCCTTTCTTTCCATTATCCCAGGTCACAACCTTCCTTGAGATTTACCTTTGCCTTGATGCTTCTAAAAAATTTTGATAGACGTTCACATGTGTAAGAAGTCCTGCCTCCCTTATGGAACAATCAAACATCAATATTCCCCTGTAGGTTTTTTGGTGGGTTTGTTTGTTTGTTTTTTAATAGTGATTTCTTGCCTCTAGTCTCCTATTGAGATTAAAATCTGCTTTATATGGAGACTGTTATCTGTTCTATATTTAAGAATTTCTTAAAGTCAGGTCCTGCGTTATGTGAAAGGTCATAAGTGTCACCACAGATATTATGAGGATGGGTGGAAAAGTGCTATTATTTCCCTCTTACAGAGAGCTAAATCAGGAAGACAGCAAGTAACACAGTGGTGGCAGAGCCAACAACTTAGTCTCCATCTTCTCAATCACAAAATGGGCTTTCCACATGAAAACAGCCTTTCTTGCTTACTAAGTAGGCATTGGAACTGTGCATTGCATCTCTCTTAATGCTATGCTGTGTGTGCAATTAACCTGAAGTCATGTTATTGGACTTTCATTGCTATTCCTTGCTGTCGATGAAGAGGTCTTTCTATTTAACCCTTTACCCATGCTACATTTAAGCAAATAGTATTGTTCTGCCACTTTTCAGAGTCCCACATTTATCATTCTAGGCGTCAGAGGCTAAAATAAACAACTTATTCATTTAATCAATATGATGGCCAATTTTCTCTGTCCCATATTACCCTTTACTCTCCCAGCAATTCTCTTCATGCTCTAAGAAATGCCTAGCTTCTAGGGATTTTTTTTACCATTTAGCTATTCACTTTCCAGCACCCTCACTTCTTTGCTTATAACAAAGACCGATGTGTGTTGATATTTAAGCTGCTCACTTTCAGCTGTAGTGTCTATTTTATCTATTTATTTTATTTTACTTACAGCTACTGAAGTGTAAATATGGGCAATACCAGTATTTCATGTTGACTGTCTTGTTTGTACATTAAAGTACCTTACCAAACTATGTGTATTGGTAAAATTTAGTAGTTTCCAAATTGTCAATAAGCCAAATTGATTTGAAGAAATTTGTATTGGAATTTAATATCATTATCATCATTAATGTGCATACAGGAGGCCTCAAATCTGCAATAGTGAGCATTTTTAATAAGAAAAAATTTCCAGCTTTTAATAAGGCAAACTGCATCTACACTGTGTTATAGCAAGATCTGCTTAAGATTTATAACATCTATGAATGGATGAATTTTATTATGTCTTTTTAATAACAGGATGGATTCAGGCAGGAGACAGGCAAGCCAGCATCTCTTGGTGTACATGCTTAGTAACTTCGGTGTGCCCTGAGACCTTACCACTTGCTTTTGTCTTTGGAGCTGTTTGCAGTACCTATGTCCCATGGAGATGTATACACACAGAGAAAATCATACTACTGATTTAAGGGTCTGAAAACACATTTAGATATCTAACTTCAGGGGCTGAATTTTATTGAGAACAGCATGTTCTTTGCAAGCTGTGTTTCAATGCCCAGGACATCACATCACACTGGCACTCAGCTGGTGTGAACTGGAAGGGTCCATTAACTTCCCAATGGGGAGTTAAGCATTACCAAAGTGTGATCTCTTAGAAATGGTGCAGTTCAGGAGGACTGTCCATGTAAGTGTGTAAAGTACACTTTTCTTTGTAATAGCAGGAGTGCTAACAATTCAGAACTGTCAGTTTTAAACTTGGATGATTGTTTCCCACCTAGTCTGGCCAAATTATGACTGATTATATTATTCATCCTCAGTTTCCTTGATACCAAACTGATGTGTAAAGAGCTGCACCATTTTATAGTCACTGACATCTGCCTGCGTCTTTTGCATCTGTGGGGGGATTGCTAATACCTCTGGTGATGCCGTACATTTCTCTCTGGCGTTTGAAGTCACATGGCACTACTAGAGCTGCATGCTGTAAGAAGACACGGATGCACCAAGCCTCACAAATTAGCTTTACTGCATTTGGAGATAGCTTACTAGTAATGCCTAGATTGTCTTCCAAATCATATGCTTATGCAGGGCATAAGATAGCTATAAAGGGAGCCTTTGGTGAGCACTTCAGATACAGATGTCTACATCCATTTTATATTAGGTGAGAAGACTCCCCCAGAATACATCTACAAGTTTGCCACCCAGGTTGCATTAAATCCAGAATTACTGCGCTGATCTTATTGCTGTTATGAATGAGAAGAAAACTTGATTCAACTGGTACTTAGAATGACAGGGGTTTTAAAATATGAAATAAAACCCATACCAGCTGAAGATAGTAATTTCTATTGCAAAGTTTGTCCAGTAGATGTTCTGTCCATTTTTTTCTTGTTTGAGGTTTCTAGGATCAATAACAGCTACGACAGGTAATTTATTCCACAGTTCTTTTTAAAGTTCCAGGTTTTATACTGTAGTTAATAATCCTAGATATACCTTAAGGCATATTATTTTCAAAATTTAAAACTGGTAGTGCAACAGAAAAATATTTCTTATGGAGAGTCATCAGCAATAATTTTAGCTAAATTATATATGTAGTTAATAATGCAAATAAATCAAAGAATTTATGTTGGAGAAATGGAGTGAAAAACGAATGGCAGAATCATAGAATAGTTTGGGTTGAAAGGGACCTTAGAGATTAACTAGTTCCAGCCCCCTTGCCAAGGGCAGGGACACCCTCCACTAGACCAGGTTGCCCAAAGCCCCATCCAACCTGAATCTTAAACACTTCCAGAGATGGGGCCTCCACAACCTCTCTGGGTAACCTGTGCCAGTGCCTCACCACCCTCACAGGGAAGGATTTCTTTCTTACATCTAATCTAAATCTACCCTCCTTCAGCCTCTTAATGCCATTCCCCCTTGTCCTGTCACTCCCTGCCCTTGTAACCAGTCCCTCACCAGCTTTCCTGTAGCCCCTTTAGGTACTGGAAGGCTGCTATAAGATCTCCACAGAGCCTCCTCTTCTCCAGGCTGAACCACCCCAACTCTCTCAGCCTGTCCTCATAGCAGAGGTGCTCCAACCCTCTGATCGTCTTCATGGCCTCCTCTGGACTCTCTCCAACAGCTCCATGTCTCTCCTATACTGGAGCCCCCAGAGCTGGACGCAGTACTCCAGGTGGGGTCTCACAAGAGCAGAGTAGAGGGGCAGAATCACCTCCCTTGACCTGCTGGCCACGCAGTTTTGATGCAGCCAAGGATACCTTTTCTTCCTCTTCTTCTTCTCCTCCGCCGCTGCCGCCACCGCCTCCTCCTCGTTCTCCTTCTTGTTGTTCTTGTTCTTCTCCTTCTTCTTCTTCTTCTTCTTCTTCTTCTTCTTCTTCTTCTTCTTCTTCTTCTTCTTCTTCTTCTTCTTCTTCTTCTTCTTCCTCCTCTTCTTCCTCTTCTTCCTCTTCTTCCACTGGCATTATTCTTCTTTTACATAAGGCAATGGTTTCCTTGCCTTCATTGCAGGTTGATGCGATCTGCCTTAAACACAGAGGGATATAGATAATTGAAATGAGTTATAAATTGAATATGAGTCAGCAATACAAGGAGTAATAAGTGAATACAAGTGGGAGAGCAGCTGTTGATGTGTGTGAATTTGCATGGCTTATGTATCAATTTGGCTGTTTCTGAACTAGTTATAAACTGTCCATATTGACATTACTGAACAGAATGCTGTTTCATCCACACAAATCCACTTTGCTTGGTGCCTAATACATGGTTCTGCATGCAAATAGCAAATGTTCAGCTATTACATCATTTTCTAAACATTGTTGGGGACCAGAATGACATCTCTGAATCGTTGGACCCATAACCTGTAAATGGTTTGAGAGCCCTTCTGTTGAATTCTGACAAAGGCTAATTTCAGGCTATGGACGACGTACAAATGTGGAGATTTGATGCAGAAAAGAAAAGAGTTGCAGAATGCTAACAATGGCCATAAGATAATACAACATATTGCTCAAAGAGGAAACACTATAATGGGGATGTCAGAACTTATGATTTAGCTAATTCATGAGACCATTTAGGTGGCTTTAAGGAAAATGTGGTTGATTTAGCAATGGCAGTAGTCATGAACACAACAGATGCCCACGTTGTTCATTTCCTTAGCAACAGTCTGGATCATGAAGCAGAGTGAACCCTCAGCAAATTTTCAGATTATGCAAAATTATGGGAATAGGTTGAGATACCAAAAGGTAGAGTTTCAGACCAGGAAAGTTTGATAGTCTGGAGGATTGAGTCAGAAGACATCTTGCAAAGTTCACCAAGGAGAAACTGAAGTTCTGCATTTGGGCTGGGAAGTCCTCCAAAGCTTTGCATAGAACTCTGCAAAGTGTGGGAACTCACTGCTGAAAAGAATCTGTGAGATACAGTGGATGCTAAATTGAATATGAGCCAAAGGTACACTCTCCTATTGAAGAAAAGCATTTTGAGAGATTCAGGTTATATATTAGAAAGATTTTTTTCCAATAGAAGGATAATGCAGCACAGGAAACCTCAAAGAGACCAAAATCTCTACCCTCACATTTTTTAGACTTTGCTAGGTAAAACTACCAATGCTATGGTTCATTGTTGCCCACAATCCTACTTTGATCAAAAGGTTGAAGGTCTCAAGAGGTTCCTTCCAATCAACATATCTGTGATTCTCTATTTACATTAGAGTCTGCAGCTCTGAGTTGAAGAAACAAGCTTTTTGAGTTAATGTGAGTACCTTCAACCTGCACGTTTCAGTGCTATGCACAGATCTTAGCTCATGTTCTGGGAGCAGTACAAGGCTATCCTCACTGAAGCAGGATTAATAGCTCAGGAACAACATTATGCTGACATGGCTACTGCATTTCTACACCAAGAGCTATTTTGTTTGTAGTTAAATTGAGTGTTTCTGTACAGCACTGATATAAAAGGTTTTAAAACAAATAACAGACATTTCAGTTCACATTGAAAACAACCATTTCAGTACATGAATTTTGTAAAGTACTACATTTGGTGTTGGAAAAGAAACTATAATTTTGAGGCAGCAGCAAATTTTGTGTAACTTTAAACTCATTTTGGACACCACTGATATAAATTTCATTACAGAGGAAGAGTACTGCTACACATAATGCAGAAATTTGATTAGTATACATCAGTATGGGAGACAGAGACCTGCTCTTTAAGATCCTAAATACTACTTTCATAACTAAATGAGGTGAATGAGTCCCACTGACTGGTTATATTCTCTTCTGTCCCAGTTTCGGCAGAGAGAGAGTTAATTTTCTGTTTAGCAGTTGGTATAGTGCTGTGTTTTGTATTTAGGAGGAGAATAATGTTGATAACACACTGATGTTTTAGTTGTTGCCAAGCAGTCAAGGACTTCTCATACCACCCTGCCAACGAGAAGGTGGGGGGTGCCCGAGAAGTTGGGAGGGGACACAGCCAGAACAGCTGACCCAAACTGGCCAAAGGGATATTCCATGCCATATGATGTCATGCTCTGTATATAACTGGGGATTGGCCAGGAGGTGGGGCAGCTCAGGAACTAGCTGAGTATCGGCTTTGGGTGGCAAGAAATTGTGCTGTTCATAACTTGTTTTGTAAATTATTATTATTATTATTGTTACTGTCATTGATGATGATGTTATTGTTGTTGTTATTATTATTATTACCATCTTCTTCTTTTCCTATTCTATTAAACTCCCCCTGTGGAGGCGAAGTTCTTTTTATTTACTTATTTATACATATATACTTTTTATACTTAGGAAGGGAAATGTACATTTCTAAGTTATGATTAATTTCAGACATCTTCCTTAGAATAAGATGGTCTTTGTCCTAGAAACACTTTTTTCCTCCTTGAACAATATACAGATTCTAAGGTATCTCAGATGTAGACATCTGTGATACTGATCTTTAAGGATGGCCAGATTCACGCAATACAATGACTCCCATTGTCAAACTTATCTGAGTGAATAACTCCACAAAAGAACTCAGGTATTTAGTTCTCTTTGAGTTTAGGTACTTAACTGCCACCAAGGACATAGCCAGATCAGCATGGAAATTAAACCATGAAGTTTAAAGTTCTTGTGGTCATAATGGGGATGGTAATATGTTTTAAGCAGTATACCAGGAAGACCAACATTGTTTTGAAGGAGTTTAAGAGGAACAAAATGTCACTGCATGGTATAAGCACGGAAGAATCAAAAAATCATACAGTCATTTAAGCTGGAAAAGACCTTTAAGACCATCAAGTCCAACCACTAACCTAGCACTACCAAGTCCACCACTAAATCTTGGCCCTAAGCACCATATCTACATGTCTTCTACATACCTCCAAGAATGGTGATTCAACCACTTCCCTGGCCAGCCTGTTCCTGTGCTTGACAACCCTTTCAGTGAATAATTTCTTCCTAATATCCAATCTAAACCTCCGCTGGCACAACTTGAGGCCATTTTCTCTTGTTCTATCACTTGTTACTTGGGAGAAGAGACTGACACCCACCTGGCTACAACCTCCTTTCAGGTAGTTGTAGAGAGTGGTCAGGTCTCCCCTCAGCCTCCTTTTCTCCAGGCTGAACAACCCCAGTTCCCCCAGCCGCTCCTCATAATTCTTGTTTTCTAGACCCTTCAAGATGTCAAAGTCAATATCTAAAAGGATAAAGGCTATAGTTTGATCTTCATATGTGCTGGTTTTGGCTGGGATAGAGTTAATTTTCTTCACAATAGCTAGTTCGGGGTTGTGTTTTGGTTTTGTGCTGAAAACAGTGTTGATAACACAGGGATGTTTTTGTTCCTGCTGAGCAGTGCTTACACAGAGCCAATGGCTGTTCTGCTCCTCACCCCACACCACCAGCGAGTAGGTTTGGGGTGCACAAGGAGTTCGGAGGTCACACAGCTGGGACAGCTGACCCAAACTGACCAAAGGGATGTTCCATACCATATGATGTCATGCTCAGCATATAAAGCTGGGGGAAGAAGAAGGAAGGAGGAGATGTTTGGAGTGATGGTGTTTGTCTTCCCAAGTCACCGTTACGCATGATGGAGCCCTGCTTTCCTGGAGATGGCTGAACACCTGTCTGCCCATGGGAAGAGAGGAATTAATTCCTTGGTTTGCTTTGCTTGTGTGCACGGCTTTTGCTTTACCTATTAAACTGCCTTTATCTCAACCCATGAGTTTCCTCACTTTCACTCTTCCAAGTCTCTCCCCAATCCCACCGATGGCGAGTGAGTAAGCAGCTGCATGGGGCTTAGATGCTAACTGGGGTTAAACCATGACATCATGGAAAGGCTATATCTTTACAGAATCAAGTTAAAAAATAGAAAAAAAAATAAAACAAAGAAAAAAGAAAAAGAAAAAAAGAGACATTCTAGTATCAGATCATTGTTGTCTGTGCTTAGAATCTAGAAATACAATGAAAACCCATTTGTAACAAGAAAAAGAAAGTACTATCAGCAGACTCTAGCTGCTTGTGAAAACACTTTATGACAGTTATCCTTGAAACCCCTGGTTCAGATGTATCCAGCCAATGCATCTCTCTGTTTCTCATTAGCCTTCTTAGCCTGCTAATGGAGGTCTAATAACACAATCAGAATAATACTTTTATTTTCAGCTACCTTTTCAGAATTTCTTTGTTTCAAGCAAATAGGTCAAGCTTTAATATGCTTTACATCTTAATTTCTTAAGGTATATCTGTTCCTTCTAGTCATTTAGGTATTGTCATACTACCTATATGGTGAGGAAGAGTCATGAGCTTCTGGTTGGCTGCACATTAAACACTGCAGAGAACAGTTTCCAAGTTCTGAAGCTGCCATAAGCAAGAGATGTAACTTCTATTGCTACCCCTAAAGGCTATTACAACATCTAGCAAGATGACACAGACAAATAATGTTTTTGTACCAGGGTGTATGTTAAATTCTACAGCATTATCCTCAGAGGAATTTACTGAATATAAAGGATTTAAAGTTTAGTGAAGTCCTTAGGGGTGCAGCCTATCTAAATCTTTCTGTAAGACATGAAATCTCACTGACTGAATGTGTATGGAGACCACTTACAAGAAACTCATTTTAGCTATTTAACCAGGATCCTATGGGTGATGTCTCAGTTTTCAGTATAACAAAGATCTTAAGCATGAGAATGCTCCCTTAACTTCAAAGTAATTACTCTTATTTTTCAAGTTATGCGCAAAAGTTTAAAAGCTTAAAAGCTTTTCTGGTTTAGAGTTCATCTCAGTAAAAGTAACCATTGTATTATGTTTTACCTTGGAGACAGTTCTCACAGAATTTGGAATAAGAAATATTATTTTTTCTCTATTGCTGCTTGAGCAGATAGCAGAGAAGTTAACTGTGTGCTTAAATGTTTTCCTAAACCATGACCTGCTCTAACATAATATAAAGAAGACTTCAGAATACTTTAGATTATGACATACAGAACTCAAACACAACTTTGGTTGTGTTAGCCTTCTGTATTTCTGTAATTGGTTCCTATCAACCATTTCGCATGTCTTTCCACACCTTTCTAGGACTTAAATTTAGAGTCGACGGCCATGCCTAACACCATTTTGTTGCAATAAAGCCTTGTGCATCTCCCAGAGGACAAACACTCTTGCAGAGATCCTTATGGCACCATATAAATATTTGGAGTACAATTCGATTGAGATCACTTGCACACATCTGAGAAAGCACATCTAAGTAGTGTCCTTATCACACACTCCATCTTCCTCCTGAAGAATGCATCTCTCACTCTAAAACATCACACACATGACTCCTACCGTTTTCATTTGCTAGATTGCTCTGCCACACACACAGCATTATACCAGGACCAAGGTCCCTTGCAGTACAGAAGAAGAAGCCCATGACAAACTGTTACTAGGGTGAGACTGATTACAGTCTGTCTCACAGATTACTGTTTGTCTACAGCTGGGACCAAGCTCTGCATCAGCCCCCAGAAAGAGATGTCTGTACAGTACAGCTACAACCTCCAGAAGGTTTACTTCCTCCTTCACAGCTGCTTATTGACTCTTATAATCAAATTTTCCCTACTGAGAGGCTCCATGTGCCAACACTCCTGGCTGACTGTAAGGATTTTGTTTGCCAAACAACTCAAATTCAGTTGGCAAGCAGAAAAGTCAAAGCCAAACTAGGCAGCTCATCAATGCTGGTCAATAGTCAGGATCACAAGCCTCTCAGATGCTGTTATGTCTCCCAAAGTTAGTGTTACAAGTGAGAAGTAGAAAGGAACTAAAATTTGTACTCTAGCTATAAAGTGGCATGGCAGGGTATCAGCACTGTGCCTGCAGGCCCTGCCTGAGCTCCTGAGTCATCAGTTCCTGGAAGATTCTGGAACTCCCCAACTAGACGTCTGCACAGAGGAGACAATGGGCTCCCCTGAGACAAGACAATTGACAGAACTACCAAGCACCTTTGCAACAAAGCATTTTCCTAATTCACACAGGAGCGCTCCTGATTCCCTCAAGCAGTTCCTGCTGTACCTATACCAATTGATAGGCACAATGTCTATCCTTATATATGTTAATTAACATCCTGGATGGAGAATCTGGCCATCCCAGAGACCCTCCCAAGAAATTTCTGCTGTAGAATAGACTATACATAGGTAAGACACTGTAAATAATCCATAGAAAGTGTTCACTTAGTTGCCAAGGTGAGCAGCTCCGGTGCTCATCTGCCCCAGAGTGCTCTAGCACAGTGCACAGGGGGGGTTTTCCAAATTGAGGGAACCTCAGGGGGACCCGAGGGAGCTGCCAGGGGCCTACAGCTTGCGTAACAGTAGCTGACGATACCTGGGTCCCCCACATGCATAAAAGAAACCCTTAGGGAGCACCAGTGACCAGGAGTGCCACCAGCAGGGCATGGCGCATCAGCCAGGGCATGGTGCAGCAATTTGTACAGAAGGGCATGCAGGAAGGGCCCTGCAGCTCTGTTGGCTTGAACAGGGAGCAATGGTATCCACCCGGCAGAAAGCCACGGTCTCTCTAAGCTCTGCATGACTGATGCAGCTTCCCGGACAGAGCTCCGGTGGGAAGATGCTGTCACCCAGGTGTCAGCTGCAGGCTGTGCCCTACTCTTATGCCAGTACCGGATGGCAGCAGTGAGCACATCTGTGGGAGGCGTGCCCAGTTAGAGGAACTCCTCCGCTTAGTGACAGAGCTCTGGGAGGAGGTGAGTAGGTTGAGGATATGAGGCTCTGCAAGTGGAACCGAACATTAACAAGGATGATGGTTCATCTAGCTTGGAGGTGTCGTCAAGGTTAAGTTGGCCTATGCCCTGCATCAAAACTGTTTCCATAGAGAAAAAAAGAAAAAAAGAAAAAAAAAAAAAAAGAAAAAAAGATCTACAGCTTCTTTAAATATGTTTTCTCATTAGAGAAATGTGGGAAAACTTTCATGATGGATGAATGGAAAGAGTTGAGAATGAATACAAGAAAATTGCCAACTGCAGGCAGATGCTTTACAGAAAACCAACAGAAAATCTGAGTCCATGTAGAATGGAAATGCATGAGCTCTGGTATACTTTGTTGCTAGAGGTACATTAAGCCTTGCCAGAGGGAGGCAAAGCTTGCTGTAGAGCTATGAAGCAGGAAAGAATTATCTAAATGAGAAAAGGTGAACACTAGAGTTCTCTCCGATTAGCAGAATTTGTTGAATCAGAATTAAGGCTCCATGGGGCTTGCCCATGAACACAGTAAGTTTTGCACAGAGAAGTTATACACACATTAAATAGACAATGTTGTTAAAAGAGAAACAGAAACATGGACAAATAAAAAAAAAAAAAACCCACTGTGAAAGGAGTAACTTTTTTGTAAGCTGTGTCTGTGGGTCATCCCATGTTTGTTCTGCAGTGAGAACTGACTGGGTCTGAAATACAAGTGCGGCTGTCAACTTATCTGGGTGCAGAAACTTAATGATACTATTGTAAGCCACACTCCAGTGGTACCGTCTGATTTACATCTTTTAAAATACTTTTTGCTGCAAATTTCTGAATAATTCTGTCAGTAAATAAAATGTCAGTCAGGAACTAAAATGTCAATATAGCCATATTCATGCAGGAGGCCTTCAGAACATCATAAACCACTTCTCAGCTTCCATATGTGCTATGTGCTAGAAGACAATACAATTTTCCATGTTTGAAACTAAAAGAGGATAAAAAGATGTTTCCAAATTAAAAATCTCATCTCAGGTTTTCAGGAAAATTTATATGCACACAAATGTGTATATATTTACTTAGATATACACCTGAGACCATGGTCTTAAATTTGGCCAGGCTTGTAGGATTCTTTTTAGCCATTTTAATGGATTTCTAGTCTTATGTGGCTCAGTCTGGCAGGACTTGCAACTGTTACCTTTGATGGCTGGCCTTTAAAAACAACTTTTATATTGTAGGCTTTATGGGGCCAGTATTCTCTGTGGTACATAAAGTGCCATCAAAAAGGAGAATCAATCTAATTGAAGCCCCTTGGAAATAATTCTAATAATGATTAATAAATAAGAAGTGCAGATTCCATACAAGGATGTGCAAAGGGGATTGCTTACAACTATAAATTAGAAAGGACATGGAATAGATGGAATTCACAAGTATTTGCTAGAGTACTTGCTACACACATTCACAAGCCAGAACAAATTTGTAAGAAATGTTGAGGAAAGATGCCACTAACCGGACAGTGGAAGAAAAGACCTTGTTTATTAAATTGAAAATAAAAGAGAAAAATGGCTGATGTTAAGTGTTTAAGATACGTAACTCGCCTTGACTACGACCTGGAGTTATTGCTGGAAACATTAGTAAAAGACTGGGCAAACATTGAAACTAATTATATGTTTCCTGGGGAGGAAAAAAGGATGCTGAAGGAATGCTTTTGGGGTGAAGAACTAGCTGATGGAGATCAAAGTTGCTAAAGAGCATGAGATTTTTAAAAAACCTTGCACAGTAGGTAGATGAAGCAAAAATATTTTGCAACATATCGCATAAATGGACTCTGAAATGATGAAAGCGCATCTTTTGTTGGAGAAACGTAGACAAATTAATAAGGGAAAGCATGTACTACACCAGAAAAATGATGGTAAAATATGAAACAAGATAAAAGCACAATGTGAAATTTCCCAAAGTGACTGCTTGTCACTTTTGCAATTTGTTATATTGCTGTTTCAGCAGCATGTCATGAAAGAAGATGCTATTTAATGATTCAAGAAGGGGAGAGGGGGCAATTTCTCAACTGTTTTATTTAGATGACCTGAAGTTGTATGGCTGGAATGAGGTAGAGGTTAATTCTTTGAATTACTCTCTGAACAATTTCGAAGCTTAAAGCAAGAACCTGACTGGGGGATGAGGAGGAAGTTAACAGTCTATAAGATAATGCAGACAATGTGGCTTCCTGTGTTTAGTGGATGGCTGGAGGGGAAGGGTTGAGTGCAGTCAATGATGTTAAGAAACATAGGTGTATAGTTATAATTGCTATAAATACAATTACAGCAAAACATATGCAAAATAAAACTGAGTTGACTGGATCTTGGATCAAGTTCCAAGACCAAATGACCTGTAGATTTCTGCTGAGAGTCATTTGTTAGAAGGACATAACCAGAAGATACGTAGGTAGAAGACATTAGGTAAAAAATTATATGGAAAAACGTGTTTGTGGGGAAGGGGTGGTTGGTTGTTTTTCAATTGTTCTTATGTAATAAAAACAAAATAGCTAATTTAAAGTGAATGATTAAAGAACAGTGGAAAATGGAAAAGATTAAATTGATCTTGCTAAACTTGAGATATCTACAATAAGTACATCTTCATTTAAGCTAGCTTTAGTCACTCCGTTTATAGTCAGTGGAAAGAAATGGACATTTCTAGGACACAATTCCTTTCACCCTAATGAAGACATCTAAATTAGGCCAGATGAATTGCACTCAAGTAGTGACTATGTCTTCCCAATGAATATGAAGTGAATTTAGATGCATGCCTCATATGTGGATATGGACATTTGTAGACATTTCGAGTTGGGTGACATGAATGTCAGTCTGAGACTTTATTTAGAGTGGCACAGAACACTAGTCACAGGATGTATTAAAGCAAAAGCATGGGATAAGAAATGATTCTTAAAATAAGATAGCCAGACCCAAAGACTAATATTCAGATTCAAGCATTGGTATCAAGTTGTCAGATAACAATATCGAGTATCAGCAAGTCAGAAGTGTTTCTCCCTAAGATATGGACCTCAAGCAGAAAATAAGTATTAAGAAAGTGTGAAAAATGTTCATATAAAAAAGGGGATTTCTCAACCATTTTTTCAATTTCTTATGAAGTGTGTGCTAGATGATGTATACAGTAAACATAAAAAAATCAGGAGAAAGTGCACTTCATCATAGATTTTTCATTTTGGTGAGAATATTAATTTGATCATTTATGTTGAGACTAGCAAAAATGTATCAGTGTCTTCATCAAGAGCTGAGAAACATCTGGGTAATTAAAAACATGAGCAAAAGACCAATTCTTTTTGGTCTTTTGGGACTTAATGACAGACAGCCTGGCAAAACTATTAACTGGGATTGGATCTGTGGTACATTTTGTCACAGTATCATTCCCATTCCTTTACATAGGAAATTGTGGTTGAAAGAGATGATCAAAGCAATAGTATTTATGGTGGTAATATTATCCAGACCAAATACAAGTGAACATATGGACTGTCTTGAAAAAATGTACTTTTTTAAGCCTTTCTGTTGATTTCAAGGCACACAAATTAGAAATTGAATAAAAAGAAAAATCTTTGCTAGAAACAGAAGTATTTACTTCTTTAAAGGAGCTACGAGACTAAGTAAAAATCTGGAAGATTGTAAGGAGTTGTAAGTTTTCAATTATATTCAGGAGCTGAAGCATCATTACAATTAAAGGAAATAAGTTTGGAGGTACATGCTTGGTCTTGACTTTGAGACAGTTTACCTCTATACGATCTTCTTATAGAGCATATTCATCAGGTCTTCATTAAGTTCATATTCATCAACCATCTGATATTACACAACTTGAAACTCTGATGAATTTAATTTAAATTCATCCTTTTCTTGGTCCAAACTTTCCCATAACCTCACGAGAACTTCTTTAGACGATGTATCATCTCAAGCACAGGAAATCCACCAATAGCTAAGATAGAGCTTCCTAATTCCATCGTTTGGTCTTTATGTATCTGTAACTTTTCTCTCTTTGTCTCCCTCTCCCTCCCTCTCTTCTCCCAAGATATAAAGGTGAGCCTTTAGAGGAGGCAAGCCGTCAGCATATCACAAAGAAATCCGATATTCATTATAGTGCATGAACAAAAAATAAGCACAAAATGTGCAGGTTCTGTGTGGGTCACAGTACACTATGTAAGAGAAGCTCAGGTGAGTAAAGGCTTTGAAACTGTCACAATAGACTCATACTAGTACAGTGACATGTTATTATTTATTCATATTATTATATTTGGAAAAAAAATAAAGATGTACTTAAAATTTCTTTAATAGGAAAAGTTTCTTGATGTTGGCTTCCATTAGGCAATTGTTGCAAACCAGATTTGCAGCAGAAAACTAATACAACAGGACTTAACACCTTGAAAATTGAACTGTAGGAAATACATTAACATATGCCTGTGGAGTGCTCTTCCCCTGGCAATGAAAAGGATTCAGCGCTGTAGTGAGTAAAACCAGATTATTTCTGTGGATAGTCTTTATTGCAGATGTCTTCTCTTGTTTTGTTAGTAAATAGCTTAAAATTGGTTTTGATACTCTACAAGTATATTATGTTTATTATTCATAAGAATTTGCCAAACAAATGCACTTTTAAGTAATTGCCAAGCTCTGAATAATTTGCTGTGTTCTCAGATGCTGTGCTACAGATACAGTCTGTCACATATTGGTATTAATGGAACTTATTCTACAGTGGACTTGGGGTCAAGCCCTATTCACTAGTCTGTGTGCTTTTTATTATGTTAGTCACTCACGCATTTTTCTGAAACTTAATTAGGTGGCAGATATTAAAACCAAGGGAGAAAAAAGAAGAATGAATAAGAAATAATACACTTTTTTAAATTAAAAAACCCCACATGTTGGATTTAATAACACCTCAAGAACAATTCAAGAACCTTTTTGCAACTGAAAAGCATTTATTCAAATACAGACAAATAATTAACAATACCTCATAAATCAAGATAAATTGAATGCTGTGCTTCTCTTCCTGCAATGAATTCAAAAGCTATGGACAACAGGAGCTTTGATATGGGAAAGTATAAGGTAGAAAACCTTAAAAATTGGCAGCTTCAAAAATAAAACAGACACGAGGAGATGCAAGATGCAAGCAGAGTGAAAGGACTGATGACATGTTCCATGATTTTATTTTGGCTGAAGAGCATAAGGCAGATTTTGTTATGGAGCAATAAATTACATGGAAAGACAAAACAGAGGAGACAGAGGCCCTGGGATGAAATGAGTGGAGCAAGGAAAAGGAAAAATATTATGAGAGGCAGAAATACAACGTAGTGTGAGGGAAAAGACTGCAGTATAGGGGACGAGCTGGACTAGGTCTCCTGGCCAGCCAGGAATGAGCGTGGCAGCAAAGGTATCTTTGTCTCTTGACAGGCTTTCTGGTGCAAGAACTTACTTTTTCCTCTGTGAATATATTTGCAAGTCTTTGGTTTACTGGAGCACATCCATTTCTACCTTCTTTCAATAAATTAATAATGTCAAAGGAGTTAAAGAGAAGGTAGTGGTAGTGATGCATTACCCAGTGCAATGTCAGATGTTGGGAAGCATGCAAAGTGCAGAAACAATACACCTAGACTGCTATTGGAATGATCTTCATGGCTCCTGGAGGCATAGTCCTCTCTTCGCTTGTCCAGCCTGCATGTTTCTGGGTGCTCAGCTTCCCATCTGTGGTCCACCCACTGCTTCTTTCACTAGGGCCGGTGGTGAATGTGGTGGAGAAGGAAAACTCTTGTGTGCATGATCCCAAGCACGATTTTAAAAACTAGATGATGTTCTTTTTCTCATTGATTTCACTTTGCTAATTTATGCAAAAATCCAGACTGAACAAATTATTTTTCTAATTATTCCTAAATCCTTATATTAACTACTGAATAATTTCATGTTAATTCCAAAGTTCTTGTATTATTGTACTACCATGCCCCACTTAACTGTACCTATGTGGATTCATTCATTCATTGATCTCTCCAACAGCAATAAGAATTCCAAGTAGCTCAGTAGGTCACAACAAAGTTTTTTGTACTGTGGAATGGCTGAACAGCAAAAGCTTACATTTATGAAAGTGTCATTATTTTCTCACTCAAAGCAATGATTCAATGATTCAAAATGCATGGATAGATGGGTCATCTGACTCTGTATTCTCTTCATCAGATCCACCCTGAAGCAAGAAAAGAAAAGCTAATGGATCATATAAAATGAAACAGCAAAGTCGCATAAATGCGAACAACATTTCTGTCTCTTGTAAGACATTAATGTTGAATATTATAATGTGTCAGTTCACATTTTTGCTTTAATACATTCATAATCAAATCTTCCCCGTGCTTGCTTTGAATGAAATAAAATTGCTTTGCTTTTCAGGATGCTAATGGAATATCAAAGGATCTATAGAAGAATAAAAAAGGTTAGAAGAAAAAAAAAATGTAGTGAATGATAAAGGCAATATTTTGACCTACGTAATCCGAATCTTTTTAAAAGCAAAGTTTTAAAAGCTGTAAATTCCTATTATAAGCATTTAGGAGTATGATGGCAGTTAAGTAATTCTATATTTTATTGATGCAGACAAATAAATGTAGCATATGGCCATGCACAGAAACTCCAAATGCTAATGTTAATGCTGTTTCAAAAAGTGATTGCAGAAAAAACTAAGTACACTGTGATTTTCATATCATGTGACATTTTGTGCATTATATACGTTTGTGCATATGTATGCATATTAATACAGCACTATTTAATGAAAGAGGTTTTGTTAGCATTCAGTCTTGAGTGATGATATGCCTATTTTCAAATCCACTGATTTTTTTTTTAATGAGTTCAAATTAAATTTGTAATTAAATGTGTCTTATTTAAGAAAAAATATTTTCCAGGAGGTCAATTGTCAATGATGTAGCTGTAATCCAAGGCTGACCATCAAAAACTCACTCTTCCAAGATTTTTCTTCTCTCTCTCACCCTTTGTAAGTACAAAACCATTCTTTTAATTGATTATATTTTAAGATGAAAGCTATTTATAGGACAGCTGAAGTGTGATCCATTGCACAAAATATGGACAAGAACATATCCAGTCTTCACCATTTGATAAGTTACAGTCTTTTCAGCAAGCTGGGTACTTTTAAGTAGTTTGACTGATACAATACTCATTTTGGAATTAATTAAATTTTGCCTTGGTAAATCCTGTTTCTCACCACTGCCAACAAAAGGACCATAGTGTCACTGGTGCAGATGGTTACACTGCCATTGTTTAAAGCAAGGTGACCTGACTTGCTTCCTTGTCCTCAGCTGAACAGGTAGATTTTCCCAAAACAAAACAATTAGAATGAAATCACCTAAATCTTTTTATGTAACGTGGAGATATACATTTAAGTCCTGGAAGCAGTACAGACAGTTTGGTGATGCACCAGGACAAAAACATACTCATATACCAGGGGTACAGAGGATTACAGTCAGTTGTATTTCTCCAATTGGCATGGCTTATGTGAAAAGATATGATACAGAATGAACATTGCTAAAGACTTCTTGTCACCTTAGACAGTTATTGCTCATTCAGGGTCTCAATTCATGGGCAGAAACAATTTTTTTTTTTTTTTCATTGCATGCATTTCTATTAAAAAGTCTTTAAGACAGGATTGGTCTTTGGTATTTGTTTTCTTAGTGTCATTTCCTCAAGAATTCTCTGCTTACTATGAACCTAGGAAGAAGTACAAATACTCCAATGATAATGAAAATAAACACTTTTTTTTTTTTTTAATCATAGATATTGTTGGAAGATACATACATTTTAAACTTATTCAGAGATAGCGATCTCAGTGCTCTGAGACCATATCAGCGTTCTCAGATGTTGCTTCCCTTTATTGTAAAAATAAAAGTCACATTCAGCTGAATGAATGTGAAGGAGAGTATTACATGACACAATACCAAAGGAGAATGTTAAACTTTGCATTTTGAGATGTAAGCAAACTGATTGCTTGGTAAAATGGTATCAATAGTACAGGAAACCCCAGGGCCCCTTCAACAGCCACGAAAGGGGCTTTAAAAAGACTGCAGTAATTGTCTGCAAAGAATTGTGTGATCATTAACTGTTAACCTGAAACTTCAGTAATGTTTTATTTTACCCATGAGCGCTTTTTCACTTTCAGAGTGAGCTCTGCTATACTGTCAATCTTTCCAGAAAAATCCCCTTGACTTTGCTTGTGCTTTGGTATAAAACCCTGCCTGCTCTCTGACCAAACATTGCCTGGCACATTGCTGGCACAAACAGAAAGCAGTAGCATAAAATAATCACTTATGCCATGTAACTGGAAGGATTGCCAAGAATAATACAGGGGCTTTGTTGCAAAACCACAAGGAGAAGAAAAAGTCTGGAGATGATTTTTAGGCTAAGTCCAAAAAAAAAGATGTGCTCATTAAGCTGGATTGTACATTTATCCTCCACTCCCTCACATTTAACATGTATTTATCACACTGTACAAGCAATGTGGACCTCTAAGTTTGTGTCCTGGAAGCATTGTAGATTGGTTAGCTTGGTATATAGCTTGCATAAATACAGGCAAATACACATAAGCAAGCTGGAGTTGCTATAGGAGCTCTATTTCTCCCATTAACACTGTGTGTTGGGTTTGCGTGGCAAGGTTTTGTAGCGGGTGGGGGCTACAGGGGTGGCTCCTGTGAGGAGCTTCTAGAAGCTTCCACTGTGTCTGACAGAGCCAATGCCAGCCGGCTCCAAGATTTCAACCATTTTTTTTCCTATGGAAGAGGGTATATTTCTCCTCACCAGATCCTAGACCAAAACACCAAGATGCAGTGACCAAAGTGTTTATGGACAACATCTGTTAACAAGAGGCAACTAGGGGACACAGTTGATTCATGGAGAAGTGGTAATGTATTTACTGCAGCTGAGTTCATCAAACAGGCATTGCACATAACACTGAGCACTGTCTTAAAAAAGTCCAAGGTGGCCATATGATACAAATCCAGAATAAAGTCCACAAAGACATTAACCAGACCTTAAATAGAAAGTTGAAGCTGGGGATGAAGAAACAGTCTTAAATTAGAAATTTCATAAATAGAGGTCAGTGATGAAAATTAATTTCTATTGGAGAAGAAAAGGGAATGTCCTTGCACAGACATAATTACATAAGAAATTGAGATATGTTTAACTATAGTTCTTCCATGTTAAGGTCAGGAAAGGAATGAAGCAATGTGAAAAGGAAATTGAGCTATGGTTGGAAGGCACTTTTCGCTGTGAGTTCATGGGTTCTCATAGATGGAGATAGAGAGGAAAAAAAAGAGAAAAATGTAGGAAATAAAAATAGGATAGTAATAGTACTAGATTTGAAAAAGAAGTAAGTAAGACTTCTATGACTGTGATAATTAGAATAATAGAAATATAGAATCATAGAATGGTTTGGGTTGGAAGGGACCTCAAAGCCCATCTAGTTCCAACCCGCTGCCATGGGCAGGGACACCCTCCACTAGCCCAGGTTGCCCAAAGCCCCATCCAACCTGGTCTTGAACACTGCCAGGGAGCCAGGGGCAGCCACAGCTTCTCTGGGCAACCTGGGCCAGGGCCTCACCACTCCAACAGTAAAGAATTTCTTTCTAACATCTAATCTAAATCTTCCCTCCTTTAGCTTAAACCCATTACCCCTTGTCCTGTCACTACACTCCCTGATAAACAGTCCCTCACCATCTTTCCTGTAGGCCCCTTCAGGTATTGGTAAGCTGCAATTAGATCTCCCCAGAGCCGCCTTTTCTCCTGGCTGAACAACCCCAACTCTCTCAGCCTGTCCTCATAGGAGAGGTGCTCCAACCCTCTGATCAGCTGTGTGGCCTCCTCTGGACTCGCTCCAACAGCTCCATGTCTGTCTTGTCCTGGGGCCCCCAGAGCTGGACGCAGTACTCCAGGTGGGGTCTCACCAGAGCAGAGTAGAGGGGCAGGATCCCCTCCCTCGACCTGCTGGTCACACCTCTTTTGATGCAGCCCAGGACACGGTTGGCTTTCTGGCCTGCAAGTGCACACTGCCGGCTCATGTTGAGCTTCTCATCAATCAACACCCCCAAGTCCTTCTCCTCAGGGCTGCTTTCAATCCATTCCCCACCCAGCCTGTAGTCGTGCTTGGGATTGTGTTGACCCATGTGCAGGACCTTGCACTTGGCCTTGTCGAACTTCATGCGGTTTGCATGGGCCCACCTCTCCAGCCTGTCAAGGTCCCTCTGGATGGCATCCCTTCCCTCAAGCATATCAATTGCACCACTCAGCTTGGTGTCGTCGGCAAACTTGCTGAGGTTGCACTCGATCCCGCTGTCCATGTCGCTGACAAAGATTAGTAGAACTATTGGGAGGTATGTGCTTAGCTTATGCTAGTCTCTTGGGGGTAGCCTGGAAAGACATGTTCTGCTGTAGGGCAGTATAGAACAGGAGCTTAATGTAGTGATTTTACTTGCTTTTCTTAGCTTTTTCCCATTGACTATAAAGTGATTCTCACATGCTGGAGGTATTTTAGAGTCTGAATTCACATGATCTGCTATGAGAAGCCTGCAATTCTAAGGCCAGAAAGAACTGTGACTGTCCACTCTCATACAGTGTTCATGTCAGTCATTAAATATTTCTCAGAAATTGGATGGAAGAATAAACACAAGTAATCTTGTGAATATGCATTTTATAATTTATAAGTACTTCATATTTTCAAATAGAAATACTGCCTAAACTCCATGATTCTTACCATTACAACAGACTGAAGAGATGTGTGTATATATTTATAAGTACATAGAATTTTGTTTGAATTTTCTAATGTTAAGAGAAAATGAACTGATGTCTTCTAATTAAATTTAGAAAACCACACAACACCCTAATCTCTAGCTTTCTGTTCTCTGTTTGCAACAATATAGTTGAAAAGTCATTTAAATAAACACACATAAAGGAAAGAAGCTACAGGTCATCCTAGGTGATAGGTTATAGAAAATCAAAAGCGTTAGAATGAAAATGAAAAAAACTTTTTATTTCTTTTTAAACTATCCAAGTAGTTAGTGATGAGGCCTGTGGAGAAAGAGAAAAATAATTTTGTGCTTGAGTTACCTAACATTAGACTGAATAAAGCTTCTTAAACTACGCTATAGAGAACAATTCCACACTAATGACACATGAACTTAGAAGATCTCAGATTATCTTTTCCAAAGCTGATTCTTATGGGGCTAGTTTTTTCTCTCGTATACGCATTAATGGCTTATAAAAAGGAGTAAAGAGGGTGAATGCAAAAGGCTATTATCAAAAAAGTTCCCCCTAATTGGTCAAGGGATCTCTTTAGAAGAAGACACCCATTACGGTCTATAGTACCTCAATCAGAATGGTATAAATAATGTTACATATTTTCCTTAATGTACTTAATTTATTCTTTTATGTGTGTTGATATGTAGTTGTGTTAGAAAGATAGCTTGACAAACCAATGTAGAAGACGTTTAATTTGTCATATGTTTTAATACATTTTTTAAAAATTTTCAGTGCCTTTTTGCTCTGATATGTTTTATTGTGTCAACAGCAAATTGACTTTGGAGTTACACCCAAAATACAGCCCTCGTGATATAGTACTGGAAGTAAATAGCTAGGGCACATGTGCGCAACTGGCATTGCACCCAGAACTTCAATAGTCTCCATAATATTGATAGCCACTATAAGCAAGGTGATCTGGGTTGCATCCCCACTGCTGCAGTGAAATAGGAGACATCTAAGGTATGAAAAGTAACTGCAGCTATAAAGTCCTAAATGGCTGCAGATGTGCTACAATATACAATGGTTTCATAGTATGTTGGAAATTAAAAAGTTAGAATAAATCGCAATGTGACACCCATCCTACGACCCCCAAAAAAGAACTCCTGAAAAACAAAAAGAGCTTTTTCTACTTGATCCAGTCTCATAATCCATTGCTCACCGTGATATTGCCTTATAGCTAAAGAATATTGTCACTGGAGCATTGCTGCGGTATCGTGTTTTGCAGCCTGTTAACCACTAGTGCTGTTGTGGTTCCTACAAACTTTTATGTATTGTCCTTGGAAAGCACTCCCATGTACTCATCAATAAATCAAATCATAATGAGAGCTAATGAAAGCAGAGTCTTTGTTCAGTAAAATACTAATGTCACTTTTTGTTATTCACTCAGTAAAAGTATGGTTGGTTACACACTGCAGATGACAGTTCAAGTAGGGATTGCCAGTAGGGCAAGCCATCATCATTTCTCCCCAGTGGGACATTCCCCAGCTCATCCTGAGGCTAATAAATACTTCCCGAATTACTTGACTTCCTGTGAAGTAAGCGAGCTGCAAAATCAGAATTAACGGATATATGTGATCTTAAGCATATCAAAAAGTTATAAAAATTGCAGACCCTACTTTTCCGCTGTCCTTACTAAGTGCTTAATTTAGTTTAAGACTGCATGGACTTCAGGTCTCATCTGTACAGGAAAGGATTTGCATGGTTCACTCCGATTGCCATTGCTTTCATTCATCCCCACCTAACAACCACCCCAGGGGCTGTTCTAAAAACACCCAGCTGAACTAAGGCTACAGGTGAAAAGAGAAATATTTTCTCACTATATCGTGGCTGGCTTGTACTAAAGAACTACGTTCTTCCATGCTTACTCATATTCAGAGGTAGATGACACGACAACTTGGCTTCTTACATGGTACAAGTCTAAGATAAGATATCACAGTCCTCCTGTCATTCCTTGCCTTTTGTCTGTCCAGGGGCTGTGTCTCCATCATGATGCCGAATCTGTTATTCCACGAAGAAGAGAGGACAACTCTCATCTGAGTGAACCTGCAGGAAACCTCTGTTGCAGAGAACACAGATCGCTCAGTCCTGTGCTGCAAACCATTTGTCTGTAGACTCTTTCTCCTTTTTACAGTTTTAAAATAAAAGGCATCTTGTAAACAGAGAACCAAATAAAACAAATGCCTATCAGAAAGAGAAAAGCATACTCAGATTCCATTGTTTGTGACTTGTACAAGTTTTCACAAAGATGAAAGCAGAATGGTGTATTTCTGCTCTCTGTTCTTTTACGTGATATTTCATTTTGGTATTCTCATAAAAGAAACTTCACCACTGCAAGGACCTCAAAAAAAACCCCATAAGAAATAGTAGACAGTCAATTTGTATCTGTATTTATTCTACTAAAGACAAAAGAATTTTATGAGATGGTGAAAAATGAATTCTCCTTTGCTTTTCAGATATGGGAGCCTCATATCCTGGGTACAGAGTCTATTTACATATAGAACGTTGTCAAAAACGACACTGGCAATAATTCACTGGAGAAGCTGAAAATGGCAAGACAATCTGAGTCATCTTATTCAAACTGGCAAAAAGAGGAGAATTGTATTCTTTGACAAAACAAAATTGGACCTAAACTGTGTAGTGTGTATTGCCCCTTACTTGAAATTGCCAGTGAAAACCCTGTGATTCCAAAGCCAGTCTGACTATGGAAGACAATCAGAAGCAGATAGTAGCTCATTTTAGCCATTCTGCCAAAATCAATAGTATTTTAGAGACCTTCAGTGAGAAACAACTTGTCATGCCAACAACTGAAGCAGTGTGCGTCAAAGAAATGAAACTCTTCTTTTTACATGCTTTGGTGTAATTGAAGGGAATGTGAAGGAGGTATTCTGTAAGCCTCGCGGCACTAATAGGGATGGAAGTTACCTCTCTCTGCAGCCTTCTGCTCAGCAAAGCTGCCCTCAAGGTCAGCAAAACTTTCGCCTGAGTAAAGACTGAAGGACTCGTGTAAGTAGTGGGTCTTAACCAGATCAGAGGTGTTTGAATGCTCGTTTGAGAGCTTTAATTTGGAAAATTGATCACAGCTACTCAATGTGAGCTCAAACAGACCCTTTGTGTTAAAGGCAAGAGAAAGTTTCCCCCCACCACAGCCCTCCTCATCTGTACACAGTTACAGCTTCAAGGATGTTTGAAAATTAACTCTGTGAACCCTGGAAACTTAGTCATTTCCAGCATGCATTAGGGTTGTTATTAGTTAGGAATCAGTAAACCTTTAATCCCCTGTCATGCCTTCCTGCGCCCAGCTATGCTCCTCTCCACGAGCTGGGATGCACAGGGGGAAGCTGAGGGCAGGACCCAGCAAAGAAGCACTGTCACAAGCGTGTGTCTCTCCTTCAAGACATCAATTCCCCCCTGGGCATTTGTTACCTTAAGAGATCACAGTTGCATAAAAATTTGAGCTCCCTTCAATCTCCTTCTCTCAGACCAATACACCTTTGAAACAACTTCTCATTACTAATAAATGAGCTGCAACTCTTGAAGCTTCCAGGGCTGTGTGACATCCAGCTTTGGATGTATTGACAGTGCATTAGATATGCTATAGGCTGGAGGTTAAAACTACCTTAGTTGCTAAGACCTATTAGAGTTAAGCATTGCAGTTTCCAATATTTGTTTTTCAGGACTAAGAAAGAGCTGGTTTGCCTCAACTGGCTAAAAGAGTAAAATTGCAAAAACCCTATCAAAGAATAAATGAAATATAAAAAAAATATAGCTTCTTATTTTTACCCTGAAGGAAAACAGTCCATTACAGGGCAGGATCCTCAGATTTGGTGACTAGTTTCATTTGCCAATTTCGTTTCTACGCAAATAAAACAGGAGTTCATAGCAAGCTTTGTGTCATTCAGTGATTTCACCTCTCGGCAGCCCTCTGCACTGACTCTGCTGTTTCTGGAGCTTGTCCAAAGGTTCTGCACAGTCTTGAATAAAGCTGCAAGGTTCAGTACCGTGTTTCAACCCCGGTGTTTCCCCAGTTAGCTGGTAGTTTCTCTCTACATTCAGCATCTCAGCTGCTTATTTCTTGCCATAAAATTGTTGCTTTCCAAAATTAACTGTTGTATGAAGGTCTTTTACAGTGTTCCCTGGTCTTTTTGTTAAGATTCAGGGAAGGGGGCTGTGCCTGCATGGCCATAGATCGGTGATCAGGGTAGTAACAGTTTTCTCTGTCTCCAGTCTCCTCTCTGCTTTGCAATGGCTCCAGTTATGAACCTCCCACTGATTGCATCAGCTGCTCTGAAAACGATTTCACCACTGAGTCCTCAACTGCAGCCTTTGCAACTTACTAAAGATGTCACAATTTAGTAGGGCTTTGGCTTGTATTTAGGCAAAACCAAAAAGGCTTCCAAATTCATTTTCTGGGGTCTCCCAGCCCAGTACCTGCAATCGCTAGAGGATGGCTCTAAAATCTGGGACTGTATGTAGCGTTATCCCTATCAGCTATTCTTCTGAGAACAGAAAGGAGAATTTATACTCAGAATTTTCCATGACCAGGAGATTTGTCAGAGAAGAGACCCAATGCACAATGTCTGATAAACTGCTCTAAAATCACATATTTTTCTTTCCTTTTTTTCAGCTTTCTTGCTTTCTTTGTATCTATCTATCGACTGATCTATCCTATCTATTTCTCTCTACTTACCCTTCCATTGTTATACTAAGTAAAACTACAAAACATGAGTGTGGATATACAGACTTGGCTAACTCTTTCACTCTGGGATTAGACAGAAGACAATCATCACGTGTTGAAGCATATGAACACTCTTTAGCCTTTTTTTTTTCCGCCTCATAAATGTAATTCTTTAGATGAAAACACTTCTGGTGAAGTAAATATTCCTAGGCTGAAGTGTAGTTTAATTTGTCATTGTAAGTGGTATTTGTTCTACATTCACTTAATAATTTAACTTGAAAAGATTTACCCTTGAGTATAAAGAAGTGAACCTTTTCAAAACCCACTTAGCCTGTGAATAGTGTTATTTTCTGAGACATCCATAAATGACAACTAAGCTAGAGTGTTTAAAAACATCTGTTCATAATAATAATAATAACAACAATAAAATCTAATGCTGTGAGCCTTCTGAAAATGTTTGCATAGAGAATAACATTGCCACACCTGCTTTGTCCAGTTATTTTGGGGGGAAGGGAGTGTTATTGGCCTGCATAAACTGATTTAAAACAGTATTTTCTAACTAATTTTCATGTCCAATATTAAATAATTAATAATAATTAATAATAATTAAGAATATTAAATGCTACAAGGTAAAAAGAATCTAATAAAATTCTATTTTTTGGTCATATGAGATTTTCTTATACAGCTTTTGAATTTACTTTTAGATCTTGCGTAAGGTGATAAATCAGTATGTTCCAATAACAGCAGCTATTCAGTCACATACCTTATGGCCTCATGGCTTCAGAATACTAATTTTGACCACTGGTTTTAAAGTGTCAAATCTCAGGTGATTACTTTATGTTTAGGTTTAGAGCCTTTTTTTTTTAGACATCACTGAATATAAATATAGGTATGTCAGCAGCTCAGCACAAGCTATGCTAGAAAACCATTTATCTTTGATTGTTGAAATAGTTTTTGTAGATATTGATTCACATTTTTTTTTTTTTTTCATACAGATTCCTTTTAATGCAGCTACTTCAAGAGCAGACAATAAAGTATGTCCTCAATGGAATAATTTTGCATATATCTCTAGATTAGTAGTCTATTTAAAATGGAGTTTGTCAGACTCAGATGCTACCGCCTATTTGTTCTTTGACAGGAAGAAGGGAGAAATAGTACGTAAATAGGCAGATACATAAAATTTGTAGACGGTCCATGTATTTGCTCCACAAGAGAGAGTGAACCTTTTTACTCTCGTCATGAGTACCCTGTTAGAGGATCAGCTGAAAAAAATGCTGGGTGCACACTGCCCATTCAAAACAAGCTCCAGGCAAATCCTGATCTGAATGCACCCTCTGTATGGATTTACATGTGATGTACAGTGCTTGTGCTGCAGTGAATTTTAAAATGGAAGATTACTGTTCAAAGCTCTCGAGCAAATCCCAGTAGATCTTAAGCAACTACTGAGACTTTCCACAGATTGTCCGTGTGAACAAGAAGAAATTTAATTTCTTCATACCATTGCTTCCCAACCTCAACCCCACTTCAGATATGCCATTTATATTAAAATATGAGAACTGAATTGCAGTGAAAGACTCATTTAATATTTGACATTTCTGATGAATATTTTTAAGGAAAGTAAATAGCCCTTCCTAAGTCCCAATGTTATCTAATACTAAACCAGGGAAAATACCTTCTCTTGACTAAAGTCATAACCTCTAAACACTGAAACAGAAGGCTTAACAGGCTGCTTAGCATTACCCTAACTCATGGAACTGCAGATGCAGCACTTAGTTGCATATGTTTATGTATTTCTTTAAAAAAGAAATCAGATTACTTCTTCTAAAAATATTCTGTTGCAGTGAATGCTAAGAGCTAATGACATCAACTGTGTTAGTAGTTCCATATGAAGCTGGTTGTATGCTATATCTTGTGTATTTCAGGATTAAC
This sequence comes from Balearica regulorum gibbericeps, assembly GCF_011004875.1. Taxonomy (NCBI): domain Eukaryota; kingdom Metazoa; phylum Chordata; class Aves; order Gruiformes; family Gruidae; genus Balearica; species Balearica regulorum. The sequence goes on along the minus strand of NC_046187.1, from coordinate 77,000,685 downwards.
TATACCCATGAGAGTACAGTGGAGCATGTGGCTAAGCTGGGCTAAGCATAGTATTTGATATATTGGTACTCCAGAAGGCATGTTCTTTTCTCATTGACTGTTGGTACTAAATCTGCAGTAGGACTCTTGACCTTCCCTAGGGCTGCATTAACACCTATCACAAGCAGTAGTCACCACACAGATCTGTTTTGCTAAACTTCGTACAAGGCAGTACAGAAAACTGAAAAGGGATTACTGAGCATCACTCTGAACACTCTGTATTTATTGGTAAAACTACTGTGATGTAGTGTGCTTTCCTGCATCCCAAAGCCAATATATTCCCACCTCAAGTCAATGGGTGTGAAATCACAGTGAGACTAAACTACAACTCCAGATCCTAATCCGTGGGCTTTCTAAGTGTTTTAGTGCTTGCTTACACCATGATACCATATTCTTACACTTTTACCATCAAAACCACCTTTTCAAAACTTACTTTTTTCTTGCATGAAGCAATGTATGTTACTTAGGCATTGTTGTTGACATCCTTAACAGTACAGAATTTTCAAAGATGTGTATAGTTTCTAGGCAACAAATTCCTATTACCTCTGAGAGCGATTACTTTTTTTCCCCTTCATATTCTTCTGAAATACTATAACCAGACATATGTAGCTTAAAGTTGAAATAATATGCTCAAGGCAATTAAATGTAGTTAAAATACCTTGCTTTGTTGAAACTGAAACGTTTCAAAATAGTGAATATTGTTCAAAGTATTGTCTTTACTCCACTGAGGAGCTTAACCAAATTTCAGAACCTTAAAAGGTGTTGAAAACTTCAGCAAGTAAGAATTCCTTAAAACATCATCTGTAGCTCTTGGAGCAAAAAACCAGATGACCCATTACAGATTCACACAAATATTGTTTGCACACACCCACCAGGCCCCTGGTAAAACTTGGGCAGTCTTCCTCCCGTGACTCCTGCAGAAGTGTGTGTGGAGTAGTGAAAATGGCTCTTAAACAACACAGTAAAAAGGGAGTTTTGTTATCAGGATGGATTAAAGGTTTTGACTAAATGAATTACAATGCTGAAAGGAGTTTCAAACTGTACATCATCAACACCATTTATTTGACAGTCTAAGTCATTGTACATGTCAAGGTGCAGCTCTACAGGATAGATTTAGCTATTTCCACAAAATCCCTTCCCTTTGCAGAAATATGTTTTGTTTGACAGCTGAACCTCCCAGACAAAGACCCTGGTGAAGATACACGACTATGCACAACAATGAAGGTGTTTACACAGAAGGATGTTTTTCTATACTTCTGAGGAGAAACTTATCAGGCAGAGTTCTCTTCAGATACTTGGAGTCACACCAGCACCTTGTTGTTCATGGCCTTAGCACTCTCATACCATGTTTAAACTGAAGCATTTGTGAAAATATTAGATTGATAAGACTGAAAACTGAAATACATCATGTATTCACAGACTACATGGAAAGAGTCAGGGAAGTGCAGTTCAGAAGGAAATATGAGATGGTGTAATCAAAGCTCCTGCACATCCCAGATCTTGAAAGTCTGCTGGAGAAAACTAAAACAAACTCAGTAAATTCGTTGAAATGACAAGTTTTGTGCTTAGAGTCTGTTTGGTTCAGTATTGTAAAGCAGAGTACCAGCCCATGATTTCCTGAATTCCACAGAGATTAATTCACAGGCACCATATCTACCAGAATGAACCAAATAGTTCCTTCAGAAAGAGAAACCAGGAACAGCTGGAGACTACCTAGCACAAGGCTATAGACCTTATACATATTGGGCCGAAACTGCTCTACACCATTTTACTTGTGGAATTTGGAACATATTCTGATATTGATACAAAGGTAGTGTTGACATAACCACATGGCAGTGTGGGTAGAGGACAGGAGACATCGAGTTGCTAACAATTTCTGCTTCAACTAGGAATGAACTGAGATATGCTTAGATAATACTCAAAGGTGACATATGTTCTAGATAGATAGGAGGGAAAAAGTGCAGGAGGAAACTGTCATCAGTGTTAAGGAATATGCTTTCTTGGTCCCATAGTTGACTATTATTTTTACTCTAATATGTGTAAAAAGATACTCTAGTCAGAGATCACAGAAAGAGGATTTTCATAGCACTCTAGCCTACTGAATTACGTCTTCTAATTTAAATATGGTGATATAAAGGAGACAAAAAGGGAAATACAGAGCCACATTTGCCCAAGGTTATTTTATCTAGCCAGTGAGCTATTTTAATCTCTTTTTTTGTAGCTCAAGATGCCAAGATACCTCTCAAGCCATGTCCAGCATCTAGCTCCCTAGCACAACTGTCTTGTAGAGGTAAGGCAGAGATGGCATCTATCCCACCACTGCCATGCTGTTGGGCAGCCCTGAAGGAGTTAAACAGATGTTCTCAGGAGATGGTGGTCACTCTCCTATTTTAAGTTACCGTTATTACTATGACTATACCAGCAAAACAGTCTTTTTTTTCTTTTCTATTTTTCCCTCCACTTCTGTGGGTACACTTATAATGACAGTTGTGTAAGTATAGTCAGTAGGTGGGATGAGGACCAGTAATCTTGATCTTTTGTCCTTCTGGCATTAGAGAGTAGGTTAAAGTATTGAAATGTAAATGTTGGTGAACCCACTTCCACCTTCTTTCTTGTCAGCTATAATCTTTCTTCGGATGTCATAAAGTTATAAATTCAGCAATGATGTGCAAAAACTCATTCAGTGAAGAATTACTGAATGCATAAAATTCTAGTATTATCCATGTAGAAATCATAAGTATGGACTTGTGTACAGTAAGCTCACTTCAGAAAAAAACATTGAAAAATAACAGCGTATATTGCCATGTTTGTATCTTTAGCATATGTTTTGCTTGAGAATCAAGCAGAGGAATTATGGGACATAATACTCCCTAGATTTTGTTCCAATTGTGGGTGTCAGGAATGCTGAGAAAATGCTCCAATTTCCACCACATATTTCACATCGTCTCATGTTGTACAACCATTGATCTTCGTGCAAATATATTCATACTCCCAAGTGCCAGTCACTGTTCTTATTCAGCTTAGGATACTCAGTTCAACCTAACCTGTAGAGAACATATGTGATGAAGATACCTATGGACATAACAAAAAGTATCTGAAAATCTCTTAATGTTGAACTGTGTATTTGAACGCGCAAATTTTTATCTTCTGAAAATCATTGCTTCTCCCTAAATCCAGTGAAAATACATTCATGGACCTACTCAAACCCTAACTTCATCAAAATAAGTGATCAATTAGAGTTTATTGTACTGTCTGAACAATTGTGGTCCTAAGGCAGTGTCACAGCACAGATAAGACCTCAAGAAGACTGGTTACCTGGTTCTGCCATTTTCCTGTTATTTGACTCTTAACAAATTGCTTCACTTCCAAGGAACTTCCTTCTTGACTTCTGTACCTCGTGTCCTATTACACTGAGAATTGCCCAAGATCATCTGCCTTTGTGTATGCTTTTATTGTCAACTTTAAGCACAATAGGCCCAATTCATGTTCAACCACTCCAAGGAACTGCAGACAGCTGTTACTGTAGGGTATTCCTTAACAGTAAGGTGATAGCTTTTCCTCAAGTACCTACATTTATCATAGATTTCATTCAGAGTAGGCTCCTTTATAGTTTCAAAAGGGAATGCCCCAGGAGGAAGGAAATCAACGTTCAAGCACTTACTCCCAGAACTACATCTTTTACATTTTTTACAATGGTTTTGATTGAAGGGGAGACTGAATCTAGGCTTCACTTTAGAGTAAATGCCCTCACCACTAGGCTGGAGAGTCAATTTTATTCTGGTCCCTCTTTCTATCACACAGTGAACAGGAGGCAGAGATAAGGTTCCTTTTCCAGGCTACGTTGCTATTACATCCTCTGGACTGGATTTGGATTCCCTCCAATAGCAAAAAGCACTGAACCTGTGTCTTCCACTTACACAAGTAGTGCTCTCCCTACTGATGATTTTGCAAAAATGGGTGCTTGTTACCTCTGCACTTGTCCTAAACAAAAGCACCAGACTTCAGACTTCCATGCTTTCACTCCCATGAGAGCACCATTAGCCAAGTGATGTGTGATATATCTGCTGTTATTTTAGAGATGGTTTATTTTTCGTCGCCATCTTTATTTAGCTGAAGACTCCAAAAACAGGAAAAAGTCTTTGGCATCCAGAACAAAAATAGCACAAGCTAGGAAGAGTTCTCATTCTGATTTCATAGCTCCCTGGTAGAGAAGAAAAAGAAAGCAGGGACTGTCAGCTCAGTGGGAAGCAATGGATCATAGTTGTTCATAATAATACTAATAGTGTTGGACTTCAGGCAATCAGACAGGTTGGACAGTGCATCAGTGTTTCAGTTGGAGAGGTACTGAAGTTCTTTTTCTGCATTTCCACCCAGTACCATGATATGTGTGCCCACACGTGTGTCTGTAATGTGGGGAGAGCTGAAGGAGAAAGAAAGAATTTCATGAGCACAGAGACATAAGATGGTATCTCTTTTCACAAGTAGCAGAATAAAAGTGGATCTGACAGAGCAAAAAAAATACTAAGAAAATCAGTGTCTTTATGTGTTGGATTCAACACATTGATTCATATTAAATTAGTCTCGAGAGAAAAGAAAGAAGAATTAAGTATTTGAATTACCTGATATTAGTGGGGTTGGTATAATACCATTTACTATGACCAGTAGTAGTACTAATGCTTTCCTTTTTTAGTTAGTATTTAATTTAATCCAATGTTTAATTAGGTATGCTGGGACCTCATCCATCAGAAAAAGAAAAAAAATAAAAAAATCAAGGCAATCTTTTAACAAATAACCCCAAACAAATAAAACCACCACCACCACCACCAAAGCTTAGACTTGTTGCTTAAACTGTCTGGTTTGGCTTTCCAAATACTTGAATTTTTAGTATTATGACATCCAGTGATAGACATTTGCCATGAGATGTCAGACTTGACTTATAACCTTAATTTCATAAGACTTTAATGATCTCAACATTGGTAACCTACAAGCAAACAAATGTGGCATTTCTTAAATATTGTTAGAATTTAATAATTTACAAGAAGAAACTCGATTAGTAGAACTCAATTATTTCTTTAAAAAATTAAGTTCTGTCCAGATAAATCACCGAGGAGCTCCTCTATTAGTTTTTTTTTTTTATTATTACTATTTTCCTTTAGCTTTTTAAAATGTCAGCTTTGCCAGTAGCCTCTGATTAAAAGTTTTGCAATTTTATTAATGAGAAGGTCCAAAGAAAAGGGAGCAAAGCAAGATGCAAGCATAGGTAAGGAAGAAATAGATATGCTTCACCAAGCTTAGCGTACAGCGTTATGTGTTTATTACGTTAAGTCTAAGCAAAAAAATGTCTTTATTAACATTATTAACACCCTTTGTAGACTTCACAGTAGAAAAAAAAGACTCTGACAGGGATTTTTTACCTAATTCCCTTAAGAAATGAGGTTTATGAGTTCATTCTTTCTTTATTAGCCCATCTGGCACTTCTACTCCCCATTAATATTAAACACATTTTCCAGTTTCAACCAAATTCATGAGAGTAGTGAATACCTGAAAAATGTTAAATTACAACAAATGCGAAAAAAGGCAGACAAACTGAAACAAGACAATCTATTTCTGTGTCAATTGAAGAAAAGGTTTCTGCACATACTTGGCAACAGAGAATCCACAAAGGACAAAACCTTATGAATGTCTCATCAAAAGTAAAGCTTTAATGGATATTATTGTGGATGCCATTATCATAGAACAGGTCGGTCCCATCATGGACTGCAAACACAAAGGCCGAGACAGATCTAAGCACTTTTGGGGGCACAACGGACTGAAAGGTATTGAAATTCAGATTAGAGGGCCAAAGGACTTATTTTCACAGCTATTTTTGCTTCTTCCCTGGCAATTTGAATTAACTAGGTTTACATTTGGGAGCAGGACCCAATGACATGTTAATTCCTTCCCAGAACGACCTAATGTCTCTGAGGTTTTTAGCATTTTTGGAATGTGATGGAATCAGGTATTTCTGCTTAATTTTTATTAATTTAGAAAAAGATCAAGCTGCACTACAGAAAGAAATATACTAAGCTCATATGCTGAAATTTTACTTACCTAATTAAAGCTGCATTAATGAAGAGATCAAATGAAGGTCATAATTAAGATTAAATCAATAAATCAATTTTTTTAAACCATTCATTAGAATAGTACAGAAGTTAATATATGAAATTTTGATTTTAGTACTAGAGGAACTGTTCAGTTTTAGCCTTTCCTTGGGATTATTTAGAGTCCTTGGTATCTTTTTATCTGAGACTCAATGGTCATTCAGTCCTAGCTGGTGTCTACACAATTAAGGGTCAGATGAAAAAAAAAAACAAAAACAAAAAAAACCAAAAACACCCAAAAACCCCAAAACTAATTAATTTTTGAAGTCTATACACAAAAGAACAATTAAAAAAAAAATGGTCTGTAGCCATGAAAAGTCAGTAGATGCCTTGAGATTTTCCTTCTCCTGAGGAAAAATGTAAGCAGATTTGGCATGATTGTACTTAAAAGTTTGGCTTTCTGTGTGTGCCCACATTGGCTGTTGATATAACATATCAATAGTATACATACATTGTAAGCGACATTCAATGAAAATATTCTATGTACTGAATAGGAATACCTAGGCATCTGTAAAAGATCAGAATTGACAGTCTAAAATGATTTCCTGTCCTTTAACATTTAAGTCATCTAAAGGGAAGTAGTAACTGTCTTTTTATTTTTAAAGGAAATTAGTAGTGGTGTCACTTCTCTTTTCCACAAAGTCTCTTGTTAAAAATTTCAGACCAAAAATTATGTATAAGGTTATGACGCTCTTGGTTTGACAGGACTAAAACCCACACCTTTCAGATAAATTCAGTACCAGTCAAGCTAAGAAGCAGAATTATGTGATTTCAGTGAAGAGGACATTTTCTCTGTTGAAGGTAGGACATGGAGCAAAAGGATGGAGAAATTCACAGAATGAAAAAATAGACAAAGGAAGAAATACCTTGTTATAATCTTCTTTGTGACCCAGGCACCTTTCACAATGTAGCAGTTTATATTTGCTTTAAAATGTAAAAACTGGGGAAAAGATGAGGGGGCAGGTATAAGCATGTTTTTGTTGTGTGTGTTCATGCATGTTTTTTACTTTTTGTATGCTCGTTGGTTTTGGTTTGCTTTTATTTCACATTCTATTCAAATCCAGCTTACAGACTTGATGTTTTCTTTTTAAAAATGTTGAGAATAGATTTCTGCAAAAGGAAACATGAAAAGGATCAACTGCCTCTTATTTTCAAGTAGTTCTTTCTTATACAAAAAGCACAAGAATGTTGAAGTCCTTTCTCCTAATTAAAACGCAATTACTTTGCACATTTGGCTTTTTTACCGTTTTTTTATTAGGTAAAGCTTCCATTCATTCACTATTAAAATTCTTATGGGCCAAAAAAAATCTCATTTGCAAAATATACTTAGCTCATTCATTTCATCTTTTAATACATAGAAGAACTATCTGCAACATTTAAAGAAACATCAAATTTTCTGCAGTGAGCTGTCAGATGTTTGACTATTGTTGGCGAAGTTGCATGAGGTGGTTACTTAATGTTTTCATTTTTCTTAAACCCTGGAAATGTAGTTCATGGATTGAAAACTCATTTGAGTATAGGAAAGAATCCCTGCATAGAAATGAGCCATTCAATCACTTCCACAGCATACAACTCACAAATATGTGTGGGTCATATGGATAATGGAAAGATCCTGCTTAAATGCTTAGTGCCAGCAGAAACAAAAAAGCACCCAGGCTAAACCATTATTAAGATATAAATAGGCTTGTAAACAATTTAATTGCTTAAAAGAGTTGGTTTCCTTGGGACTACAGCAATTTGCATAATGAACTGCAGCAGTAGCCCTACAATATTCTGTGTTAACTGACATCAAATGAGATTGTCAACTTTTCAAAGTCTAGACAGCATTAGCTTGCAATCCTTTCTACAGGGAAGAAGCTTTGAGAAAGAAAAATGTATGTGTGAGGGGGAATTTTTCTACACATTTGTTTGGGATTTCATCCAACCCAGTCTTTTTTATAAGCACTGGTAAACAACACATGCTGCTTTCAAATAATATCTTGCTGAGAATGATTATCTATCTTATTAGAACTCAAATTTCATAAAGAATCTCTCAGTATACCATGTTCATTTTCTTGCTAGCTGTGCCTGAAACAATGGCTTAGACCTGAAGGTTTCCTTTTTTAGGAGCATTATCCCCTTAAAACACTATTTCCTTTATAGTTATAGCTTTGTTTTTGTCCTGTTCAAGGGAGCTGATATTTTTCCATTATTTAGTTATCTAAAAGTACATCTCTAGTGCCATTTTACATAACCCTAGGATAACCAATGCATCTGAATGAGCCTTGAAGATATAGATTGGAAAGGGACCTCAGTATGTCTCTACCCTGATCCCTTGTTCAAAATCAGGTCAACCACGAATTCAGACCAGGTTGTTCAAAGCTTTATCTGATCTGATCTTGAAATCCTCCAAGCATGTAGATTCCACAGCCTCTCTGGGCAACCTGTTGCACTGCTTCATTGAGATGAGATGAGATGAGATGAGATGAGATGAGATGAGATGAGATGAGATGAGATGAGATGAGATGAGAAGAGAAGAGATGCACTAAAATATTTCAAATTATGCATAAGGAAGTAACCACACTGCTGCTGATTGATATTTCACCTAATAACAAAAAAGGAATTAAGTCACAAAACGGTGTATTACATGGTGAATAATCAAAATACTGCTAGCTGCTCTTTTTTCAATGAATTAAGTTTTCAATGTGTTTGGAAGATGCACAAGCTTGACAATGTTTTGGAAGAAACCCGTGCATTTTCATAGCATGCTTGGGAAGCTGATAGGAGGCTTCCCTATCTGCTGGTCATGCTTCTTGTAAAGTAGCCCAAAATGCTGGTTGCCTTATTCACAGTGAGAAGGCACTCATGTGTGGCTCATATTCAGCCACACATCCACCACCACAGGTCCTCTTCTGCAGGACACTGTTCAGTAAGTCACTTCCCATTCAGTGCTCATGCCTGGGGTTACTCCAAAGTGCAGAACTTGGTGCTTCTCCTGACTGAACTTCATTTCTGAACCTCACTGAAGTTTTAATGGCACCTTGTCATTTTTACCTCTTTATATGCAGTATATACGTCTCCTTGAGAAGTAATGTTGCAACAACATTGGCACGTTGATTTGCATTTGAGCTTCAACCACAATCTTGTATCAACACCATGAATAATAAAGCAAGATTGATCTTGGAAACAAATTTGCTAATTATGGAAATCATTATTGAATCAGTGTTATTCATAGATACAGGTGGTCATTCTTAAGCTGACAAGAGGCTATACATAGATGTCCTTTTCCACATGTGTATATGGCTGTTCAATTAATCTTTCACCAACAGAGTTATCAGGAAAATTTACAACTCCCAGATACTAGAATTTCAGATTATTTTAGGTTAATTTATTAAATTCTAACAAATAAACACAAAAAGATCCTCTTAAAAAATATTAATCAAATTAGGCTGAAAAATAACCATGATGTACTCTTGAATTTGGGAGAGATTTTGTTTGTTTAGTTGGTTTTTTTGTTTGTTTGTTTAACTTCCAGAACTAGAATGATGTGAAAAAAAGTCCTATCAGGTTAAGATGTTTTACAAATAAAAATGTTCACAGAACTTTGAAGTTTTTTTAGCTCTATTTCAGTGCACATCACTGTGCAAAAGCTTACGCTTTGACTAACCAGAATTCTCTGTCCTGAGATTCAGCATGCAGCAATATGATTGCAGCAAATGAAAATATTTATTGAATATAATATTTTTGCCTCTCTTTGGACATGACTATGAACCCTAGATTGCTATATTCTTATCAAAGTATGTCAGCTGTCTGCCTGGCAGAAAGACGTTTTAGGGAAGGATTAAGGATGTATTATTAAATGTAGCCTTGGGAAACTCATGAAAAAAGACATTCAAGAGTTATAAGAGATATCACTAAGAGTATACCTCATTGCCAGTACTTTTGGCTACCTGTTTTCCGTTAGTTTCCCCTTTGTTCAGAAACATTAACTCTGCTTTAATATTCTCTTTGTGAACAGGAAGAGAGAAAAATGGCTGACTTCAGTTTTTTCAGTCTTTTCATGGCCCTTAATGCTTAATCTGGAGAATGCTTAGCAAATGTGGTAAATACTGAACTAATGTTACCTAGATGTCAAAGGCCAAAATCTTTCTTAGGATATGTAAAATATTCACAGCAGATGCATAGGCCAACAATTTGCTGATGGAGCATATACAATAGTTTTAGCAGTTTTGAGGCCATAAGCAGCTGGTAAGGACTTCAGTCAGGGCGATGACTGCATTAGCACTGCAGATTTGGATTTCACTGTTGTCATGATTCATTTTATTCAATTTCTCAGAGTGAATAATATCATTAACAGTGAATTTCTTCCAAAGGAAACAACACAAACATATTAACTGAATTCATTTTGAATCTATTTCCCTTCCTTCTGTCAGCCGGTGCTCTTGGTCAGACACTTTGGAAGATTATTTCCTGGACAGAAAAAGAATGAGAAATGCTATTCTGACTAAAATTATGTTGCATATAACATTTCTGGAGGATTATGAAAGTCATGTTCACAATAGTGGCTGATTACTCCCTATATTTTCATTACTCTTCCCTATTTTGATCTATTCATGGTGGCATTGGAAGGACAATCAAGAATTTCATTTCTGTGCGTCTCTGGATAGTTAGATAACTACTTTTTCAGCTTGCAGAAAACTGTTATCTAGTTCCATAGTCTTCAGAAATTGTAAATATCCATTTATACACAACTACTTTCTTCATGGAAAAGATATGAGCAAGGTTCATGAGATTAAAGGTTCACACTGCAGCCATGTCACTCTCTGGCTGCAGCTGAATGAGGTCAACTTGCTGCTTTAATTTCTCCCCAGCTGCCATTTACTGTGTCAAGAATGAACAATTCTTCACCATCCAGTTTTCCAGCATAACGACCTCTGCGATGTCTCCCTAGGCAGGTTCAAGCCACATAATCACAATGACACATTTTCAATACAAATGTTTTCTAACCTGCCTTTCATCTAATCATTTTAGAGAGTTACTGCTCATGCAGACATGATGGAAAATCTGAAGGGTCAATAACCTTTGGAGGAAGAAGGGGAAGAGGCTGAGGAGTCATCTGAAGCAAGGCAGAGCAGAATATGAGTGCTCAGGGCTTCCAGCTGAAACAGCAACATCCAAAATCTTGGTACTAGCTATTCCAGCTTCCTCCAGAAGAAGAAATTTAAGCATCAGAGGGGGAAAATCTTATGCTGCAAGAGGAGCTGGGAACAACCACAAGAAAATACTGAGTCCTGCATGTGAGCTTGAGAGATGGAAGATAATGGCTGCTTAGTTCTTTCAGGTTCAAAGCCTCCCTTTGTGGGCAGCAGGTTCCTTTTCCTTCTGTTTTATCAAAGAATTTGAGTTGATTCATTATTTTTCTTGCTGACTTTGTCCAGGATAACAATGGTGATGATGATGAAAGTCTTTAATGGAATAAATTAATAGCTATCCTATAGGTTTGTTAAGAGGTAGAACGGGTTTTTAGACAACTGAAGGACATTCAAACCTCATGAATTCCAAAGGAAGTGCAGGCTATGGGAAAGACCCTTTCTCCACTATGCTCTTGTGCAGGAAAGGATATGAGAGTCTCAAAGCAGCTCCAGGAACAGCTTGGATCTTGCAGAAGGAGGGTTGGAGAGAAAAGACTCATTGCACTGCATTTGACTAGAGAGGGTATATATTGGTAAGCAGAGAGGAGAAAAGTGAAGAGCAAATTCTGTTCCTGTTATCATTTGTACATTTTTGTTAAATAGACTTTGGTTAAAAAACCTGAAAAGTGGAAGTCAGGCCTTCTCCTGCATCAGTTAGAGAATATTTTACTTTATGAACTAGATATTGATGGCTTCTCTTACACACAGATGAGTCTTGTATTTCTTTTCATATAGCAGAGAGTAATAATGAGATTAGAGTTTTCCTCAACTTAACTTCCTGGGCCAGTGTCTCAGCTCTGGGATTATCATGTAAAAGTGATAAGATTATGTGGAAACTTTGGGCTGCATTTTTTTCAATTTAGGTATAAATTGTTAGATTCGTCTCAGCTGCAGACATCTAAGAGTCAGGCAGACATCCAAAGTTAGTCGCATTAACTTTGTATTAACTCAAAAGATAAACCAGAGGTCTAGCTTATTCTTAGGTCTGTATTTATCTTCTGGATGATGAGGTGATGTGGTCAGTGTCCCTCATGTAAAGGAGACCCTGAAGTTTCTAATATTGTGTTTCAAAGTGAGAAGAAATATGTCTCAAATGCAACATATGCCTCAGGTTAACCTTTTGCAAAGGGATGATTTAATTCTGTGAGCAATTCTGTCGTCTCAGTTCTCAGTCTTGATTAGGGAAATCCACCTTTGGTGTAAATCTGCTGCTTCATATAAGATGTAAATTAAGTGATTTTTTTAAACAATATTTTCTACTGATAATACAATGCTATAGTCTATAGTAAAGACTATAGTAAGAAGAGATCATGTTGAATGAAAAAGCATTTGCAACCTTGTTGAAGAATAGCAAAGCTGATGTTATATAAATTATAAATTATTGCTCTTCTGCTTGCCTCCATTCAAGAAGTGTTTCTGTAATTACTGCTTAGTAACAATTGTTAAATGAGAGGGAAAGAAAATGGTTTAACTACATCTCTCATTTTTCATAACTTTAAAGCTATTTTAGAAGAAAATTTATATATCCTCTTCCCTTGGGAGAAGAAAAAATAGAAATACACCTGATAAATGTATTGCAGTGATAACAATAGGACACAGTTATATACATGGTTCTATGAAAGCTGCATGCAGAAGAAAATAAAATGAGATTAATATAGCACCTTTTAATTACTCTGTGGGGGATTAAGAATTTATGTGTAGGTTTTAACAGATGCCACATTCAGCTGCTCACAGCATTGTTGAACACCTTGATAACACATTGCCCTCTGTTGGTCTGAATGCAGCTGCAATCCAAAGAGAAATGAAATGGTGGGGAGTCTAATAACCCATAGGAATAGCTGCTAAATCCATGCCTAAATTTCTGTTGACTTTGCAGAGTCAGAGCTAAGTGTCCCTGGAGGATTTTGTGGAAGCTTGCATTGATCAGAGTCCTGCAAAGTTTTGAGCTGCTATAAAAAAGTGAATAGCATCCTTGACTATTGTGGGGAAAGACATTAGATAACTTGTGTTCTTAAGGCCTGTTTCTGAAAATTGTATCTTTCTTCCTGTGCATATAATAGCCTCATCAAAGTTAGCATTTTTCACAGGTACAAACACAGGACAAAATTGGCAGCTGTGTTGTGAGTGATGAAATGGAGAGGAAGGGATGGGAATTCATTGCAGGAAAATGATTTCTCTTTGATATTTACCAATTAAGTTTCAATTTTGGCTTTACTTGAATTTCTGGGAAAGGCACTTAAAAAAAAAAATAAAAATCCTAGCAAGCCTTCACTGTGTTGCTCATTTTCTAGATGGATTATTTGAGACTTCTGGAGATTGATTTTGATGCCTGTTGAATACTCACAACATCCACTGAAGAAAAATTAAGAACTGCAGAAGCTCAAAACCTCTGACAAAAGAGGCCGAAGGAGCCTCAACTTTACACAACTTTAGTTCCAGCTCCCATGAGCTCCTGATTTTTGTCACTACAAACCTGCTACTGATATAAAACATCAGTATTACTGTACAACTGCTCTGTGAAATAGTGTGTGAAGAAATTTAATCTTATGAAAAGTTTTTTGATGTAAAATAATATGTGTATATGTATGATAATTTTAAGACTGATGGTGCTAGTGAAAGAATAACAAATATTAGTAATAATATTAGTGTTAACAGCAAAGCATTTTTTTTCTGTGAAGCTGTAAGGAGAATGTTCTTAATTTGTAATCAAAATTATGAAAAAAGCTAAGGGAAATACTTTTCTCACACAGAATCAAAAACTTCAGGAATACAGAAATTTAGAGAAACTGACACATCGCTAAGAATTCTGTGACCTAGAAAGCATAATTAAAATATTAAAGAAAATAGGAATAAAATCTAGCACACACAGGGCAAGTTACCAAGGAAACCAGTGCAAACTGAAGTCCACAATTTTAGCCTTTACCTTATGGAGACACAAACACAAGCACACATACATACGCCCCTAATTTTAATGTCTGCAGCTCTTTTTACATTCTGCTAAAAGGATTCTGTCTTCAAGGACTAATTTTTTATATGATAAAGTCAATTTATTTTGCATGAAAGGTACTTTTGACGTTATGCTAAACAGCATCAATGCAAAGTCATTAGATTGGATGAACGGATCAGTCAGGTATTCCACTGGAGTTGGTAATCTTTTATGTCTCTACAATCAATCCAAGCACCACAATAAATAATTTTCTTTATGATTGTGTTTTCAGTATACAAATAAATTAATAACCAATGCAAAATCCTGACATCTCTGCAGCAAACTGACACAGATATTGCATCTGAACTCTCCAGAAACAGTATCTGCATTTGAGGAGTTGTACCCAGGAATTGTTTGAAGGCATCCTGGTGGCATAGGGTAAAACCATGACAAGAACAGTGCTAACAACTTAATACTGTGGACAAAGGTGAAACAGTGCTTGGGTCCATGTCCTGGCACTAAATTAATTTGTGTAAACGTAGCCCTTGTTATAAGCCCAGGCAACATTAAGTGTCATTTAAACACAGCATCACATGCCTACCAATTTCTGAAGATCTTTGATGGGGGGGGGGGGGGGGGGGGGGGAAGCTTGGAAAAAATGCTCAGCACTTTGTGGGATATTTGTGAATTGCTAATTGGCATCATGTCAAAACCAGACAGGAACCTCAGTCTGCCAAAAGTGGGAAAAAAGACACTTTTATGACATTTTACTGTGTTGTCTAAGCAAAAGAAAAAGAAAATTAAAAGAAAGACATTGGGCAGAGGGAGGAGCTGAAAGCAGAAGAAAGAGGAACATCTAATATGCTTACTTCCAGAAGGGAGTCAGTGTATCAAAGGAATCAAACTATAACTGAAAACAAATCCTGGACAGATGGACTGTGAGTGCTGTGGGAGCGGAAAGAACTGGTAACCTTTTTCTCTTACTTACAAGGCAGAAGTAATCTCAATTACTCTTTAATATCTAATTAAAAGTGATGATGTTGGGATATTCTGATAAAGTTCATTCTTGGGTCATATCTGTGCTTTTCTGTAAAGGGTCAGGACAGAAGTGTGCAGTTGACTCTCTTCTAAATGTTGGAGATTTCATGTTTGCTTGTAAAGTTCAGCAGCATGACCCAACTGGACTCTCATTTGTTGCTGATTTACTCCTTTAGTTTTCCCAGCTCAAACACACCCAAGACCATTAACCTGTACTCATGAATTATAAATATTGATCCAAAACTATTTTGGGCTCTTCCAGATGTAAATATGATGGTGCAGTTGTTAGTGTAAATACTGATATAGATGTTCTCTGCACTGTGAGAGTCAACACTCATGAACTTGTGTCACTGCATACTCATTATACTGTGAGTATATTCACGCAGCTCTGCTGGCTTTCCGAGTCATGAAAAATATGTGAGCACATGGGTACAACACCAAGCTCAGGTAATGAAGCCTACTCAGAGGTAATATATGCCACATTTAGAACTTAATACAGGCTTTAAAAATCCACATAATTTTGGGGCTGAGGTCAGCTCTAGTCCCACCAACTTGGAGTACCAACAAAACTAGTTGCCTTCTGCCATTGCCCATGTAGGGAAAAGAAACCGCTGAGAGTGCAGGTACACCCTTCTAATGCTAGGCAGAAGGCTAGAAGTGACTGTAGAAGTATGCTTTACCATTGCTTTACAGCACGGTTTCACTCAGAACTGTTTCAGAAATTTCAACATTGATATGAGGTCTGATTTTTTTTTCCCCCCAGATTTTCTGTGCAGTATATCATCAAGTCATGTTGTGTCTATCACCTTTTCTCAACTTCTCTTCCAGTGCAGCACTCGATACTTGGCAAGAAGATGCAGTTTTCAGATCTCTTTTTATTGCCTTAGAAAACCAGCTAAGACATTTTCACTGTCAGCTGGTTATTTGTAGCATTTTCCTCTTTGTGTTATAGACAGAATGCCTCAGGTGAAGAGATACAATGTGAAAACCAAAGCAACACAGAGACAAGATAGACCTTCAGAGGCACTGCCTAGTATTTACAATATGGAGAAGAATAGATAAAGTCTCTAGAAGGATAAATGGCTAGGTTTTTTGTAAGTACTGTGTACTACCCTGAAATTGTTTCAGTGCTTGCTTTAGATAATTAAATAATATTGTCTCATTACTAAATTCTGAAATACAGTCCATTAAAAATTAATTTACTAGCCTATAGCAAAGAAATACAGTTATGGTATTGCACTGAATAATAGAGACTCTGGCAATAACTAATTAATTAACAGTAAAACAACTTTCTCCAGTTACTGCTAAAAATTGGTTAGCATTTAAAGATGATCGCAGAGAATCCAAGATTTCCTTATTCAGGAAGTAATCAGAACGAATTTAGGCAGACTTTTAAAGTAAGTGGTAAGTACAAAATGTTATTCCCTGGATAATAAAACTGACCTTATCTTTCGTTAGGTCAGAACATCGAGTCAGGTGATTCACAGATTTAGAAGCGGCACTCAAGAAAGGTATCCTCTATTTTATATTTATAGCTATAAATGCTATTTCAAGTGGCAGTAGAATATCCTGTGGACCTATTTATGATCTTAAAACAGAATTCACAGAAATACTTTAAATGTACAGTTCTACAAGATGACCACAAGTTGAAGGTTATGTTTTCAATATTTATTCTACAGCAATCTGCCATGATTTATTCACTGATTTGTATTTAGCTGCTATTAGATACTAGCAAATCACTGGACTTGTAAAAGGTTTTTCTGTATGAATTCAATTCAATCCCCATCATTGTTGTTGTTCTTGTTCCTTTTTTGTTTTGTTTCATCAGATTTATTGTCTGAACTGAAACTTTATGGATTCCATAATTACTTGAAAAGTACTCAGGAATGACTTCCAGTGATAAATATATATTTATTTGCTTGGAATCCAGTTTGTGCTTGCAACTCGACGGCAAACAATCCTTGTAAATTATATACTAAAGGATGACAAATAAATGGTTAGCAAGCTACGCAGGACTAGAGGAAAGTGGAGAAGATAGGCAATTTCCACAAGAAAAAGTAGAGGTTTCAAGATGACAGAATTTCAAAACCAGAAATTTTCAGAAATAGAGCTCTGTCCCTGATGGCCATCATCATCACAATTCCTTCTGACTTCTGTGGGGAAGTATTCCCATGTAACCTTAAAAAACAGACCTTTTGAGTTATTATATTTAGGATGAGAATATCTCCTGCATCAAAGGTATACATTTGTCCATAGATTAAATGTCCACATCAAGAATTTCTCAGAGCTGGGTATTTGCATTTTTCCCATTCACACTGCACAAACATTAATTCTCTCCTGGTTTTTCTTTCAGCAAACTACAGAACAAATTACATTGGTAAGTTTAAAGATTATTTACCCAAAGGACCCCTCCCATGAACCATTGGTGTTGAGACTACACCAAGTTTAGCTACTTATAAGCTAGGTAGTCTAATCCTATTCCAGAATTTACTCTATTAAGCAAATACCCCATGTGCCCATCCAGGACACACAGTGTATATTCTCGTTTTCACAGCATAAAAAATGCAATTCTGATAGGCTGAAACAAACCCCTTACATTTTCTCATGAATCTTTTTTCTTATCAGGAAAAAAAAAAAAAAAAAAAAAAAAAAAAGAAAGAAAAAGTATTGAGACATAATTTTCTGGAATTGCTATTTAAAACAATAGAGCATTAAATAAGTTTTGTTGACAAGAAATCACATTGACATCTGGAAAAAATGTCATGGTTTTTCAGTACAAATACAGAAAACAGGATTCCAAAATCAGTTTTTCACTGTGTATTTTAAAGGTTAAAAGAAACAATGATTGCCCAAGACGTCATGACAGAGAAATGACTGACTAATCACAGAGATTTAAAATTGCCAGTCTCTTGTGATCTAATGATGTTGACTTTATATCACTGTCATGATTTTTCAAACCTTTATCAATGTGACAACTGCTACAGATCATGCTGTGTTTCTCTGCTGGTATGCTTCTCTGCAGACTGACAGAAACTCAACTCTCCTCCCAAACAGGAGGATCATCTGCGATAAGACTACTCCAGTACAAAATTTATGTCATCTTCTGTTAATATAGTTCTGTGGTTACTGAAAATTTTCATTTTACAGAGATAAGAAATACACAGCAATAAAAGTTTGGATATGTTTCAATTAAAATATTTTACTACTCAATATCCTATTATGCTTTATTTGTTCTAATGTTTATATTATTATTAATTTCGTACTAAAAGCTTGGAATCCAGGTTTCAGTTAGAATCACAGAATCATAGAATCATAGAATGGTTTGGGTGGGAAGGGATCTCAAAGCCCACCTAGTCCACCCCCCTGCCATGGGCAGGGACACCCTCCACTAGCCCACGTTGCCCAAAGTCCCATCCAACCTGACCTTAAACACTGCCAGGGAATCAGGGGCAGCCACAGCTTCTCTGGGCAACCTGTGCCAGTGCCTCACCACCCTCACAGAGAAGAATTTCTTTCTAACATCTAATCTAAATCCACCCTCCTTCAGCTTAAACCCATTACCCCTTGTCCTATCACTACACTACCTCATAAACAGTCCCTCTCCAGCTTTCCTGTAGTCCCTTCAGGTACTGGAAGGTGCTCTAAGGTCTCCCCAGAGCCTTCTGTTCTCCAGGCTGAACACCCCCAACTCTCTCAGCCTGTCCTCATAGGAGAAGTGCTTCAGCTTAACCTGATCCCTGCCTACTTGGAAAATTGCTCTATATTCCTGCCAGGTTACCTGCCCTTTCTTCCACCCTCTGAATTGTGGTGAATGGAGTTAAATCCAGTTGGTGTTTGCCAGGGGTCAGTACTGGGGCCAGTTCTCTTTAATATCTTTATCAATGATCTGGACAAAAGAATCGAGTGCACCCTCAGTAAGTTTGCAGTCAACACCAAGCTGGGTTGATCTACTTGAGCATAGGAAGGCTTGACAGAGGGATCTGGACAGGCTGGATCAATGGGCTAAGGCCAATTGCATGAGGTTCGAGAAGGCTGAGTACTGGGTCCTGCACTGGGGTCACAACAACCCCAGGCAACGCTACAGGCTTGGGGAAGAGTGGCCGTAAAGCTGCCTGGCAGAAAAGGACCTGGAGTGGTGGCTGACAGCCAGCTGAATATGAGGCAGCAGTGTGTCCAGGTGGCCAAGAAGGCCAAGAGCATCCTGGCTTGTATCAGAAATAGTGTGGCCAGGAGGAGTAGGGAAGTGACCGTCCCCCCGTACTTAGCTCTGGTGAGGCTGCACCTCGAGTGCTGTGTTCAGTTTTGGGCTCCTCACTACAAGACACTGAGGTGCTGGAGCATGTCCAAAGAGCAATGAAGCTGGTGAAGAGTCTAGAGAATAGGTCTTATGAGGAGAAGCTGAGGGAACTGGGATTGTTTAGCCTGGAGAAAAGGAGGCTGAGGACAGACCTTATTGCTCTCTGCAACGACCTGAAAAAAAGGTTGTAGCCAGGCGGGGGGGTAGTTTCTTCTCCCAAGTAACAAGTGATAGGACAAGAGGAAATGGCCTCAAGTTGTGCCGGGGAGGTTTAGATTGGATATGAGGAAAAATTTCTTCATGGAAAGGGTTGTCAATCATTGGAACAGGCTGCCCAGGGAAGTGGTTGAGTGACCATCCCTGGAGGTATTTAAAAGAGGTGTAGATGTGGTGCTTAGGGACATGGTTGAGTGGTGGGCTTGGCAGTGCTAGGTTAACAGTTGGATTCAATGATCTTAAAGGTGTTTTCCAACCTAAACAGTTCTATGATTCTATGATCATAGCTGGTCCAGACCTATGGTCTTTGAAGCAGCCACACTTTGAAATTCTTGTCTTTACACTATTTGGCTCAAGACCCACGGTGTCTCCAGCAGCTGACTGCCAGACTCATTAGCCTATGTGACAGCTGCTCCAGCTTGGTGTTTGCTAGTGAATTATCTGTGCATGCAGATAATTGGAAGTTGCATATGGAAACACATGCACACCTGGTGTCTCCTGTTCCTGACCTCTCAGACCTACAGTCCCGAATCTATGATTCTGTGATTCTGCATTTAATATCAAGTGTTTTTCTCAAATACTGTTCCAGACAAGGGACACTCTGATTCTATGACAACTCCATTTCACAATTATTTTAAAAGCTTCTTTTTTATAACATTGTTTTGTCTTAGAAAAGACCAGCTTCAGTTGCATTGTTTTTGCAGTTATTACTGGACAATCACAAAGCAAATATTAATCATATTAATGACAGCGTACATCACTGAAATGTTAACCTTCAAACCAATAACTCAGATTCAATGGGTCATTTTGGTACAGGCTTCTGAATTTGAAACGACCTTTCCCTGTCTGAGAAAAATTGACACTGTCCCATTTAAGTCACAGTTTGTCAGCCTAGATGGTCACACACAATCAGTCAATGCAATTTAGACTGGCATCTATGAAGGGGAAAAAAATAAGTCCCACGGGAGTTCAAACAAAAGCACACAATATAATCAGGTTAGTGTGGGCAAAGACATAACATCTTAAAGAGGAGCATACAGCTGAAATGAAGATGACATACACAATCAGCCAGAAGTTTGCCGGTGGAACTTTTAAGGTTTTTAAAAGAGACAGAGATAAAAAAATTAGTCCCATTTTAATAGGGACCTACTTTACTAATCTGAAGATAGTGAGGCTAGACACATACTAAGCCATCCCTGAACACAAATATTCCCCTATGTCTAGGAAGGAAAAAAAAACAAACCAGAAAGAATCTTATGCCTTTTCATATTGCCTGTTGTTCAACTTCTTCTTTTTTTTTTTTTTTTTTTTTTTTTTTGCTGTCACTTTTCTTAAAAACTTTGGATTAGGGGATCAGGGAAAGAGAGGGAAAGAGAGTTTAATTACATGTGTAGCATAATTGTGATCCTAATTGTGACTGTGCCTGTGAAAAAAACTGCTTCCTCGAAGCCACAAGTGAAATATATCTCTGAATATCTCTAGTTGCATACAATAAACTAAATTTTCACTTAGGTACCCTTGTGATCTTCCTAACATATGTTTCCAGCATTTGAAGTTGTTGTTTCAGGTTTGGGGTTTTTGCTGCCATAGAGCTTTCATTGTTTGTGGCACAAAACAGTGATGAAAACAGGAAGAATATGGCAGATCACATGAAGCAGTGACTAATTTTTTATACAGCTCCCCATAGCCTCAGCTTTTCTGATATCCTAAGCCTCCACAATGAAGAGCAATCACTTTTGCAAATTTTGAACAAGAACTATCTGAGCAAAGAACCATGAAAAGGCAAAGAAAGGGAAGCTGGTTAATCAAATTTGGATTTGTTGTATATCTCACATTTACTTTTTATTTCCATTCACTTTGAACCTGACCATAATTTATATTAGATTTTCACATTCAGGATGTTTGGCCAAGGGTAGAACCTCAGACAAAGAACATTTTATGTTTGCAGATTTAATCCATTCAAGTGTGCACGCTTTGAGATAAAAATTATCAGGATTTTGTTCCTCTTTCACACCACTATGCTTTAATCTTACCCCATAATTTTCATGGTTAATAATGAAAGATATGTAAATGTTTCAAGTGTTCAACATTTAATAATTTTCAGGGAGTGAAATGATGGAGGATATGGATATGGATACGAAGATGATGTGGGATAGCAGTGAGGAGAGAGAAAAAAGAAAACAAAGCATCTTTTACCCATGTACATTTAGAATTTTAGTCAGTGCTCTTACATCACTGTAGAATAAATTTACAAAGAAAAAGGGGCAGCTCAGATGATTTTTCATTTCTGATTGCAAGATTTAAAAAATGTATGCCTTTATAATAATGAATACAATTCACTAAGTTTGTTCTCACATGCAGTGGAATCATTTTGATCTGAAGTTTGCAGAAGCTTAATTGTCTGAGGTGGATGCTGGAAAATTTAATATCAAGTCAAAATAATTTTCTGCATGTTCCTTATGAATTTCAGAGACAAGTGCATATGTGACGATCACTTGAGAGAAGAGAGCACAGTGACATAGATGGTCTCTCTGTTCTATAGACAAATAGTGCATAAAACCAGGAGGTGATAGCTTGAGGCTACAGATGTCTCAGATCCTTTTCTTCCCTAGGGAATTATGAAGGTGGTGGTAAGACCTAACATGGTTCCCTTTATCTATTGCAGCTATCATGCACTTTAAATAAGCATTTCATTCTGATCTGGCTTAAATTATTGTGTGGAGGTACAAGTTCAGCTGAAAGTCTATTGTTTGGTTTTATACATTACACTTTAACAAGTAACTATTTCATTATATCATTATTTTAACAAGTAATGTAATACCTTTCTTCATCCAGACATATGTCTCTGTCCAAGTTGGAGTCCTGTCTCGAGGCTATGGTTAGTTTGTGCTATCTTTTAATTACCTTTGCACTGCTTCTAGCCTGTCTAAGGAAAATTGTTTTGAGCTCATAGCATGAGTTCTCACATCAAAAACTTGTTCACTGCTGATCCTAACTTATTTATAGATAAAAAGGGAAACCATTTCACCTAACCATGAACAAAAATAAAAGTATGAGAGCATGCAACCTATTGTTCTGACTTGAAAGAAGAAAAGAGAGGATGTACCCCTTTGAAATGTCACTATAGCATATTTCTTTCAGACTTCACTTTTTTTAAGCACTGCAGCTTTCCAGCAATGCTATGTCAGCACTGTGACAGTGTTGGTGATGCTCCTCATTTCTCCTGTTTGACCTGACTGTTTGTGTACTTGCTGGTGACCCCAGGAGATCAGGTTGAGCAGCTCAGCCAGATTCTTCCAGGCCCTTATTTCTATGAAAGGAAAAATGGCTATCCTAGATCCATTTATTTCAAATCTTGCAGCTATCCAGGTGTTCACCTCAGAGTCTGCTGTACTATACAAGCCAAAGAATTTCATTGCATGTCGTGGTTGAACTGACACCTTGTTCTTTTGTGCCAGTTCCCAGAAGTTGGATTGGGAGAAGTTGAGAAAGAGACTAAAGAATGTTGTAGGTTAGCATTCTCATTAGATTAGGGGGAAAAAAAAAAAAAAGAAACTTATTTTCTACTAGCATTACACTGGAACCAGTTGTGGTATGCTGCTTCTTATACTCTTGGTGGTTGTTCTACTTTTGAGGTAAAAAAAGAACCTAAAACTTCTTTGGAGAAGCTAGTACTTTCTTCGGCTGCTCATTTTATCCAAATAAATTTTTAATTTGAAAGGGGAAAAGGCTTAACTAATGCCTCAACTGGTTCTATATCTCTGCAGACTGTGCTTTCCTCAGGGTTTCTGGATATGATTTACCTCATGTGATTTCCATTCGCATCTCACACTTGGACTTGTACAAAAGATATCTACAGTATCCTGCTTGGCAATAACCAGCCATCAGGGTTGTAGCAAGGTGAAGGTGAAAAGGAAAGTGCATATCTTAGTATAGTTGACAAAATCAACAATTTCTTCTCCAAGCTAAGCAAAAATATCCTTCCACTTAGCAGAAGGAGATGTAGAGCTATGTGTCTACTGTGGTGCAAAGTTCACATAAAGAAGGGGACCTTGTTCTAAACAACCCTCTACACTCCTAAAGCATATTTAAGCTAAATGATGTACTGGTTTCAGGGAGGAAAACTGATGATAGATAATACAATGTTTTATTAAACGCTGCAGAACACCAATCACCTCCAAATAATAAACTCCTAAAGAAAAGGGAGGATTAGATTATAGCGTACATTAAACTAGATCAAAAGGGTTATTCTTCTTTTACTCTCTAATAAGATGGAGAAGTCTCAGGCTCTATTTTTTATAAAACTTTCATTAAATCAAAAAACTGTGATTCATCATTTTACACAGAAATATAATTTACTGATGACATTTTGACCTTTGAGTTCCAATACATTTTGTTCCTATGTTTTGCTCTCCTGTGAAATTCAGTTGCTCTGCAGGAATAAGATCATTATATTATAAACATGGAACTAATCAGAATGTTTGTAGTTGGTTGTTTGTAAATTTTGGGAGGATGTGATCATTATGCAAAATTTTAGATTAACTTCCAGACGCTGATCATTCAAATCATTAATGCATTGTGTTGGATTTTGGGTTCATCTATGAGTACAAGTTCTGGTACTTGTTGGACTCCAAATTCAAATCCAGTATTTGAGCTCAATCTGTTTTATAATCATTTACAGAAAAAATAGTTCCTCTGAGAATTCTGATCTTCTAAATTCTCAGATTTGGGGATGATCAGTTCTGCATTAAAACTCTCTCACCTTCTTGTGGGAGATGGCCTGGGGAGCCTTTGACTTCAGTACTGTAAACTTAAAGAGAATAAGAGAAAAACAAACAAAACCATGAACAGTATATTTCCTCTACTATTTGAGGGAAAACAAAAGATCTCTTTTTAAAACAAACAACTCCCCAGTGCTTTGTTTTTACATTTGACCCTCAGTGGTAGACACAACTTTCATAAAACAGAGTCTAAGACCACATGGAGTCACCGAAGTCTGACCAAAGACTACCATCACCCTGACTGCTGAGGAGACAGGAGATGTTTGCAAGAAAGTATACCTTTCCTGGAAGTGAAATAAGCCAGAAAATTTACTTCTTTTTACAGGAGGGCTTCTAGTTAATTCAGTCTATGATTCCTTTTATATATCTGTCATAATGTCAAAGGTTTAGATCTTACACACAATAAGCAGTTATTGTGATGTGCCCTTAGACAGCTTCCATGAAAGGGTAGAAAAACATATGTAAATTCTTATTGCTTACTGGCATTTATTTTAATTAACTTGTATTGCCTGTGAGTCTTGGCTTCCTCTACAGCCAACAGAGAGAAAAAGTTACATGAAAACAGTCAAGTCATCTCTATGATGATGTCTCAGACTACCATTCTGGAAACCAGTGCTTCCCAGCTGTCCACAGTACCTCGTACAGCATCAGAAAATCTGCTTGGGTTCCCTTTAAGCTCAGTGGCCACATTCCTGCTGGTAACCCACATTCTTTTATATCTGCTACTAGTAAAATTAAGGGTGCTTTATGCTATTCAAGAGGAAATGACAGATCCCCATAAAAAAGGAGATGTAATCCACTGGTTATATGCTGTAGTGGGGAGCAATTCACTGCAATCAACATATACAAAGCTGTGTTCCCAGTCCAGTGATGTGACATTCTGTCAGAGGCATTAAGCAACTGCTCACAGTGCCCAGGAAGAGTTTTTCTTTTCCTGGAAGCATATCTAAGTGAAAGCTTGTGGGAGTTATCCTCCTCTATGCCTATCCTGTGATAGTGCCTTCATCTATTCCAAAAATTATTCTAAGAGACATCTTGTCAGCATGGCTTGTGAGGAGCAATCCTCAGACCACAGCAAATGGCACTGTACAAAACCAATGAGGCATTTAAGATACAATAAATCTGACCTTGAGGTCCTAGTATTTGAAAAGTTTCCAGTGCTAATCTGCTCTTTTTTATTCCACTGTGAGAGTCATCTTTTTGTCTGCACTCATTAGTACTGAGCCATGATTATTAGCCTCCAAGCAAGAGGGCAACTTTTCAGCAGAAGTCCTTAGATATTACAATCTATAGCACACCAATGCCTGAAAGTTATATATAAAACAGTTTAATGGAGTTTTCAGGACCTCAGATTCTTTATGGTCAATCATTTAATATGATATGGGGTCTTGGAGCCTGAAAACATTTAAACACTTCAGCTGAATAGATTTTAACTAATCATTATGACAATCAAAGAAGCCCCCTCTTCTGTCCCTACTATGAACTATTTCCAGTTTTTTATTCCTCTTCTGCTGAAGCTGGGCCACTATGTATCAAGAAATAAAAAACTGAAAAACTTTGGCAAAAAGATATTAAAAGGGACTCTGACCTTGACTGCAAGCACAAGAGCAAAAAGGAACTTTTCTTGAAATATGAATCCTAGATCCTGTTCCCTCAGCTTTTTAAGCAATTTATACTGAAATAGTCATTAGCTAAAAAATAAAAGTAAACTAAGAATCAGAATTGCAGTCCCTTTTTCTGCAGCTAAATGCTGACATTACCATACTAGAAATTGGGTTGATCTTTGCTTTTCTTCTGGATTCCTGAATCTGAACACTGGGCTATGCAGTGGCTATTCCTGCCTTCTCCCAGCATTAGCAGAAGAAACGTGGTTCCCATGAGATTAGCCCCTCAATTTCAAATGAAGGTGTTTTAGATTCATACCACACAAAGGCATCCCAACCTTAGAGCCAACTTTCTTGTCACTAGTTTCTTCTAGCAGCAGTTTTTAACTCAATATTATTTAGTGCACATGGGTAAGGCATGGTCTAAATATTCCCAGCACATTAGGCTTCCTTTGGATGTGTAGGCAAACAGTAACTTGTCTTTTTGCATCATTAACAGAAACTGGAAGGATAAGGATACTTAGATACCCAGTTTAGCAAGAGTGGCAATTTAGGAAGTCCAAGAAACATCACCTGAAATTGTAGGTGTTAATGATGTCTTGGATGTTAGGTAGGAATTTCCTGAACCATTCTTTTAGCTTAGACTTCTGTGCTTTACCAAAAGGACATCTCAGGTACTGGAGTGCTCTGCTCAATGTATGGCAGGCCGCTATTTCTTCAGATGAGGAGCCAGCGTTCAATACCAGATGGTTCTCATGACTCATAGGCTTCTCAGGCAGACACAGTGATAAAGAGGGAGAACAGGGAATGTACTTTCACTAGCTTTTACACAAGCTTTTCACAAATCAAGACATATGCAAAGATGCTACCACACGTTTCCAGAGATGCGAGGCAGAAAACCACATCCATCACCTGGAGAAGTTGCACAGAAGGCATGAGTCTTCTTGGCTTACAAGCTGACTAATACACTAACACTGAAATTGCGCAAGATGTTGTCTACATATTCAGGAAGGAATATATAATGAAAGCTTAGTCATGATAAGGCAGGTTGTTTATTCAAGTAGATACAGCAGGAACGCTGTGAATTAGTTTGTAAAAAAAGGAAACACTGTAGAAACATCTCAGAGATACCCTTGAGAGTACTGATTTCCAGCTAATGATTTTAAACTAGGAGTTTAAAATAGTCATTATTAGCCAAAAGAAGAAAACATAATGCTGAGCAGAAACGCACTCAGGGTCACCTTAAAAGTACGGTGTACCTTTCAGTCTCATTGAGCGTTCTGTGCAGAGTCTCTCTGTCATGGGATGCTTACTTACACACCACTATGATGAAGATAAGTGAACCAGCCACTTAGTTAACATGCAAGAAATTTAGTTCATTACAGTTGTTACAGTAATGAAACTCTGGAGCCTTTTCAGATTGGAGTCTCCCTTGGGTCCAGAATTTAAGAAGTCACTAGGAGCATCACCTAGGGACAAGACAGTGTTCAAGGTGAAGGAAATATCAAAAGCTTCCAACTGCAGCAGCAATTAGCAAGGTAATTCATTAAAAGACATTCTGAACTGGACCACAAAGGAAAGTACAGTGATTTACAGTGAATAACTCTCTTTGATTCACCCATCCTCACCATAGTGATCATGTGTCAGAGAGCTCATGACAGAAAGATTAAATTCCACTTCATTGTAAAACAACCTGTTGATGTCTGAGAGCTTTTCAGGAACGAGATTTAGATGTTCACATCATCTGAATCCAGATTGTTCAATTTACTGAGCTGCTTCAGTTCCTTTGCAACATAACTAATTAGAACATCGTATTTTTGAGGATCTTGATTTCATGTAAGAGAAAAGTTCTTCATTATAAGATTGGTTATACACAAGAACAGGGGATGAACAATGTGGATGAATCTCCTTCCTTGCAGCTTTTCATAACTTGTCTAGACAAAATCCTGAACAACTTGATGTCCACTTGTGGTTATCATACCTGTATGTTTACATATAAACATACTAATATAGAAAATAAATATATACATATATAAAAAAATACAAGTACATTTTGAAACTTTCTTACCTCATAAATACCTGCTACAAAGGATATAAGACACCAGCCTTAGAAGGGAATGGCACTATAAATTTTTATTAGAAGGATCAGAAATATTTTCATGCTGTGGGCAGTGTCGGTTTATAAGAAGTACAGATTACTATCTGCTATAACAAGGAGCATTAACTATGATTAATGAGCTGACTTTGAAAGTCAGACCAACTCCACAATATAATCTTTTCTCCTCTAAGGCAATTTTTAAAGAAACTTTTAAATATTTAAATAGTTAAGCAACCTTCTGAAGCTGGTGCTGTCTGAATGTGTCTGGCAATTGCTTTTTAGACCTAAATTGAAAAAATAAGATCTAGTTGTCCAGTTTTGTTATGTGAACAGAAATGTAATATGTATGTTAATGTAATTGCATATTGGAAAAACTCAGGTTTGGTAAAAACAGTCATGATTTTGTTAACTATATTTGAGCTGATCTATATCTGAGGAAATTTTAGGCTGTTGTTCACTTTTCTACTGGCAAAAAAAGAGAGAGTATCATTAACTACATTCCTTTAAAACAGGATTACTGACCTCGTGATTAAGGCATGGTCCAAAGATCAAACAAAACTGGAAGGAACTGCACTGCTCATGAATGCAGAAGAAGCTGCTGTCCTACCAGAGCAGGTTAAAATGTCAGGTTTCTTGCTTACGAGTCAGGACCATGAGGTTAGCTGAGCTCATGTAGCTTAATTTCAGAATGGCCTGATG
This sequence comes from Balearica regulorum gibbericeps, assembly GCF_011004875.1. NCBI lineage: Eukaryota > Metazoa > Chordata > Aves > Gruiformes > Gruidae > Balearica > Balearica regulorum. Next base: position 76,971,676 of record NC_046187.1, on the reverse strand, counting down.
ATAAAGGGTCAGTCATGTTATTGGTTTAGGGCTTATAATGCCATTTTCAAATGTGACTTTTGACACTTTGATGTAGCTCCTCAAAACTATTCAAGCGTCTAGCTCTCCCTGAGAAATCTGAATTGAATAGCCATTGTGTTAAACAGTTACTGGTTTATAGCATTTTGCATTAAACTGTCACTGGATAAAATACATCAGCTGTTCTCATAATAGTGATCAGAACAAGATTGTCCTCACCTAATGTGTAGTCATCCAAGCAAATACACTTCAGCGTCCTCTCACACCCAATGTTCTTGGGGTAACATAAGAAATTAATACACTGGGATGTCAGTGAATGCTCTAATACTTTAATTACTATATGTAGAAATATATAGAGATTCACACATATATGAAAGCTGTTTATTTAATCTCTGTCATAGAAGAAGAAGATATGCATTACCTTTTTAGGTATGTATTATTCAAGATGTAATAATGTGGATGGAGTTCACCAGGGGATCCAATGAAAACTGATCTGTGTTCTGTCCTGACAGCACACCAACTGTTTTGTGAGCTTGTCTACTATGTATTTCCTCATCTGCCAGTTGTCTGGAAATCCTAGGTGGGTGGAATGAATTCGCTGATGTGCAGTGAGTGATGTGCATTTCAGCATCTTGATGAACTCTACTCAGTTCTGCATTTTAGGTCTGTTCAGATAATCACAAATGTCAACAGAGCTACAGGAATCATAACGTACCAGAACTATAACAACAATATCCCACTCCAGCAGCTTCTGTTAAATTATGGTCCCTAAAATGTTTGGAATTATGTGTTTGCTCACACAGACATGTTGCCACCCTTGATCTCATTGTAGGAAGTTAATCAATTAGTTAAATAATTAGGGCATGGCCCACAGGTTCATCCACATTTACAAAATATTTGCTTTTATGCTTTATGTCTGAAAACATACTGGAGTTTTACTATTAAACAGCTATTGCTGTTCAGGTTAACGTATGCAGATATTTCAAGGTAAAGTCAAGCAACACTCAATATTCCAGTTGACAATTTGAGCTATATCATAATTTAAATATGAAAAATGCTTCTTTTCATTGCTTCCTGACCTGCATTTTGTGTATTTTCTGAAGTGCTCTGGGATCTCTGTAAGTCAAAGGTGCCAAAGAAATGGGAGTGACTGTAGTTACCATTTTATAGTTTCTTACGTCCATTTTGTCAGCTTTGTCAGCCCCTACTGAAATATCAAGTCTGGTGAACTCTTGTTCAGCTATTCGATTTTACAAAGGGGAGTTAAACATAAGAAAAGACTATCAAGTCTTTTTGACAATTCACATACATCAAAGGAGCAGAAAAACAAGGGTGACCACAATTGGAAATGTCCAAATCTCTGTTTTATTTCCCCAAACTTTTATTTAGTTTTTAAATGAAAACCAACAATGACAGCAAACTGCAATACACTATATGACTTATGTTGTCAATAAAAGCCTGTGGGATTTACGTTGCCATGAGAAGAAAGCCATTTACATGTTAAGAAGCCATTTATGATACTAATAAAAGTCTACGGGATTTACTTTACAATGTGTGGGAAGCCATTTATGATGTTAAGAGTCAATTTACAATGTCAACAATTGTGTTAGCAGTAAAAATGCAAAGCGGGTATATAACGTAGAATTTTTTTTCCCTTGTATTGTTGATATTTCCCTGGCAGTGTTCCATGCCTCAACCACACAGATTTTCTGGTTTATGTTTTAAATGAGACAGATATGGCATAAATTGTTCTTCTCTCTGAGCGAGTTATTCTTAGAAGAAAACTACTTATATGGTTGCATTCTGGATACCTCACACAGTGTAACAAGGGAGAGATTTCTGACTCTGCTAGGCAGCTTTGTCTGGCTGTGTAACTTGGCTGCAGCACCAAAGATGTTCCCGGTCTTACTACTTCCATTCACCCCTTGAACATTCAGTACTCTTGATCCAACAGCAATCTTTGAGCATTTGTTCTAATTCTAATTTTTTTCTTTTTTTGAGGAAGAGAAAATACCAAAGACTTCTAAAGTAAATTTTTCTTCCATCTTTATTAGTATTCTGACTCCACATAAAGAAAATTATTATTTCTTAAACTGAACTAAAATGTCTAAGTTGCCATTTCCCTGCTTGTTTCTATTTTTTTTTTTAATTTCTGAATACACTGTTTAATCAAAAAAATTACTTACATAGAACCAGCTAACCAGTTATAAATTAGCAAAACCCAGTGTGTAATCACAACAATAATAACTGAGATGCCACCTAGTGATTTCTATCTACCAATTACCACTTTCTATTGGATTAATCTGTTCAGCTGTGGGAGAATCATAGAATCATAGAATCATTTAGGTTGGAAAGGACCTTTAAGGTCATCAAGTCCAACCATTAACCTAACACTTCCAAGCCCACCACTAAACCATGTCCCTAAGCACCACATCTACACCTCTTTTAAATACCTCCAGGGATGGTCACTCCACCACTTCCCTGGGCAGCCTGTTCCAATGATTGACAACCCTTTCCATGAAGAAATTTTTCCTCATATCCAATTATAAACCTCCCCTGGCACAACTTGAGGCCATTTACTCTTGTCCTATCACTTGTTACGTGGGAGAAGAGACTGACACCCACCTGGCTACAACCTCCTTTCAGGTAGTTGCAGAGAGCAATCAGGTCTGTCCTCAGCCTCCTTTTCTCCAGGCTGAACAATCCCAGTTCCCCCAGCTGTTCCTCATCAGGCTTGTGCTCCAGACCCTTCACCAGCTTCATTGCCCTTCCCTGGACACACTCCAGCACCTCAATGTCCTTCTTGTAGTGAGGAGCCCAAAACTGAACACAGCACTCGAGGTGCAGCCTCACTTCCCTAGTCCTGCTGGCCACACTATTTCTGATACAAGCTAGGGTGCTCTTGGCCTTCTTGGCCACCTGGGCCCACCGCTGCCTCATATTCAGCTGGCTGTCAACCACCACTCCAGGTTCTTTTCTGCTGGGCAGCTTTCCAGCCACTCTTCCCCAAGCCTGTAGCATTGCCTGGGGTTGTTGTGACCCCAGTGCAGGACCCAGTACTCAGCCTTCTTGAACCTCATACAACTGGCCTTAGCCCATTGATCCAGCCTGTCCAGATCCCTCTGTCAAGCCTTCCTATGCTCGAGTAGATCAACCCAGCTTGGTGTTGTCTGCAAACTTACTGAGGGTGCACTCGATTCTTTTGTCCAGATCATTGATAAAGATATTAAAGAGAACTGGCCCCAGTACTGACCCCTGGCAAACACCGACTGGATTTAACTCCATTCACCACAACTCTTTGGGCCTGGACATCCAACCAGTTTTTTACCCAGCAAAGACTATGCCTGTCCAAGTGATGAACAGCCAGTTTGTCCAGGAGAATGCTGTGGGAAAATGCTGTCAAAGACTTTATAAAGTCCAGATAGACAACATCCATGGTCTTTCTGTCATCCACTAAGTGAGTCACCTTGTCATGGAAGGAGATCAGGTTAGTCAAGCAGTACATGCCTTTCATGAACCCATGCTAACTGTGTCTGATCACCTGGTTTCCTTGTGTGTGCAACGTGATGTCATACTTTCACTGGCACCGAGGTCAGACTGACAGGCCTGTATTTCCCCGGATCCTCCTTTCGGCCCTTCCTGTAGATGGGCATCACATTTGTTAACCTCCACATAACTGGGACCTCCCTGGTTAGCCAGGACTGCTGATAAATGATAGAAAGTGGCTTGGTGAGCACTTGCACCAGCTCCCTCAGTATCAAAAAACCAGATGGGAACAACTACTCTGTGTTGCTCTCTTTCCACCATGTCGAAAAAAATCTTCAGTCTCAGTAGCTTTCCATTAGTAGGTGAACTAATATATTTCCAGTTTCAATTTAAACTATTTAGCTCACTTCATACTTATGAAGCCAGCAAAATTTTCAGAAGAGTAATCGATAGTGAAGACTGCCTGTTTATGAGTGAGGCACTATGTCATGCTCATGTGTGACTTGACAAGAAGGTATGAGAGTGTTTTCTAGTCTTTTTGTCCTGTGTTCCTCCAGTTCTAAGCACAAAGCAACATTTTCAAGGTGGGGTAACATGTTTGGTGGGAATAAATCTGGTCTGTAGTCACAGTACCTTAATAAGATTACAAACAATGCCAATACTTTCATCAGTTCTTTCCAAATTCAACTGCATATCACTGACGTGTTCAGAGGTTTGCTTTCAAAAGCTCAAACTCAGAGCTCACTGCAATATTGAAATATCTCAGATTTGAAACCCAATAGCATTTTTGCAATTTATCCAACTTGTATAACTCTGCTAATGATGGAGTTGTCCTAGAGGTTACCAAGTTCAATTGAATTTAGATCAATGGAATTTGGCAGAAAGGCAGTGGCTTTTCATTTACGGTTGCAAGGGCTTTTCTTCCTTCCCCCTCTCTCTCTCCGTGACCACATGCATGCATTCTGCTGACTTAAGATGGAGTGCATGATAATAATTTTGGCTACATATCTGGAAAAACAAGGTTTCTGTAATCTTAATATTTAGGCTATAGTTGGTGAAAGTGTAAAATCTTACTTTAAGATTTAGGGCAATTTTAATATATAATATTACTGGGATAGGGTGAGAACTTTCATTAGTATGTTATGCTTGAGGTCTTGTTTATGGGCAAAAAAGAAGGAAACCTTATTTATATATATATATATAAGTAAAGCTAAGAATTGATTGTTAGTGTAATGAAAGTCTCTACAGTCTTATTCAAGAATTATCATAAATCTAGATCTAATTATTACAAAAAAAGAAAAAAAAGTAATGCAGGTAGAGTACTTATTAAGAGAAAAAGTCACAGTAGTAGTAATAACAGTTAAAATTACAACACACACTTCTTCATTTCTACTCTTGCTTCTGGGATTCTCACCCTGCTCCTGCTCCTCTGACTCCTAACACTGGTGTTTTCACTCTGGTGCTGATGGTGGAGGGGTATTATACTAAGTCATCAATTCTGGAGTCCTTTGGTAAGACAAATGATGGTTCATGATGGTTTCTTCTTCCTCCTCCCAGGGTCCACTTGGGGTCATCTTTATAAGCTTGCTAGCATGCATTCGCATCTTCCTTCCTTCCTTCCTTCCTTCCTTCCTTCCTTCCTTCCTTCCTTCCTTCCTTCCTTCCTTCCTTCCTTCGTCTGCAGCTCCAGTTTACATCCAAATTTACAGTATATATGGTTTCCATTACATATGTCAGATACTATTCCTTTTATTCACTTTGTTGCCCCTAAAACCACTTTTGTCCATCTCCAGGTCTGCACTTCTTTAACTGACGACTGAAGAGCCATTTATAGCCATGGAATCTCCAGTGCCAGCCTGTGCTCCATCTCTTAACATCCTTGTTTGCACCTCTTCGACACCATTTTGCATGTCTCCACTTCTCAAAGTCTCTGCTGTCACCCCAGGTCTGAGATTCTCATCATGGTAGAGCCGTAACAATCTCATTCTACCTAGGATCATGATTTGTTACTGCTATCTGCATAAAACTATGGTTCTACCACACAGAGATAAACCAAAGCAAACCATATTAGATACAGACACCTGGTCAATCAGAGAAATTGCTATCACAACTAAATCAAACAATAACAATAACAAAAAATATTTTGGCATGTCAGGAAGAGTTCAGACAGAGCAAGCCTGACAAGCATCAGTTCCAAGGCCTTGCAAACACAGTACAAAGCTTATGGCAATGGCAAAACAGTTACAAACATAATCATTATTAATCACTTTTACACTCAAGAAAAATAGTATTACTGAAATGGGGCTATTGCTAGAACTGTTAAAATTAATCCTTTTTTTATTAGAGCATTACCAACTTGTTTGATTTTTTTATATAATTTTTCAGAGAATACTGCAATCCTCTTTCTTGTTCATACTTGAAACCAGAGTAACAAGTGTTTATAATTTTTATTCCTTATTTTGTTAAATGAGTTATTTCAGCTAAAGGCACATCAGTAATTTTCTGATTGCTGTCATAAAGGACAAGTCTGAAATCTTAAATACACTGAGCTGTGAACAGAAATATATGTTTACACTCACTCTGAAATACAGCTCTTCAGATTTTCATCTTGGTTAAATGTTCTTTACTCTTCTCTTTGCAACCAAATTTCCAAAGTTTGTGAAGGAGAAAGAACAGCAGTTTCTTTAATGGCCATATTTAAAGACTCTAAGAATTAATTAAGATTTTAAAAGTCCATCATGAGGCCTGGAAGACTTAAAAAGTAAGGATTTTTGAATTTATTTGAAACAGAATCCCAAATGTAGTGTAACTCAATAGGTAATATATTACATTGAATGAAACACTTAAAACTTTAAATTTTTAAAAACATAGAGATTTATTCTGCCATGAGAACATCAGCAATTAAAAGTCTGCTGGTTATACTTGAAGCAGACTACATATTCATGAAGTTACAATTTTCCCAGGACCAACTCATAAATGCAGGAAGTCAGAAAAACAAGAACTAAAGATTATGAAATATGCAGATGGATGGAAGAACCATATTTTTGTATCCCACACTAAGTTACGAAAAATACATGTTGTGAAATACCTTGAAATAAATTGACAAAAAGTAATACATAAGTACCTGAAGTTATTTGCTGGGTTTTCAAGGACAAGTAGGAAGAAGTTGCTATTGTCAAGTCCATTCTGAGTTGAATAATCAATACTCTTTCCCTGTGCTCCCATTTTCAATTTTCCTGATATCCCATCCTGTTCACTTCATTAGAAAAGTAGCAAGCCAACAGTTCAACAAAAACCCCCATACTGCTACTAGCAGAGAATCCAAAGAAAGAAGCACGCCAATTCAGATGACAGCATGACTGGGAGTCTGATACGTGTCGGCAAAACAAAGCTAGAAGTCATGGCAAGTGATCAAATTTGTATTTTTTATTATTGATTGTAGCAGAATAATATAATGGTACTGAAATTTCAACTTCTACTAGTTTATTCAATTAAACAGCGAAATCACTGGCATCTTGAATTTACAATCCAAAGTAACAAATCATTTTTGGAAAATACATTTTTGGTTATGTCATGAAAGTCACCTGTCGAGAGCTTCATGGTTACATGTCTGTACTAGAAAATAGTCAGAAACTGAGTAAACACAGCACCGAGCCCTAGTTAATAAGTTCTGCTTCTAAACATGAGTTGTGAATGCAATCAATCCATGCTCATGTGGCTAACATCTAGCTTGGAAGATACCCAGTCTATCATATCCAAGTCTGAGAAAGAATTGAGAGGGTGCTTAGAAGTCTGCACCTGATAAAGTGTTGGATTATGCCTAGGAAACCAATTAAAGCACATTCTTCTCCGCGAGGTCAACTTGGTACAGAAACACTAATTTCTAAACAGCTAAACTTTCTTATTTCCCCAAAATCCCAGCGTGGTGATGGAAAAAACTGCCTTGTGGGAAAATTTCCTGGCTTGTACTAGCTTCTGAGTGACAACTGGCAAGGGCCGAACGCTTGTGGGTGATTGCAAGAGAATTACAAGACCATGTCGTGACCTTGCTTCATTGGTTAGCATAGACCAAGAAATGCAAGACAAACATTGCAAAACACTAAAGAGAGTCTTCAAATATTAATAGCATTTTGTAGACATTGCTGTGAGGACCTGTGGAATTTAATCCAGAATAATTTTTCATAGCTTTGAGAAGTTAATAAATCTGTAGATTTCCTGGATGAAAGTATTATACTCTAGATCAATAATCTTTGTAGGGACAAAGCCATTTCTAGCTTTACAGAGGACAGAGGAGGTGGTTACCTCTAACCATAGACCATCAGAGACAACATGGCCACAGTTTGCTGCTTTGGCTACACCACTGGTGCGCTGGCCACTTCTGCCACTCCAGACAGCAGAATGCAGTAACGACTATTACTGGGGAAAAAAAAGGAAAAATGTTACTGGTCATTCTGCATACTCCTCCCATCCCTCCACAGCAGGAGGATCTGGGAGGCTCTTCCAGCCCTTTCCTCTACCCCAGCTCTTCTCCTTGCACCTGCACTCCCTCACCCTCAGACCGACAAAATTCAGGTTTTCCTACTCTGCTCAGAAACCCAGAGTGCCTTATGCTGTCTCACGTGTTCACCTCCCACAAAACACAACATGAAGGTTACACTGAAGTACATAATAAGATTTCTTTTTTTTCTGTAGAAATGAAACATTTTTTGCATAGCAATTAAGCCTCTGTCATCCCTTTAAGACTGTGGTAATTTTTTCCTCTAATCTGATAATATAATTAGTCTTTTTCATTTCTTGATCCTTTGGGTTTGATTCTGATTCTGATTATACTAGTTACACTTGAAATGTCATAGGGGATTAAAAGTTCCAGAGAGAAATATCCACTTGCTTTCAAAGAAGCAAATGTAGCATAATCAGTCATGTCTTTCAAAGCCATTTTCTGAATTTGTAGTAGGCATCAAATGTAATTCCAATGATGTTAGTAGGGTCATATCGCCAGCACTACAAATTAATGAAGCTTCACTGAAGAACTATATCAGTTTACATCAGACTCTTAGACTTTATTGTGATGGAGGTCATATATGAAAGTTAAAGGAAGATAAAGAGGAGAGAAAGATTAATTCAGACTTATGTGCTGTGATTCCATTTTAATTTTTCCTCTGCTATATTTTGGCAAGTAAAATGTCACTACCTTTGGAGCCTTGGTCCCAGATGCTTCCAGAAAAATTTGGAAAACAATCTATTAGAGAAAGTTCCAGCCATGTACTACTTTTTCTATCGTTTTTCTCTCTGTTTTTCTGATCTGTGAATTTGATCTCACAAATGTTTCTACACAAACATGAGACTCACTTCTGATCATCTCATCTACTCCTGCTGCTTCTCCCTCACCTGAGGTCATAATTCTCTCTAATTATGTTCCTGTAAGTGAGATGTCACAAACCTCAACATGACTTCACCTGAAGGAGAAGCAGCAGGAGTGGGGAGCTGCAGAATCAGACGTAAGCTTCTTTCTTAAACTAATGACATTTGGGATGGGTCCTAGGTGTCTGCGGGATACTGTATGTGCTTAAAGCCACAAGAGGCATCAAAACAATCATAAAACATGTGCAAGGGATTTAAAATGTTTTTTATGTGCAGAACTCGAGCACTTTTAAAAAACCCCTATTTTTGTAATACTAAATTTGATCACTATTGTACATTCCTATGATTCAGAAGATGATAATGAGAACAATTCCGTGTGTTTTTAAACTTATTTGTGCAGCTTCCCCCACCATGATGTATCTACCTACACATTCCTTGATTCATTCTGAAATTACAAAAAAATAGTCCTAATTAGAGAATGTAAATCCATGGCCTTGAGACTTCCCAAAGAACAAAAATTATTTATTTTTATTTTAGTTCTTTTCTATTTTTCCCCATTGTCTTAATCTCATTTTGCCTCGCTTGAGCTTTTTTTCCCACGGTGAGTCCCAGTTCAGTGCCTGAATCCTCATTCAGAAGGATATGTGTTTACGTAGCCTTCATGTCTCACCGTAGAGCATTGTGAAAAAAAGCGTGAGCAGCAACTCTAAACGTTTAGTGCAGTATTAGCGTGTGACACATTAGGGACTGCAGAAACATTAGGCTATTCTCCACAGAGTCTCAAAATTGTCACTTATGAAGTAATATCAAAGACAAATGAAGCATTGCAATTACAATTTCCAAGTAATGAAGTTGCACTGAAGTGAAATTCTAGTGGACCATGTCATGTTCAAGACAATCTGTTGCGTATTAGCACAAGGAGTAAAATAATTAGGGAAGGAGTCAAACAATAATGAAAAGGAGACAAAAGCGTATTTAAGCCATCATCCTGCCTGCGCCCATGCTAGCTCTTTCCAGGAACAAAGAAGGGGTGATCTGATAGACCAGTGGATTGAATTTGAGGATCACGAGTTCACTTCTTGGCTTCATCCCAGACTCTCTGTGTGACTCTGGGAAAGCCTCTAAATCTATTACGTATGAAATTCTCAGGCTGTCAAAGCTGAGAAAGCATTTCCCTGTCTCAGAGGGATAAAATCCATTAACGACTGTGAAGTGCTCAGCTATTATAAATAAGGCGACTGTATGCAATGGGCACAAAGACCAGGGGTTCTGAAGCAGATATTTAGGTGTTTAAAAATGCAGAGCAATTTAACTGGAACCTGGAGGTTTTGAAAATCCCAATATAGGAAATTTCCTAATTCCATCTTTACAGCTTGATAAAACACAGACAGGTTAGGAATCACGCTATGGAACTTGCTATGGTAAGTTTTCTAGGAGTCTATACCCTAGTAAGCAATGTATAAGTAGGAATCTGTATTTCTCTGAGCTATTGTTTTCTTCAACTGATTTAAAAATCTCTCTTACATACTTATGAATGGCAGTGAAAAATTTTGATTTAAAACTTTTCTTGGAAAATAAGATTCAAGGCTTAGGGTCCAGTTTCAGAGGCGGACCTATGTTTTGCAAGACTAACCACCCCAACCTAAGTGTTGCTGAGAGACTCTGTTCTGTCCCTTACAGATTTAATTTATTTCCCAGTTGAGGGTCAGTAAGTATATATGCTTTATTTTATTTAGAGCACAAAGTCTGTATTGTCTTATTTAAAGAATGAAAGTATACAGCTCTGCAAAAACATATATTTTGGTTTATGTGTAGCAGAGGCAATGAGAATCTAACAATCTTTGGAGAATGACCACAGAGAATGACAAATAATACTGACCAGAAAAACTGCAGCCATGGATTTATCGTTGTTGCTTTATTATAATGTCCCATATAATGTGCTTCTAAAATGTATATGTATTTGGATGAAATAAGTATATTTTATTCTGTGTATAGCAGTCTTATTATAATGGAATATTTTGTACTCTCATTGATTCATTCGTTCATCCATCCATTTCTATGACATCAAAGCAGATTTAATGATTAAAGGAAATAAAATTTATTTTTTATGTGTACTGTAAGTAATGGACATAAATGTTGGTTCATTTTCTAGCAATATTCTGATCTTAAAGCTGTTTATACTGTTTTCCATAATATATTACGGAATATATATTTAAATATATAAAATATATTTAAAATATATTTTTTCTATATTTAATCATCAATTTATTTTGTATATTTTTGATAGAAGGGTTGTTTCAGCATGGCAAACTACATATGATCCACACATATACCAAACAGTTATCTTATTGTTATATTTTAAACTTTGGGACTTATAGACATTAAACAGTGAGAAAGAAATCAGCCTTTTCACCTTAAAAAGTATTAGTTCATTTCTCAGTACTTGACTGGTGTTCTGTATCTCTGCATTAGCTCATATGATAGCAAATTTAGTACACAGGGAAGTCCAAACCTTTTTATTTAATTCAGATATATATTTGTGAAATGAAGAACCTAATTTAATCCTAAATTGAATAAGAAGAAAACTGATGAATTAGATTAAATTATGCTGCCTATTATAAATTGGAAAATCAGGTCTAATCTTTTTTATATAATTGCTCCTTTCCCCAGGAATCATTCTTCCAACTGCTGAAAGGCTAGTTCAGTTGTTTTGCATAGGAAATTTCATATAGCTTTTATCTAACTGAAAATAATAAAATATTTCATTTTACCTACAATTTTCACTTTTCTCCAAAAACCTTCTTCTTCTTTTTAAGTTCTTTAGAAATATAAAAAATACGAATGTCATTTTGATATAAGGAAATTTGGAAGAAAATCATTTGGAACACAAATATTTTCAGGACAATTAAAATGTCTGGTTTTCCATGGCAGACAGTAAAAAAAGAAAAAAGAAAAAAAAAAAGAGAGAGAAATATTTTCAGTTATTTAATAATAGCTCTCTTTTTTATTAACTTGGAAAACACATTATGATGTCTTAATCTTGTACTCTTTTCAGTTATATCCCCGAGCAAGATTTCTCTGTGAACTGTTGTTATGCCTACTAGATATCCAGACATATTTTGACTCAAGTCCTCTAACCAAGACTTTGTAGTGCTGCATAAATCTTTTGGCATGTTTCATTTTATCCGCTCCTCACAAAGACCTGAACTGAGCCTATTGAGATAACTAGGAAGATGTCCACTGACTAAAGATGAATATTGGGAGTTACTCCATAAATGGTATGTTTGAGTGAAAAAGTTCTACCAGAATCAGTCATTTTGCTGCGCATTCATCACGGGACAACTTCTTTACTTACTGTAATGTAAAGAGTATAAAGGTGATTTAAGTAGAGTCTGGCAGGCCTGTATGACCAAGATGAGAATAACACAAGCACAAAGGGGACAACAAAATCTAAATAAAAGGAAAATTAACAACATTTTTAAATGTGTTTAATGACAAAAATGTTTTTCTTTTCTTGACCTCTCATTGATAAACCTCATTCAACTGATAGTCTTCATGCTATTATCTAACCTGTCAAATAAGTATAACACTTCTAACAACACCTGAATCTAAATATATTGAATTGTGCGTGGCACTCCAGAGTACCTATATATTTTCCCTCACTCATCTGATTTCTGTGAAAAGTCTCATGTTGGTCACAGTGAAAACAGTATGTATTGGTGCTGGTGCTGCTATTATTATTAGTAGTAGTAAAATAGTAAATTTATCGTGTGACTCAGCTTTCTTTTATCCTAAAGTGTAATGAACTAGACATTAATTCCTCAAAAACTTGAATTTGTGTTTTTATTTAATATCACAGAAGTAAAAAGTCAGGTGGTGATATCCTTGTTAAAGACAATATGTCAGTGGTTAAGGCCACATAGAGGAAGGCTCAAGTTTCCTTTTTTCATCCATCAGAAATGACTTAAGTTCATATTACCTCTGTTGAAAGTGGTCTTCTCCTCGGCGATGTTCTGACATGGCTATAGAAGGTACAGTCATAACCTGTACCATTTGTATCCATAATAAAAATTTATTGTCTTCCTGACTGAGAACTGAGACCTTATAGCAAGGTCTTGTTTTCAAAGCACTGTTGTGTTCAAGTTCTATCACAATATGATGTACTTTTGCTTTGCAATGAAATGTTTTGGCTGGGATATTCACTGAGTAGGTGAAAAATCTAGTCTCTGGTCTCCTTGAATGTTTAGTTCTACAACATAAAACAATCAAACTAGAAGAAATTGAAAAGACTTCAGGACCATAAAACTCTACAATCTCATCTAAGATCCAGGAGCTCTGCCATAAATAATTGGGAACTGAATCCAAGGCTCTCACAGCCTAAGCAAGCAGTTAATTGTTGAAATAAGGTGAGTTTCCAAAAGCGATAATGGTAACTGGTCTTTTTTTTAATGTTTTTTACTTTATTAAATACCTTATAATCAAAGAAGTTGCTTTGAAATACCATCTTTTTATTATTTTGCAATTTTAAAAAATAACCTTCAATTGAATGGAATATTTCATATCACACACACATACATTTAGGATTTTCAGCTTCATCCAATCTATCTCTTTCTGACTGTTTGGCTACATAGATCAATTATTCATGCAGTCCAACTATGCACATTTCCCACAATGAAGAAGTAATTAAGAGCTGGACAGAGCTGCCACCCTTCTATGTTAAAGTCATCCACAGTCCTTTATGAAACCTTGGGGTAAATGGGAATAGGTCTCAGAAAAAAACAGCGTATCTTAAAAAATTTACACCAGCGGAAAACATGACCCACTGTGTTCACTTACCAAGCTTAGTGTCAAAATTACATTATTTAAATGGAAAATTGAAAAGCTAATCTTGTTCTTTTGTTTTGTTTTGTTTTGCTTGGTTGGTTTTTTTTTGGTTTTTTTTTGTTTTTTTTTTTAAACTGCTCCAAATCCACTTATTTTCCCCATCCAAGAAAAAATACAAAGATCTTAAAAAAATTTAAGTACCCCAAATACTCCAAGTCATTGAGAATCTAGACCATTTTTATAGCTTCCCATCTTTATACTACTTTTCTACAAATATTCTCTGTGGGAATACCCACAGTCAGTACAGCAAGATCTTCACAGGTCCTGCTAATGCCTACAGCTCATTATTAATGCAGCATTTACCCTTTGAGATTTGCTGAACTAATCAAAAGTAATGTTAATAATTGGAAAACTGGGACTGCCTCTGGACAAAGAACATTGCACACAAATTGGTGTTTACTCACTTCTGAGGCCATCAGCAAAAGTAGGTTTTCCCACCTTCTTGATATCTATCCTGATTTTGCTTTTTGGTTTGTTTGTTTTCAGATCTTCACACTAGCTCAAAGTGATACCAAGAAAGTCCATGCACAAAGCTAGAACAGGAAATACCTTCAGAAATTCAAATACTGATGAGTGATAACTGCTGACCCTTTAATGTTGAATAGTTTGTGGTGTTAGGTGATACCTGAATTCCCCAGTAGAAAAGCAAGATGGGAGTATCGTGGTCTTGCTCAGATCATATCAGGGTATAAGAACCTGAGATTTTGCCTCAAGGCAGTGTTGTATTTTGTGACAAAGGCAGGCAAGAAGCCAGTGGTTAGGTCCACTAGCCAATCTGTGCATATACTGCCTACATCTTTACTTCACCTGAACACATTAACATCAATAGTAATTATACTCTATTATTCATTATACATCATACCTGTAAGAGTATCCCCATACATTTTGTTCAGAAAAAAATACTATCTGAAAAGTTGATTAATAGTAACAGTCACTGGGCATCATCTCTTTCTCCTTTGTGTCTTGTAAATAAACGTGAATTTCTGGAATTCATAAAAGGGAATAGACTATAAAATGTTCAAAGCAAAAATCTTTAATGGGGTGCTTTTCATTTAATGCTGTGGTATTTTGTTCTCTTAAGTGCCTGCTATCCTTTGCAAGAAGCATTGTCGCCATGCGTTAAAGAGCTGGCTTGGGACTCAGGAAACCTGATTTCAATTCATAGCTTTTCCATTGCTCTGTGGAGTGACCTTGAACAAATTAATTTCTTCTTTACTCCCTGGTTTCACCATCCGTTAAAAAAAGCCACAGGGATAATAATAGTGACCTTTTATAAAATACTGTAAGTTGTAAAGTTGCTAAGTACAATGTGATATTATTGATATTGTCATAATAAAAATAATTTTCAGAAAAATGCTGCTGCTATTATTATTATTATTATTATTATTATTATTATATTGATATATCACCTGGAACTGAACTGAAACTAACATGCAAGACTAGGAAGATTGCCACTTATGTGAAAATAGCCAACCAATAATTATTTCCACTTTTTCTTTTCCCACCACCCTCTTCCACTGATTTTCAAATGACAAAGTATTTCAGACTGATGGGCAGGGGCAGAGAGAAGGATAGCCACTTTTGTCTCCAAAGAGAATTTCATGTACTGCAAAATGCAACAACAACCACAAAAAAAGCTTTTGCAAGGATTACGGTCTTTGTCAATGAATCCTCTGCCCATCTCCTGCTGCTAACAAAAAAGAGCCATAATCACTGCTGCAGTATTAATGGTCTTAAAGGCAAATTGATAAACTCTAATGCCTAGACTTGCTCTCTTCTGCTCCCCACCCCCAAACCAGAGGTTGAGTGAGTGAGTATTGAAAGGAAGGGATATTTTGCATCTAAATTCAGAAATAGCTGTTAAAGCAAGACAGACTTATACATTTTTAAAGCAACAGCTTGAATGTTTCCCAAGAAGGCATTTCAGTAATTACAAGCATCTATAAATATTTCAAAGCTGCAAGACTAGAAAGCTTTAAAACTCTAGGAGAAATGCATGCAACTGATGAACAAGCACCATGTTTCTCTGAAGCAGTATCCCACAAGCTATTGTGAAGACCCCCACAGAAGTTAACGGAACTAACTGTGGCCATGGTTGATAAAACACTGCGGTAGGACTATACCCACTGAAACTGTTGTAAATCTGCTCTAGCATTTAGCATTCCACAGTTATTATTCATCCACCATAAAATCACTTACCTGAATTTCCTAGCTATATACATCCAGTCTCCCTAGGTTTCTTCTCCTATGAGGCACTCCCAAGGAATCACTTGAGTTTTGGCTGGTTAGACCACCATCTGGAACTGCTGATCTCTGTCCACTGAATATCAAGGGAGCATATAGACGTTTGAAGTCCTCCATGCTGTATTATTGATGCACATCAGTGTGTCTGAATTATCTTGAATTCCCCTTTTTCCAGGTCAGTATACTGATCCAAGTGTTCTGCATCCCCTTCCTGTCTTCATGACTTAAGTTTCATAGCACAGAAGTCAAGATCTGGGACAGGGGAGAGGAAGAATTATGCTATATGGTGTCAGGATGTACCCAAGAACTCTGCTCCTTGGATTCTGCAATTTAAGCATTGGAGACTCAGGTAGTTCAGGTAAGCATCTTAAAATAGGTAGCATAAAGGTCTGAAATGCTTGATAGCATAGTAAAAATATATTTACAGACTCAAAACCTGTCAGTCACACGTCTAATTCACCCATGTTCTGAGCTGGCCTGGGAAAATTAACTCCTGGAAAACATAACTCTGGGCCCAAGCTACTTAGGAGGACATGACTGTCAACAAACAACCATCTAGTAGTAATAATAGGATCTCAAAAATTCAGTGACTAGAATTTGACAGCGCTGGTATATGGAAAATTTCAACATTCTGGTATATATTTCCAAGTCAAGTTTTCTAAGCGTCTGCAATCTGGCAGTAGAAATGTTGGGAATTTGTTAAATTCTGGAGTTTTATATTAATAAATAAACTAAGTGAAATTCCACCTGAAAAGAAAAAAAAAATCTAGGAGTAGAAACCCTTAGGAGCTCTGTCTGATATCCTTTTTTTTTTGAATCCTAGGGATATTAATAGACCTAGTGCACAAATGAAGAAATCCAGAAGTTTGGGATTCTTGATTCAGTCATGGGGCAGTCCAAAGATGCAGGAATCTAGGAGCCAATGCTACTACAATTTGCAGGATAGTTAGCCAGCTGTCTCAGGAGTCTAAGCTTTTAGAAAATGGATATCCAAGGGTTAAAGTGAGCCGGAAGGCTTCTTTACATCTTTCAGATGCTGCTCTAGGGAAGTCTCTGTAGATACTGTTTAAATTACTGCAGTCTTATATTACATTCCTATAGTCAATGCCTCCCAATTGTAATAACAGTCCATGGAAAAAAAATCCAGTTAGTTCCAGTAGTAACACATGGGGCTAAATTTGCACACACGCCCATGGTGCAGTGGTGTAACACTGCAGTAACATCACTGAGACCGCTGTAGTCACGTGGAGTTTACAAGGGAATAGAGGAAAGAAGGACCATATATAGGTCGATGTAACCTAGTTTAACTTTTGTATAATTCCATTGACTTCAGTAGAGTTGGTCTGTGTTAGCTCAAGCAGGAACACAGTGGTCTCATCTTGACATAAAACTGCTTTGGGAAAAGGGATGTCTTTTGGTGACAGGCTGCATTTGCATCTGGCAGCAGTGATTGATATAGTGCTGGCCAGTATATAATATCAGGAAGCTGCAAATGTCACATCTTTTAGAGTCACTAATCACCTGAGGTAAGCCCACACATATGGGTGCATCAAAAGTGTGAAGTACCTCTACTGGGAATACCTGTTGGAGTCAGGAACACCTGCTCTTACTTTTTATCTCCATTTTCTTTTAAAGCCACAGTGAATAAAATTTACTACTAAAAGAACTGCTGTGTAAGAGGGTGGTCTGATTTTGGCTGTAAGGGGTGCTGTGTGTCACAAAAATTAGACAATATGATATGAATGACAGTAAAAAAGAATTGTTTTCAATTGATTCTGTCTGTTTTATGTAAAAGCATTTTTTAATTTCTTGCTCCCTTTCCTGAAACCAATGGATTACTGAAGCAATTGGCCACAGAAAAAAGCATCTATGTACCCTTAGTTAGCCCAAGAAAGCTAGATAAGCTTCATCTGAAAATCAGAGTAGGTGACTAGCTTGGAGGAAGTAACCCAAATAAGATCAACTAACCTCTTTGTGCACTGCAAAAAATGTGTCACTGAATGAAATGTTACTGAAGTCAAAGAGTGAAGGTAGAGGTGAACCCAGAGACAGGGTCATCTCAGACTAAAGAATCTCTAAAGGGAGAGCTCTGCATATTCTGTTTTCCCACGCTTCTGTTGAGTAACTCCTTCAAGATTTTCTCATCTTTATGCTTTTTTTTTGAAGGAGAAACCTGTCATTCTGTTTGGTTCCTGCTAATTTGTATAACTGACTAGGGGACAGTTTCTAGCCTTTGAACTTGCATTTTTTAGAGCTAAGCAAAATGTTAATCCAATGGAAAGTTGAAACCTGTGGTGACTGCAGCATCATGGATCCATTCGGAGAGGGAAAAAAGGGGGAAAAAAGTTCTGTTACAAGGCATGAGCACTCAGTGCTTGAGACCACAGCATAAATAATGAAGGACCAAACCCCATTTGTACGCATGGAGAAACTATATTGCATCTGCAGTAACTCCAACAGCACGGATTCCCAGAGCTTCCCATCCCAAACTTGGTTTGCAAGGCCACTCTTGGCTACCACAAGTCTGCAGTTATGTAGGGGCTACCCACTGACTGAAGATCATGAAGCAAGGCATGGCCCCTGTCATACTTTTTACCTGCCACATGTATTTATTAAGTTTATCCAGCTCATCTTTGGTTGTTATGAGAGAAGTTTGGAAGGGAGCAATGCATTGTGTCTAAATATAACAACAGCTAAATCCAGATGATCTTCACTGCTTTGGTTCAGGCCTGTGAAGGCCAACTGGAAAAGCAGATCCTGTAGATGCAAGATTTTGTGAGCATGTGCGCGTGGGGAGTATTGCTTTGGTTTGTTTTTTCTTGCTTTTTACCCTCCAGCAGATGTGAAGGATAAGCAGTGTGTTAGAAAAAACATCAAGAATTTTGGCTCAGAACTAGTCCAGATGTCTGCATCTTCGCTCACTATGCTACCAATTGCATATTTAAAAAAGAAGAAACAATGCCCCATCTACTTTGGGGACACTTTAAATGGGGGGGGGGCGGGGGGAAGAGGGAAAAAAAACATTTGCTGGCACAGAGTGATTCTATCATCAGGCCAAGTGGTTTTTAAAAGCCTCTGAGTCCACGAGTTTAATTTTGTTGTATGGCTCTGAATCCAGTATAGATATCACTGGAATCACATTTGTGAGGGCAATCGTCTCAGGATGACTGGATAGACATTTTACCTTTCAAGCATATGTCTCTGAAATGGTGGTTGCCACCTGGCAGACTGTTAAGTTTCAGCAAGGGATGGAAAAATTATGATTATTTTTCTTAGACAGAAGGGGGGAGGTTATGATTCACTGCTAATATGACTTTACTAGTAACATGCAGATTTTCTATCATTTGTGCACTTCCTGGTTCAAAATTTATAAGAATGAGATAAAAATCAGGCCAAAAGAGCCTTTTGCATCATAATCTTGCTGGTAGATAGCATTGAAGATATACAATGAATCCCCTAAAGAGACATCTGCATTAATTGTTAAATTGGCTTTCATCACACTTAGCTACTGTAAGATTATGAGCTGTTACCAGATGGTGCAGTTGAAGATGATCTTGGTATCATACAGGTTCTTCCAATCAAATGCATAGGAATCACTTTTTTGAAAATTAAAAACTGGCACGTTTTCTTAACTTCTGGATGTTCAGCATAATGTTGGTAGGAGTCAATCTGTTTGACTTTTCTCCTCTCTGGTCACTCTGGTCACTCAGGGATGAGGACTCCTAATAGCCATATTGCATACATATGTCACTATGAATTTCTTGAGCTTCCATAACTCAAAAATTTGCAGGGATTTATATGTATACACATATATTTTCCATGGAAACAACAGCAAACATGAAAAAGAATCATATTAGCATGTCATTATACATGATGACAGAAGCTTTTCATAGTTTTCATTCCTTCAAATCCTATGGACTTAATTTTAGAAGATGATTTCATGTACTAACTTAATTAATATATATATATTTACTATGCTTATGCCAGTTGTTCTCATATGAAGTCCAAAAACTGCAAAAAAAAAGTGTTATCTTTTTATATTAAAAGCACTAACCCAATCTGATCAAACTAGCCATAGGGTTGATCACATCTGAAACACCAAGGCTGTGAAAAATCTCACCTAAACTAAGGTCTCTACAGTTGAGCTATAGAGCCAAAGTTCATGAAGTCAGTGGAAGAAAATAGAGATTGTTAAGTAGAGATTCCTCTAGAATATTTGAGATTGTGATAAATCTTATTGGTTTAATACCAATGTAGATGTCCACATTTTGTTCAGATGAATCTCCTTCCTCCTTCCCTCATATATAAAGAAGGCACATGGACAGGTGATTCAGCCAACCTACATTAAACATCTTTTGGGGATGATATGACTTGTTCTCTGAAGGTGCCCCTGTTGCAACTAATTGTAGCAGGACAATAGGTGACTCCATTGGTTTATATTTGATCTGATTATTTCTAGCCCAGATTTGTTCTGGTAGTCATTGTTATCACCAAGTCAGTCTACATTTCTACCAAAACTAATTTTACTAGGAAGAGTGGTTGGTTAACAGCTTGATGTTTGCACTATATTGTTGTTTTGCATATGTATTGGAAATCATGTCCTTTCTTCACCTGAAGTACCAGCAACCTTATTATTCCCTTCCCAAAAATTGTTTCCTTTCAAAAGATGGCTATCAAAACTATTAGAAACTTGTAACACCTTGCTGACAACATACTTACAAGCGATCAATCAAACACTTCCGAGATGACAAAATCATTTTAAGTATACTTTATTTGTGTAATATTTTCCAAAGGTCAGGTTATTTCCCTCCTTTTATTCAAGGACATTTTATGGAGTCAATCAATTTTAGTTAAGCATCAGATCTTCCACTTCTGTTTCCACCTCCAAGATTAACTAGCATAATTAAAGTTTGGTTGCTAAGCAAAATGCTGATTACCTTTTTGATGGTTAGAAAGCTCCATCTGGATGTTTCATAGCTTTTATTCATTTTACAGAACTGATTTATTTACCTTTGAATAGTTCAGATATACTTTGCAGTTATACAACGTACAATAATAGTAAATTCATGCAAATCCCCAGAGCTCTAGAGCTAGAAGGAAGGGAAAGGGGAAGGAATCGGGTTAAAACCAGGAAGAAGAAATCAGTAAAATATCATTAACAATAAGATTTTCAAAATTTGCTTAAGGAATAAAGTAAAATCAAATACTGTTGCGGATTTTTAAAAAGTATTAAGCATTGATCTATACCTTAAAACGATATCATAAATTTAAGTTTGGAAAAGGTAAGCCACAAGGTCCACAGAGTTATCAAAGAAAACAAAGTCAGTTAAAAATTTAGAAGGAGATTTGAGTAAGAATATCTAGTTAATGTTAGGACTTTTACTGCTGAATTAAATTAAGTATTTTACTATTGAATTAAATTCAGTTGATATAAATCATCATATGCATGGATTCTAGGACTGGTTATTTCAATGGATCTATACCAATATACATATAGTGAGAAATTCTTCTGAGTAATAGCAAGAAACATTATAAGAAAGGAAAGTTCTCATACCACTGAAGTAAATGGAAGTGGTGACATCATATTCCAGATAGCACAAGGACTAAAAATACATTGTCATTGGAAAATTACATTTAACTTTTCACTCTTATTTGGGGGAAGAAGAGGATAGTAAAAGAAATTTCTATGATGGGAATCACTTTTTTGGGTGTCTCTTTCTATACTGAGATGCATTGATTTAAAGTACTTGTAGAATGTTTCATACCAGACACAAAGAAAAACTCCAGCTTCAGTAAGCTCACCATCTTGATCTGAGTTATGACAAAACAAGTAGTTTTAGCAGATGGAATGAGTGGCAGCAGATTTTCCCTTCTCTCAATGATACAACACCAATATCATCAACACTAAGAACAACCATGTATTTACTTGCATTGCTCTAGTACTCTTGGAGTCACACTGCTCCAGCAGCTGGACAAACAGAATATCCCTGTCCCAGAAAATCTTGCAACCTAGAACTCTGCTACCATAATTTTGTCTATCATTGCAATCTCAGTCTATTAAAGATTAAAGTTCAAGTTTGTGTTCTATTCCCTTACTCTGTTAGAGTCCTGCTGGACAATCTCTCTAGAACTTAATACCTCATATATATTACATGAAAAATGCATTAATAATTAATCCCTTCCCATTATAAATAAATAAATAAATAATATTTTACACACACACACATACAAAAATAAGACAAATGTGAAATCCCACACCCAAAATGGTACAACCCCATGAGTCAGTACAGGTTGGGGAACAACAGGCCAGGTGACACAGCTCTGAATAAAACCACCTGGGGCCAGGGTAGACAGCAGATTGTACCTGACCCAACACTGTGACCTCATGACAACAAAGGCAGGCTCTTCTCAGATATGTGCTGTGAAGAAAGGAAATAGATATGAGTTGCAAAAAGGAACATTCTGGCTAGATAAAAAGAAGATATATTCACAATACTGCTGCAAAAATACAGGAATATGTGCATGGAGAGGTGGGCCCATCTCCATCCTCTAAGGTTTTAAGAACTTGACTGGACAAGGTCCTTATAAACCTGCCCTAGCTTTGATGTTAGTCCTGATTAAAAAAGAAAGTTGTACTAGAGACCTAGAGGTTTTCGTTTCAAAATTGCCCTTCACCACAACTTCCATGTAACCCAATCATATCAGGTTGCCTCACACATAATATCTACAGACATGTTCAACTTTGTTTTCTTCACAATTGCTGTGTCTACTTCTCCCTGCCTGCCAGACACTACCAAAATTGTCTCAGCTAAGCTTTTGCTGTTTCCTTATGGAACAGTTTCACTGACTTGGATTTGCTCCCAATCCATAATCACTTCTGGATGAAAGGTTACAATCCAATCGAAAGGATTACAATCCAAATGAAAAGCAATCCAATTACCTGGTGGAAATGTATTCTCCTGAGCACAGGGCAAATCTTTGAAAGGGGACTGCTTCATCCAGACGTGTATTCATCTACACGCCTTAAAGCACAGATTACTCATGCATCATCAGGGCTCAAATATGGGAATAACAGCTATTCTCTCAGCCACTTTTTATTGTTCATATTGACATTTCTTCATAATGTAAAATTACTTTGTTTTGTTGGCCAATGTTTCCATATTACCTTCCTGCTTATGGAATGATGTATTTCACTGCAGTCTTCCTCGGTTGTATCAAATTAACAACATGATGAATTTCTCACTCCCATCATTGTTCTTATAGTTCTGTTACTAAACCTGCTGCCAGTCTATAAACAAAAACATGAAACTTATTCCTTTATGTTTCACAAGCCAAATTAAAAAACAAAAGCATTTGAAGGCAGTGGTTTATTACACGTGTAATTAGAACTCATTTTTTTCCCAACAATATCTGATGATTGTTTAACTGGACACACATTCCAGGAAAGATATCCATCCTTAGGAGCACATAAATATGGTAATATAAAGTAGTAGCTTTGTACAGAGATTTCACAAAGATTGAATATTAAATTGCCATTGAGTACAAATGGAAATTGAGGCTTGATTGTCCTCTTATACTTTAAAATACTTCCATTAGTGATCTGAGCAGACTTGAACAGACATCTTGTCTCCTACTTTAAGAACAACATGAAGCTGGATCCCCAGCTAACATAAATCAACAAAGCTCTGACAGGTGTCTGTTGATTTATACCAGCTGAGAAGTTGGGGCTCTGCACAGATATCTATCTTATAGCTGTTGGATGATTAATATTCACATCCCTATTTAGCTTTCTACCTTTGTCTTTGGGTTTTTTTCCACATCCATCAGATGATTCCTGTAAAGGTATTTTGTACTAATTTATTTCCACCATGTGCAGTTATGAGATCATCTAAAAATGCAATGAGTGTTTCCTGAGATTGTTAGAACTGAAAAGGTTTAGAGAGGAAGACAGAAACATTTTGTTTTCTAAGCTGCTTTTTCCCAATTTGTGCACGCTATACATATTCATTCGGGAGCAGGGGACTATATTGCCTGCCAACAGAGAAGAAAAACATTTATTGCTAATAGAACCTTAATGTGTCCATATTACTATATTTCTCTAATTTATATTAAAGGAACCATATTTATACTCATTACAGAGAAAATTGTCCATTGTATGTGATGAGCTACGTGAAAAGGGATGGTCTAATTATTAGCATATTGGCATAGAAGTGCAGAAATGGGGACAGGATAGGACTGGAGGATGAACAGAGTTATTGAGAAATTTTATAATAAAGAAGAACGTCAGTCTGAACCTTGTAACAGACTTTTGACACAAATGTGTTTCATATCTATCCAGCTATATACGAGGCTGTTAGACGTGGGCTGTGAGGTACTGACAACATCATGCTTTTGTCTTCTATTGGCTACAGAAATTAAACTTTCTTAAATCTTTTAGTCTAGTAATCTGATATGACTTTTGAAATAATACTTTGTTTTAAAAACTTCCCTTCATCCTAGACCTAATTTAATTTGTTTGTAGAGCAGTTTTGAACCATAAGATGGAGATGTTGTCCCCTTGCTGTGTATTGACTGTAAACTATTTTGTCTTAACCATGTGTGTACATCTCTGTACAGGAAGCTCTCAGCACTGGACTGAGGCACTAGAAGAGCAGACTGTATTATGTTGTTAAAAGTGTACGAGGAATGCTTCTATTAGAAATTAAACTCGGGGGGGGGGGGGGGGAAGAAACAAAAAGAAAGAATTTAAACAAAAAAAAAAAAAAGGGAAATTAAGATAGATCCAGTGGCATTCGGAGCTGTTGTTCCTAAGCAGAAAAGATGGGAAAAAGTGGTGACGATATGGTGTGACATCCCTAGGTCCACCCCAGCACATGGGGAAGCTGACACTTAACAATTAAAGACTCTAAACCAGTTATAGTTCATTTAAGTTCCCTTTGAGGACATTCTTCAATAAAATAGAATTTTGGAGAATTTGCATAGCCATCCCACTTCAAAGAAATGAAATATTTACTTAAATAGAAATTAGATCAATATGAGTACTGTATGTATTTCTACCAAAGTCACATGCAAGGCACTGATTACTTTATTGTTTAATTTTCTTCAGCCTCTCTCCTGTGAGTGATTTATAAAGTCTCATCTCAGAGAAGCAATAGTAATTCCTTTGGGCATAAATACCACACCCGTAGACCAAGCTGACTGATAGCACAGTGGTAGAAATGTAATGTTTATTTATGTACATGAGAGATTCAATTTAATATTGGCTAGATATTTTTTTTTAATCATAATTTGTATTTGCTTGCATACTGAAATGTAGGTTATTTCAGAACATGCATAAATTCTTCCAAATAAGCTAAAGAATAAATCTGATAGGTTTCATTGCCTATATGTTTCCTGGTATGATTAAACTTTTTTTTTAAAGTCTACCATTCCAATTTTCTGAGATTTCACTGACTTGAGGACAAAAATAAAGAAAAAGCTTGCCTAAGGTGAAACTCACCACTGTGTCCATGCTTAGGCACTCTTATAAGGCCTCTTTAACTATTTTAACTAGTTAAGGCTCCTTTCAGAATTCTTTGTGTTCAGGCATAATTTTTGTCCCTTGTTTAGGGAATTTCAGAAAACCTTGAAGCCCATTTTAACCACTACGATTTTTATTCCTGCACAACAGGTGAGGAGCAGAACCAGGTAGAAATACCAGCTCACATACAAGAGACATGGGTCTGGCTTCCTATTGCCTCTTAAATTTCTGCACAGATATACTACTTTGCCAACATGCAATTGATCAGTCTGGCTTTTACCGGTCATATGATCAAGTTGCTTCCCTTACTAGATAATATTTATCTCAGTAGAGCAAAGCATGCTCAAACTATAAGCACATGCCTTTGCTATTTAATGGTCTGACTTTTAAAATGTAGAGAAATACCTGGCACGATATCACATAATTCACTGTTAGATTTGCTGAAATATATCTCCAGAGCACTCCTGAGCAGATCATCACTAAAAGAAAGATCGTTAATGGAAACCTGTAACAAGCAAACTTGCCCAGCTGCTCACTCAGAATTGCAACCGAAAGGAAAGCTGCAAAGAGGGGAATGTAGCTGCTGCTGCTGTGAAGATCAAAAGCACCAGCATGACCAAGTATTGGGGCAACCCCTCAGCTTTCAGGACAGAAGGATTTTAAAGGATTGATACTGTACTGGGGAACATAAGAGCTGAAACGATCCGAGGACCCCCCAGCAATGAGGGAATATTGAGTAAAAGCACATTAACTGACCACAGGCTTGAGCTGTGCAAACAGAGGGTAAATTTCACTGAAAGATGTGCAATTCCCACCAAAGAACAGAATTTAGAGCTATTGCTCCTGACAGAATAGTTAGGGGAAGAGAAAAGAAAAAGGGAAGGAAAAATATATTATTGGAAACCTCTCAATGACTCTGAAGAACAAGGGATTATTTTGAAAATTTTCAGCGTTATCATAAGTTCCAATGGTTGACTGAATACATACAATGTCAGATTGTCTCTGTGGTACTGTTCTGTACTCCTTTTTCTGCATTTATAAGAGAAAAACCTGAAGGTGTTCCTCTAGTCATCACTTGGATGTTTTTCAGCTTACCTAGGAGCTGGAAGATTCTGTAGTTCAAACGAACATGACAATCTGATTTTTAAATTTTCTTTTTTTTTTTTTAAATTAAGATCTTACCATTTATTTCAAATGACATTTTTGCTGCCTTTAGTATTCTCCTGAATTTTCAAAATGCTTTCCTGTTAGAAGGTTGCAAAGTTTGCTGGTCTCTGCAAGTTGTTAATAAGGACTACATTAAACCAATCCATCAGCCCTGGCACTCAATCACAGTAAGTGAAACAGATGTTCTACCTGCAATGTCTCCCTAGAAACAGCTTCAAAGAAATGTATTTTCTTTGACTTTTAACACTTGCACATTTATCTGTTCTCCATAACAGCTTTTTTGCACTTCTTGATCATATTATTCCACAGTATATTTGGAATTAAAAGATTTTAAATTAACTGTTAGTGACAGAGCAAACTGTCCATCAAAGATGCTGACATATTCAGAAGCAAATAGGACTTTCGATGTCTCCTGTTAGGTCACACCTATAACTTAAAAAGGCAGGACTCTTAAAAAAAAAAAAAAAAAAGTTTGTTTTTAAGAAATCAGGCTCTTTCAAATATGAAGGCATGTATACGTCCTAATCAAGTATTAAAAAAAAATCTTTTAAAGACCACTGATTTAATGCCCAAATACTAGTACTATAAACTAGCAACATCTTTTGGTTTTGGACATGCCTAACTATGTCTGGTTTCACCTCATTCCATGAGCCCAACTTTGGAAAACATAGCTGTTCAGTGGTGTAGTCTTGAAAGAAGTTTTTACCAGGAGAAAGACAAGGGAAATGACATAGAAATATCATCATTCAAGAAACAACCCCTAATGCTGGCTGTGTCATTGGTAACTTTCAAAAAAACATGAAATAAACTTTTACATACTCAACATGTGCTTCTTCAGCACCTTCTGTCTTTAAGGGTAGTTATTGGCAAAACAGTTATGATGCCTTCTGAGGTCATTATATTTTTTTTTACTTACTTTCATTCAAAAAATAGATTTACATAAGAAGATAATACAATTTCCTAGAGCATAAATAGTTGTGAGATTGATTTTCACAGAATCAAGGACTAGTTGAGGCTGGAAGGGACACTGGAGATCATCCAATCCAACCAAAAGTCAACTCTGCTGAAGGGAGGGTTAATGAAAGCAGGTTGCTGAGGTCCTTGTCCTGTCTTTTCTTTGGAACTGGAGAAGCCAGTTCGGGTGGGCTGTCACTGTATGCACTACTAAACACATGAGCTGTTTAAAAGCTAGGCAGAGCACTCTTAAGGACAGTGTTTCTCATGAGCATTTGGAAATGTCAGTGGGTACAACTTATATCTGTCCAACTGATTGACGGTGTTACATCCAAATAACATATTAACTGCAGGCTTTCATCAGCTAATTTGGCTTCTTTGTCACTTCTGTACAGCATCGTAATGTTTATATTGGCCTAAAAACTTGATGTTACTTGGTCACATGGTTTTGATCCCATTCTCAAGCAACAGAGATGACTGAAAATCTTCCAAAATACACTTTCTTAGGAAAAAAAAAAAAAAATGCACTTTCACTGAAATAGAAAAGTTTCACTGGAAATTATTGTACTAGAACTCCCAAAAAATTCTGAGCTTGGGATTTCAACCCTTAATTTGAGATTTCTCTACCCTGTGGCAAACTATCTTCTGTAGATTTCAAAGCACTTTGTAAAACTGGTAAGTATGACTCTCCCTACGTTACAGCTGTGAAAAGACAAAGTCAAAACCCAGATTATTTTAGTTGGGCACTCAAGTACAAGTTTCAGTTGCTGAGCAAAAATAGCTGGATTTGCAGAAAGGCTGAGCAACCTGAGAAAGGCTCGTTGTAGGCAGCTTCCAGCTCCAGCTCAGGTAAAATTGATGGAGATCTTTTCAGCCTAAATTTTGCTGCCAGAGGGATAAATCTATTATGCCCACACTTTTCACATGTCCTGGAGGTCAAAGCTGGTGTAAACTAGATTAAATCAGAGGGATCCAGCTTATGTCTCATGAAAATAAGGCCCATTCCATCTGTCTATTTAAAAAAACTGAAAAACGTAAACAGTTACAAACACTTCAAAGACTTGAGTGTCCTACCTTGTAACAAGCTCCAAAGCTTGTCTATGTTGATAACAGTTATACTTTCCTCTCTCCCCTGGCTGATTTGCTTGGTTGACCTACTTTTCTGATACTTTCCCTAAAGGTAACACAAAACCTTTCTGAGTTGTTCATACAACTTTTTGATCATATTTAATAACCAGGGCCACTTTTTGAAGGCTGTGTATAACTATCCTCACTGGGAGAAATCCCAACAGCCCTTCATCGTCCAAGGGATTATTTGCATATTAG
This sequence comes from Balearica regulorum gibbericeps, assembly GCF_011004875.1. Classification (NCBI taxonomy): domain Eukaryota; kingdom Metazoa; phylum Chordata; class Aves; order Gruiformes; family Gruidae; genus Balearica; species Balearica regulorum. The sequence goes on along the minus strand of NC_046187.1, from coordinate 76,942,716 downwards.
GTCAGGCAACAGATTTTGGCAGCTCTATCTCTTTCAGTTAAATATACAGAACTTGAACAAAAAGATGGGATTGGTTTTTATGTGTTTGTGATGTTGTTTTTTCCGTCATCAATAACAGTCAGTTCTGTAAACACAGGGAACTATGGACATCTGGTAAACTGCAGGGTATCTAAAATATGCTGAAAGGGCTGACAGACATGACAGAGGGCTTATGGAAGATCCAAGCACTTTTGGAGTACATCTGTTAATTTATGGTATTTGAGATAGTAGTACACACTTGTATTTCGGGAACTGAACCACGCCCATTAATTTTAAATCCCATTTTCCTGGAGGAGGGAAAAAATCAGTCATGTTTAAAAATACAGATGACAAGTCATCATTGTTTCTTCGCTGCATTTCCAATGATTTTACATTTCTTAATCCAACTTTATGACTGCAGAAAAACCTAGGCTGTTATTTCTAGCACTAAGATAAAAGATTCTGCTCCCAGCTTTGCAACACAGAAACTGAGCTGAGCACCAAGAATACTAAGGGAGACAAAAGCAAGACTGGGCAGTCTCAGAGTGCCTTCCTGATAAACACCTACTCTCCTGTTTGTGTTTGCCCTTTCTACATAGGGCTCCTATATTTCTACCTCAAAAATCCTGGAAATTAGGATCTTTCTAATTTCAGTTCTGTTGTACTTATGCTGCAAAGATCGGTAGTATGTGCACAATATGCAGTTTGTCTTGCGTGTAGAGTTAGATATAAAATTTCATGCCCTGCATTAAACTTGTCTTTATTTGTTCAGAGCACTAGGCAAGCCATTCATTGGGAATGCTCTAACTGGTCTGCTGAACTTCCAAAAAACCCTCTGCAAAGCTTCATGGGTTTTTTTGTCCATCCAGACAAAATTTATGAAAAATATCCCATGCATAGGTCTTTAGAAACCATAACAGAACTTGTTGGAAACAGTGAGATCCTCAGTCTGTGGAAATAAATCCCATTTCCAGTGAAGGTGATGGCACTTTGGCCACTGATTTTAGCTGTGATGAAGATGACATGTATGATGTTTTCTTAATACTTTATGGAGATGTGGAAGACATGTACCATGTATATGTATGCACCACACGCATACATCAAGAAACCATGTAACATTCACCTGTTTTCAGGTTTTATTACAAACACAAAACACAGACCATGTCCACCGACAGATTTGCAGAGTTACCTGAATATAAGTTTCTAGAAAACCTAGGTTTTACCATATACCATATCTGAAAACAAGTCATCTGGGCTGAATCATGCCATGTTACTGATGGTATGAAAACTTTATCATCTAACATGAAATAAGTTAAATAGGAGGTTTTGTACATTTTGGTCAGGTTCAGTTGTACTTAAAGCATAAATAAAATAGAGACATACGCAGTCATATGCCAATTCAATACTTAAAAAATTATGTAACATTTTTTCCCATGTTCTAATATCTATTTCCCTTCCCAGCCTTAGCACCAAATATATTAAATTGCACTTCTTTAGCAACTATTAGCACACCACTTTTCCAATATCACACCAATTAAATAGGTAAAAAAATACTGTTCCTATAAAAAGAGGTGACATTGGCATGTTGGTTAAAATTAATCTCAACAAATTTTAGGCATTTAAAAGTTAAATATCTAGACATTCTCGGTTCATCCTTTAGTCCATGAAGAAAGATATTATTCACCACAGCATCAAGAACTACCCTCTGGAGGTACTTGTTCCCTTCCATTAACTGTTAGGGGAGTTTACAACGACTAGTTCGAACAAAAATATTTATCTTTTATACATGTAAGCTGGAGCAGTCTTTATGTCCCAAATTGCATTCAACCCCCAGTTTGTCTTTTACTGATGCAACTGATCATTAATATGTAATAAATATTGATAGTGTAGTGTTACTTTTTTTAAAAAAAAATGTATAATTGTTATGATTTTGTCCTGTCAGGTAATTTCCATACCAAAAGACTTATGTCAAGATTTAAAGTTATGAAACAATGATTGATATGGTAGCGATGGGAAAGCAAATCAGAAAGCAAGCAAGCAGGATTTTTTTTTTTTTTAAGGAATTCTTTCTCTTGATTTGAAGTATGAGAAGTATGTGTAGTCATTTGGAACGTGGATTCAGCACCAGGATTAAGACACTTGCATGTGGTTTTCTACATGGGAGTGAGGTATCTGAGGCCTTGGTCAATGTAGACCAAGTCAATACAGTTAATGGAGTCTAGGAAGGCATTCAGCTGATCCCAAAGCAGGCTGTACAAGGAGTTCTGGCACTTGAGGTAGGACTCTAGGTTCCAGGTTTTAGCTGTTTGAAATGAGAATGAACAGTCTTGTCTGTAGCAAAAGTCCTTGTTCTTTTACGGACTAAGTCCTTGTATTTCTGCACTCAGGAGATATTAGAAATCCTTTCTTGGAGAGGTGTTGGGAGCACAAGCACCTGTGAAGTGGTAAGAAAGGGCTATAACAGGTCTGATATTCTCCTCTGACAGTAGCAGAAGGTATTTCCGTGTCATCAGTAAGTCACTAGAAAGTTTTGTGGCTAATGAGTGGAATCACTTCAAGTAATTGATGACTCTTTAAAATAAAAACCAGAAGCCTGCAGAGATATACCAGATGATAGAAAATCTGCCAACACTTCTATGGCTAATCCAGAAAACGGTTCATCTTAGCTTAAATAAGTGCTAAAATAAGTTGTCTATACTTCTCCATGTTGTACACAGGGACCCTTTGACTAAGTAAAACTTACATGCCTAAATGTTATATAGTTGAGGTATGGTGAAATGGATCTCAACCATAGGCTTTATCAGTCAAGTGACCAAGGATGAGCCAGGACTTTAGTGTTTAAACCTCAGGTGAAATGTTCAATTTAATCATTATGGGACATAGAGAAGTCACAATTTTTTTCATTAATTGCATTATTGTTCACTCCTCAATGAACTTGAGATGTCCTTTTTGTTGAAGTTGTTTATTACCGTCCAGTTTATTTTATTTGGTCGTCATTGCTATACTGAAAGGTCTGAAACCGAAAAGAATTGACATAACCTGAAACCTAATGTCATAAAACAATGAATCTAGAGAAAAGTGGAAAAAATGGAATCCAAAGTGCCACGAAAAAAAACAAAATTTCCCCCCCAGAATATTCCAAACCACTTTTACCAACTCAGGAAATGTAGCCTAAAAAGAAACTAAAGGAGACTGAGGAAAGTCCATGTTTAGAACAGATTTTGATGAGTGCAGTGCTGTCATCCATATGAATAAAAATTAAATTTGTTAAATATATTGCATGTAATTTGTATCTAGAGAAATTATTATCTGAAGTACAGTGCCATTTCTTGGAGATAACTTAATAAGTTTTGCCTGAAACAGAGACAGGAGGTTTTTCTTACACGAGGTAAAACACAGTAAAGAATGCTGGAAGTCAGAGCTTTTACTAGGTTTTGATTGCATGTGACAAATGGAATATAGCTATTGTATTTTAAAAGGAATCAGCTATTCCACTAGCTCATTGACTTTCAGGTTTAACAGGAGAGGACAATTCATAGCATAAAAGCATTATCTTCATTTGCATTGCGAGTTAATAACAGAGGAAGTTCTTGCCAGCCAGCTCCTTGAAACGCACTGAATAAAGCATAGAATTGATTTAGTATACCCAGAAAAATAAAGTGGACATCTTGCAATGCCTGAATTAATTGCAGGATGTATTTTTGTTTATTACTTCCGAGGGAAATTTCAGTGGCTCTCATTAAATGCATGGATGGATGGGTGGGTGGGTGAATGATTGATGGCACGGCAATCAGATATAGCCAATTAGTTTTCCATTTCTTCTAGACATATTGCTCTATTAAGAATCAGAAACATAGTAATAACAATCAAACTTAGTAAAGCCATCCTTATTTGCTTTTTCAGGGTGAAATTCAGCCCTGTGAATATGCATAGAAAACACCCTTCCACGTTTCTCCTTCCTCTTCACAAAGAAAACACTTGTATTCATTAACAAGTTTTTGACATTTACAATCAGGACAGATTTTGAAAAGTGTTTACTTTTAGAACTGCAAAATAAGTAATCACATTTTCCAAAGAGCTTGTTCATATTGGTCATTTATAATAAATGCCACCCTCTTCTGAAAAACTAGCCCAGCTGCCCACTCATGCTTAAGAGGAACTTCCTGGAATCAACAATAGGAGGAAATAGAAGAATAATTTCATTATCCTGCTTCAAACCCTTCCTTAAAATTAGTGATGTAAAAATGAATAGATAAAAAGAGGGGATAAATATATCTGTTCAATAACCAGAAAAAGGCTAACTCTGCGTACTTTGTGTCCTAGTGAGGTTCAGCAGTGACAAGTGGAAGCAATTCATACAGAGCATACCAGCAGTAAGTCAGGGCTGTTCCCTTGTATTCACCACTGAGTACAGCACTGCTTGAAAAGTTGCTTTAAAAGTCAGACAGAACAAGAACAGATCTAGAAAGAGGAAGCAATTGCTGGCTTGGGACTATATCCTCATCTGCTTAGTATCTATTTTCTCATAGTCTCTTGTTTCCCACTCTATCTATACTCAGCCTTTATCTAATACCTGAAGGGTTATTTGCACACAACAAAGACCACTTTTGGCCCTGCCTTTGCACCATGGTGAGTCAGAGGAGTCGTGATCCATTAATCCATTCTCTTCAGCCCAGTTACAGCCTCCATAAATCTGCTACTGATCACATTTTGCTTTCTGGATCTTCTTCATGTGCCCAGATTAGAATTTAGTTGAACATTTGGCAACTGGTAGTTGCTGAAACTGCCATTTGAAACTTAAGCTTGCCTTTGTGGTTTGTTTGTTTTATTTTTTAATATAACCTCACACCTATTTCTAGTTTTTAAAGTTTGCTTTAGATTTGTGTTCACCCTCTCAACAAAGGTAAGCCTCCTCCTGAGTTCAGACACACTTCTTTTCAAAAAAAGCTTTCTTTCCTCCCAGCAGTTCCCCTCTTTTGCCTTATAATCACCTGCTATCATGCTTCTCTAAGGATATAGCAGTGTATACATTCCCAGAAAGTGTCTTCAGTCTGCTTGAGCTTCTCACATTTGTGGCCTTTAAAAACCAGCAGATATTCTTTATTTCTATCTCAGAGCTGGTAGTATTGATTTACATTAATTTAATTTTTTTTCTTTTTCTTTTATATTCTCCAAGTCAAATCCTGCAATTGGTCATGTGATTTTCTTTAATTCACCTTAAGTATAGCTATGTGAGAGATTATAAACATGGTTGCTTTGACCCCACCACCCCTAAATTATGCATACACTGTTCTGTCCACATTTTAAATAGAGATTTCCAGAGCATAGCACATATGTGCAGAATCAGCTCAAGCTGTAGTCTTGTTTTCAGCATTGAAAACAGCAAATAAGTCTGCTTTATCATACTGGAGTAAAACTGATGCAAAGGAAGGATTAGTAGCATGAGAAACATCTTATTTTCACAGAAGCTAGACCTAGTAAGCTGCAACCCCTACACACCAAGCTGCTTAATCAATTATGCATTGACTTCACTAGTCAAAATATTTATTTTGAATGTCATTTATGTATAAATGGATTCATTTTATTTGATCCCTTTCTGAACTGATCCTGAATGTCTTTAAAGAAATGGATTGTTTCTAAATATTCATTTAATAATTGGGATGATTAACTGGCATAGAGGTTTTTTTCATCTGTTGCATTGGGAGGTTTTACATGTTTTATTTTGCTGTTCATTGATGTCTTCTAAGTCTGTTGTCACTGATTTTTGCTGGCCAACAAACTGATGGAAACTTTTTGGTTGGCAGTTTAGACATTCTCATGGAAATCCTTTTGGAGAATAGTCATCTTAAACAAATATTTAGTCAAACGACACTTGTGGAGAAAAATCTGCGAAACATTTAGGATGGATGAACACAAGTCATGACTTTCTGAATATTTTAATTACTACCATGCCCAGACTAATTATCATGAAACAAGCTCAGCATCAGATTTGTACCAATTGCCAAGCAACATGTGTTTTCCAGTTCAATTGTCTGCGTTTGGATGGAAACACAGTGATAACAAGGCACTATAGTTCCTTCCCTGTCGTATAACAGGAGAGGAGGAGGAGTACAGCCCTGTGGTCCTGTCTGGTAAATCTGTGACTACTGTTGCTGAGGCATAACAAAAGCCAAGTTTTAACTGTATCTGCTTGGGACAGCTAAGTTTGAGCTCTAGTGCCAGGAATTAATTGGAGCCTAACCAGAAGGGCATCCAGCTTCTGTCTTGATATAAGTACAGCCACATGAAGGTATATTTGTGTGCCAGCTACTCCCACATGCAATGTGAGCAGGTTACCGAAACCGAAATCTATGCCAGTTATGTTAGCATAAAAATAGAACACGTTTGACACACAGTAGTGGTGGTTTGTCTGACCACGCCAGAAGTCCTGTAAGCTGTCATGACTGCATGTGTTATTATGTATCCAGATAAAATACAACCAACTTCCTTTTAAAATATAACCAAAGCCTTATTTGAATTAAAAGGTAATAAAGTTCCTTTTAGATTAAAAAGGCAGCCAGTCTTCTGTGAAATACAAAAACTATTGGGGAAAAAAGTGTAGCCTGTATGTAAAAGAGTTGCACTTGGTAAGTTGAAGCTAGAGAGAAATCAGCTTTAAAATAAGAATCTTGAGACTCACCCACATCCTCCATCTCAGGCGTTGTCTTTTGTACTAAGCCTGCTCTATCAAATGCCAGCGGTGGTCTTCACTTTCCCGTTAACAGATAATTTTCTTGACAGCAGAAAGGAGCAATATGATCTTTACTTCAGAAATGCCAATCTTTAAAACTAAGAGATCCCTTGTTCCAAAGAGGAGCTGTAGAACTCATGCTCTTCATACTGTCAGTGAAGGCAGGTAGTTGTAGAGAATGACTCTGATTTGAGATGGGCTGAATCACACCCTGGTTCTGCCTGCTTTTCTCTGTTGTCCATATGGTGAGTCTAAAGCAGAGAGTTTAGGCATGCGACTCTCCAAAATTAGGTAAATACAAATAGGAGAAAGCTGGTTTTTTGCAAAAGTGAACAAAGAAAAACAACCACGACAAAGCAACAAAACTAAATTCCAGGCTTGTTTTGGAAAGAAAAAAACCACCCAACACGTTTCTTTTATAACCAGATAGAAAGGACCCTTTTTTGTCTTTTTTCAACTCAGTTCTAATTCTGACAAAACAACATTAGTGTGTGAAAAGACTGAAGTAGATATTGATTTGATCTACTAAGGTTTGTTTTCAAAAAACATCCTCCAGTGATCAATGACTGTGCCTTCTGGAAGTGCAGTGTCAATTCTGACCTTGAATCATGGATCAGTCTTGATTTTTATCAGGAAATAAAGGAAAGAATGAATTCATGATTTAGCTGGTAGCAATTTTCTCATTGACATGTGAATATAACACAATGCAAACACAGAGGTTGGTAGTTGCAGTAATTCATCATTTTGTATTTGGAAAATAAGAGAAGAGAAGGAAAAGTGGGCTCAGGCTGTAGAAATGTCAAATATCTCCAACGTAACACCTAAGCAACCTGTATATCCAGACTCTCCATTTCTTTACCGCCTCTACACATCTGAGGAACAAGACTCACTCCTTCTCACCGCCTCTACCCCTTTGACTGTTTGTCCTCATGTCCTTTTTCTCAGCTATCGATTTTCTGACCCTATTATTCACACTGGGATACCACATGGGAATGGACCATGGTCTATGTGCTGCATAAAACCATAATAAATACAGTCCACAGTTCAGAATTATATATTTAGTATAGAGTCAGCAAGCATCTTCAAAACCATGCCTCACATATTTCCTGTCCCTCCTTCAGTCCATTTTTACTGCCGACAATGGGAGCTACACTGCGATCATTTCAGCTAGGCTGCTGAGACCACATCTCAGCTATATTATTACATGACAAGAATTATTACATGGCTGTCATCTAGATGTGCTTGCTTTTTTCCCTCTGTTGACCAAGATTTTCGTAATGTCTGCGGCCTATTTAATATACTAGTGATGAAGCAAGTATTTCTGCTGAAATAATCACCCAACCATAGAAGCATCTGTGTGAAAAATTCATGTGCCTATGCATGACAACCTCTAATATGAATCCATATCCCTCTAATGTTGGAACCAGGTGCATTGCTAACAAGCTGCAGGTGGAGACATGAAGAAATTAATTGCAAGGCCCTTGATAATTGTTCAGAATTCATCTTAGATACACTGGTGAAGCTGTCATGTTTTGGTAATTTACCTTTTGTTGGATTCAGTGCTTGCAATAAAGAGTGTCGCCTCTTATCTCACCCCATGGCAGTCCTTAGTCTTTGCACATGATGAGTGCAAAAGCTATCCATGAAGAGAAGGAAGATGAAACCTTGCAAAGGAAAACATAGAACAGGCCGTGAGGTTAGGAGGTAAATGCTGTGGGAGGAAAAAAGGCAATCACAAAGTTGTGATAGGGAGAGAAGAAGCAGAAATCTAATTTTGGCAGGATGAAGAGTTATACGGAGTTATATGGTTTGAATCAGTGGGACACTTGCATCACACTAGAGATCTTACCCTGTGGAAAGACAGTTTAAGAAGGGAAGCAGGTGAAAAAGGATTCAAGCTCCACAACACTGTAAACCTGAGTAGCTTTGCTAATAATCTTAAAACTAATTCCAGCGCTGAATTTTTTTTTTTTTTTATTTTCATACCCCAGCAAAACATTGCTGGTTTACCTCCTGTGGGATAGATAAGAGGTGTATTACCAGATTCAACCAGTGAAATAGCTGCAGATCTTACATATTTCCCCTTTTGGTCCACCTTGACTGTTGTATGCTTGATTGCTCCTCAGCAGGGAAGTCTGATGATCCTGTTTCCTTGAAGAACATTAATGCATGGAGTGCCACAGAGTACACCTACCCTGCAGAGCACACTGCTGTGTAAAGGCACTCCCGCTGGTTTTAAACTAGGCAGCGTGTATGCCACTGCTTAGAGTTCAGCCTGGCACACAGCACGGTCTGAGACGGTAAATCTTCCTCTGCTGAGCTACGTGTTCAAGCACAGGAATCAGGAGCAGCCAAGGAGCATTATCTCCCTAAATGCCCTCTTGCCTCTAACTGATTTGAATTTGTGTGTCCCCTTTCCTGAAGCATCCCAGAGCCTCCACCTGTATGTTTAGGTGTCTCTGCTTGCCAGATGAACATTTGGGATCCAGCTCCTGTGAAAGCACAAGTTTTCTGCACACCCACAGTCTCTGGGATGTTCTTCTCTCCATTTGCTTGAGATTGGTTGGGATTTGTCTGCTAGCAGAAATGGGATTCATCTCAGCAAATCTGTGTGCCTAAAAGCTAGCATCTCATTTTAGTTATTGTCTGGGTTCCCTCTGCATTTAATAGAGAGCTATTCAGGACATGGTTAAGCTCACCTATCTTGGACATTATTTTGGGGATGTGATAAGTCAATCTCTGCAGATTTTTGTCTCAGTTAACTAGCACTTGATTACTGGCATAGTCTAAACACTCAACCTGTAGATGGCAAAAGTTAGGTGGGCTATTTCATATGTATGTGACAAAACATTCCTGTTGTTCATCTCCATGAAACCATGCTCAAGTCAATGGAGCTGAGAAGTTCAAAGGAGAGCAGTAGCTCAGAGTAATCACTCTGCTAAGGGGTTTCTCTCTTGTCACCTTCTCCTGCCAACAAGCTTTGACTGTATCGCACATTTCAGAAAACAAAAAACAAACACAAAAAAAAAGACTTCAACATAATTTAACTGGACATAGGTAGACAATCACAGATGTAACCCTAAGTATAATCAGCTTTTTCCCCTGCTTGATATACAGAAAGAGTAAGTCTTCTTGTCCAATCCAAATGATGTCTGCAAATTGCTGCGCTGAACTAATTCACAATGACACAGACCTCAGGACCTGTGTGGAAAATTTGCTTGTTGTCTGAGGAACCTTTATATCCAGTATTTTTCTGTAATTTGCCCTTAAATGTAATGTCCAGTATGTGATTTTTGTGAGTTGTTGGGGTTTCTTTTCCCTCTATGATCATTTCTGTTGGTTGCAGGACCAATTGGAAATGTATTTCATCTAAAAAGACATGATTGCAAAAACAGTTGCAGTTCATCTAAGACAATATTCCATAAAGTTCTTTGTAAAATGGATTTCAAACACTGGCAGAGAAGAAAGTGGGTAGCTGTTTTCTTTACTATTTATATATTAAATTTTACTATTTGATGACCATGTGAAGTCTTTGGGGGTTATTGTAATAAAAGTGTTTTATTTCTCCTTATATATTTTGCTACAGTTAGTATTGGATTCAGTTTATGAACTGATGATACCTGCTTAAGATATCATTTTGAGAGAATGCATATAGAGCATAAATATTCTTTTGCAAATAATATAATATTTTTTTATTTCAAATGATAATGATAAATATTGTATTTTTATCTTTATAGACCTCACTGACAACTCACTCTTTGAGCTAAGTATGTCTGCATGCATTAAGCATGTTTTGCAATCAGTGGGCATTAAGTATGTTATCCAGGGTTTGAAACTATGAAGGCATATATAGACATCATAAACCTAAAAATTGGAAATTTAATCTCTAAAGTAGCTTTACTTTCATGTAGGCTGGTTTCTATAGCAACTTGAAATTGTACTATCATTTGATCAGCTCTTGATAGGAAAGCAAAAAAATATTTTGGTCCAGGAAAGAAAAAAAAATGTTTTTAACATCTTCAGTAAAACATACCATGGTATCTTTGGTAACATCACCATCAAAACCAGATAGCATGCATGTATACTGAAAAATCTGTTATGCTCCTGAAGTTTTGAAATATGTAAGAGGGAAGAGAATGTGGGGTAAGAACTAGAAAAAATCTCTTTTATAAAAAACTAATTCTGAATTAAGGTGTCAGGGCCAACTGCCAGAGGGACAGATGCAGCTGCGTCCTAAGGTGCTGCAAGAGACACCATGAGATAGAGAAGAGTGGGAGGGATGTTACAGAAAAACAGACATTCATTGTTCAAGAGACAGCTTCCATTTCCAGTTTTCAGCTGAAATTGTTCCTTTTTTTGAACTGAGAGGTTTTGGGTCAGGTCTATTGAAAATGTAGCTGTATATTTACATGTCTCAGTTTCCTATATACTAAGGGAATGAAGTTCTTTTATATGTAAATTTAATTTCAAGAAAGACATGAAACCCAATGAATATAGAGTTAAAATACATTAGAAAATTCTTTTTTCTCTGCTTAGTGCTTATTCATTTTTGACCAGGTCTTGAGAGTCAGATTAATTCCATACAAACTACTATGTGAGAAATGTCCATCCCCTTGGGAAGCCCTCCTCTGAGCGAGGTCCTGTAAATATTCCCTGAAAGTGCAACTATTTGATAGTGTACAACCTGTGCAACGAAAAGGACACTTTAAATTCAGAAAGCAGTTTCCACAGCAATTAGGTAATTGTGCAGAACATTTTGTTACCAGGTTGCTAGTGTTCCATCCTACATCACTTGAAGCATGCCAGTCCCAGAACTTGCTGGGATATTTCAACCAGGACAACCTGGACAGACAGTGCAAAATCTTGATCTTCAAAACACAACAGGTGATGAAGTTGATTTTATGGCATCACAAATTATCATTACACTTGCTCATAACTTCCTCTATATTTTTCAACCCTCTGTCAATGAAGGAAAATTCCTGGCAAATCACTATTGCGCTTCCCCGCTCTCTCTCGCTTTTTCTCCGTCTCTTTTTCCTCTAAATGCTGACAAGGCCCAATTCATGAAATAGATAATTGTTGAAGCTTTGCTAAATGCATGGCAGTTGTAATGGTTATTTACAACATTTTACTTTTGAATTCAGACGAGCAGTTCTAGAGCTGATCTCTGATTTTTTACATTCATCATGAACTGCTGTTTCCTAAGTATTCACTTGTGATGTGATCTACATACCCACTGATTTTCTATAAATGTGAACTTCTGTGAGTGTCATTGGAATCCTTTCTCTGAACCTGAAAATAGACAAATCACACTTTAAAAGAGTGATTGGGAATTTAAAATCAACAGCAACCATCTAAAATGATCAATTTTCCCCTTCTCAGAGAAGAATATCAGCAAATATACTAAATTTGGATTGATTGTACCTTTACAGAGATCACTGAGGAAGGGGTTCTTGTCTTCTTATAGAGCAAGTATCAGACATTCACACCTTAATTTCCTTCCAAGACAGACCAGTTAAGTGTCTAGCTTTTCTTCAGAATATGAGTTGTGTACACATACGGCTGGTTCATTTCAGTTGCAAGAAGATCTCAGAATACTTATTACCTGGTACAGACCACAGAGCTAGACAAAGCTGTGTGTAGGGTTTCTCTGTTTACTTTCTTGTTTCCACTCCTGAGACACCAGTACAAGAATTCATTCTCTGAATGTAGAATTAGCAATTCTGCCCAGCTAGTTTGTGGTCTATTTAAGTAGAAATAAAGCCTAATTCAGCAGAATCCATAGAATATCTATTCTGCATTTCACAAAACACTGTATCCCAGGATGGTATAGGGCCCAATGCAATGTCCTGCCAAACTGATAGAACATCTTCCATTGACTGAGCTTTGGATCAAGCCCAGGGGGAAAATATAGTTGTAAGCCAAATTTATTTCCTCCTTTCCCTTCCCCATCTCCTCCCCACCCTGCTATGCAAGACTAGTGCATTATGCACTTGGCACTGAAAGCATTATCCCTGGACATGAAAGGAATAAGACAAGACCATGCTGTATAAAAATCCAGCTAATTTTAGTATACTTACCATCCATCTTTCACAGCAATTCTTTCTTCCTTTAGATCTGGCAAAAGACAGACCCGTGTAGCCAAAGCACCTTCTCTTGCTCTCCCCTTTCCCTCAGCTTCTGTCAAACAGCATCTTGAAACTCAGATAATGCAGCAAAAGAAGCTCTTTAAAGTATTAACTCTTACCCTGGCCATTTCTTATCAGAGCTGAAAAGGGTGTTAATCAAACTGCTATGAAATATAATTTTACAGTCACCAAGTAGGTCTTCTAATCAGTGTTTAAGTAATAAAAGACACCAGCATCACCACACAGCCATGAATCCTCTGTGTGTGCTGAGTAAACAAATCTGATAACGATCATATCGTCTTCAGCATTCTTGGGAGATAATGTGTCACTCAGACTTTAATAAATGGGTTAAAGCAATACTTTTTGTCAGTTTATAGGACCTGAAGCCATTAAGAATAAATTACTTTTTTAATTAAAGATTTTTTATTACCTAATGAATGAATTTAAAATGTAAACTGCTGATTGAAAAAGGAAAATGGACTTCAGCCAAAACAGTGAAGAATTCCAGCATATAAGAAAAAAATTAATGAGACCCAGCCGTACATGGCATTGACTTTCTACAATTTGAACAGGTAGTTAACATGTTTAAAGAGAATGGTACATTAACATAATCTGAATTATCATTATTAAAATGCTGCTCCAGGTATAATTAGTATTTTATTATCATTAATGTTATGACTTAATTTCCATCCTGGACAGATTTCATCTAGTGTTACTTCTTTCTTGTCTCCATGAACTGCAAGTTCTGTGGCAACTAACAATTAAAGTCTTCACAGTTGTCTGATAAATTAATTGCTGTTAAAGACAGAGGGAGCTCTCCCAGAAACTTCTCCCCCAGTCCCATGCCTTTTGGCTGCACTGCTCTGTGATCCTGTGGTCCTGAACAAACCCATGCTGCCTGCTCCTCTAAGGTCCACTTCCCCCCAACAGTCACAAACATCTCTGGATAATCTTATTCAAGTAAATCAAATACCGATGTCTTTGGAAACACAGAAAGTAACAGGTGAAATGCTGGTCTGTTGGTGATCCCACCACACCAGTCTCCACCTTCCTGCACCCCACGGTCATCTATGGTAAGTAATGATTCTCCTCATATACAATAAATCTGTTCTTATGGCATGGTTTTGATCATCATTTGATTTTCATCATGTATTTATTAAACACCCCCTAAGTGGTGGTACATTTTAACCACACACTTGTCACACCATCTTGGCCCACGCGTTAGGCCTGGTAGACTCTAAAGGTCAGAGATGCTTGTACCAAATTGGGTAAGTGGGTCAGCCTTACACTCTTCATGTGTTACATCTCACATAGGCAGCCAGCATTTAATATCATGAGCTTCCTATCTTTGTGTTTTGATAATTAAACCCACCCCTTCCCTGGAGACTTTTTGTTTGTTTGTTTGTTTTGCTTTGTTTTTCTGTCAAGCCTTCACAGAGCTTTGCTTTTATCCGTCAGTCATATTACTGTGTCACTTCAGGTTAGTCCTGGCTTACAGCCACTAAGCTGCACACTGAGCTAAAGGTCTCCAAACCCTCAGGAGGCTTCGCTGGGTACCAACCCAGTGGGGCCAGTTGTCTTAGCAGATCCGTTTTCTAGACTTCTGTTTGTGTAAAAAAGGCCAACGCATCCCTTCTAGAAAATCAGTCTATCTTCATTTTAAAAATTCACCATATTCAAAGACAAACTGTTTCCCTGGTGAATTATCATCTCCATTTAGCCTTTGTCCCATATTCCTAATACGTATCTGTTTAGCTTTTGCTTCCAGTCACTTGATGTAATGATTTGTTTATTCTATTTTATGTGCTGGGTTGTTTTGCTAGATTAAAAATCTCTCTTCATGATGGAGCCACTGATAGACCATGAATTGATCACCTCTTTATCTTCTTTTAAATAAATGATATATATATATTGAATTTAATGAAATAGAAGGAAAAAAAAGGGAAAAAAAAAGGGGGGGGGTAATGTATATATATAAATTCCATTTTTGGTGATTTTTCCAAATTCTGCCCTTCTTCCTTGAATCCTTTCCACATTTTTAGCCTTTGGGTTTTTTTTTGTTTTGTTCTGTTTTGTTTTGTTTTGTTTTGTTTTTAAAAAATATTTAACTGGTAGGATTTACCAAGACCAGTGTCACAAAAGCTGAGTGACACTTCTTTTTGTACCTGACATGTCTTTATTTACTTATGTTTTCCTAAGGCATTTCAGGCAAGATGTTACCTGGACCTCTCCTCTGTGCTCTGGAGGATGTGTTCATCCCACTGAGGTTATAGGTTGTGACGTGCAATCGTTAAGAATTCATAAAGGTTTCTAATAATAATCTTTAGGTTGGTGTCACCAGGTTCTTCCTGAAACATTCACCTTTCTAAATTTTTCCAAGTTCACTCTCTGCCTTAGGTTTTTCTTATAATTTTTGAGCAAACGAAATTATTCCTCTCTCCTTGAGGAAGAAGAAGTGAAAGAGGGAAATCTTTCCTGTCTAAAAACAAAGTCATTAGAACTTCTTCTGAAGAGCCCTATATGCAAAACAGTTGGGGATTAAAAAAACAATTTGTCATAGAGAAAATTTAAAAGATTCCTTCTTCCAGAATAGGCTGAATGATGTTTCAGGCCCTAGAACTTATAAAACTCTGAAGTGAAACTTTTGCATTACCTTTTCTAAATTTCTCCATTCTTCTGATGCATTTCTGTCTGTGAGCACTTTTAAATCAATCTGAAATTTCTTTAAAAAGCAAACTATTAAATTACAGAGAAAAGCACCATACTTTTAAAAGTCAGCTGTCATCTTCAGTAGCTGACTGCTTTAAAAAGTCAGAATTTAAAAATCAGGATAGTGTGGTCTATCTGGTATTGCCATGTGGTGAGAGCAGATGATCGTAACAGTCCGTTCATCATCCAGTATATAAGGAGACATTCACAAACGTTTGCTTTAGGTAGTCCAACATCCCTTCAGCTTTTGGTGCCCAGCCTCTAGAAGATCCTTTAAAGGGTAATTCACAGACGCTCTGGATCCTATTCCAGAGGAGCTTTGCACTCTGCCTCGACTCCAGAGGCAGCACCAGAAATGGGGCACAGGGAAAGGCACACTGGATCAGAGCAAGGTCTGTGCATCCCAAAAGTCTCTTTCCAGCAGGGACCTGTAGCAAATGCCTAGGCAAAAACTATTGGGTGTGTGCACAAGATTGCTTCCCCAAAACACCCTCTTAGCGTCCAGCTGTCCTCCTTTTAGGAACACCCTAAGCAGCTAGTGTTGTTCTTTATAATCATTAACTATAAAATTACTTTTTTTATTATAGAAATATCCCTTAGCTATTTTTCTTCAATTAAATTGTCCAATCATCTCTAGACACACAGACACTATTATTATGCATAGCATTTTGTGACAGAGACTTCCACAGCTTAATCACATGTCATGTGAAGAAGCAGCTTCTCTACCACTTCAGGTGGCCTTTGTTAACTCTCCCCTTTTTCTTGATGTTCAACCCATGTTCCCAGCTTCCTTCACACACATAGTACCACATATGTAGTAGCTTGTGAAGTGGCTGCAGAAACCTGTGTTAACTACCCATGACGTTCAGGTCACTGCAGTTATAGTTTATGCCTTTCCGTTGAGAAGCCAGAGTTTAGCCTTTAGAGTCAACCCAACCAACCAAGTTGTGACTGATGAGAGCTACATCCGTGCCAGGAACTGGAGGTGTCAGTCAGAAATACAAAGGTGGCTTCGGACCTGTTCCCTGCCCCTGTACCTCACTGCCATAGCTGTATTCAGCAAGACCAGCTAAATCTTAGCCCCTTCCTAGACAAGACATTCCATAAAAGTCACACACCATTAAAATTTGTGCTTTTCTCATGACCCACTGCAACCTCAATTTTGCAGTAGTAAGAGCAGTTTGCAGAATGGCTTATCTATTTCTGCACAATTGTGGGAGATACTGAACATCCTAATTTTATTTTATGTAAAGTGAGACACATTAATTAAATTTTCATGCAATTTTGGGTGTCTCTTTTCTTTCTTTTTTTTTTTTTTTTTTCTGGGAGGAGCAATGACTTGTCTATTTTTATGTGACTATATTTTTAATTTACAGCAAAATCTCCTAGAGCTTGGAAAATGTACTTTCTTATACAAGTATTATAAATCAAAACACTAATAAATAAATATTGCATATATCAGGCAAGCAGCAAGTCTGCAAATCATTTTTGTAAGTGCACAGTAAACCTTACCTTGGCAAGGTTGTACAGGTGAAGTGCCACAAAGATTTGCAGGAAAAAACGTATGCTGGAGTACATAGAATTTTAGATTTAAATTTCCACGTTACAGTGCTATCAGCAGTCAGTTTTCCAGAGTGGTCTTATGGTGAATAAGGCAAACTGCACCCTCATCTACCTTAGGAGGAGTAGGGCCTTCAGATCAGGGGTATTTTTTATGTCTATCGATGCCAGTGAAAGTGCGCCTGAAATACAGGTCCAGTTTTGGCCTCATCAGTTCAAGAGGGGTGTGGAGGGGGAGGGTCAAGCAGTTGGTGAGGGAGCTCGGGCATATGACCTACCTGGAGAGGGTGGAGAAGCTGGGTCCTTGTCATCTGGTGAAGAGGATACTAAGGAGGTGATCTAATATCAACCTAAGCTGGAGGGTAGTGGCAAAGAAAAAAACCCAAACTTTTCTCATTACTAGCACTGGCAATGGCTCCAGGCTGAAGAAAAACCTGCAAAAAAACTGTGCAACATACTCTGAAAGCTTTTTCATTCTTTCCCAATCATAGCTGAAAGTTAAGTTGATGTCAGAGACACCCCCTCCTAAAACCACGACACACTGGAGTCCACAGAAAAGTACCTTTGGTGTTTTGCCTTTAGAGTTCCGCAGACTTGTCGATCAAACCAGCAGTAGTTAGGAAGCCTTTGTGGGGCACCATTTCTAACATTAATAAATTAATCAAGGAAGAACCTCTGGATATTGCAGCTGTTATTTTTCAAGCCAGAGGACTTGTATAATCAATCCACAAACTCCTCTGGCCAGGCAAGCTGAACCGAATGGAAAATGCCAGGTGATATGAGACTGCCTAAGTTTCTATAAAGAGTAAGATGTCCCATTTGCATCCTAGATTTTTACTCTTCTATATAAAAAATCCACCAGTACATCTGTTCATCTTTGTAATATACTCTTAGGACTATGAAACAGAGAATGTATCTGAATTAAATAAAGTGGAGAAGAACATTTATTTTTATTAAATAAAAATACCTATGAGGCTCTTTTTCTGTGTGTGTCTTTTTTTTTATTTCCTCAAGATCCATGCTATTTGAGTAATTCTTAAGGTGTCATGGACTAGTTGCTGGAATAAAAGAAGTACTTGCACAGGTAAGTTCAAGTCAATATTTGCTAATAGACAGAAAACTACTTAGGTTTTATTAATTTACCTTGAACTTTAAGTTACCATAATATCCGGCAATTCTAACTGAAAGAAAACAAAGCAGCCAATGTCTTCAGTAGATCCGTGTATCTGTACAGAGATATGTATAAAATTACATAGGATTATGATACTGTTCATTAGAGTAACAAAATAATTAATTTTTTCAAATGGTCATTTTTTCCATCTTTTAGCTGCAAGGTAAAAATAAAATAATTAAATGACCAGCAAGTGTGCACAAAACTATATTACCCCAAAACCTTTACTGATACACAGATCTAGTTCTCATGAGAGAAGCTTGCAAAAACCATATGGCAATATTAACAATAAAGCCAGGATGAATTTCCAGGTTTGCAACAATTAAACCAGTATTTTAGTCACTACACTAACAATTTATTCACAAGATATCATGGCTTCCTGAAGACTTAATATAGTCTTCAGACTGAGCTGAATTTAAGGTGCTTAGTCCAACAAATGGCTGTCAAGTCACCTAATCCAGAGAGACAGGGGTAGTTAATTTATTTCAAATGTGTAAAGTATAGATGTCCACTGCTGACCAAGTTGGCTAGAGTCTCAATATGTTACAATTTCAGGTTGCTGCTAAAAAGAAAGGTTCTAGTCTCTCTTCTATCCGTCCCAGTCACTTCCCTTGCATTGAAATTAAGAGTCATGGAGCCTCGGGATGAATCAACTCAGGAAGCTCGTGCAATGGAAAATTAAACCATTCCCCCCAAAATAGTTTTTCCCTCATGAGATGGACTCACTAAAGTGCAGCTCGCAGTCCTGAAAATGTACTGCATTCTGCAGCAATGCGACAGCTAAGTTTGATGCAGATGGCTCAGTCACAAGGTCCCACACAAGAAAAAAACCAACCATACAGCTGTAAGAATATCTGACCATAGCTAAAAGAAAATAAAGTTACTCCTTTCAGTAGCAGCCAGTACTCCAAACTAGCACTGCACTAGGTGTAAGATCACATCATGTATTTTTAGGTGAAAGGAGTTACATTCCAGATTCCTAAACTTTGGCAACTCCCCAGATCTGGCTGATGATGGGCTCAGAAGTGAGAGATGTGATTTAACTCCCTGCTGACCCCTAGTCTTTTATTTCTTCTCATGAGGACCAAGATACAGGCATATAAGCAGATTTTCCATCTGAAGAAGCTCAGACAAAGGAGCTACAAAATGCTTCTACTTCCCATAATTTATATGTAATTATGGATTACAAACATTTGTAGAGCAAAGTTTTTTGTCTTTTTCTGAACCACCTGATGCATGTGTCTGGGACTGTGCTATAATAGAGTGAAATGAGCACTTCTGGAAAGAACCAAACAAAACTGCTGCTGATTTTCAGAACTAATTTAACAACCCAGTCTTCACTGTTTGAGGTTCTTCTGTTCCCTGATGAAAATCAACAAAATTACCTTCCCTTACCACCACCCAATCTGAATTGCAAAATTTCTTTTTTTGTTCCAAACGTTTCGGTCTTTCTGCATAGTGGTGACATTGTTTGTTTAGGAGAAGCTAGTTTTCCCTGGAGATACAAGTGAATCGTATTAAAAAACACACTGATTATGTAGGATCAGAACTTTATTATACCACCTACTTGCTAAAAAGAGGGGCATGCAATAAAGAAGCTGAAATAAGGCATTGCTGAATGGCATGAATAATTTCAATAGCATCTATTTTAATGAAAACAGCTAAATATGTCAGTGTGCCATAAATATATACCTAGCATTTAAGTATACAGAAGATGGAAATCAGGAACTATTATTTCATGAGAAGCAGAACTGGACCTTATTTTAGACAGATAGTCTCATTACTGCAGGCAATGTAAAAGACTAACAGATTTGTTCAGTTCCAGGTTTCTTACAAAACAAAAGGAAATTCCTTCTACCTTTTTCAAAATAATCTTGTGCCAAAGCTTTTTAGTGGAGATGCAATTCTCCCTCACCGTGCACTATGTTTTGCTCTCTCATTTAAATACAGGAGTTGGATTTAATAATAAACAATAGGGCTTATAAAAACTAATATCAGTCTGTACCTCAGGTGATCATGACACAGCCCCTCATCTGTACCCTCAGTATGGACTCACGTTTGGTACGGAACAAAATCTACACCATCTGTTCCTGTTGTTTTTTTTCCCCCAAGTCATTCTTCAAGATCCTTCCAACCAAAATGACTGGAAAATGACCTTAAGAAGACAAAAACCTCAGTGCAACTCTCAATTTCTAACCAACTTTTCGGTTTTTTGTTTGTTTGTTTGTTTTTTCATCGATCTATGGTACACTTATTTTCACCAAGCAGATAGGGAGATCAGTACAAACTGAGACACTCAGCTTTAGGTTGCACCTGCAAAATGCTGGTTGCCACAGGATAAACTGAGTCCACCTACGCTACTGTAGAGAGGTGTTACTGGAATTTTTCATGCCAAAAGTAGTGATATGAGACTGCCAAGTATTGTAATGCTGCTAAACTTTTCATATAAGGGTCAGTGAGGTTTCAGAAGGGGCTGGGGTTGTGAAAAGGTGTTATCTGCTCTCACTGATTTCCTGCTCTCCAACTGATTTGGTCTTTCCAAGTGGAATTCACTCCTGTGGAAAAAGCTGTATCAGAAAGTGGCACTGAAACTACTGATCATCTTTTTTTCCTCTTACAGTCCCCTTCAGCTGCACATTGCCCTCACTGATTTAATCTCACAGGACACATTATCACACACCTGCAGCAGATTTTTATATGCCTCAACATATAGCTGAGGATGGTGAGCAGTGCTGCTGGTTGCAGGAAAAGGAAGGAAGCATGACCCAATTCCACAGCTGGAACTGTTTGTCTAATTTGGAGAAAAGGAGGCTGAGGGGTGATCTCATTTCTCTCTACAGCTTCCTGAGGAGGAGCAGAAGCGGAGAGGGAGGTGCTGATCTCTTCCCCCTGGTATCCAGTGACAGGATGCATGAGAGTGCTTCAAAGCTGCACCAGGGGATGTTTAGACTGGACATTAGGAAGCATTTCTTTACCAAGAGGGTGGTCAAACACTGGAACAGGCTTCCTAGAGAGGTGGTTGATGCCCCAAGCCTGTCAGTGATTAAGAGGCATTTGGACGATGCCCTTAATAACGTGCTTTAACTTTTGGTCAGTTCTGAAGTGATCAGGACTAGATGATCATTGCAGGTCCCTTCCAACTGAAATATTCTACTCTGTCCTGTCCTGTCCTGTTCTAAGACTATGAGATCTCCACTGGTCTGGGATGAGTAGTGAAGCAGTTGTGGTGAAATTCAAGGTGCACTGCAGATGCGGTGTTAAACATAAGTTCCTCTCTGCGTGTCCAATTTATTGGCTTGGGCTCTGTGTCACACTAACTATTGAGCTGTTCCAGAGCTGGCTCACATCTAAATGGTTTGGATGATAGCCCAAGCAAACTCTGAACAACTGTGAAAATACTAGCTTGATTTCCCTTTGTTAAAATAAGCCTGCCCTTTTCTTAGTGATCATGTTATGGACTACTGACAATAGGACTATCTGAGATGAGCCTTTCTTTTCTGGGAGGTGTTGAGCACTCCACAGATGAGGCATAGAAACAACAGCAGTGACATCATAGCTGTAATACTTGGCATCCATATATGCTCCTTGACTTCAATGATTTGGCTCACTATGTCTGCAAACTTTGATATAATTAAGTCAAAGAAAGCAAACAGTAGGGAGCAGTTCCAGGTAAGTCAGATTTGGCTGGCATCATGAGCTTCATGTTTTGCTCCTCCAGATCAGCCAGACTACTCATTTCATCAGTCATTCAGCTGAGAGAATGGAAAGGTATGTGCTACACTGACATGCTCTCACATTTTACGTTTCAGCCATCTAAACATCCCTTTCCTATAACTAGTAATGAAAGACAGTGAAGGTTTAGTATTATCTAGTTATTCAGCAGTCTTGTCACTTTTCTGATGTCTCTCTTGCCAGAGGAAGATAGTCCGCTTTTAAACAGATGAGCTTTTTTAATGTGGTCTGCATTTAGTCTAGAGCAGCTCTTCCCTCCACTCTGCCTAGACGTAACAAGATCTCACTTTGCTCTACCAGAAACCAATCATTGAGAAATTCAGGCAGGCAGGAGATGGATGACAAGGAGGAAAGTATGATCCTGAACAAATAATTTTCAAGGGCACAAATTCTTTCCTTCTGCCTCATTAAGCATTACCCATGATTTCCCTCCTTTGAACACAAGAACACAGAATTGCCATTTCAGAATAGAGCAATGGTCCATCCAGTGCATCCTCATAATCCCAACACTGAATGCTTCAAGAGGGCGTATAAAACACCATAATTCATTTAATTGGACAATAATACACTATGGGGGGAAATTTCTAACTGACTTCAGCTGGTGATCAGGTCATTATCTGAAATATGAGAATTGACATTCATGGTAATTTTTCATTGGAGCTAGTGTTACTGCAGCTGTTGTTTTTCATCATGAAAATATCTGTGCTATTGCTTTCAGTGGGACATGTTTCCACTTCTGCATTCATGCTTTAAAAACAGCCACCTAGTGTCACATTAGGTTTCTCTCTAGGTTCCTGTAATGCTGTTTTGCTGCTGTGTTTTGTGAGCATCTGAAATTCAGGGTTAAAGATTTCTGCCAATGATAACCTAAGTTGTTTGTTGCCTTCTGAATTCTCCCAAACAACAGAAAAATTCTTGGGTCATGAATAAGGAGAGAGTAAATGCAAAAGAAATGTATAAATGAAAAAACAATCAAACAAAAAAGACAAAAACCCACCACCAACAACAAAAAACCCAAAACCAACCAACCAACAAACAAACAAAACCCAAACCCAAAACCTAACTAAATGCAAAACATGTCACATAGACCACTAAAGGACAAGATAAATTAAAACACTCATACAATATATATGTCTGAACATTTGCACGCTTTTGATCTGACTTAAGACTAAATTCTTGTAGCCAACTGCCTCTGCAGATATGGGACACCAGTGATGCTCCTCCAACAAATCAGCAGAATTTAATACATGCCACATACACATAAAGAGTCCTTCTGGGACATCATCTCATGCCCACCTTGCAACTAGCAGCTCTGAAAATAACCATTAGTTCTGATATAATGTTATACACTCTCAATGGTTTCCTTCACAAATATCGTTTAGACCTTCCAGTGCTGGAAAAACTGTGGTTATGGAAAACAAAATACAAACAGCTAAAGCAGATCTCTGTAAGGTTAAGCAAATTGCACAGATGCATATAGTCATGCAATAAAAGACCGCAGCACAGGGACCCTGATTCTTCCTGCCCTCCAACCGCTAAAGATCTGCCATCTTGTCACTCTCCTCCTGAAAACATGACAACCTCCGTAGCTTGGACAATACCTATGTCTACATCTACAACTGTATCTGTATGTACATAGAGAGAGAGAGGTCTGCAGTTTGTGACATCAGTTCTGTAAACACATTGAGGGTCTAAAATTAATTCCATCAGATAGATGAATAATAATAATAATAATAATTATTATTATTATTTTAAATCCACTTATTTTATGACCCCCACCAGAAATGGTCGGAAGGTAAACTAAGTCAAAGACTTAAAAATCCTTTAGCAGGCTTTACCAAAATGCCAGGATATTGCAAAGTAACACTGTGGTTAAATTCAAAACTCAGATACAAAACCACCAAAGTGAACTAGAATTTTGTACAACGTATCTAATAGTGTTTAGGAAAAGAATACAATCTAGCAGTTTCTCCTATATCGTCCTTTTTGCAGCCTGGGATTCAAGAATGATAATTCTTTCTGGAATGTGACATCTCAAAGGTCATACACTGTTTTTCAAGCTGAATTAAATGCATTCATTTTTTTGGTAGTCTTCTTTCAGAAGAGTGGGAACACCATCTTCAAAATCAATTTTTGCCCTTGAGGAAGAGACTTTTTAACTACTTTTATCTCCTTTACTGTTTTATTGACAACTACTAGAGAGGAATCTCTTTCTTCATCTTAGTGAACAAGTTTATAGGAAATCCACATGCATATATAATTTGTGAAAACCTGCAGGATCCATTCTCTTTTCCTTAATTTTTTTTATGAAACTTCACACATTTTTTCAGCTTGATATTAGTCCAGATGGACACTTATCCCTTTGCAACACCTTCTGGCAACTTGACCCGGCTGGAGCAGACAGCAACCTTCCAGGTCCCTGCTGAGTGACCAGGCAGCACATGTGAGAGCTAAAGTTGCCAGCTGACATACCTCAAAGAATGATACTGTTTCCCAATTGAAAGAGAATATGGGACAAAACAATGATGATGAGAATATCAACAGTACCAGAGCATCTGGCATGCACCAGTGTTTACTGCAATATCCAGTCAGTTAAGTTCATTTTATTGCAGAACATGTTAGCAAAGAGGATAAGTAGTGCAGAGACCAATCAGCCAAGGAAGCCTGTGGTCTTACAAACATACACTTAACTTTCTACTCACTGCTAGGATGATCATAGAATCATAGAATTATTTAGGTTGGAAAAGACTATTAAGATCATTGAGTCCAACCGTTAACCTAGCACTGCCAAGCCCACCACTAAACCATGTCCCTAAGCACCACATCTACACCTCTTTTAAATACCTCCAGGGATGGTGACTCCACCACTTCCCTGGGCAGCCTGTTCCAATGATTGACAACCCTTTCCATGAAGAAATTTTTCCTCATATCCAATCTAAACCTCCCCTGGAACAACTTGCAGGCCATTTCCTCTTGCCCTATCGCTAGTTAGTTGGGAGAAGAGACCAACACCCACCTGGATACATCCTCCTTTCAGGTAGTTGTAGAGAGCGATCAGGTCTCCCCTCAACCTCCTTTTCTCCAGGCTAAACAACCCCCGTTCCCTCAGCCACTCCTCATAAGATTTGGTATCTAGACCCTTCACCAGCTTCATTGCCCTTCTCCGGACACGCTCCAGCACCTCAATGTCCTTCTTGTAGTGAGGGGCCCAAAACTGAACACAGCACTTGAGGTGCGGCCTCACCAGAGCTGAGTACAGGGGACGATCACTTCCCTACTCCTGCTGGCCACACTATTTCTGATGCAAGCCAGGACGCTCTTGGGCTTCTTGGCCACCTGGACACACTGGTGCCTCATATTCAGCTGGCTGTCAACCACCACCCCCAGGCCCTTTTCTGCCGGGCAGCTTTCCAGCCACTCTTCCCCAAGCCTGTACCGTTGTATGGGGTTGTTGTGACCCCAGTGCAGGACTCAGCACTGAGCCTTCTTGAACCTCATACAGTTGGCCTTGGCCAATCAATCCAGCTTGTTCAGATCCCTCTGTGGAGCCTTCCTATCCTCAAGCACATCAACACTCCCGCCCAACTTGGTGTTGTCTGCAAACTTACTGAGGGTGCACTCAATCCCCTCATCCAGATCCCCTCATCCATGATACTATAGCTCAATCTCATATGGTATGTCTATGCTACTAAACTAAACAGGCCTGTGGGTTTTCCATGGCCTCGGGGAGAATTGACAGTGCAGGAGTAGCATCCAAGTACCTAAACAGTCTTTGTCCCAGAAAAAAGTCCAGGCTATCTGTTGGAAACAGTGCCTGAATTGTGCTGTTCTCCAAACTGGGCAAGATTTTGGCTAGTTTTGGGCAAGAATGAAAGTTGCCTTGAGTCAATACCATGCTGCAGGTTTGCTTGCAATCAAACAGGATGGATGGTTTTCAGAAAGTGTTCAACCCTCTTCCTTGACCTTTATTTATTACTATAAGTGTAACTTTAAATTATGTGTTCAAGTCAATTTAGGAGGATTAAAAAATAATTGCACACCTGGCATTTTTGACTTATTCTACACCCCACCAATTATCCAGCAAAACTAAGAATCTAAACCACCTTTTTCCATTTTCCCTGCCCTAGAAGCTGTGTCAGGACCAAAGAGGTACAAAGAAGGTCATGGTGGGAGCTTATTATCTTCTGTTAACACCAAACCCTCAGGAATGAGCATCATTTACATGCTTACTCTTTGCACGCTTCCTTGCTCATACAACTACTCAGCTGGAGCTGCATCAGTAACTGGATGCCCCCAGTGAGCAGCAAAGAAACAGGGCACAGGGTTCAGTGTCTGGTCATGCAAATGTGTCATTTCTGAGGTGTGAGAGCTGGAAGGGACAATACCAATAATCTGATCTGACATTCTTCATTACAGAAAAAAATCAAACATCGCCCTTTGCTTAGGCATTGTTGCCCTAAGCAACATCTGCTCAAGCTATAAGAGAGTTCTAGAAATTGCTTCTTTTTAAAGGCATGGCCTAATCTTTTTAAACACTGTAGGAGTCTATTGGTAGCAATTGGATTTTGTCTAGTGCTAAGTTTAACTAGATACATGTTAAGATTTGCATTCACATATGCAAGTATGCATTTGCATATTTTTCTCCCAAACACTAATCTTTCTTAAGAAGGATAGGAAATAATCCAAGCATGAAAGTCTCCATTCCCTCACTGGATCTCAAAGGCTCATTGGGGTTGATGAATCCAGCTCCCCACAGATTCCTTTATTCTAAGTGATTTTTAAATAAAGGAGTTCTTTTGGAATTACTGATCCATTCCCATCACAATGACACAGAAAAGCATCTAAAAGGCTGCGTTGCCTCAAAGAGATTTCTGTTGTGAGAAGGATTACTATCTCAGTGGGAATAATTGGACAAATAAAGATATTGATTAGTTGTTTGGATTTTTTCTCTGAAATACCATTTTACATATTTTTTCCACTATTTTTACTTATTAAAATAAATAACAACAGCAATAACAATCACATTTTCACTTTGCAAGACTGGCTACAAATTAACAGATCAGTCTGAATATGATAACAGTGGGATTAAAGTCAATGTTACTACGAAATTATAATGATAAAATATTTAACTCATATGCAGAATTTCATAGACAACAAAATTTCCTCAAAGATGTGGAGATACCAGGTCCCTTTGATTTCAATGAGATTAGTTGTCAAGTAATTTTTCAGCACTGAACCTGAGTAACTCAGGAGATTCCATTATTTCCAGTAAAATTTGTTTCCCTCAGTTAGGATTTTTTTAAAGTAATTCTATCTCTCATCATCCAGAAATGTAGCACATGTGACCCACTTCAATGCTGATGAGCAAATGAATGTTTCAATTTTTTAAAGTACCAAATTTGAGACACCAGACCTTCCACAGGACTGTGGTCTTGCCTCGCAGATAATCCAGTATTCATCCTACTGACACTGCCTTCAACTTATCTGAAAGGCCATTTCTAATAGATGGCCATTTATCACTGGACAGGGGAGAGACAATTTTAGTCTACAACACCCTAATTACGTTCTGGCTGCTTTCACTCTCACCCTCAGCTGCTTCTAATTGGGTAGCAAAACTTTGAAGTAACTGTCAAACTGTAGACTGACTCTCTATCCTTAGTGTTTCTCTATGAACTTTAGTATATGCCAGAAGTTATTACTCTTCTAGTTTAAAAAAAAAAAAAAAAAAAAAAAATAATTTTTGATCACTTAAAACTTGTTAAGATTTAACAGCATTAGAAATTGTTACACTGGGTTGAGCATGTAAAATTTCTGAAAATCTTAAAGCAGGATCTCATGCACTTCACAGCTCCCTGTTGTGCTATATCTCTGTAAAAATGCCCCGGTTCACTGTGGCTCTCACTTGAATACGTCAGTGTAGATGAATTCTCTTCCATTTGTCCATAGGCTCCTACTCTTCACTTAAATTGTAAAAATGTCGTTTTACAGACAAAGAGCTGAGTCACAGGAAAAGGTAAGTATACTTTGAAGGTCTGCAACAAGGCAGGGAATTCAGCTCCCTTCTGAAATCAAAATTATGGGGCTAAATTCATTTCAGAAGATGAGACACCCCAAAGTCGGACTGATGGGGATGTACATGAGGATTTGTTTGGCTTGACATCAGAGAGTCTCAGAAAGCCATTAATCTTCTGGAGATACCACTAAAGGACATCCCATCCCACGCTGGCAACAGCAGATGATTTTTAAAATACCTTGCTGAAGTACATAAAAGAAAGAAGGGACATATAGACTACAGTATCCTCAGTATCATTTTCATTAGCTTTACAATATGTAGATGTAGATGTTAGAATGGAGAACTGAGATTTGTTTAACTGAGAAAATGTGAAAATGTCTGCTAATGGAAAAAAAATGAACACAAAATATTCCTGTTGTCTGGAAACATTTGATCATGATCACTTTGTAGGATGAAGTCAGTTCAAACATTAAGACAATTGTACCAGCCTCTATTTCTTTTATATATAAAAGAGCGAAATGACAAGGCTGTATTGCTCTGTGTAAAAGAGACTGACGCTTGATGCTGTCATTCAAGTTTCAAGCTGATAACTCTAATAGTTGCCACTATGAATATCTAATTACCAGCATTTTTTTTTTCACAGACCAAAATTAACCTGAAATACTGTTATTGTTACAGCAATGTCTTACTGTCATTTTTATTTCAGTACATCATTATAACACAGTAAGTACATGCTAGATAATAACAGAGATTCGCTCTGATGCTTGTATGATAGTTCAACAGCGCTGATATTTAATGCTGCCTTCCTGCTTTATTTGCATTGCAGTAGCACTTCATGGCCCCACGTCACTGGGCAGTGCACACATGTATAGAAAAAGACTGCAACCAGCCAAGAGGGCTTTCTAAAATAAAACATAAAAAAATCGGCAGTGTTATCCCTACCCCGCAGGTGGAAAATGGGAACACCCTTTTTGGTATGCCAGGGGCTGGAGGTTTCAGTGGGAGATAAGCCTGCTTTGTGTGGTGCAGGGAAACCTGTCTGAAGGCATCGGGCACGTGCAAGCTCTTAGATCAACATAATCATGTCTCAACAACACAGACTTCTCCATCCTCTGTCCTTACTGGCATTACATGCAGAACAAAGTGGTACTCAGGGTTGCTAATGCTTTTAGCATCTTCCCTATATACTGTTGATCCTACACAATGTCTTAAACAGCTACTGAATTTACATGTATACACTCTGCTCTTCCCTGACTCCTAATAAAATTCTCAAAGGGATCCAGGAGGGGAGGGGGGAAGCAAAAGGATGGAAACAATGTCTTCATTTCATACTATCTTATTTTTTATGAAGCTTGTCTTGGATTTGATAAAACCTGATAAATACAGATTTTTTAATGAACTATATTTTAACGTTTCATTTGATATCTTCAACAAAATGTCAGAAAATGCCTCATCAGCTTTTTTTGACACATTCTGTTGGTGGGTGAGGCAGATTAACATGCTGGCTTAGTAGGGAAGTTGGATCCTTAATTTAATTCTTGGATCCTTGGATCCACAGTTAAAGACTCTGGATTTTGTTAGGTATTATAATTTCTCAGAGATGGGTTCATCTCCACACCACAGCATCTCAGTCAACAGAGAAGACTATACAGCTCACTGGAGGTAGCATGAAATTCATTGTAAAGAAAGCTGTAAGAAATAATAATAATTAAAATATATTAATATATTCATATAAATATATGAAAAGAACACCACAGATTCAAAATGGTTATATGAAATCTGCTTGTCTTCTTGGAACTTCTATTTTCTTAAGGGACTACGTCTAGCTCAATTTGGTCTCCAGTAGTATTGTACACAGACTTAAGATTTAAAGCGGAGCAGGAAGAAGTAAATCAGTTTTCATTTGAGTTCCTTAGAAGTCAGTCTGTGCTTCCTTTTCCAAACTGATTTTTGAATGTGTGAAAATGACAGGCATATCAGATCTGTGAAGACTAGAAGAAACTGGTATGTGGCATCTATGTGAGAATCTGATTTACATATAACCGGATCCATTTCATGAAATCTTGAGGTGAAGAGACTAGAAGTGACATCTGAAAGAACCATGTCCATGGGCAGAAACCCAGCCACCTGTGAAACATGTGCTGTTGCCAGGGAGGAGAGCAGCCAGGTTTATGCCAATAAAAACCTGCATCAGTCAGAGGCTAGATAATGCTGACTGAGAAATCTGTCTCTGACTTGGGACTGGTTTGCAGATGCTGACTTTGCCAGGTTAATAGTTATAAGTGGCAGCTGCATGTCAGAGAGAGGAAATGTCAGAGGGAGCAATCCTGAATCCTGGAGTCCTTCTTGCCTTTCCTCCTGGCTCACACACCAGTTCTGCTGTGCAACTAGTTTTAAGACAAGAATGGCCCTAATTGGTTTCCTTTTGCACCACCACATACTTTCACAGGTGCTTTCCCTTAAAAGTGAGATTAAAAGTTAGATTCACCTGGGAAGAAAAAATTTTATCAAGTAATTGAAACTACAGACATAAAATAGCCATCAGTGAATCATTAATTCTGCACGTGTTCTTTGGAGATGACCCAGCCCAGTATTAAGCCAGAATATTATAAAGACTGGACTTGGCTTATTTTTGAGTGGTTTGAGTGGCATTGGTAGTGCTGAATAAGTCCTACATGAGCTTGCAGACCGTGGAAGATGCTCTGCATGTGTCCACGCTCAAGAATATTGTAACGCCTGCTGTGGTCAAGCCATGAGAAAATTTCCTTCATTTTCATGGATTTTTTTTAACAGATGGTTACAAATATTTTTACATTAATACAGCCTTAGAAGTTGAATAAATCAAAATGTTATTTGTACACAAATAGACACGCATATATATGTACATATACACATGCAAATACAGACATAAATATGTGTGTCTGTTTGTCTAAAAAGGATTTTTAGGACAACTGAAGAAATTCCCAAGAACCTTCTTATTTTGTGTCACTGAAGAATAACATCAGATCTTCCAGATTATAATGTCTTGTTCATCTACCCTTTATAAAATTGAAAATGCATTCTTTACCACCTTTTTTCCCTCAATATCAGTGTAGGGCTTTGTGGTTTGACTTTTCTTTTTTTTGACAGTGATCATATATTACAAAATGTGTCTGTTACAAAATGTTTTTTGATTGCTGGGATTTCTGGTTTGTTTGGGTTTTTTAACAGAAAATGATAAAGTTATTGAACTTGAGGTTGCAAATATATTGCAGATGATATCTGACTTTTTTTTTTCTTTTTTCTTTTTTTTTTTTTTAAGTTAAAGCAAACAATTAGAATAAATCTTTGGAGAACATTATTTCTGCAAAAGATATCTCCTTGGTTTATGCATAATGACCTTTTCTTCTAAAAACAAATCTTTCAAGATATTCCAGAAAGAGTCCCACTTTGCAAGAATGTAGGAAATGTTATCTGCCAGCAAAAGAAGACAATCAGTTCCCAGTTTAAATATGGTTGTTGGTTTTTGATGAAAGTATTTTATTCCAAATGACCTAAAGTCTTTGAACTTTAGAAAATACACTGATGGTCAGAAATTATTTTGGAGAAGCTACTGATTAATTTTTTTGACATGTCTGTTCTTAAACACATGAGATGGCAAGCTTTTCTGGAGAGGTATATATATATACACACATATAAATATACTTGTACATGTACATATATACATGCATATATGTGTTTGTATATATATGTGTGTGTGTTTTATATATATGTCATAATCAGGCCTACATAAACTGTACAATGCTTCATGCATGTATAAGACATCTAAAAATATTGATAGCTTGATTACTAGTATAAGAAATCACTTGAACATGAAATAGTTAATAAATTTATCCAGAAACATCCTTGACAGGCAAAATCAAGAACTACTTATGCAAATGCTGAAAAAAAGGGGGGATGGGGCAAGAAAATTACTTCTTGAATGCCTGCTTATGTTTAAAGACACCCATTTTAAAATACTGAAGTATTTAGTAGAAAGAGTATTTAGACTTATTTGAATTTGAATGTCAGTTTCTATCAAGCTCTGACGAAAAATAAATATCTATCTCAAAAATAACCTGGCTTAATGGAGAAATTGTATCTCGAACTGTAAAGAGGCTGCAGGACCACCTATCACAAGGACAACAAAAGGCAGGATGAGCCTAGGCAGAGGGAAAATCTCAGCATTGCCAGGGCAAAAGCACAGCCTGATCTGGATAGAAAAAACAGAAAGCTTAATATTGAGGAAACTGATATTTATTTCTTCTGCTCATCCTGTGGGGGATATGTGGCACAATAAAAAAATTTTTAAAAAAAAAAAAAAGGAAAAAAAGAGAAAGTGTTTGTTATATTTTGCACAGCAGGAGAGTATTGAGAATCAGGACAGGCAGAGCCCCTCTCACCCTCTCAGCGTGAACCTGTGTCTGCTCAGGAGCTGCACGCTGAAGGTGCCTAGCTAATGTAAAGACAAACCTCGCTGATCTTAAATCCACCTGAATATGCAGGATTTGTGCTGTTTTACCTTTCTAGGGACAGGGCTTGTAGCAGCTCCTGTGCTCCACAGTTCTTCAGCTTCAGACCTCTCAGCATAGTTCATCCTCTTCACTCCAGCAGGCAAGTGGCAGAAAGCAAAGAAAAGGAGCAAAGGCCAAAAGATGCTAGAAACAATATTAATAAGAGATGACTATTCAGTTCAGTACTCATTCAGCACTCAATATGACAAGACCACTGAGACCAACTCCGTGTGGTCTCAACAGAGAGGATGTTACAAAGCACAGAAAAGGATTAAATTATTATTTTTATTGTTTTCAATAGGATACTAAAATCCTTTTGTAATTTGAGATATTAACAGCTTCTCCTATTAAATATGGTATTAATGAGACCAAGAATTCCTCATGAAAATACCAAAGTAAATGGTGAGATATACTCGAATTTAAATTAGATTTCTAATTCTTTCTATTCACTGATTTGCCTGTTTCAAGATAAATCCATTTAAGCAAATGCTGCCTAGGCTTTCATAGTACTTAGAGCTCAATTTCATAGTCAAGCCACAGTGCTTTATCAGGTTATTGCATGTAATCAGAGCTGCAGGAACTGCCCATGCCCTGTCTGTTCTCAGCCCTTCACACGGAAGGCAGCGGGACTGGCTTCAGTATGGGGTTAAGCTAAGTCCAGTTATCTTACATTTTCAGCCACAAAAAGTGTGGAATGGGAGGTTATCACTGCTGATAACACACTAATGCAACCAGAACACCAAGCCTTTATTTAACAATTTCTTCCATTTTCTCATTTATGAAATGATTGCCAAGATAAATCAAGTGTTATTCACAAACCCTCAAGTGCAGTTATAATGCTGATTTATAAGCTGGTTTTATTTCCTATAGCATGGCAAAACTGGATTTAATAGTGGGCAAGTCCAGGGAGCAGGGCAGGTTGGAGCGGGGGGCAGCTGGGGGCTTCCCTCAGACCAGGAAAATATCTTCTAGGAAGAGAGAAGTTCTACCTGACTATGTGGGCCAAAAGCATCATTGCCAACAGGATGGCCAACCTGGTGAGGAGACCTTTGAACTAGGAATGACCAAGGATGGAGATGATGACTTGCAATCAGGATTAGAAGGAAGATCAATGTGGGTGATGTTACAGTGGCTGTCTTCTACAGACCACCTGATCAGGAAGTAGATAGGGACTTCTGCAGACAACTGGAAGCAGCCTCACATTTGCAGGCCCTGGTCCTCAAGGGGGCTGAGCCACCCTGACATCTATTGGAAAAACAGTAGAGCACAAGCAATCCAAGAGGTTTCTAGAGTGCATGGATGAACACTTCCTGATAAAAGTGACCAAGGAGACAAGGAGGGGACAAGCTCTGCTGGACTTGATACTTAGAAACACGGAAGAACTGGTTGAGGATGTGAAGGTCAGGGGCAGCCTTGGTTGCAGTGGCTGTGAGATAGTAGAATTTAGGATCCTGACAGGAGGGATCAAGGCAAAAAGCTTTGATCATGACCATGGACTTCAGGAGACCAGAATGTGGCCTGAAGAGAGATCTGCTTAGAGGAATCCCTGGGAATAGATTTCTGAAGAGAAGGATCTAGGAGATCTGGCTGATTTTCAAGGATCACTTCCAGTAAGCTCAGGAACAGTCCATTCTGATGAGCAGGAAATCAAGCAAAGGTGGCAGGAAGCCTGCATGGATGAACAAGGAGCTCCTGACAAAACTCAGACATAGAAAAGAAATGCACAAGAGAAGGAAGCTGGGTGAGGTGACCTGAGAGGAATACAGAGACACTGAACATGCAGAGAAAGGGCTAGAAAAGCACCCACAAGTGCTGAGGGAGCTAGAAAATGTCATTGCTAGCTCACTCTCAATTATCTGTAAAAAGTTGAAGCAATCAGGAGAGCATACTGAGGACCGGAAGAAAGAAAATGTCACTCCTTTCTTCAAAGAGAAGAAGGAGAATCCAGGGAGCTAAAGACAGGTGAGCCTCACATCAGTCCCTGGGAAGGTGATGGAGCTAATCCTCCTGGAAACCATTTTAAAATATGGAATCATAGAGTCATAGAATGGTTTGGGTTGGAAGGGACCTTAAAGATCATCTAGGTCCAAACCCTTTCCATGGGCAGGGACACCCTCCACTAGACCACGTTGCCCAAAGCCCCATCTAACTTGTCCTTCAACACTGCCAGGGAGCCAGGGGCAGCCACAGCTTCTCTGGGCAACCTGGGCCAGGGCCTCAGCACCCTCACAGGGAAGGATTTCTTCCTAACTTCTAATCTAAATCTTCCCTCCTGCAGCTTAAACCCATTACCCCTTGTCCTGTCACTACACCCCCTGATAAATAATCCCTCACCATCTTTCCTGTAGGCCCATTCAGGTACTTGAAAGCCTCAATTAGATCTCCCCGGACCCGCCTTTTCTCCAGGCTGAACAACCCCAACTCTCTCAGCCTGTCCTCACAGGAGAGGTGCTCCAGCCCTCTGATCAGCTTCGTGGCCCTCTATGAAGGAAAAGAAGGTGATTGGAAGAAGTGAGCATGGATTTATGAAGGGAAATCATGCCTGACCAACCTGTTAGCTTTCTACAATGAGATGGCTGGCTTGGTGGACGAGGAGAGAGCAATAGGTGATGATTATCTCAACTTTAGTAAGGTCCTTTCCAACCTCAGTGATTCTATGATTCAGGGATTCACAGTGCAGGTGAAGTGAAGCTTCTGGGAGATTCTGTATCAAGTCATATCTTTGAGGAAAGAGGAAAAGATGTCTGATACGACTTTTCTGCAAAACTGAAATGGAAGTGGAAAACTTTAAAGCTTTCCACAATTTGAGAACTATTTGCAAAAACAGACAACCTTTTGCAGGATGTCACTGAAGATTTTGTTATGACCAGTCTTCATAGATCTCCACCTGAAAACTCTAGCTTGCTTTACGATATACCTAATTACACACAGCATACGTTTGGGTGCAGATCAAAGTCTAGCTTGAGGCACAGTCACAGCAGGCAGCTGCCATGGGCAGTGAAACAGCCAAGGCTCTGCAGCTTACTTCTCTTACACCAGTGCCCTGGAGTATCTGCCTGGCAGCTGCTGTTGCTGCCCCCGAGACAGGAGTTATAGCAGATCGGAAAGTGCTTTTCTAGTGAGATGGTCCTTCAAGAAATCTCTGCCTTCACCCTTCTGCTTCCCTGACAGCAGCAAGAGCACAAGCCTAATTCCCCAAAGCTTTTCTCTCTTCTACTTCTCCCCTTTTCTGCTGTTTTCTCCCACTTTTCCCTTCCTGCATCAAGCCCAGACCACTGGGGAGCCTTCAGCTGGTTTCGGAGGAAAGGCAGCTCTTCTCTGCTGCTATACATCAACACGACTCTGGCTGAAATATCCAGACACTGCCTTAAGTCCAGTTCTGTTGCTGCTGTTTTAAGGAAGACGGCAAATATT
Source organism: Balearica regulorum gibbericeps (assembly GCF_011004875.1). Classification (NCBI taxonomy): domain Eukaryota; kingdom Metazoa; phylum Chordata; class Aves; order Gruiformes; family Gruidae; genus Balearica; species Balearica regulorum. The sequence goes on along the minus strand of NC_046187.1, from coordinate 76,906,709 downwards.
TTCTCTCACCTAGGTTTTAATTCCAGTCCATCTTAAATTCTAACTATTGGAAGAAATTTTAACTAGCAGGTTCCAGAATAAAGAAGATTTTGAGATTTCCCAGAAAACCCGCATGCCATCCTTTGACATTTCCAGTAGCAATTGTGCTATCTATGGGATATCTTTTTACCATGTGACTGTAACACAGTGTGAATGTGTATATTTTACATTTTAAAAAGCACCCACCCAAACCCTTTCTTTCCTGTTTCCTAGGAAACAGCCACCCAATCCCTTTCAGTTAAATAGTGAACAGCTTAGTTTCTATTATGCTGTTCATTACTTCAGAAAGCTAAAATGTTCATGACAATTCAAATAGCCCTCCACGGAAGAATTATATCACTTTCAGAAAACAATACATTAACAAGTATAATGACAATTGCCTTTTTCAGAAAGAAAATGGCTTTTTTTTTTTTTATGCTTTCACCAACTCAGGAGTAGAACTGTCCAGAACATTTTCAGCAAAACATGTTGATCTATCAAATCTAACATATTTCATTGGGTTCTGTTAGCTTTGATGACATTTTTAGGGGATAAGATACAAAGGAGACTTCCAATGCTTCGTGGTCTTTTGCTTCATGACAACGGTTATTGTACTGGATACAAAGTCATCAGGGATGAATCTGACTAATATGGGTTTTCACCCAACATTTTCAGCGGAAGATCTAACCTCAAATTACAGTCTATGCATCCACAGACAAAAGAAGATTCAGGAAAAAAAAAAGAAAAAAAAACACCAAACCAAAACCAAAAAACAAAACCATAACATCCAGATCTATCCTCCTGCTGAGAATTTTTTCTTTTCCCTCCGGCAAAAAATGCTCATCATGCGCCAGCATGACTTGCCAATCATAGGTACCATGAAAAAAGGGAAGACTAGTAACTCAAATTTGAACAACAATGAGATGTTCAATTCATATTTGGCTGCATTCCTTTCTAAGTTTTTGGCTGGCTTGAAACCTATTCCATTTTGATGAGTCATCATCTCTTTAAGTAGGAGAGCCTCGGTCAGCATTGCTGCTACTCCCAAATACAGCATCTCCCGCTGAAAACACAGCTTCTCTTTGCCCTGTTTACTTGCTTTAGCTTGGTGCTATTTCTCCCTTAAATATTTTGTGGTCACATAAAATTGTCAGTGCTCCATGACTTCAAGTAGATGAAGTTAACACGCTGTATTTTATAGTGCCCCAGTCCTCCCATTCCCAATTGGGGTATACCCAACATCCAGGAAACACTTTTCTGCACCAAATCAGTAATGAATTTTACATTTATAATGTCTATATAAGAGAAAGAGAAAAAGATAATTACCTTTTCCTCTACTTTCCCATATCAATTCTGAAAGAAATGAAAGTTGCCTATTCTTTTTCTCCATTCTTTTGTCATTGTCTCCTACTGTTTCTTATTTCCGTACTTCTGGTTCAACAATCTGGTTAATCTTGACTTTATTTACCCATACTTGACTTTTTTGTCAGGCTGTCTCCTACACACAGAAAAATACTGTGTGGATTTACCTTCTACTTCTTTAGGGTCCTTATCAAGACTGACTTTTATCACAAAAAGAATTAGCCTGAAGATAGCTGATTCTTTCAGAATGAGACATATCCTCCCACACCCTGTATTGTTGCTAATTTCATTTGCATAGTGATCAGGGAATTGCACAGGCTGTCAGAGTACATGTTGATATCAAAACATTCTGGATAAATAGCAGTCTGGATAAATTGCTAGTGATAATTTAGGTGTTTCGGGTATGTTTTTGTACACTCTTCTGAATAAATAAAAGGGGCCTTCCTGACTGCTTCTGATGAGCTCTCCTCATGGCTGCAAAGGGTTAGAAAAATTTGTAAAGTGAATGATGGCTAAGGGCTGGCAGGGAGACAGTTAATGGGCAGAACTTATGCAGTGTGGAGGGTTAGGGGTTTATATTTTAGGAACAGAGAAAGCTTAACAGTGACAATTCTTTGTGAGTGAGTATACTCACCTACATTTGGAAACATTCACCAGCTGACTCAACAAACCCCTTTAAAAGAAATAAATGGAAAAGTAGCATTACTTCTTTGCTCATCAGTGTCTGCTTTTTTCACTAGACTGTGTCACCTTTTCTATGTTAAATCTTTTTTTTTTTTCTTTCAAGACAAAACGTCACCATTAATAATGATTAGATATCACTTTGCAAAGGTTAGAAACCCAGGCTGGTTGGGAATATAAATGAAATTTCTCCTAGAAAATGCCACTTACTCCATTGGAAATTCATCAGATTAACCCAAGGAAAAAGGGGATTCAGTGTCAGTTAGGCAGGAACAGCAATTATGGAAGCAAAGCCTCTCTGAAGCCAAACAAGTGGTGGTTGTTTTGGCCCTGTGGAAATGAAGGAATATTTTTAGAGAATTCTGGTTTAGTACATTGTGTGTCCATCAACGTACCGAGAAAAATTCATACTGTGCTAACAAAAGACGAAGCAGAAGAATTTGAATGGAGAAATGAAATTAAAAAGAGGAGAGGAGAGGACTGTAGACTCCAAGAGTTTTGGTTATGGTTAGATTAAGTGAAACTACTTAGGTGAACACAGTTTGTTGTGTTCCAGCTAGGAGTGGGATCTTCTCTAGTTTAGAGGGATTAAGTCCATCCTGAGGCCTCATCTATGGAGCAAACCACCATGGGATGCTGAATATAATTTCATTATATAGACCAACAAGAATTGGAAGGAAAAAAACTTATCACAGTTTTCCAGCCAACTGTTTGTTAATTCTCTCATTGTGCAGAGGTCAGATGCCTCTTTGGGTACAGTCCCCAAATAATGTACTACAGGTGAGAAATGATCCACAGGCTGAGTGGTTTCAGAGCTGGCCAGCACTGACAGACTGTGTCTGCCATCAATGCTTTTAGGAATGGTTTTAAAAATCATCAGGAAAAGAGGTCACTTTCTCTCTGACTTTCTCTCTCAGACACATAAATCACCATAACTGCAGAATTTATGTCAATCCAAGATTTTCTTTGTTGAATAGAACCTTGGGAATTAACAGGAGCACTCACAAAGCAAGATGCAAACAATAGGTGGGAGGAAATTAATGAGTGGTTTATCCAAAAGTAATTTATCCTGGAAACCAACCAGGTGAAATGTAGATGGTATCAAAGGGTGTTTAAGGCCCTGACCCACTTTTCAAGGCCCTCAGGGAACAACAGGCTGAAAGATATCTTTTAGAACCCTAAGCCCAGTTTGCTGCTATCACAAGCAACTGTGTCATATAAAACCATTCATCAATTTCTCAAGTTTCATCTTTAGCTGAGGATTATTTATTTCAGATCATTGTTCCCACTAGCAGGCTTTGTAATATTTTCATTTCATCTGACATTTGGAAACTTCCTTCTGTTCACCAGCTTAAAACTATTCCCTGGTGAGCTTGTATCCATTTTGTAAAATTTCAATGTGATCTATTAATTTAAATAAGCTGTACTTTGCTTTTCTTTATAACCTGATGTTTATTCACATCAAATGCAAAAATATCTATGCCACTTGGCTGCTGTTGTGCTTACATCTCTGTCTGGCCAAAATTCAGAATAGTAAAGATAAGCATGTTCTTAAAGCTGAGCTCATGCTTATATGGATTCACCAAGGGCAAATCATGATTGACAAACCTGATTGCCTTCTCTGACAAAGTAACCTGCTCGGATGATGTGGGATGAGCATTGGATGTTGTCTACCTGGATTTCTCCAAGGTTTTTGGTACGTTCCCCACAGCCTCCTTCTAGAGAAACTGATGCGTTTTGATCGGGACAAGTGGTCTGTGCAGTGGGTGGGGAACTGGCTGACAGGCCGCACCCAGAGGGTGCTGGTAAATAGCTCTTTTTCAAACTGGCAACCTGTCATGAGTTGGGTCCTCCGGGGATCGATATGGGGCCCAACACTGTTCAATATCTTCATAGGTGATCTGGATGATGGGATCAAGTGCACCCTGATGAAGTTTGCAGATGATACCAAACTGAGTGGCGAAGTAGACACTTCGGAAGGGAGAGCCACCCTACAGGAAGACCTGGATAGGATGGAAAAGTGGGCTAACAAGAACCTCATGAAGTTCAGCAAGGACAAGTGTAAGGTCTTGCACATGGGAAAATATAATCCAGGAGCACAGCACAGACTGGGCTCTACCTGGCTGGAGAGCCTCTTTGGAAAGAGACTTGGGGGTCCTGGTGGAGAACAAGCCCAATATGAGTGCACAGTGTGCTGCGGCAGCGAAGAAAGCCAACAAGATGCTGGGCTACATCAACAAGGGCATCACCAGCAGAGATAAAGAAGTCATTATCCCACTCTACTCAGTGCTTGTCAGGTCACACCTGGAATAATGTGTTCAGTTTTGGTCCCCAATATACAAAAAAGATGTGGATAGGCTGGAGAGGGTTCAGAGGAGGGCCACCAGGATGATCAAAGGACTGGGAAGCTTGCCATGTAAGGAAAAGCTGAAAGAGAGAGAATTGGGTTTGTTCAGCCTTGAGAAAAGAAGGCTAAGGGTACACCTCATCACTGTGTTCCAGTACTTAAAGGGTGGCTACAAAGAAGATGGAGACTCCCTTTTTACAAAGAGTCACCTGGGAAAGATGAGGGGTAATGTGTGCAAGTTACATCTGGGGATATTCTGATTGGACACAAGAGAAAAATTTTTCACAATGAGAACAATCAGCCATTGGAATAACCTCCCCAACACAGGACACTTTTAAGATTCAGCTGGACGGGGTGCTTAGCCATCTTGTCTAGGTGCTGCTTTTGTACAGACAGAGCTTTTACGGAAAAAGTTTGGACCAGTTGATCCTTGAGGTCCCTTCCAACCTGATATTCTATGATTCTATGCTTTCAAAAGTGAAGGCCTTACCTTTCTAATAGCAAATTAAAAAGTTACCAGAATCGCTACTGACTTCTGTGTCTACCATGTTGTGTTGGAATAAGGTTATCTCTGTGTATTAATTCAGTGGCACAAGGGAAATGGATTTGTAAGCAATTTGACCCATACAAAAACAAACAAAACTGTCACATACCAATTAAAATAAATGTTACGAGTTTCCTGCTGCAATTATTTCAGGTGCTTTGTTTCCATATGTGAACTCAACTACTAATCAGCCACTCATTAATCTTAACTATCTCTGTATGGCATCTCCATGCATCTTAAACAGATGAATAAACAAGCTAAATTGAAATGTAATAGATTTAGGTTATCTGTTTCTTGTAAAATTAAATAAAATTAAATCTAGTGTGCCAGTTTACACACGTGGATATAAATGAGTATAAAGGGCAAGAAGCTCACATGAAACTATTGGAGCTAAACCCACTCAATAGCTGTCCAAATTCTGAATATGATTAAGTTTACAAATTGCCCGTGCTTGTTAGTCAGGTCCAATATCTCTACAATTGCTGGCGAAGCCATGAAAGATGAACTTTTGCTCTGAATGGAAGAGGATGGTGCAAATGTTTGAAGACTTTAAATTTCTCTTAGAGCTCAGCAACTCTTGCTCTATCTGCTTCTTGACTTTGGCATCAGCAAAGTCCACCTGTAGATCTGGAGTGCCTTCACCTCATCAGGTCTACTTGTAGCCCCTGGGTGCAGACCTGCAGAGCTCTCCATTAGACCTTGGGACAACAGCAAAGCAAAGTGCAAAATCAATCACGTCCCTGCTCCCTCTTGTGGTAGCAGCGCTGCAGTTGATAAGGGGAAAAAGCAGAATACAATGGTGGAGCAGCAGCAGCCATTTAACCGGGTTTCTTTATCTGTAAAGGCCATGATGCACAGTTTCCTGAACCTTTGCTTCTCTGGTGTCTTAGGCTGGAACTGCTGGGTTGTTTTTGTTCTCTGCTCTCTCTTCTATACACATTCGTGTGTCCCAGGGTTACAAGCTGTTCAGCAATGTGTTTTGTAAAATTAGCTGTGAGTCACAGGGGCATGACAGCACTGGCAATCGAAGGAGTGTATTCAAGACAAGAAGCAAATACAGCTGTAAAGTATAGCCAGTGGGAGAAAATCAAGAAGGAGAAATTATGTTGGTTTGAAATGAGGAAAAAAAATGTGCATTTAAAATTAGAAATGTGAATTAGAAAATCCATCTGGACTTAAATCTCTGGAAGTTTAAGCACAGGTGTTCCTTTTTACAGCAAAACTTTACAGAACTGTTGTACAATCTTCACGGAGACTTAATCGACGGAGGGCTTCTTTCTCCTCCCTCGTGATGCGGGATGACAGCCTGCCATCCAGGTGTAAGTACAGAGGAAATGTTTCCCCTTCCACCGCTGCCAGCTACTATCCTTACACATTCACTCTTCATATACGCTGCCGTACATACTGGCTCTGCACTTCATTTGGATTAAATCGTATCAGCTGGTTATAGAGAGAAGCCAGCCTGGCCATTCACAAAGCTAGCAGGGACCGAAATGATCGTCTCATCCAGCTTCCTAATTGTAGCTGTCAATCTTCCATGTGGCATGCATTATAAACAAACCACCTGGAAACTCACTTGGAAAGAAAAAAGACATTAAAATTCAAATGCAATCCCCTTGAGGGAGGATATCAAAAGGATTTAAATTATATCCAGTTTAGATTATAACTTTTGATACAGTACCTTTGGGAAATATATGTAAACGTGTTAATATTTTAAAAGTTAAATAAGGTACATTGTATTGCTTGAAACTATAAAAAAACCCAAACCACCTGTGGTAACAGTCCGTATTTTTTAACACTTGCTTATTACTTGCATAATGTACAAAATGAATTGTTCAAAGTATCTAACATGACCGGCCTCGTGATAATTAAACAAGGGTTTAGAAATGAAACTGCAGGATGCCGGTTTGGTGAGTAAATTGGTTTGCAGTTTTTGAAGAAATGGATGCAAAAAACCGCAGATGAATCCAGTAAAGAGAGTGAAAAATGTTTATCTTTCTAGAAGAAAGGAAGAAAATAAGTCACCATTAATAATCTGATTAGCTCGAACACTATAACACAGAGCTGTTCTGACCTGTCCTCTGCAGAAGCGCTGCATCACTGAGGTGAGAGAGAGTGAGGAAGTGGTTTTCTGATTGAATTAAAGAAAATTGCATCAGTATTATAGTGGCAAAACACTTAAGGCAAATGATTTTAGAATTTTCTAATGCATTCAATTTTCTCTGACACACAGGATCAGATTGCCTTTTTCATTAAATATGGCAGACAAAAATGTTTTTAGCTAGAGTATTTACACATTTTGGGTAGCTTTTCTCCCTGTCATTTGAGTACACATATCATCTATCTCAGGCTCTGATTATTCGAGGCCACATTTTAAAGGCAATAGTCTACAGTACAGAAGGGTTTTGCAATGCTTGAGTCCATAAGTCCCAGCCAGAAAACCTAGCCTCTCTGATGTCAAGGGAAAGAGTTTCTAAAGGAAATCTTCTAATTTTTGTAGCCTCAGATTAATGCTACTGTCCTGGAGCCAGCAAGACTCATACTGTTCACTTCAGTAAGAGCAAAGCTACAGCAGCTTTAGCTATGCCTACACTTTCTTTTCACTCCAGACTATGCCGGATGACCGTGCAGCCAGCAAATCTACCAAGTGCCGACCTCATGAAACTCCGTTGGCCTGGCTACATTTCGATGCTTAGTCCCCTGATGTCACAGGCATAGGTAGATGGCATATTGCTGGGCACAGCCAGCCCCACACGTGGCAGCTCAGTTTCCAAGCTGTCCATGGAGACCTGTTGAGGCAGGATGGTGAGGAACCAGCAGAGCACAATCATGGGCACATCCCAGAGACTGTGCAGGCACAGTTTAATAGAGCTAAAAATGGAGCCCCTGTTTGTTTCTCCAACAAACAGCATATGGATCCGTGTCTTTTGATTAGCAGTTGTTCCTCATCTGTGAATACAGTGGGGTTTGCCTGGCAACTTCTTCAAAGGAAAAACATGTACTTATATGTTTACTTTTTGCCACTGGAAAAAGTAAATATTTTATGGATATCTTTTTAATGTATTAAATTTGACCTAAAAAATTCCATTTCTTCTTTTTATTCTCTTCCCTTTTCTTCTTCTGCGTTCTATAAATACTGGTAAAAACCCTAAACCTCTCAAATAAATACAATGTCATCTGGGGAAAAGGGATTTATCATTATTATGCTGCAATCCTACCTATCTAACAAAAGAATTTAACAGAGAAGGGTGTATAACTCTTTCCATCTGATTTTATATTATTTCCAGGATCACAGACCTCTTTAAAATTATTTAGGCTTTCTTGTGTAACCTCCTCCTCCCATCATATTTCAAGGGGAGCGAAGAGGATAATTCAGTGTGGATCCCAAACTGAGTCAAAGGCACTTGCTAAGTTAAATGGAAATTACATAAGAAGTAGATTTATTAGACAAGAGTCACGTTAAGAATAACAAATATATTAAATTGTACAACTTGGTTTCAGACCATTTTAAAAGGACCCCAGTCCAACCCTTTAAGTGCATGGAGAATAATACACATTTCACATTGAATTGGTGATGTTACTGCAAGTGAAAATCAAGGTGGAAGAAAAGTTTTCCACTGAGTCTCATGTTAACTTGAACATTAAAGAAAAAAATTCAACCAGACTGAAAGAAATTGTCAGAAATTGTCATAGCTTTTACCTTAGGTGAAGGATAAGTACAGTCTTGTACAAATTCTCCTCCCTAGCACTTGATAAATAATTAGAAACATTCTGGAGGTATTCAAGGAATGTCATTTGCACGGACCATTGGGATCATGCACCATTTCTGTTTAACAGAAACTTTATCTCTAAACGATCCCTTAAATCAGAGCATTCAGAACTATAGGGCATGACTTAATAGATAACAGATTACTTACCCAGCTTCTACTATATAACCCAAAATCTCAAAAATCTATGTCAGTATTTGGTCTAAGAGTAAATACACAGAATGCAGGTAGAAAATCTGCTGAAAACAGTCAAAGAAAGTGTATTATGGATTAGGTTTTGCTTTACTTCTAGACAGAAATTACTTTTTAACAGCATTGGGAACACCCTGAGGATTCCTAAGGTTTTGCAGAATTATAATTGACTTTTAAGGCTTTAACTAAGACTTCTTAGCTAAAGAAACAAGGGGGTTTGTGGATTTTTTTTTCTACATTTACATTGAAACAAAATTGTGCTATTAGACAATTCTAAAAAAAGGAAAAAAGTATTTCTTGAAAAAAAGTACAAACATGAGGTGTGAAAGGAAAAGCTTAAAAAAATCAAACTCTTCCTTTTCCTTTTGAATCTTTTAAAGTGAGTAAAATATATTTCTCAGTTTTCTCTAATCAGGAGATGGTAGAGATAACAGAAAACTCTGTGGTGTGTGGTTCTCCTGTGGTACTTCTGGTCTTATCAGCAATGTTTACTTACTCACCACAGAGTTAACCTTAACATTGGCTCAGAAAAAAATGAGTCATGATTGAAATCAGAAGTATTTTCTGTGCTGAAAAGGACCGAGACCTTTACAATGACATTTAACCAAGTTGCTTTAATGTTGACAAATGTAAATCTCCATAAGTTGGTCTGAAAAACAGTAACAACAAATAACTTTTTAAAAGTTAACTGTTAGTCTAAAGCCTTTGAAGCTTCAAATTGGTTGTCTGATGTGCGGTCATACCATATATCAGTTCTGTGGTGTATGACAGCACTTCTACAGCCTATGTATGACAGGTTGGAAATTTGTGGAATTCTGGAAATGGAAAGAAAGTAAAAGATTTTCATTTTGAAGGGATTGCTTTGGTTCATTTCACTGTCTATTACTGGATACCAGCAACCATGGAAGAAAGCATACTATACCCCTTTGGTTCTTGGACTGGCTATTAAAATTGCCTTTAGCCAAGCGAAACGTTCACAAGATACTGTTTTTTCCAGCCCCTCCCAGACCATCTCCCTGCCAAGAAGTGAGTGCAGACACCATTGGTTTTTATCACATTTTGGAAGTGCTGTAACCGCTCAATCTGTTTGCCGTACCACTCCAGAAATACTGGCCTACTGTCCCTGACACCAAGCTAAGCCACAGCTAACAACAAAAAATCTCATTTTAGAAAATGTTGATTTCCTAGGCCCTCTAGAGGGCCAAAAGGAAATTCTTTCATCTCTGGGTACTTTCTCCTCTTTAGCTGTCCTTTCTATTACCTTCTTAACCAATCTGAACAGCCAAGATCAGTTTTCCAAGCAGCTATGAGGGTAAGATACCGATGGGTAAATTTGGGAGCTCTTTTGTGAGTTTTCACCACGGCTAATTGTAGGATGTGTAATGTCCTTGACCTAGTAATATTTACATAAATATTTACATAAATTAAGATGAAAAAGATACTGCTAGATCATCCAGCCACAGGAAAGTATGTTTCATCAGGAGTTTTTTATTTCAAAGCAAGATTATATGTATAAATAATAATAAAGTGTCAAATCCAGGGAAATCAACTGGACTTCCGTTAAACCTGGATCAGTTCTAAACCAAATAAGAATAAGAAATAGCAAGGATCCATTGACCTTCTTCTCCAGACAAACTTTATGTCAGCAGGCAACACATTTTATCATGCACTATAAACAGCAAGAAAGATTCACTGTCAATATGATCCTGGTTCATACTGTAATCAACTAAGCTCACATTTTGTATATATTTATGTGTTTTTCAGACTGTATGTCATCTTTTAAGAACAAAAGTCACTTCTTGTGTGTTTCAAGAGTTAAAATAAAAGAATGTTTCATTAGTGAAAAAGCAATAAGTATGTTACATACAATATCGATGTTTTTATTCCTTGCATCCCAAAAAGAGATTAAAAGCTGCAATACACATAAATGACATCATAACATGAAATTTTCTTGAACTACCAAAAATGTTCCTAGAGAATGTTGGCATAAGCATTTCAGTGTGTGATGTGTACTCATTTACATAAATAAGTAATCTCAAACAAATTGGTGATATGCATTTACTAACATTTATGTTCATGTGCAGGAGCTAGCAACAACCCATTTTCCTTTTAAAATATTATTGACTCTATCATCCCATTTTGAAGAGGGCCAGCAAATGGATCATTTCTTTATGAGGTGATTTTTCTCATGCAAAGCACAAGATTTAGATGTGTTAGCTCTGTCACTTAGGCCGTCCAGAGAATTTCCAGTGGTAGTTATCAAGACTTTTCCATAAATAACAGTATCATTAGCAGCCAGCATGTGTGGAAGTTAAGAATCAGACAGAGAAAGTGAAAGATAGTTTGGGTAGATTCAGACTAGATATAAGGAAGAAATTTTTTTATGATGAAGGTGGTGAAACACTGGAACAGGTTGCCCAGAGAGGTGGTAGATGACCCATCCCTGGGAACATTCAAGGTCAGGTTGGATGGGGTTCTGAACCACCTGATCTAGGTGAAGATATCCCTGGTTATGGCAGGGGGCTTAGACTAGATGACCTTCAAAGTTCCATTCCAACCCAAACCCTTCTGTGACTCTGTGATCTTTCATAGGGTTTGAGTTGGAAGGTACCTTAAAGATCATGTAGTTCCATCCAACCTGGCCTTAAACACTTCCAGGGAGGGGGCATCCGCAGCTTCTCTGGGCAACCTGGGCCAGTGCCTCACGACCCTCACAGGGAAGAATTTCTTCCTAATATCTCATCTAAATCTACCCTTCTTCGGCTTAAACCCATTACCCCTTGTCCTGTCACTACATGTCCTTGTAACCAGTCCCTCTCCAGCTCTCTTGTAGGCTCCTTTTGGTACCAGAAGGCTGCTATAAGATCTCCCTGGAGCCTTCTCTTCTGCAGGCTGAACAACCCCAACTGTCTCATCCTGTCTTCATAAGAGAGGTGCTCCAGCCCTCTGATCAGCTTCGTGGCCTCCTCTGGACTCGCTCCAACAGCTCCATGTCTCTCCTATACTGGAGCCCCCAGAGCTGGATGCAGTACTCCAGGTGGGGTCTCACCAGAGCGGAGTAGAGGGGCAGGATCCCCTCCCTTGACCTGCTGGTCAGCTGGTCATGCCTTTTTTGATGCAGCCAGGACATGGTTTCTGGGCTGCAAGCGCACATTGCTGGCTCATGTTGAGCTTCTCATCAACCAACACCTGCTACTCCTTCTTCTCAGGGCTGCTCTCAATGCACAAGATGATAATATGAGGTCCATCCATCAAATCCATGTCTGTCCAATTTATAGATAAGGATGTCATGCAGAACAGTGTCAAATGCTTTGCACAAGTCCAAAGATGAATCATTAGACAAGCAGTCCATGTCTAGATCTTCGTCTGCAAGCCCATGATATTTTAATCCACACAGCTATAGATTTATGAGGATAAATAAAAACATCAGAGCACCTTCTTTCCTTTCTCCCTCTTTTCTCTATCTCCACGCATCAGGACTGCCAAATATATTATGCACATTCTTGGTTGCAAGATACAGTGCTGCATCGGTGCAGACCCTTTTTCAAACCACCTGTTAGCTGAATACAGTCCCTCTGGCAGACTGACAAACCCAGCTAATCTAGGTGCTGTCATGACTGTTATTTCAAAGGTGTTCCCAACAAAAGCACACTCCATTGTAGTCTCTAAAAAAACCTGGAGCTCAGCAGGGTATTTGCTCAATTTTTCAGTCAATTTTGCTATACGGACTGAGTCTGTACTAGTAGGAATATAGCCATGGTAGTGTTTACTGAAAGTACTGGCACAGAACTGTCAGGGTAGACCAGGATCTGTCTAGATGACACAGTGAAATACTGTATAAACACATTCACGGTAGCTCTGAAGAAGCTAATTTAGGTGACAGAGGCAACATCACCTGTGTTACAGTGATCCTGTCTAATATATCTTGATCCTCTATTTCAAGTTTGCCAGGGTTTACGCTGTATTGATCTTTTTAGTGAATGATTGATCTGCTCTTCTGTGCAAATTCATGGTATCACTTCACTTTTGCATTCAAATCAGCTTTTCTAAACCCTGCTCCCCTCACCTGTCATTTTTCCTTCTATTTGCTTTTGAGCGCATTCTTAGAACTCTACCCAGAATATTTGGTTACCACCAGGTACTGCCAGATGGCATCAGAATTTTATTCTTTTACTTTTAATTCTGTTTAGATCATTAGTTTACTTAACTAATATTTCTTGGCAAATTTTTCATATATATAGGTTTAGTTCATAGAAAATTTTATATTTTAATTTTAACCCTTTTTTAGCCAGAAATATTTGAAAACTAAGACAAATAACAGTGTTTTGTGACCCAGTGAATCACTACATTTTGTTATGTGGTACTGTTTTAAACACGCTCACTGAACAGAATTAATAATGCTTGACTGTTGACCTATTTCAAGTGAATAATATCTTTTATTCAATTAAAAGTGAATAGTTCCCTAGATGATAACATTGTTCATCATCTTCTATTGAATCCAGGGCTATTTTTCTGAAATTGAAAGTCCTCCTCATATTCTAATTACAGTTTAGCAAACTTCAGGGTTTTTATTCTAATATTCTGAAAACTCACTTTTAGAAATATAATTTTTAAGCATTATTAATACACATTTTTTATTCTGTAGAACACGAATGCTATTTCTATGGGTTATCACCTTTCTCTTATAGTTTATTTCTGAGAGAGATTATTGTAGGCGTTCAGGTTTTTATATATTATTTCCCTGTTTCAAATTGGAATTTTTTTTGTTATTTTTGGGTTGCTTTCCCTGATATACAAGAAAAAATAACATGTTAACATAATGCAAGAAAGTCTTATTTGTTGCTCCCCTAAATAACAATAATCAGTAATTTCATCTCTTAATTTGATTTTATTTACTGATTGTATTTGTAATTACTCTTAACTAATAATTTCACTTAATTCCCCTCATTTACTTGGCAGTGTTAGGTTAACAGTTGGATTTGATGATCTTAAAGATATTTTCCAATGTAAATGATTCTGTGATTCTATGATTTGCAATATTGGAAAGTGTCTTGGTACAGTATTAATGGTATCCCACATCATGAAAGGCATTACTGGATAGGCATTAACTTTGATGATGTAACTTTATACTCCATATCAGGACTCTGTCACCACTTTCTTAATAAAAAAAAAGTCCCTGCTTCCAGTTCCTGATATTCTTCACAAAGGAGGGAGAATTCATACGATGACAAGGTGGGCAATATCGACCTGTTACTATTAAATTCCATTTGACGTAATGTCATTTTATGAAAGGGTAGAGCTCATCAGTCCATCAGGTCCTTTCATGCACCCGCTTGCTCTATTGTACATAGCAGAAGCAACCTTCCACATGTCAGAAATGCTTCTAATATCAGTGTCAGTTGTCTGGTGACAGAATAAATATCAGCCCAGTGAAAGGGGAAGGACAGCGAGCCACAGAGTCCAGCAGTCCCTCTATTTTAGACAGTGGTAAAAAGCAGCAAATGTTGCAAAGAGCAGTGGAAAGAAGATTTAGTCAAGGAACTACTCAGCTGGAAATAAGAATGGTTCCTTAACACTTCACTACTCATTGCTACCTCCTAGGATGTTGGTACCGGTGGTGGCCAAGATCAGCTGAAGTAGCCCTTAGCCTTTGGATATTAGCAGTTTCCCAAATTGTTTCTAGGATCTGTTAGAATTTGAAGTATTTCTAAAACCATTTCTTATCGCTGTGGTCTCCTTGCTACCTAGAAGCTAGAAGAGCAGCAGTCTAAGATGAGTAACAGCCATCTTTGATCCTGAACATTTCCAAAGTATAACGGGTGCAAAGCAGCTGTTTCCTGAGTATTTGCCTTTCTAAAAAATAGCAGTAATAATGTATCCCTTTCAAAAATAATTAGCTATTTGGGGAATTGATGGTTTCTATATTTAAGTTGTTAAATCAAATCCATTGTGATTTGCAGAGAGCAGAACATTACACGTTCTGGTAGCTAGATAATAGGATCTGTACACTGGGGACTTTTCTGTCTGTCCCCATGCACAGATGTTCTCATGACAGGAATCACAGAGCGGGGGATAAAAATCATCTGTTTCACAGGAACACCAAGAAATGAATAGGCACAAAGACCTGAAAAACAATGTTCCTAGATCAAGATAATGACTCATTGACAGAACCACATTTGGGGAGAAAAAAAGTGATAACTTGGAGTGTTTCTGTCCAGGGATTAGAGTGTCCTTGGTTCTGTTCCCAGGGCTGACACTAGCCTTCTGGATGACTGTCAGTCACTTCGCAGTCCCAGTTTCCAATTTTACAAATTATTCTAGTTCTTTGTACCACACTCATTGAGATCTGCTGATAAAGTCCTTCTATTCATGGTAATAATTGCAGAGCTCCTATTATCATCTTGTGCATGCGCAAAATTGCCATACCTCACTGAATGACAAGTTTTTTATCTAGCACTGTGTGTAGTAACTTTCCTTGAATGTATTACCACATCTCCCTGTTGATCTACCTCTGTAATTATCTCTCTGTTTAATTCATGATGGCCTAATTATGAAAACTTTTATTTCAGTTTATGAGAAAAAGAGTTGTTTTGTTCTGATGACGGAGATCCTAAATTTCGTTTCTACTTTTAATTTCAATATTTTGAGGGGCATCATGGTTCATTAGAGAGCTTTGTATTAGAGCAATGCCAGTCTTATTTGTTCTGTTTAGATCTTCAGTACCTTTCAAAATCACTACTGAATTGTCTGACAGTCTGGGTCTTGAGATATCTTATTTGTCCTGCTTTTAGCAAGACTAAAACCTAATGATTAGACCAAGAGAATAAAGAGGTAGA
This sequence comes from Balearica regulorum gibbericeps, assembly GCF_011004875.1. Lineage (NCBI taxonomy): Eukaryota > Metazoa > Chordata > Aves > Gruiformes > Gruidae > Balearica > Balearica regulorum. Next base: position 76,890,962 of record NC_046187.1, on the reverse strand, counting down.
CTAGGAATATTACAGACACAGTTTCATACTTCAGAAGTATTCTTTATTGACTTTTCTTCCAGTTTCAGTAAAAATTTGGTTTTTATAAGGTTCTCTTGTGAAGAAGGTAGAGAGTAGTCCTAATGAAAAGTAGGTCAAGTAGCCAACTGATAGAAACTGATTCCTCTAATATTAATAATTGACTGGAAACCACTTTTTAGATTTTCTGTGTGTACATATTTAATAACAGTATTCAGCATGTATAGTCCCCTACTGCAATACAAAATGGACCCACCAAACTTAGCTTGAAACTCTCTTCTTTAGGCACAAATACCAGCAACATGGACATTACCAGGGTTACTTTAAAACAGTGCTCATTTCACTACACTATATTTTCATGACTGTAATGTAAAAATGCTTTCAACCATTTGTAGTGAATGTCACTATCAGCCTCTCTGCTTTAAAGAAAATTAATCAGGAAGTGGGAAAACCATCTGAATAACAGAACCAGACACTAGATATAGAGCAGCAGGTGACAGTGCACTGAGATCTACACATTCTCACTGCAGCAGACATTAGGTTAGTAAAAGAGACTTAATTGCCTCTTCCAGGTGTGGCCAAGCAGTCAAGCATAACATCTGTAACAAAAGAAAATGTTTGATCAACTGATGTTAAATAAGTTTTGTTGTTACAGGATATAGTAATAAAATCCAATGTGGGAGGGGAGAGGCCAGGCAGTGAAATAGGTCAGGGAAGTAATGAAAAGTAGAAGGGAATGAAGATGATTGCAGAGGATCTGCTAATTTAGACAAGAATACAAATTTATCTTGTTTGTGAGATCTGTGTTTGTTACTGGAACTAGTGATGACTTATCTGAAGGACTTCAATAAGCTAGAATAGTGTAATCAACTTTCACTTTAGTAGAGGGCTTCCAAAATTTCTGTCTTATTAATCTTTTGTAAGATTTGGGTATTCCTGGTATGTAATTAAAGATGGAAAAAAAATCTCAATGGTAACAGAAACCTTGACTGATTTATCACCACACACCCTTCTTAGTGCACCAAGAACATCCTAGTACAAGAAAGGCATGAACACAGTGGAGTCCAGCAAAGGGCCACAAAGATTATTAGGGATTGGAGCATCTGTCATTGAGGAGAGGCTGAGAGAGCTGGGACTGCTCAAGCTGGAGAAGAGAAGGCTCAGAGGGATCTTTTCAATGCATATAATTACCTGATGGGAGGAGTAAAGAAGACAGAACAGGCTATCCTCAGTGGTGCTCATTGACGGGATAAGAGGCAATGGGCACAAATTTAAATACGGGAAATTGTGTTTAAACATAAGAAAAAACACTTTTTTTACCATGACGGTGACCGAACACTGGAACAGGTTGATCAGAGATGTGGAGGAGTTTCTAAGCTTGGAGATATTCCAGACCTGACAGGACGTAGTCTTTGGCAGCCTGCTCTAGGTGACACTGCTTAGAGCAGGAGTTTTGGACTAGACGATCTCCAGAGAAGTCTTCCAGCCTCAGCAGTTCTGGGACAACACTGGGTAGGAAGGTAACAACTAGCCTGAAAAATTGCAGGCTTACACATTCACAGTATCTCATGAGGCCCAGCTTGTGTCTACTGAATGACTTCACTCTGGCTTGCTGATGCCAGGGTGCTCCATTTCCAAACAGTGTTCTGTCTCACATGAACAGAAGTAGATTCAAAGGACGTCAGTGGCAAGTAGATACCTTGCTGATAAAGCTCTGAATTATCAAGAGCTTCCCCCATCTAGCTTGTTGCATGTACACTGACATACATTTACTGCATGTATCTTGTGTTTTGTTCCACACACAGAGAGTTTGTTTGACATAACAATTAAAAAAAAAAAAAGTTTCTAGAATCATCAAAAAGTCAAAAGCTAGGTTCACCATATTGAACCATTTCAGCTGAAAAGATCTGGGGTCAGGGAGCTGAAAATGTAAACCATTTCCTTTCTGAATCTCCTTTTTTCTTTTTTTTTTTCTTCTGGATGTTGCTCGACTGAATTGAAGCAAAATAAAATCAAAGAGCAAAATGTCTGTTCAACTCTAACAAGGTCCCAATGTGCTCAGGGTATCTTCTAGTCTTGCCTTCAGCCAGCAGTGCTGAGGCTGGAGACCAACTGGTTATACTGGTTACTGTGGGGGGAACTGCTCTAGAAATAGTGGCAGCAGGAAATGTGAGGGAAAGAGAGATCTCGTGAAAAGTAGCCCTTGACATTAGCAGAATAACATGAGTGCTGACTGCTTGACTCCCACTGCAGTTTATTAAGTGACTGAAAAATGATAAATTGCTTTAGAGATGTGCAGAGTGGATCAGCATGGATCCAGCCCTTTTCATTACACGGAAAGTAATTATGAAATCCCGGACCTCTAGTTTTCTTAAATCAAATGGCTGTTTTGGTGTGGGGGGGAGAGTTGTGTTAAATCAATGTGTACACTGAGGGTAAAATTCATTACACCTCATAGAGTCGATAACCGAGAAGGTTAAAGAAAGACTACTATTGATGAGTGGTTTTAATATACAGATTTACCTTTTTTATACATTTGTATAATTATATAATTTTTTATCTTCCACAGCCTCATTTTTAACTTAAAAGAAGTAGTTAAAGCAATATAATCCTTCCGGCTTTTTTCTTTGCTAGATTCTCTTTTAAATGAATAGATTTTTTTTCTGGAAAATGAGCAGCATGTACAGAAAGTTAAGCTAGGTGTTTACTGTCGGGAATGTGACTAAGGGAAACACAGCTCTACTTTTTATATAAAGTCACCTTAAATGGGAAGGGAAGCCTCTGGATTCTGTAGGAATCTTCAACAAGTAACTAAACCAGGCAGCATCCTGCAGATCTGTCCTCAGAGGTATACTTTCCTATAATCTCCCCGTTTAATGTACTATAGTCAGAAACTATGTATGGCACTGATGTAACAGACAGTTTGAAAGATCCGAACTGTAAAGAAATATCCACATGCAAATCTTACAAGGATGTCATTTCCTTTCTCTTGTTTTGCCCAAGCCTTGCAGGGCTGACTTTTTCAGCGTATCCTATCAGGAAAAGTTGCATAGCTTTAAAGGATTTGCAGAGCATTTGCTCAAAATTTGACATGACTACATTAGATCTGATGATAAACATCACACCCAGACCTTACTTCCATATAGTCAAATAAACAAGACCATAAAGACCATTTGAAATTTCCCCACCTGGCTAACTTCCCTGCATTTGAATTATTGCTATGCACTGTGTTTGCTTTACTTTAGGCAGTCAGTTAAGGATTATATGCATCAGTGCAAGACATTTGAATTTCTTTATATCTACCTAGGGTGGGTGTCGGTACTACAAATCACAGTTGTTCTGCCTGCAGAAAACTGACCCCTAAACTCCTACTGATGAAATGTGTCTGCAGAAAGTGTGTGCAGGACTGCATACCAGTGTGTTTTAATATGCTGTTAAATCCTTTTTCCTCTCCACTAGACAGTTTTCACACAGGTAATTTACTTAAATCAACTTTTGTCCCTCTAGGAAGGGGATTCGTTTATCCAACTGGTGCCTTTGGAAGACAAGTTTTCTGACCTCTGTCCGTAGCTGGTGGAGACACAGGAGCAGCGAGAGAGATTCTCACAGGCTGAATCATCCGATTTGTTTTAACTTGATTGAACAAATATATGAATGTGTTCCTCTCTGAGATGAGGGGACTTAGGGAGGGTCCCCTCAAGGAGGGTCTAATGACCATGTGTAACTCCTTGATAGCCCAAGAAGGTACATTTAGGTGAATCTTGTGTTCTTTTCTGCCTGAGTTGTGGAAGTGCTCAGTATGCACGGCTGCAGCTGGAGGAAATGAGCTGTACTTGGAGCATGGAGAGCGGAGGTTAATCCCGAATCAGCCAAGCAAGATTTATATGGAAAGGTAATAAATATCTCTTATTTTACATGCTCACATCTGGGAAAAAGTGTTCACACAGGCAAACCCCTCTTCACATGTGTGTAGAGAAGTTTGTTTTGTTTTATACTTGTATCACTGCATCTAATACATTGATATGTATTATGATGTTGCTACAGCCTGTAAATTTGTTTTTATTTACACCTTATACCATCAGACTGCAAAGCATCACTATTACTGGCCAGGTGGTATCATTTTCAGCCAAGTTACTCTATCAGAAAGTTCCTGCCCTGCTTATAAAACTACAGAAATACAGATGGAGGACGGGGGATAGTGATCACACAAATGTTCAGTAAAGGGGTGACCAAGTCTGTAATTTAAATCATGGCATAACTTGGTTTCTGTTTTTGTCTTTGTGGCCTTAAGACACTATGTTTCTATTGAATGATTAAAGCTATTTTTTAACAATTAAGAGAGAAAGTCTTTTCTTACAAGTGCTATACTGTAAAATGTGTGACAAAGTGAAGAACCTTAAATACCTGTTTTGGAAGCTGGTTTAATACTTAATCCATTAAATTTGCCTTTTATTTCTAATGCCATAACTATCACACACAGTGCTTCTGATGGAAATGCTGTACACTTCCTTTAAAATTTTTCAAGAGTGCCTATTATTTTATTTTACATAAATAGTTATAGCAGCTTTCAATCCTAAGATACTGGAGGCGCTCAGTTTCAAAGCTACCATCTACCAAACTTAATATTCCATGCTAATGGTTACTCTGAAGCCACTCGACTTTCATGATGATTGAAGTTGAATATGAGAGAGAAATACTTTTTGCTCAAACTAAGTTTCCCTTAAATCCCAAGAACTCAAATCCTGTTTTCCCTTCAATATTCTTTTTGTGCGCTGGGTCCTCTGGTGTACTGTTCTTAATCACACATTACTGTAAATCATAAAGTATATAATTCCCTTCACCCGTCCACCGTTTTTTTATTGGCAAAAGAAAACCCAACTGCATAATATGTTAATGATCAGAGAAGGTAGAGCAGCTATGGGAAATACTCCACTTATTGCCCACAGTGTATTTTGGTTTTGAACTTCATTTGCCTTTAACTGATACAATAGCTTAGTAGTAATCTAATAATGCTGATTACATAAAGAATTGCATAACTCAGATTACAGTGTAATAATATCAGAGCATCTGTTGGATGCCGCAGTTACAGCAAGTGAAAGCAACAGGGTTTCTTGACTTTCTGAAAAATCGTAGGGAAAATGCACAAGAAAGGACTTCCATTTTCTGTGACGTAGCTGTAAAACATGCATGCGTGATGTAGTCCAGCAATTAGATTAAGTTATTGAGAGGAGGACAGTGTCACTCTTTTCTGCTCTTGCCAAAGTCTTTCAAATATAGCTCAACTTTGATCCACCATCAACAAAGAAAATTGCACATTTATGGGGGGATTTGGATGCCTGAATGTTACTGCAATGAGAAGGTGGGGGGATAGCACAGCTGACCACAAGATATGCAATTTGAGGAGCTGCAGTTACAGTGTGGGGATCCCATCACAATGACCACTCATCCCCATGGTGCCTGCTCCTTCTACATGCAAGGATTAGCATGAGGAATTCATCATAAATGCTTTTGCAAAAAGCAAAAAATGGATAAAAGATTTTGTTTGTTAGGCTCTTAACTGGTTACAGCAGTCATTTTATATCTGCTTTTGCCTGCTGTATGCCTAAATATAAACAGTGAAATTGGCATTATTAAAAAAAATCAGTCATCCACATCTTAGTTACATCTATAAATCCGGAGGCAGAGTCCATAGATTCTTCAGTGATTTTCCCCCCTCCCCCCCCCCCCTTTTTTTTTTTTGTTAACCTCTTCTATGGTTGGAAAAACCTGAATGGGTATATGTTTGTAGAAAATGGGCTTCTTGCTCTGCATTAAGCATGCGCACATAGATCTCCATTATGATTTTTAATTTTTATTTCAAGCTTTTCTAAACAAAACAAACTTAAAAAAAACTGTTTCACTTCAGAATATCAAATCAGTATGTTCAGTTTTGGAACCAAAAGGCTATCATGGAGATACCATTCCAGTTTGACAAACATTCATGTAGAATGAAAAGACATGTCTCAAAGGGTTTCTGCTTTTAGAAAAATGTGGTATTTCATTGTAAACATATTTTGATAGTGGAATTTCTCTATGGGCCTCAATCCACGACTGAAAGTTTCCAAATGTGGTAACTTCCACTACAACTACTCAACTGAGAACAAATTAAAAACCTTTCTCATACCTCTAATGAAAACTAAGGATTTTAGGGGCCAGCCCAAAGAAAATGCAAAATGGAATATAAAACTTATTACTTATCCTCACTTCCTTCATCAGGACAAAATACAAGGCAGCTCATCTGCGTCTCTTTCCTGTCTCACATACTTTTCTTGTAGCATTTCCTCTTTTTTTCTGTATTAATCATATTCTACCCACCCACGTTCAAAGCATGTGCTGTGCATTGTGGCAAGTCAATATACGCGGTATTTCAGCAGGCAAGCAGCTCAAGAGCAGGATGTCTTTCTTTTATCATCACTCCCATAAAGGACTTCAATTTTCTCCTTCTGTACTTAATTTTTATGCTGAGATTCACAAAAATTTGTGTGCACAAAGTAGCGTTTCAAATACGGTTTTAGAAGCTGAGGATTAGTACATTACTTAGTTTTGGAGCATTGTGAAGAAGGCATTTTTATATGAGATTTGAAAAATAATTATACAGGTTTCCTGATATTATCTTGTGACCGTTACAACTGTTTGCAATTACTGAAGAATGTTTAGGTATGCTGCTGCCTAAACAGGTATCCTTTATTTTGTGTTCTCATAGTCTGGAAGCCCCCAGAAGAGATCAGTACCCCATTCTGTCAACTGCAATACTGGCACATAATATACCAATATTTTGTCTTTTAAAAGATTAGTACACGGCTGTAGCACAAGAAAACATCTGGTTAAGAGCTCTTGAATCAGTATTTAATCAGCCAAGAAAGGTAATGAGGGAGAGAAAAGAAATATTATTACCTCCATCTTAGATGGGGGTCTAGGAGAAAGAAACTAAGTGCCCACACTTTGCCTGCAGAGTCTCGAGCAGTATTTCAATGTCCCGTGGATCTGAGCAGCACCTCAATTAGAAAACAATCCCTTCTCTGGCTGCGATGAAAGGGTATAGAAAAAGACATTTCTTTCATCAGGATTTTCTGGGACTGATCTGTGAATTTAATTTTTTTGTGGAGAACCTTTTCATTTTAAGTGCCTACACTGGGTTAATGAGCAAAAATTTAAAACATATCCCAGGTAGTCTGAAGCACTAATTTAATGTTGCTGGGTTTGGTTTTAATCTTGGTGGGATTTTTCCCCCTGAAGTGTATTTTATTTGCTTGACAGAAGGAAAGCATAAGTGGGGGTTTTTTATGGTTTTATTACTTCTACTACTTCTTAATAATATTTTCAATTCTAAAAATGAAGAAATTTCTCTGAAAATGAAAAATAATAGCAGAAAATAATGGAATACAAGCAACCTTCTTATTTTTTTTATTTCCTGAAATTATTTAACCAACATTAAATCGTCCTATTTTTTCTGCCACTTAAAAAGCAAAAACATCTTTAAAAAATGCTTGATCTTTTGACAAAATGACCATTAATTATTAAAAAATGACCTCCCCAAAACCTAACTTTACTACAGCAATTTTAAGACTGATGAATTAAAAATATGAGAAAACTTTTATAGCATTTAGTCTGATTTTTTTTTATCTGACTTCATATATCTCACAAACCATACAATCATAGCTTTATTTTTTTTTTTTCACAATGCCTCATGTTTGTCTGAAATACACCTCATCTTCATCTGAAGTAATCAAGAGATATAAATTGAAAATTTTGGTGGTGCATTTCCATTTTTAATCCTTGTCACTATTACAAAATTGTTCCTTATTTATAACCTTATGCCATATTTATAATTTCAATATACAAGATCTAACTTGTAGCTGCTTGTTCCTGTCATGTCTTTGTTTGCTATATTTGAAATTAAGACACGAAAAAATGTAGGGGAAAGCCCTTTCAGAGTTTATTTCCTCTTTATTATGGTATTTAATTATACATCATAATCAACTCACTTCTTGATCTCAAATTAGAAAGCTTAGTGTTTAGCTTTTTGTTTAGCTAAACAAATTGAACTCTAAGACTTTTAATTTAAGAGCTATTTCTTAGTTTTAAGTAATTTTTAGCCTATTTTTTCTACACCTGTATGGATTTTTCAAATTATCAAAACTATGGCAGAAGTCCTGGTTCATGCCTGTGTTACGAGCAGTGTATGCAGAGGAGAAATCAGCTAATAGTTTGGTAATATAGTATATTTCCCAAACCTAATGACAAAATAAGCCATAAATACATCCTAAATAGAGCATAAAAGCTGCTGAAGTTGTACTGGAAAGTACGTTAAGTGGTTTTCACAGATAAAGTGGTATGTGCCCCAGGGTCTGTGCCTGATTACGGTTTATTAATTTAACAATTAATAATAGATGTCCACTTCATCTTACTAAATGGCTTGCATAAATCTCAATTATTAACTTTGAATACAGTAATATATGTACAATGCCAAGAGCAGAGAGATGTGTGTGTAGGTAAGCTAAACTTTTCTGGGTTTTTTTAGTTGTTTTTTTTTTTCTTTTTAAATTCCAAACTTCAGAAGTTTTTCTTGGTACAGAGACAGATCTGTGCTTTTGTTAGACTAAAAGTAAATGCTGTGTTTCTCTGGAAAGCAGGAGAACCTCTGAAGCCGTCTGGTTCAGAGGGCAGGACGGGGTTCTCAGAAACGTTCTACACTGGGCCCATTCTGTTCTGAGTCAAGTCAATATACAGTAACTAGGCAAATGCTGATCCTTTTGGAACAACTGTTTTGTGACATGGAGTCTTTTTTGCATCCATGGAAACAAAAAGACCCTTCAAAAGGCAACAAAAACAGCAGTGCTGCATCAGAGAAAGGATCAGTCTAACCCAGGGCTCTGTTTGTAGAAGTAGCCAACAGCTGATGCCTGCAGAATAATTTTAGAGCAGGGTAAGCAGCTGGGGATGTTTTCTGAAAATATTCTTGCAGCCCTGCAACGATTTGCTTCCCAGAGCTTCCCAAATTAAACTGTTTAAAGGTTTTCATTGTACTGCTTGGAGGTACATGCAGCAGAGCCAACAGGGAACATGTTAAACATGGTGGTATACCGAGAATATAGCTGTCTTCTAAACCTGCATAGGACTTCTGCCCTCAGGGTCTGTTTGGCAACTATGGAGACAAATCTGGATATTGTTGCATGCCAAATATAGCAATAGTTCTGAACAGTAAGGAGAGGAAATATACCCTGTCAAAATCAGGCAAGTCACCCTTTGGTGGTCGTGGCATACAATTATTCCTGCAGCATGTTCCTGATGTATTGGCCATACAACACCAAACTGAGTGAGCAGTCAGTGTCCTGGAGGCTGGGGCTGCTATTCAGGGACACTTCAGAAAGCTGGAGAAATGAGCTCGCAGGGACCTCGTGAAGCTCAATCAGGTAGATATAAAGGCCTGCATCTGGGACAGAATATCTCCTTGCAATGATTAGGCTAGGGTTCAGAAAAGACCTGGGGCTCCTGGTGAAGGACAAGTTGATCAAGATTCAACAGTGTGTGCCTGCAGCAAATAAGACCAGCTGCATCCTGCGCAGTTGGATCCTGTACGCAGGATCCCAGCACGGAATCACTCCAGGGAATTGATCCTTCCCTTCTGCGTGGCATTTATGAGACCACATCTGGAGCTTTGGTCTGGAAGAGTACAGTTTTGGGTTCACAGTACAAAGCAAGTCATTGGCATATGGCACTGAGTGCAGCAAAGGGCTACTACGATTTTTGCCAATGTTGACTGACTTACAGATGTCCAAAGATCCTGGACAAGCAGCTGCTAGGCCTGCGCAGACTGTGTGTGCTATGGTGTTAAATCAATGCCATGTGACTTGCAAGGTTTACACATGGATAGGCAGATCTATACAGAAATGTGGAAGGACTACTTATACTCTTTCTGGCCCATAGAGAACACACAGATGACAGGTCAAGGATAATTATCCATCCATTATTCTAATAATGACCTTTTGAAAGGAAAATGCTTCCACCTTCCAGCATATTTGAAATATTCCTTGTTTCATTCCCAGTCTTTGTGTCAGAGCCCATCAATCGCTGCTGATGGCTCCATCTCCAAGGGAGATCAAATCCAAGGGGTGATGGACTCCTTGCTGTTCACTGCTTCTATAGCTGCTTCCATGGATCCCTTCTAATCCTCCTGATTAGATAACTGTTATGGATCCTGCCAGTTTCCGTGGACTGGAATGTGATGAATGCACAAACCAAGAGCAGATTTTAACTGATCACTGCGATAAAGTACACAGTGGTGCGGTGTACAAAATAGGCAATTCATTGCAGAAACTGCTAATCCTTCTGAAAGGAATGCCACATTTTTAGCATTAGGCCTCATACATTGTTAATGAAGAAGAGAAACAATTAAATGGGTAAAGGGGACTATTAAAACAACACTTAATTCTGACAACTTGATAAAGTATCCCACTATCTAATCAATACAGCTTCTGGGAGTCTAACAGACTTATCGATGTTACCGATGTCTGCATATTTGCTAGTTTTAAGTACCTGTGCTACATCAACAGAATGCCGGGGAGAAGTCTTTTATTGTAAATGAGCTGAGAGAAAGGAGAACTCAGTGGACAGGAAGTTTTCCTTGGGATGGGTTTTTTTGAAAACCATTTTTATCATCCTGCTTTTGTTCCCAGTAAGGTTTTACCTTTTTTTTTTTTTTTGGTCTTGGGAAAAAAAAAAGATAAAAAGATCTGAGTGAAAAATAAAAGGATGATTTAATCTGCAATTTAATCTTTTGTAAGTAAAATGTTACTATTAAGTAAGCAAAACTACTACAAACACAGCTGCCTGTTGGCCACACAGATTATCAGAAGAAAAGTAAGAAGCTGGTGGTATACAATGAAAATCCCATGCTGGTATTCAATGTCCTTCAACACCATCACTATCCATGACAAATCACCTTCCAGTTCTACTTCTTATTTCCACATTACCAAAGACACTGAAGTTTTCCTTTAGTAAAACTGCAAGGTAATTACTCTATCAAGCTGTGTTCAGTTTTATTATATTACATTTGAATCTTCATCAGTTCTGCATTGATGTAGCCAGTTCTGCATTATCGTAGCCAGTCTGTCTGGCAACATGAACAGATAGTATTTTAATGGTAAAAATGTTGTTTGGTATAGGTGAGCAGTGGATACAGTTAATAAAAAAGGAAATGTTGCAAAATTCATTTAAGTCAGCAACAAGACTGAGGTGGACATTACATAAGATTTCACATTTGGTTACATGTGAGATGTGGTGGTGGTGGAGCCACTCTAAGATCTCGGGACAAGCACCATTGTGCTGCTATCTTGGATACAAGTCCAGTGACTTGGGCCATCTGCTGCCAGCATTCTCTACCAGAATGACTCGGCACAAACGGCGGCCAGAATGGAGAACCCTGACCAAAGCCAATCATCTCGAGATCCTATAAATAGCGATGCAAAAGTGAGACCCTTTGATCTCCCCAGGACCACAGCAGGCTGTGTGACCCAGGATCTCCTCTGAGCTGGGACGCCTCTCAGAGTAGATTTTACAAGGATTCAAGATCATCCATCGAAGATTTTGTGAGTCCACAGACCATCTGTTGATGAACACTGGCACATAAAAGTGAGTAATGCATGAAACTCATGAGAAAGGAAATTTCAGTCATAGGTTAACCTCTGTGTGTGTGTGCAACTGGTTCAGAACTAAGTTCTTATTTTGATTGTAACATATTCCATTGAATTGCTCTGTTAAATTGGCTGAAGATTAAGTGCTGTTAATAATTATTCAATCCAATATTGTGATCTATCTCAAAAATATTAATAAATCCTAAACTGCTGCTAAACAAAAGCCCTGTTACAAAATCTCATTCACGACAGATGTTAGGGTAGGAGAGGCACAACAAGCAGACTTTTATGCTTTAGTCTCTTTTTACTCAAGGTCTCTGAAAACAAAGCAGCAGCTCCATTGCTGTAGTAGTGGAAACTATTTGCAGATTCTGCCTTTTCTGGAAAAGCGTAGAAATGATTAAAAAGCTTTTTAGGCAAGATTTTATTACCCTATAAATGGCAGTCATCCAGTTTTAGAATCAACTTTACATGGTATTTGATACTACTGGGATGAGACTGCAATAATCAAGTTCTACACATTTTCATTTTTTCTGAAGACTTTTCCTAAGAAGTCTTAAACTGACTTACAGATCAGAGTTTTTCATTTTGATAATTTTCTAACAGTGTTTTCTGTTTGGCCTCCAAATGTACATGTCAATGTAAATGTTCAGCTTGACAGTGGAGTTAAGAGAAAGAAATAATCTGAGTCTGATCTAAGAATGACATAAGTCATTCTTCAGTTTTCATTAAAAGTGATATTGATGATAGCAAAATAATTTTCACTGAACAACCTCTCCAAACTCTGGTTTCATTGTATCATCTTGCTTATAATCTTATTTTTTCTCACATGGTCATCTGAGCAGATGTTTATATCTGCTAAGGTTTGTTACCCCTCGGTTACATGAGTATTAAAAATCTCTGTCCCATGGGACCTAACAGCATGAGCATCTGTCACACTGTTAATATTTACCCTGCTCCACAGTAGGGAAATTTTCTCAAATTGCCTAAGTATGTTAATAAAGGTAAACCAGGAACAATTATTTCTAGCCTGTACTTAGCTGGACATTTACTTCTGTCCCAGAGCTGAAAAGAGGCTTATGTATGAAAAGATGTGACTTCTCTTTACAAATCTACACATTCTTCGTTTTAATTTCATTGAATGAAAGACTTGCCACAAACAAATTGTGACAGAAGAAATTTTGAAGACACAGAGTCAAATAAAAAATGGTCAAGAATACAACATTTCATGAGAAGTTGCAAACAGATTAAACTGTTGTGTCTCTTGCTAAGAACTAATGGGTTAAATTTGGTAATTGTGAAAATTACAAGTGAATTGTATAAAGCTTTCCAAAAGGAATTTGATACATCTGTTTAACACTGTGAATCAAAAGAAAGTTGACTAATTTGCTTCAGTGCACACCTCTAGTGTACACTTTGATTTTTATGCACACTTAGCAGACTAGGAATAGAAATGGAGAGACATTGCGAAAATGCGAGAAGTCTTGGTGATGCTTAGCATTGAGGTAGAAGGGAGAAAATGCACTAATACAACCCATAAGAGAGCTTGGTTTGATGCTCATCACTAAAATTGCATTCCTGATTAACTTCTACAGGAAAAAATAAATAAATTGTTTCATAAAAGGCAAAAGTCCGAGATTAAAATCATACCCTGGGATTTAAGACACTCTGCGTTGCTATAAAGTTGGAGTCTTGATGTGTAACCCCGGCCAAATGACTGCCAGTGGTGTTCAGTGAGGTGGCTGAGCTGGTCTAACAGAGCCCTGCTGTGGTCCCCTTTCCCTGCCCTTTTCCCATTCCTTCCTTTTGATTACATTCTTCTGCAACTTCCTTTGTAGCAGCTCTGGTATACATCTGACCTTCTGTGGGCCTTTTCAGTTCACTAGCCAGGCAGAAAACTAGGCCACCAAGAAAAAATGAAGAAAAAGGAAAAAAAAAAAAAAGAAATTAAAAAAAAACCATCAGAAATATTTTCCTGCTGGTTTAGTGAGTTCACATTCTGTAGTTTTTAAGAGTTCAAGTTAGCTATGCCTATCTGTTCTGACTTTTGCATATATTGATGTCTAATTTGGGAGTCAAAACCCAGAAGAAAGTTGAAATTAGTAGAATATGGGCATCCAGGCACCTAAGACATGTTTTTAAATGTTCAGCAGTACTATTTTGAACATATAATCTTTTTGCTCTCTTTTACTGTCTGCCTATGGGAAAAGGAGAAAAAGAAATAAAAGCAAGCATTATTTTATTCCAGGTGGCAGGAAACAGGAAGCAGAGAACTTCACCAATTTTGGGAATCAAATTCACAGGTGCGACTTGTGCACGCTTCCTAAGTGGCACACAGCCATAAGGCATGCCAGTTAGACATAATGAGACGGGAATTCCCCATCGTGGGGAAAAAAATGATTGGAAAGGTCAGAGGTAGAACCAAACCCTTGTGGATGTATCCTGCTCAGCAGCCTCCAGCACAGAGGCAAGCAATGGTGTAGAGTCGGGAAGGAATTCTGCAATAGAATCATAATATTGGTGGTTTCAACCCTTGAGCACTGTGATGCCTGCTTTTTCTCCCACGTCTTTTGTGGTCACTGTAAAATTATAAGTATCTATTTGGAGAACATGTGAATGGAAATGCATGCAAGCTGAAAAGGGAAAGAGGAGGAAATGAAGAAAAGGAGTGAAAATGCAGAGTGGAAATATGCTTAATTTGAAGCCAAATACAGGAAGGGAAATAGAAATGTCTTCTGAACACTCATTTTGGTTATAAATATCAGAAAAGACATATCACATGTGTGAGCTTATGGCTTTTAAGCTTGGAAAGATGCCTAGGTTAACTTGGGAGTGGCCTGAGTAAATGTCATTTCCAGCCAGGTGAGGTGAAAAAAGGACGACCCAATATGCTTAGCCTTGAAAGGAACTATCACTTAAAAACACTTTCTCGTGCGGTTCCTGATATGTTAGAAGACATTAGAAGTGTACAGGGTTGGGAAGGCAAGAGAACTAATTTCCAGTGCGGCATTTAACAAGAAATACAAATAGAGAAAACTGGAGATTTGCTAGTAGTCTGCCAGCATATTCCATCGGTGGCTGCATACTCTGGGGTTTCCCTACACATCTGCAGAAAATAAATTAAAGCCTGATATTGGAAAGAACAAGGGTTTTTAACTTAACTGGATGGTTAAAAGTATACATTATTAAACAAACAATTAAAATCTGTTTGACAATACCTATTTTTCATGACCACACGCTGACAAGCATTACATATATCCTGTTTCCTGACTGTGAAATCAATTCTTTTTCCTCTGCACTGACCTTCTGAGTGCCCTGATCTCCCTCGTTCCCCACACACAGGGTTTTCAGGATAATGTATTTTTTAAATGAGTGATTAAATTGAACACTTGTAGGTGCACATTACCTCAAATAATTTATTCAGAAAACATAAAGCTTTATTCTATACCAACTTAAATCTCCCATTCAAACAGAGAAATGTCTATTTGATTGATCACATAGATTTCAAGCATCTTCCAGCTTTGCTCTAAATATGGAAAGTAATAGTGCCTTCAGTGTTTTGCCTTTCCTTTACTGTTCCTTCTGCTTTTGTGATCTAACAAAGTTGGGTCTTAGAGCCTGCAACACAACTTTTTTTCCTTAGTCATAGGTGATGAAATGATTCTCTTAACTTTCCTCACTCATTACATGAGTAGGGTTGCATTTTATATTCAGTTTCATTAACTTCGTCTTTTCCTTTTGCGTTAAACTCCACATATTCAATAAATTCTAGATGTTGGCATGCACATGTGCTCATATATTTTTATTAGTTCCTTCCTATCTCTTACTAGTTAAGGTGGGATTTTGCCCAGATGTTTAGGGGGATTTCTTCTGGGAATTCATCTGACTGAAGGGTCTGCTGGCTTGTAACACTTTCCCTTCTAACCTGCCAGACTGGCAATTGTTCTGAGCTTTGGGAAATGGCCTTTTTCAGGTTCCCAGTACACATGAGACTATTGGGGATGCTATAGCTTATTTACGCTGCCACAACCAGGTAGCACTATCTGGATAGATAAAGGAACTATTTTCTTTTCTGCTAGAAGCTCAAATCAGGTGCTTTCTTTCAAGAATTTATTCCCCAAAGGTAAAATAGAGTTTTATTGTCTATTATGAGGGGAGCTATATCAATTCTCTACAGCTAACCACTTGCTCCAGACCATCTGTTCTTTAGCAAAGTTTCCTTGGCAATACACTTTCCTTTGTTCGGTTTCAGAGCGCTCAGCTGTGCTCTTGTGCCACAGAATCTCTGAGCAAGGAAACATCAAGTCATACACCAGTACCCCACTGGCCATTAAGCCTTTTTGATAATTTCTCTTCTGGAGTCTTGAGTCTGTGTGGCTACATCAAAACTTTTCACCACCACAGGGCCAAAGACATGGGCTTAATTCCAACCCATTAGCTCTCTTAGGAAATGCCTGATAAGGCTACGTGCAAAAGGGGTCAGAGATTACCTCTAACGGGTAGTAAGAGCAAGGCTCCTAGGAGGAGGGGAGTGAGCAGATGTGCCATGTCACTTGTTTTTAGGGAAGAAGAGTAAGTCCTAGCCTATTTTATTGTCTGTGGTTCTGCAGCCATGGATTTTTTCCCAGCTTTCAGTTTTTGTTTCAGTAACTATTATCCCAAACAGAAATTCCTACAGCAGTGCTACCCATGATGTTATAAACAGTGCAGACAGGTTGATCTCTGTAATTTCTGGCTTTGAATTCAAAGCAGTAACCTATGTCTGATCTGAATCCTGAGAGGACATCAAGGTGCTGGAGCGTGTCCAGAGAAGGGCAATGAAGCTGGTGAAGGGTCTGGAGCACAAGTGTGATGAGGAGCAGCTGGGGGAACTGGGGTTGTTCAGCCTGGAGAAAAGGAGGCTGAGGGGAGACCTTATCACTCTCTACAACTACCTGAAAGGAGGTTGTAGCCAGGTGGGGGGTCGGTCTCTTCTCCCAAGTAACAAGTGATAGGACAAGAGTAAATGGCCTCAAGTTGTGCCAGGGGACATTTAGATTGGATATTAGGAAAACATTCTTCACCAAAAGGGTTGTCAAACACTGGAACAGGCTGCCCAGGGAAGTGGTTGAGTCACTATCCCTGGAGGTACTTAAAAGAGGTGTAGATGTGGTGCTTAGGGACATGGTTTAGTGGTGGACTTGGCAGTGTTAGGTTAACAGTTGGATTTGATGATCTTAAAGGTCTTTTGCAACTGAAACAATTCTATGATTCTATGATTCTATGTATATTTCTAATAAAATCATTAACTGGTCAGTTAAAGGCCTGTAATAAAGTAGGAGTCCCTGTAGGTTTTTTCTCTTCCCCTCACGGATGCTTTTTGAAAGCCCATGTCAGACACTTTGACTGAAAAATCAGTTCCCCATAAATAAAATAAAAGACTGCATTAAGTCAAGTAGCTCCCCTGATGGTACTTGCTTCATTAACACTCTTCCCTGGTCTCCAGTAGATGTTCAAGTTCTCCTAAGGGAAAATAAACACCTCTCTAATGTGCTTTTCACCTCTGCATTTTTTTATTTATTTACTAATTTCTGATGAGTCTAAAACATACTATCAAGTTTCAGGAGCTTTTATGTTGCATTTAATTTCTTTCTAAGGTACTCTTCTCTGTTGGATTCTCTGCAACATTGTAAGGGTTTTGTTTTGAGATCAGTAGTTTCTTAGTTAAAATGGTTCCTTCCAGTCAGGCCCTGATAACAAGTGAATGTCGCAAACACCCGTCTTGACATGGACAGGGATGGGCTCATGATGACCAGGGAGTGTTGAACAAGGACGGAGCCTGCGGAGGCAGGATAACATCTTGTGAGACCACTCCTCTATTCCTGAAACATGTAAACAATGACCATCTGTGCTCTGTGCACCATGTGCCTGTGACAGATCACCACGCGCTTGGTCAGCCCTGAAGAGGGGGGCAGTGAGTTCCCCGGACCCCCACAACCCACCGACCCATTTCTAGAACATTTCTGAACATTCCTGAGCACATACCTCGCCCGCTTGGTGATGAGGTGATGACAGACCCCCGCCTATGGGGCAGGCACATCGGGTTATAAAAAGTGGAAACATAAGTTTTCGGCACGCACCCACCACCTGAAGACTACAACTACAAGCAGAGAACGTCGCTGGATCCAAGGGTGGTGATATCTTTTCTCTATCTCTCTTTCTTTCCTTTCTCTCTTTCTTTTCCTCTCTATCACTCTGTCTCTAACTTAATTTTCCGCACATTAGGGTAATATTGGCACACATTTTGCTAAACACTTAGCTTTCATAGTTCTGCTAAATTTTAAGCATTGTTATGACTTTTGCCAAGCCTCTATCTTTTGTAGTTCCACTGAGTTTTAAGTAAATTTATGATTGGTTTGAACCTCTAAAGTAATTGTCGTTACTTCTGATTACGGCACAGAGAATTAAAAAGTTAAGCTCACCCTCACTCCCTGAGTGGGACGGGACACTTCTGCGGTAAAATAAACTGTATCACGAGTCTTTCAAGAAATGAGTAGCAAAGCATGGGTTGTGTTAGTCAAACTCTTACCTGCCCTCTCTGCAAGAGTTGGCACACATTTTTTCCTATTTTCTACTGACCTTTTAAGGAAGACATTTCTATTTCAGTTGTGTTAGCAGCCCGAGGTAGGCAAGGGCCACAGACAGCTTAGAAATTCATTCTGTTAAAAGTTCTACAAACAGATAAAGCATGATAGCAGCTGTACCCATGAACTCACAGTCAAAAAAAAAAAAACCCAAACAAACGCAAAAAACCAGACCAGATGCATCCAACAAAGATGCTGAGTTATTTTAGCACAGCCTAGATGTGTAGGCAATTCATAAGCCATCCAGCAGCAATAATCATAGTTCCTCTCCTGCCTTGTGGGTTTCAGATGACCATTTTCTGTGGACATTATGGCAAAGGTGATTTTAAAGGACTTGAAAGAGTCCTCTACAGAGAGGCTATAAAAATCAGTAACATGAAAACTTTTGCAGCCTGGCCTTAACAGTCATGTACAAATCAAATTCCAGTTTTGGTCAAAGACAATGTGATCAAGTGGAGAACTGGATGGCATTCTGCTTCACTCAAAATGTAAGAAGTGTATTACAAATAGAATTAGGGATGAGTCGCTGTACACATTCTTCCATGGTAAGAAGAAAATAACCCCAGCAAACCCTATTCCCACAGTCCTTTATAGCAGCCATTATTCTGGCATTGTAGATGGATAATTTTCACAACTGAGATGTTAAATGTATGTTTCAATTGCATTACGAAATTTATTTGGAATTTCTTTCATTGTTTTCAGTGTGATTAATAACTGTTTAGGGAACAAGATCCTTCTTCGGTAGTAAACCTGTGGGACTTACTGTAAATGTGGCTAGTTTTCCATACCTGTGAATGCAAATTTCCATGCTATGCATGTGTTTGCATAGGTGCAAGTGTTTTAGCTGCGTGTTTGTTTGCCTGTCTTCTGACACTGTAGATGACCTGAGCTCTGTTTTCCATGTGCTACAGGAACACAGAGGATGTAACACCTTAGCATCCACAGTCAAGGTGTTTATAGCTCAGTCATCCAGAATGGCATTCAGTTGCCTAAAGCTGGATGTCTAATGCTCTATAAGTTGCTCTCAGGACCTACAGAAGAAGGATGACTTTTTGGGCAGTTGAAAGTTTGAGGGGATGCCCAGAGCATAAAAAAGAAGGCACTAGACAGTCATGTGTGGGCAACTAAAACGTGCTCTAAGCAACTCAGTGGAAATCTAGTAAATACAGGCAATAGGGTCTAGAGAGTCTGGTCAATTGATGAAATGCAGTTCACTTCTTTAGGGGGTGTATCGGGTTTGTGTGGCAAGGTTTTGGTAGCGGGGAGGCTGCAGGGGTGGTTTCTCTGAGAAGCTACTTGAAGCTTCCCCCATGTCCAATGGACCCAATGTCAGCTGGTTCCAAAAAAGACCCGCCACTGGCCAAGGCCGAGGCAATCAGCAACGGTGGTAGTGCCTCTGTGATAACACATTTAAAAAGGGGGGAAAAAAACCTGCACAACATCAAGAGCAATTGCAGCCACAGAGGGGAGTAAGAAGATGTGAGAGGAACAACTCTGTAGACACCAAGGTCAGTGAAGGAGAGGGAGGAGGTGCTCCAGGCGCTGGAGCAGAGATTCCCCTGCAGCTCTTGGAGGTCCATGGTGGAGCAGTTATCCACCTGCAGCACATGAAGGACCCTACACCAGAGCAGGTGGATGCCCACACTGGAGCAGGCTCCTGGCAGGACCTGTGGACCCAAGGAGAGAGAAGCCCATGCCAGAGCAGGTTTGCTGGCAGGACTTGTGACCCCGTGGGGGACCCGCGCTGGAGCAGTTTGCTCCTGAAGGACTGCACCCTGTGGGAGGGACCCGCGCTGGAGCAGCTGGTGAAGAACTGCATCCTGTGGGAAGGACTTACAATGGAGAAGTCCATGGAGGACTGTCTCCTGTGGGAGGGACCCCAGGCTGGAGCAGGGAAGAGTGTGAGGAGTCCTCCCCCTGAGGAGGAAGGAGCGGCAGACACACCGTGTGATGAGCTGACCACAACCCCCGTTCCCCGTCCCCCTGTGCCGCTGGGGGGAAGGTAGAGAAAATCACGAATAAAGTTAAGCCCAGGACGAAGGGAGGGATGGGAGAGAATATGTTTTTAAGATTTGGTTTTATTTCTCATTAGTCTACTCTGATTTCATTGGTAATAAATTAAATTAATTTTCCCCAAGTCGAGTCTGTTTTGCCTGTGATGGTAATCGCTGAGTGATCTCCCCGTCCTTATCTCGACCCACGAGCCTTTTGTTATGTCTTCTCTCCCCTGTGCAGCTGAGGATGGACAGTGATGGAGCAGCTTTGGGGGGTACCTGGCCTCCAGCCAGGGTGAACCCACCACAGAGGGACCTGAATAACTCTCTAGTCTCTATTAGCAGCATGTCTAGAGTTTCTGAAACACCTTCCCCAGGCTGACAGACATGTCAAAATATTCCAAGTGGAATATTTTGGGGAACAAAAAGTATCACCAGACACCATTAATTGGTGTAATTGGGGAAATAAATCTGTGCCTCCTTGCTTTACTTAAAAAAATCATCACTGCAACTTCAATTAGCACTTCAACACTCTTTAAAACTATGTTAAGTGAAGTGGCCCAATTTTATTCAGCATAGAAGCAACAATGCCTTCTTTCAGATCGTTCCTTTCATCAAGGACTTCAAAGTACTTAATGAAAACATATTTTTGTTTGTTTACATTACATAATGGATCACAGCACAGAAATGCCTGAGTTTACTGATGCTCAGGCTGATATAGCCACAAAATTCACCTCTTGTTTTGGGCTTATTAGCCCAAATATATTATATCTCTTTCCAGGTTAACCTCAGACTAAGGCTGTCTGTAACCACTCTTGGAAGAAAAAGACGAAGAGATACCAAAATGCTGCAAATAGCAAAAAAGTAGCTTGATAAATAGTTAAATGAAAGATTGTTGAAATTTATAAATTTATTCATGGCAGAGAGTAGGAAAGAATCAAATAGAAAGAATCCTGATATCTGTATCACTTTGACTCATTTGCTACCATTTCATAGTAAGTTTTTCCTTTAAGAATATTTATTTGAGATAGTTCATTATTAATTCGTATATACTGGTAGCAGGTAGGCATATGTCTGGGGGAAAATCCCATATTGCACTTAATTCACTTTTTTTTTTTTTTTTCTCAAGTCTTTTAGTCAGTTTGGTTGGATTCAGCTCACAGATTGAAGATGTATAAATTTAGCTATGCGGAGGCAATCGCTTATAATGTCCCTCACTAAGATATAAAATACAATGAAAATTTTGTAGGGATTCAGTTTCTTACACATCGTTGTCTAATCACGTTTAACATAACATTAACATGGATGAGGAGCCAACCAAGAGTTTATGGGTCAGGATTAAAGGGAGGGCAGGTACAGGTGACAATATAGTGGAAGTCTGCTACAGGCCACCCAGCTAGGAAGGATGAGGGCCTCTATAGACACAGAGGAGCAGACTCATGTTCACAAGCCCTGGGGGGCCTCAACCACCCTGATATCTGTTGGAGGGACAACACAGCAGGACATAAGCAATCCAGGACTTCCTTCTTCAAGTGATAGAGACAATGATGAGACAATGATGAGAGGTGCCATACTGGACCTTGTTCTCACCAAAAAGAGGGGCTGGTGGAGAATGTGAAGATCAAGGGCAGCCTTGGCTGCAGTGACCATGAAATGGTGGAGTTCAGGATCCTTAAGGCAGCAAAGGAAGGCATGCAGCAAGCTTATTAACCTGGACTTCAGGAGAGCAGACTTTGGCCTCTTCAGGGATCCGCTTGATAGACTACCATAGGACGAAGCCCTGGAGGGAAGAGGCGCCCAAGAAAACTGGTTAGTAATCAAGGATCAACTCCTCCAAGGTCAGGAGCAATGCATTCCAGCAAAGAGGAAGTCAGGCAGAAATGCCCAGAGGTCTGCATGGATATCCAAACAAGGAGCTCCTGAACAAACTCAAACAGAAAAAGAAAGCCTACAGAGGGTAGAAGCAAGGGCAGGTAGCCTGGGAGGAATACAGAGAAACAGTCCGAGCAGCCAGGGATCAGGTTAAGAAAGCTAAAGCCCTGATAGAATTAAATCTGTCCAGGGACATCAAAGAAAACAAGAAAAGCTTCTATAGGTATATCCGTGATAAAAGGAAGACTAGGGAAAATGTTGCCCCTTTCTGGAAGGAAGCAGGACATCTGGTTACCCAGGGTATGGAGAAGGCTGAGGTGCTGAACGACTTTTTTGCCTCATTCTTCACTGGCAAGCACTCTAGAAAATGAAGTACAGAATCAGAATTCTGTCAAGTGAATTTACTGTTATTCCCAGGACAAGCTGTCGATCATGCTTCACAGATCAAAAGAAGTTATGAGTTTCATAGAACTGCAAGAACAGTAGTGATAGTGATAGGACAAGGGGTAATTGTCTTAAGCTGAAGGAGGGGAGATTTAGATGAGATATTAGGAAGAAACTCTTCCCTGTCAGGGTGGTGAGGCACTGGAACAGGTTGCCCAGAGAGGTTGTGGATGCCCCATCCCTGGCAGTGTTCAAGGCCAGGTTGGATGGGGCTTTGGGCAACGTGGTCTAGTGGAGGGTGTCCCTGCCCATGGCAGGGGTTTGGAACTAGATGCGTTTTAAGGTCCCTCCCACCCAAACCATTCTATGACTCTATGATTCCCTAGGGTATCCAATGTATCCGCAGAGAACTCACTCATATGACACAGGATCTGTAGGAGATGCTATATTGTGCATTGCTGCAACAAATTCTTCAGCTTTGTAATTAAAGTTACAGGCAATGCCTGATAACCTTATCTCACTGACAACAGAAGTTTGGGTGTGAATCTTGTCCCTTGCAAGTATATATGTGTGTATGAGCACAGGCTTGTCCACACAAGGTGAAGAATGCCTCTTCCACTGGCAGACATTACTGATATTTTACCTAGACATGAATACCCGGATATAAAACTATTACAACAGTAATTTTGCCTTTTTTCTTCCTTGGTTCTCAAAGCCTCTCTGCATTGGGAAATTCAGTGTCATCACCCCCATTTTGTAGCTAAAAAAATGGAGGTGAAAAAGAGCAAGATCATTTGCCCATAATTATTTCCAGCCCTGCCACTGCCACACTGTGCTGAGCACATTGCTTTCCAGTGGACAGCTCAACGGACCTCAATGTCTCCTCTGTTAAAAGAAGACAGATCTGTGTGTTGCAGTGTTTCTGTTTTGTTTTGCTTGCAGTGGGGAGGGCTGAAAAGAGGTTGCCATGTGTGAAAATCCACTTTTTCATTTCAACTTATGTAAAACCTAAGTCTATTTGGATTCAAAGAACGCAACTCTCTTCTTACAGTTTAGGCTGCTGTATCTGAAATGTCACATTCACTATTGGGAACAACAGCACTTCTTACATGAGTGTAAATACCGAGTTATACTTCTGACTTGGAAATTAGCCCTCAACACTCCATGGGATTTATTTTAAGTGACTCAGGCCTCCAAAAACCCTCTGTAAAAAAATATTGCTCTGCTAAAGAAATTTCACTCTTAAGCTTGCTCATTCATATCCCAAAGCCAATATGAAAATGAAATCTGATTATTTTCCCTTTGAATCACATGTAGTCTGATCATTTTCTGCAATAATATAATTCAGAATAAAATAAGGGGTGAGATATAAATTTTCATTGAGCATATTAAATTGAACAATGTGCATACTTGTTTGGTTTTAGATTTCATTACAAGGGAAATTAAATTGCAGAAGACAGCCATTTGAAGTTCTATAGATTTTTTTGCCTCATAAGCTGCACAGAATGTTTGAATGTGTTTGTTCCTTCTTTATATGTTTATATGCATATATTTATATATGTATGCATATGTGCAAACACACACAGATAAGTGTGCTACGATTACGAGAAAAAAGACTCATGCTACTTCACTTGCTGGAAAGATGCACATGTTTAGTTTTTGTGTATTTTTCCCCATGTTTTTAATTTTTACTATTTTTCACTATATTCTAGTCAGATTCATAGGGGTGGTGAGGGGAGGAAAAGGGAGGGAGGAAGGAAATAAATGAAAATATACACTCAGAGCCTTAATTAAGATTTATTTAATCCAGCTACAAAACAGTATTTAGCATCCTGATGGGAGCAGATTGCTTTCACGTTTTATGTAATTTCCCATTTTTAAACGAGAAAAGTGGCACTGTATTAGACCTGAATTATTGCTTGGATGCCGAGACATTTGAGATTTCAAAGCATGTACTTTCTTCAATGGCAGGTTTGCCACAAAGTCACAGCTAACAGCCCAGCAAAGCTTGCCTTTTGCTGCAGAGCTCCCCGTGCTAAGCTCAGAAGAAGAACCTGCAGAAGGGGGACATGGGTTACCAAAGAGAGGTTTCACTTGATGTCTGGATCTTCTTATAGCATGACCTTGAAGTCTCATGGTATGCAATAAAATGTCAAATTGGACTTACTGCTCTGGGCCATATCTTCAAGAAAGCTGACCCATGCAAATAAGTGTCAGATGGTATTTTCTAAAGCACATAGGAGTCTGTCTCCCACTGCAGTGGAAGACACTTAGCTCCCAAATTATTTCCCAAAGTATCCATATTCACCTGTAAATACCTAAACACTTTTGAATATATGGTACTCAGTACCAAGGGAGAACCATAATACATGACCCAAATCACCTACAATACTATGGCTATGACTATACCAGTAAACTAAACTGGAACAAAATGTAGATGTTAGCAGGAGCACGGACCAGACTTTCCAAATGTAGGTGTCCTTCCTTGCATGGTTTTGGCTCATGCCAGGTATTTTGGGGGCAGGCGCGAAAGAGAGTTCAGCCCATGTGGATATGAGCTCTCCTGTGACATTTGTCCTCAGGAATGGAGAATAGCTATGGTCAATGTATTTCTTAGCCTGTGGATTTATTAGCATAGTGTTTATAGGGCTAAATGAGGGACCTGTAGAGTTCTAATATCTTTCCTCCTTCCCTCTTACTCCTAGTAAACCAACCCTTGGCAGATATTTTTGAACTAAATTGCAGATGTTACTATTAACCTTCATTTTTAAATCCCAAGCCAATGACAGAAGTTACAACATATGGAAGAATGTTGATGGAGAAAAAAGGTGTGATATTTAGCCACTGGTTACATCATCATTAGCCCCAAGAGAGAAAAGATACAAACACACACTTCCATGAGTATACACTGGCTCCTTAGTAGAAGTACCCATTAAGCACTTCATTTGTAAAACCTGCACATAGAAACCTCCCAAGCTCCCTGTGTAGGTCAAGCTGGCAATCCCTGCAAACATGTTGGAAAACATGTCTCAAGACAATCTCAGTTACCCAGTTCTGAAGCCTTTCAATGGAAAAAAACACTATTACTAGACTGTACTTTTTCCAGAGAAAGAATTTTCCACTGCCTCTTCCATCCTCACTCTTTATATGTGCCCTCCTCTTAAACCAGGCAGCCTTGATATAAAAGTATATTAACTGGGGAATCTAATAAATTTTTGACAAGGCTCAGTGGGAATAATACCGCCAGTATCAAGGAATAAAATAAGAAACATAAAGATCTGTTTAAAATGCCAAAGAGCTCTAGGTTAAAAATATAAATATAAGGCCTGATCCAAAGTCTTTTGAATTTAATAGAAAGAGTCATGATGAATTCAGTGATTCTGGAATAAGGCCCAGGAAGAGAAAAGCACCACCATGTATTAAGCTACAGTTCTGCACATTTTGAACACAAGACATTTGGGACAAAAAAAGTCTGGATGCCTTTGGGGCTCCACAGAGAAGTGCTTTGGGATGGAAATGGCTTTGCAAGACGCTATGAAGCATCCAGCATGAGCCTGCGGTATTGCGTGTGGCAAGCTCTGTCCTGCAGGCACCAGGGGCACAGGAAGAGCATCCTGCGCGAGGTCCCCAGGCTGTGCCAAGCTGTCTCGCAGAATGTTGCAAGGTTCTTTTATGTTAACTCAGTGTGTTCCCAGTTCAGACCCGGTCACGTTTGCGGAAATGTGAATTAACTCCACTACCAAACCCTGTGCATAGCAGAGAAAGCCCTTGTTCTGAAGGAAACACGCCATAAAGTAGGCATGCAATTAAAAAGTGTAATATTGAACTGTTTTCATTTATAGGGAGCAACACAATAATCCTATAGCTTGTAACTTATTCACAGAGTATATATCTTCTGTAACAATGTCTATGATCACATATAAAATATTTAGAAATTGCTTTAACTTTTCTAGACTGCAGTCTTTAAAATATCCTCCCAATACCTTTTATAGAATATGCTGGCTTATTAGAATAATTTAACCAGCAGGAATAGAAAGTAGCTCTTTGATCATATAATGGGTATTTCAAAAAGCCCAGTGCAATTTCCCACTCTCTCTGCCTTCTCTTCCTACATCTCCTCCTCCAAACAAACAAAAAAACCCAAAAACCAACCTAAACCAACAACAGCAAAAAAAGTTTACATTTCCCAAACTACTATTACTTTCAGTGAATTTGGTCTTGAGGTGCTGCTTTTTCTGTCATAGTGAGCTTTCAGCTGCCTGAGTTTGCTCAACCATTAATAGTAGATTGCCCAGTTGTCCTTTAAGCACTCGTGTGCTTACGCCCTGCTGCGGCTCGCGGCACTCTGTGTGTGATGCTCAGCAGAGCTGCTCTTTCCTTATTTCCTGCAAACCCACCTCTGTGCATGAGGCTTGCCAAAGATTCCCATCTGGTTAAAGGGAATGTAATGAATTTTAGCATTTTAGCTCTGTTTCTTTTACCATTACCTTTTTACCAATTTTATCTGTCTTTTGCTCCCTCCGGGGCTTGGTTGTATTTTTCATGTTTGGTTTTTTTTTTTTTTTTTAAACAGAAAACTTTCTTTTTCCTCTTATCCTTCCCCCAAAATAGTAACAACCAGCATCTGTAGTGACCTAAAGGATTACCCGACTTGCAGATGTGTAGAAATCACAACTGTGAGTACATAGGATTTCATAATACACAAGGACATGGAGACTTCTATCCTCTAAATTTCTCTACTTTAGTGCAGATTACCATACGTATAAAAAGGTCACCACTTGCAAGTATATCTATGATTAATAAAATGAATATATATACATATATCAAGCTGTTACAAGTTACTATCAGCAACCAATAATACAGACAGTATCAATCAACAGTAGGGCAGCAGTTAATAACAGCAGCAACCAAGTAGGTATATACTATTAAAGGTTACTACAAACTTATTAGTGAAGAAATTTATCAACAATTTAACAGCAGATATCCTTACAATAAATTACTTATATGAATATATAATACCTATATCAAGTGAATTAGATTCCAGAAGGCGACAAACCATCCCAGAGGGAGGATCAACCGATCTCAGAGGGGGATCTAACCATCCCAGAAGTGCGAGGACCAGCCAAAACAACACCAGGAGTGGGCCCAGAGGGGGACCAGTAAGACAGACTCTCACTTCAAAAATAACCTGTGGCACAGAGTCTGCAGTCAGCTAGGCGTCCCCCATGAGAATACAAGATCTCATAGAAAGTTCACATGAAGAAATCAATCTGTTCAGGAAAGGAAAAGTACATACAGTACAGGAAGTTCTCAGAGAGAGGCTTCATTTTGGATAAAAATTAAGCCCTTTTTATATGATAGAGACATAAGTGGGTATAGGACACTATTACTTCAAGCAACAAAGAGATGCTGTTAATTTCAATTTTTCACCTCTAACAGCCAAAAGATGATGATGATTTATGTTCTTGCAGACCCACTGTTATTTTCCCAGACTGTTTTGACTTTTTCAGATGATAAATTGCCATTACAGTTTCTTGGTTTTGCATTTATTGGTGGTATCTCAGGATGTGTCCGGTTTCTAGATAGCCCAGCTGTACGTCAAAGAGACCAGCTGCACTTTTCAAGGATGTTTCTGGTTCCAGAGCTGGGTTCCCAGGCGCACAGTTCCCAGGCTGGCAGTCCTTTCTCTGTTCAGTAATTCTCCCTTCTAACCAGGCTACATTTATGACTACTCACATCAACATCCTACATTCGTATTTCACTGTTGTACTGACTGAATTCTTTTTCATTTGAGTTGACTAGAAGAAAGGAAAAAAAGGAAAATACTGAACTGTTTTTCCTCTCTCTTACTTTTCAGGTTTTGAAAAATGTTTTTGACAACAATTTTGTTCTGCCTGAAATGTCCCATGAGAAGCAAACCTACTTAGGAAAGCCTTTATCCTCTAAGGAGTTACCAGTCTCAAACATCTGTTTTCTGAGTGATGAGAGCTAAAGAAGGTGGAGAAAGAGAGTCACAGGAGAGATGCCAGTACCCCAGGGAAGAGAGGACGTGAGGATCCTCTTTGTGTTGCTCTACATAAAGCCTTGCAAAACTCAGCATGCTTTACGATTTCCGGGTACATTGAAGTCTATATTCCTAAACGTGTGCCTGTTCTGATATTTGAGGATTACCTGAAGGTTGGCCCACACTTATTCAGAATATGCAGTGCATCCTTCCTTATGCAAATAATTTATAATTGTCTGTACCAAAGTCCTTTATTTCAGTATAAATTTGATGTCTGCCATGCTCCTTTGTGCCATGCACAAGGAGACCCTCTGGGAATCAGACTATGGATTTGCTTTTCCCTTCTGGCAAATGGAGTTCAGAAAGGCTGAAAGACAGGAGCAATAAATTTGGGGCTTTCTGTTAATTGACTTAGTGTAGTCATGATCCGCAAACCTTCTTTTCAAACCTGCATTGAAAAACACGGGAGAAGTTTGGAAGCAGGCAGGGAGAAAGCAGATTTTGTGACTAGAGAGCATCAGAATTTGCAAAGCAAGAATGGAAAGTTTTGAGACACTGGATTTCCAAGCACGTGTTGGAAGCTGGTTTTAAAGGCTCAATAGTTTGTGATTAACAAGAATCTAATCTAATGTTATTAACGTAATAATTCAGGAATGATAAGAATAAAATATCCTCCTATCCAAGGAAGATGTTATTTTTAAATACTGTGTATAAATCTGCAGATGACCAACTTAACAGTTGTGTTCAAGAACTTGAAGTACTACAATAATTTTAAGAACTAATAAAATTGCTAATAATGGAAATATTTGTTTTATTATCCTTAAGTAAGGATGTATTTATATCATATAAATTTATGCTTTGTTACTAAATGTTTATCTGTTTTAAAAAATCTTGTACTTTTCCCCATGTCTCTAGTTTTCAATAAACTGCTGATTTTCAAGGTAACATAGGTAATGGATGATCACTCACAGTCTTCTGTCTCCCTACATTTCAGTGCTAATAACTGAAAACTACTGAAGCAAAAACATAATTTCCTATTAGCAGCCTGTGTTAATGAAGAGGGTCTAAAGCATATATACTACTTAGCTCTTAAATGAATTATGAGTCCTGGGTGTTAAGTGTTTGGGTGAGTATTTTTAAACAATGTTTAAATAGCACCTCTTGTCTATAGCTGCAGTTGTTTCCAAAATGTCTTTATTTTACCTGCATTTGTGCTCTAATTTCTAAAATAACTTTTTCAAACAGCTGTTAGTTTCTCCGTCAATAGCTCTTGCTTTATAATCACCAGTAATGAGCCAACGAGATTCCCACTGCATTCCCTCAAGCTATAATACACAAGGAGGCAGAGTTTTCCAACTTATTTTTATTTAACTAACATTTCAAGCACACAAAAGTTGAGAAGATTTTTCAATGGCATTTATGTGCAGAAAAGGGGATAAATTGTTGTTCTATACAGATGAAAGCCCAGAGTTAAAGTATTAGCTAGCTTTGAAATGATTCTGTAATATGAAGGAAAGCAGGAAAAGAAACATTTTATGTATGACAGGGGATGTTTAACCTTATCATGATTTATTTAAATGTTTCAATGCCACATTTAGTACCATGGAAAAAATCAAAGGTCTTGTACTTCTACTCCAGGACTGTGGTATTTTGCAAGTAGCTCCATGGAAATTAATAGTAACTTTAAAAATGCACATCTATTTTCAATGTGAGAGTTATAAAATTAGACTCAAAAGAAGTCAGTCATAGTACCCTAGATTAGTGGAAATATTTGACGCATCTGCTCGCACCTACTAACCCTGAGTTCTCAGGGTTGAAGAGCATGGTTCTGTTCAACATCAGAAAAGGCACAGAAAGGTGACCCTAAGTGAGTGATATAAAGCACTTAAAAGTCCAGAAGAGACAATACTTTGAGAGAATTGAAAGGTATTTTTATGTACGTTATTTTCAGTTCAGAATTTAGGACAGCAGCAAAATAAATGTGATTTAACAATGTATAAATCTCAGTATAAAGCTGTTGTCCTTAACAGTGTTTAGTTGTAGCAATGATGGAAAAACTCAGAGATTTCTGATATTAAACTCAGACTTCCAAAAATTAGATGTGTAACCAAACCCTCCAAAAGTCTTCGGATGTGTAAGAATATTTACTTATGTTCTTGACTATTAGAGTTGCCAGACCCTTCCTGTTAGGCTTTTCAGCACAATTTAAATTGCCCTAGACTTGATTGTACAGAAGGAGGTTAGTACAATAGCAGCACACTCGAGTTCACGAGCTCTTGAGTTAACGTTCAAATGCTATCATGCAGCTTCTGTACCTGGCACTTGGATGACATGTCCTTTTTCAAGCTCAGAGGACTTTGGTTTTCATTGCATGTCACAAAACACCAATAACATGCTGTAGGGTACAGACCATAGCTGGTTAGATTCATTCACAGCCACTTTTCCCTTGGGGATCTCCCAGTGGTATTGTGGAGGACTTCAGGCAAGTTCGTAGCTTCACTCACATGAATCCTATTTTGGGTTTAGTATCATAAAATGAGATTGAAGACAATGCATAAAATGGACAAGAATTACTACAGTTGCAAGAGCCGAGATGATACATTTTGTGGCTCCTTAAATAGCTTGGAAATAAATCCAAAGAGTCATGGATATCTTAACAGTTTTGTGCTGGAATAAGCCCATCACTTACAGATGTTATGCTGAAAATGTGATTTTATTAACTGATTGAACTTGCATTTTTTCAAGGAGAAGGGTCTGGAAGATAGGATTTAGGCTGCATGAAAATTTGCCAACCTTAGAATAAATTGTTCCCAGTAGTCTTCATTCCCTGTGACTAAAGGGCAGCAGTATCAATGTCTCTCTTCATAGTCAAATTACTTTAGTTTTGTCCCTAGTGACACTTGGCTGACTGTTGCCTACCAAAAAGAAGCTAAGCAGGGTTCTACTGAGTTAGTTACACTGGGTGGGTGGAAAGGGTGGAAAAACCCTGTATTCTAAACTGCAAATCTCATAGGCAAAATTCTGAACTTTTCAAGCCTAGATTTATTTCAATATTTAAAAAGGTCATACAAAATATTGTCCATTTGCCATTGTCCATTGTCCATTGTCCAAAGTCATTACCACAAACTATAAACCAAAAAAAGAAAACCTTACGCCATTACAAGAAATTGGCAGTGAAACATGGGGAAAGCTGTAGTACTGGCTTGAAGAGTAGACTGGATTTTGAAAGGATTTACTATTTTACATTTCATAAAAATTATATTTATATTCTTTTTTTCTAATGAAATCACAGAACAGATCAAAGTAAATGTTAAGAATTATACTAAGATACAAGGCTATGACTGTAGGAACAAGCCCGTAACTTTGGTACGTTAGTTTATGTAACACTGAAAGGTGAAATAAATAAACAAAACAAAACAAAAAACATGCTAAGAGGCAATGCCAATTAAATAATATGCAATTGGCTCCTGAATTATATTCTCATTTGTATTAGAAGGCACACTCAGTGATACCACTGGGTCCATTATAAACCACATCATCCATGACCTGGATAACAGTAGGCATCAAGATGATCATAAACCAATCTTTACTTGGTAACAATAACACACTTTGTATCAATGTAAATTTTATAAAACACTGAAAAATGTCACCCACTTCAGGCTACTCCTTCCTGCTATTTCTCAGGAGCTTTCTGACATGCTAGCTGTAGGCAGTTTGCCGCTAAATAGCTTTGATGAATAGTACATGAAACTCTAACATGAACAAAATTATGTGACAGCTACACGGATGATGGCATGTACGTGAAGGGAAGTCAGTGACGGATCCAGCCTGCATGTTCATTCTCCATGAAAGAAAAGACACTATGGCACCAAGCAATAGCAATGAACTCATACCTCATTTTCTGTCTTTTCTGGGAAAAGCTTCCATAAACCAAAATTTTCCTAACAAATGGAAAGCCTATGTTCTGGAAAATATATGAAAGACGTTGTTCGGTGCTGGGGATACTTAACTGTGTCTGATCCTTAGATAGAGGTTAGCTAGATTTTGGTAACTCCTTTTAAAAGTTGACAATGATTATTAACAAAAATCTGTACCTTTGAAACTCTTCTATCATTGGTCCATTAATAACCGACCTACAATAAACCTTGTCCTCTTTTTTTACCCTTCCTTTAAAAATAAAAGGCAAGCAAAGCTGTTTTCTTATTAGCCCTTATTTTATAACATGAGGCAAATTACATTTGACAAATTGTTGACATTTTTAACGAATTTTTTGAGAGTCTGCCCTTTATGACTTCCTGATTGAGCTGTGCACATTAAAACGGTCATGATTTGGGAAAATCTTCAAATTTAAACAATAAAAAGAAGTACTGATTAAATCCAATGTTAAAAACCTTAAAAAATTTGCCTTTTCCCCCTGAAAGGTTAGGGTCTACCTTGGAATTAGCACCTACTATAGAAATAACTGCTCATTACCTGTTCTTTTATGTCTCATTGAAGTGATCTAACGCACAACAGAATCAGAATAAGATTTATGTCTGGTTTGGATTTGAAGGTCTCTTTCCCCCTGTTTAGTGGATCTGTGCTTAGCAGCTAAAAATATCTGCTGATGGAAACTTGTTTTGAAAATTGACAAAAAGTTTTAAAGAGGCTATTTTAATATATCCAGTGATACTCTCCTCACAATGAACATCTGGAAAGTGTTGTAACGTATGCTTTGCTTAATAATGAATTATCCCACACAGTTCAAGAAATGGAGGAATTGTTAAAATTTTCTTTTTCTTTCACCACAGTTTGCATACTTCACTAAAAGTCTGAAAGCTGGAGAGGGACTGTTTACAAGGACATGTATTGGCAGGACAAGGGATAATGGTCTTAAGCTGAAGGAAGGTAGATTTAGATTAGATATTAGGAAGAAATTCTTCACTGTGAGGATGGTGAGGCACTGGCACAGGTTGCCCAGAAAAGTTTTGGATGCTGCATCCCTGGAAGTGTTCAAGGCCAGGTTGGATGGGGCTTTGGGCAACCTGGGATAGTGGAGAGTGTCCCTGCCCATGGCAGGGGGTTGGAACTAGATGGGCTTTAAGGTCCCTTCCAGCCCAAACCATTCTTTGTTTCTGTGATTATTATTCTTATATATCCTCTTTTCTAAAGTAGCAGCTCATAAACATATGATGCTTACATGTACGATGTAATTTGGTGAGACATTCCACCCCTTGGATTTATTCTATAGTAATATTTTTAGTAAAATATTGTCTTTTAGTTCCATAGAAAAACAGTGTTAGGTTCTTAGGCTTCTCTGTTTTCACTATAATTGTATCTAACCTTCATATAAGAACAGTCATTGCTATGCCTAGTCATTGACTATCATCTTGTATGTTAGAGGTTTATTTTCACATGCCCAAATTACAAATTTGGATTGAGTCTCTAACTCGATAATTCACTGGCATGACTCTCACAAATATACTTGTGCATGACTGTCTTAAAATTCTCGCTATTTGCTGCTGTATGGATTTCTGCTGACCTGAGTTTGGACCTCCTAAAGGAAAACATCCCACCGAGCACAGCAGAGTGTATTGGTATTCACGGTGTTCTATTTTCTCTCGGCAGTTCAATCTCTAGCTGACAGACAACTGCAGCATGACTCCCATTCAAAGGAAGTCTGGGACGACTGGAGACTAGCATCTTTTCCAGTAGAGAAAAGTCTATAGTCTCAGTGTTAGCCTCCACTAAACCAATTCCTATTCAGAGTAATTTCATTTCCACTGGTGAAATCAAGAGCAGAATTATGCCCAGATTGTCTAGTAAAGAACGGGACATAATGAAGGCTGGATTTACTTTTACAAATCCTCTTAGGGTATTGCTTCAGAAAAGATAAGAAAAATAATTTAATTTTATGAACAGTTCAGTAGTTGTAAAATCCCATGCTATGAAACAGAAAGGAGATTTTTGGAGAAAGGCTTCCTTGGGATAGCCAACTGCCTCTGTGCGTCAGAGCATCTCACTGAAGTCCCACATCCAGACACATCTCAGATGAGTGCTGCAGCTACTGTGCTATTTCAAAATAAAACATGCTCTTCTTTTGACAAAAATGCCACCTTTACTTGAGAAATTAGTCCTTTTTTTTCCCCATCACAATGAAATATTATTTTTATTTCAGAGAGAAAAGATTTTTTCCATTTTTATTCAGCATCCAAACCCATAAATTATAGATAAACAATATAATTTTGCTTTTTCTTCCTCCCATATCTCTTTTGAGGTATATATTTAAATCACTAAAACTAACTTTAGTTCAATTTCAAGATTGCTTTTGTATTCTGGACCTATTCAATTAATTTTTTGTTTTAAGGTATTTTAAATGTCTTTTAAAATTAGACAAAAAACAATGAATATGAACCCCAAATGCCTCATTTAAAAACAATTTGAGCTAGTATAATGAGTGTAAATCATTCTAATAGAGCAATTTTACATCAACAATGACACCATTATTTTTGAGCTCATTACTGATTTTATAAATAAAACAGTAACCTTTCATCGCTATACTCTGTAGATGACTATACCGCATTGTGTCATGACATGAAATGGGTGTCATCTTGCACTCTCAAGGGTGCACAATTATTCCCCACATTATTTAAGTACTTGACAGCCTTTGCTAAGCGCAATGCAGGATAACACCATGTGAAGTGTGTATCATTTCTCTAAACTCACAGGGAATAGGAAACTCTTTCCACTAATCTCTGTTAAGTCAACTTCCTCCCTAATTAATGAGACACTCATTTCTTTATGTTATTCTTTTCCGCCTTTCCGATTAGAACTATTTACATCATCTGATACTTGCATCAGCGTAGGACAGTTTAACTGTGCACTAATTTATCTAGTTTGAACTGTTCATTTTTTGCATTAAATTTGTGCGTCGTTTAAATCAGGACCGTGTTGTGCTGAACAATGAACATACAGCTGGTGAGTGATAGACCCTTCCCAAAGATGAAGATGAAGTAGAGAAAGTGGTGAAGGACCAGTTCAGTGTCACAATATAGACTGGAAGCAGGGATTAAAATTGAAGACTTGACTCCCAGGCCAGTACCCCATTAATCTGCATCTCCTCCCAATGATGTTTGGAAAAAAGAAAAAAAAAAAAGAAAAATGAAGAAAAAAAAAAAAAATAAAAAAAAGAAAAAAAAAAAGAAGAAAAAAGAAAAAAAAGAGTTACCAAGTAAATTTTAATAATATTACAGTAATTTTCGTCTTCAAATGTCTTTTCTATGTTGGTCTGAATAAATCAGTTTTTCTAACCCTTTGGACCATCCCTCTTAATGTAAAAGTGCTGATCTTGAAAACAGCTATTCAGATAACAAGTAGGTCATTGAAATACATTGCTTTTATACACAAACATGTGGCTTCAGACTGTCTCTGGAAAAGGGAAGGTCACTGACACGAAGGTGATGATGCATTTCTGAAGCAGACTTTGAAGGGCAAGGAAAGGTTAGAGATGAGGAGAGACAGGATGACAAACCAAGATCCTACCTGCTGGTAGAGTAGCCTGTTGCACACGGGGGAATTTACTCCAGGGACCTCTCTCATTCTTGAGATGTGGTGACTCTGGCATACTCTTCACCGCATCTTACCTACTCAGCATGTAACCACGTTGCTGCTCAAAGCAGGTTATGAAAGAAATATTCAACCCAGGAGGCTGTAAACATGACAGTACAGTATTCCCAGACCTCTGCAGTACTTGTTTAAAGTTATGTCTATGCTATTAAATAAAAGAGTATGTTCTCTGTCCTTGAAACCCAGTGGTATGTCATGATGGCTAAACTGTGTTCCCTCCTTTGAAAACAGAGTTGCTTCCTATCGTCTACTGAATACTAATAAACATCTGCAGCCCATGCTATCCTGCAAACCATGTTTGGGCACTGGTTTGGAGAACACTTACTGACATAGGCCAAAATCATGCCAGGTGTCATGCAAATAATTCAGCAGTATGAGCTATCATGGGGTGGTTTTGAAGGCTGCTCCCTGGCCCTGCTTATTTCACTAGTGTGGGCACAGTTAGGACATCCAGAGCACAAGCACAAGAAGTCACGTCTGAACACTGGACCATGAATCACAAATGAGCTGGAGGCTTCCGTCTGGCCCCATTTCAACAACTGACAGACAGCAACAAAAAAGAAGGGATTGTTTATAAAAACGCCGGAGCAAAATGAAAGTGCGGAGCAAAGGAGCATGAGCTGGAGACCCCCAGGCAGATCTCAGCAGACTGACACATCCACAGAGGCATGCTGCTGGTCTAGGAAAAGGCCAGGATTTCAGCATCACATTAACGTGGTGTTGATGGCACTGCTAAGACAAAGAGGGGTTTCTTCTCTACTTCTCTTTGGGCTTCCAGGTGCCAGTGGGGACAGTGACAAGAAACAGGGTGTCTATTTGTCCTGACTATGCATGAAGACAGAACCAGCTCCAACCCAGAAACAATGTGCTGGTGCAGTATATTTGCTGGGGATTGTGCCACATTAACACTGTATTGCATCTGTCTTCTCTGCTCAATATTTTTCTTTACAGCAGTCTAAATCAGAAGGAGCAGAAATCCCATAACAGAGAGATTTTGCACTCATAAGATTTTAGGCTGAAGTCATGCAAACAAGCAGCATCCTGCCTCATTTCCAGACCCTTTCAAACTCCTCTAACAGGCAACTAATGGGGTCAGTGCCTTCTAAGTCAGATTAACCCTGACTGAGGCCAGAAGGTGGGGGTCAGATCCAGAGGACAATTTCTTTCTAGAACCCTGATTTACCACCTCTTTGTCACACTATTCCTGCACTATACTAAGCTAGAGGCATGAAACTCAATAGGGATTTTGATTATGCTCCTGCGTGAGGACCACTTATAAAACTCTGCACTTGTTGCCACTCGACTAGTTTTCTTAGTGGTAGACATCTTCCCACTGCCCTTTTATTCTGAAAAATAATAATTTATTACTTGCTGTGCAGCACTTCTCTACCACCATTTTCAGTGCCAGACATGATATTAGCCTCCTTGCACAGTGAGTTTCAATTGTCAGGTGTTTGCCAAAGTACTGTGATACTGAGTATCAGTGGTGAGGCTATTTAGATTGATGGCAGGGCTTAATTGATGGACTGGTGTGAGCAGGTAGAACACTTGCACTCTATAAAGGGAAACAACTGCTCAGAAACAGTCTAGCAGGAGATGATGCGGACCACAAACTGCTTTCAGTCTTCAAACCAATGTTAGAAATCCGGAAATTTGTGATTTCTAGCATGGCTACCAGATAATAAAAAAAGCAGAAGATGTGCTACTTGAACTGAATTACATGACTGATGTCAGGAGTTGGGGAGAAGATGATCCTTCTATAATAACTTGCATGACTTGGCATAAGCCTGGGGTCCCATCTCACTACATCTGTACTTTTGAGCAGATAACTAGTTAAGCTTTACCCTATTTGGAGACATAGTCTTGTCAAAACATCCTTGTCCATGGACTATGCTACAGGTAGCTCAAAAATATATTGCCCTTTGATGGATAGTTTTGGGAAATTCCTCACTGAACTCATCATTAGAAAATAGCAATGTGACTCAGCATATGGGGAAGACTACAGCTCATTCTCTAATCAAGAGCAGGGTGCACTTTCAACGCTGCAGACTGGACAGTGCTAAACAGGTATTGCATCATGTTATCTTAGAAGTATACTTACAGCATTAGGGTAGACCTGCATAGTCCCTTTCCATAACACCAATTATAGATTTATAATATAGGCATCATGATTACTTCTCTTCCAGGAGTTTATTAGAATATAAAATTTAGAAGCTCTTGATTATATCTGCTTTCAACTGTCCATTGATCTCTTGATCAAAGCTGTCAAAATCATATGATAGCCACAGTAGGCAGATAGTGGATGCAGTCTCATCATAATTTTCAGTTATTAATATATAAAATAATGTTTTCCTGTTTTACAAGTCCATAGGGAGAATAGTCATACACTACAGGGCTAGAATAGAGCATTAATAGAGCATCAAGTCAATTTTCTTGATTTATATTAAAAATGAATGAAGAATTGTAAGATGTTCTGATCCTACAGCAATGATAGACATGAAAGTATCTGAGATCCCTAGAAAGATGAGGATTTACCCCCTTTCCTACAGCAATCACTATATAGCTACAATCGATCTCTGATTAAACCTTCTCCAAGTTTTTAGAGGCTTATTAGAAGAGTTTGCTCTTCATTCTACCACTGGTTTTATTTTCCAGTGTTCTTTTTCTTTATAGATTAGATAAAACTTCTTCAGAAAGGATATGTAATTTACTAAAACCCACAAACATGGGCAGTAATTACTTGCATTTCAAGGCTAAGCTCAGAAGAAAATGTCAAAACAGAGTCTTTCAGAAGTTTTTCTAATACAAAATCCAGTACCATGAGATATTGTCATTAAGCTCTGGGAAGATGCAGTGAAGAGTGGCCCTGGTGAAATTCATGGTCAGTCTAGGGCTGGGAGGGCAAGTGAGATATTCTACTGAATGTAGGGTTAGGTGGCTGTGCTATGTGAATAATTAAGAAAATGCTTTGAAATCTATCAAATCCAAAGCAATAAAGACAAACATATAGATGCTGCGTAGGCTGAGTTGATCAAATGCACAGGTAGGGAAAGGGAAGGATTGGTCTCTAAGCAATGTTGTAATAAGGGACTGTATGAAGATAATTAATGGGAAGAGGGATTGTTCATACTACTCTCTCACAAGTAATCTACATCTACAAGGCAGAACTCAAGAGAATTTAGGACTCCTGAAAGTGTTTGCATCTATTCTTTTTATCAAACGACACACACAAGGGAGACTTGAATTCCAGTGGACGTTTGAACTGGTTTCTCTAAATGAAAATACCATTGTCCCCATCTCTGTTCAACCACAAACCTGATGACTGCTATCGTCTTTTATCTAAAGGAATTTTCTTCCATGAGTGGTGAACAGTGGAACAGAAAGTCTTAAGCTGGAAATCTACTGAAGGTCCATCTCCATATCTTGTGCTGTAATGTAAGAATCTTCCATTATAGGCTTCTTTTTATGTTTAAATTTAATTGAAGTGTTTCAATTAGGCTTTAGAAGTACATGAAACATTTGGAGCATGAACATTTGAAAGAGGCAGTATGGAGGGGCAGAAGGGAACATCCTTACCTATCTTGTTTCCTGTGTGCAGAAAATGCAATAGATGTGTCTGAAGTACCCCTGTGTTCTAAAATCACATACAAGTCCTTTACAACTACTCTGTGTATATGTGTTTAATAGCCTCATGGTGAAGGAGAGAGCACGATTTACGCTGAGTGCTCCAGCTCTCTACTATGCCTTAAACTCTAAGAAATTTTCAGACAGAGAAGAATTATGACATACAACACATGAAATTGAAAACAAAAAGACACAGCTAAATTATTTGTAAAGTTACTACTACAGAGATATAGATCCAAATCTTCTACAGGCATAAACTGATGGAGCTCTTATGTCTTCAGTGGAGCAATAATCTTACCCGTCTGCAGCAAATTATCCTTTCCCCATTTCAAGGATAGTGCGGTAGAATAATCTAGGCAGCCAAGGCTGCCTAAAATATGGGATCCTTGTTCAAGGTGAAGTCAGAGAGTTTCTGAGTGTGGCAGCATATGGAGTGTCCTAACCTCCCTCACAAAACTATCCAAGTAATCTGCAACTCTGCAGAGGGTGTAAAGAAATCAACTGAAAGGACTGTATTCAGTAAGTGTAAGAAGGAAAATTTTTAGATTTTTTTTTTTTTTTAAACTCTCATCCACAGCTCCTTAGTGAGTTCCTAAGAGACAAAGCACTTTCAAGTCTTACATTTCTTCATCTTTGTCTCCTCCTCCTCCTCCTTTTATGTACATAGCAGGGTTTGACTCTGAGGTACAATGTCAAATGATTTTTAGTACTTTGTAACCAAAGGCAGGAGAAGGAAGCTTTTCCTCAGCCTTCTGCTATTCTTGAAACCTCCAACTGCCCCATTTCTTCTTAAGACTTTTACTAATCAGAAAAAGGAGCATTTCAGTATTTGAAGTAGGCTTAAAATGGAATGTTTCAATAGCACAAAGGCACACTTCACCTGAAGGCTGGCTTCAAAAGGTACAGAGCCTTCTGTGAATGCATCAGGCTCAATGGGCATGTGGAGACACTTCAGTGTGTTTTGGATTACAGATTTAACAGTTGTTTTACTATAACTCCTTGAAGAGGTTTTTAATGTAATTTTCTGGGCACCTCATAAAGTGTTACTGCCATGGATTGATTGCTAGCTTTTTCTTGGTTGTAGTAGAAAAGTTTCCATATATCAAGATCAAGGATGGGATCAATCCTGTCCCCTGCATTCAAATTGAAGGAGGAACTGAATAAGGACCATACTGGCTGTAAGCAGTTTAATAGTAACAACAGGCTGGGGTTGTCCTTCCCACTTCCTTCGTGAGAGAAACATCTGAAGGAAAAATTCCCTTTCTGAGGAAAAAAAAAAAAAAATTCAATTAGTCTATTTGATATCATTGTAATTTTGAACAAGTTCAGAGAAATTATGAGCTCTGACCTGGTGCTGCTGCCTCCAGCAGTTTTCAAATGGCCCATCTGTTGCAAGGCAGTGACATTTATTTCTACTCCCTGAACATCCGAGGCTCATCCCTAACACGTATGCAGAGCAGAAAACACCCAGGCCATCAGTATTACTGTCCTCAACCCATTTGTGCGTTGCCCATCCACATGAGGTACTGGGCAGCACTGAGGGACTGCACAGGTGGCTGATGTGGGTGCAGTGGGCACCAGACAGCCCACTGCTCCCCTCTCGGCTGGCTCAAGGGGCTCTGGTTGGTGCCAAAACACAAGCAGAAGTTCTTCAGCTATCCCACTAGTGGACTTGTGTATGCTGTCAAATGACAAAGCCTGGGCTTTACTCCTCTGTTATATGACGCTGCATTTTTTTCTACATCTTCTAACTTACCTGACTCTACAGATATCAGGATATGGATTTGGTACAAGTAAGACACACCCAACTGACTTCTAGAGAGCAAGCACAAATGAGTTGAAGACACATTGGTAAGGATTTAAAGGCTGTCTTCTCAGAGATTTACTCAGAGTCCTGAGAGGTTTTAAACAGTTTGTACTAAACACTTTTTTTGTCATGTTTACACTGTGACAGCTATGTCAAAGCCAACATGAGGAGCTCAGTACAGATGGCCATTGCATCTGTGAATGGAGTGGAAACAAATACACAGAAGACAGATATTTAATTAGGGCAAATGGTGGTATTATTATTTTGTTGATATACAGACTCCCAGTACAATGGCTTTGGCACTGACTGTGATCATTGTGAAAAGAAAGGGCTGAAGGAAAAGTGGGGAAAGTGATCTCAGAATAGCAAAAAAATAAAATTCAATTAGGGAAAAACTGTCAGCCTTCTGTGTTGAGGTTTTTATCACAAAATTCAAAAATGTCAAAGGAAGGAGGAAAAAATATGTATATAATTTCAAAATGTGCTTCCCATTTTTCGCATTGCTACTTCTCCTTTAATGAGGTACATATAATATTCAACTCCAACCACAGATACAGTCTATCAGCATAACCATAAAGAAATCCCAAACTCTGAAGGAAATTTTTAAAAAATCTGATTTACAAGAGGCAAATGTGCTATAAGAAACAAATTAAGCATAGAAATCACTTGAAATAATTATTTGCTTTGCTACTGTTACTAGGTGGACCAAACCCATGTTGTGAGTAGGGTATTGGTACTAGAGTCATGCTGACCACATTGAGCAAGATTTTATATGAACCTATAAAGGGGCAATTGCCATTTATAGTCCAGACAGATAAAGAAAAATATTTATGGAAAGGAAGTAATTTTTACAAGACTACATTTAGTGGCCAATCCAGGAGAAGAACCCAAATTTCACGAATACCAGAGAAGTGCTCACTTTGCCCAGACATGATCCATTTTTGTCAGGTGTTGACCTTGCTACAAGTTCTGTTAAAACTTCAGCTCACAAAGACAATTATCCCCTTCATTTTTAGCTGTCCTCTTACATTTATTCCAAATCCCTTTATTAGAGAGCCTGCGTCTAATTCTGTTCTTTTCCATATTTTCTAAAACACTCTCATAATCTTTATATCCATCAAGGCTTTTGTGATGGGATGAGCTTTGGGGATTAAACGTGAACTGCTTCACTTAACAATTGTCCTAACTAATACATTTTGTCAATGCAGCAGCTTCATGGGCAGCAGCATTTGAAAACATTTTATTAACAAGATCTATCCCTGGTTTCATCCTTCACATGCTGCTTACTACATGAAAAGATGCATTATATTGATCATTTCCTCAGTGTAAAGTCTCATGTGCCAAGAACGATTAAAGTATATGCAGTAATACAATCTATGCCTCAGCATATTTTTCCTTTCCTTTCCTTTCCTTTCCTTTCCTTTCCTTTCCTTTCCTTTCCTTTCCTTTCCTTTCCTTTCCTTTCCTTTCCTTTCCTTTCCTTTCCTTTCCTTTCCTTTCCTTTCCTTTCCTTTCCTTTCCTTTCCTTTCCTTTCCTTTCCTTTCCTTTCCTTTCCTTTCCTTTCCTTTCCTTTCCTTTCCTTTCCTTACCTTTCCTTTCCTTTCCTTTCCTTTCCTTTCCTTTCCTTTCCTTTCCTTTCCTTTCCCTTCCCTTCCCTTCCCTTCCCTTCCCTTCCCTTCCCTTCCCTTCCCTTCCCTTCCCTTCCCTTCCCGTCCCTTCGCGTCCCTTCCCTTCCCTTCCCTTCCCTTCCCTTCCCTTCCCTTCCCTTCCCTTCCCTTCCCTTCCCTTCCCCCTTCCCCCTTCCCCCTTCCCCCTTCCCCCTTTTCCCTTTTCCCTTTTCCCTTTTCCCTTTTCCTTTTTTTTTCCCTTTTCTTTCCTTCTTTGCTGATGTCTGACCTCCTACAAAGGCATCATGCCACATTACTCTGCATGTATCAGAGGAAGATAACTGAAACAAGACAAAATCAAAATTCTGCCTTAAAGAGTTGTTGGGGAGGGCAGAAGGAGAAGGGAAGAAAGTTTACCTACTTCATTTAATTGACTTATAGAGCTGTGTCAATCGAGCGCAGTGATGTAAAATGCTGACTGAATAGTAGACTGATAAAACTGTCATTCAGACAGTAAACTAGAATCTCAGATTACATCTTAGACCAGTTTGGAAAATGGACTTTGGCCATTTTCTTCCTGAATTTCTCATGGGCAAAATTTCCTCTTAATGCTTTGAAAATAAAAAAGCAGGGTGGGGGGAGAGAGGGAGAAAAGAATGGGGGAGAAGAAAGTTGTAACCACCAAAATGGTGCAGTAACAGCAAATTGTGCTGCATTGCAGGCAATTTGAGCCAGCTCAGGTAAGAACCTCTTGCTTTCTGAGTCTGGGGCTGGTGAAGGTTGAATATATTCAGTTGTTCAAATTCCTTCTCTTCTGTGTCAGGTAGACCCAGTGCAGACAACTTCAATCCACAATAAATTAGATCAATTATTTTCGATAGGTCACACATAGAGAATATTTTTATATTGCTGCGAACAGCCTGTTTCATTATTGTATTTTAGATGAAGAAAAGCTGAATATAGAAATGGAAGGGCTAGATTGTCAGAAACTTAAAATTTCCGTAGTGGTTTTAACTGTTTTGATAGAGCTAAAGTGATTTACAGCAGCCCTAAATCTACTTCCTCTCGTATTACAATGTCCTGACAGATGTGTTTAGCAGTTCATATACCAGAGGCATGAAAGGTGAGCATTGAAGATTTTACTACCAAAAAAATTAGACCTTGAAGTCAGAAGGGACGCAGTGAGAAGGTAGAAGTAAATGGAAAAGAGGAAGCGAAATATGAGTCTGTCTGCATGGATTACTCCCTTAATCTAGAACCATCTGCTCTGTTGATTTCCTGAG
The DNA here is from genome assembly GCF_011004875.1 of Balearica regulorum gibbericeps. NCBI lineage: Eukaryota > Metazoa > Chordata > Aves > Gruiformes > Gruidae > Balearica > Balearica regulorum. Next base: position 76,846,468 of record NC_046187.1, on the reverse strand, counting down.
GTCTTTATTAGATCTTGCAACTTGTTGTATGAAAAGGACCAGTAATCGTGGTGTTAAATATTTCTTTCTAATGTTGCAGTTACAATTTCTATTAAGATGCAAAGTAAATGGTATAAAGTCATGTATTTGAACTTCATAAGATTTTAAAAAGAATTTCAGACAATTAGAAAAAGGTATATTTTGTAGTAGCTCTTTCTGTAGCTTTCCTTTTCTTACACGAAATGTGGTAGCTTTTAAGTTATTCAAACAGTCTCCATGCCCATTTTGCATCAGAAAATTCACAGTGTCTGGTCCAAGGCAGAACACAGAGTTTAAATTTGGTACTCTACAACTCAGCTGAAGACCTTACACCCACACAGAGAACCCATCTCCCCAAAATTGCTGAACTATCTTGGCTCTTCTGATGCCAGAAACTGAGGGCTGCATCTTCAATGACCACAAGTCAGCATGGCACAACTGAAGCCAGCTGACTTAAGTCAAGCCTTAGCTTTCTGAAGATGTGGTCTGACACTGAATTAAAAGGGGATACAAGATGGCTAAATCTCTGAAAAAAATATATTTTGTTGCAAAGACAACACCTGTGCATGGATGTATCTCTATATTCAACCAGAGATGAGAAATGAGATTGTAAAAGCAATAAGAGCTTACATTTAGTGAGAGTTGTGCTGTTAACTCCTTTAACTTCTTTTGCCTTGTTTGCTTTAACCTGATTTTATTTCACAGTTTGCAATACACAATGATGTTTCCAGCAAGGCTGTTCAAGTGTTTTGCTGCTACAGACACTCAGTGATGCCTTCATGAGGACATGCCTGAAAGTTTTCCAGGAACGTTCACTTACTCATGGCCCTAAGAAGTGCCACTCAGGTAATTTGCTTTCAGTGGTGGATTTGGCGACAGTTGCTTATTCATGAGGAAAATCATGTTGGAAGTTACTGTGTAGTTTCAAAGCCCAGTTGCTTCCATAAAAGGATGGAGATCAAATGCCGTCAGGTTGTCATGTGAATTTATCAAGGCTAAAGTAAAGAGGGATTTGTGTTATGTCTTTATAATTCCTCACTTCTGTTCTTCTGAAACTGAAATGAAAGGCATATGAAGGAGGAGGCTTCATCATATTGTATTTGCCAGGCTCCTTTCGTCAGAGTCCCAGGATCCCACTCAAATCAAGGAGTATGAAGGTATATCAGGGAAGAGCTTCCATGCAGGGTGCTCATACTGTTTTACAAGAGCTAACATTGCAGATCTCTGGTAGAGTCTCTCCTACACTCCAGGAATGGGTAGGATGAGATACAGGAGGAAAAAAGACTAAGTAGCACTCCTCTGTATAGACAGAGATGTGACAAAGATGATGGCTGGTCCTTCACTTCTCAGGGCCAATTAAGGCTGTTGGTAGTGGAGTGAAATTAGAGAACACTTTAAATACACCCTGGGGGACACCTGAATCTCTAGATACAGGATGTATATTTTATGTCTCATGCTTCTTGATCCCTAGGAAAGAAATTGTGTCGGTCAATTTTAATCAATAGAGGACTTCTACTGCCATCTTTTCCCCCACCCCTTTACTGTAGCATGGGACAAATTGTAATAAACATCTGTAAAGTTAGCTCTTGGAGAGCTAAGGAGATTGTACTGCACGACAAGTATCCTCCAACATTCCCTCAAATCCCTTTGCTTCACAATCAGCAGTGAATTTAACTCATGGCGGGTGAAGCCTAGTGGCAGGAGCATGCTATGCGCTCCTCCTCGCTTGCTATTAGCAGGAAATTCCCTCCCTGCAGTCTCCAAAGCAGTCTCTGCCACAATCCGCTGATGAGCCCTTGCATGAGTCAGATTGAAGCTTATTTCGTTTGCATGGGTGAGAACCCTACATCACTGAAAGCAATTTGGTTATTTTCATTACAATTCATTGAGTTTTCAGTGGAGGGAGAAATAAAATTATATCATCTTTCTCATATAATGATCTCTGCTTAGAGTAACCTGTTTACTCTAATCAAATGCCTGGTAACAGATGCTCGATAACAAAAAAAGAATAAAAACATCTCTTGTCAAATGAAAAGAGGGCAAAATCCCAAGTTTTGGAAGAAAGAATTAATTCTCAGTGGCAGGTACTCTAATTGAAAAAAAGAAGATATTTGCAGAACTACCGGATCAATGTGATAATGTGAATGGTATATCCGGCTTGTTGACAGAGATGTCAGTCCTCTACTAGAAGTGTGTTTAGGTACCTGATGATTGGGACTTAGCATCACAAGGAGAAAAGCTGTAGAAATGGCTTTGAACAACCCAGAGAGCATTCCAGTGATGAGTGTTCTCCAAGAGGAGATTCATAGAATCATAGAATGGTTTGGGTTGGAAGGGACCTCACAGCCCATCCAGTTCCACCCCCCTGCCACGGGCAGGGACACCCTCCACTAGCCCAGGTTGCCCAAAGCCCCATCCAACCTGGCCTTGAACACTGCCAGGGAGCCAGGGGCAGCCACAGCTTCTCTGGGCAACCTGTTCCAGTGCCTCACCACCCTCACAGGGAAGAATTTTTTCATTATATCTAATCTAAACCTACCTTCTTTTACTTTAAAGCCATCACTCCTTTTTCCTATCACTACACTCCCTGATAAAAAGTCCATCTCCATCTTTCATTTTTATTAACTATGGAAAAGTAGAATCAGTAAGTGGTGAACCAATAAATGAAGCAATCTGTGAAAGAAGTGGAGAAAGTATCTGTTGCGTAAAAGGGTACAAGTCTGCTATGTGGCTGAGGGAGGCCCTCCCATTGAGTCATGAGGTTCAGAAAGGACCCCCTTGCTTTCTAAACTCCTTCTCAGAGAGGTGCCTAGGTGTGGTTAGGTCCAGTCTTAGTCCCAGACTTGGTCAACGGTTTATGCCTAAAGGATTATGTGTGTAGCCACTTATCAGAGTCAACATTTGCCTGTCAGAGCCCCACTAGGGACTTTCACTGAAACAGTTTCACAAAGTTGAAAAGAAAAAATAGCTAATTTATTGAGGCGACAGATATAAAAAGTTTGGAATTGCCGTTGATAAATGCACTTACTACAACAATTTTGAGCTCAAGTTAATAGTTCAGCGCTTTTGGTAATGATAGTTTTTCTCCGGGTAACATCCAAATAATGGGAGGCGCAAGTCTTACAAAAGAGGCGTCCCTGCTTGGGGAGGAGAGAGGTCCAGGCCCCTCGACCCGTCCAGATAGTTGGAGTTCTCGTCCTCAAAAAAGAGGATTCTAAATGCCAGATTTATACTTTTGGCGAGGTGGGACTATGTCAGGTATTGTGTGTCGATTGGCCCTTAACAAGGCTTGTTGTGCAGTTGATCGGGGCTGGGGGGGGAAGTGGCGGAGAACAAAAGCGTTCAGTATAAAGGAGCGGTGGTCTGTTTAGTTTTACCAAAGTAACGTCAAGCTGTGAAGGCTCCTCCTCACCCCAGGCGTCACTTAGTTGATTAGGGAGCAGACACGTCAGGCACCACGTCTTGTTAAGATGAACAAATTGCTCATGTCCTGCCCCTGTTCAGGTCCAGCGCTTATCAGTACAAGATAAGCAAGTTGCTCAATCCCTGCTCTCGCCCAAGCTGGGCTCCCTCAGGGCCCCTTCTGCTGGGTCATAATGGCCCTGTATTCGGCACCCACAAGCCTGGACAAGTCCGGCATCCCACATTATCACAAAAAGATGTTTACTTGTTAGGCATTTTTATCAGCTCAGGGGAAAGCAGAACCATGACTCTTTAGGGAAGAGAGTTCTCCTTTTTCATATCAACACACATCACAGACCAGCTGAAGTGGGAAGTCAGATTTATGTCTCCCAAGGCTCTTTTGCATGGTATTCAATGTAAGTTCAGAAAATGGAAAACAATTACCCTGCTGAGCAAAATCTAAGACACCTTCCTCCCTGCTCTTGACCTCATCCTTTCTCTCACACAGAAAGCCCAATTTCAAGATTTTTCCAACAAAATTTTAGCACCAGGGTTGATCTTAATGGGACAGTTATTGAATTCAGATTGCAGGTGGCTGACACAACAAATTTGCTCAGGAAATCTTCAAAAAATGAAAAGAGTGTCACAGAGCTGGAGTTAGAGAAATTAGACGATGAAGATTTTGTTATAGTGCTCACCACTGCAATGCTCTTGTTTCTTGTATGTGCTTTCCCTGATTTCCATTGGATGTGATGACTACTAACCACAGGAGCTGGCCAGAGAACTCTGTAAATTCATTTCTTAAAAACTGGTAATACAGTGTTATATAAAAGGGCAAGTCAATGCAAGGAATTACAATGGATTGTTTCTCAAATATTATATAAAGTAATGGAACAACAAATGCTTTGTTAAAGTACTGTTTCCAAACCTAGTTTTGGGGAGGTGAAGGAGGAATTAAAAGAAAAAAAAGAGGAAGAACCTATTTCAAACATTGTCCATGGAAATATTTACTTAGACGAAGAAAGAATTCCATTTCTTTTTTGTAAAATTTTTGATTACTATCTATCTTCCATATGCTGTAAACTCCGTTAGGAAAAATCTGGTTTTTTCAGACACATTTGACTCCTCCCTATAAATCTTTGGTATGAGAACTGAGATCGTCTGTGTATATAACTACACCTTTATTTATATGTCATCTACAAGAAAGAATAAAAAAGTACCTTGGTTGACTTCTTGAACTAATGTAGTGGTTAACAACTGTAGAAAACATGGTTAATTGCATCACTGTATAAATAGAAGAGAGAAGTGCATTAATCCAGTCAAAACAGAATAAGGTTAACTGAGATAAATTTGGAGTATTTTGCTAGTAAAAGAAAAGATACAGAAAATTTCTGAGTCATTACAGAAAAGATTTGCTATAAAGTAATAAAGAATCTACAGCATTTTAACTACATTTATAATGACTAATTAGGATAGATGACTAAGGCTAGGTTTAGAACTCCCTCCTTTGGAGTCCTTAAGTGTCTTCCTAAAAGACTTATTCTATTTCAAGACTGGATGGACAAATTCCAGTGCACTGAAAAGGGGCACTGCAAAAGAGCTAGTGCTTATTACCTAATCTTGGAAAAAAAATCTAAGAATCCCTCAATGCTGTGCTACAGTAAGAATTTGTCATTGCTGAGATGCACAAAATGCACAGCAACATGGTGCCCCTGAACAAGAAGGAGGTATTATTCACCGGTGTGAATGCACCTGGAGACTGCAACTGTATCTTTTCTGTTGGAATTCACCTGCAATCAATTTACCTCGATAGAATAAAGTATTGTTGTCCTCTGAGTGGTGGTGATTTTCTGTCTGCCCTCTTAAAACCTCAGAAGAGGAGGGGTAATATAATTTAGCTAACTCTGTAGTGAAAGATGGCTAAAGCATGGGACTTTACCTTTTTTTGTCAGCATTAAAAGTCCATACAGACACAGTGGCTCAGATAACCCAGAAGAGAAGTATGACGTTTTATCTTTCACAATATAAGAAATGTGTTTCCGGATAAGAGCAATGGTCCATTTTTTTCTAGGACTGTGCAATATGATAGACTGTTAAAGGACAGCTTGATCTGGTAACTTTTGACACTTCCTTCTCCAAATGATTAGGGATGTTAGAAACTACATCCAAGTCTATCCCTTTCAGTTTCTGTTCACAGACCTGTTGTTCATGAAGTTATACAATCTTTCTCTGAATCTGAAAAGACTGTCTTCACAACTTTCTGTGGCAAAAATTTTTGGAAGTTCACTACCTGCTAAGTAAAGAAGTCCCAAAATCAATATCCCACTGAGTTTACTGAGGCCCCCTTTGTGTTCACACTGTAGGATTTGTAGAATAATAACAATGTGACTGTCACAGAAAAGCCCAACATCATCTGTCAGCTAGCTGATGGAAAGATGTCAGGCAAAATGTACCAACAGCATTCCCTGGGTAACCTCACTGCTGACCCATTTCCATCCTGGAACCTGTCCCTTTGCTTCTTATCCTTTTACTAATTTCCAGCCTAGAAAAGCATTTTTATTCCAGTCCAGTAACAAGCTAATTTTAGTGTGATATATTGTCAAAGGCTTTTGAAAAGCCAAGTAATTATGTGCACTGGAACCTCTTTATGCGTGTCTTTACTGATGCCCTCACAGCAGGTAACTGAAGCAGAATTTCCCTTTACAGAAGCCCCCCAAGAGGCCATTTTTAGCCTTGTGCTCAGTGATGATATTTTTTTTACACATTTACTGTCCTACAGGAATGGAAGTTGGACTCACCAACCTGCAGTTCCCAGGATTCCCTTTCTGTAGACAGGACTTACTCTGACAAGCTCCCTGTTCTCCTGTGAACCTTGTGAAGATAAGGTGTGTAACCTCCCAGTGGTTGTGCAGACAGGTTGCACGCTTTGGCCAATAGTTCTGCAACTGCACATTTGTGCTCCTTCTGAACACTTGAATCAAGGCCTTGTTCAAGTGACCCACTAAAATGTAACTTAAGGGTTTGGTCAATGCTTCCTCTATCTTTACTTCAAGACATATAAAATAGCTATTCAAGTTGACTGGGGTTTTTTTGGTAAGTGGTTTTTTGTTTTTGTTTTTGTTTTTTTTTCTTCAGAGTTCTGAAGTTTATTTCTGTATGTTTCATGGTTCCTTTTCAGTGTTAACTAATTTAGGCATCCTAGAGAAGACACCAAAGGCCAACCCTATTAAGCCACCTTTGTAAGCATGTCTATTGACTTCACTTGCTTCCAGAGATCAATTTGGATGACGGATGTATGAAAAGCATGTTATATGGATGCAACAAAAAGTGTCAGAGTAAGAATATATGAATAATTATTTTTGCATCAGTGTATGATGTATGACTATACAATGAATAAATAAAATTTATTACAGCACAGAAGCATGGACTTCTTGCTCGTAGCCTAATCATCCTGAGGACCAATCACCTACATGGAGAAGCAGAGAGAAAGGAGGTTTGGGCAGGGAGTTTCTTTTGTTGCTGAGCCCTGTCCTCAAACCAATTGTGCAGCTTATCAAAATATTTAAACTAAAATTTCACAGTAGTCTGAGCCTCATTTTCTGGTGCCCGATTTGGTAACTCAGCATCTGATTTTCAGAAGAATTGTGCACTCTAAGTCATGGTTTGAGACAAAATAAGTGCTCTGGTTTAAGTGCTCAAAGTGCTAATAACTTTAAAACTCTACTCCTTAAATTAGAAATTCCAGATAATCAGACAGTTTTATTTTCAACTGTCTCTTAGTTCTTTAGCTTTATGATGGGAAAATAGTCCATTGTTCACTTCTTGTGGAAGTCAGGAAGGTAAACTTTCATGTTTGACAAACACAGATGTGAGATGGATGAAAAAAATGAAAAGACTAGTGAGTAATTAATAGTTCTGCCTTCAAATCCAGGCAGGCAGAAAATGCACTTAAACAATGAAGAAAGAAAAGGCATCTGAAATAGCCGCTTTCCACTTTGCACCTTCAAAGAGGCAAGGATTCTGTGGGGAAAAAAACAAACCCAGAAACCCAAACAGAATTAGTAAGTGATCATATTGAAAGGCTGCTTCATAATGCAGTTTCTAATTTCAAATGATTGATTTAGCAATAGAGCCAGTGTGAAATTCGTTGACAGAACCATTTGCTTTTTGAAACCGCAATTCCATCAAAATGGAAATGATCACAAAGAAGTGTTGATTTTCATGACATTTTTGGGTTGGAAGGGGGAGGAAAAAATTCTTCATCCCATTTTCACTTTTTCAAAGTTAAACTTTTCATGTGACTTTTTTTTTTTTATCGTGTGTGATACTATACAACACAAAGTACGAATGACAAAATCAATGGAACAATAAGTATACTTTCGCAATAAATTTCAAAATTATAGAGTATATCATAGTTACATTTTAAAATCAGGAGACCATTAACAAAACAAAACTTACATCTTTTAAACTACAATATTTTTGAACTTCTGTACATATATATATATGTTTCTATATAAAAATGGGACAGGAAAAGTGTCTAATTACGAAGCAGCAAGCTGTTGTTTGTTTTGTTTTAATTCCATCATGTGGTACTGGAAAGGTTGAATCATTTAGAGATGTCACCCAGGGCACTCAATTGTGATTTTTTGGAACAATAATAGATTGTAAACTTTAGTATAGACTGCCTAAGTAACAGAGGACATGTGGTTTCCATTTTGGAGATTGTAGCAAAGCAAGCACAGACATTATGAGTGAGTTCCTGTTTGCCTTGTCTCGAGCAGCCTGTTCCTGCCCTGGTCTGATCTCTTACCCACACGTAGGTGAACATCACGACCATTCCCCATCAGAGCCTTTCTCTCTTTCAGTGTTCCTCAGATCAACCCTTTTATTCAGCCACATTATATTTCCCAGTATTCTTCACATATATTCCATATATATATATCATTCTCTTTTTGTGTAAAATGCAGAATTTAGAAAATACACCACCCTGAATGCACGGATTTCCGTGCATTGATTCAGTTCATTTATGTTCGACACTATTCTCACAGAGACTGCTGCTGTCTGCAGTACCTGTGAATTGTCAGGATTGCAATAACAGAAGCTTCATTGCTGTTGTGCTGGCTGTTCACTGATGTCAATGCTAATACTGTTTCACAGAAAATAAAAAAAGCTTTAATCTAGTGCAAAGGACTCAGTCATATTTATCACCCACAAGACACAGTCCTAACATTTGTTCCAAAAAAAATGTAAGCACTGTGTAGCAAGGCATAGCCACAAAGCTACAATCACAAGGACAATGCATAGCTTATATATTTTTGGACCCCTTTTTTACAGACCAGTCAAAACAGTACAAAGCAATGATAAATTCCACCTAATCTGCATGCACACATTCCATCACCATCACAGAGGCCACAGAAGTGTAAATCCACCTTAAACTTCATAAACATATCCCTTTTGTTCCCTTTCTGCATCAAAAAATATCTTTTACCAGCTACCAGAATTCATTATCTTGTTCTTGCTTGGACACCTGATCTGTCAATAATGCTTCTATGGGATACACTTTGGCTAATACTTTAGCAAAGACTTTATTTTAACGAACATACTAACCAAAACTCCAGACAAGCCTGTGGGTACCTGTCTTATAAGGAGATGACTCACCATTTGGAAGTACTTATTGATCATCATTGACTCTAACTGAAACTTAGTTGACTAGTTAAGTGGTTTAGCTACGGTAATTTAGAGTAAATGTTAACTCTGCATAACAAAGTTAAGGGAGAGGAACTTCATCACTTCTCAAGATTTTTGAAGACTTTTGTGTCAGCCAAAGGTTCTTGGTGAAAGGGAGGAACACAGTCCTTTATAAAACTAGTTCTGCATTATAGTAGACATATGCACACTCATTAGCTGTCCAACCTCCTTTCTAATTCATCTAAGTGGATAAGGTAGCTAAAGAATCATTGCAATGTATTTTATATAAATATATTTATACAAGTGTGTGTCTGTGTTATATTTCACTGTTTCATTTCACGCAGTGTTATCAAACTTCATCATTTTCTCTGTGTTGTCTGGTAGAGCTAAATTATTTTGCATGAAATTTTGCAAAATAAATATGCAAATACATCTCACCAAGAAGGAAGGAAAGCAGCAATCTTTAACTATTTGATTACCGCCTTTGACATCCTTTAGAAATCAGTGATACTGACCGAATTATAATATATATAAATGTGTCTTTATTTCTTTCTTTAATATTCATAATATTTCATATTATTCATCTGTCTCATCTCTATTCTGCATATATCACCCATTTTAATGACAACACACCATGAAACATCTGTAGCGGCCTCCTTTTCTGCTCTCCCCTTTAGCCTTCACTAACTCCATTTGTGCTGCTGAGAAAACTAATTTACTTGTATAGCAACTGCTGAACCCTCTAGAGTTCAGACTTTTAACATAACCTATGTGCTCGTTTATCTTTATATTTGGGGCAGTAATTTCAAGCAATGGCTTCACAAATAGCTGGCTCATCTGTGGAGCTCAGACAGATGGAAATGGAAACCATTAGTACTGGGGAAAAAAAGATAAGCTGTTCACATTCACATTCATATAAAGCCCTTGTAATTTCAGCTCTTTGACTAAGACCTTCAACATTACCTTGACCTTTCCTCCTGGAGGATCGATCCCAGTTGAGAAACAAAGGAACCAGTAGAAAACCTGAGTGGCAAGTTTTAACAGTTCCAATGTTCCAATTTATTTCCATTAGTGAACACTTCTTAAAAGACCGTACTTACCTTTGCCCTATGAACTGCAGTAAATTACAGCCAGCAATCAGAACAAGAAGCAAGTCTTTTGGTTTCTCTTTGATTCTGGTTTGTTGTTGGGGTTTTTTGTTGTTTTTTGTTGTTGTTGTTGTGGGGTTTTGGGGGGTTGTTTTTTGGTTTTTTGGTTTTTGGTTTGGTTTTTTTTGCATTAAATCTCAGAGCCCAGCAGAACATTTCAGGATACATGCAAACAGGATGCACAGAGACTAAAAAGGAAATCAAAGGTACCAGAGTTTTAATAGTCAAGAATAAACAGCTTATAAAAGAAAGAAAATAAATGCATAAAAGGATGAAGGTAGCCTATGGAATTAATATTCTCTCTCATCATCACACACACAAGTGGCACTGTTTCTTTCTGACTTGTCAAACCCACCTTAGCAGTAGGCTGGTTTATGCATCCTAGGTCCATTTCATCAGTAGTCAGTCATCTGGCCTCTCAAGCAACACTTCAGGTTCCTCAATGAATCAATTTGCCAAGCGATAAATATGTGAGTGGTCTACTGGGTATGATGGCTCCCATTTGAAAACACAAAGCCAAAATAGTAGAGAGAGATGGAAATAAACACAAGAGGTAGAGTGAAGAATTAAATAAGTTTCATACTTGCCAGGAGTGGGGGAAGCTATGCTTTTCTTTGTTCATAAATGAAAAGGAAATACTATTTTTATTTGCCTTGCAGTGATGGCACAAAAATTACTCTTTTCTAATTTCTCCAGTGTTTTCTTTGTCTGCTCCGGTTACACTTAATTATAATAATGTCTTCGACTGAAAACAGGCTGTCAACCAAAAATTAAATATGGCCATTAAGTACTATAATTTCTGTTATTTTTTAATGAGATTCCATGGGAATAACATTCTCAAATCTGTTTCATATGAAAGTCTAATAAAAAGGACAAGAACTGTAGGTGTGTTCATATAGGTGTGTGTGGAAATCTGCGAACATATATAAACTCACATACTCCAGCATATGTGTGCCTATTATATAGCTAATGCCTATGACAATTTTCTTCAGATGGTTTACATAAAGGATCCTCAAAGTGGACTTGATGTCTCCAAAGTATCTTGAAAGACTTCATATCTTTATCATATAATTGTATTTCCCTTAATACTGGTAAAGAAAAAAATATTACTTTAGCTGAAATAGCTAGAGATGGCTAGATTGTTACTTTGGGCAGAGATTTGAGTAAGGGTAGTTTTGGAGATACTCATTCCTCCAAGACCACCCTCATTTCCATTGTGCCCTCTAAAACCATGATTACTTCTTTGAGTTAGCAGTTTCTAGCTAACCAGTAAGAGCTGGAGGAAGGACCTCATAAATTGAGGAACTGTGAAGCTGTTGTATACAGAGGGGAGCAGGGCAGCATCACAGCCACCAGGAAAGAGAGACATGCACACAAGTGCTGCAGTACATGGGAATAGAGCCCTCAACAATTCTTTCTGCCCCTTCTTTCTCCCTTTCAACCACAGCAGCTACGGAACTGCTTGTTCTCAGGGTGCTCATTTCTCCTCTGCCTCTTGAAGTGAAATTCTTCTGTTTGATATAACGCATCTCACCCACAGTCTCTAAGCAGGTACCGGCCTTTGTAACCTATCTATCTGCTGTAGTGACTTTTTTCCCCATGCTAATATTGGCTGGCACAGATACAAAGGTCAATGAGCAAATAGAGGAGGCTTTCCTTACCTAAGGCAGGAGAGCTCATGCATTAAGATCCAGAGTACTGAGGTTCAACATCTGCAGTCTGGCAGTTCAGCCACAGACACATCAAAACACCTGAACCACTTTCTTTGCAGAGATGACTTTAAATGCTGATATATTCCTTGAAAGTCTCAAGGCCAAAGCCTATTCCTCTTAAATTCTGTGTCAAGGATCCTATTGATTTCAAGGGATTGGTTTTCAGCCATTAAACTAGAAATGTATGCCTTCAGTGACAGGCAGAAATATAGGATAGGATAGAAACAGGAAGGGGAAGAATCAAGGATTTCAGTCATTCAGTAACATGTGCTGGATCCACCATTGTTATTTGAATGTCAAAGAAATATCTTCTATTTCTTAAAGTGCAACCACCCTCAAGGTGAAGAGCTAGCATATCTATAATTGTTATGTCTCTTGAATGAAGGAAGCTTCTTCCCATCTTGTCTTTCCAATAATAAAGAAATTGATGATAGTAGTAGACTCACAAGACACAGCTTTGTTGGTTGTGTTCCAAAATCTTGTTTGGGCTGTTGCCTTTTAAACAGAAAGTCATGTAATAAAAAATAGATTAAACTGATACTTTTTAATACATATCTTGCAAAGATTGTGTTCACGTTTAAATATATAGTAGAATTTTATCCCTGAGTTCAGTGAGGTTGCTTGATTCAATAAATTCATGTGAAAGTGGTTTTGCAGAATCAGATTCTAAGTGTGAAGTCTGTGTGAGGCAAGGACTTGTTCGCACTGGAATTGACTATGTAGAGGCTAAGAGTTTTTGAGCATGATGTAAATAATAATCATTCACCACAAAGATTAATTGATTCCTGTTAAAGATCCCACTTGCTATTCAACAGGCAAATGACATTTACTAGTGAAGAATCTAAAGCACTTGAAATAAGATCAATTTGCTAATAGTAAAATTTTAAATCATATTGCCCCTCAGGAAGGTCTACTGAATTCTTGTAATGTGGTCATCTATGTGGATGAGGTTCAGGGCTCTCAGATCTACCATAGTTGATATTTCCATAAAGACTCTTTCAGTAGGTAATGGAACTTATAAATGATCTCTGATCCCAGTATTTTTTATTTGTTTGTGAAAATATGCATTGGATATTTGGTAAAAAAGCTGAAGTAGGTAACAGTTAAAAAGCTGGAGCAGGTGAAATGGTCTTCATGCTACAGATTAAGTATATAGGAAGGTCAGTTTCTTAGTTGCACTAAAGAACTCCTTCCTTTTCGTATAATACTTGCAAATTATGGTCCTAGAGTGAAGATGTACAGTAGTTGATCAGTCTGAGTGTAAAAGCAGTCAGAAGGTTTGGTTTTGTTTTGACGTGAGCTAGTCGGAAGCCAGCAAATTTAGAGATAATCCTAATTTCTGATATGGAAGAAAGTATGACAGAAAAAATGCAGTGGTATTAATTCTCTCTCAGAGCATCACTTCAGGTCTTTGGGTCAGCATCTGAGCCACTCTGCAATCTTACAGCAACAGTTTTGCTTTGTACGGAGAAGAAGTTCCTTTATTTAAAGTGTTTGAAAAATCAACCCAAGTCAACATTAAATCCTCTTGAAACAGGAACAATTGTGCTGAGTAATACATTACTAAAATATTTTAGTGAAACTGAGTGTAGATAACATTCTTATACAGACAGTTATGTCCAAACTTTCAGGATTTTCACCTTAAGGAGTATTAAGCTACAATTCATAGATGCATAGAATCATAGAATAGTTGGGGTTGGAAGGGACCTTAAAGCCCATCTAGTTCCACCCTCCCTGCCATGGGCAGGGACACCCTCCACTAGCCCAGGTTGCCCAAAGCCCCATCCAACCTGGCCTTGGACACTTCCAGGGAGCCAGGGGCAGCCACAGCTTCTACTCTATATGCAGCTTCTACTCTATATCAACTCTAAATGTACCGTCTTTTAGTTTAAAACCATTACCTCTTGTCCTGTCACTACATGCCCTTGTAACCAGTCCCTCTCCAGATTTCTTGTAGTCTACCTTTAGGTACTGGACAGTGCTCTAAGATCTCTCCAGAGCCTTCTCTTCTCCAGGCTGAACAACCCCAACTCTCTCAGCCTGTCCTCATAGGAGAGGTGCTCCAGCCCTCTGATCATCTTTGTGGCCTCCTCTGGACTCTCTCCAACAGTTCCATGTCTGTTTTGTACTGGGGACCCCAGGGCTGGATGCAGTACTGCAGGTGGGGTGTCACGAGAGCAGAATAGAGGGGGACAATCCCCTCCCTCGACCTGCTGGTCATGCTGCTGATAATGTTGCCCAGGATACAGTCCGGACAGACCCTGGATTCCAGACCACAGGGACAATTTGACAGAGTTTGGTTTTTTCATTGACAAGGGGCTATCCAATGCCACCCAGGGTGTGCTCCCACCAGGGAGCACAGCCAAAGATGTCTCATGGTCCTCAAAAGCTGAGCACATAAATACAGTGCATTATCTTCTCCAGGTCAGCTAAAAGGATTTTCTTGCAGAAGGCATACTGAAGGATTTAATGTTCATTTAGGGTAGTCCTGGAATTTAAAAGCACATAGTGTGGAGTCTTGCCACATTAGATACACAGAAGCAAAAAGAAGGCTACTCAGCATTTTTAGTGATTAGAAATGCCCTCGAAATGGACAATTTTTTTCTCCTATTGACTACATAGGAACTTCACAGTCTAAGCCTTGCTACCTAAAATAGACACTTTAAATAAACAATAAGAATCAGTATTGGTTTGCTACACAATTATTTAAGAGCTATGTGTATATCTGTATAGGTGATGTACTATATATCACTTCATTTAACATTCTTTTTATTTTTCTACCTCTGCATTTGATAAAGTATATGGTTTTGGTGAAAGTTTATTATAAAAAGCTGCCTTACTTAACATCATCATTATTTAACAACAATGCTTAGTTTTGCACACATTATATCATTTAAGCATCTCTTGATTGCTTATAAGCATTTTGATAACATTTTGTGAGAAAATATGCTCTATAAATGCAACATTTATGAAAATTCTCCACTAAATAGTCCTTAACTAACTACATTAATATTATTATTTGTATTTGAATTGCCAAAAAGTATTTTTTTTGGCCTTGTATATTTTTTTTCCTGTGAATAATTTCCTGGGCACAGACAGAAGAGTGACATGTATTGTCTTGTGCATCATTCACCAGTAAAACTGCCAGCAGAACTCTAATTTCATAGTCTCTATTATTGGAAATGATACAAAATGCAGAACAAAACAGCTTGATTTTCAGATTGTAGAGTAAGTTTGAAGCAGTATCATCAGTTACAGCAAGTTGACTAAATTTCAAACAGTCATATCTGGCAGAGAATAAATGTAGGGCACTATCGTGTCATCTTATTAAGATCATATTCTTGCCTTTGAATTGCAGGAATGTTTTGAATTAAAAGAATTGAGGATTACCATTTAATTCCTTTTTCTTATTTTTCAAGGTACAAAAGAATGAATACCTTTACTTATTGCATTACTTTGTGCAGATTTCAGGACTAGGTTATATTAAGTAAGAATTTTCCATGAGAAAAGGTATTAGTATACCTGGTAATGTTCAGTGCACAATCACATACTTTTGGAAAATGTTCTGTTTATTAGACACCTGGAAAAAAGGAAAAGTACTGCTATACCATTTTCCAGCATTATTTCTAGTGTAATCTATTCACCCACAGTTCTGCCTTAAAAGTTTTGTCTCCTCCCAAAGTAGTTTTTTCCACTATAGACTCTGACCTTTTAGATACGATTTGGAAGGTTTTGCTGAAAAGTATCAGCTTGCTGAGTGAAATATTTCACAGACAAGTCTTGACCAGAGCAAAGATCCAATTAAAAAGTTTTGCTTTGTGTTGAGTAACATTTTTGGTCAAACAGGTGAAGGTTGCACTGATCTGTCCAGTCCAGAGCATTCATCTGGGTCAGATGCATGTAGGACCTGAGCAAGCTAAGCATCTCAAGCAACAAAATACAGAGGAACATTTCTTTCCCTTGGGGGGAAAAAAAAAAAAAAAAAGTCTAAGGCTTTGAATCTACCATGATGTAGGTCGGATTTTTTTTTTTTTTAATAATTTGTGGGTTTTTTCCTATGAAGGACAAAGTAATTTTTCTAACTAAGAAAAGTTATTCCCATCTGCTTACTTTCTCCATTTACACCCAGCCATCCATCCACATCCACTTACATGCAGGCCTATGCACACACACAAAAACAGAGTAAGAGGTGGTATAATGTTCTTAAAATCCCCGCTTATTTTAAACCTATGGGTTTAATGGAGGTTTTTTTCCAATTATAATTCACATTAATTCTTCTTAATCCAAATATTTCCATCTTCTTCTAAATATTTACTTTCTATCCAGCTTGACTGAAGTGGACATCTTTCATTCTCTCTGTTGATTCTTTTAAGTCTAACATGCACTGTTGCAGCTCTCTGAACCATAAAACATCCCATCAAATTAATTCGGTAACACAATACAGGTGCTGTGCCAAGACCTAAAGATAGACCCAAATTGATCATGTATGATTACAGGCAATGTTCTGACACAAACCTTTCAAATGCGGTACCAAGAAGGATAAGCTTGAAATAGGAGGATAATTAGGCTCTTTCTTTAGCAAGAGTACATTTCTGCAGTGATGGAGTAATTGCAGCTCTAGTGTGATATGTAGCAACTTTCTCAGAAGGCAGAAAAAGGCCCTGGAAATTGTAGTCATTCAAGCAATCACTAGGTCTCTATTTCTGTTGGATATTTAGGAATATAAGCAAATACAAGTTTTAGGTAATGCAAGCATGCACAAATTAATACAATCGCTAATATTTGCAAATATTGCTCAGACGTGAATTGAATTTTCCCATCGGAGTGATTTTAGAAGAAGTTGTACAGTGTTAAGGCTTGTGGTTTGGGCACAAAACTTTGTGGTTTCTTCCCTGTTGCTCAGTTCTTCTGTTTGTACTCAGTGATTCTGGCATGCTAGGAATCACTAGGAGATTTCTCCTAAAAAAAGTTACACAGGAACAAAATCAGACCCAAAGTGTCTGAAATTTATAAGTATAAATCCTTCAGATGCAGCTAGAGTGAAGTATCTACGTACTTTTGTGGATCTGAACACTAGTGGTTGGCTTCATTTCACACAGCTTTAGCTAGCTAAACATTGGAAATAAAAGTTACTCGTTCAGAGCTTGCTTGGAAGCTAGAGAATATTTTTCTCATGCAGCTTGGGGATGGAGGGATGAGGGTTCCTATGGGACCAACTGTCTCTCTTTACTGATTACTGAGAGATTTGAGATTTCTAACTTTCTATTTTTGGACTGCAGTTACAACTGGGATGTAAGTAAAAAAAACAAAACACAAATAAAAACATGAAGGGTTTGTCCTAGAATTCCACTGTTCAATATTTAACAAAATGTTTCAGTCTCATAAGTGAAAGAAAGGAGATTCTCAAAGGGACAGTATGCAACACATTTAAAATCTGGTGCTTGCAGATGTCACAGCTAAATTGAGGAATCCAGTTGTGACTTTAAATTGCATCTCTAGAGTTAATGACCTCAGCCTGGTTCTTAAGACATTTGCTTTGATACAAGAAAGGAAATGGAATTACAGTGATTTTAATTTTGTCAGATCAAAATTAAGACTCCAGATCTTTATTGAATGATTCAAAAAGATTCATGTTGAAAACAACCTGGTAGAGAAAATAACAGTCTTGAAACAAGGCCCTGAAAATAAGCAAGTGTGGCCTCTTTGTACATATTAGTATAATTTTATGCTCCATTTCCAACATGGATATTACAATAATATTTCACACAAATTATAGGTCAATTTTCACATAGATGCTGCCCTAAAGGTGCATGAAATTACATTAGCAGGGGAAATTCACATCATACTTGGCAATGACAATTGAACAGAAAAATAATGTTTTAGTAACCTCACAGCTTTGAATGCGGTGGTGGGTTTCACAATGTAAAATGAATGTTCCACCAGAATGCACCAGCTGTAATTAAAATGGTTTGCATTGTTCTTAGCTCTACAAAACCTTCTATGAATGTTAACATGTGCACCTGCCATACCAGGGCTTATGTGCTGTTGCTTTATTTTAATTTTCTAAAAAAATCCTGACCCCAAAACACTATTCCCTATGCTACTTTCCATGACCTTGTAGCATTTTCTCATCGGTAAAAACTTGAAGATGATTGCAGTTCATTCCTTTTCATGAGGTTTGACTGTGTTTGCTGGCCAAAAAAGAAAATGATGAAGTCCAGGTCAGGCCAGATTCCCAGACTGCTGGCCCATGGACAGTCACTGCTCCTTCTGATGCACAGATTTATCTGGCCTAAATCCCTCTACTTGGTGTTTCTTATCACCTGACTCCAGGACTCCAGATGGAGTTAATTAGTGAGGAAATTAATCCCAAGGACTGAGACAGAATTAAGACTGAATGACTTTTGGCTCAATTTTCTTCAGCTTTTGACCCAGAGTCCATATTTCTGAGCAGCTGATCTATACTACACTTTTTATATTCCTTTTGTCAAGAAAATTTTGCTTCATGGTTTCTTGATGGTTGGCAAGTGCCATGAAAAGCAGCTAGCACCAGATTCTTTCCCTGAGGTACATTTGCCTTGTATTTGTCTGTCTACTCTTTTCCACCTTATCTCCAAAGGTCTATATAATTAAGGTCCCTATAATTAACAGAGGCCGGAGAATGAAGCAGGTGAAATTCCTGGCATTGCAGCTCAATTGCTGTTAGAATTCT
The DNA here is from genome assembly GCF_011004875.1 of Balearica regulorum gibbericeps. Lineage (NCBI taxonomy): Eukaryota > Metazoa > Chordata > Aves > Gruiformes > Gruidae > Balearica > Balearica regulorum. The sequence goes on along the minus strand of NC_046187.1, from coordinate 76,827,788 downwards.
TCTCACTCACCTACACTCTATGTGACTCAGTTTATGTGACTAATAAAACTCTAAATTTTTTAAAGACATAATTCTTTGCATTCTCCAGAGTGCATTTTGAACATAATTCAACTGTCACAATAGAAAAAGAGCAGTTATCCTCACCTACAGGGTCTCAATGAAATGACAGACACGTAATTTTGTTCAAAAAGTAATTGTCTGATCTAAACACACTTCCTAGCATATACATCATGTCCACACCATCTTCCACCCTTAATTTCGTGTTTCAGAAAACAATTGGCATGCAAATCATAAGCAAGACTTGGTAAGAAATTTAATGTCCCAAAAAAACATTTGCATGAATATAGTAGATCGTTATTTAAATACTGTCAGCCAGAATGTGGATTTTCAGATGGCACTAGCCACCACTCCTGTCCTAGTGGTGTTACTGTTACAAATTTAGGGAACAAATAACTAATGAAATGTTTTTATCAATTTCAGGAACATGGAAGACATGATTTATATGCACCTTTACAATCTTAGCTAGACTGAAATCAATTTTTAATAAGCTGTGTAGGTAGGCTCTGAATTGTGAATATATGATGCACCATTGTGAGATGTGCTATAGATGGAAAGAAAACTGAGTCTTTTCATTGGCATGAAGTTGTTGCTGTTGTTTCCTACAAAGAAATTATATGTAAACATTTCCTCAGGTCTCTTTAAGAAGCAATTGCTGTTTACCTTCATTCCCTGAGATATGGAAAACAATAGTTTTCTACTGAATGCTAAGTAGGTGACTGGCAAAAGAACATGAAGGAAGGAATTCATGCATCAGTATTTGAAACCTCATTAACATCTTCCCTTCTCCAAAAAACAGGTGTACCTTTTCACAGCAAACTGTGCAACAGGCAGATGCATCATAATAAAAAATGTTACATGTATTTTCTGTCACTGGATTTGGAGAAATCCTTGGATTAAGGAAATAAAGGTCTTTTTCTTCCTCATGAATTTTATGAAAGGAGTCCCAGTCTGTTTCAGATTTGGCTTTATGCTCAGTGCTTTCCAAAACAATTCCTGGTTCCTGTGCATTATAATAAAGAAAAATACAAATAGATTTTTTTTTTCTAATTCAAGAACTCCCCAAAGACTGGGAGAGCCACTTCACATAAAAGAGAATGCCTGTGCTCATAACAGATGAGTGTAAAGCAAACCCTTCACTACATAATCATAATGTAGTTCAGTTTCATTTCAATTTATAGGAGAAGAGAGTTTGGTAGGTGATCTTCTCCTTCATCTGTACCATAGCAGAATCACCTTTACCCTTTTTCTTTTTTGACAGATATTTACAGAAATTTGTCACAGGTCAACCAGAGATTTACTGGCAGATCCTGTAGCCTGGGAGCTTCTGTCAGACTCTTTTTGTCTCATGTTATGAAGATGTAGAAAAGCCTCGGGGCAATATTACTGTCCCAGTAGCTGAATGACCATGCAGCACAGAAGTGGAAGACTTCCTCATGGCTGGATCCGCAGGACAGGCTGGAAGCACTCTTCTTTGGCCAGGTGTATATTTTGTCTCACAGTAGAAGTTGTTGTTGCTCCACGGTAGGCCATTATACTAGGAATCTGGACCCCATGACTGCCAAGGTTGAGTTGTTCATCTTCTGCTGATGGATAAATAAGAGCATCCTTCATTCTCACTTGTGACACATTTAACACAAGTGAAGTCCATTGCTTGTTCCCTTTGATCATGGTGACTAGATCAGTAATGTATTCTCCTCTTCTTCTCAGCAAGGCTTCTTGGGTTTGTTTTTTTTAATGTAGGCTACTGAAAATTTTCATGAGTATCCCTCAACTCTTTCTTCTTAAAATGATAACTTGGGTTTCTTTGGGGTTTCTTGGTTTGTTTGGGTAGTTTTTGTTTGTTTGTTTGTTTTTTTTTTCCATTTTCCTCACTTTTTTATTGATATATATTCTAACATTTGTGTGGATGACATTCTGGGACATTCACAGAAAAACACTAATACAGATTTCTAATCAAGAAAGCATGTCAGCATGTCTGGAAGAAGAATCATATGCTTGAATTATCTAAAATCAAGGGCTGGTTTGTATAAAGTGGAGAAAAGTATGTATTTGAAAATGAGGCTTAGCAAAGAGTATGATAGAAATTAACTGATTTTTGTTTTTCTATTCAGGGTTGCTAGTAGTTTAGTAGGTGTGTGAGTCTTAGCTTACAGTCACTTTGCTAAAATGAAGCCACAGTCTCACTTCCACTGCTCTTTGAAAGCTAGCTGGGGAATTGTTGTCGGACAGTGTTCAACCACAGGCAGTTGTCCCACATGGTATTTTCTGTTCTGCTCCAAACTTCTGGCTCATGTTGGCACTAGTGATTTTGTAATCTGAACCACATAGCACTAGCCACTGTAGAAATACCGTGTTTGACAGATGATGGACTTGGACTTCACAATGATGCTATTTTGGCCCTGACCAAAGCAATGGGTATTGGAAATCTGTCAGCTGTGATTTGTTTCAGAAGATTTCCTGCCCAGTATTCCAAAACCTACATGGTGACTTTTATTGCAGAATTTCTCCAGACATTTATATCTCATCAGACAGGCAACTTGCTCTCCCAGGTAAGGACATTACTCGAGTGCAGTATCCATGACTTGAATCCAGCCTGCATTCCCAATGGGTATGTAGATGTGCTGGCGCTACCAACAGGTGTAACCCCCTAATTCAACCTGGGAGGTCTGAGTCTTACTTCTTCTTCAGAATGGATGATCACTCATGCTAATTCACTCAGTTCCAGAGATAAGCAATAAATGCCCCATGGACAAGACTGTAACTGGGGCACTTGAGCCACAACTGTATTCTTGATGGCATTTTGCCCATTGGCACAGGGGGAGAGTTGCAATGATCGCTCAGCTGCCAGTCCCACAGGCACAGCTTGAGCTTCTGCTCACTGTTCACTTCCAGACTAACGTGAGAAGCAAATATTCACATATGATTCTTCTGTAATTGGGGTATTCTGTCTGTATTGGTAAGGTCACCTGCAAGTTTGTGCCAGGGGAGGTTTGGATTGGATACTAGGAAAAATTTTCTTCACTGATGGGTTGTCAATCACTGGAACAGGCTGCCCAGGGAAGTGGTTGAGTCACCGTCCCTGGAGGTATTTAAAAGATGTGTAGGTGTGGTGCTTAGGGACATGGTTTAGTGGTTGAACTTGGCAGTGTTAGCAGGCTTGATGATCTTAAAGGTCTTTTCCAACCAAAAGAATTCTATGATTCTATGATTCTAAGTTCCCATAATGCTACATAGCAGTAAGACAGAAACTGGCAATCACTATGTCATTACACTATGAAGCAGAATTCAGTTTTCATGCTGAACTGAAGGAAAATCCCAACTACAGCTCAATTGTTTGTTAATTAGTTGTGTATTTAGACAGCAAATATATTAATGCAGATATCAACTACATATTTTTGTGCAGCACCTAACACAAAGATCTGGCTTGGCCTGTAGAAGTCGCTGCATTTCAAATGTTTCATAAAAATGCTAAAATTCTTGCCTTTGCCAGAAGGAGAAGAATCACTTAAATAAATTTTATTCATTTAATTTTGTTTTCTTTTCTTTGTGGAAACACCAGCTAGCATATTGCAAAGACAAGAACACCTGTTTAAGTAATTTATTTTTTTTCCTTGAGGAACACTATATTAAAAGTCACATAACAATGCATGTCAAAAAGCTCCTAAAATCTCAGTGAATAAACTTGGAAGAGATGCACAAAGCAAATTAAGATTTTTAAGCTTTTCCCATATAATTATATTTTAAATGGATTCTTCTCTATTATGATCAATAAAAGACCTAGCTAAAAGAAAATGATGTTGCAGAATCTATAGAGGAAATGTAGACAGGAAGAAGAGTGCAATTTAAAATGTACAGTATGCTCAGTAAAACCAGTGTTTACTACACTTTGAAAAGGCCACGATTACCTCAGTTCAGTGCTTTTTCTTATTTTTTTTTTCTTTTTAAGTTCAATAAAAATATTCTTCCATCCCCCTGAGAAGGCAGAAGCACTTTATCTATCTGTGAGATTTTTTTTGGTATATTTTATTTAGTTTTATTACATCAAAACTATAAAAGAAGATACAAATATTTTGTAATGCTTCTGCTGCAGGAATTTTGTTAGGTTGTTAACTATATCAGGGACAGAAAAAGAGATACTTTGTAACATTTCTCATACTTTTGTAACCCAAGAAAAAAAAAATCTGTCCAACTATGGATATTCTTAATTTTTTTGTTGTTGTTTAAGTCTATGCAAATAAATAAAAGGGGAACAGGGAACAGCTTCAAGGCTGTTGACTGGCTTATATCTGTATTCCCCTGTAGGCTCTGAAATGGTTTGTTTAGGAGATAGTTCAAGAAGTGCAAAACAGAAACAGAGAATGAGCTAATGACTGAACAGTTTACAAAGTCAGAGATTCAAACTTCAAGGTTCTCTCTTATTAACTGTTATATTCATTAACAACTAAGCAAACATTTCTTTGTTTGGATAATACTAATTTATTTTCCCATTACATTCATTTGCTTGGATGCATATATGTAGTCATGTGTATAAATTTGTTTGGGTTTACAATTGCAATTATTTTCTGGATCGGATCTTACAGATCTTGTTCATCTCTTACAACAACAAAGACTGAAAAATAAATGTCATCGACATGTTCTGCTTGTGTGTAGGATCAAACAAGCCAAATCAGCACCTGATATAAACTACATTAACCTAAACCGTTTCTAGTATACACGAGAAAGAATTGCTAATGCACATGGAGATTCACAGTTTTGGTGTTTGGTTTTATAAAGCTACTGCAGTCTCAAAACTGCTTAAAACAATACAATTGTATTTTCTTTGGCTGTGTCTGAAATACCGATCAGGTGTCTTAAATGGATGGATTACACTGATTATGGTGGTAATTACTGTGATGGCAGGAGATAACTTTATTACTTATGCATAAGAAAGGGGCCATTGGTTTATTGTCATCTACCATTCATCTACATTATCCCAGTCAGAATGGCTCAGGCCAAAATGTTCAGAGAAGTATCTAAATGGAGCACCTTGCTCCTTGTTTTGACCAAGCCTTCCTTTATGATTTATCTACTGTCCAGTTCATTCAACTTCACAGTAATGAGAGCACTCTCAGTCACAGTTTTATCCCATTTAGATTTTATAATTATAAACACTGGTTGGCTTAGTCCCTTTGGCACAAACCCCCTACTGTAATGATGTTTTCAGCAGGTGGTATTGTGTGACCTATTGCTGCCTCAGAGTCAGCACCATTAAAAATCTTAAAAATCTCCTCCTCCTTTTTTTATTTTGATGCTTAAAGCAGTTAAGACTTTTCCCCAATAGTCTCCACAAAATGCAAAACTTATTCATTTTCTATTTCGTGTGTGTGTATATATATATATGTATGTATGTACCAATATCTATATATGTATTTGTGAAACTGAATTTTGTTTATCTGTTCTCCCTACACCCTACCTGTCTCTCCTCGTCCCTTCCCACATCCATATTTATTGCATTAACTTTATCAGTCAGCCTTGAATTTTAATGTGTCACCGAAGGAAGAATCTATTCAATCAGCAGAGGAATGTAGTAATGTTTCTGAAGAGGCTTTTTTCCTATTAAGAAAAGGCATTTTCCTGGTAAATGTTTCCTTTGGGAGCTTTTCCAGAAAAGGTGTTTCCGGAGGCCTGATTTTCAGCTGCTGAGCACACCTGGCCAACACTGGTGTTGACATTTACTGGGACATTTTATAGCTTCAGGAGGGAGGGATTTGTATGCATCTATTTAAAAAGATATTTTTTAACATATTTGTTTTTCTGAAATGTCTCAATAGAACTATATTACTCCTTTTAGATTTTACATTAAGGTAACTGGCTAGTGGATCATGACTCAAGAGATAAATTTATAAAATATATAAACATGAAGAAGCAATCTGTCAAACAGAAAGTGCATGTAAGCAAGTATAAGGGTAGGCAAGAGGAAACATTCTAGACTCTTTTAAGCCCTTATTGATTTTGTTATCAGACAACTTCTTTACATTTTGAAGGAATACAAATATTATATAAATCAGAATTAAGGAGGAAGTAACATCTGATTTACCAGTATGAAAATACTGCAGAGGGACAGTTTACAAGGGCATGGAGTGATAGGACAAGGGGTAATGGCTTTAAACTAAAAGATGGGGGATTTAGATTAGATCTGAGGCAGAAATCCTTCCCTGTGAGGGTGGTGAGGCCCTGGCCCAGGTTGCCCAGAGAAGCTGTGGCTGCCCCTGGCTCCCTGGCAGTGTTCAAGGCCAGATTGGATGGGGCTTTGGGCAACGTGGGCTAGTGGAGGGTGTCCCTGCCCATGGCAGGGGGGTTGGAACTAGATGGGCTTGAAGGTCCCTTCCACCCAAACCATTCTGTGATTCTATGATTCTAAAATCAGCGTTGACCTAACCTTTGAAGCACGTCCACAGAACATGGGAGACATGTCCCAGCGTAAGATATCCCAGTGCCTCTGTGGACATAAATGAAGCTCTCTTGATTTTTATAAACTCAGGACCTAGACCTAAAAGAGTGATTTTTCCAAGTTTCTTTCCCTTTAGTCTTAATCCACTCTTGCTTTATAACTTGAGACTGTCCTGGCAATGATGGACTGGAAATATATTTTCTTAAATACACAAAAACTGTTGCTGGAAAATGAATTGATGGCTAACATTTATTTAATTCATAAAGAAAATTCAGAAATTGTAAGGTTGGCCTCATAACTTTATTGAGTTATCTTTATTTTGATGCAGAGCATTTTAACTCTTAAATAATTCTGATTTGAACTTTTTGTGCATCACTAGGCACCTACGTGCAAAAAAACTTGTGTTTAACATTATATCCATTTCTTACCCTTTCCTGGATTCTAAAACCAGATTTTTCCTTTTTAATCTGCCTCAGGATTTTTCATTATCATATTTGCTTGTCTCTAGGCCATATTTCATCTAATATATTTCATTACATTTTTTATATTCCAGTGAAATGTGCCAACACGTAGCACTGGAAAATTTGGGCTACCTTAAAGTCAGATGAAAGGGGTTATATCTGTGCTGTCACTTTAGCTGAGTTTGAGTTCATGCTCATGCTCAAACTCCCTGATCACGTGCAGTGCCTGCCCGCTTGCTCAATCTTCAGCTTTTACTGGGAGCAAGTAACTCCGCAGGTAGAGAGGCTCAGGCACTCAGGGACATAGGGTAATTCAAACTGTGCCCCTGAATTTCATGTAGGTCTTTTATAAAACTCCCAAGTTTAAGAAATCACTGCACAGAATCAGAGCTAGTTAAAGGTAAGGTGAAAAAGCAATTTTTTTAACAACAACAACAAAAAAAGTCACCAAAAATCTTTTCACAGCTTCAACACGTTTGATTTTGCAAATGTTTGTACATTTTTCCTACTTATTCTCATGTCAGTTTGTTTGCATTTTACTCCTTCACCTTCTTTCCCCTCACTTTTTTTTCATTTGCAAATAAGCATAAAAAAAGTTTAAAAACATTCTTTTCGATTCATAAAAAAGAAAAATATCAAAAAATATTTTTACTTAAAAAAGAAGATTGTTAAAAAATATTTTCATTCACTTTGTACAAGACCACTTATGGAATTAACAGTTGATTCATTGTCTCTTACAATGTGAATATGTGAAATGTACTTACATAAAACCAATGATTTCTCGGTACACAAAAATTTACTCCTTGATGTTAGGTGGTTAGGTGGTCAAGAGCTCTCACTCTTAAAGACATTTCCATTTCTTCAAATGGTTATTTTTCAGAAAATACAATTTTTTTATAAAATTTCTAACCGATCTTTAGTCTCATCGTCTATCAAGGAGAAGGTTAGAAGTAAAATCAACTATTGTCCTTTTGACTGTACACATTTAGTATAGGTGAACCAAAGCTCCCAGGTGGAACCTATTTTCATGGAATTTGAACATCCAAACCCAGCTGTTATTTTAATGCAATTTTAGATATGACGCTTTTTTACTATATACATACACATATATATACACACACCTGTATTTATTTCTGCGACATCTTTCCCTTCATATTTCTCTTTTCTGATGGAAAAACATAATTATGATTTTGCTGGTGGTGCCACTACTTGAATTTTCCATTCCTATGCATGACAGAAGTGGATTTAGTTTTAAATCTCATCCTACATTTATGGCTGCAGTTTAACATAACTTCTAATCATCATCTGAGAAATCTGCGTCCAAATCAATGAAAATAATTTTATGCAATTCTTCACAACATATTCTGACATAGCAGTAATGAGAAAAGAAGAATTCACTTGTGACTAAAATTTTTGTTCAATCTCTTCCTTACAGGTTGTGAATAGCAACCTCCACAGCATTGATCAGTAGACTTTGATCGAATTTTCTTTTAGATAAAAACTTTCATGGTCATGAAACTTTACTGTTCATGGTCATGAAGGAACGGAAATGAAGAGATCCACTGTGGATGCAGGGATAAGGGGGACCCTTTTTTTCCCCTTTAAACAGTACGAAATTTTTTGGAAGAATATTACTTCCTGAAATTCAGAGGAAATTATATTCCCATCAACTCTAGATCCTTACATTTCCTTTTCCATTCTTTCCTATTTTCTGTTCAGAATTTACAGATAGCCATTACTTTTCCATTTTTCTGTGTATGCCTCCAGTACAAAGTGTGTCTTTCAACTTTCAGCTTTCCATAGGAATGAAATTACATCTGTAAACTCTTTACATGTCTGGAGTTTGGCTCCCCTACCTCTCTGTAGACTCTGGTTTCCCCACCACAGACACACAGTAATTGCATAATATTGATGTTATTCTCCTATTTTTCAATTCTAATTCTCTGCTGCCATACTTCAAAATACCAATTTGTTTCTTAACATCTACAGTGTATATAGAATAAGACTGTACTGTTAGCCAAGCTGTCCAAAGTGATTTGTTCCTTTTCAGGTACGTTTGCTGTTTTAATTAGTTTACTTCCTTAGAGTGGATACAAACTTTAATTTTTTTGAAGTCTACAGGCTCTCTATTTGCCACATCCCTTCTGCCCATTAAATTCTTTCTGTTTTTTTAAAATTGAATCATTGATAATATCCCTGTTGGATCATGACAGCTTTGCTTGTTGTAGTTGTCATTTTCAGCGTATCAGAGCTGACCCGGAGTATGGCTGACAGTGACACTGCTCTGAGATGAAAATTAAATGGGGATGACAACTCCAGCTGGATAGACAGTTTGTTTGAGAATATACATTCAAAATAACTAGTGCTAAATCATGACGAATGAGAAGGGAAAATTGAAAGTCTTGCAAGAGGAGATGGGCTGTTGTAACGGTGAATAAAACAAAAAGCAACATTTTTATATAGAATTAGAGCAAAACAAGTTATAATAGCAATGCTGTTACTAATAATTTAAATTATTAATCATAATAACTCATAATGCAGGATGGTACCGTGAAGTACCATGTATAGGCAAAAATATTGCCCTAAAGAAATTCTAGTCTGGGCTTATTGGTAATATGCAGCTAAAATTAAATAACGCAGCACATAGAATAAGTTATGAAAAAAAATTGTCCATGAAGAGGCAAAAGCCTAAGGGAAGACAGGGGAGGTTGGAGAGTACCCGAGAGAAAGGGTGTGCAGGCAGAGGGAGTCCCAGGGGCTGGAAACGAGGACTAGGGACAATCGTCCTGTTGTGGGAATCTGCCCTGATATCCCTCCTAGTGTGAAAGAGAGGATTTGAGAGGAAAATTTGTCCTTGATTTGAATTATATTCCAATATATTTGAAAGTTAAAGATGTGTTTTGCTGTGTACCTGGACTCTGTCTTCCCTGGGAGTAAAAGTCCTTCCTTCAGATGGGAAAGCTACCATACTGCAGAAAGGACCGTACTGACAAAGGAGCACAGCTCCAGGAAAGGACCGCTAGTTCATCCAGACCTTTGTAACGCAGGTCGAACACACTGGAAAAATAAACCCTCACAGTAAAAGTGGTGTGTGGAGGAGAGGAGGAAACGCTTTGGCATCTCTATCATATAACAGGGAGCCCACACCGCATGCAGCACCAATAATGATGTGGGGAGGCGATGGGCTCTTTTCTTCTCCCACATAACCCATGTTAAATCACTGTTGATTTCAGACCACAAAACATTCCTTCCGAGCATGGAAATCCAACTCAAGTAATATATCAACAGTTAAACTAAAAGTCAATGGTTTTTTGGTTTGTTTTTTTGTTTTGTTTTTTTTTTTTTTTTTAAATACTGAACAATTAAAAGGAAGAATCTTATGCTAAAAGTAGGAAAAATTGCATGTCAGTAGCTGTATGGAAGATCTCTTTAAGTTGTCTCTTCAGCCAGACTTGAAATTTTTATTTTATGATTTATTAATGAAAAAAAATTATTAGAGGGATACATACATGTACGGATGTATGCACACACCTTATTCATTCTTTTCATCCTCTTGAAGGAGCTTTGTTAAAAAGGGTCCAAATTATGCTTCCATGAAATGACTAAACTGATTAAAAGATTTTAAAAATGTAAAGGTTAGGGAAAATGTTAATAAACTTCTAAAGATCAGTTCAGGACTTCAGACAAATATCTTTTCAGTGGAACAGAAGGAATGATTAGCCACCAAGTGAAGATTCCTTCCTTCTACATATCTCTATGAAAGTGTTTAAAATCTGGTTAACTTCAGTGCATAAATATGTATTTTGGTCTTAATAGGTTTTACACACACTAGAAGATAAATAAGAATGCTGCTGATTCCTATCCTTGCAACACAGCTCATACTATACGATGTTATTTTAACCAAATTTTGACTTTGAATTAGCATAGAGAGATGGCACTGTTTGGAACCTTGCCCAGTGAGATCCTCATATCAAATTCATTTTCATTATTAGAAGAAAACTCACCTAGGGAACTCTAACAGAGACTAAAGACTTGCAATAGGTTTTTTTTCACTTGGTCCTGTTCTCACTGCAAATAATTGCTGCAAATGCTTTAGAAATGCTGAACCAAAGACCAACTAAACCAACTGTGTGGAGGATGGCTTTTGTTTAGTCTCTTCTCTGAGTTTCCCTTCTTCACACATGCTTATTAATAAGCTCGTATTTAGCAACAGGAGAAGTCTTTGTTGACTGACATATATGATGTCAGTAGGATAGACAGATACCTGACGAGCCGGACTTTTGTTTAAGTAATCTGAGGACTGGGTTAACAAAATCTTGATTCTTAGATGCTGCTTATAAAAAGCCATACTTTTGTCCTTTCAGACAAAAGAGTAAGCAAGCAGGACAGATCAGTGGAAAGCACAAATACAAATTGTGCAGTACACTATAGTATTTCAAAAAGCAGTGGGATGCTGAAGCTATTTTAATGTGCACCAGCTGGGGATTTGATCTTTAATTCAGTTTGGTAGCAAAGGGAATAAGTTCGAAAGGATCCTTATTTTCAGCATGTAACTGTAAATCCTGTCTTTGTGCTGCCTTAGCAAATAGTCTTTATAAGTGCATTTCGTTCAGCTTTCATTTATTCTCATTTTCAGGGAGAAGAACTTACTCATTTGTATCATGATTCTAATACGGAAAATTCTATAGATATGTTCAATAAGATCTGTTTCCCAAAACCCAGAGTCGCTAAACCTTAATAATATTGTCCCATTGATTTTAACTTCCTTTGAAAATGCATTTAGAAGAAATGTGAAGTACTGGAATGTTGGCCTTGGACAGCCAATCCCTTTATGGGATCTGCAGAGCTGATACAGTGAAGATGATGGCTTTACAGGCTCCCCCATTAACCCAGCTTTAAAAAATTGAAGCTTCTTCCTTCCTAAGGTTATTTCCTGAATTGTTATTTTCTACTCATCAACCATCAGAGAGTAACAACTTCCATTTACATTAAATCAAAAAAACTGATTTTCTATTTGTTTATTTTTTTTTCTAAATACTTTTCCCATTTCTCCCCACTTTTTTTTGACCAGAATCTGGAATTTGACTTTCCTTCCAGAACAAAGCAAGAGTCCTTCATCCTTTACAGAAGTTAACGGCACGTGTCATTTAACAGCATCTGGGGTCCTGCTCATCTACTCTGTATGGCTCACAGTAGATGAGCCACTTTGCTACCGAAAGTCAGTGGAGCCAGGTAGATTTATATCAGCTGAGCTTTCCTCTGATCAAAAATCTTATAACCCGAATGCCTTTCAGGGCTGGAGGATACAGGGTAACAGTCCATTACAGCTTAGTATTGCTAAAGGTAGTTCTGCTTGTTCTGAGATAGATAAATACATGGAGAGGTATTTTTGTAATAATTTGGAAAGAGACTTTTCCTTTCACAAGTGAATGAGCTAACAGAGTCTGTAATGTAGTTACAGCTTAAAATGTGTTTGGATTTTATACTCCCTAAACTAGATTCGGTTTTGTTGTTCTTTTTGTCTAATGTAATTCAGGGTGCTGATTACCGCACAGTAATTTGTACACCTTTGAGTTTGTGGAGAGGAAGACTGCAAAGATTGTTTAAAAGAAGACAAGGTAAGACAAGAATTGTAATAGCTCTAAGGGAATAAATTGCCTCACTGCAGTGTGCTTATGCACTTTGTATTGCACCTGGGCTTTAAATCAGCCCTGTGCTCCTGCTGCTGAATTGTGCAGCACCACTCCACCGACAGCACAGGCAGCGGCTGAGAAGCAAGAAGGATGATTGCAGACTCACGGGCTGTGTTAACCAGGAATGTGGGATTGTGCTGGGATACAGCTGGTCCGTAAAATATTGTCTCTGATGCTTCTGCACACAAGATTCATGTCAGTGGGGGTGTCAATGCAACAGTGGCCACAGTTTTGGTTTGGTTCGATTTGGTTAGGTTCCTTGTATGACACTTGGCAGGGACTGTCGGGGTGCCATCTATCTGCATAGATCTTTGGTGTAATGTTTGAAAATACTTCATCCCAGATGAAGACCAATACTTCTGACAAAGAGGACACAAAAACATATTAAGATTTCTGGAAAATGGTGCAGAGGGGCCAACATAATATTAGACAGATTTAGGACTGAAAGATGAAATCCATAAAAGCACCTATATTGATAAATGCACCTACTGATTAAGTGAGCATTGCTTTGAGCTAACATCCATCTGGCACTGCCATGGGCATTTCCAGTCTGGATCCCCTTCCTAGCCTCAGGGAACTAAATCTCCTTTTGCGAGAGGAGTGATCTCCCTTTGGCACCTCAGTGACTGGCTCCCTCTTTTCTCTCAAAGCCAGGCAGAGATGGTGCCACCGCCTCTCTGCCGGTCCAGTGGTTAGAAATCCCGGGACACTGAGGTAAGGATTTCCCCGAGGCTGAATACATTTAAATGCACATCATCTCCTGGCAAAGAGAATGCACCAATTGCCTGGATAGGCACTAGGCTGAACCAAAGACAGGCTAAATTTGCCTGGGGAGGGGAACTTCAATCCATCCCACTCCTCCCAGTTTGATACCAGTGCCAGCAATAGATGCCAGAGCTGGGAGAAGGATCACGGGTCACCAGAGAGCACCTGAAGTGCAGCACAAAGGAATTCCAGCCACTCTGGCGAGTCAGTCAGCTTCATCGGGGGCCCAACTGAAATGCCTCTATGCAAACGCACATAGCATGGGCAATAAACAACAGGAGTCAGAGACACGCTCACACCTGCAGGGCTATGATCTCATTGGCATCACCAAGAGGTGGTTGGATGGCTCCTATGACTGGAGTGTTGGAATGGAAGGGTACAGGCTCTTTAGGAAGGACAGGTAGGGCAGACAAGGAGGGAGACTTCCATACATGCTGGTTGCTTAAGATTAACCCTTTTCAAACATATCTTCCCATCTTCATTCAGATTCAGTATTTCAATAATTAGTTTTAATTGGCATTTTCAATTAATTTATTTTTCCCACACATCAGTCCCTCTATATGTTGTTTATTCAAGTGTTTCATATTGATATAACACCCGAATAACTCATCTAACCTCATGTCAGTCTGGCAGAAGTGGACTCCACTCAACAGTTGGTGTATTTTAATAGTTTGTTTTGTTGCATGCATTTCTTATGAAAAGAAATTACAGGATGTTAAGTGCTGACAGTTAACATCTGAAAGAGTGTGGTATTGTATTTGGATTATTCCATTCCATATTGTATTAGTCTATTTAACTTTCCAACCCAGGAAACAACTCTTGGCTGTATGTTCAGTCTTCATTTCCATACTGATGGGTTTTCAGCTGTCTCATTCCTGTGTAATCGTAATCAAGAATAACCTGATTATTTATTTATTTTATAATGCCATGTGGAACATTACTCTCTTGTCTTTGACTTCATAGTACTGCAGGGAAATCTACTGTTTCGAAAACTTAACCCTATTAGTGCTGGCTAAAACTTATATTTTCTAACACGATTGGAAAATAGGATTGGATTTTTGTATAGAATATTTATGTATGCATACACAGACACGTTGATTTCCATAAAAAATTAAAAAATAAATGTTCAGTACTCAATAACTTAGAAATGGTGGCTGAAAAATGTAAATAATCTCCACACATACACTGAAGATCCCAAAATCTAGAGGTAATTCTTCAAAACAAATGTACTTGCAGCATGCATTTTTTCAAATGTATATGCATTGCCATTTTCCAAATATAGCAGCACGTTTCTCCTGCCGTTGTACATTCTTCGGTGTTTGTCAATGGATACCAGCAAGGTGATATTTTGTAAATAAACTAGGACTTTAAATTATTTTTAACATAACTGTTCTATAAACAAATTTTAGATGGTATACATCATCAGCATTAGAAAATATCTGTATGATCTTAAAAACTATAAACAATAATGTTGGAATAAGAATATTCCTTAAATACTCCTTTCATTATTGCCTTTTGATCTCCTGTTTTCCTCCTTCCCTTTTAAATATTGTGTTAAGAAACTTGAAAACATTAGAATCCTCCAGGCTAAGATGAAGAAACTGAATATTTATTTGGAAAAAGGTGAATGTCAGTGATTATAATAAGGAGTCTAAAGCATTTTAAAAGGGATGTAAACTCTCAAATTCCAGGCTGCAAGAAAAATTCTGCTTAACAAGTAGGCAGAGGGATATTTCCTCATGGTCAACTTGTTTCCATAATTTTTATTATGTTTTCCTCACGAGCATCTGGGATTGGCCATAGTCATCAGGATAGTGCCAGAGCCCATCATGGGAACCAACTACCGAGGCATATCCTACAGATCTCATAATAAAAAAAATTTTTCCATTCATTATTATTATTATCATCATCATCATTAAGAATTTGCAGCATAATATGCCCTTTGAGTTCTCACATATCTGATGAGACTCAAAACTTGAAACTTCTGAAAGGCAGATCATCTCTAATTTGTTAGAGCTCTGGGACCACTCCTCTCTTTCTCTAATAATCAAGACTGTATTACTGAAAAAATCAGTTTTTTCTGTTGCCATTTCCTATGACCAGTACATTGTGCTCTAAACCCATTTGCTGCAAACACTAAAAGGAGAGGCTGCTCCTCTGGCAGTTCCCTCTGCTCCATCAGATTCCAGCCCGTGCCCATCTTTGGCACACAGCAAAACAGCATGTGGCCACACAAAGATGCCTGCTGCTGCAACACCCCTCGTCTGTCACAAACTCCAAGCGGGATCTGGTTCTGCAGAGCAAGTGGACATTATCAAGCCATGCAGTGACTGACTCTCTGAGAGTCACATCCCCAAGAGCTGCGGAAGGGACCATGCATTAACAGGAGCCTGTGAGCACAAAGAAATTAAGGGCAGTTCTGCAAAAGCACCAAAGATCCTGGCTGCAGCCGGTTTGCATGGATGGGTGTCTGAACTAGCCTGGAAGCAGCTGGGGTGGGACGGGATGGCAGCAGCTGGTTGTAGCTTCAGCCTGGGAAGCCATTCAATGACACAGTTCTGATTATACCATTTCAGAAGCACAGGTAGTTTTCATGTGTTATTTTCCACTTTTCAAGAGCACGTCTCCTTACCCCTCAAACAGCCCCACAGATGGCCTTTCCATCCTCTGGCTGGCTTTCACAGCACAGATCTTCTCCAAGCTCCTTAGAAGAAAATTGCAGACTATTGCAAGTAATGGTCAGACCCCTAGAAATCATGAGTACTGGAGATCTCAGAAGTTATTACTATCAGCTTGATCTGAAAGGGTTACGAAGGTTAGAGTGATGGTAAGAAGGTTAAAATGAGTAGTGATCAGTGAAACGCAGATCTTACTCTAAACACCGTGTCCTTTGACTTTAAGTATGTAGAGGATCTCTGTGATTGCAATCCATTTCTGTGAAACTTAACAGGACCAGGCACACGTTCCCGCAACCTAAAACATGCAATTCTGCATTGTAGGACTTGGTTATTCACTGAATTTTAAGATGGGGGTGGGGGGAAAGGGCGTCAAGAAAAACACAGGAAAAAACCCCGAGTGTACTACAGGACCTAGAAATCTCTGTATTTGCCTTGCCATAAACTTTTTGTTCTTTCAAAACTGTGCTCCAAAGCCCATGCAAACATGTAAATCATTTCTTTCTTCCTGAGAGTACGGTGCACAAGGAATTTCTGTATCAGGAAAATGCAAAGGGCCAGACCTTAATTTTGTATAAATTTTCAAAGATTCTTTCATTTTAAAGAGTTAAATGAATGTACTACCCTGAAAATGTGAGCTACGGTTCAGATGTAGGAGCGGCTGCTCATCAGGTGAACTGTAGTAGCTCACCTTTCTGCATATTTTTATCCTTTCAAAAATGCAAATTAGGACATGTACGCTTAAACCTCTGTCATGAAGTCTTAGGCTAATGCATTTTATTTGTTTTCTCTGTGCTAAGAGCATGCACTCAGTCAATTACTGCAGTCCAGTTGATGAGTCGTAACTCATTAAGTCGCACTAACTCAATTGTGTCGGAGTTGATGATTTGTGAGGTTCACTGGCATAAAAGAATGGCATTGCAGCTTCTGCATGAGGCAGAAGCCCCTAGATAATACTGAGAGGCAGTGAAGAAAATGTTCACACATACATGGGCTTCATCTGATCTGACTTGTTCCTTATACGCTGTGGAGCTCTACATCTGAACCAGCTGCCTAAGCTCCTCACTGCAGTCAGTGACGATCTCGTCAATGGAGTTAAAAGACCTTGGTGTCCCATACGTAGGTAGCTAGAGTTGCCACAGAGTATGTCAGATATCTTCAGGTGTGATATGCTCCAGAGCCATGCCCCCACATGTTTGTGCTTTCTGCAGTGGCAGCTGAGGGGCAGGCAGAAATCTCAAAAACAATATATTCAGTGTGAGCAACTATATGAAGCTCTGGTGTGCATTTATCTCAAGAAATGAAGGGATTTGCTTTTCCTACACATCCACTGCTACCAGAAATAGGACGGTGGACTTGGTGATCTTTGATCTGACTAGATGCAATAATTTCCATTTTTCTATCAAAAAGTAAATGTAACTTACTTTAAGGATGAGTTTTTACAAGTCACATAATTTTCTACAAATCAGTTCTCTCAACCACATGGGTTTTCTGGGGGGAAAGGTGTCAGGTGAGGATTTACTGTTCAGAACAAGATTATGCCAGCAGAGACAGCAAAGCATCTCACTGGCAGGGTTTGGGTTGTAGACTAGGCTGTAGTGGAGGTGACTGGACCTAACTGCCAACTGAGACCACCACCTCTTCCTGAAACCTTCCTCCAGCCATTCTTCCTGTTGCTTCTGCCCCCTCTTCTGGTATAACATCCCCCTTTTTTCACTTGTCAGGCAAATCCTCCTCCTCTCTCAACAAGTCTGTCCTCTCAGCTTTGGCCACAGAAACCTTATCACTCTGCATCACTGTTTCAGAGATGCTCTCTATCAGCTCTCTGGCCCGCTCCTGGTCCTTCCTGATAGTCTTGGGACCTGCTTCCCAGAGCTCCTAACACAGAAAGGGCTTCACATTGCTGGGTTAGGAAGACTCTTGCTCAGGTCTGCTAGTTATACAAAATGCAGGGTGTCCTACACCTCAGGTTTGTTTTGTTCCAGGTCTTGGGTGAAACAATCCTTCTGCACAGTTAATTAAAACTCACTATTTTCATATCCTGGCAAACACCGTCCATATCCCCCTTTCTTTCCCTTTTATTTTGACCCTGGTCCTTTTTATTCCAGGGATGGTTTGTTATTGGGTTTTGGGGGGTTTGGGGGGTTTTTTGTTGTTGTTTTTTGTTGTTGTTTTTTGTTGTTGGTTTGGTTTGGGTTTTTTTTTTTGTTTTTCCCAAATGCATGCACTCATGTTTGCTCCGCTGATATTTGTAGTTTGTAGTAATTGGTTTGGCTCGAAAACTGAAGTCTAGGTGTTGTCTCAAGATTTTTGAACTACATTTCTAATTGCTGTTTTTGGGTTTCTTTTTTTTTTTTTTTCTTTTTTTTTTTCTTTTTTTTTTTTTCTTTTTTTTTTTTATTTTACTGCCACTACTACTATGGGCACATACAGAGGGAGTTTGTAGGAGAATTCAGCTAGGCTTTCTTTTCTTGGATGGGCAATAGTCTTGCCATAACTGCCTGTCATCCTAAGCCTTTAGAAAACATGTCATGAAAACAGGGAATGACTGGGGAAGAAAAGAAACAAAAGAGTACAAGTACATGTGGCTCTAGTTTTAGAATTAGAAATTGAGGGAAAGATCTTATATAATCCATCAAAAGAGTTTTATATAAGTGATTTATTTGGTTTAGTATAAGTGATATATTTGGTCTATTTTTGTTCTAGACGTTCATTGTTATAAATAACAGCAAGATCTCTTTCAACCAGAAATATAACATATACCTTGCTAAGATGATACAAACTTTTTTGTTTCTCATTTAGGAGAGATTAGGTGGTGCTGGATGCAAGTCTAAATTCTGGCACTCCATCAAGTATTTCTTCAAAAATAAGACTTGGAAAGTTTAATTTACATCTCTGGAAGTTAAAGGGTAGTTACAAATACAGAAAAGAGATACTTCTTTTCCAAAATTCTTCCAGATTTCTGCCTAGTCCTATCACAAGCCCCTCAATGCCAGCTTCTCACTTTACTACTACATAACCTGTTCATTATCATCCAAGCTGCTACCCACTTCCTCCCCAGAAGTAAAAGTCACTGTGTTGGATCATCTACAGCACAGGACCAATGTGGGAGCGCACATGGGAGCAGCTAGCAGCATCCTCCATGACAGAACAACTTACTGTGACAGCTGCTCGCTGGTAAATATTAATATTCGGTCTTACTCTATGGGGTACGTAAGGTAGCTTATTGTTTTCTCATATCTCATGCATGCCCACAGTTAGCAGCTGGCACAGGGTAACTAGTTCTGTGAAGCCTCTTGTTAGAACTTGTTCTTGCATTGGTCTTTGTAGTGGGTTTGTGTGGCCAGTTTTGGTAGCGGGGGAGCTACAGGGGCGGCTTCTGTGAGAAGGTGCCAGAAGCTTCCCCTGTGTCTGACAGAGCCAATGCCAGCCGGCTCCAGGACGGACCCGCCGCTGGCCAAGGCCGAGCCCATCAGCGACAGTGGCAGCGCCTCTGGGGTAAGAGAGTTAAGGAGGAAAAAAACAACCTCGGGATTTTTTGCAGCCAGAGAGAGGAATGACAAGATGTAAGAAACTGCAGACACCAAGGTCAGTGCAGAAGGAGGGGCAGGAGGTGCTCCAGGCG
The DNA here is from genome assembly GCF_011004875.1 of Balearica regulorum gibbericeps. Classification (NCBI taxonomy): domain Eukaryota; kingdom Metazoa; phylum Chordata; class Aves; order Gruiformes; family Gruidae; genus Balearica; species Balearica regulorum. Next base: position 76,808,079 of record NC_046187.1, on the reverse strand, counting down.
CCGGAGCAAGATTCCCCTGCAGCCGGTGGTGAAGACCATGGTGAAGCAGGCTGTCCCCCTGCAGCCCATGGAGGGAGGATGAGGGGGTGTAGCGATTCCACCTGCAGCCCGTGGAGGACCCCATGCCGGAGCAGGTGGAGGCACCTGAAGGAGGCTGTGGCCCCGTGGGAAGCCCACACTGGAGCAAGCTCCTGGCAGGACCTGTGGAGCCGTGGAGAGAGGAGCCCACGCCAGAGCAGGTTTGCTGACAGGACTTGTGACCCCGTGGGGGACCCACGCTGGAGCAGTTTGCTCCTGAAGGTCTGCACCCTGTGGGAGACACCCATGCTGGAGCAGGGAAGAATGTGAGGAGTCCTCCCCCTGAGGATGAAGAAGCGGCAGAAACACCGCGTGATGAACTGACTGTAACCCCCATTCCCCATCCCCTTGTGCCGCTGAGGGGGGCGGAGGTTGAAGCCGGGAGTGAAGTTGAGCCCGGGAAGATGGGAGGGGGGGGGGAGGTGTTTTAAGATTTGGTTTTATTTCTCATCCCTTTACTCTGTTTTGCCTAGTAATAAATTAGATGAATTCCCTCTCTAAGTTCAGTCTGTTTTGCTCCTGATGATAATTAGAGAATGATCTCTCCCTGTCCTTATCTCGACCCACGAGCCTTTCGTTATACCTTTTCTCCCCTGTGAATGAGAGGACTGACAGAGCGGCTCTGGTGGGCACCTGGCCTCCAGCCAGGGTCAACCCACCACAGTCTTGCATATATTCAAAATTATTACTGCCTGGAAATAGGCATTTTCTTCCCACTGATCTCAAGTTACTAACAAAACACTTAGTACAGTCCTAGAGACTTTCTTTTTTTACTATCTCATTTAGAAATGAAACAATTAAAAAAGATAATTTCAGAAGATGGTTCAGTATTCTCACTCTGGATAACCCCCAGGTACCCAAATTTTTAATGACATTTCCATGCCTTCACTTAATATAATGAAGGACTTTATTCAGGCATCCTAGGAATACAAAACTTATTCTACCCCTACATTTCTGGATCACTCTGACAGCAAGTTAGAGGGAAAATCTGAAGCTCAACCACATTATTAGACAAGAAAGTCTTACAGATGGAGTTGCACAGACACAAGGAATTGTAAGTTCAACTGCTTGCAAACCTCATAGCTATTTTCTGCACTCCAAAGAGTGCAATGGACATAAGCCTGAAATACAGTGGTTGTTCTCTGGAGAAGTTATTTTAACAAGGTAAGCTGGTTCTTAAAGAGAGTTTAGATACTTTGGTGCAAGAATCACAGAACGGTTTGGGTTGGAAGGGACTTTAAAGTCCATCTAGTTCCAATCCCCCTGCCATGGGCAGGGACACCCTCCATTAGACCACGTTGCCCAAAGCCCCATCCAACCTGGCCTTGAACACTGCCAGGGATCCAGAGGCATCCCCAACCTCTCTGGGCAACCTGTGCCAGGGCCTCACCACCCTCATAGTAAAGAATTTCTTCCTAATGTCTAATCTAAATTGCTAATAATGTCTAAGCGAAAAGGCTTAAACCCATTACCCCTTGTCTTGTCACTACACTCCCTGATAAACAGTCCCTCACCATCTTTCCTGTAGGCCCCTTCAGGTACTGGTAAGCCGCAATTAGATCTGCCCGGAGCCGCCTTTTCTCCAGGCTGAACAACCCCAACTCTCTCAGCCTGTCCTCATAGGAGAGGTGCTCCAGCCCTCTGATCAGCTGCGTGGCCTCCTCTGGACTCGCTCCAACAGCTCCATGTCTGTCTTGTACTGGGGCCCCCAGAGCTGGACGCAGCACTCCAGGTGGGGTCTCACAAGAGTGGAGTAGATGGGCAGGATCACCTCCCTCAATGTGCTGGTCACCCCTCTTTTGATGCAGCCCAGGACACAGTTGGCTTTCTGGGCTGCAAGCGCATGTTGCTGGGTCATGTTGAGCTTCTCGTCCACCAACACTCCCAAGTCTTTCTCCTCAGGGCTGCTCTCAATCCATTCTCTGCCCAGCCTGTAGTTGTGCTTGGGATTGCCCCAACCCATGTGCAGGACCTTGCACTTGGCCTTGTTGAACTTCATGCGGTTCCCATGGGCCCACCTCTCCAGCCTGTCAAGGTCCCTCTGGATGGCATCCCTTCCCTCCAGCGTGTCGACCACACCACACAGCTTGGTGTCATTGGCAAACTTGCTGAGGGTGCACTCAATCCCACTAGTACATTCAAAAGTAATGAGGTAAACTGTCTCGAAGGAGATTGTGCTGAGCTATAGAGGAGCAGGCAGAGCTTGGGAAAGCAGAGTTTCTCTTGATGTTCAGGCATATGGCAAGTGTGTATATTTTTTCTTGTTAGCTGCCTTGAAAAATTTAGCAAAATATGAGTTAATCTGTTGATTTTTTTCTTTGTTTTCTTAACAAATGGAAAGTAAGTTTAAACATTTTTTTCCCAATTGAAGTTAAATATTTTCTCTTCTTTGCACATCTTTTAAAAATTAATGTCAATACATTTTCAGACAAAACCATTTTGAAATACAAATGAAAACGCTTCAGTTAAAAATGTCAAAATGAAGACATTTATTTTTTAGTGTTTTTTTCTGTGATGAAATTTGAAGGAAAAAGAAAATTGGGAAATGAATTCTACTTTCATAGCCAGTATAGTATTGGCTGAAACAAGAATTAACTAACAAAGAAAAAAAAAAAAAGCATATGATTACCTCCACCCATACAAAACTCATGTGAGAAGCACCCTCACCTGGTAAGAGGGGTCAGGTTCTTCTTGACCAAATATAAATGCCTTTAGAACAGACACCTACTTCCTGAGAAGGCCATCTTACACTGCCTTTCTAATCAATGGAGTAATGTAAGGAACAATTCATCTACCATATTTAAGTGTCTATTTTAGAAGGTTTTTATCCTGGAAAATAGAACAAAAGAAAGTGAAGGAAATCATGCCTTAATTACTTAGGTTTGATTTAATTGCCCACTGATTAAGAACTACTCACATGTTTTTTTGAGATGATTTATGGCGTCCATACAGCCGCTCCAGAAGCATACAAGCCTTTTGTGTACCCAAGTCATATTGCAGGTTGATGTATTAGATACCTTATCGCATCTCGTACAGCACCAGACATTGGAAATAGATATGGGCATATGACATCTGATATCTGCATGGGAACAGAAACAAGTACCTTTTTCCCACCATTTGTAAGAAAGGCCATTGAGGATGACTTTCCCAAAGCAGACAGAGTATATAGAAGAATCCAATCAACGCATCTTAAAAAATAGATTTTGGTGGGAAGAGACCTGTGTCATGCAGAACAGTTCCAGAGGATCACAAGCAAATATCATGCAAATGTGATTAATTTCTTAGAAACTGATACAGCGGGGAGAAATGCAATGCAATCTCTAAGCAAGTGAAATCTTCTTAGAAGCTTTAGATATTGTTTATTTGCCAGGGAGTTGGCCTACAGATTAAGACTGTCAACATGCACTTTCTATGCCCAAAGGCAATGTTAAGGTGAAATAAGTATCTTTATAACCTGATAGTTAGATTTGAAGAGAGTGTGACAGGCAGAAAACAAAACCACAAGCCTCAAAGGAACAAAATAGCTTGTTTCCAAAATATTGATTGATGCATTGCTTTTTTGAAATCAGCTTGGTTCAGGCAGGCAGGTGGCTGGATGAGCTGAAGGACTGTGCACTATTTTGACAGGAAGGCAAACATATCAGTTTAAATTTTAAAATGCCTCTACTCAAGTTGTCATTCCAAAGCTTTCTTATGCCATTGACCTGACATTAGATCAATAACATTATGACATTTTATGGCACATCAGTAATATAACAAAAATATTGAGTGAAAACCCTGAAGGATGGAAAAATGCCAAAAAGCATATATTACATGTGTGGTTTTGTGGGGTTTTTTAGTTTGTTTTTTTTTTTTTTTTTTTTTTTTTTTTTTAAAGTAATGCCCTCTTACACATCAAAGTTGTTAACTTTCTTCATATTTGCCATATCACTTTATTTAGTAGTTATTGAAATTGTATCAGGGGAATCACCTCTCCCCAAAGAAACTTGGACTGACCCTAAAGAAAGCCAGTTAGCTGAACTCATTACTTTTTGTCTGAATATACACATCTAGTTCCAACCCTCCACTAGTCCAGTTTATTCAAAGCCCCATCCAACCTGGCCTGAACACTTCTGCTTGATTGTTTCTACTTCAATCCCATTTTCATCTTTCTATTATTTCTGTATTTACATTTTTCCTTGAAGTGTAGCTGTATAGGTGGTCTATGCATAAAATTAAATCATTAGGAACAATAATCAAATATATGTTAAAATGTTGTAATTTTTAACAGTACATTCAAAGTCTAAATATGAAAAAACAACCCTCATTTGAAGACTGAGCATGAAATACCCTCTGCTCAAGACACCCTAAACTAGTGCAAGTTTAGAAAAGTGTAAGAAAAAAAGACACAAAAGGTGGCACAATAAAACTGAAATGCAAAAAAGCATTGGTTTGTGATGTTGAGAAAGTATAACAGTAACACAAATTACATTTGGTGGACTCAAAAATTTAATTTCTATTACCCTGGACTTTTTCATAATCTGAAAGAGTGCATCAGTGACCTGATTGCAATACAGGACACAGATCACAACAATGTGATGACAGAACGGGTTTTGACTCTCCAGGGGGAATTTGATCTGAATAATGCAGCTTCATGTTTTACTTCTGGTGTGCAAATCCCCAGTGATCACACATTTTGGACACTGGGCTTTTCTGTCTATAGCAGGAACTTTCATATTATTTCATAATATTACCTCTAAGCTATCTCCCAAGAGTAGGTAGAGAACAATGGGTGCTTAGAGGTGTCATTTGCCTAATGTATTTTGGACATACTTATCAGAAAAAGTTAAATCAATCTATAGACACCACTGGCAACTGTGTCTAGCCCCATCACTAGAGAGCCTAGAGTGACTAGCATAGCTCTAGACATCTGGTCAAATGAATTCCTGCTTGAATTATTGTCCAAAGAAAGTAGCCCTGCTCTTCATACTATTTCTAGGAGAGAGATCCCCTTAAAGTGCGACGTTCCTTTTGGCACACTAAGGATCTTTTTAGTGAGGGAATAGTCATTGAAGAGCTCACATGCCAGATTAGAGTCAGACTGAAATTATGGATTTTAATGTATCCCCTAGGCTTTACAGAGGTTGACTTGAGCAACACAAGATTAACTATACGCTCCTCCGTGGTATCTCTTCTCCTGACAGTAATGGTTGGTCATTTTTAGCATGAAAGCATCAACTGTGGCTCCACAACAGGCTAAAGCCTAAAAAAGTAGCAGGGCAAGAGAGCAGTCCAGGGAATACCGCCTTTTTCTTATGCACAAATCCCCAGGGTCTGCTGTTGGTTAGTGTCAGAGAGAGGAAGCATGAATATTTGATCCCACCAGCTATGTATGCTCCTGTGCCTCAAGATCTGATCTTTTTCTAACTTCTTGATGGTTCATATATCTAGGATTCTGTTTATGTTGAAATCTGGTTTGTTTTTTTCTTTTGATTGTTTGTTTGTTTTAATTTTGTCATTCAAATAATCTTTCAATTAGGCCAGGAATAAGCAACTTTTAATTAGATTGCAATTTAGATTTCTTAAGAATATTGATTTATCCTAACATCTAGCTGAAGTGTCCTCTGATTGAGTGGCTTGTTTATGAATGGGTACATGGGTACATTAGCACATTGATACGTTATGGTAGAAGAAGCTTCTGCCCACCTGGTTTGCATATATATGTGGCAGCACTTCAGAACACAAAAGTAACAGTGATTTGCCAAAAAAGGGTGGGTTTTTCATGTTGTTGAAAAAGAATGAAACAGATTGGAGCATAACTTCAATTTCTAAAATCCATCACTGTGTGAGTAGTTCAAATTAAATTGTATTTTGAAGTTGTATTTTGAAGTTTTGCTCTCACGAACTTGATGGATTCCTCCAAATGGCTCCATGGAGGTCAAAAATCATAGAATCATAGAATCTTAAGGTTGGAAAAGACCACTAAGATCATCAAGTCCAACTGTCGACCCCACACCACTATGTCTACTAAACCATGTCCTGAAGTGCCATGTCTATATGTTTTTTGAACACCAGATAAAAAATACAGATAACTGAAACCACATTGACCACTTGATTTGAAAAAGTGGGAAGAGATATTTCAATCTGTTCCTGTGATGTATGTATGTATTATATGCATCTCTGCATAAATCCACACTTGTGTTGCTCTTAATTCTTGTGCATAGTTATGATTTATTTTTTTAAATGTAAGATCATAATACAAGAAACAGTGTTTACATATATTTTTGCACTGCTTTTAAATTTTCCCATCGTATGTGTGACTAGTTACAACTGCAAAGGCAAATTTTCCCAGACGGATACAGGAAAATTAGTGGCATTTATTATAGCTCCAGGATGTACGTTTTAGTGAATTGCAGAGACCTGTGCCAGACCAAGACCTCCTTGTACAACATGCTGTATTGCACATTAAAGTCTGTGCTTCACAGTGCCTAAAGACTAGTTAAGAACAGTGGGAGAGAAAATAGGTGTAGAGGAAAAATGATATACACATGGGTGCATAGCCAGTGAGTGCAGAGCAGAGTACAGGACCAACCCTCCTGCCTCTCATCTGTGTTCTTTTCACAAGAAGAAACTGCATCAGTTGAATAAAATCAGAATCTAAGACAATGGCCTTTTAGAACCACGTTGCTGCTTATTTGATCATGAAGTTCTTTAGTTTTCCTCAAATTTAATGCTTAATTGCCATTTTAGTTTCCCAGACTACAGACACATTCGAAATATTTCTCTTTCTCTATTAACGTTTGATCCCTACAATTGCCTAACTGACCACAGATCTGCGGTGTGAGAATGCCACAATGTGGATAAACTTTGAATAAGATTAACTGCCTAAAATAAATGTGCTTTCAAGCATCACAGGCAACATGGTGCATTTCAGTCCAATAACTCAATAGTGGGAGTATTCACTCCAGATATGGGACCCTTTGGTTGAGAAAATTTAAACCTCACTTAGCATGAATTTTCTAGCCACCAAAATAGCTGGCAGCCTTTATAGTAGAATTGTTGCAGATCTCTTGGTAGAGTTATTTCACTCTTCACCGAATGCATAAAAATTAACTGGACTAGGGACAAGAGAAAAATTGAGTTTGATTCTATATGGTGTCCACCTGGACACCTTTCCTCCTACTGGAACCACACTGACTAATGGCCAGGAGTTAATACCAACCTCAGTATCAATGCACCAGGCCCTGTTCTGCATTGCACATATTCCCTAAGCATTTGGGCTTTTTCTCAGCTAATGACAAACAGCCAAACTCTAGTGTATTCAGAGGATCTTGGCTGACCAAGAGTAGTGCCTGGGATAGTAAGTGTTGTGCATATCCTAGGTCTCCTAACTCCAGTTCACAAAAACTAAGGGCTTGAATCAGCTGCTCGCATGTGGACATCTCATGTCATTTTGGACTTTGTAGCCTTTGTATAATGTGTAGCCTCTAACTGCTGCTCCCAAACTGCACGGATATCTGTTGTACATCATCTGCTATATTTGCCAGCTCCATGTGGGTGACTTGGGTACCCTGCAGCATCTCACAGCAAGGGTGCATTTATAGCTGCAGTTGAATAGTTTCTGTTTAACCTTAACTTTCTAGACCAAGCTGTTACTTTTAGCTCTGGAGCATGCTGTGTTCAAATCCCAGTGGTTTAAATAATCAGTATTTCTCAGACTTGGACACTAAATGAACAATTCTTCAACTGGTACAATCAGATTAGCTTCAATGACTTCCATGGAACAATGCCAAATTACATCAGCTGAGGATCTGATCCAGTGGTAACTGATATAAAAAAATTGGCAAAATGTTATTCGAATCAAAGATGCTGGCACCCCATTTCTGTATGTTTGCATATGAGCATATTCTTACACTTGACTGGACACAATGAAAATAATAAAAAAAACCAGTGCTTGCAGTAAGAAAGGATGGAATCACTATACCTAGCAGAAATTTGAGCTAAAGGAACCTTTATTATTTCAGAAAAATGTCTTCAGTGTCCTAGAAAACTGGTAAGAAATATAGCTCTACTGTAGGTATATGGAGAGAAATCATACACTTGATGAAACCTCAGAAAAAAAGTACTGGCAGTCTGTGGTTTAGAGTCTGCCATTTCAGTATTCTTGCTTATTCTGTAACTTTAAGGAAATATTACTACAGATAATCATTGTAGGCAATGGTGTCCAGAAGCCGGTCAAGTGAGGTAGAACATAGGAACAACAGAATAACTTGAAATAAGAATTATTAAAGTCATGCAGGAAGGTTTTAAGAAGAAGTGATTTAGCTTTGCTCATCTCCTGAAATAGTCTCTTCTTTCATTTTGCTTTTTTATGATACATTACTCTTTTGAAAATAAAACATCATCCCCAAATTGCTGATTAACGAGCTGACACTACTCACAAGAGTAGTTTTCAGGTGCTTCATCTGAAAAAAGAAAAAGGAAAAATATTGAAATTTTGGAAGATTTATTAAACTAGAAGAGATGTTTCTAATGCTTTGCAGCTCCTCCTTTACACACTCAGGATTCAAGTGAGCTTCTGGCTTTGCCACCTGTGTGCTGGGAGTAGATCAGGGAGAGGAGGGAAAATGCAATCTCAGAACACAAATGAAACCTTTTAATAGGAAGATTAAACGCTTCATTTTGGGGGGATAGGACTCCTCATGTTACAAATCAAAATAACTCCATTAAAGAAATCTGACCCTCCACTTCCACTGATCCATTTTTTTCCGTGATACCCTCTAACTTATTCTGCAATGGTCAAGCTGTTCACATTAGCATTCTTCCTTCATGGATTTTCCATTCCTATAACAATCTCTTCATGCAAAAATTCTACTTTTGTGCTGCTGCTGGGGGGTATGTTTTCCTTACATAGCTCAGGCTCTCCCCATCTATGTTATTCATTCTTTTTATTTGTTTTTAAGATGATAGTTTGGCATAGCTAATAATGCCAGAATTGCACATAAATAAAATCCATACATAATGGAATGAGCTATTGGTTCTGGCTGTATGAAACAAAGGTCTGAAAACACAAAGTTAAGATGAAAATTCTGCATTGCAGAACCCTCAACATTTTCTTTTTTCAGATGCAATGTGATGTTGACTCATAAGATGGAAGGAGACATGGCCTAACATGCAGGTCATGTAACAGGGAAAATACGGCACTGCACGAAGGGACATGAGAACACAGACCTAGTGAGTGCTAGGGGGAACTATTGTTATATGAAAACTATTCCTCAATTTTGTGCATAGAAGAAGAATTAAGCTAGACCAGTGTGTAAAACAGTGCTGTCTACCCAAGAAAATTTTAAGACTTCAATGTCACTGCCTAAACAGCCAGATTTTTATCTGTGGTGAAGATGCCTGCCTACATTCCTCCATTTATCTTTGCACATTTGATTTCTTACATGTAGTGCTTTTCTCCATATTTGGCTGAATTTCACTTGCTGTTTCTCCTGTCTGGGAACTTCATGAGTGACGCTGGTCTGACAGCAAGCAGAGCTCAGCCAGCAAATGGGCAAGTGATTAACAAGCTCTGAGTAAGGACATGATGAATTGTACCTCGTGAAGAATTTATAAAACCACCCATGAGATTTGAGAGTGAACCGAGGAGCTGAGAGTGACCACATTTAGGATCACCAGCTGCGTTGCCAGTGATCCAAGAGAACACATAGGATGCTGTAGCTTTTATCTGCTAATTCCTTTTCCTTTGCAAAACCCTGCAAATATACCTGTGGCTCTTGGACCATAAGGAAAACATAGCTATTTAGCTGGTGCAAAGAAATGTCATTTTAACTAAGCGCTATGATGGCCATGATTTGTATGACTATTTATTTAATGCATGAATAAAGCAAGCTAAATATATAACCCATGCTCTGTAGTCACTTTTCTAACTTGTCTAATTTCATACCTATACTCTCCCAAACTGCCTAGATTGTGATAGAACTCCTTAGATCCTTCAATAACAGAGCAATTAGTCAAATAGAGTTTGCATAACTATACATAGGCACACACAAAAGTAAGAGCGGGAGCAACACACTGAGCATACCAAACACTGTGATACATGTTAGGGAATGCAGCATTGTTCAGGTGGAGGGAAACAAAGAGACTCCTGCTGCTCTCTTGATTCCAGGTTTTGCTTAGCCAGACTCAGACTCCGGTATAATTAACAGGAGCCTGAAATCTGTATGCCAGGCTTTATATTTGCATAAAGACTAGACACAGACGTGAGTTCTGCAAAGAAAATGGGGTGAAATTCAGTCACTATTTAAGTTAGTGATGAAACTCCCACTGATTCCTCCAGATCACATTTTCTTCCCTGAACTTTACTGCTTTATCCCAGTGATATGATTGAGGACAAAGTGAGCAGAATGTCAATGCCTTGTTTTATAACCAGACAAATTTTGCCTGCCTTAGCAGCTACTTTTTTACCTGACCATCAAGCACAGGGCAGATACAGGAATCGGCGGACTCAGGGGAACTGACCTGTGTCCTGTCCTTGCCCCCGGAGGTGAGCAGACTCAGTGACCAGCCGTGATTCAGCTCACAACCTTTCTGTCCCTTGCTTTACAGTCTATATTAAATGAAATATGGGCTAGACAGTAAAGCTAGAGTGGATTTGAAATTAGGCTGTACGAGTTCACCCACCACTAATAAACCATCCGAAAGGGTGCCGTTTCTCCTCAACACTTGACTATATATTTATTCAGAAAATAAATGCACTAATCTCGGGCCAGTTAGAACAAATTGCCCTTTTAGAAAGCATATCTCATACTGAACACTCATTCACGTAGCAGTTTGTACTCAGAAATCTTGCTTTTATGTGGCTTCCCGGACAGAAAGCGCATTTAAATTGATCATGCGGATATCTTTTCACAAAAGATTTGACTGAAACACTAGTGAGGGGATTTCAAAGAACTGGATGTTGAAACGACTACCGTGACCATGCGAGGCTGCCACCAGCCTTGAGCTCTCATCAGAGAGATATGTAAAACATCCAGAGAATTTTCACACATGTACTGAAACATTTAGCAGTGTGAGAATATCACATATTTCCCAGATATGACTTTCCCTTTGCCTCTGATTTTGACCACCACCAGATAGAGCATACAGATCCAAACATGGAACTTGTGCCTGACTCATTAGTACAGCCATTTTCATGTGCTGAAAATACATTGTCTCCCATTTTTTATGGCAGCTGAGTGGCTGCCACTAACAAGCAGTTGCTTATGAGAATTATTTCGCCACATGTTCTTAAAATAGAAAAAGGAAAGTATATGTTGCTAGAGAGTTTCTCTGCTTTTAATTTCAGAAATCTAGATTTCAGGGCGATGCCGCAGCTTAGCGACATCTGCAATACACTATATAGCATGCAGTTTGTCCCACTGGCAATTAATTTTGTACCATGATGCCTTTTTCATTCTAGTTAGTGGTGTGAGCAAATAGGAAAAGGGCATCAAGTTATTTGCTGGGTGTCACTCAGAAAGCAGAATCAAATCTCACAACCAAGGAAGGGCAAATGGTAAATTGATAAGGAACAATTTTCTTTGGATTTTGCGTGCCCTGTGCTGAATGACGGTTTGTTCCCGGCCTGTCCCTCCTCTGGCCTCATGCATCCATTTCTTCCATCTGACTTACCTTACTCCTTTCACTTCTTACCTTGTCTCTTCACTTTGCACTGAACTCGGGCTCGTGCGATATATTACAGCAGCTGATGGCTTTGTTATATTCCACCTGAACGGAGAGACCAATGCTGAGCTCATAGAGGCAAAAAGGAGAGGGTCTGCTGTGTTTTCAGCTGCTTACCGTAATGTACTATCAGAGTTTGCTAAAGAGGAGGGCAAGAGACCCTTGTTGCCTAGTAGAGGACAGAAGCTAGATCATTTCCCAAGTTAATTAAACTCCTCCCTACTCTAGCCCCCCCCCCCCCCAAAAAAAAAAAAGATAAAATTCAGGAATAATACAGAGCATCCATGTAGAGTGGTTAAAGACTTCCTGGCTCTCATTCTAGCACAGTCTCAATAATTTAGTTTGTTAAGTTTTGGACACAATGAAATTGGTTGATTCCTTAGGCACAGGAATAATAAATATGATTAATAATAATTAATGCTTATAAAGCTTTTTGCAAAAAGATAGTTGCTATAGAAACATTAAGCTGTTTATATATACAACCATTATTGCAGCTTATTTAATTTGAAACAGTGAAAATAAGAAAATCCATACATGGCAGAGGTTAATAATACAAGTGTGGTTTTTAATAAAACAGACACCTGAAAGTATTTTCTTTATTTATTAAGTTGCAGATAACAGGCTACTTTCATCACTGAATTATTCCAGTCTCATACAGCTATTATATCAACCTAGGTTTGCAGCAGAATAGGGCTGGAGCAACACAGAAGTGAATCACATGCATAATTCTTACAGTTCCTTAGGGAAACGTGGCTGCATTTCAGCGTTCTGTTTGCATCCATGAGCACAGGTGCGAAGGTATATTCAGTACTTTGCTGGTCAATATTTCTATCTCCTAACCTATTAACAGATCATTTTGTTTGGAAAATCCATCCCTGAAAAGCTTCAGAAGTGGTTTATATATTTTTCTTTATGTTTAGAAAACAGTTTGCACTTCTAAGTATAGCAACATCTGAAAATAAAAATAAATATGCATGAGCATTTCATTCCTTCCTCTGCCTCTGTATTTGAAACAAAAGTGCCACACCAGCAGAAAATAAATTTAAAGCCCCTCTCTGGTGGAGTGGAGCTTCCTAGGGGCTGTTGCCTATGGAGAACATCATTGAATTTTCAGGTGACCATCTGGTTAGCCACAATTGTAGACATTACATTGAAAGAAGTAAAATACATCAAAGTCAAGACTTCTATTTCCCCTACCACTATTTCTAGCTTGTTCACAGTACAAGAAATTCAATCTTAGTAACATTCTTAGGTTGCCCAGAATTCTAATATCTAATTTTGTTTTCCCTATTTTATTTTGCTCTTAATACTTGTTTTCAATTCACCAAAAAAAAACAAAACAAAACAAAAAAAATAATTTGAAGATATCTAAACCCATCTCAAGGTCATCTCTAACAGTGTTACCACAATTCACAGAGTCTTTGGAAAGACTTCTTTCTGGGCTGAACAAATCATAATTTGTCATCTCAAGTTTTTAGAGCCATCTGTTTGAAGAAGGCATTAAATCTATACTATTTTTATCCAGCAACTACAGCATCTATTTTTATTTTTGTTATGTTTTACAGGAGTTCTTTTGTTAATTTTTTCAAAGTCTTCCCAAGAGCTTTAAGCTTTGGATGATTTTTTATTTTTAATTTTCTGAATTGCTACCTGTTATTATATTAACCTGCATTTATCTATTAGAGGGTAACTCAATGAGTTCATACTGTCAGGTTTCTTGCATCTTATAGATGACCTGTTTCCCATTTGATACATATTTATGACTGTATTTACATATAAAGTTTGAAATGAAAATTTAGAATGCAAAATTATGTTTTCCATTCAGATTCTCTTTCATCTGCCAGAGTGCTAGCAGATACAATGAAGTACTAGTATGTCATGCAGTATATACTAGGCTGATTTGACCCTATGGGTACACACTGAGAAAAAGGGAATGTACATATACTTTCCCTACAATAGGGGGCAGATCTTTATTATCATTTCATGATATAAACATCAGAAGGGATAATTTCTTTAAAAAAAAAAAAAAAAAAAAGAACAAAACAGATGTCTGGACCCAACAGAAAAGCTGGATTGGTTTGTCAGAGAGCAGGGGAAGAAGGATTTTGACAGCCTTTCCTGAGGAAAAGGAGGAAAAAAGGTAACAGGAAAACAAAGTAAATAAATCCCAAATTAATTCAGACAGATGTTGCAAGAATTAAGCCTGAAGTATATGAAATACATTACTTATAAGTGCTTCCTTCTACTCCTTCTCTAATTTACTTTGACTGCATAAAAACTGACTGATGATATGGCAGGGATGCTACAGAGTACTGGCCCTGAAAAATAGAAAACAGGTAAGCATACAAACACTTGAACTGGTGCATACAAGGTTTCTTAAACAAAATCACAGATAAAAATACATGGAACAAAGCAACCAGTAAATTAACATACAGTGGGGTAGCTGGATGTAATGACTCAGTGAAAACTCCAGTACCAATAAAGTCAATAGCAGTTTTGACACTGATTTCAAAGGGATCAATAGTTCATCTTCAAGTACACATATTTTAGACAGTAATTTTGAGAAGTATGTATGAATTTACATAAAAAGCTTCTGGTTTGCATTCAAACTCCATCAAAATCCACCTACAATTGGACTAAATAATTCAGATCTGAATTTCAACATTTTTCTTTCTGGACAGTTACAAATGTACAAAGGGTGATATAAATGGTGTAAGGGTTGCTGGCCTGGGCTTTTACTGATTAAATAGTAGATCTGAATTCTTTTACTAGGTTGCTAGTCTTAAATCTTGTCTAAATGAAGCAATTCTTTTTTTTGTTGGACTAAATGTGAAATTAAGCAGAGAGAGATCCCTGCAAGAGCTGGGTTGGGTGGTCCTTTCATTTTTCAGGCCAGTGTTTAAACTCCTGGTAAACAAGTCTTCTTAGCAGAATGGCCTTGCAGTAGTTCAGTCTCAAGTTCTGGAGACCAGCTTGAACCAGTGTCTGCTGAGGAGTGTAAAGACACAGCCACTCACCTGCCATAGGAAGAGTCTACTGCAGACCCAAAAAGTAACAGAAACTTTATTCTGCTGTAGTCCAGTGCTCCACTGGACTCTCTTTCTTGGCCTGAAATTATGTTTACTATTCCAGGATATTCTAGTATACATGTATACAGGGTCCTGTTCATGAGTTAGGATGGAGGTCTTGGCCTGCATCCCATACACCATGCAAAGCCTACCAGGACAAAAGATGGCCAGTGACCATCATGTGGTGAATCTCTTGATTGAGGATAACTTAGAAATGCTTGGCTGAAAACAGTCTAGCTGGTGAGCAGTACTTCTTAATGGGTTTGCCTGTTAGAGAAAGCCACTCGAAAAGTGTGTGATGACTCCTATGCAGATGAAAGCTGATATTCAATATTCTGGATTTCATCCTTCTGAAGTTTAACCATGAAAGTTAAGCTCATATTTCAGTACTTTCTGAATTCAGGATATTTTTTGTTTGTTTATTTGTCTGTGGTAAATAAAAGGTTCCTGCTTGTTTGGATATTCATTTGCAACTAGTATGTCTCTACGTGAGGAAAAACTTCTTTACTTTGAGGGTGATAGAGCACTGCAACAAATTGTCCAGAGAGGTTGTGGAGTCTCCTTCTCTGGAGTTATTCAAAACCCGCCTGGATGCAATCCTGTGCAACCTGCTGTAGGTGACCCTGCTTTAGCAGGGGGGGTTGGACTAGATGATCTCCAGAGGTCCCTTCCAACACCTACCAGTCTGTGTTTCTTTGATTTTGTAATTCTGTAATACTAATAATTGCTTTTTTGCAATTAGTAAATAAGAAGAAATAATCCATATAAGGTTAGCTAGATCAAGATTTAAAAAAAAAAAAAAAAAGTTTCAAGGTAAAAAAAAAAACCCTGGTTTATTTCTTGAAAAATTAATAAGAGTCCCTGTGTGTTATGTTCTATATTCAGCCAATAAACATGTTTTGGCTGTATAATACATATTTATGTGAGCAGTACAAATCCAAAATCTCTTCCTTTCCTTCTCACTATTAGGAACCACTTTATCACCTATTTTAATCAAGATACTCCCAACACAGAAGGAAGAAGCTCTTTTGTTTTCTCTTCATTTGTTTTCTTTTCTTTTCTTTTCTTTTCTTTTCTTTTCTTTTCTTTTCTTTTCTTTTCTTTTCTTTTCTTTTCTTTTCTTTTCTTTTCTTTTCTTTTCTTTTTTTTTGTTAAAGTTTGATTTTTTGTGGTTTTCTGATTTTAATTTGCTGGTGCGGTGCTGTCTGTCAAACAGTCTTGATAGTCTACTCATAGTTATCATCTTAATGAAATGCTTCATGTTTACTCTTCCATGAAATAAAAAAACACAAAACCCAAACAAACAAAAAACCCCACCCCACAAAAAACAATCATCACTCGCAGTTATTTTGGTCATTACTAATAAATGGGGAAAAAAAAAAAAAAAAGGAAATGCACACAAACTATTATTGGTAAACATACTGTATCAAGAGAACAGAGTAAAAATATCTTGACTATGACCTTGTGATAGAATATAGCGCCAAGACAAATTTTACACTTGTCCTTTTGTTTTCTGCAGTTATTTGACTCAATGCAAAATCATGCCTCTTCTGTCTAAGGAGTGGAATTGATTCAGATGCCCATACAGGGGTGTTTAATGTCATGTCAGATGTCCAACCTGATGCCCAAGCAAATACGGTCCTATCAGAGACCCAGACTGGCAGCTGGAGTCCAGGCTGGATTGATAAAGTGTTCTCCATTAGACATCTATGTGTAGACAATGGAAGTACATCTACTTCAAGGTGAGGCAAATACCTTACTAGGTTCCTTTGTATTGATTTAAAACTCCATGAACAGCGACTGACACACCTAACATGCATTTAAACTCAAGCATCTCCAGTCTGGAGTGAGTACTGCTCATCAGTTCCAAAGAAGGAATACTCCAAGGGCAAAAGAAGGTAGGAACAGTCTTTTATATTTACCAACACTTCTGTAAGATAGGGTTGAGATCAGCAGTAAATCTCCAAGGTGCCATCACAAACCATTATACACCAAAGAACACGTGCAACAGGTTAAGGCATTCATTAGCCAGCCTAGTGTTTCCTTATTAAAATGAGAAAAAGAGATTAAAAGATGCAAGTCTACCCAACTGCTGCCAATAGATATACACATCCCATGTTGTCTACCTTGATATAATTTGTCGTCCACAAGAACAGAAGTAAATTAAAAGTCTATGGTTTGGATATGAAAGGAGAAAAAAAAAAAAAACCAACAACTCCAAAGTCTCACCTAAATTATTATTCTGTGTATAAGGACACTATTGATAAAAGCTACCTCTATTCAGAGCAAAGATCCTGTCACCATCTTAGTTGCAAACCTGTGCTGGATAATGTATTATAAAAGAAGAGAGAAAGAAAATAATGACACTTGGGGTTTTTTTACTCTTAAGAGTTCAGACTCTCTTACTCTACTATGCAAATAATGAAAAAACTCCTAGAAGCACAAGATTAGATCAGAGCTCTGCTGTTCTATATCCTGGGCAAACACAAATTAAGCTTTATAAGTCTTAAGATTGCACTGCTGAATAAAGGCAAAACCAGATGGAGATAAATAACAAAAGATCACTGAGCAGATCGGGAATAAAGAGCCCAGGTGCTAAATCCATGTATGAGCTTAAACACAGCAATGCCAAACCTCACATGCTGATGTGACAGTACCCAGGACTAGACCTTAAGGAGGTTGAGAAAGTGTTTTGGTGACAGCTGAGTTCCTCGGGGATAACGTGGAGGGAATGTTAATCTTTAGTCCTGGACACTAAGAAGCATTGGATCCTTTTCAGTGTGGTTAGCTGATATTTTACTCCCACTCTTTTAATCCCAGGATTTCTCACCCTGTATATGAGAGGTTCTCATCCAAAGGTCTGACTGGAGCTTCCTTTCACTTTTATACCCTGACTCCATTTTTTTAATTGGAGTTTTTGGGCAAAAAGTATGATTTCCTTTTTAACAGTGAAAAGTAGCATTTTCATGAAAAAGATGTCTCTTTCCAGTGCTGAAGGTGAATAAGGGAAAAAGGTAACTGCAAAAGCTCCTGACTGACAGATTCTAAACTGCCAGCTACATACCAGATTATTTATACAATTCTATCATCCTCCTAAGCACTTTACAATTTTTGAAATTTCTTTCTCTTCCTCTTCTTCAGGCCCATTTTAAATCCCTTCTATGTATTATGGGATTTATATTGAAAGCCACCTGAGATGACTTATGATCTCTCAAAACTGGACAGCAGGTTTTACCTCACGGGTCAGTTCCCTCTCGGCACAAATATGGGTATCGGTAAAGGAGGTATCAGGGCCGCGGCTATCTGTAGCCTGTCTCCCCAAACAGCTGCTTGCTTGCCAATGCCCAAAGGCTGTTGAAAGGGAAATTCTAATTGTCGTTACTCAGCAGCAGTAATTTGTGACTGAGGTCCTGTCCCAGCATTTCTCATTTCAGTCATACCACCTCTAATTTGGAATAGGAAAGACCTGAGGTGTGTCTTAATGTCTTTTATAAAATTATATCTGGCCACAAGATGCAGTGCAGTTGCATGTGGGATGTTTGTGGCAAAGCTGGATGTTAGGAGTGGATGGAAAGTCTGCCCTTTGAGCATCGGCCATCCCAAATCAGAGGCTATGTGGATAAAGGAAAGACTTGAGCACAGCAAACCACTGGCAAGATGAGGATGTCTCTTTTTTCCCCACATACACACCAGGAATTTAGCAGTCCTGAGTGCATGGTTGAGTGAGTAGGGAAAGAGGAAGGAGAAAGCTAAAGTCTGAAAGCTCAGAGAGCAAAGTATGTAGCTTTATGTTCTTCTCATTTCCTCACCATTTTCTCTTTTCCGTGAAGTGAGCAGAGAAAGCTTTCTTCTTTCCTGAGAGGGGGGCACCAACAGCAAGGGACAAGGCACGCAGGAGGTACATTTTAGTAAGAAGGTACAGAATCAGCAACAATTTCAACAGTCTGATGTGGACCAAACCTCCCACAGAGCAGCTTTGGCCGGGGAATATAGGGGAGTTTTTAAAGAGAGAGTTCATGGCTAACAAAAAAGATCCAGCATGATAAAGCAAATTAAGAAAGCCAATATGAGCTAGGATGCCTCTTGCAGGCTCAGAACTTGGGTGAAACACAAAGAAACTTCAATCAATAGAGCACGAGTACTGGAGTAGGAGGCACCCTCAGGGTTATATTTTAAGAAAAAGCAATTGCAGAGACTGAAAAGAAAATAAACACTGATTTCTAAATGCTTATGGATAGCTGATAGCTCAGAGTTTTAGCAGTTGCTTCCATTACTGCCATTTCATGCAAATATTGCAGGTGAATCATTATTGTAATCGCCCAGTTTGGAATACAATCATCTGTGTGGTGTTTCATGTGAGAAATATTAATTCTGTTAGCTTGCCTCTGCCAGCAGTGCCAGATGAGAAACTCCACACTATTTTTTTATGTGTGAAAATAAAATCAATTGGATTCCACAATTGTTCAGAAGTAAGGAACTTTAAATATTTTAAGAGAAGTTGGTCTAAAATAAGGATAGGAAAACAATTCTCTCCAACTGTAATTTCTTGCTTGATTGCACAACAATTTTCTACAAACTATCCTCTTCTGTAGATTTAGCTGGAATTCAGCCAGGATGGATCCTACTAGAAAAACACTTACATCCACCTTTAAAAGACTTGACATCAGCCCTATTCACGCTTCCTTTGCTTTGTCTACCCAGAAAGTTAACCCAGGTTTACCTGTCTCTGAGTAGCTGGATGGGGAAGGCCCCTTACGTGGCAGATCTTCAACAGCTTCTCTTGAAGGGTCCTTTTACAGAAATACAATTCTTGTCTATACGGATTTGGCAGGTTGCATGTATTCTAGGGAGCACCTTGTGTTCCCCTAAATGAGGGGAACATGGGAGAAAAAAATGAACTCAGTAGATGGAGAACTGACACAACAAACAAGCAAAACAAAACAGCAGCAAGTCTGCGCACTTGTAGCAGCTTCATCCAAAAGGCAGAAATCTTCCATGGAAGTAGTTCTTCATCTTTTCTTGTTATTAATGCTGGTGACAGTTATTTTCCCATGGGATATTTCAGTTTTTCACTATTTTTCCCATTTCCAAACTCTTTTTTTTCCTAGGGAAGCCTTAAGGGCCAAGGCTTTGAGCACTGCAGTCTCCCTCCTGAAAATAAGATAAGTACATTAACTTAGTAGCCCTTCTTTCTTTTTTTCTATATCCTACTAGGAATCTTGACAGGACAGATCAATTGGGCCTACTTAAAACCTTTTTATTTCTAACCATATTATTTTCAGACACGTCTCTGGACTGCAATCTAAATGCGTCAATACTCATTTCTGACTTACAAAGGTGAAAAAAGCCTCATTTATCTTTAAATGAGACATATTCTCTGTCACAGTGTCTAAAAAAATACATAGTTCAAATTACTTCTTCTAAATTATTGAATATAAACCAAGCAGTAAAGGTGTACAATGTTGTGTGCATTTAAAATGTGGAAGTCTTTTTGGCTGTATTTGTCAACCAGTTCATTGAATTTTCAGTAAATGTAACTTCTGCAAAAAGAATATTGACAAGAAACAATTAAATAGCAGAGTTGTGCAGACAAACTTCCTCCATCTGGATGTATCGTGAAAAAATAGAGGTGCAAAGCATTGAAGAACATGTGTTTTTTATGTGTATTTGCTAACGATTAGAACTCTGGTTAAAGTTTGGTAATTGCTGAATATGTCAAAGATTAGTATAGTCTTAAGGATGTATATATGAACATGTATAAAAAAGTTTTATATACATATGAAACAAAAAAATCATGTAATTATTTCTTCTTGTTGTGACACAATCAATCTGGTTTTATTTTCTCAATTTTTGTTGGTTGTTTTTCCATCCCCCTTTTTTTTAAATTGGAAATAGCTTTTCATGATTTCTAGGTGGAATTATTAAAATCCAATTTCTTCTCTATTTGAATTAAGATGTCCTGGAAGATGAAACTAGGCTCTCTTGGATTCAGCAAGCTGGCAGTCCAGGTCCTTCTTTGCATACAGAAATGTCCACATAAGCATCAAGCACTAAAAAAAACAGTTGGAAACTGATATGAAATTGGACGGTAAACCAGTAAGGGCAAAACAGACATGGGATGAAAATCACAAGAAAAACCTAGTGCTGTATGTAAAAGGAAAGCACAGGGAAACAGTGTTGTACTGATACGAACAGCAAGTATAAACAGGAGAGAAGAGAGCAGGTGACACATCAGTATGAAGTTTGATGTTTCGATGTCATTATAGAACAAAGGCAAAAAAATCAGAAGTATTTTCTGATGCGAAGTACTCTCATATTTGCTGTTATCAGAAAGGAACACAGGGAAGAAAGCAAATGAAAACAGTTGATATCTGTTTCTAAATATAACTTGTCAATAAGTGTAAATTGTTCATAACTTTTCTAAAGGGTTATGCACGTATCTGGATGGCAAAAAATAAGGTAAAGCTTTTTTTTCTAAATACTGTTACAGTGTTTTCATATCCAGTTCAAGTACTTCAAATAAGTGTTTGAGCTGGGACTTTAAGAAAGCAGTTAATGATTTACAGGGAAAAATCTCCAGTTGGAATATAGTTTATACACATCAATAAGATCTTCAAAAAAAAAAAAAAAAGGGGGGGGGGCATTGAATATGCATGTAAAACATGACTGATTATTTAAACCAAGCCCTTTCTGTACGCATGCATGATATCGAGGGTTTTTCTTTAATGATAACAAGATTAACAAATTGATAATTACTAGATCTAGATTATAATCCTTGTTTGACAGTCTAGTCCAGTGATTTATTTGGAAAGTACTCCATGATAAGAACTTCCATAGGAAACTCCTAAATACCCTGCAGCCCTTCCCTACTTGCAGCAGAAGCAGAGGCTGCTGCAGCAAATATGCTTATAGCACTTCTGGAAGAAAAATTCTCTAGTCAGGTTTGGGATGTAGTGAAGTTAGAAGATGGAAATTTCAAATTCTACCTGTTTAGATAAACAGAGGAACAATGAGAAATAGAGGAAATAATAGTGGCAGTGACAATTTTTGAAAAGCCTCAATTAAAAGTATTTTAATTACTTGCCATCCTTTTAAATTGTAATTGGTTTAGTGGTTTTTGTGTTGTTTTAAAGATGGCATGAGCTAAAACTAATTAGGAAATTCCATAAAAGGGGAAAGATTTTGAAGGATACTCTTGCAAAAAGGCCACTCAAATGAAGAGAAAATGAATGCTTTTAAAACTAAACAGGTATATGAAACAACAGCCAAATGGATATTGCTTACTGTTTTTCCCACTCAGCCCTGGGCACTTGCTGGGTTTCCACCTGCAGCCTTTAATGAATATGACTTCCAGAAAGAACAAGCTCATAATGTTATGAAGATAGGGTACCTTTCATGGGCCTTAATTTTGACGATCAAAATCAACAATGGTGAAAATCTTAAAAAGCAAAGCATAGCTTGGACTTGATTGTCTAAATCCAATTTGGGGGATTCATATCCATTTGAGACTCTGTCTTTCTGGACTTTGGGTCCCCAACGTCTCCATTATCATGGAGAAAATGGCACATGCTTATCCCACAATTACTTTGTGAGGATAACTATAGAAATATGTGGGTTACTTGAAAACTGTGGTGATGGTTTACAGGTTAGTAAGGGATGATGTGAGCTGAAAACGTCCGGATTTCTTCCCTGGTAGGGAGGATACAATGCCCTGAGAAGGCAGCTTGCTCACTGTAAGGAATTTCCGTCGGAAAGACAAGTTTTTTGCTGCTTGCTTTCACTTCCAGAGATGGTGACTTCTCTCTGTTATCCTGGCCCAGAGATCCATCTATCCCTCCTCTCATGGTAGTTGTGGCTGATAGACAGTGATGTAGAGGGAAGTCTGTCATGGGAAACTTCACTTCACAGTCCCTGATTTTCCAGAATTGTAGTGTTTGTCTGTTTATTACTGTCTGACCTTCTACTAATGCCATTCTATTCACATTATTTTAAAGGTCAAAATAGAGTTCTTTAAAAGTCAATAGCTAGTTGCTTTGGATTTCTTCTTTTTTTTTTTTTTAAATTTTATTTGGGAATTGTTTCTCATTACTATTCAAACCAGCTGAAATCAGATAGCAGCAAAGTAAAGACAGAATCAGGGCTGGAGCTCATAAAACACAAAGCTCTGTATGGCACAGGGCATCTACTTGAGTCAAATAAAACCTGAAGCTGTGTAATGTTTCTCACAAGGCAGTAAGATGCCATAACCACTCATATCAAAGCTATATTTTGGTCAAACAGAACAAGCATTCACCATTTATCAGGAGTTGAGACTAGTAAATTATTTGTCACTCTCCCCAGTGCTCCCTAAGCACTGTCACCTTTCCTTCCTTGGACTGTTTTAAAGGCCTTTTCTTTCTTAAATGACATTTGAACGGGTGGTAAAAGCATCTTTTTCTTTTTGATATATAATTGTACATTTTTAATATGTAGTACACCATCTCAGACAGTTGATTTAGTACAGAATTCCATTGCTTGTAGGGTCATGAAGGGGGAAAACAGAGAAGAAAAAAAAAAAAGAAAAAAAAAGGGAAAAAAGAGCTGTTAACTGTTGTTATGAAAGGATAATTTATTTTCTACTTCAAAAACTGATGATAGTTGAATGACGCAGACACATATCTAAGATGTAAACAAATTTCACGCACTTTTTCAGTCTCACACACCCTGGGATTTGAAGCTACAACCCCCATATTCCAGAAAAATATTCAGATTATTGAATTATTTTACATGACTCTCTCATTTGGCCTTCATTTTGACTTTCATCCCAGTTTGCACTAAAAGATTATTTTACCACAGTTTTGGTGAAATCAGTACACCCAAAAACATTTAGGCTTTTGTGACTGACATTTTCTGAGGGAAAAAGTCCTTTTATCAAAGAGCTCCTCTGCTGTTGGACAAGCAGAGTCAGAAGAGCTGGTGCTTTCAAAGCCCCAAACTCTATACAATATGGAAAACCTCCTATTGAATCAACTAAAATCTGTACCAACTCTAACTGCAAAAACATGCTATTAAAGGAAAACCACATTGAGGATGGAAAGTCAGAGTGTCTGGGCAGACTAGACACAATCCAGTGTTCTCTGAGGTCATTAAGGATGTATCTTAGATGACTCTTACTTCCAACAGGTAGAAACTTGAGTTTCTTCACATCAGTGTCAGCGTGGAATTAATGATGAATTTTGGGAAAATCCTCAAACTATACAATTGTAAAGCAATAAACCATACAATAAACCATATCTAAAAGACGGGAGTGGATGGTCTCCCCTGTGATGCCACTAGAATATCTTTTAATTGGGAATCCCAGTACCAATTAAAAATGGATTTATTTTTTTTTAAGATGAGTGAAGCATAGCAGATCTTACTGTTCCATCTACAGTTCCTCGTGATTCATCCTACCAGAATTTAAGCAGTACTACATGGATGTCTGTTTCTGAGATAGTCACTCAACCTTGCTTTATGACAAAAAGAGAGAAATAGCTATTTTTAGAGCACAGTTTATCTATCATCTGACCTATTTTAGATGTGGACTTCTGATTGAGATGAATTAAGCCCCAGTTTCCATTAACTATACTGACTACCATATTTCTGCTGCCTGTAACAGGGAATAAGAGTGAATTGCTCATATGTTGATACTTACCAAAAAGATGAAGCCAACTATGTAACTTAAGTTTGGAAAAGAATCTCTGTGAATACCAAGTGATCTGCAGATCGGGTCCTAAAGGATGGTAGTCCAAAACAATGCAGCAATTCTACACACTGCTAGGAGTTCTCTCCAAGGATTTTTAGGTTCTTGTATACTGAACTGTAAAGAATTATTTTTTTAACCATAACAAACTATGTTTGAATGAGAAGGGAACTAAGGACATTTCTGATTTTCCTTAGTCTTCTTGACCTAATCTTGTGATTATGTGAATATTATTGAGAACATAAAATTTGGTTTACTGTCCAGTTTTAAAATACTTCTTTCTTATATGTAGTTTATACATAGCTTGAAGAGGAAAGGACTATTGTCCTCAGAAACAATTAGAGCATAAAAACAGGTAATCTCTAAGGGCCTGTCTGCAATTAACTAGGTGATCATATCACAGTGATAATGCACCTCTAATCTGGACTACTTCCATCCTAATAGGACAACCAAGGGGCTTAAGTGACAGATAAAAATCTAACCAGGGAGGATGATCAAGAATGCATTTTTTTCCAAGACACATAACACAATTAACTGTGTTAAAAACATTAGTTTTTCATAGGACCTACTGTTGCAGATGGAGTGATAGAGATGCGCTTCACTCGCAAGAGAGAAGCAGCAGTGTCTTTTATTGATAACAAAGTGGGTTAACAAAGTTCAATTGTAAATGTGACAGTAGTTTCACAAGATTTGATGGCAAGGTACACTTGATTATTTACTGCAGAGAGGACAGGGTCAGACAAAGCTGTCAGGGAGACCCTCCTGTTGAGTTGTGAGGTTCAGAGGACACCCTTGCTTTCTAAACTCCTACTTGGAGTAGTCCAGGTGTGGCTGGATCCAGTTCTAGTCCCAGACTTGGTCAACAGTTTATGTTTAAAGCATTATATATGCAGAATCAATCCTTTATATCACTTAGCTAAGATTTTCAAAGCCTCAGCATGCTTATTCTCAATTCACTTATTGAGTATCTGACGCAATAAGGATTCTCTCAACCTTGAGGAGTAACCTTGAGAGATGTCCCTACTCGAGGGGAGATCCTAGTGTGCAGCCCACTGCCATGCAGGAGAGCTCAAAGGGCTCTTGGGCTGCTCACTATTTATGGGGTAAGATGATTGACTCAGAGTCATATTTGCATACTGACTGAAGATGTTAGTTTCTTCCAAATTTGTCTTGAGTCAAATATTGACCAGCACTGTGGCTACGTGGAAAATTAGAGGAGAGTTAAAATGAAATTTCAATGAGGCCAATTTCAGACATCAGGGCCCTTAAGGGTGATAAATAATGAGATGTTTATGACAAAGAGAAAAGCACTTTAAAAACTTGTACATGTACGGGTAATTTGAAGACCTAAAGAATGAAATGTGTGATGCTACATGAAGTGACTAAATCAGGAGCATGACCGTGACTGCAGTAAGCACAAAAATGGACTGAATCAGACCATAAACATTCTCAGAGCAATAGAAAATCTTGCAGTGGGTGAATCGAATGGATTATTAACTTAAATACTGAAGTCCCTCATGCCATGATACTGTCCAATTTAAACACATAATAGTCAGGAAATGAGAAAATTGTGGTAAATAAACAGAAAAGCTGATCTGAACAGAGTGGAAAGGGGTTTTTGACATCGGTTGAAGCAGTGACTCAGGTTAGTACTTGGAATGGAGAGTTGCTTCTGAGCTATGAATTTCTCCTCAAAAGCAAATAAGTGGGTAATAGGACAAACAAATTTCATGCAGAGTAAGAGTACTCATTCTTTGAGTAGTGAAAAACTGTTCAACTGACGTAAATGTTTTCAACAGCAAAATCTTAATCTACACTGACAATCTACACTTGAGGCTTAAACTCCGCAGGAGGTTGGTGTTGAGGCTTGATTTGCTTATCCATAGTTCTTCTTTCACAAAAAGTCACAGGCTGGATCTGCAGACATCCAGACATGTTGCTGGAGGGAACATAAGATATTACTGATTACCACCTTTATCCCATCTGTCCTGGCAGTGGTATTCATCTTGCTCAACACGAGGCATTTCTATGTGGGGTGAGCACCCTAGGTTTCCTTCATAATTAGCAGACAAAAAGACATCTCCAGGGTGCATTTCATATCAGAAAATTCTGATTTCTGGTGCTAGAAGTGCCTGTTTCCTTCCACTGTGAAAGAAACCTGTATTGATTTGCTCAGATGGAGCCTTCCTTTCTTGTAGAAACTGGCTTTTGTTGCAGAAGTGACCAGTGTCAGAAGGAACAAAAAAAGTCCATGAGGCTTCTTGGAGTATTCCTAGCCTCAGTGACAGGGAGGACACGTAGGCAGCCCAAACTCAGGGTGAAGTTACATTGCTTGTAAAAAGTTTGTGGATACAAGTTTCACACAAGTTTCACACATTACATTAATCCTGGGACAAGGCACAGCAGACTACAAGCACAAATGTGACCATGCATCTGTTTCCAACCAACGCTTGGACCACGTACAGGTCTGTGATCCTGTAATAGCAAAGTAGGCTCATCTATGTCAAGCAATTCCAGGTTTTGTAATATACGATCAAATATTCCCATTTTTAACCTCCTTGTTGATGAATTCAGGACATTGCACCTATGAAGAACATGTGAAATGCTTCCAGATTAAATAAATAAATAAAAATATGTTCTTTTTGCAAGGCTGATTGGCTGCAGTTTCACTTCACCTTATACAGAACTTGTACCTGGACACATGCAGCCCTATTGCAATCAGAGGACCCTATGCAAAGAAAGTACTTCATTTACAAGAGCTGAAAATCTAAATCACTGTTTAAGAAATGATCTGACAGGCCAACTAAGCAGGTCTTTACAACATTTTCTGATAAGCGACAGCATATACCTTTTTACAACATAGCTGTGTCATTCCTTCATTCTGTTGGCCATCTCAGGTCCATTATAGTCTCATGAGAAAAGAAGGGGAGACAAGAGGAGAAGACAAGGGAATAGAGGGGACAGGAGGGGAAGCAGAGAGGCTGGTCTTTGGACATTTCTATTGGATTTGCATTTCTTTGCTATGCTAATGAATTGAATAGCCCTTCTGAGATTTTTCTGATAAAGAAAGCATATGACATTTGTAAGGAAAATTGACTCCAAGATTGATTTTTTTGTACTACCTTCCCTTTGGGAATTGGGATCAGCTCATAATATGCCTCCTGCGCCTTTTGTGTGCTAGTGGCTGGGAAAAATAAACAATTTTCTCTTTATCTGGTCATTTTAGTCATTGCAGGTTCATCAGATCTTTCTCCATTGTGCTTCCCTTATTTGACTTGTACCACAAACTTACTATTTCACTGGCAGCACATCTTGCTCCTTCTTCCATCCATGATGCTGTGGCCATTTTTCTTGTAATAAAAATAAATATCTATGGCCATTTTTCTATCAATAAAAATAATTAATAAAATAAAGACAGCAAATAGCTGAAGCCAAATGATCACAAAAGCAAAGAGTCTCCTGTCTTGCTGAAAGGGAGCAAGAGGGCTTTTTAATCCAAACTTCATGATATTGAGTTGCATTCAAGCTGTGAGGCAGATGTTCCCTGATGAGCAATTAGCAAAAAATCTGTGACTTGAAATCATAAATCAGTACTTGCTTCTGATCTACAGGGTTGAGAAGTATGTCAGGGCATAGGAGGCTACAGACATCACCTTAATGAGATCTGATACCTAACTGTAAAACTTCTTTGAACAAGGAGTTTGATCCCAGGGTGTGCTCGAAGCCTTCTGAGCAAGCTCCATTCCCATCAAGCCAGCACTCCCCAAGTATCTTCAAGCCCTTTCCACAGACATAGAAAACAGGCTGCTGAAAAGGTTGTTACTTTACCCATGGCAGGATCAAATACACTCATGGCATGTTTGTCAGATTTTTGTTCAACGTGTTCTATAAAGTTCAAGCAACGGGAGTCTCTCGCTCTCTCTAGGGGATCTGTATCAGTGTTTAACTGTATTTGTCATCAGCAAAAACTCCCTATGAAGTGCAGTATTCCTTGGTGCAATGAATTTAAACCTGTTATGTCTTATCCTAGACAATCCCTACCCTCTCTGCAATGATTTTTTTTTATGTGTAGTATTACACAACAAATAGTACAAAGACTCTCGGGGTTGTACCATGCTGAGGGCCTAGTGAATAGAAAGAAAATGTTGAAGACTAGAACTATACTGCAACGTCTATTTAAAAGCTAGTACAGAACCTTAGATGACAATAATAAAATAGTTGATTGGGTCACTTCAGAGTTGCCATTGAGACATTAGCCCAAGGAAATGATGTCAGCTAATTGATTGAAATTAATGGTATAGCTTCTATCTAAATATTCTCTCTTAAAAGAAAATAGCCAAGTAATAAGAAGCAAACACTCAAATGAAAGTGTCGAGCTAGATATAAAACAGAAAAACTAGAATGAAAAGATTCAGGGGAAATTAAAGGACAATTCAAAGATAACCTAGGTGTATGAACTGTCTTTACACTAATGGTGAATTGGTTTTAAACAGCTGTAAACATAATCATGTATTTAGAAAACAGAGCTGCATGTGTAACAGCTGCCTTCCAAAAACATGTTCCAAGGACTCACAAGCTAGAGCTAAATAAATTCATAGCCTGTGCTAATGGATTGGATTTTGAACTATAACTGATGACTCATGTCACCTGGATCTGTTAGAGATAGGAGAAAGAAATATACATAGACCAATGTGCCACAGAAGTATTTTCTCATACTACAGCTTAGGATGAGTTCTCAAAGCATCCTGCCCACCAGTCAGCAACTAAGCCCAGAAAAAGAAGTCAAACTATACAGCCTTTTCTTTTAAATGCACCTCACATCTGTTTTCTTTCTTAGGAAAAAAAACAATCCAAGAATCAATGTTATGCTGATTTAAAAATACAACTTTCATTGATTGCAGAATACAAATATCTATATTGATTATTCTACCTCCCTCTCTTCCTTGCATTTCAAACATACTGTGTCTCTATGTACCTATCAAACTTGAATACATATCACCTGATTAGCTGGTCAGAGAAGTAAGGTGCATCTGATCAAGATTTCACTGTGACCTTTGATGTGTATTTCATCCTTCCTCTTCCATGCCATTTCATTTTCAAAGTCCACTGGAGGTTGTTAAGGTCTTTGAGCAGCTGTCTGAGTTCAGTGTCTGCTTGCGCTCTAACAAGACTTGCCAACCCATAGGGAGGGAACAGGAGAGAACTGCCAGGTTGGGAGAAGTCTGACGTTTCAAATCATCTTCAAGAAACTTCAATGCAGTCAGAAACTAGTTTGTTGGTTTGGGTGGGTTTTTTTTTTTTCAAATAAAGTAGAAAACGGAGTGAAAAAAAGTCTGTAAGTGTAAAACATAATTCTGAGATACTATAGGATGGAAGATAATATAGTATTTCCATTTACACCATTGCTCTGATAGATACAGTAGTAGACTGGACATTAGCACTTTCAGGGGAATAGAAAGATATTCCCATTTAATACCCACGGTAAATTGAATCTGCTAATCTAATGATGAGATGGAGTAAGTATTCCATCCCAGTTTAGGGTGCGCATCATGATAAAGACATTTGTTGCACTTTTTATTTTGTCTTCTCCAGAGAACAGTTGACGGGAACAAGGAAATGAGTATCAAACTAGAATGAACTAACTGGGCTGAGTTCTGGGTAATGTCATTGTGCATTTTCATATTGCTTAAAAACATGTTTGTGACTATGGAAAAATTAGATGAGGACACACAGTGAAGATAAATTCCATAGCAGAAAACCATTAAATAAATCTGGGGCAAAACCAGCAGTCTATATTTCATGAGACAGGACATCTTTCCAGTACATGAAGGGGGGCCTACAAGAAAGATGAGGAAGGACTGTTTATCAGGGCAAGTAGTGATAGGATGAGGGGTTATGGTTTTAAACTCAAAGAGGGTAGATTTACATTAGATATAAGGAAGAAATTCTTCACTGTGAGGGTGGTGAGGCACTGGAACAGGTTCCCCAGAGAAGCTGTGGCTGCCCCTGGCAATGTTCAAGGCCAGATTGGATGGGGCTTTGGGCAGCCTGGGCTAGTGGAGGGTGTCCCTTCCCATGGCAGGGGGGTTGGGACTAGATGATCTTTAAGGTCCCTTCCAACCCAAATTGTTCTATGATTCTACGATTCTATGATTGCTGCAAACTTTCTTTTATCTGAATGTCCTTATCCTCCTTACTCCATTACAGTCAGGAAATCCCTGAAGAGAAAATGCTTGAGCACTGGTAGAGCACCTGGAGAAAGGATCATGTATTCTTGTGCTGTTCTTAAACATTTCAAAGCATCTACTTTAAGTCACTGTTGGAGACTAGGTTAGAAAGGGTTTTAGCCTGTTCCAGCACAACCATTCCTCCACTTTAAGGTGTAATGGTCTCTGCTTCCATTTAAGTCAGTTGTCAAAATTCACTATGTAGGCAGTGATGAGAAACTTGTAGGGCATGGCTCATCTCACTCTAAAGTAGATGTCTAAAATAAGTCAGATGGATTGTGTTCCCCTGGGCCAGTTCCTCTCCACTGGTTATTAAAACATCGGTGGATAAGTACCTTAGGTGTAGATGTCTGTGTCTTAGCTACCGAAGATTAGATCCCATTCAAATGAGAGTTGAGGTGTATATAAGACTTCTCAATTTGTACACTTGTACATTTGGAAAAAAAGAAAAATTAAAATAAAAATGCATGAGCAGTTAACCGTATCCACAAGAAATGCAGAGCACAAGAGGAAACAGTTCATACTTGCCAAATGGATGTCAGAAGAGTGACAGAAATGTTGTACTCACTGGGTTATAGCCAACATACAAGAGCACCATGCTCCCAGCCTGTACTCCCTCCCGATGCCTTGTTCATCACCCTTTTTTAACATCCACAATTTAGATGCAAAAAACCTGGGATATGATCCCTTCTTTTTCTATTTGTTCTTTATGGCATCAATCCAGCTTCTATTGAAATTGACTGCTAGGTTTGGATGTATTTTAATGAGGGTTGTTTCAGGCCCTAGATGTTGAGACTTCAGGGAAGAGAAGGACTGTAAATAACTAACGAGTTTGTTTATTTATTTAATTCAGTTAATTAATCTATTAACAATCAAAACCATGTATTGATTGTTCCAGGGATTGTAGATTATCTGCTAATTGTACCAAGAGATTTGACTTACCAAAGATGCACAACATCAGCAAGATCCAAAACAAAAGCACGTCTATTTCTTTGTGGAATAATCCCCTTAAAAAATTCAATTAAGTTAATAAAGCTGAAATTTAGAGAGGGTCCTATCAGCACCTCTGAGTTCAGTGGTTTGAGGGTGAAGGTTTACCATTTGGAGGTCTTCAGTGGGAGAAATATGGTACTCATATAACATATGAGTTCATATCAGGTATGATGCCAATATTGTATACAAAGCAAAACAAAAATAAACCAAAACGTGTGCAAAGCCAAGCAAAACTAAAAGAAATTAGCTAAAAGCCACCTGCGTGTTAGACAGTTGCTGTTACAACCAAAGTAGAACAAAGCTCCAGGAAAACCAAGGCAAGTCCAGCAAAACCTGACCACTCCAGGGCCCTGAAGAGTTTGCTGAGTACAGAGCCCGTGGGCTGGCACGAGCAATGGCCATTCACTTTTGTGGGGCTACTGGGCCACAGACTCTGTCTGCTGTCTAATGGAAAGAGACCAGTAAGTACACTACACTGTTGAGTTTGCTAAACTTTTTTGGAAGACACTGATGAACTGAATCCTCAAATTTTCATAAAGATCTGTGAATTTCGCTACTGTTGCCTATGAAAACATATCCTTATTTCTTTTTTGGAAGATAGGTGATTCAAACATTATTCTTTTTCACTACTTTTTCTTCTCCAGCTTGGTTTTGTTTGTCAAATGCAAGAGACTGTCAGAACTAAAGAATATTAGACTTCCTGATTCTTTTTCCTTTTTTTTCTACCTAACCTGCTGTGTGATCTTGAGCTCATTTTTCTGTACCTATCTCCTCACGTGTAAAATCTAATAGCAATATTTTTGTAAGGTATTTCCATGATCTGGAAAAGAAGTTATTTACCAAAACACTTCAGCAAAATATTCAGTGCTTGTTATATACTTGAAATATTTTGCATAGAAGTGTTGTTGAGCTCTGCTTGTGGAATTTTTTTAAATGTTGTTTCATATGAAAATCATTTAAGATGAAAAATCTTGAGCCCAATCCTTTGGAAGTAAGATGCCCATTAATTTCTTTCTCTCAAGCCCTAAAGTTCATGTTACTACTGGAACAGTTTCCTGATTCATACCTCTGAATATATAATCAACATTTGTTTAGTGAAAAGAGAACTGCCATGACTTGCAGCAGTGGAGGCTGAATACTATTTGATAAATGTGGACACAGCATTGATAGAAAGATTAAGAATATTAAAAGGAAAATGTTTTGAGCAGTGGGTAAAAGATTCTTTTTTTCCATTCTTCTGTTGATGTACATAAAATCATTCTTCATTGTTTGCATTGGAAGAAAGTAGTAAAATTCCACAGTATTTTGATCATTCTGTATTTACATGGTACCTTGCCAGTCTCCCAGTTATTCATTATACTGTTTTGCCTATACTCAATAAATTATAGTAGCTAATTAAGTCATTAATTTTGTCATTGTTACTTGTCCCTTGTTGCCTTTGGGATTCTGACAGGGAAATTTTCTGCTGTTTGGGAGGGATGGGGGAAAGGGGAGGGGAGAGTGTGGGTTGGAAGATGTAGAGAAACAGCATGTCCAAGTTTAAGTTCAGAAGCAGTTTATGGATACTATAAAAGAAAATTGAATACTGTATTTAATCTGTCCTCTCTCTATCTTTTCTCTTTAGCGGTTAGTTGCTCCTTTCATTATTTAGTCTTAAAGCATTCCGAAAGACATTAGAAATGGAAATGGTGTATAAATTCTTTTTGCATATTTTTTTTTTCATGAGACAAAAGTGCCATTCTATTCTACACAGTATTCACGGGCAAAACATTTTTGCAGAAAGCAAACACACATTATGCAGTCTACAAAGACCCAGGCTGAAATGATGCCATCTGCATTAGTTCTACTCAGAACACGAGACCAGAATTAATATCTACCTTAGGAAAAAAATGGTTTGCATCTGGGTACAAATATCGGGTATACCACGTTCAAAATAGAGGACTTTCACAAAAGTGCCAAGAGCTAAATAATACTCTTGCGAATAACCTGCTGGAAGGTGATCAGCTTCTTGAAAAATAACAAGTCACATGGGGACCTAAACAGTAATACCAACATCTTAGATATATCCCCTTTCAGTGCTCCAGCCACCTAGACACTAAATGGGGGAGGAAGCACAGCCTCCTGCCCAGCTGGAACCTGGCTTACAAGGCCAAGCATATCCCAAGCATGCTCAGCAGCTTAACAGGCCACCAGTTCATTATCAGAAAGCTTGGAGACTTCCCGTCGGTTCAGAGTAATTTGTAAGGTTCCAGCATGACTGAAAGGGAGCAAGTGTGGGAGCTGGTTGAGCTTTTGTCTGCCTGCTCCTGACTCATACAGACACAGCCAGCCACCAAGTTTTGAGAAAAAGACTAAATGTGAAAGTCAAAGTGTGTGAATGAAAGAGAGAGAGAGAGTTTACGTCATACTGTTTAGCCAAGCAACTAAATAGAGTGTTATTCCTCACTAGACATAGTTCCATTTGTTGGGCTTTGAGGCAAAGACAGATACATTGAAAAAAAAAAAAAAAATCTGAGGTCTAATCTTATGTGTGAGGCAACATATGTATTCAACCCTTCCCTATCTATTAAACCTGCAAATTAGAGACTCTCTGCAACTTTCTTAAGCCAACAAAATGGCAGGCCATGGAGGCTTTCATTAAGAAATCACATTGGCCAAATTGTACCAAAGATTCTTGTACTGAAAGAAGACATCATGCCAGAAATATAAATAAATATGTGTAAGTATTTTAGAATAGCAAAAAAATTATATGTGGTTTTCTATTTATAACAGACACAAAAATACATGAGTAAATTGACTCCCACCAAATGAAAGTGAAACATCTTGTTCCACTTTTTATGCATATGAACTTTATATTTCCCTTCATCCTACACCCAACTGATTCTCGACTGTTGCTCTAAAATGTCTCTTATTCGTACCAAATTCTTTTTTTGGTTGGTTTTGTTTTGTTTTGTTTTTCTCCCCTTATAGGCAGATATTCCACATTTATTGTGAGATATCTGTTTCTACCACTAGTGGGCATACAGACCATTACTTAAATTTCACCCTGTTCCCTTTTTTTTGACAAAGCATCTATTGGTTATCTCCCTATACTCAATATGCTCCTTACTTTTACTCAGGAGTATATGAATCTTATTTGCAATACAGGCAAAGAATACAATACATTCCCTTCTTCTTCCAGCTCTTCGTACAGTGCAAAGGCATCTTCAAGTTATTTTCCTGAGCTGAACTCTGCTTTATTTGATCTCACCCTCTCCCAAGAGAGTTGCAACTGCACCTCTGAACTGTTCCCTTTATTTTCTGGCTGCTCTGTTGCAATGATGATTGCTTTCCAAGACAAAGGGAGAAAAGAAAAAAAAAAAATCATATTGAGACAGCCCTGAAAGACTAGATTTGGCTGAAGGGACTTGTTTTGATTTCACTTCTCCAGCTGCATTGCAAAGGTCACAGGAAAGGTAAGCTCCCCAACGCTCCTTGGTGACTTCCACTCTAACTTGGATGTGTACTCCTCCCTACTTTCCTCTGTTTTCCTAAGAGAGAGATTTGCAAATCATGGTTTGGCCTCCCTAAATAGGCATTGGCCTTTGTAGATCCCTTTGTAAATTGTGCAGGAAAAGACAATGTATCCCTAAGTGAGGTGTTTAAGCCAGGATGAACACAGGCCTATGTCCCAGTCCACAGGCAGAGCTGTGGAGAAACTCAACCATCTAGGGCACCTAGCATTACACATCCAGACTGAGAACCATGGAAGTGATGTCAGATAATATTCCAACATCACCTTGAGGAAGGAAGAGAAGCCATTGGAAAGGAGTTCTGAGTATGCCGGACATTTGCGTCATCAGCCTGTTTACTTCTATTTCTTGAACTTACATTCTGGTGGGGATCATTTGTGTACAGGTTGTTGGGTTTTAAAAAAAGCTTGTGAGATGGCTCAGTACTGGAATTATATGGCATATACCTGAGCAAATTATTTTCTTAAAAAAATATTTGTTCAAAATTGACATGTTCTGCTGGAAAAAAAATTATTATAAAGGATTTTTGCAGTAAAAAATAAGAGACTAAAAAATGTATAAATCTTTTGCAGAACTTTGACCCTTTGGTTTAGGAAGTATTTTTATTTCTTTGCTTTGAAATATCTTAGGTTTTTGATGTTGGAAGTAGGATCGAATGTATTCAGCCTCATAGAGAGGAAAGTGAGGATTTTCTGTGTATGAGCTATAGCA
This sequence comes from Balearica regulorum gibbericeps, assembly GCF_011004875.1. NCBI lineage: Eukaryota > Metazoa > Chordata > Aves > Gruiformes > Gruidae > Balearica > Balearica regulorum. The sequence continues at coordinate 76,772,063 of NC_046187.1, read as the reverse complement.
AGATTTTAAATTTCTGAATCCAAATTTGAAATGATAGAGGGCTATCCTACGGTCATTAGAAATAAGGAAGCAATGCATTAGTCAGCTCAGCGGAGGACTTGACTGCCTTTATAACCTCCATTTCCTTTATGCCATCCAGAAAAGGTTACTTATGCAGCCCCAATGGTAATGACTCTCCCTGACATTTCAAGGCACATCTAACAAACATCAGCATAGAGAAACAACCTTCTCAGCACAGTTTCAGGCAATTAATTTGTCTTCATCCACAGTAACTAACTTCAATGTCACAAGGATTAATTAATCAATGGTGGTAAACTGGTTATAGCATGAAATGCCATTAGATAGGTTTAGTAAATTTGGTTTATTTCTCTGACTCATTTTTTTATTATTATTATTATTAAAAGAATGATTTTCTTTGTGTTGCATTTAAAAACCAAACAAACAAACCCAACAGGGTCTTAATGCTGTTCTAACACTACAAAAATTACTGAAACATTTGTCTTATCCATGGAGAAGTGCTTTTGGAACTTACATTGAAGTAAAAATGTCCAGATTTTCTTGGGGTGAAAAATGTGTGGTGGAATAGACTGTGAACTATTGAGACATGAAAGAGTATTATCCCAGCATTGGGCTCTGAAATACCATTTCTTATAATTTTACAAAAAAAACCATGAATTGGCAAAGTGTTCTTTCCAGTCTAAGTACAAGAATATCATAAGTGGCAAAGTCCTCACAGTGATCTTTGATAATCCCTTAAACAAAAAGATGAATATTCCCAATTTATAATGTACCATCCTATGATTTTTTTGTTGTTGTTGTTAGTTACTATCTCAACTTTGACCACTAAACAGAAGCAGAATATTGGACCGTAGTGAGATTTTAGTTACTCCGTGCAGACAAACGCATCATGTTTTCTGTCTCTCTTGCCTCTGTAATGTAACATGTATCTGGCAAATGTGTAAAGTGCTATTGAGGGAGAACAGGAGAATTTTCTACCTATTTTGTACTGGTTTTAAGGAATGTATTAAGGACAAAATGGGATCATCAGCTTTGAGTTCAGTGGTAACAGATTGACTCTCCTGTGCTCCTACAGAGAGAAGAAGAGAGAAAGAGAGAGAAAATCATGTTTCCAGGCTTCATTTTGAAAAACTGGAGAAAAATAAACATAATCGATGATTAAATTTTAGCCCACATAAGACCAGTGAGACTTTTATCATTCAGTTCAAATGGGATCAAGAATGTAGTCGGTGCCTTCTAAAATCTAGTGCTGAAACTTCTGTTAGAAGACATGGTCATGTAGGGGCCATCAGAGAAAATTACAGAAAATAACTTTTGCAGCAACAAAAAGCACCAAGATCAAAAGGGCAAAGTTGTTATGCATTCCTGGAGAGCCCTCCCATGCTCTTTTCTTTGTGCCAAAACCAACAAATAAAAACTAGTGAGAAAATACAAAAGAAGCTCTTGAAGGGAAGGAAGCTGTAACACCTTTAGACCAAAAACCTCACAAACCTGCATTCTATACTTTCAGAATAATTGTTGTCCCACCTGCCTCACAATGGTCACTTCAGTTCAGCCCAACAATAGTTGTTTAAAAAACACCTGTATACATCTCAAAACAGGAAACTACTGAAAAATTACTGGAAATGGATGTCTTAAACAGAAAAGGTATGCTGCAGGCAGCATGATGAGGGGAGGGTGACACAATTCCCAATGAATTTAACTTTATTTAAATTTAATTCAGAATCAAGGTCACCATTCTTATTTGCTGTTCCTTCCATTGAAAACACTGTATCTGAATTCTATTCTAAAGCTGTTGGATCCTCCCATTGGACTTGCACTGTAAGAAGGCTTTTTCTTGTTTTCTTCTTCTTCTGAATATGAAGGACTATATACTTAACCATGATCATATTTTGATCTGTCGGTAAGTTCTGATTTATCTTTTGGGCTGATTGTAGTATAAACAAGAAAACAGTAGAAAATTCCTTGTAAAACTTTGGTGAAACAGTTTCACTCCCATGTCAAGTTTGCATCGAGACTTCACTGTCTGTTTTCTGTCTTCTTCCTCTCATCTGGAGGATGTATTCAATATGAATCAATATAATCTCAGAAGGTTAGTTTAACTGTATTGTTCTTCATATGACTAAAGTTTGGTACAGATTGTTTTATCATCTGTGACAGCATTTTTGGAGTGAGGAGTAAACAAAACATGCACATGAACTGTTTAAACAGTGAAGCTCTCATCACCTTCCTCTAAGTTGACTTTATGGCAACCTAAAATAAGAACTTCCCGAACAAACCTTTTCAGACAGAAGAATCAGGACCTGAAAGATTTCTGCTGATATAGCTTCTTGCTTGGAAAGAACCAAGTCGATGTTCTTATAAACTTCAATAACTCCATAGTACGGAGAAAAAAAAAAAAAGGCATGCAGGACTGATTCATGGGTTTGTATTCTATTGCTCTACAGGGTAAAAGTGGTGCTATGTAACCCATTCGTATAGTGTGCAAGTAGGAGAAAAAGTGCCAGTGTATTTGTTTGCAATACTGATATGACAAATTAGGTCATTTGCAGCATTGTGCCTAGCTCAGCAGAGAACTCAAGTACATGCTTACCTTTGGTAAATCTACTATCCATGTAGTTAAAGAGTTAAGCACACACTTGAGGCTTGTGATAAACAGGGTTATAAAATCAACACACAACCGTCCATCCTACTTCTACCATGAAGAAGCAGAATGGATAGCAGGTTATTTGACTGCTGTCTTTTTTGCTTGCATAGTTCATAGGGCAGCACTCACTCCACAGTACACGTGGCCACATCCTAAGGTTCTCCCTAAATTTTTGTCTAGTCCTGAATTTAGATTCAACTCATCTTCCTTTTATCTTCTGGGGGCATTTTGTTAGATTCTTAGTACTGTCAAAATCTCAGTCATCCTCACTAACACTAATTCAGGGCTTCATAAATTTATTACATGGATTACATGATACACTGGTACTTACAGAACTTTGACTTGGGTGTGCCTTTCATGCCTTTTTATTTTCTCATCATTTTTTTCCAATGAGCTGTGGGTACCATTGATGCTTTACCTTCATCTGAAAAATGTGGTCCCTGGATCAAGTATTCAGTCTGGGTCTGAGATACTTCAGTAAACTGATTAATTCTCTCCCCCTTCATCAAACCATGATTGATCTCATTGTAGACCTGGCACTATGCATCCAGGAACGGAAGAAAGATGGATTGTGGACACTAATGTCTTTCAGATGGTCAGAAAGGAAATTCTGACTGAAATCCACACTCTCATACTTTCTGTCTAATGGTTGTTCAGACCAATGACTTTCTACTATATAATTTAAGGACAACACAAAACCCAAAGAGGGAACCCCAATACTCTTCTTACCCTCAGTACTTAATTAAAGGGCCAAATTCACACACTTATTTTTGCTAACTTGACTCTGATGCCAAAAGTAATATTCTTTCCTGTCTCATTTTCAGGAAAAGTGGTGAGTCTTCCATCATAACATCATGTAGTCTGGTGGACAGGGCAGTACAAGGGCAGACATCAGCTTAAACTTATTCACACTAATCCAGAAATCAATCCCAGGTCTTCTAATGAGAAATTAGACAAACAGTGGGTGACAGTCCTGCCTTCATTTTAAGGACTGTGAGTCCTCATTAGCTCAGCTATATGCTCCATCTGGTCCTCTGCAGGGGGAAACTGTGGAGCGATCATGAAATCTAAGCTTGAGTGTAAATTAAGTGAACAAAGATGACACAATCTGAATACCTGATAGGGACTGACATGAAGTTTGCCTATAAAATTAGAGCCTGATTGTAAATTTTATTTTTTATATATGTTTTTACTACTATTAACTTATCGGCCCCTAATTCTGAGCACGGTGGCTGATTTCAGCTGAATTTCAAATACTAGTAAATGTCTCAGCAATCACTAAAACCCTAGAAACTCGGTAAGAGGGCGGCTTAAGATCAAATATTTGTAAGTTTACACCTTAGTATTATTTGGTGAACTAGTGAATCAAGCACAAGACAGAAATCCACAGTAAAACAGGTTACATCATTAGTTTTGTTGCCCATGGGACTACTTAGTTATTAGGATGCTTAACTCAGAGGTCTATAATCAGCTGTTTTGGTTATCTCTCTAATTGAATTGTTCAGCAGCAAAACTGACTCACAAAGCAGGGCCAGGAACTAAAGCCGGAATCCCACCTTCGGTACAGGGATATACTCTCTCTCCATACATTAATGCCTCAGATTTTGTACCTTTTCTAATGAGATCGGCCAGTACTGCTGATAATGTACTGTTAATAAACAGCATCCCAGCAGTAATCCTTTTTTTCTGGTGACATTATGTACATCACTTCAAGTCTTTATTGTCCTTTCAGATTCAACCTGAAGTTTACTGGAGTCAATGGAAACTAAAGATAGCAAAAAAAAAAAAAAAAATCGAAATCTTCCACTTTGAAAAGTCACCTACTTTTAATTATTTTTAATTTCAAATTGTGACAAAAGAAATGTCTTCCCTGAAAAGAGATTTTTAAAAATCCATTTCAAGATTTTTTCATTTCAACTGAAAATTTATCATCTTCCTAGATGCCCGTGTTGAAGAAACTGTCTATTTATTTATTTTTGTTACCCTAGTGGCAGAAAATGAAGACAAGAGAAGATATTTTTGGACTGGTATATATTTTGCTAGCGGAATATTTTCCCTCAGAAACTAAATCACATGCTAAATTCCCAGTCAGAAATCTTTCAGTGGGAGTTCGATCCATTCTAGCAATATATAAAAGGAGAGGGAGTTGTGCTGCACAGTTAGGCAAAGCTTTATCACTGGGGAAGATAAGCCTATAGGACATGTTTTGATTTCTGTGTAATATCTGGAGTGTGTTTCTATATGGAAGAAGCACGAGGGAGAGCTAAGAGTAGAGAAGGTCTCACACAGTTTTTCCCCGTGGCTTTATCCTGCAAAGTAGTGCCAAGTGTCTATTCTGCACCACTTCCTCCCATCAAAGACATTAGATAACTTCTCATTTTTAGCAAAAATACTAATACATGATTTAGTTAGCATAGGCATATGCTAACTGGAGTTGCCAGAGATTGTCATCAAATTTTAAGTCCTTTCCAAATTCCCATTTCAGAAATATAATACGTTATGGATAATGAAAACTCTTGGACAATATTCATACTGTTAATTGTAAAATATTTTTCATAGTAACATGCAACTGAAGGTATGGATCAAATACTACTGAAAATAAGTATAATTGTAGGGGAACAAAACTGTAGAGAAAAAAAAAAAAAAAATTGAATTTCAGTCTTTCTTGTTAGATTTCTTTTGCCCAGTGATACAAAAATCAGCAGGAGAGCATTAAACACTGAAGAAATAGAAGCTTTCACAGTTTTCTTCTGAAAATTCTTCAATTTGATTTGAAAGATAGAGTGTATTTAAAACATCAAGCTATTCAAAGTATAAAACATTCACTCTGTTCTTCAGTATGATCAGAACCTCATTAGGCACATCCCTTTTTAGAAAAAATTCCAGTGTTAGTTTAGAAACATTATCACAGAACTAGGAAAACTGCTTCTGCCTCGTGATTTCCACCACATTATAATACTCTGTAGGTTGCTTTGTATGGGGCATCTATCCAGTACTGTTTGTTTGTACAGCAACTGAAAATAAATATTTAATATCAGGCAATTATCATCATAAAATGTCTTAATTATGCTACAAGGGAGAAGAATATCTTTATGGGTACATTTTGAAGATAAAACATTTTGAAGGACCTGACAATAGTAAATAACCAAGGTCCCAGTTTTCCTTTTTTCAGACACTGATTTATGGGGTATTTTGCAACATACATCTCCCAACACACACTTTCCTGAAACCTCAGGCTGCTAAAACATAGGCCATATGCTCTTTTTTTTTACCCCAGGATGTAGTTAAACCACTGAGTAGTACTCTATGAGAGAGAAAGAGGAAAAAAAAAAAAAAAAACCCGTCTGATTGCTGTAACTATCATTTAGAATACTTGTAAAAACCTTTCACAAACTGTGACACTGCTGCTGCTTTTTCATACCGATGCTCCTGCTCGCTGCATCCATTTCAGTTAACCTTATGCTCCACCACAGCATCTGCACAGGCTGCCGCCTTGGTTTTTGATGAGAGCTGACCTCTCCTGTCGCCGCAGCGAGGCATTGGCTCTCTGTGCGTGACACCTCATGTCCTCAGAGCCTGGTGAGAGTGACAGCACCACCGTTCCCCTCCAGACTCCTCACTCTCTGCAAAAACAGCCTGAATGAAGGTCCTTGGGCTCAGCAGCTGTTGCAGTCCTGGAATCATTCCCTCTGTCTCCAGCTTCAAGGGGTAAACACGCCCAGCAGTTATGGGAGGGCCTCTCCATGCCTCTGGGCTCTCTAGCCAGGGATATAGGTTTGTAAGCAGCTTCCTGACTTAGACACGTTTCTTTGTACTGCTGGTGCCACAAAGCACAGTACATTCCATAAGCATGTTGCGCTCTTCCTTGATATCAGGCTCTGTTTCTCATTCCTTTTATTTCCATTTCAAACCATTTCAAAAACTTCCCTCCTCCAGCTGTCAGAAGCCCTTTTCTGAAGACCAGATCTGTGGACAGTCCTAACAGGTTGGGTGAACATGCGCCTTCAGTTTGAATAATGCTCATCTCCTCCTTCTAAAGGAAAAAAGAATGATGCTGTTGGCACTCACAGCAAACAGATTCTAGGACGCAGTTTTATGGAAAGTTGTTGGGTCATGAAACCACATCATTTGGCATAACTTATTCCTGATGGGTAAACCTATAAGAACGTCATCTACTCAAAATTCAGTGAGCGCAAACTGATGAAAAACTGTCTCCAAGTTCCATTGCACAAGGACACATAAAAGAGGCAAGACCACATATATTTATAGAAGACTATAGATGAGACCAAGACTACATGTATACATGACGCTGTGCAATTAGTGGTAAAGAGGATGGCGGAATGGAATGTCTGATTTTAACTGGGGGGTGTACGTGCAAGACATCTCAGGAATTTAATAGAAGGTTTGTAATCAGTAAGATACTCTGCAAATGTGGCACAAAGTAGTATCAAAAACATAGGCAGCGTGAGAAGGAAAGACAGGTTACGAAGACATCAGGTAAATAAGCTACCTGTAGGAACAAGCGCTACGGAAGCTTCTGGGACTGAAATCCCCCAAATAAAACCAGACAGTATCGTCTTAGGGCTATATTAGCAACTGGATTATGGCGACGACTGTGAAAGGCTTGGGGAGACTAGAAAGGTAGAGCAGACAGAAAACTAAGTGCCTTGCTGACCCCTTCAGGTAATAGGTTGAAGCCTTGAAACATGAAATTTAGCAGAAACTGTCCTGTTAATGCTGATTTGTAGGAGCCATAGACATGCTGAAAGCAATTAACAGCTTCCAAGCTCTGAAGAGACTGCTGTGCTAAAGCAGTCCGGCCCCTTCTCTCCCTAAAAGCCAGAATGTCTTGCAAGAACAAGCCAAAGGCTCGTATTTGGCAATATAATCTTGTTTGAAGGGATCCCAGCAATTCTGAATCTAGAATCTCAATGAGCATTTCTGGATTTTCATTCTCGGAACTATTTTCTTTTTATCCCTTACTGAGAAATATGTCTAATTTATATCCCAAACCATTGTGTTTATTGTTACTTAATCTATAAATCTGAACAGATTAAATCGGCTCCTATCCCTGCTCCTATCCTTATTCAACAGCAGACCCACTTTCCACAAATCAATGCCAGCCTTCAATGATAAAGTAATTTCTCAGGTAACTTTTCAGAGGTGATCTTTAGATGTATGGATCAAAAGGTTTACTCCCACACCCCTTCAGTGTTTATGGAACATCCTCTAATGCAGACTGAGACCTTTATGCAGCATTACTGCCTATAGTACTAGACCTAGAGGAAAAACCACTTCCACCTCTGGATTTCGATATCTTTTTTATACATCTAAGGACTAGGTAAGCATTCTGCTTTTCTTTTTTTAAAAAAATTGTAGCTTATACTGAGAGATTTTTCAACCACAGTCCACGGGTCTTTCTCCAAATTACCGCTTTTCAAGGCTGAGTGGAGGTTAATGGGTTTGCAAGGTGTTGTTATGGGGGATCATGTGTACGGCTGTGGTCCGGGCAGGGAAATCAATTAATTCTTTGCATATATTTGTTACTGGATCAGATCACTGCTTCTGTCAGAACTGACAGGTCTGTATCTTCCTTTGTGGTGTTTATTTTAGGGTTTGGGTTTTCTTCCCCTGCATGGATTTTTTTCCCCAAGGGTGAAGGGGCATTGCTTAGGCTCTCTTCTAATACAGCTTGTAAAAATCAAAATAAATAAATCATATGCTTCTTTCATCTTTAATTTCTGTTCTCTGGTCATTTACAGTTCTTGGTGACGTGATGGATGATATCACTGTTGGAAAATGGCAAGGAAAACTTATGCTTCTGTTTAGCTGCTTGGGTACCTCATTAAACTCAAGAGAATTGTGACAAAACACTGATTTCTTGACAAGAAAACTTTTTTATGCACCAGTTTTCCTCAAACTTTCATTTGTAAAATATACTTAAATCCACTGCAGATTGCAATCTGCAGTCCTTAGATCCACTGCAGCAAAACCTGAGACTTTCCTGAGATGTCTGAAGCCCGGACTGAAAACTTTGCACAGACAGAACACCTGGACTCGCACCTCTTACATCTGCCCTGATCATGAGGTAGAAGAAACTATCTCTGAAGCGATTTGAAATGTGAAAGGGGAGAGATAAAGAGAGAACCATGCATAAATGTCCAAAAGAGCCACCTGGATATAAGAGAGAGGCTGGTGTGGACAAGAGGAAAGCAGGGGCTTAAACCTGCTCCTCCTGTTTCTCGAATCTGTCTATGAGTTATTACCAGAGTGCTTTTCCTCACAAAAAAAATGCACATCCAAAAGTCCTGTTTTCATTCCCATGCAAAGGACAAAAAAAGTTTAGAAATTTCTGACTGTGCTGGAAAATAATTTCTCGTGACCTTGACTCAAGAAGCGGGTAGCCCTCAGAGACAACCTCTTCAGCCAGCCCTCCTGACATACTGACAGGGCTGCAAAAACTTCATTAAGCCTGTCTTGTGAATTCAGGGCTACTAAAGTTTATACATACCATTATTTTAGCAAGATATGCTCTGCCTGTACATGATTCTGGATGTGCAAGTATATGAGGGAGAAAGACAAACAAAAAGTAGTCATAATGTCCCCCTTTGTAAACTCTGGAATTTATAAAAAACAGGCAAGAAAATTTTCTATCAGTACGAATAAATATCCATGTGGCAGTTTGCAGTCAATGCCTAATGCTCAAAAAACAGCAGGAGGAAAGATTGTTTTAACAAAGTAATTTTTCAAGTTCACCAATGTGAATAAGCAAGTGACTACTGCTCTCTATCAGCATGAATATGAACCTGTCAAAATAACGAAACCTTTTATTGATCGCAAATAATGAAGGCAAAGCGATAAAATGGCTAAAGCTTGATAGCCTTCCCCATCATTTTTCCCCAAGAAAGTTAGAGGAATGGAAAAAATGCAAATAAAATGCAATTCTCCAATTCTGCTGTGGGCTAGGAGTGATGGAGACATTAAAATCAGACCTTACCGAGCAGTCTGACTGCAGCAGAACGTGTGCCCTGGCGTCTGTGACACCTCTTGGTTCAATTTCTGTCACAAAGGCTACACGCAAACGGGATATGACAGAGGAGATCTTGAATGTGGACCTCTTGCATTTTAACAGTAAACGTGAGGATGTAAATGACATGGTGGGTGCTTTAATGTAGCTTAAACAAGCTCTGAAAAAAGGAGTGCTTAGTATGGAGCCTCATGCACCATGGGTGCAACAGAACGTACGAGGTGCTGCTGCAGAGCTTAAAAAATTGCTGAAAGCCGGCAGATCTGCTTGTGCTCTTTGATGGGTTATGTTTGCACATTTTACATTGCTGTGGCATTGGAAGTAATCTGTGCAAGACATACATTTCACCATGAAAACGAAAAAAACAGCTACTTTCAACTTTTATCAGCTGTCCCAGCAGCTTGTAAAAGAGATCAGACATCCAGCTTGCTGATTGTGTTGCATACTGATGGCAGAGAGCTGGCAGGGAGGTCATTCCCAGTCCAGTTTCTGCAACATGAGCATTTGAATATGGGTTTTTTCCTAATTTTTGACAGCACATTGTGCCACGCAATCCAGGATTTTCAGTTCACATATGAACACATGCATGTGCACGCAGATGTTCGCGTTCGTGTGGCTATGTGTGCTTGCATCTGTTGAATCAAGGCTTTCTTTTGATGCTTTTTTGCCTATAGGAGCAGAAATCCCTGATGATTTGGGAAAATTGAGAAGACAAGGTCCCCAGTCCTGCCTTCTGCTTTGTTTATATGCCGTATAAAGTGGGAATTTATTAAAGGAGAAAACAGAATTAATTCAAACAAGCAGAATCTCCTGCCTGGTTGTCTTATCCCCTGAGGGCTCCAGAGCTAAAATCTGCTTTGTTTCATCTCCTTCAGCCCTATCAACTGTGATCACTTAACTGTACAATGATTCAGCTCAACACAAAGTTGAGTCCACTGTAGTCCTGCTCTCCCTTCAATCTCTTTAGTAGCCTCATTATGAACATCATTGAACAAAATGGAGAATGCAAGTCTGAATCCCTTCAAGGCAAGAGGAAAAAGAAGTAATGACATAATGTAAAAGAATGATTATATTTTCCTCTCTTTCAGCTGGGTTTTTCGAGATACAAGACCATGGCAGTCTAACCTTTGATGCAAGGTTACATGGGAGACCTTGAGGCCAGGTGGGATGCCTTAAAGCATCTCTAATGGTACTAGAAACCCATGCTTAAAGAGCTGATTCAGGTTGAACACCACCTACTTCACGGATCCAAAATGGCTTTAGGTAGGGAAAAGATGATTAAGAAAAGGAAGACAGCAAGGCTGCCTGTAGGCACTGCATCCAAATTGTGGGTATCTAAGCATGTATAGCAACCGATAGTCCCTTTGGGCAGCATTCAGCTCACCTGAAGACACCAGACATATGTGAGCTGAGCATCTAAGCTCGCATTACAGATAACAGAGACAGAGTCAAGATGAGCAACTTCATTACCCATACATAGGCATCTACTGCTGTTTGAGAAGCCTTAAAATAGCTCGTCTAGACTCCAGCTGCTGTTCCAGAAATATGAGTCACCTCTACATCCTGTGTCATTTTTACCAGCCCTATGCAGATGCCTTGGGCACTCTACAATATATCAAACAACACTAGGTTCCTGTATTTTAGGTTACTGAATTGAGCCCACATGGTGGAATTGAGAGACCCATTTAGCTCACGCCAGGGTAGACACCAACATATGGTCTGCCAGTGAATTCTCTAGACTGCAGGGAACGTGTTGACTAACTCCTTAGTGACCAGAACAGGAGCGTAGGCACCTACTGCACACAGATGACCCATAATCAGGTCTCTGAATCTGTGATCTGAATCATTACCTTCTGTCACGTAATCTGTAGGTTCAGAAACATAAATTGCCTCTAAACTGTAGTTTAAATTTACATGCAGTTTTCAGAATCTTTGTTCATACCATACCAAAGCATTCACAATTAACATTTCTGAGTCTAATAAATTTGTGGCAGGTAGAGTTTGTCTGAAAAAGGAGGAAGACTCTCTCCTTTTAGACATTGTTCAATGAATACTCTTCCATTTTCAAACTCAGAATGGCATTTTAACTTTTAAATTGGCAAATTAACAGAAAATTAATGGGATTAAATAATCCAAAAATGAAACACTTGAAGCAGATCAAGGTTACTCTAAGTGTTCCTTTTTAATGTTGCTGATACTTTCACTTGTTGCAGTACCCATTTCATCCTTCCTGCTCCCAACATCCGTTCCAGTTATACCCAGATCATGTCCACATTTCTTCTTGCTGATCCTCATTTTTCAGTGTGGTGACTGAATCAGAAGCTGTTTTTTCACCCAGATCTAGAATGAATTATGTCCACGGTTACATCTGAAAATTAGGGAGCTTCCTGTGGAACCAGATTTCTGACAATGCCTGTCAGAAAACCTACGAGAACCAAAAGCAGATAAATTCAAAAGGGGTATTTTTTCAGGCAAGTTATTTAGCATGGTTCCATAAATTATACTTGTGTTTGCTTTTTAGTTTTTTAAGACAATTGTTTTGTATTGCTTTTTAAAATGAGTGATCAGGAACTAGAAATTATCCTTATTTGTAAAAAAGCTCTTTTGTGCTGAAGAAATCTCTTTACCCCAGCATGAACAGGTAATTCAGATCATTCAGAGTGGCATTAATATACTCACTTGTTTGTTTGTAGATTAAGTGGCTTTTGTAAAGTTTCAGATTAAAGTAATTTTTAAAGAGTATATTAGGATGGAGGTTCAGAAGTTTTTTAACTGAAAGAAATGAGCTAAAACTTCAACATACAGAACTATACCACCAAAGTATGACTGATTTGCAATCTGATCCCCGAGTAAAACATATAACTGCAGTTCCCTGAATTGAAAATACAAGCTGCTTCCATTTTACTGGGCATTTATGAGATAGAAGGAAACATCAAGGATGCAACAAAATAGAGCTTGGGTCATTTAAGTGATATAAGCCACAGACACAAATGCAAGGAAGTGATTTTTGTGGTGTTTTCAAAGATGTAGTTCATCTTCTTCATAACATACTAAAATTACAGTTTGTTCCTCCCCTGCATCTTTGGATATGATGCTGCATTGTCTATTTCTGGAATTTAACAAAAAAAACCAAACCAAAACACAACAACAAACCAACCAACCAACCAAACAAACAAAAAACCTCCCCACAAATCTCTCAGCAAAATAATGCCATTTCATTACTGTTAAATACTTTTCAAGTTTTTCTATGCACATTATTAGGACAAAAACCTTAGCAAAATTATTATAAAGCCCTAGTTCTTACTGGTACATTGGCTTTGTGCTAATTTCATGTTGATTTATACATAAAAACCTACTTCTAATATTTTCTGATATCAGCTCACCTCTTTCAATAAACAAAAAAGGAATTAACATTTTTATCTTTGATTACTATCACTAGCGAATAATAGACCCAGTGCAGGCACATAGTTAGAGGCAAAGTTTGCCCCAGAGAACTTGCCATCCGTTTAGGCAAGTCTGACAAAACTTCAGAGGAATGGGGTACTAATCTCCCGGTTTTATAAGCGAAAGAGAAGAGGGTAAATGAAGCTCACAGAAGAAATACAGGGCAAAGAAAGCAACACATTTCCTGAACTGCCTTCTAGAATGAGAATGTAAAATATTCTCTGTACCTGTCCTAGCATTTATGAGGAGGATGTATGGAACTTCTATGAAAACAAGTATGAATAAACATGAGGGTAAGATGTTTCCTAATCTAACTGCTGCAGGGATGTGTGCTGCCAGTGGCAAAAGGGAAGCTAAAGTCCTCATCACTCCTTTCTACTCCACGTAAGTACTCCTGGCCTTTCTGCAGTTTGAATATCTGGAAGCCTTACTAAATTATCTAAGCTTTAAAATATATTTTAAATAGAATTTCTTCATTTACACTTACAGAAATCCTTCTCTTTCTGGATCTCAGAGAACTTCAAGGATGTGGGGATGTAGTACAGAGGAGGGACCCCTGGGCTCTGGGGATGTCCAAGCCAACTCTTTACTCCATTCTGGGCAGAGGTCTGAGAAAATACCAACCTCCTTCCCCAGCTCTACTATAGCTCCCAAAGAAACTGAGGTACTGAAAAAGTTGCAGTACACTGACTGAGCACTTGACATGCTCTTGCTGGTCAGTTCAGCTGCCCAGGAGACACAGATGAGAGATGTCAAAACTGCCCTTTTCCTTTGCTCCTCCCATTCCCACAGCAGATCCTGGTCTCCATCCCTCATTCCCAGGTAGCAGAACACTCTTTTGCCTGTGATGCTGAGAAGCCTCAGCTCATCTCCAAAAGTGACTGCTTTCAGTCTTAACATACCAATGTTATGGATTTTTTTTTCCTCTTACCCAAGAACTACTTGTTTTCAGTAGATTTAATGATACTTTTGACATTTGCTTGAATGAGATTTGTCTCATTTTGATGATGATGATAACGATGACGATGATGACGATGACAATGATGATGATGATGATGATTAGAACACTTTGTTACAACGATACAAATGATGAAGGCTGAACTCTGGGGTTAGAGGTAGAATGGCAGAAGGGGATGACAGTTTGGAACTGATTTTATCTAAGGATGTAAGCAATTCTCAGCTAGGTGAGGTTGAGCTGACTAAATTTCAAAATGTGACAGAATTGACAGATGTCACCACCAGATTTTCAAAAAAATGATACAAATCTGGGACACTGGCTACAGATTAGCAAGTACAGTATTTTTACTTACAAGAAGGAAGAAAAAGGAATTCAACAAGTATAGACCAATTAAGCTGACCTCAATGGTATGTTAGGGATGTAGAACACATTTTCAAGTGAAAAATTAATGAAAGACATGAAGCTAAATGGATTATGGAAGAAAATGAAACATGAATTTACTGAACATAGACTAAGCCAAACAACTCAGTGTGCTTTTATTCCTGTAACATAAATTATTTTCTGCAGACAGGCAGTGCTCAGGCTCTCATCTCTTTGGGCTTGAGTGAAGCACTTCATATAATGAGCCACATGGAGAATTTTTACAGAAACAGACTAAGATGGGATTGTTAAAAAGCTGTCAGGTCCAAAAGATCCTGTAAAAAGGCATATGGAAATGGATCATGCAATAGGAAGAGCTCCCTGTCTGGAAGCACATTTCAGATGCATTTTTCAAGGATCAACCTTGGGACTAATTTTACTTGGTATTTTCATCATTGACCCTGGCACAAAAAGTGGGTAAATTGATCATTTGGTTTGGCAGCAAGTAGGGAAGCACTGTCAATAAAATGAGGAGGAAAATGTCAGACAGGAAGAAACAGACCTGTTCGACTACTGGGATAACAGAAATGAAGCAAAGTGTAGTCTTGCAAAGTGCCAAGTCATGTACATCTACTATGAAAAATTATCACTATATCCTGGGAGTTTATTAACAGGAAGTAATAGAAGATGAGAAAGAACAGGAAGCTATAAAAAAATAATGTAATCCTAGATTTTAATTTCTTTTATTGTTGAGACAAGGAATTATTCATTCTACTATATATGACTGTGGTGCAGTGTCAATAAGCACATAGTGCACAGTTCTAGTCAGCTTATTTGTAAAAAAAGAGGAAGCATAACTGTAACAGGGGTGAGAAAAGGATAATTGGGAACAAAAGATTTACTGTACAGCAAGAATTGGAGAAATACTTGCTTGTCGCACCACTGTCTCACCAGAATGAAGATGAAAAGGGGATATGAATGCCCTTTGTCAGTCATCTATGAGGACAGATAATAAGTGACACGTAAGGAAAAGTTGAGGTAAACGACCAAAAGAAACTTAGACTAGAGATTAAGAGATTCCGAGAATCTGAAGTGAGTTTATGAGGTTGATTTTAGGAGCAGTGGGAGGATTACACAGTGTAATGTTACTGCGTTGTTAATGCCATGGCAGGGATCGCATGACACGCCAGACTATTATAGCAAGGAACTGGATTCAGTCCTGAGGACATAAGTTAATCAGGAGGAAAGAAGTTAGTAAAGAGAAAAACTGTTGACAATCTGCTGTTTAAACTTTTCAACTATCCAGCCCACCCCTTAGTCTCAGTCATCGTCATACAGTGATGGTTTCAGCGTGTCCCGTCTCCACAATGCAATAGAGGAACTATTGCAAGGTCATGAGGACCACAACCAAAATATCTCCCAGGCCCTCGGAAAAAATACAAACTCACTTTAGGAAGAAGACTGTAGGGAAGTGGGAGGGGAGGGAATGTCCCTCTTTGAAAGACAACAGGAATAAGGCATCTACCTAAGCCCCTGCCCGGGTCAGGGTGCTGGGCACAATGTGGCAGAGAGGCATGTTAGCCACTACTTCTGTGGCTGCAAAATTGGGGTGGGGGAAGAAAGCAGCAAGATCCAGATTTGGCCTGCTGAAAACCTTGAGCCATCTCTGCTGTTTCTCAAGAGGAAGTGTTTACAGCTACTGCCCTGTCCTTTGAAAGTGATGCTAACATCCCTGCAGGCTGTGCAGCTCAGAGTGCTACGGCTGGGGCTAGGCACTCCCCAGAGTTTATGACTAATCAAACTGTTACTTTTTTTCTTTTCACTCCTGAATTGTTATTCTACCATTCTCTGTCCTCTAGCTGAATTGGGCATATTTTACTTTAAGTGGACCCAGTGAAGCCCAGAACAGGCCATGTTCAAAACCTTGGTGATGTCTTCTGAAAACACAGGCATTGATTTCCTGAACAAGACTTTAATGTAAAAAGTCCAATGCAGTTTAAGTTGAACCCCCCTATAGGAAATAAATTTATTATTACTAATAAAATTTTTGCTCAACACCATTTTATTGTTTTGTTTTTTTTTTTTAAAATCCATACACAAGAAAACAGCAAAACCCAAAAATAAACAGCTTTGTGAAAATAGCTGTGCCAAATGCTTCCCTGACACATTTAACATCTCTCTAATAATATTTTTTATAATTGTTTCAGAATGAAAATGTGCAACATAACAACCTGCAAATGGTTCATGCATATTCATGCCTTCCATGTGTTAACTGCTGGGGAATGTTCTCAGATTGCTTCATATTATAAATTGTTACTTATTTACCATGCCAGTTGGTTTCTCTGAGGTAGCATATGTGAAATGAATTTGCAGTTTCTATTACAGCTACTTGAAATTTTCCAGCGAAACACTTTTTCAATGAAAAAAAAAAAAAAAGAAAACAAGAAATCATCCATACTCATAATCAAGATGGCAATGTTTTGTAGAAAAGCATTTTTTCAGAGGATCTGACAAAACACGGATAGGCTCTACATGGCTCTAACCTGGCAAAATCTGTTCAACATCTTTGTCAGCGACATGGACAGCGGGATTGAGTGCACCCTCAGCAAGTTTGCTGACGACACCAAGCTGTGTGGGGCGGTCAACACACTGGAGGGAAGAGATGCCATCCAGAGGGACCTTGACAGGCTGGAGAGGTGGGCCCGTGGGAACCGCATGAAGTTCAACAAGGCCACGTGCAAGGTCCTGCACATGAGTTGGGGCAATCCCAAGCACAACTACAGGCTGGGTGAGGAATGGATTGAAAGCAGCCCTGAGGAGAAGGACTTGGGGATGTTGGTGGACAAGAAGCTCAACATGACCAGAAAGCCAACCGTGTCCTGGGCTGCATCAAAAGCAGCATGACCAGAAGGTCGAGGGAGGGGATTTTCTGGTCTTGTGAGACCTCACCTGCAGTACTGCATCCAGCTCTGGGGTACCCACTACAAGACATGGAGATGTTGGAATGAGCCCAGAGGAGGCCACAAAGATGCTCAGAGGGCTGGAGCACCTCTGCTATGAGGACAGGCTGAGAGAGTTGGGGTTGTTCAGCCTGGAGAAGAGAAGGCTCCGGGGAGACCTTATTGCAGCCTTCCAGTATCTCAAGAGGCCTACAAGAAAGCTATAGAGAGACTCTTTACAAGGCCATGTAATGATAGAAAAAGGAGTAACGGCCTTAAACTGAAAGAGGGTAGATTTAGATTAGGTATCAGCAAAAAATTCTTCCCTGTGAGGGTGGTGAGACACTGGAAAAGGTTACCCAGAGAGGTTGTGGATGCCCCATCCCTGGAAGTGTTTAAGACCAGGTTGGATGGGGCTTTGGGCAACGTGGTCTAGTGGAGGGTGTCCCTGCCCATGGCAGGGGGGTTGGAACTAGATGATCTTTGAGGTCCTTTCAAACCCAAACCATTATGATTCTATGATTCTATGAAAATCTTATTGTGGGATGTTTTTCAGAATCAGGATTTTGGTACCTTCAGGGCATGCAACTTCAGGTCAGCTCGGAAACAACCACCTCTGCACTGTTGTTTCCAAATCCCTGTTGTGGAACAAGAAATTCAGAAGTTTGGGAAATAATTCTCTTGCCAAAGGTCACCTCCTGGCTCCATAGCAATAGCCTCCTGCCATTCATCTGTAGCTTGAATCTCAAAAGTTCCAAAAATTGTGCCATTGAATTGGTGACCAGGACTTTGCAGCCCTGGCTTCCAAGCGATTAGGATGTCATCCCCAAACCCTCCTCATATAAAGCATGTTATGCAAAACTAATAATGATGTGTACCTATTATTAGAGAAAAAGAAACATTTTTTTGAGAGTAACTTCCAACTTCTAAAAGCAGATCCAGTTAGAAAAACAATATTATTTTTTTTTTCATCCAGGAACAAAAATATTTTGCCTTAGCTTTATTATATTTATTTTGTCCTAAAATAGTTAAAAATCATTAAAATTTTCCAAAACCAGACTTCGAATTTTTAAAACATAGATATAAGAAAGCCTCTGCAAATACTTTTAGTAGACTAAAAATATGCAGTGTGAAATATGAAAGGATCAGATCCCTTGGTTCCTTTTTTGTCTGAATTTATAGCAAAAAAAAAGGTAAATTAGTTTGAGAATACAAAAACCTTTGAAGAAAAAATGGAAAGACTTGCACATGTTTTGGATAAGGTCCTCTATTAGCAGAGATGGTTATATACATATGTGTGTACAGACACAAAGATATAAACTGAGCACATATTTAATTGGATGGATTATGGAGTAGATGGTGTTTAAACTATCTCCTGCGCAGTGTTTAAATGCATTTCATTTCTTGCTGTGCAGAATATTCAGCACATAAAAATGAACTTTCTTCCTTTTTTTGCTCAGATATTTGCAGGTCACCTTTCCACTCACTGGGAGAACTGAAACTTTCTTTTTTTTCCCCCAGTCAAGTTCCATCTATCACACTGCACGTTTGGAGAGGCGGGAGCAGACGTGTCAGACACAGAAAATGAGAGACAGAACAAAGAGAAATAGGCCCCAGAAGGAAAGAAAGAGAGAGGTTCTGAAAGCAGAAACAGAAGAAGTGAGAGAGATAAGGGACCCTAAAATAGAGATAAATCAACAGAGAATCAAGTCCCTTGAAACAGAAGGTGAAAAATTTCCCTAAAGATAAAAAGGCAGCAAGGGACATCTGTCCATCAGAAGGACCTACAAGCCTCCAAGAATTTTAATATTGTATCGTTATTCCAGCCACAAGATGAAAATTCATCTGTATCATGAACAGACATCTTATTAATCAGCCATTTCAAGTGTAATGTTTAACACAGATTACAGGATGAACAGTCACCCTCCTCCATCTCATTAGCCCTATGGTTCTCTGCTCACTTGGGAAAAGAGAAAGAATTAATCAATGAGATGCATGAAGACCTAGTAAACAGTTGATCGGGAGAGCAGCTCTTGGTTGCTAGATAAATGTTCGATTTAACATGTAAAAAACATCTTAGCACTGCACTTCATTGTCAGATATTCTGCAGTCCACTCTACTTTCATCTATGGTAGATTGCAAGGTTTCCCATACAATGAAGGGGAGCAGTTTGGTACGAAATGAAGCAATACTCCAAAATCAGCTGAATGGGTCATCTAAGGCAGCTGCAAGTGAAAAGAACAAAGGGAGGATGTCTGTGCACTAAAGCAGATGCCCTTCTTATTCAGTCAGGTACCCAAGATAATCTGTTCTTTAGCCATATGCAGAGCGGAGACTTGAAAATGCAGCAGGCATTGGGTGACTGCTGTCTCTTCATTCAAAACCCATTCCGTCTAAACATCAAAGTTTGACAGGTCTCTGAGAAACCAGACAGATTCCTTCCTCTCCTTTTGCCTTGGTTTTTCATCTAGCATTAACTTTCTCCTGTGTTTGTTTTTTGGGTGGGGTTTTTTTTGGTGGGTTGTTTTTTTGTTTTTTTCTGCTTAGAATATGACTGGTAAGGGGGTTTTGTTGCATAATTTGAGGATTTGAGATGTTTGGGAGCCTCTGGAACTAACTTGACCTATGGCTTAGCACAATTTTTTTTTAATTTTTTTTTTAAATTTAGCTAGTATCCAGCTATATGGTAGCTGACAGAAATTCAGCACCTGAAGGATAGAAATATGTCATTAGGCAGTGCTGGGGAACAGCTGTGTGTAAAGAAGTAAATAGATATTTAATAACAGAAGAAAAACTAGACCTTAGTCTTTTGATTTTTTTTTTTTTTTAGTTCAAACTTCCTTCTTTGGAAAGCATCTTCTTGTTCTGCATGTTACAGTACAAAAGCTATTTTTGACAGAGGTTGGGACTTGTAAACTCTGAAACAATAGAGTGACTAAAATGGTTGAAAGAATGGCTCCAGCAATGGCTGGGAGCACTGATACACAACTTTAAACAAATCTGTATGTGTATCTACTAAATGTCAGTAATCAACACATTATAAACCATGGTAATAATGACATAATTAATCCTGAAGTGATTTTTTATTTACCAACTCTGTCAAATTCCTGAATGTCCCTGAAAGAATAAAAACCTGGACTTTATGGTCTCTCTGATGTTATATTCTAGGCTTCAGTAGAACAAGGAGGAGAGAGAAAAAAGGTCACTTTCAATTTGTTTCTTATTCATAACATTCAACTTGAAGACCTGGCCAACTTGGCTATGATGGGTTGTTAAATGGATTGGCCTAGGGCAAGAAAATGAAACTAAGTGTATTCTAAAAGTTTTGGGAATTTGGATCAGGGACTATTCCATCTGTTTAACGGCAGGACAGACACAATGTGGTTGATGAATGATGGAAGTGCTTTTTATCACTGTGGTGTTAATGACATAATGAAGGTCTTTTAAGAGTGTAAATGTGGTGTCCTATAAATCTGCTTCTATACATTTTCCTTCATTTATCAAATATTAAGAGGATTTTCACCTTCTGTTCTAGAAATTGCTGCAGAGCTACTACATTGATTTAGGAGGGCTTTTAACTACTTTGATGTCTATTATATTTTACCACATTTGTGAGTAGGGTTTATTTCATCACATATTCTGTTTAAAAGGTTTCAATATTGATAAAATCTGGGAAGATAGGTATGTAATAAATTCTCTCATTTTAATAGGATTATTTCAGAGAACAAAGTATGAGGAAAGGACTTGTACTAGGCTTGTACTTGATAACCAGTTTAACCCTTCTGACGATATACCTCCTTGCAATCTGTTTATCAGGCAAGTGTGAGAGAAGACCCTTACACCCACATCCTTCAAAAATGATTTCCTCTTGTTCCATCTTTCAGTTCTTAAAAGTAATTGGTTGATAATTTTGACAATTTGGATAATCTGCAATTGCCTTCAATGAACCCTTCCAAATATAACAATAAAGTTACAGAGATGGGTTATTCTCTTGTTGTCATTGGAGATTATTTTCCTCTCTTTTATCTTATCTTTGCATTCCCATTTTCATTTATTTCATCTTACATTTTCTTTTCTTCTTTTAACATTTCCTAAGCAGTATTTAATAACTGATGATACATCAGTCTGAAATGTTCTACAAAGAAAAGATGGTATTTGGAGGTTAAAAAAGGTTATGAAAAATGGTTATTCTACTTTTTACAGAAATACAGATCTAAAGAACATGATGCAATTGCTGACCTAGGTGTCTAGTACTGTCAGGGAGACTCGTGAGTGCCTTTCAGAAGACACCTGCTCTCCAGCTATGAAAGGGCTCAGGGTTCCTGAGAGTCCTATGTCACATCCAACAGTTTTGTCTTGGTGTCTCAGATAATGTAGGGCATCTCAAGTGGCACTGGAAAGTTATGGTTGGGCAAGTGAGCTGAATCCAAAGGTGGGATTTTTTTCTAAGTTAGAAACAAAACATAAATATTTACAAATGGGCAGGGTGTCTAATCTCTCATTACAGTCAGTAGAGACTTGGTAGAAGTTCAGCAGGTCTGGAGTCTAAGGAGCTATTCAGGTGACAGGCATATTAACTAAGTGTAAGCTAAATAGCTCTAAAACTTCATTAATTTTATTCCCTAAATCTCACTGACAATAAAAGGAATTTATACATCTACCTTACAATGCAGGTACTGACATTTAAGTGACTATAATCTCGAGCTGAATGCCAGCCACGATAGCCTACAGATTATAGCAAAGTATGAATTATTTAAGCACCAGTGTAGATGACAAATTTAAGTTCTCATTATCAGGTCTACAGAATTTGGACCAAGATGATTTCAGTGATTTTGCTGTTTAATCTGTGTTGTTTTCTTCATAAGCACTTAGATATAAGGACATCGAGATAGCCATAAATTAAGGATAAGAGTGTTATTTTCTTGATCAAATGGCAATGTCATATTCTGTACTATTGATTGAATTATGTCCTACTTCCAGACAAAAATGGATCAACAGATAGTCCTGAGAAAGACAGATCTTCTGTCTCTCAGGTATCATAACGTGTGTTCTTGCCTCACCTACTCTCCAGCCAGAACATTTTGTGTTGTAGTACAAAATAAAGAGATTTTATTTTTCATTTCCCTTTTTCAAGATTAAAATGGATATGGACACAAGCCTTATTTAGTAGGTAGTAGACACAAACATTTTGAAGAATCCAGATTTAGAATTAAGATAAACTTACCTGTAATACTTAGTCTGTGGGTTTTTTTTTTACACAATGTCAAGGCACAAGAAAGGAAATGAAGAATACCAAACTATAATAATTTCTTTCTCTCCTCCTTCAGGCTATGTGAAGGTCTCCTGATAATATGAGAAATGGATTTCCTCGTTATGACTCTCAAACTTGACACTATCTAAACTACAGCTCTTCTCATCCTGGAGGAATCTCACTGGACATAAATAAATAGCATGTCAGGTAACAATAGGAAAACAAACAAACAAACAAACCCCCCCCCAAACCCCAAAACACATACAGGCCACTTCCTCGTTCTCTACAGAACAACAGAATAAATTATTTACAAACCACTCAGAAACTTGCACCTGGAACTTAAATGGATGCAACCAGCTAAAAGAAAAATGAAACAAAAAGATTTCATGTCATCTAGTACGGAAGCACAACCAAAGTGGTAATACGGTCCAACTGGATCATGGAAAGGACAGAGAAAAGACAATGGAAGAAAATTGGAAATCAAGAATGTCCAGAGCTAGATAAGGCTCTAGCAATGTAAGAAATGAATATTAAGCACAACTCTGGCACTTAACCTTAAGAACATCATTCTAGAGTCTAAAATTCTTCGAACATGTGGTATCGTCCCCAGAAACCCTCCCTAGAACTGCCTGCATCTATTTCCAGGTTTCAGCAAACCCAATTCTGTATGAACTTAACTGAATTTATCAAATCCATTGAAATTCTTGACCTAAGCATTGTAAAGGTCAAAATGTTAGAGACACGGTCAGAGAGAGAAAGAGCTTTCTTTTATATGTAATGTTCACCTAGTTAGGATATTCCTCTGAGATAGGAGAGGAAGTTCAATACCTTTCTCAGCCTCAAGGAGTTTCAATACAAACTACTTCCAAGAAGATCCAAATCAAAAGGAACTCTTGTTCAAAATATGCCTCTGTGTTGAAAAAATTCTAAATTTTTCTATTCAGTTGGAAACCATGAGATACACAATCCTGCACAGAACACAACAGGCAAAAATCCAAGCTTATGTACAGAAAGCAAATTTAGATTATGGAATGCTGAACAAAATTCTGATTCAACTTAATAATTCAGTCATTGCTTTGAAACAGCTTTAAAACCATACCTTTTATAGTCTTTCAGAAATACCTATTACTGTGTACATGTAAAGCAAATAGTGCAGAAAAAATGAAGAAAGTAATCCTTACAAAAGCTATCTCACTTCTGCCTAGTTTTCTACAAACTGCTTAGTGTGGCAAAAGCTAAATTCTGTTCCCAGTTCTGATATTTTCTACAATGCCTTTTTTTAAGCCAAAATTCAGCAGCTGTATTTATCATTGAAAAATCAGAGCATGGGTCAGACACTGTAATCATGCAGCTGAGCTAATGGTTCTGCTGCATGAAAAGGGTTAGGGGTAGTGTATTGAAGAGTCACTATGGGATTGAGATAAGAAGTCAGATGAGATTGTTCAAATCAAATCATAGCAAAATATTCCTTGTCAACTATTTCAAATTTCTATTTTCCTCATTTCCCTATTGAGCTTTTGAAGCCTTCACATCTCCATCTTTCCTGCAAATCAAAGCCATCTGATCTTCTCACTTTAGTCTCATTGAGACCACTGTCAGGCATGTGGCCCACAGGATTCAGGCCCCAAAACTGATGTACCAAAATAATGGAAAAAAATATTTTCATAATATTACCAACAGACTGGAAGGAAGGCAAACTGCAATACAGAGAGAGGTTCTGATGTGATTTTCAGTTGAGTTTTGCAGATTGGGTTCATACACTTTGGGTAACTTCCATACAAACTATTACACTTCTGAAAGATTATCTGAAATGAGCCTGTGAGTCTTAAGTTTGTTCCCTATTGCTAATTGAAATGACACAAGACCAATCTTCCAGTTCTTGTGTCTCATCACACTTGAGCAATTTCGTATGCAGGCCATAAGCGTGTGAGGCTCCATTAAATGTGTCCTGATCTGCTAATGTAATGTACCTCACTGAAGTCAATTTGAAAAGGCAAAGATGACACCATGAAGACTGGCAATCTTCAAAGAGATCACATGTTGCAGAGCAGAACATAGGGGTTAAGTGAACTAGTAAATCTGTCGCCCACAGACACCTCGTTCTTACTCTGGTTATCAAGGGTAAACATGTTCTGCAGAATGCATAAAAGAAGGAAGGCTGAAGTCAATAAAGCACTCCGTTTGGAAGTCTCTGAGCAGGCTAAGTCAAAAAGCCCTCTCTTTAGGAAATGCCAATGGGTCTTATATTCAACTTGAACAAGTCCCCCGATTTACTCATTGTTTTCTTTAATGAAGCTAAGATACTACCAGAAAGCCCAGTACAAATGCTGAATGATTGTTCCTGGGTGAAAAAGAGTGGCACATAACAAGTGCCTAAGTACTCACTTTCCATAGTAAAAAATTTAGGGAAGATGTCTCCTCATGAGTCTCAGGTGAGGTGAGAATCCTGGATTACAATTTCTGTGCTTCAACACAAATAGTAGGATCCCTTAGTAAGGCTCTATCTACAAAAAGATAAGAGGTTAAACTGGTCTGGGACAAAAAATAGAAGTTCATTTTCTTCCAAGATTTTTATGCATCCACAGTGATAAGCATTCAGCCTTTCCCTATAAGACCATCATATTCCTTCAAACCCTATTTCTATAATTTTCAGATTGAAAAGTCCAAAAATTGCTGGATCACTGGACATTTCAGAATATAGACTGTTATTGTAAGAGGCTCAGGTATAAGAGAGTGAATGTGGAAATTTTGGCTGATGTGCCACAATGAGGTAATATGGGTAGAATGAAGTATAAGGAGATGACTGAAATAAGCAAATGTCACTGTATAGAGAAGAGTTTTTACAGAACCTTCCTATAATTGTTATATGGGATTGGAGGATTCTGGAGCAAACATTAGTAGGAAAAGTACTCTAGGCAGGTAAAAGTAAATAAAAAATAGCATGTGCTATCTTCTCCGTGAACCCAAATACCTACTGGGAGAAGGAGAGTAGAGTCATTAGCATTATTTGTTCATCATTATCACTTATGAGGAGGTACATGAATGTATGTCTATATATTTAGGTCCTGTGGTTTTAGTGCCTGAAAACAGCTGCAAAATACGGCTGAGTTTCACAACAGACTCCTGCAAAAGATCAGCCCCTGGCAGTAGAATGAGCTGTTTCCAAGAGAAGTTCAAAGAGGCAGTCATTAAGGAAAATGTCAGCTCTAAATTTATTTTCCTCATTTCTTTCTTCTTTGTCATCTGCTATGAATTGGTCTCCAATGGCTTTGCCATTTTAATTTAATCTGGACTCAGATGTGAGCAACAAATCTTTCAGAGCACTGCCATGGCAAGAACTTCTGCCCATTCAGGACTGGGTAAGAAATACTATATAATTCCAGGATCTGTGGGGTTTTTTGTATCAAGGTAAGTGTTTTCTTTATAGAAAGATTTGCAGCCCACGAAGAAATAAATTCAGTCAAATATGACGACTTGTATATCACTGAAGTCGGTCACTAGAGTGGAGGAAACACTGGAGAAGGCATGTGTCTTTAGTCCACAAATATCAGAAGGAAGAGGTCACCATCTGAGATTGGATTGGTCTCAACATATTTCTTGCATGGACTTTTAGGCAATCATATCCAGACTACAGCTGGCTAATTCCTTCCATTCAGTATGATTTAATTCTTAATCTCTTTAATTATTAAACACCTTCAGAAATGCAGTTCTTAGTCCCTCTTTGTCTCTAATGAGGTTAATACATTATTCTTCTGTCAGAAGGATTTTTTGCTCAACTGCCACACCTGCAGGATCACATAAACTCCTAGATATTGCTTTATTCAGAAGGGTTTCCTCAGGCTGGATCTGGTTTTCTCAAGGACTTCATGCAACTTATTTTTTCCACAGGGCACCAGGAGAGACAGAGAATGACTGTCAGCACAAAAAGCAGTAGACAAGCACTTTTTGCTGTTTCTGATACCTCAACTATATAGATTGTAAATATGAACTCCAGAACTTTTATCATTAACAATGTAGATTAGCGATCATACTGTCTAATAAGATTTATTCCTCTATTTATTCAGGCTGCTGCACAAATATAGGCATGTATTTCTGTATCTCCATATTAATATGTACTGATAAACACATTTTACTGTTGTTTGGCATCTAAATCTATGATTACCCAAGCACTACAGAAAGTTAGTTCATCAAGCCTCCTCTGTCCTGTAATGAAAAATATTTTTACAATTCCCAAAAAGCCTTAAACAACAACCCAGAGCAGCACAACCACAAAGCTCAAGAGCCCCTTTTTTTTGGGATGTTCACACCTAAAAGTTCATCCAAATGTTCTCAGTGTTTACAATTTACCACATTAAAACTGTAGATTAGATCCAAATGTGCCTAAATTTAGACATCTTCCATTCCTGTTTATAATTTGCAGTTTAGAAAAAGGCAACAAAATATGACAAAAAGCAACCGTAACAAATAACTACACATCTAACTTTAATTTTAGGTGACATTAATCCCACTCAGTAATATATCTCCTGACGTTCGCTGTGATTCATGTAAGTCTCAATCATAAGGCTGGCTATTGACCCATCACATCAACAAAGCAGATGCTGACCACTGATTTATTACTCACAGAATGAAGTTCCTGAGGGACCCGTATCATGTGCAATCTTCCAATCAACCAGACAAAATAAGTCACTGATCAAAACTGAACTGAGTTAAAATCCACAAGTTTCAGGGATTTGTTTCAAGCTACCATAAAGATTCATGCTACCCAGAAAACTGAGCTTCCTCACAGTCCTAAAAGAGTTTCATACAGGACTTAGAGCCCATACCTAAATATTTTGCAATTCTCCTAATAAGGATGAACAGTGAAGTATGAAAGCCAAAGTACAGTAACAGTTTTATGAGAATAGTCTGTTAAGAAGCAAAAAAGTTTTGCAAATGTTTTCCTCAGCCCCTCATGCATTTCTAATGCAACAAGCTGAAAAGGGCTGATAATCATGAAACGGCAGTAAATGTGCCATGAGATAAGTAAAATAGCTTTCTGAAATTCTAATATATTCTTTTCATAAAACATTAGCATATTCTGCCCTGTGGATCTCATTTTTACCTATTAGAGAACTTGTCTGAGATCAGACAAAAGAACTTTTCTGTTCTACTGGCATGCAGAGTGGAATTCATTATTAAACATTGTGCTAGGTTAATCTGATTTGAGAAGGAAAAAAAAAAAAAAAAAAAAAAAAAAAACCAAAAGATTCAGGGGATCCTTTTACAAAGATAACATTTTCTGAGTTAAATTAGGTAACTGAAAGAAAATGCCCACCAGAAGAAAACAGAAGCTCACGGGTGGTTTTTGGTTTTTTGTTGGTTTTTTTTGTTGTTTTTTGTTTTTGTTTTTCTTTTCCACCAGAATTCCTCCTTACAAACTTTGAAGGCAGTACAGATTTGGTTGACTGAACTGTCCAAGTGACAGCATTGAACTATGTAGCGTGCAATGCCCGATACATTTCTTCATCTTCCTTAAGAAAATCAGAAAGTCCTATGGAGCTTTTTTCAGAGAAAACCTTTGAAGTTCCTGGCAAGGATTCCCAGACAGAAGAATGAATGGGTTCATAACAATGAAGATTTGTGTCTTTGGTCCACGTGCTCAAGTATACTTCTCTTGCAGCTCTCTGCTACTTACGACCTCAGACATCGTGAGGGGAGCAGCTAAGCTATTCAGCTCCCAGTGCTGTGATTACTGCTCAGACCTTCAGTTTTTGAAATATTTTGGGATCCTTATTCTGAGATAGATTCCAGATTCACTGAAATTTGACCTTTTACTTTTCCACCTTCCTAACTTCACCATCAACCTAAATTAAGGGGATTATTTAAAGAGGGGACAAGCTAGATCCAAAATCAGCTACTCATATTCAAACTGACTGTATACATATTTTCCTACAGAGTTACACAGGCCTGCACTTTCATGGTATTTTGAAATTTTGCCCCAGGGAAAAGAAGAGTGGATTTCTCTTAATTCTTTGGAATCAGAATATTGCAGGATAAGTATGTGAGCAAAGTCCTAGAAGGCAACGATATCTAATGTCCTTTTTCAGCACCAGTGTTTGAGCCTCATTGCCTCTGGTGCTGCTGTTGCCACTCAGCCAGGTATCAGGGCCACAATGGTGTAGAAAAATGGTTCTTCCTTCATAAATGGCTGTAAAGACCCTAAAGATGAGGAGCCAGACTATTTGAGAAAAGTGATACTGCTCACAGACTCACCTGTGGGGTTTCTACCCTACTAAGTGCAAACTTGAATACCAGTCTCAGCTGGTAATTTACTCTAAATCTCAGGCTCAATTTAACCATATTTTCTCCCATGCGAGAATTAAAATCTTGATAGATTGGCTTGAATATAAATATTATGGACAGAGCTAACATGGTTTGCTCTGCAACTTTCTCTATCCCTTTCCCAAGTGCCACTTGAAGGTCTGTTGCATTCATGGGTGAGGAAAATGACATCTCCTTCCTGAAATAATTCCATGTGACGTTGTCTGCATGATAGGGTTGGGTAGCTCTGCGTACCAGTTTTGAAGATAGAGAGGAAGATCTCAAATTCAGGCATAACTGAGCAACAGGGTTTGAATTCTTTACTATGGCACAGGGGGAACAAAATTCAGGCATCAGAGCCTGCTAGCTAGTTCTCTTCATAGTACAAAAGGTCATTTTTCCAAATGCTTAAACTGTACCCTCAGGCTTTCAGGATTATGTGCTGTGATGTTATTAAGCAAAATCTCATTGCATTAAGAAGCAGACATTGCTTTTAAAAAGACAGACACTCATTTTGCCAGGCTTGGTATGGCTGTTAAAAACAAAACAAAACAAAAGCAAGAAATTCTTATCACATAAACAGCAAAAACTGCATGGGAAAATAAAGTTTGTAATTAAAATTGACATTTCCCTGGCTCCTGCTTCCACTGGCAGCCATGTTACTGAGGTCTAACAGGTGTTTGCAGGGTTTCCAACCCCCTAGGTCAATTCTGTGCATGAAGAACAGTGAGAATAAATTATTTCTGTAAGTAAAACTCAGAAAATTAATTGAAAAGGTGGACTACTCAGCCATAATGAAAATATATAACAGCATGCCTCAGACATCCTTCAGTATGGGAAACTGGACAGAGAATGCCCTAAGCCTCAGCTTAATGTTAACTGGAATATCAGAGACCTCAAACTTCACCCAAGGCAAAGTCAAAAGGGAGGACCTATGCCAGCAGCCATGTACTAATTCTGCACCGAGAGTTGTGAATAAACAATGCATTTCAGGGCATAGCAGCAACTTTGCTTAGTAAAACAGTACATCTAGACTGTCACAAGTGAACAAGCTACCAGGTTTAACAACATAATTTACCAGATTTGTTCAAGCTCAGCAACTGCAGAATCTAGGTGCTGAGATTTCCTTGTGGGCCACCTTCATCCTTTTTCCACAATAGTTGTCGTAGGTTTTTCTAAGACCACAGTCAAGGGCCTGACAAATTTTACTTTACATTTGCAATGGGATTGCATGCCCAGTGTATCAGTGCCACAGTTTATCAGAGAAGAAGCAACTTAATCACTTGTGATGATATCTTTAAACTAATTTGAGCAAAGTAATACTAGAGCAGAGCTAGTTGAAAGTATAACCTCTTAAAAGATGTATAGTGCAGACACTGTCTCCTCTGCACCAACTGTTTCACTCCGTAGATCTGTTCCCACTGAGCTCCAGCACTTGCTAATTTACAGACAGCCTCAGTCTTGAGCAGAGAGAGATGTCACCTCCTGTGCCTTCCTGACTCCGCTCACAGCGCAGAAGGCAAGGCAAGGCAAAACCATCCACAGCAGAGACACATCCAGTCCACCTGGACAGTGGCAGCAGCACTCCCAGACCTGCTTGCCACTTCAGATACTGTGTCCTGGGCACCAACATGAAAGCAAACCAGATCTGTCAAACTAAACGGATTTTTATTCTTTTAGCAAAGATTTAGTATCTGCAGGGGACTTTTCAGTTGTACAGTCACAAACTGTACTTGGGTCACATCCTTTTTCCTTCTGTAAGCTGCTGTCTCCATGTACTGTGCATACTGTTATGTCCCGTCTGAGCCTGATACGTTCATACTCATTTGCACATCTCTTTGTGTTCTTCTATTATTCTATTAAATCTTCTATTTAACTCAAAACAATCAGCAAAACCAGAAACTTCTACTAGTCCCATCTCTGTGGGACTGAAAACTCATGATGTATGTCTATAAGCTGTATTGTACACCTGGGCGGAGCAATTGAAATTCATCAAAGACCTTTGGTGGTCCTGCGCTGTCCCATCAGGGCAGTCAGTCTGCAACCGACCTCTTCATTAAAGGTGATCTCCCAAAGTTCTTCCAAGTGGCAGGAGTGTAAAACAATTCCAGATACCACTCTTGTCAGGATGCCACGCAGCTATGTGGACACAGCATGTGGCCCATTCTTTCTCCCAATTTGAATAATCCTAAATCCTGCTCCTCTGTAGACTGTCTGCTTGTGCTCCAGCCCAGCCTCTTCCTAGTTCTGGCCTCTCCAGCAATGTTCCCTGCTCTTTCCTTTGCTTGGACTGGCTTTTCCAACAGTGGTTGTTACTTGTCAAACAGTTTCTTTTTCATATTGATTATTGTCTCTTCATTTCCTCATCTACTTTCCATAGGTCAGACCTCTAAATAGATCTTCATGGCTGGAGACTGGCTGATTCTTAAAACTCTCTGAATTTTCTCCTGTCTCTCTTCTTTTCTCCTCCTTCTCACTGAGTGATTACTGGGCTAGCTCTAGGTGTCAGGTGAACTTCAGTCTTTGTCTGAGCTCAAGGTAAAGCTGGACATCACAGCTCCACATCCCACTGTATCACTAACACACTGTCTTAGTTCTTACACTAAGACTTTCCTTCTTCTAGGAACCTCAGCATTAGTAATAAAGATAACAGGCAAGTCAGTGTCTCTAACATTTGTCGATTTTTATTAGATATTGCAGACACACACACTAAATTTTAGCCTCAATAAGCCCAGGCTCAACTTAATCAAAGTTTAGTGCAATCTCAAGGCTCGGTTGTCCTTTCAAATCCACAGTCCCTTTCTGATTCTGCCAGTCAGTGAAATCTTTCATACCTGATGTTCTCAGCTCCTCGCCCAGTCCCACAACTGAAAGGGATCCTTCAGCTGCGACTTAGCACCTTGCTGGTAAAGTACCAGCGGGCTGTTCAGGGCCACATTGGGAGCTGCCTCCTGCTCTTCCCCAGGATATGTGTTCCACACACACTGCTGGACCAGCCAAACACCTTGTACGTGTTGTGACTCCCTCTTTCCTCTTGCTCTGTTCCTCTCTTCCTCAGCCCTAACCAACCTCAGCCCTCCGCTCCTCCTGGCCACATAATTTTAGCTTTCGACGATTTGTGTTGCCTCTAGCACCTGTCAGACCTTTTACTGAACTAATGTAACTCACTAAAAAGGCAGAAAATTTCCCAGTATTTCGCTAGGCTTGTATTCCTCCATTTCAGTGAGGTGTATTATTAACTCACAGAGAAGTCTCTTCAGCAGGCACAGGGTAAGCAGTGGGAGAGCAGAGGAGGAGGGGGACAGGGAAGATGTGGGTGTGCAGTGAGACCTTGCCTTCTGGAAAAAAGGACAGCTTATTAATTTGTCTCACCATGTCTTGAGAAATCATGTCTTTAGACTCAATCTGTCCTTGACAGTACAAGGGAAGCAGCAGAGCTGTAGAGCCAGGAACAGGGGAGGGGAGAACAGAGCCACTCTTCATGCTGGCAGATGTTTTGCAAAACATCACTCTCAGAGGTAGAAAAATGGATGGGCAGAGTGAAACATCTCTCATTTGTCATATGCAAGCTTGCCGTACAGTCTTTCTGGCTCCCTGACTTTCACAGCAGCCTCTGAACATGCTTTCACCTCACTTTTGTTTGGTTGGCTTCTTGACTACACTAGTTACCTTTGGTCCAGGTACCTGAGCAACTTCTTGCTTAGGCCTAGCAAGGCTTACAGCATGACAATGACAGCATTTTCCTGCTTCATTCCATCCACAGACTGATTGTAGCCCGGTCCCATTTAACCCCAACAAGCTTAAATCTCCAGTAATCAGACTGCCAGCACCTCTGGATGGGTCCCCAGCGGGGTTTGAATGCGGCACCTTGGGAGCTGGCATACTGCCTCAATTAAGATACCCCAAACTGTATATTCAACTCGAATTTCTATGTGATCCAGCCACCGCAGGAACAGACACCTGTGATCTGTGAGCACATAGTCCTCCTGTGCCCTGTGGGTAAATTAGAAACTGCATTATATTTCTTGTGTCTGTTTTTCCTTCCACCCAAAATATTATCTACCTTTTCCTGCTAAGTTTTCCTGGCACCTTTTTTTGTTAGTTTTTTTTAATGATGATACTTTACTTTTACCCTATTCCCCTTCAAAGTGATTCACAACGGGTTCTTCAAGCACTTCACTATAAGACATGTCAGACTGCAGCTTTTTTTTTCTCTAAAAATGCCTTAAAAGTTGCAACTCTGTCCAAGGCAGGTAAATATTCTACAGGAAAGTGAGTTTCCTGGTATTCTGACTCACACAGAGATGATATGACATGCTGTATTTTAAAGCAAGCTTTTTCCCCCTCCTGCTGTGATATAAGAAGTTGTTTTGTGAACCTCGTTGCTTACACTGAAAAGATCAGGGCAAAGAAAAAAGTGAAGAAGCAAGTTTCCCAGCTGTGGCACCCGTCCTCCAGTAAAGTGAGTTTTCAACTAAAGATATCTGTGATATTTTGAACTAGGAGGAGGACTCTGTGTGAAGAAAGCTTGAAATCACTACTGTCACCTATTCTGCTAGGTGTTTGCTGGTCAGTAGAGATTTTTCATATGAGATTATCACCATGGTACTTATATACACCCTGGTCAGCAGAGACTGTGAGACTAATCTCAAAAAGAGCACATTCTTTTTTCTGTAATATCTGCTGTGCAACTGTTTTTTGAGGTGTTCTTCGAAGAATTAAGGGATGGGATTGTATGACACAGTTGCCTCCATTGTTAGGGAAGATTTGATGTCCCCAGGAATCCCATCCAGATCTGATAATCTCTTGTGTCCATGAAAGATGGGTTACAGTTCTCATTTTGTAAATATGGAGCTATGACACAGCTGTACACTTCTGCCTTGCCCCAACAAGGAACAGCAACAGAGGCCTCGATATTTGCTGGCTCCCTTTGAACCAAAGTTTCTGTATCATCTTTAAGTTTGATCTAGGCTTAGTCAGCTTTCGAATCCACAAAAAAAAAAAGAGGGAGCAAAACAGGTGAAAGAAAGCAAATCTCTACACCAGACTAGTCTTCTCAAAATTTGCACAAGCGTTAATCAGCACGTTGATGCAAAACAGAACAAACAAGAACATCGTGTTCTTTTGAAAGACCAGTTTAAAGGGTTTTGAACTAACTCAGGCAAACATATCCCTCAGGGACATCTTTGATTTCTACATTGTTCTACTGATCACACAGTGTGTTACCAGAATGAGATTTTTCACTGTTTGTCTTCTTTTTCTTACTGGGCACAGTATTTAGGCACAAAATCTGTCAGAAAGGAATGGCTGCATATAAATGTTATTCTTAGTAAGGCTTCTGATATTATAGCACAGCATGTTTGGAATATTGATGACAGCACTTAAATTTGCAATTAAAATGATAATTTCTTTTTCCACTGATTTTTGAACTAATTTTATGCAAAATACAGCCTAGGATTGACATAAGGGCAATAAAAATTGCACAGAAAAATCTGTAGTGAGTTAATTGTTAAACATGTGGTCACATGCCATGGAAGGGGGCAGGCAATATGAACCAAGAAGTGAACAGAGACTTTAAGTATCTTTATAAAGACAGAGGCTTTCATTACTGCTACTACTTGCATTTTCATTCATTTCTTCTCGCCTTAATTTCCCACACAAACTTTTTTTCTTCTTCCATGTTAGAGATTATCATCATTCACATTATCCAACAGTGACGCAGAGAACCACTGACTTTGAGATAGAGCAAATGAAGGTGAAGCAGGTTAGAAGCGTGACCTTTGAGATTCTGGAATATCATTTTTATGACACACCAACAAATATAAGGATGCTAAATTCAAAGAGACCACATGCAATAATGGCACAGTGAGGGGTATGATATGTTTGTCATGAATTGTTTGCCATTTTGGCTGGTTAAAAGTTGGATTCAAACATGATTCTCTTCAGGCTATTAAGTTTTAAAACTGGAAGGTTTTCTTAATGTCTACAAAATTATTCCTTTGCAATCAAAGATCTTGCTTGCACACAAAAATTTTAACTAGCATATATAGCGTAAATCAAATTCACAACCAGTCAGTGTGGTTTATTTTGTATGACTACATTCTCCAGAATGTTCTCAGCCCTTGTCCAGCCAAATCTAAAAGAGCACCGTTTTCTGATTTTAGTACTTATTCAGTTTGGAAGCATATTGGTGATCAATATGCTCCAGTCTTCTCCAGTCGATATCTGAGCTATTGGTCACTCTATTAGAACCTGTCCATCATTCTTCACAAAATTAGTTTTTCTCAGATTGTCTTCCCCATTTGCCCCCTTAGTTTCTTTAGTCTATCATCATTAACCAATGACCTCACTCATTCTCCACATTCCAGTATTTGAGTTCCCCTTGCAACTGCTTATCTCTGTCCCTTTATTTTGTCTCTTTAACATCTGATTTCAGAGCCTGCATCAATAGTTGCTTTTCTCCATTTTGTGTATAAAAGGATATTTGACATGCTCTTCACTGAAATGTCATCCATTTCTTTAGTCTGATCCAATAAAACCAATTAACAAATGACATTGTATTACTATTGAAACATTACCGTATGCTTATACTTGGAAAACATTTAATTTAATTTAACTCAGTAGGATTTTTCATTCTTTGTTTTCCTCCATTAAAAAAAAAAAAAACAAACCCAAACCAAAAAACCCCCACATCACCCTTACAATTAGCAAATATGTACAGTAGTTTCCTTATCAAGCAGAAAAGGAAAAAAACAGTAGAAATCCTTTTTAAAAATCCTTCTGCATTTGTTATAGTGACTAACATAGTACTACAAATACATGAAAATGAAATCACTCATTTTTATGACGATAAGGTGTCTTTAATATTTTCCAGTACTTTTTATTAACAGGAGACCTCATTATGTTATTTAGATTATTACAGCATACACTGCAAATGCATTTACTCATTATAGATGTTCCACTCATATCTGTCAAATGACTAGAATTTCATTACTCCCCTCATTTTTCCTAACTACTTTAATCTTTTGTTTAGATCTACTATTTCCCCAGGTGACCTCATGCTGAGAAACATCAAGGAACATGAGAACAACACAGAAATGATCACCTACAATTTTTTATTTATCCTATGTTTTGGCAACTCAAAATTTCTCTACCCAATAAAAACAATAATCATCAATCTTGCATTGTAGGAGGCTTGGATGAAGTTAGGAATATGAATGAGTGGTAGGGGTAAAGTGCCAATAAAGTAAATAACTGGATAAAGTTAAATTGTTCCCTATTGACTAAGTTTTTATCTTGGACCAAAACCTACTGATGGAAACCAACTTCTAGCTGCCGTGTCTGTCAAGATGATAACATGGGATACAGTGCAATCATTTAATGATTTAAATTTAGTTTAGCAAAGCCAAAACCATCTGGTACAAAGGACACTTTGGCAGATTGAGTAGGGTGAGAATAGTGTTCTTGTAGCTGTTATGGTCTGATAACAAAGGAAAAATACACATCCAAAGCCATTAAAAAATCATTTGCAGTCTATCTCACAACCAAGTTAGAATAATAAGAGGCAGAGCACTAATTATAATTGTATGGAGTTTCCCAGCAGAGACATTGCAAACCAATTGCCACTTGTCTGTTCTCAAGTATTTTCGGCATGCAAATAATCTGTAAATGCATTCATTTGTGGCATCTTTTCATTTATGTGACAATATTATTACTTTTCTGTTTTCCCTGGCAATTGTTTTATTGCCATCTGGGAGTGATTAGTGAAACACTCCAGAGAAAGTAAGAACACCTCTGAATCTGCCCCTGATTTTAGGTCTGGGTAAAAATGGACTCTTAATAAAATAAAATTGTGCATTTTGGGAAGATTGGCAATCTTGAGATGCTCAGTTCATAGCTAGGACTGGAACAGAAAATGAGATAAGACCACACACACACATACACAGAATACAAGTGTACGAGAACTGGATGCAATGTTCCATATTCATTCTCAGCAGTGCTATTTAAAAAGGTAAATTTCTTTCTTATATACTTCTCTCTTTACTGAGTCAAGTATTTTTCATGGTTCTTTTCTGCTGCATCATTTTGTGGACAGCTGGAGCAAAGCTGCTTGACCATATCATCTCGTAAGGCACTTGCCAGTCTGCCTGGTTTCCTGAAAATGATCCCCCACTAAGGCAGTATGATTTTCATTCCTTCTTCTGAAAGACATGGCTTTGCATTGGTATTAAAACCATTTTCTCTGAACAGGCATTTCTCATGATGTCTTATGACATAGCAGGCTGTGTCACTTTGTCACCCACAGAATTCATATTTATTATCAAATCACTGATAAAAAACCCTTGAATTTTGTCAAGGGTTGTCTTCATAAAAATCCCAGTGTATCGGGTTTGCGTGGCAAGGTTTTGGTAGTGGGGGGGGGGGCTACAGGGGTGGCTTCTGTGAGAAGCTGCTAGAAGCTTCCCCTGTGTCTGACAGAGCCAATGCCAGCCGGACCCGCTGCTGGCCAAGGCCAAGCCAATCAGCACCTCTGTGATAACATATTTAAGAAAGACAAAAACAGTTAGAGAGCGCTTTTGCAGCCAGAGAGAGGAGTGAGAAGATGTAAGAACATCTGCAGACACCAAGGTCAGTGCAGAAGGAGGGGCAGGAGGTGCTCCAGGCGCCGGAGCAAGATCCCCCTGCAGCCCGTGGTGAAGACCATGGTGAAGCAGGCTGTCCCCCTGCAGCCCATGGAGGGAGGATGAGGGGGTGTAGCGATTCCACCTGCAGCCCGTGGAGGACCCCACGCCGGAGCAGGTGGAGACACCTGAAGGAGGCTGTGGCCCCGTGGGAAGCCCGCGCTGGAGCAAGCTCCTGGCAGGACCTGTGGATCCGTGGAGAGAGGAGCCCACGCCAGAGCAGGTTTGCTGACAGGACTTGTGATCCCGTGGGGGACCCACGCTGGAGCAGTTTGCTCCTGAAGGTCTGCACCCCATGGAAGAGACCACGTTGGAGCAGTTCATGAAGGACTGTCTCCCGTGAGAGGGACTCCATGCTGGAGCAGGGGAACGATAATTAGTGAATGATCTCTCCCTGTCCTTACCTCAACCCATAAGCTTTTTGTTATACCTTTTCTCCCCTGTCTGGTGAATGAGGGGAGTGATAGAGCAGCTCTGGTGGGCGCATGGCCCCCAGCCAGGGTCAACCCACCACACCCAGACAAGCAGTCCAACAAAAATAATGCCACTTCTTATTTATGTATTAATTAATCAGTTAGCAAACATTATCTCTCTCAAGATTTTCCAAAGCCAAGGAGGACATGGAGCACCGAGTCTGAGGAATGGCAGAAGCCCAGTATGTCTATGCAATATCTCTCTGGAAAATTTATTCCATCCCAAAGGCTGAGCAGTCACTCTCATGAAAGGTAGGTACTGTTTCTGTAGAGGTGATAGTAACAAACAATCATTTTCTCGAACACCTGTCCTGATCACTTTAGACCCTACAGTGTTTCAGTTCCTCTAAGAATTGCTTTGTTTCATTCTTTCTCAATATCACTTTAGAGAGTTTCATGAGTCTTGAAGCTGGAAAGCTGCTACCACCTAACCTGAAGTGCTAACAACTCCAGAGCTAACAGATGTGACTAGCGGAGAATATGGACGAAATGAGACAGAAAAGGAAAGAAGAGTAGAGTGTGATATGAGGAAAGGAGAACCAAGGGGGAAAAAAAAGCAGGAACAGAAAAAGTAAGATATAATTTGTCATTATGGGACCTGGCAAATAGACAGTAGTCTTTACAGAGTTCTGCATCTTTCATGATGTTCCTCATCTTGCGCTGAGTTTCTCCTGTCCCCTCACTTTCAAGGAAAAGCTTGCACAAGAAAGCTGGTGTTCTCAGATGGCAGTTCAGGAGTTCATTTATCTCTGTTCTCCTCCTGCAGCTGAGGTGGCCTTCTCACTTGCCTACGTGTTATGGCCTGCATCCTAACACTGATTTATGTAAGTCACTTGACTTAGATCATTAGCCCCACGGAAAGCAGGCATATGTGCGGCAACTCATAAGCCTAAAGTTATTTGTTCACACCATGTTTTGCAGGTTGGGCTCTGGAGTGGATGAAGTACCAAAAAGGACTGATGAATAGACTACCTGTCAATTTGATAACCAGCCTTTAAAAAACTGTACTATCTCCACAGGAGAATTTAAATCAAACCAAAAATGAACACGAAAATGCAAAACAAACAAATAAAAAGAACAATAAATCAACCCCCCCCACTGCAAACTCTTGCACATTAGCGATTTAATTTTATTTTTGTAATATGTCTCTAGAAAGAATAAAAGAACACAACTACAACGTAATGTCAGACTGATTAATATGACTGAAAATAATAACAGTGTAAATGAAGTAAAATAAACTGTACAATAATGAAGCTGAAAGGTCATCCATATTCCATATCTCACAAAAGTTCACGATCCCACTATCAGCCAACAATGTTAAATATCTGTATATGGATGTGTGAGAGACGAAAGCGACAAGCAAAATTTTATACCATTTTGCCTTTTTTTAGAAAAAATGGTTGTCTTGAATATTGTCAGATAAAAATAACAATTTGCATAAGGGCATCATAGAGCATATGGTTTGCAGATAAGATTTTTCTTTTAGAATTATAATAAAGCATGTGTTACTTTATGGCACAATTATAGAGGGAGATGAATGAATGTATGTTCTGCGTTTCTGTACAAATTTATACAACAAGAATTATCTTTGCTGCACTCTTTACCTTTTTCTAAAAAAGAAATTACTCAATTTGCAGGCATGAATAAACAAACAACTTTTATATATTTGGAGGTAGTTAAAAAAAGGATAAATTAGGCCTTCCAATTATAGTGTTGCAAACATTTTCTTCATTTGATGAATTTACAAGGATGCAAAATACCTGTGTGAACAAATAAACATTGCCTGTATTCAATTAAACGATTGCTTACTTCATGTTTTAATTACATAATTAATGTGATAAATTAAACTGTTTCTCAGTGAACCATTCAGTCTAAGCTTAGAACTGATATTAGTGTACTTTGCTATTTGTGCACAAAAAGTAATTTGGATCATGAAATTCTCTCTGAGGTTCTTCCCTGTTTTCACTTCCACTTTAAAGAAAAAAAGGAAAAGGACTATAGAGACTAAAGCACAAGTTTTACATTGCTGTACTTTACAACAGTGGAACATACAGAAGAGTCAAGATTTTTCAGCCATACCTGGCCAACACATTTTCCCCATAAACTTTGGGCTAATGCCCAAAGAGGATCAGAATGACAAAATACCATCATTTTCCATACCTAGCTCCATTTACCATTGCTGAATAAAGTGTCCTTCAGCAAGGGCACTAAAACGGATTGCCTGCAGGATTCTTTCCTGTATACACCAGCACACAATGAGCTCTGTTTTTCCAGCTTATTCCTGTTTCATTCAGTTAAACTGTGCAACTCACTGCCTCAGGAGGATATGGAGAGGCTAATGAAGAAAGTTAGATATTCATTCAAGAAAATCCATTAAGAACCAAGCTGCAAGCTGCTGAAAGCTGAGAGGATGCACACTCACTTTTTTTCTTATAATCTGTCCCAGATTTCTGTGTCTGACCCTGTTAGAGAAAGGGTGTTACTCCCAGTTGGGAGATAGATACAACACTTTTAGCTCCAGCAGAGAGAGAATTACAGTCTGTCTCTCAGGGCAGATACATTATTTAACACAACAAGCATAGGCTCTGGGCAACAAAAATCAATCACAGTCATCTGAAGGATTGAAAGTCCCCTTAGACAGAGAGCCAGTCCCTCTTTGGGCTTCAGGACTTCAGCGAATGTAAAGCTTCTACTTTATTTATGGACTTTATGGCAGGTACAACCATTAACTGTTAGTTAGACATCCATCTGGAAATTCTTTCTTGGTAATGTTCCACTTCCTTGCTGAGCAATAAGATACTATCAGTAGTATCTGCTGTCAGTAGTATCTGCCGGCCAAAAGCTGAGACCGTCTAACCATTCAAAAGAACACCAAATATCAACAAAACCGAAACCCCCAAAAGTCCACCCCAAAAAAGAGAGAAAAGGAAAGCCCACAAGTCAATATCTTATTTTACACCCGAAGTAGACTTCAGGTCTGACTTAGCATAGCTATTTTAATGTTCTTATGATGGTCCCATGTGAAGCAAGAAGCCACGTTCTGTTATCCTGTCAATGCAGAGTAATGCTCCGCTCTTGGCTAACTTGTGTTTCTACGTCACTGCCTTGATTTGGGATAAGAACGAATTGTGATACAGCTCACAGGACTCCAGAGCTGGCAAAAATTAATACCTCTACCAACATCTTTGGGTCCACAAGATCTCATAGTCTCACACATTAGGGTTTTTAGCCAATCTGCAGAGAGGGAAGGAGAGGTGTTAACTAAGGCTAAACATAGAGGACTGCACATGTCCTTACTCTTCTTCTCAGCACATGGAAATAAGAAAAACAGGAAAGAAAATTCTGGTAAGTACAGCAACACTAAGATGAAGGATGTGCTCTCCACAGTTTATCATAACTATGTATTGCATTTGTCCATCCCACACTTCCTGCCATATAACAGCATATAGGAAAATCCTAGTGAGGACAAGGCTCAGCTGGATACGGTGCAGGCATGACATCTGGATGCTGACAGAGCAGGTACAGCTGCAAAAAAGGGCAGAGGGGTGTGAATAAAGCTATGCATGAGTATACTACAGTATCGTTCATACTCCTGGAGTACCATCTGTTGATCCATCCCACCCAATTAAATTACCACCTTACACCTTGTGTCCCAGATGTTAGATAACAAGTCAGTTTCTGGAACCTCAGAAGGAGGCACCATCCCAGATGGTCATTAGAACTAACCAAATATTCAATTATTTTTAATTGCATTCAAAAATGGAGTAATTCATACAGAGGCTGAATACTACACACAATAATTGCTAGAGGGCTCTTTTCTTTCTCTTTCGTGTGGCAGGAAGATGGGACAATACAAGTGGTGTTTCTGCTAATAAAACTGAGCCCATATGAAATCTGGAATGAGAAAGATGCAGTGAGGCTTTAAAAGTTTTTACTGGCTCTCTGGTGTATTTGAGTAAATCAGTGCAATCTGTATTAAAGCCAAGAAGTTGTCTCCATACAGCACTTTCCTAAAACATCAGAGATAACATTTCAACAATTTGAAATGAATTATTAATTTTGCACAAGAAAACAGGGAAAAGAAATGCAGGGTGGGGGGAGGGACCAAACAACCTTTGCCAAAAACAAAAGTTGCAGACTCTTTCGTGACATTGAAGTCTCAGTTCCTCTGAAGCTAAGTGCACGTTAAGGATAGGTCGGTAGATTCCGTGTGGTATTGTTCATGAGTCAGACTCATTTCCTTAGAGAAGGAGGATTAAGGTGGAAAAGAGTCGCATAACAGTCTAACCCTGTCTGCAGGAGACTCAGAAGCTAAAGGGAAGATTACTAAAGTCCTCTAAAGAAGTAGTATATATAATCTTAGAGGTTTTAGGAAATGAAAGTGCCGTTTCAGTGACTGTAAGTGTAAGTAAACCACAGTAAACACCTGTGTCACTCTGAAATGTTTACAGAACTATCACGGTCTATTGAAAGAAAAAAAAATAGACAAAATACACATTCTGTGTTGCTAAAAACATGTCTACCATGAAGGGAAGGAATAAAATGCAAAAAGTAGAAGGGTAGCTTCACTCCATATTCAATCTTCAAATCTCCCAAACAAATTTAAAATAGTCTGACATTGTATTTTTTCTTCATTGCTCAAGACCATCTTGGCATGTATCTTTTTGGTGCTAAAATATTTTCTTTCCTCATAAAATAGTGCATTGATGAGATCAGCCTCCTGATAATCTTATCATAGAAACATAGAATGATTCAGGTTGGAAAAGACCTTTAAGATCATCAAGTCCAACCATTAACCTAGCACTGCCAAGGCCACCACTAAACAATGTCCCTAAGCACCACATCTACACCTCTTTTAAATACCTGCAGGGATGGTGAGACCACCACTTCCCTGAGCAGCCTGTTCCAGTGATTGACAACCCTTTCCATGAAGAAATTTTTCCTCATATCCGATCTAAACCTCCCCTGGCACAGCTTGAGGCCATTTCCTCTTGTCCTATCACTTGTTACTTGGGAGAAGAGACCAACTCCCACCTGGCTACAACCTCCTTTC
Source organism: Balearica regulorum gibbericeps (assembly GCF_011004875.1). Lineage (NCBI taxonomy): Eukaryota > Metazoa > Chordata > Aves > Gruiformes > Gruidae > Balearica > Balearica regulorum. The sequence goes on along the minus strand of NC_046187.1, from coordinate 76,728,912 downwards.
AGGTAGTTGTAGAGAGCGGTCAGGTCTCCCCTCAGCCTCTTTTTCTCCAGGCTAAACAACCCCAGTTCCCTCAGCTGCTCCTCATCACACTTGTGCTCCAGACCCTTCACCACTTCATTGCCCTTCTCTGGACACGCTCCAGCACCTCAATGTCCTTCTTGTAGTGAGGAGCCCAAAACCGAACACAGCACTCGAGGTGCAGCCTCACCAGAGCTGAGTACGGGGGGACGATCACTTCCCTAGTCCTGCTGGCCACACTATTTCTGATGCAAGCCAGGATGCTCTTGGCCATCTTGGCCACCTGGGCCCACCGCTGCCTCATATTCAGCTGGCTGTCAACCACCATCCCCAGGTCCTTTTCTGCTGGGCAGCTTTCTGGCCACTCTTCCCCAAGCCTGTACCGTTGTATGGGGTTGTTGTGACCAAAGTGCAGCACCCAGTACTCAGCCTTCTTGAACCTCATACAACTGGCCTCAGCCCATTGATCCAGCCTGTCCAGATCCGTCTGTGGAGCCTTCCTACCCTCACTCAGATCAATACTCCTGCCCAAGTTGGTACCATCTGCAAACTTACTGAGGGTGCACTCGATCCTTTTGTCCAGATCGTTGACAAAGATATTAAACAGAACTGTCCGCGGTACTGAGCCCTGGGGAGCATCACTTGTGGCTGGCTACCACCTAGATTTAACTCCATTCACCACAACTCTTTGGGCCTGGTCATTCAGCCAGTTTTTTTTACCCAGCAAAGAGTACGTCTGTCCAAGTCATGAGCAGCCGGTTTCATCCAGGAGAATGCTGTGGGAAATGGTATCAAAGGCTTTACTAAAGTCCAGGTAGACAACATCCACAGCCTTTCCCTCATCCACTAAGTGGGTCACCTTGAACAGTATGAACAGTTCACCTTATGAACAGTACACCTTGCTCTCTCCTAATGCCTCCAGCACCACCAAAACTTTGTCTAAATAACCTGGAGTTAGGATAGAAGGGGTTTTAGTAACACCATTTCTTTTAACTCTGAAGCAGCAGAAAAATATGAAAATATTGAAATAGTTCTTTCAGGATTCTTGACCCTAGGTGAAACACCTAGTTTGACTCAGTTTAACCTTATTCATATTGTTAAGTTGCTGCAGTATTTTCAATGACAGCTGAACACGGTGTGGGGTAGTCACGCTCTCTGCCTTCAAGCATCTAACCTCGATGCCTGAATAGGTTTCTGAAAGCTTTACTGACTGTATATATGACTCCTAATTCTGTAGCCAAGGTTAGGTACCTCAAGTTAGTCAATGTGAACCCCTCTTTTGTTCCTCAAAGAGTGCCATAAATGTACTCATGTCAAGCACTTTTTGCACATGATGTAAGGATTTTCTTTCCATGTGTGTGTGTTTGAATCTGCAGTCAAGAGAATTTCTTTCATTTCCTTTCTATTCAGCTATTACCAAGCAAAAAGAAATGCTTGACACAGACTGAAAGCTTTTTATTTGCATTCCTGTGTAACCTTCTCTTTTATCAATTTGTCATTTTGCTGATATGCCTCTCATGCACCAAGGCATTTATTAGAGTCATTATAAGAGAGCTCTCAGATTACTTTGTTGTCATGACAAACTGAGTTTTGCTATGCCCAGCTTGATGGATGGCCTGGATATTTTTATACTCTTCTGGAAGCCAGATCCTAGTATTTTTGACACTCATAGTCCTTCTTTGGTATGTAAAAACAAGGCCAAGCATGAGTACATTATAAGAAACAGTAACTTCATTGTCACCAAAGAAAAGCCCAAAGCTCCCAGAACTGAAGTATGAACTACTGAAAATAGATCTAAACCTGGGATTTTTTAAACATCTCATCAGCCACAGCTTATGGCAGGATAAATTACCCCTAAATTTAGCCACCCAATAGCTTGAAATTCAGTCTCTGCAAAGCAAGATACATCTCATCTTAACACATATGTCTAAGACTATAGAGAGAATGCAAATGGCTCCTTAAACTTCACACTAAGGCGTAGCTTCATCCTTGTAAAGGTAAGATCAATGCCTGAGCAATTCACCCTAAAATACCTTAGACTTCATGAAGATTTTATTAGCACTCTCAATAGGATTGAGCAAGTAATCCATCTCATCCTCAACCAGACACCTACTTTTATTTGATCAGGTGAATCTCACCCCAAACTCCACATTGATGGTTCAGCTATACTGACTCTTGTATAAAGTGATGTAAGAACTAAGGACCTGTTTACTTCATACTTTTCTTCATTCACCTACCTATGACAGAAAATAACAACCCTGAGTAGCTAGCTCTGCCACCTACATTGCAAAGAGAGCAGTCCATGAAGGAATGAAAAGTTACCTTTGTTCCTCCACTTTTCAAGGAAGCATAAACAATACCTTAAGTTCTTTTATACGAATGCAAAATTTTAATTCTCCTTCTCATTTAAGTATTTTGTAGCTTAGAGAAAAAATTTGTCTGAGTGGTTCTGCTTTTCTTATCTTTGTGAGAGACACTCTACTAGGAATATCTGGATATGAGCAGTGACTCTACATTTTTTCACATTATCTTAGTCTTTCTGAGGCTCTTTTTATACCTCCGTAAAGCTGTGAACCAATGGATATGTACTGGATTTATATCTTGCCTATGCATTTAAATTACAAAGCAGTTGGGCCAAATTCTATAAAAGACAGGTGATAAAATAAATTTTGTGCTTCAGGGTAGTTATTGCTGTCTATAAAGTTACAGCCAGCATTGGACAGGCATCAGTATGTACTTTCAGTTTCCACTCAAGGCCTTGTAACGCTGCTCTGCAGAAGCTAAAAGAAGCAGTCAGCAAATACAAGCTGACTAGCAGCTGTCACTGTACGATGTCTCCCTTTTCCAGAAATGATTCTGTCATGCTGGACAAAAAAAACCCACCCTGATATACCCAGGAATTCATCAGTGTTTGTTTTTGCTGTATCCATTTGCAGAATGCAAGTCTGGAAAAGCATAGCAAAGTATTGTGGGGAAAAGTGATTCAAGCAGAAACCTGTCCTAAAAAGTTTGTGACCGCCAGCTGCATAATAAGAGCTACCACAAATAAGATATAACCCTAAAAGTCATGATACCTTACTTGTCTCCACAATCCCATACCATTTCTCACACACCTGTTCTTATTTTAAGAGTGGGGTTTCATAGGAACTGTTTTCCAAGCTACAGTAATCTTTAATTCAAAATAGAAAATTCAGATGTTGCCATCAAAAATTGGCAAACCTATGCTCAAGCTTATGCCAGAATACTATTATAATAAATGTAGAGTATCTCATCTCCCTCTCCTTTCATTGTTTCCTCTACTTAGCTCACTTGTTCTTTGGGACAAGGTTCTGATATTTAACACGTTCATATGGGTGAAACACAGCAAATAAACATAATGAGCACATAATATATTGAATAGCTATCACTCAATAACAGCATGTGTTATATTATTTGATATAAAATATAAACACTTTCCCTGGTGCACTGAAAATTATCTAACTTTCATCTCTTCTGTATATTTTTATACATTAACTATTCATATAAGTTTTATATATGTGATTTTTTCCCATGTGATATGCTAACTCTAGACTTACTTAAACCTGAAAGATGTTATGTTTCTAAAATATAGGGTTTTTTTTAAAAAACTGGCCAACCTTGCATCATGACAGACATTTATACAGACATAAAAATTAAATTACGAATGATCAATGAAGAATGCAGCTACATAAACACAGTTTAACTATACTGTTTGGGACAATATATATAAAAAAACAATCCCCCTGGTAGATAGCTCCAGGCAATTCAACTCTCCTTTAAATTGTGGTAAATTGCACAGAGGTTTTTTTACAGATGTTGTTAAGTGTAAACTATTTGAATAGAACAGTGTCTGATAAGCATCAGCTCATTGATTTAGTCTTACAGATAAACTTCAGTGCAGCTAATATAGTAGTCATTACTGAAATATGGAGGAACTCTGCATTTACTGATGAGCTGAGTCCATTAATCCCAAGTAAATTACAATGTAACAAATGCATAGAGGTAATTAATCATGGTATAATATATTTATAGTATATAAAAAGCTCATGATGACACTCCATGGTGACTATTACTAAATACATCTTTAATTTAGGTTAGAGAAGTTATGGGGGTCAAATCAATATAGAGGAATTACTGCAAACACTTTTTGGATAATTACCAGATAATATTATTTACAATTTGAGCTACAATTGCAACCAAGGGACTCTGACAGGATTTCACAATGCTGTGCGATAGATGAGCATGTAGAATGCAGTCTCAGTCCGAAGGAGTTTAACAATGAAAATCATAAAACCTTAAAACATTTCTTTTCAATCCTCATCAGATTCAGGAATTCTTGTTAACTTGCAAAAGATGCTTCAATTAATCTAAATTAAAGCCCATTTTCAGTGAGAAAAAGTAGTATCTATCATTGGAATTGTTTCTACTGTCAATAATGATAGTACTCACGTGGCAGGTTTGACCCTCAAACTGCTTTACAAACAGTAGGTAATAAGCCTCCTAACATATCATAAAATTACTTTTAAGCAGGTGAATATTTGCTTTACTCATTACTTAAAGAAGTACAGAAATGTATGAGTTTGTGTAGGAGGAAATCATTAAAAGAAATCACGATCAAATAAGGTGACTATTAACCCTACATTAACCATCATATCATGCCTCACAACATCAGGACACAAATCTATTATGGTGAGATAAGTGAGATTTGAACATGCAACCCATTAGCTAGTTTTTAATAACAGACAGATTTCTGAAAAAGAGCTTGAGTGTCTGAAGGCTATTCTGGTTTATTGTGGTTCTGGTTTTGGCTTTTTCTACTATGTAACTTGAACTGGATGAGGCTTTGGGCAACCTGGTCTAGCAGAAGGTCTCCCTGCCCATCGCAGGGGGGTTGGAACTAGATGATCTTTAAACAACCCTTCCAACCCAAACCGTTCTATGATTCTAGGATTCTAGGATCTAACAAGGTATACTATCTCTCCTTACAAAATTCATGTGGCTTAATCCATGGCACCTTCCAGTCCTTTACAAGACAGGTTGTGCTTAGCTTGCCCCACTTATCGTAGTCCTTCATCAGAAGTATAAAATGGCAATGTGTGCAGACTGAGGTAACAGAGTAAAAACTGAGGTCAGTATATAAATAGTTCCTTTAGGTCTGTCTTTCAACATATCAAGGAAAAAATTAAAATTTTTTAAAAAAGGAAATAAATATAAAAGGCATTTCTTAATTATAAGCTGTGCGATTCAGAGGAATATCAGTCATTTTTACACTTCTTTTTGGAATGACCATCTCTACACTCTTGGCATGCCCCAACATCACCTAACAAAGCTTCCACTGCAAGAAAATACTGTTCCTTTTCAATTTTGCTTGAGAACTTTTACAGTTTCCAAAGCTATGAATTCATGTGCTTTTGATTTGTAGTTTGGCATTTTGCAATAAAGATCAGGTTTGCCAAGAATATTTCTTAAAAGCTGTTACACAGATCCTAGATCCTCAGATGCTCTGGATTGGAGTACTTTCATTGGTTTCACTCACACTTCAAGATGAACTCCATCTATAAGACAAGATTAATACATTGCTAACATAGGAAGAGTTTTCTTAAGCTTTGTATGATGAATTTCAGCTGGCCAAGGTCTTCAGGAGGATTTGTTCCACCTTTTCTTTCAAGTCATTAAATATTTGTCCATCTCTAAATCTACTAGAGAAACATACCTCCCATAAAATTGTGATCTGTTGGTTCAAATTAAAACACAGGTTTTGAAAACACCCAGCTCCTTCCCATCCACCAGATTCCTGATAACTAAACACATCTCTCCCCCTTTTTTTTCACAGCCCAGCAGCTTTCCTTGGCTTCTTGCAGTGGAACAAATTCAACACTTTCTTCCCTCTGACTGTAGAAAAGGCTTCTCTTCTACGCTCTCCAAGGCTCAGCTCTGGGGACTGTGCTTTCAGGGAGCAAGCCCCTGCTTATTTTGGGATTCCCCTGTTCTTTCCAAGTGCGACAGTCTGCCTGTGTCTACAACTCTCTTGTCATGGTTTGGGAGACATATTATGCCACTGTAAGCTGCATTTCTACTGAAAGAAGTAGTCAGTCTCCACTCTTTCTATATGACACTGAGTGTTCCTAATGCCATACTACTCTTTCCTTTATGTTTTGCAGATGTTCTCTAGCTGTGTTACAAAACATGTAACAAATATGAATGAGAAATCTCAATAAAAATTATGATCAAGGATCATTTCCCTGTATTGGTTTACCAGTGACAAAGCAAAAAGGGCAACCTGCGAGTGGGAATGGATGGCCAAAGAGGGAGAAAGACACGTCTATCTGTTTCAGTGATTGTACTGATTTATTTCTGTTTAAAATGTCATGTCTTGCATCCTAAAAATTTCTTAAACCAACACACATTTAGAAATCCCCATGGAAGACACAGTCTCCTCTTTATTCCAGTATGTTCTGCCAATGTTGAGACAGGCAGTCTTTCTATCTCTACGGCCCACCCAGGTACTCCTCTAATCATCGTATCTGGTCGTGTAACTGGACAAAGACTCAGAAACATTTCAAGTCTTCTTCCAGGTGACTAATCAAGTATTTGGCTGAACCAACAAATACAAATATTTATATTTCTTGAATCTCTATTGTAAAAAACACCCACAGAGTGATTTTTCATTTTTTGTTTTTCCTCCAGTGCTTTATTCCATCACCAACAAACAAACAGGTCATTGTAGTTCAGCTGCAGACCTGTTTTTGGGGAACATTATCAGGCTTCAGAGTTTTGGAAAAAGTTTCCAAATACTCTGTTTTTCAAAGTGCTTCAGAGTACCATCTTCTTTCAAAAAAACTCTGACCTTTTGCAGTATGGTTCTATAAAAAATGAAAAAGCCTCTTTACTTTAAAAATTTGTTAATGAGAAATGTTAAGTTTGAGTTAGATTTATGAAAAAGATGGAAATCAGTTGAAAATGCAAAGTCAGTTTTTTGAGCTATCAGTAGCCTACATTTTGTGGGCTAATTTAAAATAAAAAATGTAACTATTGGTTAAAAATTCCTATGAAGGTAAATAAGGGTTTTCAAGAAATTTATTTCCATGAGTTTTTCTTTTTTAAGTGCATAGCAAAATCTAATACATTAGATGTAGAAAAGCAATTATGTTTCGTTTGGCGCATAAAAAATTAAATTGCTTTGGGTTCTTGTGTCCTCAACTTTCATTTATGCAAACTGTCTGCCATTGAAGAATGATTTTAAAAGACCACATTGATCATCTTGTGGTTTGGCTAGGAAGCTGTTTGTAAAAAAGTGTGAGAAAGCAAGTAGTTAGCAAAAGCAATTTTTTACTTTACTGAAGTCCTATATTTCACAAGGAAAACACTTAAAGGGATTTGACATCCTTACTTTCACTGCATCCAAACAGAACATGAAGTGCAGGAAGCCTCTTGAGTGTTCAAAAAGAGAGGTGCATCTGAGGGAGAAATGTATTTTCCTTGCTGGATGTTGGTACAAGAGACACTTGGGGACTATAGTCTAGAAAGATGTGCAGGTTTAACACGAGTTACTCCTTCCTTGGAATGACAGCAACACATTGCTTTCTCAGTGTTAATTGAGAAAGTTCACAAGGTCCGTATCTCCATCGTCTTAAGGAAATCTCCTGCTGACTTGGCAAGCCAAAGCTGGCTGTTGAAGGGTCAGGGCAGGTTAACTAATAGATGTCTTGATTCAGCATAGATGTTGAGGATTTACATGTAAAGACATATAAAAGGTACCAGTTGCTCTTAGCAAACTACTAGGGACGGTAGCTTGCCATATGCTCCACGTGGAGAGCTGAATGTTCTCATTAAGTTTCCTTGCCAGTAACGAACAAACCATAATATCACTCTGTGGAAAGCCTTATGCCATACTTAAAATACAGTTGCTTGCTTTGGTGTTGAATTTATTTCAATTTTTTGTCCCTTCATCTGCTCAGCAGTTGAGGTACCTTTAATTCACAGGCAACACTGCAGCTTGTAAGACATAATGTACAGAAGGAGGTTTTTAGATATGTATTGTGGATCTAATGATTTCAGATTTCCTGAGTAAATTGCAAGAAAGAGGGGAGAAGCAGTAATTCAGAAAGCGTAGCTGAGGTGATGTTTTTTCTTTTGAGAAAAGTAAAATCACTTTAAAAATTCAGTCTTATAAAGAACAAAATTACTCATGAACATTTATTTGATTTAGTAAATGACTTTAACCGAGGAAAAAAAAGTGTGACAACACTGGTTTTTTGAAAGTGGCAGTTGACTTTTTCTGAAATAAAACTTTCTAGTTTATAAATGCTGACATAAAACCTTTCACTTCAGAAATGCTGAAATCTTGCATTGACATTTCCAAAACAAGCCTTCTGAGTTTCCAGTTTACTGTGGAATTTTTTCATTTTAAATAGATGCCTAATTTTATTTACTTATGTAAGTTATGGGAGTTCAAGTAAGAGGTTAAAGAGGGACAAGTCATGAAAAGACATAGATAATTTCAGGTTGAACATCCTAGACAAAGAAATCCATTAGTTGTTATTTTACAGTCTCTGACTTACAAAGCAAGCTCTGTATCATATGTAAGATAATAAAAGCAACCTTACCTGATTTTTTCTGAAAAAATACGGTTTTCCAGATTCATTGCATCCTGGAATTTTTAAATATTGAAAGGAGGAATAGAAATATATACACAGAATTTATGTCTCCTTAAGCACCTCAGCAGAATGAAAGGATAAGCACGGATATTTATAAGAGAGCAAAAGGCCGCTGAGTATTTTAGTAGGCTAAGAATCTCTTTCTCGCAGAAGTTTACCCATCGGAAAGGAGGGAGGAGGGGAGGCTGGCTAAAGCAAATGACCTGGCACAACTTTCTTCTGGGGGCAACTGGCCTGCTGAGTTCCAGAGCAGCCTCTGTGTGCTCTTCGAGGAAGGTAATGACAGCATGAAAGACCTCTGGCTTTTCCCTGAAAACTGCCTGACAGTGTGCATGTGGAATTAACTATCCCAGGCAGCAGGTGTGGAAGCTGCTAGCGGAGTAACAGCAGTAGTAGTTGTGATAGCAGTAGTTATTACTGGTCCAGCAGCACATTTACTATCCCTCAACTCAACTCGCTGAAGGAAGGAACAGAGTGTCACACAGCCATTCCCTCTGTGACCTTTCTGCTTAACTATGGGTGTGTATATATGGCAAAGCACACGATACTTCTAATCCAGGCAAGGAATTCACTAATGTGGTGGTATTGCTTTCAGTACCTGAAATTAGTTCCTCCAGTTTTGCATCTCTGCCTCTCACTGCGTAGCCATGTCCTCGGCACGGTACAGAATATCAGGGTGCAGCATACTTCCCTGCTTATCCACAGTGCAGCTGATGACAGTGCCTAAAAATAGGGAGTGTGAGAGGAAATTGATGTCCTGTCACCTAGGCTGAAGTTTTCTCTCACTGAACCTAATCAGAGGATTACTGAAACTGATGGAAAGTTTCCCACCAGCCTCACTTCAGAATACTCGAACCCAAACAACAGATATAAGAGGCTGTTACAAATGAGAGGAAGAAGCGAGCACTGTGGTGCAAAGGCTATTTCAAAAGGGAGGTAAACACTGTTACATTCAAACATTAGTTAATAGATAAACTCACTTAATAAAGTGTGTACAATATGTTCAGGGCTCTCTTGCTCTCAGAAATCTCATGGTCTAGTTGTCAGAAGCAGGAAAAGCAAAATAATGTGTAAAAGGAGAAGAGAAAATATGCTCTCTTTTCCAAAAGTATACCTGAAATACTGGAGACTGAGATGAAAAGGGAGGCCATCTAAAAATGGTTAGGGCTTCTCATGCACAAAGAGGATAGCTCCACTTACCCCTGCTAGTAGGAGTACAGAGGATGGTAATAGAAAGTGCTTAAATAAATGTTACCTAGCAAAGCTCATGTTTGATGAGTTATATATTGTTGGAGGATGCAGAGGGATTATCCACGTTGCTGCTTCTCTTAGTACCTACCATCCACGTATGCTTCACTCCTTACAATTACTAGAATTCATTCCGTAACTATCCAACTAACCAGATTTCCCATCTTCAGAGCCCGTGGCTGGACTGTGAGTCTTGGCTGGCAGTGTCGGTGTTGCAGGAATCATTCTCTTTCATTAGCACCTCCACAGGTTTCTCTTGATAATCTCACAGTGCCTTTCCTGGCCCTTGCCTTTCCTTGCCTGCTGCCACCGAGGTGACAGAAGCACCTTCGGTGCAGTCCCCATGTCCTGTGAAGTGTCAGCTTCCTCCACACACTGCTTACAACTAATTGAACGACAAAAGACAAGGTAGCTCTGGGGAAAAGCATGTTTTGCTCAACTCCTAAAATAAATAATTTACATATATTTTTTTTATATCGACTCGTTCTAGGTATAGGTGGAGTCTAGATACAAGAGAGACTGTGCTCACCAAGGGCTGTAGATAACCAGGGAGTGACAAAGTGGGCATAGCTATATGCCTATGTGGTGCAGGCTGGCAGGGTTTTCTCTTGTTGCTGCTATAAGGGAGGGTTGGGATGTGTGGAGAGGAATTATCTCATGTGTAGGAATGTCTTCTGATCTCCACAGCAGGACCAGAAAGCCTAACCCTGCAGGACCAGAAAGCCCAACCCCACAGGGCTTTTATCTCTAACTGCAACACTGAGATCTTCCACCCAAGTGGTGCACCAAATACTATAGTCACAAGATCTGACTATCTTCAAAAAGACATTTGTATTGCAGCTCCCATGGATGACGTGTCAGACTATCTGGTACAGTATAAGGAATGACTCAGTAAACTTAAGCCATTGGTGCTGATGCCCCTACACCTTCACTCTAGGTGGCTCATGAGAACTATTTCAGACTAAATTTAATCTGATCCCATAAAGAAAAAATTCTCCGCTATGCCCATGGCTCAAAGACTGAGAATTCTGTGGCCCAACAGTAGTCAGAGTGCCTGTGCCTCCCTGGAGCGGTGTTGACAGTTTAGATATGTTCACTGACCCTAATCACTTAGGAAACCAAGCCGTGACATGGCTAGTAGTGACAATTAGGGGACTCTCTTCAAAACTGCACTACCACTCTGAATCAATATGTTAATGTAGGTGCAACCTGAACGACCTTTTATATCGTAGCTGTTACCTGGGTGGAGTAATCCAATGTCATCACACCACTGACTGGCAGAGGTGTAGTACAGTCACCAGTCTGCCATCATGGGCTGGGATGAATTGCTGCCCTGATACAACTTCATCATTACCTGCCTTTTGCTTTGAGCATTAGAAGATTCCCCGTCCTTTGTAAATTGTTTTATAACCTGAATTTTGTATAACAAGTAAATCCCATTAGAATATCTCCTTTTTCTCCCCACAATGCAAAATATATCTATTCAAGTCTGTTCCAATTCCATTGAAATCACTGATCCTATAAGTTCAAGGTGCATAAGTCTGAATTTTCTTTTTTCTTAAGCAGATATGCTCAATGTAATGAAATATCTTGTTCTGTAATAACCAGCTGTTATCTTAGTCTTCCTCCCAGTAGAGGTTGTTTCTAATACCAACAAGGGATTTTCCACCAGCTTAATTATTTGATCTCATGGTTCTGAATGTGTTTGGAAGAAAAGCAGAGGGAAAAGTAAGCTGGTTTGTTTATTTTAATGGAAGAAGGAGTGGTTTGGAAAACTAAGCTCCGGTGAATTTCTAATTCATTTAATTTTCTGGCTGATAGGGTCTCTTTAATTTGACCATCTGTTTATTAGTGTTTGAATATGGATGAAGATGGGAAGGATATGCCTTTTCACACAAGGAAATGGAAGTGTGTGGAACCTCTGATGAAGACTTAAGTCACATCCTGAAAAAACAAACAAACAAACAAACAAACAAACAAACTATCCAAGAAAACCATGACAAACTTAGCTTTGTTTATTGTCTTTTATGCAAGTTCTAGACCTTGTTCAATCATGCATTACATTCGTGTTCCACCCCACAAACAACCTCAGTTTCTTCTCTGGAACTCAAACATGTGTCTTTCTGCTTTAAGTCTTTTGGTCTAGACACTATGTAGGATTAAAACTGAATGAATAATAAGGCAATTTATTTCAGAAGGAAGAGGTATAGTATTAGACAGCTAAATGCCACTGTTTTGCTATCAGAACCATATGAGTTATCTTTTGCACCTTGCTTCAGTGCAAAAGCTTCCAATGAAGACTCAGGAAACTTCAGAGCAGGTAATCCCACTAAGCGCTGAGAGCTGCTTGAGTTTTCTTCCTGTTGTTGGAGATTAGCTTCTCACTCAGGAAGGAGAATGTGTCTCTTCCCTTATACTCTATAGGTTTGGATCAAATTAATTATCAGCAAATGCCCATATCAAGCTGCAAATATGCTTGAAAGAGAGCAGGTAGACATAGTTATCTGCACCCGGTACAGGAATCTACGTGCTGCCTTTCTACATCGATTACAGGTGAAGCTTAGGGAATCTCCTTAAAAGAGACGCCTAATTCAGGGTTTGGCTAAATTTAGGAAGGAAAGCTCAAACCTCTCTATTATACATCACATAAATTGTACTTAAACCAGTGATAAATCTGCTTTGGATAAATTAAATTATAGCCTACCCTTCTCTCTTTTGCCATATTTTATATTATACCCCATCAACAAAGTAGCTTACACAAGTCTGTGAACCCTCAAGGAAATCAGTCAAATCCTGCCAACAAATTTTAAGTAAAAGTCAGACCTAGTATTTTGAATCAAAGCACCATGAAATATGAAGAACTACCTTTTCTAAGTTAAGAAGAATAGAAAGGTGTCTCAGTGTCTCCTGTCTTAGTGTCTTTCTCTTTCTTCTGGTTCAAGAGAGAAGGTAAGATAAAAAAAAGGTACGGAGAGGCATAATTAAACACATAACTGGCGAGGAAAGCTCTAGTTCAGCCTTTCAATAGGAGCTGTGAGTGCACAAAAAATAATAATTTTAAGATAAAGCATGATTTTATGTGATAGTAACAAAGAGACCAGGCAAGATTATTTTGGTCTTTCATTTTTATAATTAATTTAAAATAATTAAGAATTCACAATATTTCTAAGATATCATGAGAAAGTTCCAAGCTTTAATTTTATTCATTAGGTTGTTTTGTAGGAAACTGGGAGGGTCTTTCTATGAAAACAAGTTCCCCAAATGGCTAAGCTATTCTTCCCATTCCTTTTATGCACTCTTCCTTATGTGCTTGCATTGTATATCTACAACAGTTTTCAAACAGCAGTCACTAGCCAATTGCACATACTCGGAGATGAGTTTTGAGGGCAATAAATCTTTCACACCATGAAAACAGGTTTTTCAATATTAACCACCTGCTCCACATAAAAGAAAAACCTGCTACTGCTATGCAGCAGGAAGCATATGAACTCCATGAAAACAAAACCATTTGATTTTCCAGTAAAAATATAAACAGGAGTGTAATTATATTTGGCTTTACAGGTTGTATCAACACAATTATTTGGTATCCAGCTACAGTGTAGGGAGCATCACCGTGTCACAAAACTTTGTCTAATACTAGAGATTTGGGTTTGTCTTCACTGAACGTACTTTTGCACAGAGATCACTAATATAAGCAGACATGGAGTGTGTCAAATTGAATACATAAAATGCCCAAGAAAAATGCAAAATAACACAATATCCAAATTACAGTCTTGTTTCTAAAGGAAGCATGTGCTGAACCAGTATTTCATCTAGTGAGCATCTAGTTCGATGCTCAACTCATGGAAGTTCAGAGTCATTTGAGCTTAAAGATGCATCAAACACGCCAAAATGTGTCCCAGAAAATAAATTAGCTTTTGCATGAAATTTATTTTCTGATGAATGAGAGACAGGATAATACTCTAATGCTTTTAAATTATCCCTGTCTCTAAGCAGCTATGGGCAAAGGTTATAATATGAGCTCGATAGCTAAATTGCAGAAATAAGTAGTCAAATTTTTCTCATTTTAATGATAATAAAATGAGTGATAGGAACTAGTCTTTGATTTGGAAAATTAAACAAAACAAGCATTAACTTAATACCTAGACAAGACAGATAGATTAATAGTTTAACCACTTCAGGGAGTTAGGAATTAGCAATCATGTAAGAAAATACTTGCAGTTGGAGGAAAAGTTTGAATAGGTAAAACAATTTTGTTTCCACATTTTAGTTTTACTGATACTCATAATTATGAAAGTTCTGTAAAGGGAAGAAAATTAAGCATTTCTGTAAAAGACAATTTTTTCATAACCTGAACTATGTTTATTAACTTGTTTGAATTCTCAACATTATGGGTACATGGATCCTCCATAAAAAGAAGGAAGGGCTTCATTCTAATCTCACATACAGTGAGCTGCTCATGGTTTACTCCATTCTTAATACTTTAAGAACAAAACCCTTACTCTTGTTTTTATTTTCTTAGCTTATTTCTTAAGCTAGTCTTAGGAGCTTAAATAAAAATGACAGAGAGTGGGAGAAAAAATAAAAGGGAAGGAGGACTTAAAAGCTTTATTTAGAGCTTATTCAACATTGAGAATTCAGAATATGAAGTTTTGAACCATCTGCAGTCATTTATTATATTTCCAGTCTTTTACTATTCCAGGAGCTCTTCACTTCCTCTCTATCTACCTTTTGGGAAATTTTGGCAATCCTGAAGAGAATTTCAATTTCCAGATCATCTATTTGCAACATCTGATTTTCTTTTTAAAACATATGAAAAGATGGTAATTCCTGCACATCAGATATCAGGAGAACCTGTCACCAAATTGATATTTTCTGACATAAGGTCAAGTAAGATTTAACACCATTGAAAGCGTTAAGAAGAGAAGTCCTTTCATGTCTGAAGTCCTTACTGAAACCTTTGGGCTGGACATTGTCCTAATACAGCATACAAACATTTGTGCAGATAGATACAGCTGGGCTACATCCACACATTGAAAGACATTTGCCCAGAGTAATCTCTGGACCCCAGGCCAGTCCTGGTGCAAAATAGCTCACATCATTCCATTTTCAAGTCTTGCCTTCTCTAGGCTGGCCACATGCAGGTACAGAGGTCCAACTGGGTCTCTAATCCCCCAGGTTGCAACCCTATGGTTGGAAGGTAGCCTTACTTTTTGCCTGTATTGTTTCCAGGTCCCAGTGCTTGGAATGATGTGAGAGCTTTGCCACATTCCACTGGAGTGGTATTTTAATAGCATGTTTCTGAAGGTATGTGTTGTGAACCTCAAGGCATGGGAGGACTTGCAAAATTCAACAGGGTAATAGAACTCTGCAGGATGCGAGAAACCAAATGTGCAATTTGACTATATTTCCTACAAAAAAACAATCTCTGGAATGAAATATCTTCCAAACTGCACCTAAGCTTTTTTTGGAGGGGATTAATTGCTTTTCCGTAGCTGATATCCTGGGAGTGAACAAAGGGTACGGCTAGCCAGTAGTGCAGCCCAGTAAGTGGAACCATATAGTGCTAAGGACAGTGTAACACCACAGTGTTTACATTTCAAAGCAGTTTCTTTCACACTATCTCCAGCCTGGTCCCATGTACTGGATTCGCCTTTGGAGAGCATCAAATTCTAAGAATTCATTTCCAGTTTAGTTTCATGCACATTAGCAGAAGTAATACTAATGCTCATCTTTAGGATCAAAGCTGCATTGTAGCCTGACATAGGATTTACTAAATGCATTTCATCTGCTACAAGCAAGAAAAGATACAGTAAAATGAGATTGATCAGATCTTGCACTTTACTGATGGAGTCTCCAGGTCTTTGTGTTGCCTCTGATACTCAGCATTGTTTGATCGTGGATTTCTGTCGTCTTTCGTATTCATTCCTCTGTCCCTGCTCTTCAAGCTTCATAGGCTCCTAACTGCTATGAAGAATTAACTTGGTTGAAACAGAGGCTTCGTCATATCCACCATGGCATCAACTCTTACCTGTCTCTTTCAGTGGTATCAACCATCACACTGCTTGGTCCATCAGCTTTTTTTTCATTTTCAAACTGACTTACTCAGATCTATGTTAATACTGGGACAGGCTGAACATAAGTCACAGTTTTTCATAAAGAATGACCTTTTTTCCCCTTGGCTATGTCTGATAGTTATCAGGACAGGCTATCTGGAGTCCTACATGATAACTTCATCCTACAGGTCTGCTTTTGTATCTCAGGTGTTAAGTTAGGGGACACTGCAATATATTTGTACAGCTTTACAAATTACAGCTCTTGTCTCCCCCATCTATACCACACACATTAAAACACTGTCTCTTTAGATGAGAGGACATATGGCCTATGTGAAGACATAAAGGGTCAGAGCTTTTTATACCAAAATGTGGAATAGGGCTGGTGGTAGTCCCAAGCAAGCTCATGAATGATAGTGCCCTCTCTTCTGCTGTAACGTGTCCAATTGCTAGATTGGCAGCTACTGTTACCCTTGGAGTCCACCCGTCTCCACACTGGATCCATACAGCCTTAGCTTTGGGTAAGAGGGATTTTCATGGTATTTCCAGCTCCTGCTTTGATATTACACAGTTTGCAACCCTTTGGAAGCATGACCAATACTGCCTTCAAGGCTACCTAAACAAACAATATTTGACTTAAGGTAAATTAAAGTTTGTTATTGTTGTTTAATGCCTTAATGTTTAATGTTAAGGCTAAGCACCACACAGCTGCTCACACACACACACACACACACCCTGCCACACTCCCAGTGGGATGGGAGAGAGAAATGGAAGGATAAATGTCAGAAAACTCAAGGGTTGAGATAAAGACGGTGGGGGGGAGGGGGGAGGGGATAAAAAAACAACAACAAACAAACCGAGAAAAACAAGCAATGTAAAAAAGCCCACAATTGCTCATCTCCAGCCGACTGATGCCCAGCCAGTCCCTGAGCAACAGCAGCTGCATCACTTTCCCCTCCCAGTTTTTATTGCTGAGAATGATGTCATATGGTATGGAATATCCCTTTGGGGGCTGGGGTCAGCTGTCCCAGCTGTGTCTCCTCCCTCAGCCTACTCACTGGCAGGGTAATGTGAGAAAAGGTCTTTATGCCATGTAAGCACTGTTCAGCAACAAATAAAATATTCCTGTTAACAGCACTGTTTTCATCACAAATCCAAAACATAGTATGATGCAAGCTACTATGAAGAAAATTAACTCTCCCAGTCAAAACCTGTACGGTAATGTAATGGAAATTTGGAATGGCAATGGAAATTTTTATAATAATAAAAAAATGCTCAGTATCCGTGGTCATTACTTCTCTTTTTGCATGTCCTAATTATTGTTCCCTTATTCTTTCACTTGCAGACTACGAACAAGTGTCTAATTTCTCTGGATAATGACAGCTCTATATCTGCTCTCTAGAATTATGTGTGAATGCATTCAGCAGCTAGGCACTAGTCTTTCTTACATTTGCAATGTGCTTATATTTGGAACTGCTTTTTTTTAAAGACTGAATTAAGAATTAGAGAAGGAAAGGGAGGAGAAATTGGCATTATGGGTCACATGGAATAAAAACATCCCTGTTCTTTCTTGTTGACAATTTCTGGTTTGTACCCTGAAAGCTGAAGTTACTCAAATGCTCTCTCTTTCGATTATGTTGATAAATGTAAAGGATACAGTACTGCATAAAATGATCTATCCTGCTTTTAGGATTATGATTTTGGAGTGTCTGTTCGACAGGATATAGTGCTGCCCAGAGAATAGAGCACTCCAGGCTTTAAGATACCTGGGTTCATCTGGTTTTTCCACTGTATCCTGGGTCACCTTAGATAAGAAGGTCCCATCTTTCATTTTTGCAACAATGATATATAAAATGAGACATCAACATATTTCTTATTTCAGGGATTGATAGCATTGTACAAATTTCTGAATAAACGAGGGTTCCTGATCACTGAAGACTGATCAGTTCTGTAGGATACTATCCTGAGCAAGGCAGCTGCCATCTGTCTTGCTCTTGGGCGTGCTTAGAGCCACTGTTGGACATTGGAGGAAGGAGCCTTTAGGAACGTATGAAAGTATAAGTGCTTTCCTTCTCTCATTTACACACTGGATAATTCATTCTGTTATGTAAATTTGTAATTGTGAGAATTCTTTAATCTTGAGCACTTGCCCTAGCATTTCATTTCTAAAACCAGCTCTAAAGTGACATGAAGAGACCCTTTTGTCAAAATTCCTCTTCTGTGGGCAAAGTTTGTGTGCCCAATGTGCAGTAGAAGTAGAAGCAAAGTAATATTAAATAGTCTATTTATCCCAGTAAATGAACATTTTTAGTATGAAGGAACGCAGCAGCAAGAGGACAGACAACACTTCTCATGTGATGTTTGAGTATGGGATTCTGCTTCGTCATTTGACTGCAGAAGGCTTAATTTTCTGCATTGGTGAGTTCCAGCCATGCTACTCAGATTCACAGTGGCATAGAGATATGGAGAAAGATCCTCTAACAGGATGAACTAACACATCACCATAAAGTCCTTGGAGATACATCACAGCTCTTTTCAAAGGAGCAAGCCCATAAGCTGTGCCGATACCTGCCTTTGCCAATCTATATCTAATAATAACAGATGTGAGAACATATGGTGGGGGCGGGAGGGGATTTCCCTCAGGTGAATTACAGAGGGTCTGTTCTATATCTCATTATTCTAGCCCTCTGTCCTGTCTCTTACATTGTATAGAGGGGGATTCCTAAAAGGTTTTCAGCACATCATAAATGACAAATGAGCATTACAAAATTAGTGGGAGGTGTTGTTATTCAGATAGTACTGAAAACTAGCTGATGTTACAGAAAATGTGTTACTTGCCTTAAGCCCAATTTACTGTTAACATAAACTAGCATTTCCGATGACAAACACAGATAAGAGGGAATGCAAAACCTGAGTGAACTACCAGTGGTAGATCCCTGACTGGATGGCATAAAACAGTTCTGGTGATAAATACCTCTGAACTTATAAAGACAAACTTATAAGGCAGGGAAGTGGAGGGAAGTCCTGACCTAACAACATTGAGGAACAGCACCAGGACCCAGAAACAACATCATATAGATTACGACAGTGCAACATGTTAAACACAATCAAAACTCGCTTAACTCTAGCTTTTTTCACCTGTAGTAGACATCAAATTCATTCAACATAACCTATAGTTTTTCATAATAAATTCACATCATAGATGATACAGCATGTTAACCCATTTGTGCTTTGAAGTGAATGTGGTAATCTGTATTAGTTATTTGTTCTTACTGCAAGAAACCTTTAAGACCCTCTTTTTGAACTCTTTGAGAGCCCTCCCTTAGCAATCAGCTGGTGAACTGTCTCTAAGTACGCATACCCTTAACTGGTTGGCTTGGCTGATGCATTGGCAAGGGGATCCTTCTGCATTTACTGGCCCATTAACTGTGTAGGACATGAGACCGGAGTACTTCTGTCCTGAGGATGTACTCAAGAACAGAAAAGTGCTGTTTGTCCCCACTGCAGAGGTTTTGTTTCCACCTGTGATTGGGATGCAAGGAAAACACCACTGGCTGAAGGACACACTGGAAAACTCGTGGGACTGGCAGCCTAACCTCTTCCTTCCCTCTTCTCTAAGGAGCTAGAGAAGTATTCTGGGGTCCAATCTGGGAAATGCTGAAAGTTGGTGGGTAAAATTTCAGGGAAATTAATCCTTTCAAAAGCCTAGCTCCTATATTCACACACACGGTAGGTTGTAAATCTGCTCCTTCATGTTACAACTCTGAGCCACTTTTGTCCTCCCTAGAAAAACCCGTGCCAAGGCGGGACAGAAAGAAAAACGGTGACTCCTTCAGACTTATACCAACTTCTCCAGGAGTTCTCTAGTAATGTCAGTTGGCTTTCTCTCCCTTCTTTCACTCAGATTCAGCACCAAAGTCCTCTCTGTACAGCTCCTTTCATTTCAAAGAGAATTAGATGCTTAACTCGGCCTGAAGGCAGGTATATCATGTAGCTTCCTGCCTCAGCTCTCATTTTTGTTTCATCACTCATCTGAAAACTCACCTTTCCTTGCTTGCCTTTTTTTTTCTTGATTTCTGGTATTATTTCCTGCATCATTTATATCTGGGGTAGATTTTTCTGACACTTCACTGAAAAATAAACTCAGTTAAATAAATGAATGAAAATTGTTGTTTTCTCTGAATGACACACCATGTTGCTGACAAGTGAAATATGATAACAGATAAATACTATGACCCAATAATACATAATAATTTAGAATATTTAAATGGGTATAAAATTACTCTCTGTAGAAGTGCCTGTTGCTTTTATAATATTGTCATGTTACAGTTTCTCCACAATTGACTTTGAGATCTTATATGGAAATATATCACTCTCTGCAGATGCAACAGCAAGGTACTGGGGAAAATGCAGTCTGAGATTTCTTTCTAATCCAGTACTGAACAAGTCTGACTTACTTTGCAATCAATTCTCCCGGAGACCGTCCCTTGATTCTTCTGTCAGTGTGTTCCAGGGATATAACTAACCTGAACTAAGCAGATCTAAGGGAAAGCGAACTGATTATGGAACTATTTTTGATCCTTTGGGAGAAGTCAATGCAGTCTAAAGGCTGTTCAAATTACACTAACTATCCCCATGTCTGATGGTACCTGTCTTTACTGATTCTCAAGGATGCTCACATCCATCATCTTTCTTATGACACAGTCTAATTCTAAGGAGATGAAATGGCTTCATGATACTCAAAGATCCTTCAAGTAGGAGAAAGTTATCCATAGAGAGATCAGCAAATTTTTTGGTCAGGTGGAACTAAAATGTACGTGATAAAGCCTAAATAAAATAAAATAAAATAAAATAAATTTCTCATATAATAAAGACATTAAACCCAGGAAAGATAAGGGCAAGAGGACAAATAGATGGCTAAGATATAATTTTCTGTAGCATTCATTTTTCTCATTCTAATTTGCAATGAAGAAAACAGTGGAGTTCTTGGAGTATTAATTCAGTTGCATAAACACAGGATTCTAATGTCATCTGAGATGCTCTAGACATCCTGCCCAGACTGCAGCTGCCACTCCAGAGTAGGTCTCTTATTGTTGCTTTGTCCTACCTACTAGTCTAATATAAGTATGTTTAATGTCCCAGGGCATCTGAAATGGCATAAGATGCCTACATTGAGACAAATTAATTGTGTCATATATAGCTAAAATAAGGTACCTTCTTCACAATTATTTCCATTTAACATGTATAGGGTAGGATATGCTCTCTGGCTTCAGCATATTAGCAAAATCCAGCATCCTAACTCTCCAGGGTAATTTTAACTGTTCTCATCTTGATAGCTTCTTACTTGTGTTACTAATAAGACTTAGCTATATCTTTTAAAAGGTTTATTGTTAATTCCCAGCAGGAATTCAGAAGATATTTTGAGCTAATCCCAGAGTGTCTCATGTATATACTCCTTCCAGTCTGGAGACAAGATCTCCGTATAAGAAACACTTAAACCACAGATGTCTGTACTGTAATCTCATATTGTTTTTCCTACAAACATTGGGTGGTGGTCTTATATTTTGCTTTGTGTTTTCTTATCTTATCTTCCCTGGTGATCTGATATCATTCTTATTAACATAGTATTTACTGAAATCACTGAAGGTAAACTGATTTATGTCATCTGAGGATTTAGCCCATCGGTTCTCATAAACTGTGTTTTCAACATACTTTGAAAACTTTAATCCTGCTAATCTGCTGAAAGGTGGATGAAAAAGGTTTCAATTTTCCAAAAAATAAAAGTTCTTACTCCTTCCTCAGTGAAGTTAAGTGATTCCTGGATTATACCAAGACCAATAAGAAGAGTGTAAAGTCTATAAATACTCTTTTTGTCAGAATAATTTGTCATTGTAATTATAAGACCATATTCCAAAGCTTCTGTGTTCTTGGTTTGGAGGGGTTTTTCTCTCTTTAAGTATAGCCTTTGTGCACTAAAGCCTAAGAAGGAGAAAAATCAATACATAAATTAGAAGGATGGTTTCTGAAGAGTGACTTTCACATTGTGGGATCCTGTGTGATGAACTGGACCAAAAGTTCTAACAGGAAATCTGAAGCCCACCAGACTCCATTCAGAAAGCTTCCCAGCTGGTCTCATGCAGACTGCGCTTGCCTTTCATTCGGCAGTGCATTTTCTAGCCTAGTTTGACAGACACAGATTTTCTTACCAGGTTCTCCACAGCTGTGTCTGAGTGCCTTCCAGTGCTGCATTAGGCAACATGATTAAGATCTATCAGGTTGGTTCTCTCATCCTCTCCCCGGGGTAAAAATTGTCAGCAGTAGAGAATTTCAGATTAGAATATATATATAAAAAGAACTGCACTTGTCACTTGAAGCAGAAAGTAGCGAGGAATGCAATGGTCTGTAATTTCTCAGAGAATTTATTCCACATTCTTGTCAGACTGCTAAGTGAGCCCAGTAAAGGCAATAGCCTATAATCAAATGAATCAACAGATAACTCTTTAGGCAATCCTAACACTCATAAAAGATGTTGCAAGACATCTGTTGCCACCTGAAAACCTTAAGGGTCTTACTGTGATTTACAGATTAGCCATATGCAACCTCCAACTAGACAGGGAACAGAGTTAGTCTCAAAGAAAGACGTTTTCATGAACTTCCAGTAGCATGGAGCCAGTGCTGTCCACATGCATTTGTATTTCAATATAGATGAACCGTCCAGACATAGTCAGTATGGAAAGGCACATGAATTGGATCAGGAAAAGAAGAATGTGGCAACTCTATGCTATTTGTATTTTAATTACTTCATTTTCATACCTAATTCTAGATTTTGTTAACAAACCAGGGCTGTAAATCTATCAATCAACCTCATCTGAAGAAAAAGGCTTTTATTTTAGCTTGGGTTTTTTTTCTCAATCAGAAAATGGAGTGACAACATCTGATTTTATGATCTCAGTTTTCAGCATTTTCATACAATATTGAAAACCAATTTGGAAGAAATGTGAAAAAGTACTATCGAAAGCATAAACCAAAGATAAACAAGCATATCTTCATGGAAAAAAAAAAAAAAAAAAAAGGAAAAGAAGGTTAGTAACTACCTTATAGATATTCTTTAAAAAAAAAAAAAAAAAGAAGAAGAAGAAAAGCAGTAAGGAAGTTATTTAGGAATATACTTTTGCTGTCTTGTTTCATCAGTAAAATGACAAGTTTTCCTTTCACATTTCCTGCAGTCTCTGGGAGTTCCACGTCCCTGTATTTCATTCACAGCCAGTGATTATGTTACACGGCCTTAAGTGTCGTGGCTCAAGTCTGAGCCAGTCATGCAGTTAATTTAAAAATTGACAGATTGTACAAACTTTATTAAACAAAAATAAGGTTTACAACAGCAATGCAGAAGACTTTGTCACTATGAGCAAGTCATACTGAAATACATGGGAATTTTATGTTTTATCAATTCAGTGTTTATTTTTTCAGAATTTTCTTTCTTTGCCTCCATGGTTTTTTTTCTCATAAATGATTAGCACTAAAACCAAACCAAACCAAAACACACCAATAGTTAAAAACCTAGAACGCAGAAGCCGAGTTCAATAAATTTTACTGCAAAATTTCTTTTCCTCTGAATATTTTTTGCCATATGTCTACTTGATGTGCAAAATTATTGTTTTAACAGACAAGCAGTTCAGAATTAGAATCTTTTGGCATTCTAGACTGTTTAAATTCTATTGCTGTTTCTCAGTTACAAGATAGAGTTGCCTGGAGATTTAGGAAACCTGGGTTCTAGTAATGACCTAACCCCTAAATTTTGTACCAGTTTGGGTAAATCACTTCACTTCTCTGAGGCTGATTTTCTCTTCTCTTTCTTCATCTGTCTTACGCAATTCATTCAAGCTATTTTTTCATTTAACAGCACTTGCTTTAGAACACATAGCACAGGAGTGAATATACACACCTGTGCACTCCACTCCTTTCATCTAGAGAGTCTTACAAATCTTTTGTTCGATCTGGCACGACACCTTTACTGTACCAGCCTTCATCATGCACTCTAGTAAAATGAAATTAAATACATAGATCCCAACATAGCTTTGTTGGTTTTTGGGTTTTTTTATGCACACATTTGCATGCTTACATATATAGAAACATACAAATATATACACATCTACAAAAAACATTTTTTTAAACAGCATTTAGCCTTTTCCGCAGCTTGTCCAAAAACCAGAATTTAACTGAAGATGCATTGTCCTTTTTCCTTCACGATGTGACAAGCACAGGTTTTTTTCTCCCTACTCACATACAAAATTACCCGTCTTACCTATAGAATTTCTCTGCAGCTCAAGACTGCACAGAAAGTGCCTGTTTGTTAAGAGCACACCTGCATTGTGGATTTTAACTTTGAATGAAACCTGATCAAATACCAACAGGCGGTTTAAATTTGAACATTAAGTGTATTGATCTGGCCCCAACTAAGAGTGTAATGGGAAGGGGCACAAATGAAAACTGAGTCTAATGGTGTTGTGGTAGTATACGACAAGACACCACATCGTTTGGAGACATCTGGAGCTAGACGGATACCACCAGAATTTTCTTTCATGGTGGGCTAAGGTCAGTATCATTAAGGGCTGAGTCATGCTTATGGTGAGAGTGGAGAGCATGCAAATGGACAATTACCATCCAGAAGCAATCGTTTATTATTTAACTCACAAATTATCACTTGTAAATCCCCAAAGAAAACAGGGTGGTTTTTATAAGGTAGGCATTATCCATACCCAAATATACAGGAGGAGGTACACATGATTAAATTTGGAAAACACTTTATAAGGAGAAAACAAGACAAGTTACATGGAAGAAGCTGTTAACAGTAATGGGAACACAAAGTTATTTAGATGTATATTATAATGTGGATGTATGCTTCTCTGAGCAAAACACAACTTTCCTAAAATGCTGCTGCAAACACAATCCTCCTCTTCTTGTTGCATCTGTTTTGTAAGCAACATACCACTGTAATACTCAACATCATAAACATTTTTATTGCTCAAAGTCCTGGTGAAATCTATGATACCAAAGCCCTGTTTATTGCACTTGAACCTTGTGTATTATGGAATTTCTGCCTCTATTGGCCATAAAACAGTGTTCTGGTCACAGAATATATAACAACCATTTTAGTCTTAGTCTGCTGCATCTTCTTATGCGGCATCATGCAGTATTACCACAATTTATCCTTACTGTGCAAAATTCTATTAAAATCAATAATGCAAGTACTTCACTCACAAAACAGAGTTTGTGTCATAAAGATAGCCTGAAAAAGCCTTCTATATATTACTCAGTAAGTCGCCTTTATGAAATATATATGTGACCAAATTGCAGGCTTAATGTTATATGTGTCTTCTATCTTCTTTCCATAAAAAGCAGAGTATTGATGCACACGATCAGGCCTCCTGCCTTCCTATCAAAAGCTGGAAATCCAGAATATTTATGGGACTAAAAAAGAAACTCATAAATAGAGGTGTATCAGGTAAAAAGCCTATATGGATAGGTCCAGACTTTGGCCAACATTTTATAATCAAAGAATCTATTTGCAGAACTATGAAAAGCAGCCAGTGGAGTCTTCCTTTGGTAAGCAAACCCGAATTTAGGGTGGAAGTGATTTTGAGAACTTATCCAGATGACTTACACCCATATGCACACACATTCTCCGGAACAGAATATACTTTTATTTATGCTAGAACTGACAGAGTTTTTCTAGTCTATGCTTAAAAATCACTGTTAATAGAGATAGTCTCTCAGAAATCTGGTCCAATGCTCCATTACCCTTACAATTATAAAGGGTTTTTTTAATGTTCAAACTAATATGCCTTGCTTTAACTTAAGAGTGTTAAAACTTGCACTGTGTGGAGTAGACATGGAGAATTTATGGCCTCCTGCTTTGCAGCAGCCTCTTATGTACTGGAAGATTATTACCAAATCTCCCTTTGGACTTCTTTACCTTAGACTAAGCAAACCTGAATCTTTCAGGCTAGCAATGAGGCAGTTAAGAACTCATACAGCTAAGGAAGTTCTTAGCACAAATATCTGAAGATTCGGTTATGTTAATTTTCAAAAAGGAAAACTCTTTTGGAAAACAAGGGAAACATATCATGAACATCAGTCCTAGAAGATGATCACTGGTAGAATTGTTTTGAAGGAACTGAGTGAAGTGTATATAGGAAAGACTGAAGAGATTGACCCTGCTGTCATCATACAAATGAGGAGAATTTTTATAATAAAGTAGCTCTGCAGAAGGAAAGGAAAGAGGGGAGCACTGTGGCCTTTGGATGCAGTTTGCCCTTCTCCCTAAGCTTTTCTCCACACTGGGATTTTGCTCTCCAGAGCAGTGCTATGAATATTCCTGGCAACATGAGCTCACAGACAAAATTTACACAATTCTTCAGCAACATCTCGGCTCCCACTCCTCAAATTTTTCAAATATTTCAGACCAGTTGGGTGGGAAGCCAAAGAACTAGGGGACTTACCTGCTAAGTGTAGATGCAAAATGCAGCCAAATAAAGACATTTGCAGTGCTTAGCAACATGTTTTCTTCCTCCCTAGAACTACAGAAGTTGGCTTGACATCCTTGAGCACCATCTACTGGCTTCTCGTCTGCTGACTTTTTAACATCTGAACAACTAGAGATGGTATTTGTCCCACCAGCACATAACAGGAGCTCAGGGTAGTGAATAACAGGCAGCTTGAGACCAGCCCATAAGTTGGACTCTGTTTCTATAAAATGTTTGTCAAACAATTTTGAGTAATTAACAATTTCATAATAATCAAAGTCTGTTTCTGGACAATTTTCAAAGAGATAATAAGGCTTAACTGAGCCAGTAAATTATTTGCTGTGAACAGTTCAACCAGCTGTACGCTGTGTATTGCAGATTCTATCCTTTCTGTTTCTTCAAAGCAAGCGACAGTTGTTATGTTAAAATGACGAAATAAAGCCTAAATCCCTAAAAATAATAATTAAGCACTAGGGAGCGGTAAACAAGCATAATAAAGTTATTAGTAAATAGTTAGTTTCTAGTGCTGTAAAAAAAGGGTGTAGCTTATTTTTCAAGTCTTCTTTTTCATAATTTGTTTTCATTGGATGTTTTCCAGATTGTCTGTATTCTTCTTCCAGATAATCACTGACAAACTATAGAGATCATGTCTTATTTTTACAGTGCCTGTTCTACAGATTACACAAGTACAGGATCATATAGGAACTACACAGATGAAGGCCAACAATAGAAACACACAGAATGAAATAATTCAGTGACCTCTGAGATTTTGCATTTAGTGTCTTCTCATCAAAGCCACAATCCCACAGGTTTTTCCGTATGTCTGGTCTTCCATTTCCATGTTTGACCCTATTGACTTCAGTGTGGAGCCCATCACAGCAATGGAGCAAGATTTCTAAATGACATGGAAAGGAGAGGTAGAAATAGCATCTTTGAATTTTGTCTGAAGTGTCACTTCCATGTTCTTTACTCTACAGCCTAGATTCAGATGCAAATTCTACAGTCTGTGTTCTGTAAAGCATTTCAAAGTTATCCCTAAGCCCTTACTAATTTCTAGAGCTTAAATTCACTTTCAAATCAAAGATCTAAGCAGGGGGAAAAAAAAGACCACAAAACACTCATATCTGTCATTTTTATACTTTAGGAAAGGGAAATTATCATAAGATATATGAATAAAGCCAAGCAATCTATCCATTTCAAAAAGCTGGTTTGGCAGCTTGGCTCATGAAATTTGCACAAAACTGATTATTTTTATTTTTACACAGCCGTGTTCAGGCAGGCGCTTTGTCACGCTATCTGCACAATGTAGAGAAACACTGAATTAATTTTTCTGTGATAAAATTATGTACACAGTCATAATGGAAAGTTAGTGAGTTTACGTGTTTGTCAGAATTCAAGTGTTGAACTATTCAACATTGAATGAATTAGAATTTAAATATATTTTTATATATATATTCAAAGCTCAAGATTTCACCCCACTTAACATGAAGAAAAATGAAGAGAGGAAAGCAGACAATCCTTCTGGGACACCGCTAATTTTTTTTTTATTAGAATCTTGACAAAGGGTTTCTGAAGTGTAAATAAATTCCTTTCTAATACTGATGGGTCTTAGGCCTTGAAATAGATGGTTAATTTAAACCTTCATTAGTGTGATTTAGCATGGTCTCATTTGGTTCAGATGGTTGTGCCTCACAAACCTGATAGTGGGGCACCAGGAGAAGCTGAACTGCCCTCCGCTGCATAACAGAGACTCCCCAGTGACGGGGTCTTCCAGCTAATAAGGGACAATAGAAGTCTCTACACATTTCACTCCTCTTTCAACTTCATAAGCCTGAAAATTCAATTAGAATTAGCACTCATGCTACATTGCTCTTACTGTCATAGATAGGACCTGTGTGATATTTTTTTAATTAAGCAGCAAATGAAGCCTGACATAACCTTTGACTCAGCTGTGGAACAGGATGCGATGAGGTGGCTGCCGTCGCTGGCAATGTGTTTTGATTTCTCTCTGCTGTCCCTTGTGTCAGCTCAACCCCTTCAGATGGCCACATGTGAAAGTGCTTGAGAGCCTGAACAAGTAGTGGGAAGGCCAAAAGTGAGAGCACCAATTTCGTCCCAGAAGATTTAGCAGGGTACTCTGACGTACTGAAATTGCAGAGACTCTCCAGCGTTGATGCCAGTAGCTAAAGCTGGGTAAGTGTCTCCAGCTGTGAACCGACTCTTAAGAAGAGAAGAACCATAAAAGCCTTATCTGGGACAGCTAAGTATAAGGAAGTTGTGCAGCCTGAAAGCCTTCCTATCATTTCATTTTACCAGCAGTCATGACTACTGCTTTTCAGATAACTCAGTCCACTTTGGTTTACATTACTTGCCAGCTAACACTTGAATACATAGATCTGCAAGCTCAGCCCAGAAGGACTTACCATCAGCCCAGTTTTGTTAAAGGGAGAACGTGGCGAATATATTAGGTAAGCTGTTTCTAAAGATCAGAGAGGAACTTGCAGAAATAGGAGAAATCTAGTGCTTCCCCACCCCTAAAGAAAAGGAAAATTGGACTTGCAGTTACCAAGATGAAAAATATGAGCTGCAGAAATAAATAAAATTGCTTTGTACTGGTTGTTTTTCCCGCCACTGACAACCAATGGATTAGATTTGAATTCTCCCCCACCCCAAAAATTCACAGTTCACTAAGAAATGTAGTTAAAATTATTAAAAGCTGGAAAATTAATATTGTGTTTGACCCTTTTCTTCACAGAACTATATTCATGCAAATCAAACAATCCATGAAACAGAAGGCTGGGGTGCAAACATTACTTTTACCAGAAAGTTTTGGGCACTTTTTCCCACCTCATCAGAAGAAATGCCCAAACCATCATATAATACTCTAAGGTTGGTATCTCCCATTGCCACAATGTTTTCTCTCTTTCTTGCTGTATCTTATTCAGGTAGTCCTTGCTAAGCACTTGACAATTCCTTACTGAGTCTTGCATCTCCAGTAAGACTGAGCATCAATTTATGTTAGTTGTTGAGTTATTCAAAAGAGTACTGAAGAATGACTACTTTGAGCTAAAAAGAAGCTTGGGGCTTTTCTTCCACTTCTCTAAAACTATTTTGGAAAAGAACAAAGACAATGTTTTAAAACAATTCGGTTCAGAAGCTGGTCCAGGAAATGAACTGTTTATGTGTCTCTATTTATAGCAAACCTCTAAAAATAGTAGAACTTTCTTTTACACTCCAGAATAGGAAACATTTGAGTAGTTCAAAAAAATGGTGACATGAAAGACCAACCCCAAACTTCCTTTATTGGAATAAAGGACATCAAATAACATACTAGGAAGGAGGAGTCCAATAGGAACAAAGGGAATGGAAAACTTTTGCTGTCTTACTGAAAAAGAATTTTTTCTATGTATGACTAAAATCCCAGTCTTTCTTTTTTTCCCTGAGTGCCTCACTTCAGTTGGATGAATCCACCCATAAAAGCCACAAAGACAACAATCATAGGAGTCATGGCAAATATCCATAACAGGATCTGTTCTCTGACCCAGAGAGGAGGGAGAGCCAGTATCTCAGGTGGTCTTTAGAGTCAAGATGCCACCTCTGACCTATTTTAGAGGATTCACACATCTACGAAGAGATGAATCACTCTTGAATGTCTCTCCACAACTATAAAGAGAGTTTAAAATAATTAGCTAAGTTCTTGATAATTAAATATGATCAGACAAATTCCATCTAAGGGGCCTATCATACAGATGAACAAACAAAAAGAAAAGCAAACAAAATCACGGTATGTACAGGTGAGTGTCAGTCCTTGGAGTATTATCTGAGTCTCCTGGCTCACAGACCAAATCTGAGCCACCACACTGCCTTTCATTACTGTGCCCTTGGGATTCAAAGTTCTTTTGTGTGATACCTGAGCAGCTGTATCTCTCTCTAACTGATGGCATTCACATTCTGCTAGGGACACCTGGTAGATTTTTGCCTCCTTCTCTATGTATTTTATACACAGGCTGTCTTACTACACAGAAAGTGTTGGGTTTTTTTAAAGATGTCTTTTTCTGTATTAAACACTGAGAAGGAGTAATAAGTCGCCATGAAGTACGCCAGTTTAGGTCCGGGAGGAGATTGGGTAGGGCAGGGAGGGACTAACAATTGTCCCATGTCTCTTCTTCTGTATCTGTCTATAATAGTCATTTAAAGAAAAAGGCTAAAACCATTTCCGGAAAGTTCAAGGAAAGGTAAGCAAACAAAATGGAGAGGGCTAGGAGATGAAAGTGAAATGTTTTCCTCACAATGGGATCCTATCAGGTATTCTGCCTTTTTTCTTCTCCACAAGTATCTTGGCAAAAAGAACAGGCTTTGACAGTTCTAACAATAAAACCTACCTTCCCAAAGGGGGAATAAAAACTAACAAGAAAAAAAAAATTATACTCTTGAAAAATATGTTGTCAAAATCCATACCAGAGATTTTAAGATACAAAAATGAAGGTGCATCCCTTTGTGATCAGTATTTTCTATAAAAAGATATACATCACTCTTCTTTGGACTGTAAAAAGGCTACATTTTTAATCTCCAAAATGGCAGGAAAATAAAGCTATGTGGAGAAATAGGCTCAGGCTCTGCCCTTAGCTATAGTTGCCAGAGGTCACACCCAAAAGGCAAGGCTTGCCTTTCATCAGCTTGCTTTCATTCGCAAAACCGTGTCATCCAAGGAGAATAAATGCACAGAGCATAATGCACAGTGGATGTATGTGCCGTGCTCACTGTTTACAACATAAAGCACAAGTGTCTGTCAGCTTCCACCCCCCACTGATACTTTTCTGTATCCTCAAGCTGCAACTCGTCCTTTAAACGGACTGTAAACTCTTCAAGGTATCTTCCTCTATTTCGTTAGGGAAGCATGCAGTCCTTATACAAGCCTGTTCTTGGCTTGCAAAGTATCAACATATTGAGATTCATCACAGTAACATTGTGACTGAAATAATCAGTCAACTAACCACATTTAGGAAACTTCTGTCATTTTTGTAGTTGAAGAAGCATCTCGAGTGGAAACTGATCCCACAGTACATTGAGGTTGGATTCAGCTTCACTCACTTTGGCATCTAATGACCTCTACTACCTGGGGTATGTGAGACATCTGCACAAGTCCGAGACACAGAACACGAGTAACAGGGGGGTCCCATGCACTCCTGAGTGACAACTGGAGGGCGGCCAAGATACCCTCTGACATCCCAAGTTTGTCAAAATCTGTGGCTGCAGCTTTGAGAAGGTGAAGGGAGGTAAGGAGTGGCAGCAGTCATCTTTGGTCAGAACTTTCATGGACACTCAATGGACACCTCTTAGAGGATCAGTTTTCCTGACTCCTCTTAGGAGCAAATGGACAAAATCCCACAGTTTTTCCTTTTAGAATAGACTTTCCAGATAAACACTGAACCTTGTGTAAGAACTGAACTACCTACAACACCAAGCAGCAATGTTCTGTTGCAAGCAGTGTTTGTAAGGTGTGCCTAGACAGCTTCAGGATACTATATGTTAGGGTTTTGCTGTTTTTACAGATAGAGTTCCCTTCTCTAAACTTCAATTTTCTGAGACAGAACAACAACTGTAACGCTTAATAGTCACATCAAAAACTAACTGCTCTACAAAATTACTCAGCGGTATTGAGATGTCAAAAAAAAAAAAGTTCAATTTTACTGGAATTTGCTAGAAACAGAAATCAAACCATGAAGCATTCTTACCAGTTCAGGGTGGAACTTACTTTCACTGGCACTTGTCATACAAAATGATTTGACCAGACGCTATTCCCCATGATGTACCATGATCTCTCTTTTCATGGCTTAGTTGTTTCTGTCCCTTATAGGAATCTCTGGCCATGAACATCAGCTACTGAACAAATGTCTGAAATGTATGATGGGAAACAAAGTCTAGCCAGGAATGAGCTGAAAGACTGAAATCAGACAGGGCTCCAAAGTACAGTTTATGCATATTATGAATTTAGTGTCAATCCAATAAAAGACTTTTAGAGAGTTCTGAGCCATTCAAATTTTTAATTTTATGAAACTGATCTTTTTAGTTCTTTTTCCAATTCAGGGAAAAAAAAAACAACAACAACAACAAAAAAACTCAAAACCCCCACCTGTGATGGAAACTTCCAGCTTTTCCCTTAGTATAGAAATATAATATTTTCAATCACAGCTAACAAAAAACATCTGTACCTTGCAATGATTGTAGGGGTTGGCCAATTTGAAAAATATATCCAAATTCACATTGCTAAAGTTGGTTGAACTAGGTCTACAAAATCACAGTTAGATGACAGAGTTCTTTTACAGCAAAGACAGTTTAAGCGACAGACAGAGCTCTTTTTCGTCTTGGATTTAGACTTGATATATGATTTACTCTCACCTTGCTTCCTGACTTTTTATATTCATAAATGATACATAATGTTGCACACAGAATCTGTCATAGAGAAGGTCATTATGTGTCTACATTAAGTATGGCAGGATTTAGATTTGATCATTATAGACTACCAGAGATACGTTTGCAATATTACGAATGTATTAAACTAAAATTAAAACAGGAAAAAAGGAAAAAAAAAACAAACTCGTGAGGCTCTTTACAAAGCGATTATGTCTTTGAATTTCACAACCAATAACACTGTTCATGCAGCAAGTCCTTAATTCATTCAGCATTATTTCCAACCACAGAAAGGCATGCCATAGGAAGGAAAATCACCTCTGGGAACAGAACACATATTATACTTAGGCTAGCTGGTGTCTCTCTGTCAATTTATGGCTTAATTTAGGCATGCAGGTGGTTAAAGTTTGGCAGGAGAATCCCTTGACACATCTATTTAAAACAGTATTCCACGTTAAAATTTCCTTCAAAATGTATTGTCTTGTTTCATGAAAACTGGAAAAAGTGCTTAAACCTTACCTACAGTGTTTAAGTTCAGCTTCCACGGATACAAAAGCAATGGTATTTGGTTAGCAAGATAAAAAGGGAGGAGGGGGGATAAAAGTAAATTAGATTATTTTTCCCTTCAGATTTTTTTTTTTTTTTTTTTTTTGAGTGAACAGTGGCAGCAAAGTCACGTTATTCATACCAATTCATGAGAGAGCAGCTCCTGCTAAGCCTGGATAAAAAGTCCATTTGTGCCACAGCCATTCAGTTTGTTGAATGAAAGCCCTAAATAAGCATTCTGAACACCAGTTATTGAAATGTGTCTGCCATATATCCATCTAATATTTCTATGGAGGAGTACAGGCTACCTCCAATCTGAGAAGTCTGCTTTGTAGTGGTTTGATGTCCCTCAGAGGACAATAGTGCCCAATAAATCTTGATATGAGATCATAGAGAGATACTTACACTTGGTTTTCAGCTCAAATAAGGACAAGAACTTAGAGCAAGTAGGGTGCTTTATAGTAAATACATCTTGCTTGCAATACTAAGCTTTTTGGTTTTCAAAACATCGTGGTATTTTGTTCCAATTTCTGCCACTCCTTCCCCTATTTATTTCTGTTCATACAGTATCACCTCCCTTTCTGCCCTTTCACATTAAAAAAAAAAAATCCTTCTTGTGTCTCAGCTTTGCAAACAATTTCACACATCTTTAGCTTCACTCGGGTGACCAGATCCTCTTTACCCTAAAAACCATGAGCTAAGCCCAGGCACCAGGGTTCACAGTACAGGGACTCAGTATGGGAACTTCTACCTTTCCAGGACTCGTTTTCAAGGACAGCTTTCTGAAATAGCATCCATCCAGGCAAACCAAACCTGTTAAGTCATGTTTTTCCTTTGCCTATTCATATCTCCCCCCTTTTGCCTCTCCTTTCAGTGCCTATATTTTCTGGCTGGTTATTTTTTTGGAGCTAACTTGTACATATAGGGTCTTTACTGCTCAAGAGATGGCAATTACCTGGTCTTCTGTAAATACAGGCCACAGAGTTCTTCTAAGATGTGGGATTAAAGCCTGTCTTTTGGAAAGATGCTTAATCTTGTGGTGAAAAGTTCACACACAACACTCGAGGACCTTCTTGCCTCTTGAAGAAAGTTATTTCCACGTTTAATTTCCCTAGGAAACCAAATCTTATTTCTAGGGTGAACTCATCTTACTTCATGTGCCCCTACACATACATGTTACATCTCCGTTTACAAGAGCAAGAAGCCTTCTACCGTCAGATTTCTTTCCTGTGTGTCAGTATGTGAACAATAACCTTAGCTTTTCCACTAGGAAAACAATTTAGAATAGAATTTGTACAAACATTCTGATTTTCCATGCTGGTCTTAAGAAGGGTTGTGAGCAGTAACTGAACACTTACACTTCCTCATGCTTTCAAATATTATCAAACTGATGGGGAGGTTAAATTAACACCATGTGAATACCATATTGCTTACACTGGTTTAAAAGCAAGGATGATCTTTGAGGTGAAGCCACTTTCCTCATATGAAAGCTTTTTGTTCCGACAGGTTTGTTATGGCTTGTGACTGAACCATCTGTGTTCCATCTAGTAAGATGACCATAAGCCAGTACAGCATGTCTGGGCTAGCAGTGTGTAATTGTAGTATCAATGCTATGTCTATAATTACCTACCAGGCGTATAATAGGGAAAAATAACAACAGGCTTATTTTTCTAGCCAGTGCTGCATTATATGGTCACAATACTTTTTGATCTTAGGCTCTGCGGGTAACTGCACATGTACTTAGTTAAAATACAACCATTAAAGCTGTCTTTATTCTTTTGACATTAATTTTCGTAATAGTAAGTTCAATGTCTCTGGGTTAGAAAACAAAATAATAACAACAACATCAAAATCCCCTCGCACAAACATAAATGCCACTGTGCAGATAGTACAAAACTATCCGTTCCAGCAGAACGTGTGACCTCCTCACTGCAACCTCAAATATCCCAATGAACCTGTCGATCATGCTTTTTTTTTGATAGCATGAAAATGGATGACTGGGACACTTTGGAGAACAGTGTGACAGACTCAAAGGTGATCCAGCAGGTTCTAAGGTATTTGCTAGCAGATCTAAATCTAAGAAAACAATATAATAGAAGCTGTATACATTGATCACACACATGTGGTGAAAATCAGGAAAGGCATTAAAAATTATATTATTCCAAAGCTAATCCAAATAAGTGAAAATTAGTTGCTGGTTGACATCTCTGAAAATCAGGCCACATCCTGCATCATGGCAATCACACAAAAAATCTTTTACCTATAATCGTAAGCACAAAACATGATAGGTACGTGACTAACAGTGCAAGGGAAATAACACAGAAATCATACCTGAAATCAGTACAAAATACATATGTATCTATTCAACATAAAAGGAAATAAACATTAGCAATCACAAATATGTACCTTACATTGAAGATCATGAGCTGATGACCACTCTAGTGTGGAAAAAATTCCACCTACCTTGCCTGTATTCGGATGCTAGTTTTCAAAGAAGGTCTGAGGGACTCTCAGGCTAGGTATGGCTTCAGGGATTAAACTGTAGGGACAGAAAATGTCTTCGTCAAGGAACCATCCTTTATTATCTCATTATCAATCCAAATTTGTCCTAATGTATATCAGACACTACTAAAAAAAAGTGCATTTATGTACATTTCCATTGCTCATTTGTGTTCAAGCTTGTTTTATGACTTCCACTCATGAAAAGGTGTGGTTTATTTTCACTGCTGATTCTTCTCACTGGTATCTATTTGCTTGTGCTCTAATACTACGGGGTTTTTTCATAAAACAAAATGCATTAAGGTTAGGTGACAGATTTGTACTCTAGCTTGTGGCCATCAGTACCTTGAGAATCTCTGTACTGCCTTTAATCCCTTAGGCCAGTTACAGAAAAGAGTCATTGCCTGGTGATTCAATGCAAACTATGTGAATATCAACATGTGAGTTATTGCTACATGAGCTAAAGAGCCCAGCTCCGTTAATCAGCAGCTCAACAGTATCAGCATCTGCTCTCACTATTTACTATTAACACCACACATCAAACAAGAGCAAATAGACTTGGCTGGCTGAAAGAGTACCAAGATTGTGTCTGCTCAGCCACTTTAGGAAGGGAAATACACCCAGAGTCTTTCTGTGCATTCAAATTGATTATAACATATATTGGTTTGTTTTCATTTTCAGAGGTAGCGCTCAAGTCAGCAAGAACATTTTCGCCAAAGGCTTCCCATTTGTTAGGTCTTCGGTGACCTTTATGTTTTCAAATTAAGTCTCCTTGTAGCTCTTCCAAGTTTACAATGGCATTCAGCTTAAATAAAGTGAAACAGTTTGCAAAATATCAGTTTCCATCTCACAAGCCTCTGTGCCCTCCATCGTGACAAGTTAACTGATCTGGCAGTTTCAATTCTCATAAAAGTGAAGATTTATATAGATGATCTGAGGTACTTATGGCCTTAAGGTTACTAATGGCCAATAGAAAGAGACATTTTCTTGAGATGTAGCAAAATGTATGCTTTGTTTTGGACCCCAGAGGTAGCTCCTTTTAAATGACAAAACCAAATTATTTCATTTATAAAGGCTGTAGGAACTAAGTCAGTTAGAAATGACAGCTTTAAAGCTTTTATGATTACCTGCACTGTTCTTTCACAAGGTATATAGTCATCATCTGTAACATGGACATTTTTTATTTTTTTTTCACTCTCTTATATGCTGTAGTTTCCTAACATGTGAAGGTAATATGAGAACAATAAAGACACGTAGTATTATTTTTTTCTCCATCTTTCTGTAGGAATTCATCAAACCGAATTTTGGGTAGTAAGCAGGAATGCTGTAGTCCAGAACCTGTTCTCCTTCATCTAGCTGTATTCAGCAAAAACTGCAGGATTTGAGTGTTGGGGCTGCAGAGGTGATGTGTGTGGGAGGAGGCCATGAACTGCTCTGAGCCACTCACAGCTGCTTCCAGGCAGCTCTGAAACCAACGTAAGCAGCCCTCTGCACACAAAAACCTCAGCAAGCCAGAGGAGCACTTGGCACCTCTGTTCAAATGTACTTTGGAAAGTGTGGCAGCTCCTTGGAGGAGCAGAAATGGAGGAACCAGATGGGTGGAATGGAGGAGATACATGGAAGGAGACATCGTTGGGGCACGGCAGGAGAGTCCTTTTGGAGAGAGGTGCTTCATGCCAGGGCAGGGACATCTCTGGGGATGAATGCAGCCCATGGGAGGCATGGTGGGACAGTTACATCCCGAAAGAGACTGCACACCATGAACGGCACACACCAGAGCAGAGAGACTGTGTCCTGTGGGTAACCCATGCTGGGACAGGATCACCCTCAAAGGGACTGTGGTCCATGGGCAACCTGCACAGAGGAAAACAAGTAAGAAGCAAGGAGTGGCAGATAGGAACCATTGCACACACCACCCCAACCTCCTGTGCTGCTTGTTGCCTAACCAAAGGGACTGGGATGAAGTATAACCCTTAGTGAAAACAAGTGGTTGAGACTAAGCAGCAGACAGGAGCGGTGCTGGGTTGGAGTAGGAGGAGATGTGTTTGCTTAATTGATTATGTTTTCTTCTTTTTTCTCAATAATCAAATCACAAATTAAAAGTTTAATGGGCAATAAATTAAATTAAATTAAATTAAATTCCCCAAGTTGAGTCTGTTTTGCCTAAAACACTACCAAACAGAGATTTCATATAGCTGCAGGGAAGGTATGGACCCAAGGTCCTGCTTTCTCGATTGTCCAGACAGGAGACAACTGGAAAGGTGTTACAGCTCTTCACTACCTACTGCCTTTCCACTGGATGGGTTACATTGCTGCCATGGAGTCAGGATAACACCAGATTATGTGCTTGGAGGTGGAAGACTCTTGGCACACATGGCTTAGATATAAAGAAAGATAAGCACATCCAGAGGATAGTCAGACCAGTTACAGGAGGGAAGTGTGAATAGTATAATTTAAAATAACAAATGGCTACAAGGTAGCTGCCAGAAGTCAAGCCCTAGATTATTAAAAATGGGAAATATCAACATCTTGCAGCAAAAGTTCTCACACAGGTATATGTTTCGGTACTAAGTCAACATTCTAGAGTATTTCTTTTTCATAATTACAACAGATTTAATATTGTATTTCCACTTCCCTCGCAGTATTGATACGGCAACTTGCATTTTAAGCAGACCAAGAGTGTTTCATATAGAAAACAACTGTTACAGCACTCCCTCCTGCCTTCTGATCCCTCCTACGTGTTGAACACAACCGAGCTGCTGTGAATCTTTTTGCCATTATGCTTTGACCACAGGTTCTCGTAGCATATGGAAGTCCAGTGATATCCATGGGCACCACGCCGTAATATTGTACTTCAGTTAGGATATAACCACAAAGGAAAATGGCTTGGGTTTCTTTTTGCAATTGTCATGATGCATTTTAGGCACAGAGAGGATGTTTTTCATGAGGGAGATAAGAGCTTAAAAGATTTATTAATTGATTTGGTTTTGTTTTTCAAGTGTGGATTAAAGGATCCTTTCGGTAAAGTGTCATCTGAGCAAAATGTCTTGCTGTTCTCAGTGCGACATTCAGACCAGATCCTGTTTGGTTTAGCTTGCTAATTTTTTTTACTACCAACATGACTGGGGGATGAAATTATGTATGATGACATTGCCATATCTCTCCTCTTTGACAGGGGCACATTTCCAGGGATGAGGATTGAAGGAGCAGAAAGGAGGAGCAAGAACTGAAAGCCATCACAGAACCTGCTGTCTATACCCTGCCTCCCACTGAAATTCATACCCCTGCACAGAGAATAGTTGTAAAAGCAGAAAAAAGAAGGAAGGAGGGAAATGCCTACCGCTCTGTAGTGAGAATTAGCCATCAGTTCTGCAGCCAGCTATAATTGTGACAACTGCTTTGTCCAAAACGAAGACAACCACTTGCAGCGCAGCTGTGAACAGATGTTCACAAGAAAGTTAGGCTACAAACATGCAGTGCACAAGGTGCTTCCTGATGTAGCATGTGACATTAGGGTGTTCACATAGGGAGCTCTGTTGATTAGCAATGTGCCACAAATAAGTAACTTGCTCCTGGGCTCATGCATTCAGAAATATTTTTATATGTGCAATTTGGAGGTTTGATTTCCTCTGAAGTGAGGGAAGATCTCTATTGCAAATTGCTCAGCAGACCAAAGCAGCTTTCTGTGAGCTCTTGGCTTCTGTCATGAGACTGCTTCTCAGTACCTTGAGTAGCTCATTGATAATAGCAAGTATTTCTACGCTATATAGATACACTTCCATAACGTTTGTAAATTTATATTCTTATAGCAGAATAAAAACTATTATAGTATGGATACAATTTCTATCTTGTTTATAATCTGATTAGTCCTGGAAAATCACCCTAACTCTAAAGACTGAGATGCAGTCCTCTCTGAGATGAGCCTAGCAGAAACACGTCAAGAACATGAACCTCAAGGCTCTTGTATTAAAACACAGGAACCAATCCACCCTGGCAGGATGATGCTCAGCTTGGTGTCAGAAGAAGGAGAAGCACAGAAGAACCTGCTGTGTTTTCCTATGGGTCCTCTGGCTATCTACAGCCATTCAACCGTCACATCTTCATTCATGCTTCATACCTCTATTTAAGAATAGAAACCACAAATACAAATACAAATGACACTATATTCTTGAGAAATATATGGGTGGATGCCCTTCCCCTCAGGTAACATATAAATTGCCTACTCTGAAGAAAGGTGTTTAAGGTGAACTGGTTTCATTGTTTCTAACCACCTGCCATTATTACACACCTCTTTTCATTTGAAAGCTATAAAAACATCTCGTTTTTCATACATTTCAGACAAAACATCTCTCTGATAGAGCTAGCTGAAAGGAACCATCTTTCAGTATGACAGTGTAATAGTGTCTTTTCATCTCAAACAAACAGCTTCTGCTATAGAATAGTTGTGAATTCATAATAACTTCTCTGTACAAGAATATAGTCCTTTCAATTCTGCACATCACTGTTGTTTGAACAGTGGATTCTTCAGTGTCAGAATTTAGAATGTAACTCATAGATACAGTTGTCCAATAGATGTGATGCATTTATTTCATCTGTACAATTTTTTCCCTGAGATTTTAACAATAAATTATTATTGTTTTAAAACAAGCTGAATGGCTGAGTTGACAGAAACAGACACATCAGTTTTAATATTTGTAGACAAATAAACAGTCAGATATGGAGATTTCTAATAGTAAATATGTACATCAATGAACACACACATCTCAAATGTCTGGTACAACCAAATGGCACTTGAACTAAGACTCTCCTCTATAGTTAATTTAAAAATCCAGCACCCATCAAATACAGTGAGTCCAGTTCTTTTGATTTCAGTGGATGTTCAGGTAAAACCCAAATTAGGAGATCATACCCTTGCCATCATTTGCAGAAACATCTGAAATTAAATTAAAGACCTGTCTATCTTTAAGGTCTTATCCCTCTATGATAGAAAGGGTGGTTTCATAATGGTTAATACGGATCTGTTCCCTACTGGATCACCCAATAGAACAGACTTCATCTGAGGACAAGATTTTGTGGTTTTGCCAAATTACTAAGAACATACATTACAATGTATTCACCTGCTTTTATTTTCATTGCTGCTCCAGGTGTGGCCTCACCAGCGCTGAATAGAGGATCAACTCCCTCAACATCCCGGAAACACTCTTCCTAACACAGGTCAGGATACCATTGGCTTTCTTGGCCACAATTTTACGCTGCTGGCTCACAGTGAACTTGCTGTCCACCAGGACCCTCAGGTCCTTTCCTGTCAAGCTGTTTTCCAGCGGGGTGGCCCCCAGCATATATTAGTGCAGGAAGTTGTTTTTCCCCAGGGGCAAGACTTCACACTTTCCCTTGCTGAACTTCACAAGGTTCCTGTGGGCTCATTTCTCCAGCCCGTCGAGGTCCCTCTGGATGGCAGCGCAACTCTCTGGCTTATCAGGCACTCCTTCCAGTTTTGTGTCATCAGCAAAATTGCTGAGGGTACACTCTGCCCCATCATCCTGATCATTAATGAAGATGTTAAGCATGACTGGACTCACTATTAACCCCTGGGATCCACCACTAGTCACTGATCTCCAACTAGACTTTGTGATGCTGATCACCACTCTCTGGGCCTGACCATTCAGCCAGTTTTCAATACATCTCACTGTCTGCTTATGTACCCCATACATCAACAGCTTATCTATGAGGATCTTATGGGAGACAGTGTCAAAGGCCTCACTGAAGTCCAGGTAGACAATATCCACTGCTCCTCCCTTGTCTACCAGGCCAGGCATTTCATTGTAGAAGTTTATCCTAGTTGGTCAATGTCAGTTCTACACTGACTGCAAGAAGGGAAAGGAGTTGATCCTAAAGTTAGGATCAAAAGGACAGTGTATCTGCACTAACATAAAGTCTAAAGGGAGAAAGTTATCCTTTTAAAGTCTACTGACCATATTTGAGCCAGGAGAGCAACTGTACCAGGTCAATATTTTTCAGCATATGGCCATAGCTGTTTTAGCTCAAGACTAAAACACCCTAAAATTGAATTTACCAACTCATTATTTCACAGCCCAATTCATTTTATCAGGGACTATTCTAAGATTTCAACCAACAAGCACTTTCCAGGACTGGAAATACAAGAGGGACCAAACAGCTGGCATTTTAAATGTAACACCCTAACAAAAGAATCCTTCCCTCTTTAGCGAAACACAGAATTGTTCCTCCTTTCAGCTATAAAAAGAATGAGTTCAACTTAAGGCCCAAGATATATGAGACAATCTTTCACCAGTGAAAATTTGTTGTATATGCTACTTTAAAGACCGCTATCTCCTGTCTGTGCAGGAGTGGAAAGAGGATCTCTCTACAGCTGAGAAAGAAGAGTTTCAGAGGTTTCTAATGGGACCCAGCACTTTCCACTGACCCTACCAAGTCTTAAACCAATGACCTTCATAGAAGAGACTGTTCTGTATTCCTAAGCTGACTTCTGAGCTTTAAAACTGTATGTGACATTGCCAACCCGTTTAAAGGCATTAAAATATTCAATGTATTAGCGTTGTGCTCCATCTTTCTCTGTCCCTTCCTGCCATACTCTTTATTTCC
This sequence comes from Balearica regulorum gibbericeps, assembly GCF_011004875.1. NCBI lineage: Eukaryota > Metazoa > Chordata > Aves > Gruiformes > Gruidae > Balearica > Balearica regulorum. The sequence goes on along the minus strand of NC_046187.1, from coordinate 76,686,315 downwards.
TACACAGTTAAAACTCACAATGCTCCTCAGCCACCTGGAGCACAGACATCTCAACCTGAGCTAACACCTGGGATCTCAATGGAATGAGATTTTTGTGAGGAGTAGTTCATTTTAGAGTGGATAATTATTTTTAGTCAAACTAATTGTGCCATAAAAATATATATATACCTTTCCTTCTGTCATGTGAGTAGTTCAGGTATAGAAACCTGCTTGACGAAAGTGAGATTAACACACCTGTATGGGTCACAGCTACACACTGGGCCAACCTCATTTCCAAGTGTTCCCAAATTAGGAATAGGAGGAGAAAAATATCTCATGATTATATACCAGCTCTATTTGTTCCTGATGTACAGGCAATTAGCTATTTCAGTGGCTAGGTAAATTTCTAATGGTTTTCCTTCATGTGGTGCTACAGCAAACTTAAGATTAAGAGTCAGGTATGAAATATTCATTTTGGGTTGGTTACAAACTGGTTTGGAATGGGTCTGTGTTATTAACAAACAGTCTCAGGCTCCTATTTCACCTGGAACGATGATCCTTATTTAAGTACACTGTTCAATTTGGCAAGGTATTGCTGCAAAATAGGAGATGTAGAAGATTCAGAAATAGTAAAAAAAATCCGAACCATTCCAGCACCTTTTAATCAAAAACTAAATGATGAGGGTGACATAACTAAAACAATTGAAAAAACAATTTTGCTAAGAGTTCGATATGACCTAAACATTAGCTTCACTGACTCTCTGCACTGAACTGTCCCCTAAGACATATATCTCGAAGTTCAGATCATTCCTTTCTGCTCTGCTCCACTGACTCCATTTCCTTGTTTCCATGATGGGAATGTGCTTTAAAAATAGCATTGTTTAGCCTTTAGCTAAAGCAGCTTCAGATCACCACAACAGATGCTTTCCTGAGCCGATGAGGTGAATTCCCATCACATTTTTCAGCTGATGGCATTGTATTTCAGCTTCATTAAATGAAGTTTAAGTAGCGCGAGAAAACCCATTCCTGGGCTATTTCATGCTCCATATAATCTTCAGTGTGCTGTTTTTCACCAGCATCGAGAGAGAAGGTGAGGGAGAAAGGAAGCTGCTGTCACCACAGGTAGCGGGGAACGCGAGTGCAGTCTACCAAGTTACATGTAGTAGTGCTAATAAGTCTGCAAGAAGAGCCGGAGAAAGCCAAGCCCAAATAAATAAATGAATAATGTGTAACAGTGACTTAAAACAGCGGAAGTGACTGTGTGTGGCAGGGAGGTTACAGTACAGTGGGAGCTAGTTTAAACAGGCATAAAATCATAGAATAGAATCACAGTACCATTTTGATTGGAAAAGACCTTTAAGATCATCAGCAGTCGTTTTTAAACAGCTGAAGATAGATGAGATGTATTCTGTTTATAGTGAGCCCAGTTATGAGCCCATTGCTAACCAGAAGCAGAATGTCTTCATTCCTTGGAAGAGGTGACCTAGGAAAGAGCAAAGCAAAGGCCCAAGAGGTGTCTGATGCATGAGTGTAGAATCACAGAATCATTTAGGTTGGAAAGGACCTTTAAGATCATCACGTCCAACCATTAACCTAGCACTGCCAAGGCCACCACTAAACCATGTCCCTAAGCACCACATCTACACCTCTTTTAAATACCTCCAGGGATGGTGAGACCACCACTTCCCTGGGCAGCCTGTTCCAATGATTGACAACCTTTTCAGTGAAGCAATTTTTCCTAACATCCAATCTAGACCTCCTCTGGAATAGTGAATGCAAAAAATATTTAGTGAAAAAGAAGATTTGTGATTGGATGTTTAGAAAGAAAGAAAAAAGAAAATAAAAGCTGCAAGAGCCTCTCTAACGCTGTTGCTCCTGATATCGCTTTAATTTTCCTTCAGATATATGGAATATGAACTTCCTAGACCTTACGAGCAATTCAGCAGCAACTTATTACGAGACAAAACTATGAGCTAGTCACATACAAGTATTAGTAAAATAGCAAGTATTTAACATGACATTCAAAACAGAGAATATCAACAAAGAACAGATAAAGGTGCTCTAAAACAGCCCTGCTCCCCTCTTTAAAGACATGGGAACTATGTTACACTCAACATGGTTTCCTTCAGGATTCTAAGTGTCGCACTTTTAATCTTGCTGAGATGAAGATGTTAGGCAGCGTCCAGTTACTGTCTGGTGGTACATATTATAGCTGCTTGGACAGCATGTTCTTCTCAAAGATGAAGAATGAAACTTTCATTCTTTTGCCTAAAGACTGCCTGGACCAATGCATCTGTAAGCATATGAGGTGCTAGTATCAACTAAAACTGAGTGAAAAAAATCCAGATTTTTACTGTGTATAACATGCTCTCATTGAAAAAAATGCTAGAGCTCCAAACCTGAATGAGGTCTATGAAATGGAATTTATAAAAATTTTTTCTTTGGCAAAATTGTACCCTCAAAATCTTAACATTTAATTTGCAGAGTGGAATGACTTCACTTCATGTCATTTTGATTTTATTTATATGATTTAATAACATGTTGTGGCTATGAGTAGAGATTAATATATGCTCTTACTGTTCACAGAATCACGACAGAATAGTTTGGGTTGGAAGGGTTGTTTAAAGCCCATCCAGTCCCACCCCCTGCCATGGGCAGGGACACCCTCCACTAGCCCAGGTTGCCCAAAGCCCCATCCAACCTGGCCTTGAACACTGCCATGGAGCCAGGGGCAGCCACAGCTTCTCTGGGCAACCTGGGCCAGGGCCTCAGCACCCTCAGAATAAAGAATTTCTTCCTGAGAGAAACAAATCCAGTGATGCTACAGCCTTGTCAGTGTCCTGTTAACCATGAGCACAACGAAAGGAATTTTGCCTTATTTAACCTTATTGACCTTGATAAACAGAAGGCTTTCTCAAATCATGTTTCCCGTGACAATATTTTTATATTTTTTACCCCCAGAACAGTGATGTCTTATTTAAACTTTGGAACACCTCAGGAACAGTGGATTTTGAAATCATAGCGAAGTAGCTGATTCTACCCTTTTATTTTTGTATCTTCACAATAGAGACGACAGAGGGTTCACTAGTGTTGATGTCAGAAATTATTTTTGTGACTGTTTAGCCTGACCTTCCTGTCTAACAGATGACAAAGATTCTCCCCATATCATCTATGTCAACTTTTTGTTTTAGCATTAAGAAAGACATCTAGTCTTTACTTTATGAATTAACTCATTAGCTGATGAGTTTTCCCTGGGGTTTAGTTAAACTTTTGGGAAAAGCTCAGCTTGATTAAATCCAAAATTTTTATTTGTCTATAATTGAGGGTCACTACAGCCTTTGAATTTCAGAAAAGTGTAAGTTCCAATAACATTTAAGTCAATGTTGCTTTCAATTCTTTTAACACCTTCCAATGTCCTAAAAAATACTGGGAAACTAGACCAGGACACTCTGGTATGTCTGATGTCCCATAAAAAAAATCAAACAAATGAAACAAAACTGTTTCAGATGTAAAATATGTTCCAGCAGAAATCTGAATTTATGTAATAGAAATAAGTAAACCTAACTAGTGGGTTTTTTTTAAAGATCCTCTCTTTTTTACAGTAAATCTTGCTGAGTTGCTACAAAGTAACCATACTTCTCCAATCAGGAAACAAAAGATAATTACATATTTACAAGCATTTTTATTTTGAACAATTAACATTAAGAATGACATTGTAGCTGCTGGTTTTTGTTCAGGAGTTTATGCTGTGTCTTTCCCTAAGATGGCTGGTGACTTCCCCCAGAGGAGCAAAACAATATGCGTTGCACACAGCACCAGGTAGTTCCTCAGCAGCAGGTTGCTGGCTCAGCTTGCATTTACAAGACAACGGGATTTCTGTGACTTTCACAGTGGTTACTAAGGCTTCAACTCCCCCTTGGCTTGTGCTCAGTTTCCTTTTCATTGACTTTTTACTTCCAGATGAAAATATTGCTTTTAAGTTGTTAGCCACTATATTCAAATTCTTTATCACAAGAAAATGACGTCAAAACTAGTTTCTGTTTCCTTTTTAAATCTTAAGACATTTGCATGTGTCATGTTTACCATAGGATCACTCATTCCAATTACTTTGTCTCACATCTATTTGCTTACAGTATTTCACTACTCAAAATACTGATCCAATTTGCTTGTCTCCTTACGGATATGGAAAAAGGAGTAAAAAGGAAAGAGAATGCAGGATGTAACCTGTTAATTACACCAAAACAGAGTTTACCTCCATAAAACAGCATCACTTGATTCACAAAGAAATTGCTATTTCCTTTTAAAGTGAATATGATAAAGTCCTGTAGAAATCAAGACTACTATACAGAAATTTAATACGAGATGACTATTCAGTTTCTCAGTGTAAGAACCAGTGTTAAGTATCAGGCTGCAAGTTTAAAACGTGAAAAAGAAAATGTAATTCAATTATGGAATAATTGGACTAGAGTTGGAGGCCAATGAAATCAAAAAAGGGGACTAGGGGATTCATTAATGTTATTAGACTGATCCAGGAAAAAAATAAATTATGCAGAGGTCCCTGCTCTTCTGACTGCTGGAGGTTAGGAAACTATAAGGGAGAAACACTGTGTATCCACTTCTTTCCCTAATCCACCATGATGGCAACGATGAGACATGAGATGTTTGTCTGTCTGGATCTTTTCAGTTTGACTTAAAATATATTCTCAAATACATAATTCCTTTTCATCCCTAGAATCCATCCACATGGTCACACCACTGCAATCCAACTCTCCAGGTGACCAAAGCAGTAGTTTCACACAGTATCAATTTCAGAATTGGTAGGTCAGTCAGAATTGGTAGTAAGTTTACGTTTAAGGAAGCTTTATACAATGTGTGATATGAAGATGATGCCATGATCCTTTTCAGCAGCCAATTGGCTTCTAAATAAATAAGCATAAATCATAACTTTCATTTTGGATCTTAATGGGATGTCTTTTAGTAACTAAGAGACATATTTTCCTATGAAGTTATAGGATATCACACAAATTCACCGGCTTTCCACATAAGGTCATATATGGCAAGTGCAAGAATTTTATAGCAAAGTTAAATTAGGCAAAGCTGGAGCAGGAAATGTGGGTTCTGTTATGGAAAGAGCAATGCGAATTCAAACAGAACGACCATGAGGAATCTAAAAGAATATCCTTTGGGGACAAGACAGAAAAGATTGCCATGTGAGTTTGACATGACTTCAATTTTAACCACTGTTCAACACATATTTGACATTTTTCTGTCTTTTTGTATGCTTTGACCTAACAACAAAAGTGAGCAAGCTCTGTCAATCTCTTGTCCTTGAAAGAATCTGCCCTGGGCAACTTTCTGATTATCTATTTAATTAGAACCTGGTTTACGTACAGAGTTCACATGTAACTCAGGAAACAATAATCTAATTTTAACCCAAAGTTTCTTCCTGAGCTTGTCTCAGCCAGCATGTCACAACTCACTGTAACGTAACAACCTTTATCCAGGACTCTTTTACCAGAGGGAATTCTCACCTCCTTACCTGTTCTCATAAATCACCGTCAAAAATAGGGCACATTCTATAGTGGGGTTTTTTTTCAATTTTTTAGAAAAAGAATTAAAAATATTAACCTGCAAAACAAATTGAAATGCATAACTCCAGATACCTGCTTTTTTTTCCCATTAGCATGTGACTTGCCTTAGGAAAACAAAAGCAGTTCACCTGCCTCTGTGATTTCAAACACAAGGACATAACATACAGCTCAGAAAACCCAAAGGACAAGTTTCCGGATGCTGAGGAATATAGCAGAGAAACGTGCTTTTGTGTTTACCACGTTACTGCATACTCTTTTGCAGATATCCATTACCGATCGCTGTCAGATGGGCTGTTGGGCTACATGGACCTTGTATGTCACCTAGCACAGCATTTCCTAAGTTCTTAGTGTAATCTTGACTTTAAGCAAAGCCTTCAACACTCTGTCATAACATCCTCATAGACAAACTGATGAAACAGTCACTGAAAACTGGCTGAACTGCTGTACTTCAAAGATTGTGATCAGTGGCATGAAGTCCAGCTGAAGACCAGTCATTAGCAATGTATCCCAGGAGTCAACCCTGGTGGCCAATACTGTTTAATATCTTCGGCAATGACCACCATGGGACAGAGGGCATCCTCAGAAAGTTTGCAGATGGTACAAAGTTGGGAAGAGCGATTCATACATCAGGTGGTTGTGCTGCCCGCTGGGCAGGCATCCCATATTCAACAAAAGGAAATGAAAACCCCACACCTCGGGAGGAATAACCCCATGCACCAGTACAGACTGGGGACACACCACCTACAAAACAGCTTGGCAGAAAAGTTCTTTATGATCCTGGTGGGCAACAAGTTGAATATAAGTCAGCAACATCATCTTGCTGCAAAAGAGGTCAACAGCCTCCTGGGCTGCATTAGAAGAGTGTTGTCCACTGATCAAGGGAGGTGATTTTCCCCCTCTACTCAGCACTGGCAAGAGCATATCTGGAGCCTTCTGTCCAGTTCTGGGCTCCCTAGTACAAGGAATATATGGACATACTGGAGCAAGTCCAATGAAGGGCAACAAAGATGATTTTATCAATGCGCATAAAAACTGAAGGGGCAGGAGGTGGTAAAGAAGCAAGAATTGTTAGCAAACAGGACCCCTGAGCATTATTAGCACAGAAAACAGATGTTGCAGTAGCATTTAGAAAGGGTAGCAGATCCAGGATGAGCTGTACAGACAGCATGGTCAAGCAGGAAACACAGATGGAATGAGGTGAGAAGAGAATAGCAGGAAGTGAAAGTAGGATGTTAGCACAAGAGAGAAAATGAATGAAAAAAGGTGCAAGAGAGAGAACTATGGAGAGAATGTGTAAGCACAGACTGGAGGTTGGCAACATAAAGAATAATGGAATAAATTTATTATTAAGTTACATTAACAGAAAATTTATCCATTATACAGAATTCTGCAGTAGAAAAAAAAAGTTCCACTGGCCTGTACGTAGTGTATATCAGTATTTTCTCATCACACTTTAACAAGTAGTCCTTCCTTCAGCCTTCTTCTAGGGCCTTTATAGTCTGAATAAAGCTATCAGGCTAGGTGGCAAGAAGGACAAACATTAAACCAAGAAGTCATCAAGGAAAACGCCCTACCTGCTGAAAAAATTAATGGGACCCACAGTGTCTTCCCTGCTCTGGATGTTTTATTTTGGTACACAAACTGACAGGTGCACGCAGATACATATCTGTCTTGTCCATGTTTATATCACCTTGCATGAGCTACAAGAAGTGCATCACACATCCCTTTAAATGTTATAATATAGTTTCTGGTTTAGAGCTAGTTCATGTCACAGTGTGAATGTTGTAATTGCACTTGTAAGTTTCTGCCCATAAAGACATACTTTTAATGTTATTTATCATGTCCTTTAACTTAGATTTCACTTTCCAATTTGTTTTAAATTAAACAAATTATGTTTCTACCTCTTTGTCACTGCATTCACCGTTTCTTCTTCTTGTCTAATCTATTTTGTAATAATCAGAACCATACCCAACCCTTCAAGACTCGTATAAATTACCATAATCCAAATAAAAGGAATGTTGACAGATGAACAATGCAACAAACACATCCTGGACCATTCCTAGAATGCTCATAAACTATAAAAATAAAAATCAACAATAAAAAAAGATGACCAGCCTGCTAGGATTCCTCAATACAAAATCACAGAATCACAGAATCACAGACTGGTAGAGGTTGCAAGGGACCTCTGGAGGTCATCTAGCCCAACCCTCCTGCTAAAGCAGGGTCACCTACAGCAGGTTGCACAGGATCATGTCCAGGCGGGTTTTGAATATCTCCAGGGAAGGAGACTCCACAACCTCTCTGGGCAGCCTGTCCCAGTGCTCGGTCATCCTCAAAGTAAAGAAGTTTTTCCTCATGTTGAGATGGAACTTCCTTTGTTCAGTTATACACAAATATATAAATCAATGCTGAAGTCAGTGACACAACCCATTCCTCCATTCCTTTCACAGTTACTTTCCAGGTACAACACAGTCCTGAAGAGTGCAGCTGACTTGCAACTGGACTGTCATGCCCGAATGTCATGTCTCCTTGTACTGCTTCCAGCAACTATCCAGAAAAATAGAAACTTCCACATGGGGCACAAATTCGAAGCATGAATGTAGACAGTAAGGATTGTAGAGGGTTTTGAAGCAAGCGCTTGAAACAGGTAAGAGAAAATAGCAAGACCGTATCTTGATTGCTTTCCCTATGACATAGAAGCAACATAGTACACAAAAGCTACTGAGAGTTCCCTGTTTCACTGGAACATTCCCTGGCAGCTCCTGCATTTGAGAACAGTTCTTTAATTCATTCTTTCAAAGAATAAAAATGCTACACTGATTTGCTGCAATTTGTTCTGTAATAACACATGCTTTAAGCAAGAGATATTCATATACCAAATACATTATTCATTATAGTCCAGTCACTGCCGCACTTGAGCTGTCTGCTCCAATATGCTCCTTTTTTGATATGCACCTGTAAATTTTAAAGTTTTAACTTTCATTACAGCTGCTTCTCCCATGTTGATCCATGTCATACAAGAACCTCTCGCCTTCAGATTTTGTACCATCTTAACAAGAATAATTCATCTTTTCTCCTGCCACCATTCCTCTTCTCTCATACTAACTCTAATATTACTGTTGTGTAGATCATTAGAAGTGGTACCTTGTATAGCATAGCATGTAGTACTTTTTCATTGCTATCAGTACAAATTAACACCAATGCAAATTTCCCTTTATTTTTCCAACCGTGGAACTTACTTTCTCATCTTGTTTTTAACTTATTGCCTTCAGTTATTGTTTTCAAAGATCCAGTTATGCCACAGTGTTTTAGTAAATCCCAGCCTTTATTTAAGAGTCTGAAGGGAGATTTAAAATCCTGCCCTGACATCAGGTTATAAAGTAGGGAAGAACACTGCAGTCAATTAATAATGAAGCAGAAAATTGTTTACTGGGCACTGTGCGATTTTATCTTTGGAGCAAGGAGTGCGTATTCCATGACAAAAAGTAGTTTCTGGTTATCTATAAAATATTTGTTGCAGGCATTTATACAGTTTAAATAACAAACAACTGAAAATACAATATGAGCTCATGAAAACTGAAATAATGAAACGTAGCTACTCCGTTGAATTTGTTAGCGGCACGAGCAGAATACAATAGTATTCTCAATGTGAAGAAAGCTGAACATGATTAAATTCTTGTCTCTTTACCTTTTTAGTGCACAACAGAATAGCTCAATTACATGACCATCTCCTAATACCTATGATCCTTCCCACTCTGGTACAGTTTTTGATGAACAAGATAGACTACAGAAAAAAAAATTCTTTGAAAAGTAGGCTAAGTGCCACCTGTGATAAAGGTTTTTTATGTGCTACCTTATAGTATTCTTTTTCTTAGAAATTATTTGTATTATGGTAGTACTATAGATAACCAGGCTTTTAAAAGCTTCCCAAAGTGCATGGTGCTATGAAATACAGAATTGACAGACAACTCAAGACTCCTCTCCATTTCATTCCATTTTATCAGTTCAAATGTCATTAGACTTATCTTTAGAATTCTAATCCCAGTTTATTCCATATAAGTTACTCACAGTGAAGCAGCAGTAAAAAATAAATTTTGAATTATGAGAATGTTTTAAAACAAGTTACATTTTTAATTTCAAAATCTAAATTCAAAACAGGAAAAAAAAAAAAAGATGGGTTATTTTCAACAAAAGTTGCCATTGTGTTTGTTTGTCAAATGCTTAGGAGAAAAATATTAAAGAGAAAACAACAACTGACATCTACCTGAAATTAATATGGAAATTAATAGAACTTACCTGGTTTTGAGAAACTGGAGGTTAGCTTTGCAAAATTGTATATTTTGCCTTTTCTTCCACCCTCTTCAAGATTCATCAAGCTCTGAAAAATGACTTCAAATATGTCACTGTATGAGTCCCTGCTTCCTGTGATTTCCCCCTTAAACCACCAAACTGTATGTGAAAATGTGTGTGTTTATGATTCCTGACCTTGCTTCCTATCAGAAAGTCAAGTCCTGTTCCTTCTTATGAGTGTATCATCATCAGTAATAAATATCCTGCTGGATAAATTTCATTCCTCCTTTCATTCACACAGCCATCCTGCCTACAACAGATTTAAAAGGGAGTAACACAAAGCAGAATTTGTCTGTCAGGTTGGGATTGAGTGGTTCTGCTGATATTTCATGAGAAAAGATTATGGAGCATACCCTCCTGGAGACTATGCTCAGGCACATGGAAAATAAGGAGGTGATTGGTGACAGCCAACATGGCTTCACTAGGGACAAATCGTGCCTGACAAACTTGGTGGCCTTCTATGATGGGGTTACAGCATCGGTGGATAAGGGAAGGGCAACTGACGTCATCTACCTGGACTTGTGCAAGGCATTTGACACTGTCCCGCACGACATCCTTGTCTCTAAATTCGAGAGACGTGGGTTCGATGGATGGTCCACGCAGTGGATAAGGAATTGGCTGGATGGTTGCACTCAAAGAGTTGTGGTCAACGGCTCAATGTCCAAGTGGAGAATGGTGACGAGTGGTGTTCCTCAGGGGTCGGTACTGGGACCGGCACTCAACATCTTTGTCAGCAACATGGACAGCGGGATTGAGTGCCCCCTCAGCAAGTTTGCTGACGACACCAAGCTGTGTGGTGTGGTCGACATGCTGGAGGGAAGGGATGCCATCCAGAGGGACCTTGACAGGCTGGAGAGGTGGGCCCGTGCGAACCGCATGAAGTTCAACAAGGCCAAGTGCAAGGTCCTGCATGTGGGTCGGTGCAATCCCAAGCACAACTATAGGCTGGGCGAAGAATGGATTGAAAGGAGCCCTGAGGAGAAGGACTTGGGGGTATTGATTGATGAGAAGCTCAACATGAGCTGGCAGTGTGCGCTTGCAGCCCAGAAAGCCAACCGTGTCCTGCGCTGCATCAAAAGAGGGGTGACCAGCAGGTCGAGGGAGGGGATCCTGCCCCTCCACTCCGCTCTTGTGAGACCCCACCTGGAGTACTGCGTCCAGCTCTGGGGGACCCAGTACAAGAGAGACATGGAGCTATTGGAGAGAGTCCAGAGGAGGCCACGAAGCTGATCAGAGGGCTGGAGCACCTCTCCTATGAGGACAGGCTGAGAGAGTTGGGGTTGTTCAGCCTGGAGAAAAGGCGGCTCTGGGGAGATCTAGTTGTGGCTTTCCAGTACCTGAAGGGGCCTACAGGAAAGATGGTGAGGGACTGTTTATGAGGGAGTGTAGTGACAGGACAAGGGGTAATGGGTTTAAGCTGAAGGAGGGTCGATTTAGATTAGACGTTAGACAGAAATTCTTTACTGTTAGGGTGGTGAGGCACTGGAACAGGTTGCCCAGAGAGGTTGTGGCTGCCCCCTCCCTGGAAGTGTTTAAGACCAGGTTGGATGGGGCTTTGGGCAATGTGGTCTAGTGGAGGGTGTCCCTGCCCATGGCAGGGGGGTTGGAACTAGATGATCTTTGAGGTCCCTTCCAACCCAAACTATTCTGTGATTCTGTGAGTCTATGATTCTAATCCCTATTCAATCTCATTGTTGTGCTTCCCAGGTATGTCTGATAGGACAAAAAGAAGGAGATACAACTAATTTTTGTAAGCAGATCAAAAAAGTATTTCCCAGGTCACTAACATCTGTCAGTCTGGACCTGCTTACCACTTTTGTGTGGATTTATGCGTATAGTTCCTTGTGTGGTAAGAACTACACACTTCCTTGCATTAAAATATTTCAGTAAAGATTAAATTGGTAAGAAGTACTTGTATTTGTACTGATTTATTTATTTATATATTCTCACAATACAATAAATTCTGCTTGGGATTCCTAAAAAACATATAAGGCCTTTCAGATCTGTCAGGAAAATAGTACCATTCTTTGGGCAGGCAAAGTTTTTAATTAATAATAATCTGTTAATAAATTAACAGATGCAATTTTAAAAATATATACAATAATCAACCATTGGAAATGGTTGGAGAGGAAGAGGAAGGAAGGAGGTAAATCAAAACTATCTTGAGTCCTTCAATCAAGTCTGTGCACCCTTTCAAAGCAATTTACTTCTGTTTATTCATAAAGCTCTTGGATGGGGTGCCTGAGGAGAAAACTCTGGATTTTAATACTCTAGATTAATAGAATTAAGTTTATCCTCCATTCTGGCCTTAAAATCTGTAGTATTTTACCTAACATTGTGTACTATTACAAGGGAATCTCAATAGTTAGTTTCCTCACAAAGTTTGACACAGCTCAGCTTTATTGAGGTTCAAGTTGAAGCACTCTGGAGTTGTTCTCCTGTAAGAACAGGTAACATATTTCAGAGAACATAGCCCAGAGGCAAATTTTCAAGACTGCTCATGGCTATTACTTCAGGTATAACTCATGAACAATGCTAGACCACAATGGAAGTGCATTGGAATAAAGCCAGAATTTGTGAATTAAAGCCCTCTGGCTGTTAATGATTGAGATAAATATCTGTTTTAAGAGATGGGTCTGAACTCCCCTTAGATTTGGGCAATGAGTTGATCCTGCAGAAAAACCATCAATTGACCCAGCAACCTAGATTCATTCCCATCTTCTTATAAGCCCTATGTGTAGAACATAGAATGAGCATCCCTTCCCCAGGGATTGTATGACACTGCAGCTCCTACCCCTTGGCTTGGTGGAACATCTGAGAGCCCACCCGAGTTCCACGCAGGCTGAGGAAACAACTGACACTGAAACAGATTGGCTGTGACTGATTGCTGGAAGATAAAGCTTCTGTACACAGGCAAACAAAGGTAAGATAGAATTGGGTCTGAGCCAGTCCAAATGCTAGCCCAGCATTTTAGCACAAACTCTTTTCCATCAGTAGTTTATGCTCACTCTGAGGGGCTTATGCTGAAGTGAAGGCATATATTCCCAGTTGCCAGCTCAGTGGGAGGACAACCTGGCAACAACATTAGCTGCTTCAACAAGATTCTCTAGACCCTCTTTGTCTGTGCCTTCAAAAAAAAGCATTTCTATTCTTTACTCATGTCCAACCACTGAACACTTTTACAGAGGCTCTTGACTTTTGGAACAAAGTAAAGAGGTCCTATTGTGCTTCAATGCAAATGTTGACAGTTCAACATGATTTTGAGTATTGCATTTATAGTCTGATATATATACCCCTAGTTTTTCCATCCAAGGAGAAATACGCCAGAAGCAACATTCTCCACACTTTCTCTTTTCCAGGCACAATGAGTGTAGGTAAATCTAAAATAATTTCTCTGCTGCCTTGGACACCCTTCACCTTCCTCCAAGTGAACATAAACATCTCTATACCTTATGTGCAATGAAGGGAATCTTCATGTGCTTTTGTACTCCTTCTGCAGGGACACTAGACTGTTTAACGAAGAAATGACACAAGAATCTCCTCCAGACCCTCTCACTGCAGGCAGGGATGAGTGCCTCCTCTCCTACTACGTACAATTTAGAAACCACCCTCCCATTTCTATGTGCATCAGAGAATTTAAATGGACAAGCACATACCACAAAGCAGTTAAGCTGCCTATAATCTCAACAAAGATTTAGCAAATGGATCACATGCAGAGAGGCTTACTAGTACATTTTGAACAGGCTTAGGTGACAGAATCACATGTATAGACTGTTTGTGAAGGAAAAGGCAAACAAAAAAGCACCAAAACCTTCCTCCCCCAAAGCAATGACTAGTCCTACAAAATGAAATAAATTCCTTTGAATAGACTGCACAGAATTCAGAGCCACTGGGAAAAAAGTTCCTGAAATGAATAAAGAGCATCCCCACATCCTCCAGAGCCTGTAACAGATCTTTTCAAGAGTAGCTAATTGTCTTTGGCCAGGACTTAATTCAATATTGTTGGAGGCCTGAGGGGAATTCCTAGTGCTAGCAAATTAAGATCTTGGTAATTAGCAGTGACTGGGCAAACCACCCTCCGTGATCACTGAAAATACCTCCTACAACAGCCCAGTCCTCCCCAACGAGCAACGAAAGGAGAAACTACGGTTAAATAGCATCATGTCATTGAATTGCTTTGTTACATAAAGTCTAAGGCCTTGAGCAGTCCCAAAACATATGGAGTGGAGAACCTTGCTCAGAGTTTTATTTCCCCCCTCATACCCAGTTCCTTGGTAACTGCAGCTGTCAAGCTGGCCTGGGTCCAGTAAGTCCAGGGCAGCCTTTTCCCAGGCTGAATCAATTACAAGGTTCACAGTGAAGTCCTAGCACTGAACATGATCTCCAGCTGGTGTCCTCCTTTTCTTCTGGAATTTTCTTAGGTGTGTCTTGCAGCTATTTAAGTAGCAATGCCAGCACAGTTGGAAACGGCTGGACTTCTGAAACTTTTCTGCATGTAGTCAGACCTAGTGATGAAGCAGCTCGTAAAAACATGCCAGATGAATCTGGCTCTGTGATAACGTTGTCAAATATACCACTGAAGTAAATAAGACTGAAGTTCCTGCTTTGCTGTGCAGAATGTAAGGATAATGTTGTAATATAAGATTTAAATGCCCCATCTGCTTTGTAAAAAGAAAATTTCAAAGTGGTTTCTGTTCACCCCCCCCCCCAGTAAAATTCCTAATAATTAATGGAGTAGACCCTGAACAATGTAAAAATATTTATCAGACAAATGGAAATTTAAAGCCACAAAGCATTAGTAAGTAAAGTCAATCTAATTCAAAATCTGTTTCCAAAATAAAATTCCTCTTGATAATCACAAATCACATTTCAACCTACCACATCAAAGTAACTGCACAAAGATGTTTTCATCTCTGTGAATCAAAAACCTTGTCATTTCTGTATTACCTCCTCCTTAGCCCAAAGCGATATTTTATATATGAAATATATATTGTATCTGTATAAGATATAAATGTGTATATATAGATACATAAAATTTATTTTTATATTGGTATGTCTGGGTGACTACCAATCTACTTATCTGCCTATAAAAGCATCCAGTTTCACTTAAATTAATAGCTCCAGGATCACTGGTTTTATCCTACTTCCAGGGAAATTTTACAGGGAAATAATCAAAACTTTAAATCCAGGGATTAAATCCAGGGAAACAGTGCAACATGCCAGTCTCACACATTCCTTCTCAGGGATTATACAATCCCTCTTTGACATGAAAAGATGTATTTTTGGTTTTAGCATAGAACTTGGGTTCAGGAAGTCTAAATACAATTCTTTGCACTGTAACTTTGAATCACCCTCTGTAAATCACTTAAGATAAATGTTTTGAGTTGAACTCTCAAGTACTCTGAGACACTGTGACGGTGTGTTCCCCCCTCACACCTGACCTTTATTTCCCATAACCTGATCAAGCAATAGCCACCAGTGACGGTGGTAATGGATGTCTAGTCGTGATGGCTGCATCCGGCTCAAAGTGGATTCAGAGACAGATAACGACACAGTAGCCAAGGGCTAATTTGAGCAATGTGCTCACCTAGCCACAGTGCTGGTCAATGTCCAGCTCAAGCCAAATTTGGAAGAAACTAATATCTTCAGTAGGTATGTGAATATGACTCTGAGTCAATCATCTTACCCCATAAATATGAGTAGCCCAAGAGCCCTTTGAGCTCTCCTGCATGGCAGTGGGCTGCATGCCAGGATCTCCCCTCGAGTAGGGACATCTCTCAATGTTACTCCTCAAGGTTGAGAGATTCCTTGCCATGACAGATTCTCAGTAGGTGACTAATAGAATGCTAAACTTTGAAATTGAAGCTAAGTGATATAAAGGATTGCACATGTAAAATCCTTTAGATATAAACTGTTGACCAAGTCTGAGACTAGGACTGGAACCAGCTACACCTAGACTTCTCTCTGAGAAGGAGTTTAGAAAGCAAGGGAATCCTCTCTGAACTTCATGACTCAACAGGAGGGTCTCCCTGACGGTTTTGTCTGACCCTGTCCTCTATGCAGTAGATAATCAAGTGTACCTTGCCATTGAGTCTTGTGAAACCGCAGTTGCATTTGCCATTGAACTTTGTTAACTCAATGTCTTATATCAATAAAATATATTGTTGCTTCTCTTTTGCAAGTGAGTCCATGACTCCATTTACAACAGACACACAAGTGTCTCTGTACTTACAAGGTTACAAACCATATTGTGGTATCACTCAGGTCCCCATCTGTAAAGCATGGAATAAAATACTTGTCTTATTGTGTAGCCAAACTGCAAACAGATTTTATGGCAAAGATTAGGGACAGGTTTTTCAGAAGACACTAAAGGGAAAACACTCCAGTCTCTACTTAATGCCTTATGAGGTGATTTACCCAAGGTCACATAAAATGGTTGCAGTGGTACGGTCCTCCCATACCCATTATAGCTCTGACCTAAGGGACTATCTGTTTCTAGTGCCCATCCCTATGTAGTCTTTCTTTCAGTCTTACTGCGTAAGGCATTATTACCTTATCGTGTGTCGTAGAGCATAATTGTCTTATGAACAGCAAACAAAAAAACCCTGTCAATATGAGCATCTTTTTCGTCTTTTTTTTTTTTTTTTCTTTCCTTAGGCACCTCTCGGTTTTGAGTCTCTTATTAACTAGCCCTGTCTGACTTGCTTGTATATATCAAAAGTAAAAATATTTTTAAGAAGTTTTAGATAAAGTTCAGAAGCAGTACTAGAAACAGCCTGTTAAAATGAATGACTTATGATAAACAGAAGAATTGGACAAATGAACCATTTTATCAGTTTCCAGTGTGGTCCAGTCTACTACAATCTTCAAAGACATTCAGAAGAATTGCTCACTGTTGTGTGAAATTTGTTTAATGAAATAACTTCAGTATTGTCTGCCCTCTATTACTCATACAGGGTGTTATCCCACAGACAGTCCATCAAAATACATCAGTTCTGGAAATGAGTAAGACGAGCTCTCTCTGGTCACATAAGTTAAATGAGAATTGCGCTTGTATCAATACGGAGCAGAAAAGCAGATAAAAATAGCCATAGGTCCTACGAGGCCCTTCATGCATGGGCCAGATTCTCAAGCAGGAATTACTACGGTGACACAGAAAGTGGTAGGGGATTGCATTTTAACCATAAAAAGCGTTGTGCTTCTTTACACTGAAAACTGGTTAATATACATAACTTTCAGAGTAACACATTGTTTATAGCTGCTCTCTTTTAATCTGAGGGAGAAATAGCATTTATCTCACCTGAAAAGCTCACCTCCAAATTTAATATCTGTCCAAAAAACATTGTCTAGACATCCACACACACCTGGTCTACAGGTATCTTCACAGGGAGGGTAATTCCTCCAGCATCTCTCTCTAAATTCAGTGCCATAATTTATCACTACAGAGGGAACTGGGGTGATAATCTTAGACCAGACACTTGGTTGTATGGCTAACACTGAAGTTAGACAGGGTGGGACTGTCCTCATCCAACATTTACCACCCACAGAGTAGTCTACATCTGATCCGGTAACCTTGAGCCCCCACTGTAGTCAGCAGAACACTTGTGGTCCCTCCGTCCCACCTCAAAGCAGACAGAATTACACAAATGACTCACTCTAATGCTCTCTATTACTTTCCACTGATAATAAGTAGAGTTGAGGATGACTCGCTCAGATGTAGACCCTGTTGGTTTAAAGAACATGAGATAAATCTCAATCCTGTTGACCAGAAATAAATCTCTGAAATATGTATCGCAAGTCCTACAATAAAATCCAAGGATCTGTTTCTGACCACAGAATGGCTTTATGAAGCAGAAGAAAAATATGGTCATGCATACATTCAGCATTTCATTAATGACTTTCTCCGTCAGTTTAATGGCCGTTCTGAACTAAAGAACTTCCCAAAAATTGCAAATGCAATGAGGCAATTAATACCTTACCCTCGACAACGGTCTATGGAATTTTATTCCTTCTGAATCCTTTCTATCTGGACCTGCAGTTGCATTTGAACTTTCTGAATCCAAAGTGAATTCTGGGCCTACTGAAGAGAATGGCAGCAATGCCACTGACCTCATCAAGTAAATACGCATAGAAGTTCTCAGTTTCCTGTTTTGCTGATGCATAGTCCAAGTTCCAGTAGAGTACTAAGCAATGGTGAGTTTAGGCACAACAGCAGACATGAAATCAGTAAACCTACTTGTATGAATAAGGTTACCAGTGGTTTGTGTTGCTGCCATGTCCTTGTATAGGGTCTGGCTGGGATAGAGTTAATTTTCTTCATAGTAGCTCATATGGTGTCATGTTTTGGATTTGTGGCTAAAACAGTGCTGATATCAGACCCATGTTTTAGCTGTTGTCAAACAGTGCTCACACAGCTTCAAGATCTTCTCTGTTTCTCATTCTGTCTCCTCAGGAAGTTGGCTGGGGGTGGGCAAGGGGCTGGGAAGGGACGCAGAAGAGACAGCTGACCTGAACTGACCGAAGGGATATTCTATGCAATATAACATCATGCTCAGCAATAAAACTGAGGGGAGAGTCTTTCCAAAATAGCTACTGTTCGGAGACCAGCTGGGCATCGGTCTGCTAGTGGGAGGTGGTTGGTGAGTGTCTTTGCATCACTTTTTTTCCCCTCTTTTTTTTTTTTTTCCCCCCACTTGTGATACTGTCTTTATCTCAACTCCCAAGGGTTTTTCTGAATTTTGGTCCTCTGATTCTCTCTCCTATCTGCTGCAAGGGGCAATGAGCAAGCAGCTGGTGGGTGCTTAGTTGTGGGACAGGGTCAACCCACCACAGTCCTGTAATCCTCTATAACCCGAAACTTGGCTCCTATAATAACATATCATTTCAAGAATACTAAAAATAGTCCAATCCATTACTGGAAATTCATATACCAAATTGACCACTGACAGAACCAAGTAACAAAGCTTGATCAATTATAGAAAGCTCATTTTTATGACAGAACTCTGTGTAAGGTGGGTGCTACAGTGTTCAACATGGCATCCCAGCAGGTGCGGATGACTGGAGGGAAGAATTCCATGCATGGGTGGCACAGTCTCAAAAATATCCTCTCTTTGAAAAGGCTCAATTTAAAGAACAGAAAGTCAATATGAGGAACAATGTATTTTTGTTCCCCTTCCCAACAGAAATAAAAACACAGTCTTCAAAGCATTGAAATGCCAATATAATCTTTATGCTTGTTCACGATTAGTTTGGAGAGTGATTTTTAAAAGTAGATAATGGATGTAGGTGCACAGTTCTTGACAGATTTTGCCCCTCAATGTTCCAAATGCAGCACTCAGCAGACGCACTCAATAAACATTATCAGAAAATATATGTTACTGTGTCTTACAGAAGTGTGCTCTCTTATGACCTGACTGTTCACTGTGGCAGCTGAATGAGACAGAGGGGAAATAATTTTGGATTTCAAAGATTTCCTTTCTCTCTTTGAGTCAGAAATACACAAAAAAAATCCTCTCTGGTTGTTACAGAAGCTCTGGAGAACACAACTGTAGCAAGAAAAGCTGGTAACATCACAGTTAGTTCTCTTCACTGTGCCAGAGGATGAGAAGATTCAAACTATTGCTCTGCCTCGGAAACCGTAGCATGATTAGCTGGGGCTGTCTACATCTCAGTGAACAGCTTCTCCTTCCCCAGCTCATTGTACAAGTGCTGGAATACAAAGTCCACCTGTCTAGCCCACGGAGTATCTGACCGTAGTCATACCACTAGCCATAGATCCTCAACAGGCCCCCGCCTCTCTGATTATAGCCAGACCCTAGTAGCTCACCTCACGCTGAAAAACATCGTCTCTTAAAATACCTCATTAAAATCAGGCACTACTCAGGGCAGTGCGAGCAGAAGGCTAGGACCTGTGAGCACACAAGCATCGAAGCCACTGCAGGCATGGGCAGTTGTCCTGCTACCTATAGGCTGTTCACACAAAGACTGATTGCAAAAATCATTCATTTGCCCAAAATAAAAATATCAGGCAGCTGAAAAACCAACAGAAAAATGTGATTGCTTTTGATCAGTAGCACAAGTCTGAGAGTCCATGAAACTGAGTTAGGCTAAGCTTGTACCTTACAGTTTTCATCACAGTCATAAAACCATAAGATAACCCTCTTCCAACAATTGTTTGGGGGTTTTTTCCCCCTTTATTTTTTTAGTAGCAAAAACTGATGAGTCCTTGAACTGTGGCTGGTTCTGTAATTCTCTTCCCAATCTCTCATCCTGAGTTCTTGCCTTAGCAACTTTCTTGGCATTTAGCTACATAGTGAAATCACATGCCATATGAAAAAACACTTAATTTTGCCAGTTTTGAATGTGCTGTTTTTCTGTTTCATTCAATATCACGTCTCTCATGTTATGAATCACAGAGGACTTAAATTCCAAAATTCTTTCCTGGATTATTCATTGTTTTATACACTTTTATCAGGTCCTTTCTTATTCCATCTTGATAACAAACAAATGCCCTCTGTTGTGTTTCTCTTCATATTAGTTGTTTCAGAGTTTGTGTTGCTTGATATTCTAGGGAAAAAAGTCTTTGTTTCTACCTCCTGTCTAGAAGAGGAATCTCACCAAGACATTCAGCTGTGGAGAACCATGCAAAGAAATAATTTTTAGAATTGTCTTTATCTTTTAAAATGGATGTCATTAACCTCTTGTGATCTGCCAGACTCAGAAATGCACGTTGCCTCTGTCAGGCTTCTCACAGAAGTCTTCTGGTTGTAGAAAATACATCTCCTGGGGGGAGGTTGTTTGTTTCTGTTGGGTTTTGTTTTGGTTGTGGTTTTCTTGTTGTTGTTTTCGGTTTGTTGGGATTTTTTTTGTTTTTTAAACACTGTCTCAGCTCTCCCGAAGTCTCTTCCCTGGGTGTCTCATTGCCTCCTATAGTAACAAATCAGCTGATGAGCACAAGGCAATGCACAATATCTTATTCCACTTCATCTGTGGATTGTGATCCACTCCCAAAGTCCAAATTCCATAGCAGTAGTACTCAGAAGATGGTGGCTCTTGAATCCAGATTAGACCAAACTTTGGCAGCCCAGCAGAAGCTCTGGGATAAAAGTGATTCAAATTCAGATGTCAAACTATATTTTCACTACCTGAGCAAGACTGTTAATTTTTAAGTACAAAATACTCAGACAAACAGCACCTGCTGAAACCAAAGCAATGCACACTGCTTTCTTCATGTAATGATTCTGATAAACTAAGAAACACACTTGCTAGACACTGGAAAATTGAAGCCTACACCAAAATTCAGATGCTCTGCCCAACTTTTGCTCCCTGAATGCTATGGTTTTTTGAATTCTGATCCAGAACTCTTACTCTGCATGCTTACTTGTCAGGTAAACCAGAACCTTGAATCTAAGTATCTCTTCATCTCTTATATCTGAGATGGTTTACTCTGGGATTGAAATACGATTCTGTTATCACCTCTCCAAACACGCCATCTGACGAGTCATTAGATAATAGCAGCATTAACAACACAGAGTTGAGGATACAGCAGCTCTGGGAGTTGCGTGTTTGGGGATGACAGTAGCTTCCCAAGAGTCCCTCAGCAGCACTTTGGAACGGGGGATAGGTCTAGGAACACCATTAGATTCTTAAGCAATATATTTCAGTCACGCTGGCCTTGTCAGCCTCTGACAGCTTATCTCCTGCCAGAAACCTGGGTTGGGGTGAAACAGTGGCTCAGGAGTCACAGACTGACTACTCCATTTTGCAAGAATGAAGGACTAATTATACCAATATTTGAAAATTAAAGGTTAATTCAAAGTGAAGAACATTAAAGGAGCTGTTAGAAAGCTGTATAAATTGAAATCTGGACTAGTCTTGAATCCAAACATTTACCTTACAAATACTCTGAACAGAGCTGAAATATTCTGTGCAACTGTTAAAAAAATAAAACCTTCTTCCTAGAGTATGTAGACATGTTTCCCACTGGAGCGGCAGGCCCTATATTAATTATTACAGCTGAAAACCTGAAACATGACTTTCATTTTCACAGAGATGCTTTTGTAAACTCCATTTAGATCAAAGAAGATTTTCATGCTGGGTTTTTCCTTTAATTGAGCAGGCAAAGCATGTACCAATTAAGCTCATCTAGCATTATAAAAATGATCCTAATTTTCCGATATTTTTGCACAGCTGAATGTCTTTGAGCAAACCCAGTGGGGAAGTAGAGAAGAAAAAGGATATAGAGGAGACTAGAATGGGTTGAGCCCTTGATATGTATAAATATGCAAGACAAAATAAAACTGCTTGTAACTTCATGTACCTGTGCATTTAGAGTTCCAAACGCATAAATATATGGGGAGAGAATATGGCTTTCTCTGAACAATACAAAGAAGAAAAATATCTGCTACTCCTGCCAAATATTCACCACCTAATGACATGGTTTCTTCACTCCAGGAAGTGGTATAAACATAACATTTACTATTTGATGTGTCTATTTATTTGCTATGTGTGCACATACGGAATTTTAACTAATAAATTTGATATAAGTGCAACGACTTCAAATTAATTTGATCAAAGATCAGACATTCATTGCTGAGTAATGGAAATTAGACTAATAAAAATTCTATGGCTTCTGACAGAGGCAGGGGGCCAAAGATGATAACGTCCTCAGAGATCAACTCTTTGCAGTCTTTTGCAGGGCCGTTTACATGCAAATAAGGTATTTATATGTTCACATACATGTTAGGAGAATCTGAATTTGGAATATTGTTCTCAAATAAATAGTAGCATTTGTGTTTCTGCATCAAGTTCTTTCAGGCCGTTTATTTAATATTGTTACTATTTGCATTGCACCCCTACTGAGATCAATACCTTGTTATGCTTAGAAACTGTACAACTGCTCAAACAAAGAAGACCTGATTACACAGTATGTATAATCTAAATAGCAAACATCTACAGCATTATTGGGTAGTGTGGAAAAGGCAAAAACTCTTTTTGCTCCCCAGTGGTATACTAGAAGAATCAGATTCATCCCTTTGCCAGCTTTTAAAAGGAAAGGAATGCTAATGAATTATCTGCATTTCTGGATTGGCTCTGCTGCTACTCCTAAGTTCTTGCTAGCAGAGGTAGATGCTTACTTTGCTTATCCATAAAGTTGTCACTTCATAAAAATAGAAAATATTTGAGGGGAAACAGAGGAGAGAACCTGTTTTAAACGGTTTCGGCAGAAAAGCGGTAGAGTCAGGAAAAGGAGTGAGCACTACAGACTGCTAACCAGCAGTGCCTCCAGAAGAATTTTGATGAGTTTGTATCTGGTTCTATACGACCTGCTCACAGCCAGAAAAACCTCTTATATGATACAAAAGACACTAAATAGATTAGACAATCTTATTTGGATGGAACACTAATATCTGACAGTATCTAGAAAGGCCTCTTTCTGACATGTGCTTAACCCTTACAGACCTTGTTATGTCAGCATAATCTCATTACATGGAATAAAATTGGGTAGAAAGATGAACTTGACATCATTTGATGCTTCTGCAATGAAAAGGAACATTGAGAGGTTTCAGACAAGTCCAACACAGAACCTGCAGATGCCCTCAGCCACCTTAAAGGACCTTCTGTCTATGTTCTAGACTAATCCACTGCTAGATTGCTGCCACATCCCTAGAACAAAAAAAACCCCAAAAAGATGGCACTAAGTTCAAATAAATCGCAAGCCAAAGAACACCAATAATCTTAGAATTTAATGTATACATATTAAAAAACAAAAATAAATCATTCTCAATGCTTTGAGAATGAGTTTGCTGCCCACTTTATGTTTCACACATCACAAGCACCTATACTTCTTTTAATTAGTTTAAAAATACTGAAAACTGTAAGTTTCTAGATCATGCTATAAATGTGACCAACACAGGGAACATCACAGCAATCTCAAGCCTTTGTTTATTTTTATTTCTTTCTTTATTTTTACTTTTTTTTGTTTATTTCTTCAATCAAGATAATAGATACAGTGTAGCCTTCTAAACTAATTTCATGAATATCACAGTAAAAAAAGCCAGTATACCCACTGATGCCATATAGCCACCAAACAGTTCATTCTATCACACGTCCATAAGGAAAATTAGGTTAAATCATATTGCCACCCTTATACCCATCACAAAAATAATAGTTTAAGTGCTGTCGGATAATCAACCGATACACCAAGGACAGACGGTTCTTAAAATCCATTAGGATTTGAAACCCTCAGTGCAGATTCTTGTCAAAATGCTCAACGGTTAAACCACTCAGTCTTCCTCAGTCTACCAAATGAAGCAGGGAGTTTGGAGAACATTCCTCAGGAAAGCCATGGTACAAGAGCTATTTGCTTTCTCATTGGATCAGAAATAGCCACTGCTGAGGAGTAAATTTTTTCCTGAGTTTTCACAGTGTCTACTTTTAAATATGTTTCTACCCAGCTCCTGTCCATGTTACCTCTTGCCAGCATCCCTACCTGCATAACTCCATCCAGAAGAGGCCTTAACCTTTAGGCTTTATATCACCCTGATAGTCCCCTTCCTGACAGACATCCCCTCCACTTCACCCACAGCATCTCTTGTCTGTGCTGGGACAATTAGCTAGTATAAAGCACTCTTATGAGTGGAACCCTTGCTCCCAGGGAGAAGAGTTAGACCCATACGTAAAACGATGCATTTGACTTTTACCATGTATTTAATTTTATTTTTTGCTTTGTGAGCAATGACTTTATGATGATTTCAATTACACCAAGGTCCCAAAAACCTGAGTTGGATTCTTGTCTTTAATCCACCTTTGGACAAGTTAGTTGAACATAGATTTGTAAGACTCTTTGAAAGACATTTAATTTCCTAAATCCACCTGGAAGCGGAAGAAAAAGGGACTTAAATATGGTTTAGGTTTCTGAGTCCAAACTACACAGAAAATACAAGGGGATTGGAGGGGGCTCTTAGGAACAACGTTGCTAAATTTCTTTTGAAAGAGGAAGTTGTTTGTCTCTCTTACTCACATGCGAATCTTTGACAGGAATTAGGTACAGAATACCCAAGATTTCAACAGGACTTGGATATCTAATACTTTTCAGGAACTCTGGCTTTGGACTTACTAATCAATACTAGTATACCTGGGAGTCAGCTTTTCTGACTTTTTGTTTTACATCAGTAAAATAAGATAACCTTGCTTTATCCATTTTCTTTACTGTGCTGGTTTTGGCTGGGATAGAGGTAATTTTCTTCATAGGAGCTAGTACAGGGCTGGTTTAGATTTGTGCTGAAAACAGGGGGATGTTTTTGTTCCTGCTGAGCCGTGCTTACACAGAGCCAAGGGCTGTTCTGCTCCTCACCCCATCCCACCAGCGAGTAGCTGGGGGTGCACAAGGAGTTGAGAGGGGACACAGCCGGGACAGGTGACCCCATCTGACCAAAGGGACATTCCATACCATATGACGTCATGTTCAGCATATAAAGGGCTGGGGGAAGAAGAAGGAAGAGGGGGACGTTCGGAGTGATGGTGTTTGTCTTCCCAAGTCACCATTACGCGTGATGGAGCCCTGCTTTCCTGGAGATGGCTGAACACCTGCCTGCCCATGGGAAGCAGGGAATGAATTCCTTGGTTTACTTTGCTTGTGTGCATGGCTTTTGCTTTACCTGTTAAACTGTCTTTGTCTCAACCCATGAATTTTCTCAATTTTACTTTTCCGATTCTCTCCCCCATCCCACTGAGGGGGAGTGAGCGAGCGGCTGCGTGCGGCTCAGCTGCCGGCTGGGGCAAACCCACAACACTGACATGGAATGGCAGTTCTTCAAGGCAAGGAACCTTACTGCACATGTTTACCACACCATCCACCATGGGACCAAGCACAGTTGATATGCTGGGCATTATACAATTATGCTTGCCTATTCTACCTTTGGTAATGTGTATCTGTATCATGAATTCTGGGGTTTTTTGTTGTTCTGATACGGGTGGTTAAAATCTCAGCTGAATAATTCAGAACCTTGCAAGATGTATGAATTTTAACTTACCACTAGGTTTAAAAATAGCTGAAAAACTTCTTTTCAGTAAAACTATAGTTGCCACTGAACAAATTATTACAGTATAACACAACACGGTCTGACTATTGTTTCTGTCATATCTGTCCCCACATAGCTTCAAAGATGAAACACAACCTTGTGAAATTTCCACCTTGTGTATGTACAGCATAAATAAATTTTCAGATCAGAAATCAAGTTTCTGAGTTATCAATGCTAAACACATTTTAAAAAAATGGAAGAAATTCCGCTTTTTGGAACAACAGTTAAGACTAAAGTTTTCTATTCACAGGACAATCAATAAGAGGAGGGGGGAGAAAGGGAGGCTTTTCACAACTCTGAATGTGTTTCTGTCAGGTATGATCACCAGAACTGGAATAGAAAGTCTGTTTTTCAGTACATTAATAGGTATCTGAAGAGCAGCACCAACTTCCTATGACGTTCCTTCGCTTCTTAATCCTGCTTAGTCCGGTCAATGAGAAGGTTATCTTTGGGGGAAGTAGGGAGGGGTGGGGGTCGGGGACAAGGTTTTGTTTTCGGGTGTTTGTGGGGTTTGCTTTGGGTTTTTTGAAGGTGTTTGTTTTGTTTGTTTGGGGTATTTTTCAAAGGCACACGCTGGAGCATGGCTGAAAAGTGTACCAAATTGCAAATGGGACCTGGGAACAAACTGCAAATCCCAGTGCTTACCAGTGTGAAAGACTAGAGGTGGGCACAGAGAATTTATTAATACCCTAACCCTGTGCACACACACTGGCATCACATTTCCATCCAGAAGGCGACCAAGTTCCCAATTCTTTCAGCTGCATCTTTTCCAAAAACTAAACTCAGAATGTTAAATAACGAGTGAGGAAACTTCAGCAGAATAAATCATTTGAGCCACAGACTTTCAGTTTGAGTTTTATTTGAGTTTTGGCCACTTATGCTTTGGCAGATCTTGCAAATTAAGAACAGAGCCAAGCACAGACACCCCTGGGACTATCTCTAGGCACGAATTTAGCATTGCTTTTTTGCTGTTCTTTGTTGTTCAAGCTATTTTCCTTCTTTATACTTTGCTTTTAACCTGTTTCTTTCCCAAGCTGTGTTTGGAAGGAAATTAACACAATATAAATCCCCTTCCATAAACACAAAGGAATATCCAAACAGAAGCATCCAGGAAAGTACTTCACACAATATGGCAATTGTGAAACTCTTCATAATTTTATTTGCGTTGTTTTTTTTCAAAACAGCATCTGCCAAAACCACCGATGTCTTTTTATAACACATTTGTAAAGCAGTGCGTATAAAAATCAGAACATTTCTACAGGTGTGCAGGATTAGACAGGTAGGCTAAAATCCCAGAAGGACACATTTCCTCAGTCACTGACTATTCTTAGCACAGCAACAGTAACTTTTCTGAGACTAAACTGTTCCCAGCCATCTCACACTCTGCTTTTAGAGTTGTCAATAGTTCCATTTGCACCTTTTCAGAAGGAAAGCCAAGATGCTGTATCGCTGATCCGATACATAAGCCTAGAAAAGTATATGATGACAGGAAAAAAAACCAAAACCAAAACCAAAACCCCAAACCTTAGTTCTTACTCTCAAAAATCTTTAATAACAGTCCTGAAAAATAGATAATTGACCTTCAATTGCATATCAAGGTGATTTATGGGTAGCTGAAGGCTATGTAATTTAAGTAACTAAGTTGTGAGAAAGTCTAACAAGAGGATTACTCTTATCAATAGTTTTGCATGCCCTCTAATTCCATTTTTTTCTCTAGCATCTCACCAGTATATGATGTTCAAGTGAAAAGCGCATCTAGCCCAGTAACTCAGCTCAAACAGGCTTTTACTGGTCACTGGGGAAAAATATATACAGAGGACAAACAGACATGATATTTCCCCCCCATCACTGCTACTGTTTCAGCCTGCAGATATTTGTAGCTCAGAGCCAGGGTTGTATCTTATGTATGTAATAATTCTCGATGGATTTCCCTTTAACTAATTTATCTAGTTTCCTCTTGAACATTTCACTCTGTAAACCTAAGTATCCACATTTTCTGATAAGGAGTTCCACAGTTTATCTTTGCAATATAGCTTAATAATTTCTTCCTTAGATCTTACTGCTTTATAGTTTTCTGTCAGCATCAGCCTTCCAAATTAATTTGGAGTTAGGTGCTATGTTCTTCAGTTGAACATAAACCATTGCCTACTCACAAAGGAGGAAGATATTCTTTCTGCTTGAAAGATTTTGATATATTGAAATAAATAATTGCTTTATAAGGGAGAAATAACTTCTTTTCAGAAATTATCTGAGTCTTTACAGATCCAACAGTATAGGAACTTAGAAGTTAACTTCAGCCTGTCTTCCTGTCTCACAGGAGGACTAACCACTGCCAGGAGATTATCTTTAACCTTCTCTCACATCTTTATTGACAGAGATCCCATGCCCTCCTCAGTGTATCCCAGGGCTTCTCTCTCCTGGTGGCTACAAAGATTCTTCTAACTTTGGCTGCTGTTGGAATTCAGCAACAGGTGAAAGAAAATCAACAGGTTCTCCAGCCTTTGTGCTTGAGGACGACGACAAATGAGGAGCTTGGACGGATTAGCTAGATGCAGTGGCCAATATGGGCGGTACCCATCATCTATTCAAAATGAAGAAATGAAGATGGGAATCAAACTAGAAGAGGGGATTTTACCCAGTTTACTACCTGAAATGGACAATGTGTGACTAGGCTCTTTATGAGAGTAGTACTTGCAAGCTCACGGTGCAAACTGCTTGTGTTTCCCACTGATGTCTAAAACGGCTAAACTGGGTGAAGTTGGAGGGACCACTTGAGGAGCCCCACTGAGTTGTTTTGCCTCCAAGAAAATGATACCCATCCTGCTCCAAAAGAAAATGAGAGGCATACAAGTTGAGAGGAATTAGGCCAGGATTACCACATAGCGGGAGCAAGTCTGAAAGACCAGTAAAGAGAAAACGATCACACTATGGGTCCTCTCTAGTGGAAGGCAGACCTATTTTTTCTTACCTCTAGAATATCCTTCTGAAAACATGTGTGCTTTGAAACCAAGCCAGAAGGATGATGTAGGTCACTGTGGCTGCAAAATCTACCATCAGCCATATCAACAGTTGGGATCTTCATCTTGGGATGGATCACGTGGTTTTGGAATTGAGCACACATCCTCTAGAAAAAGAAGAGCCTCTGCAAGAGTGACAGACTTCACCAGAAGAGCAGGAAACCAACTGCTGGCATTTAAGGTCTGCATGACCTGTTAGAGTGAACTGTGGGGGAAGACAATAGATGCCGGGGAACACACGTTAGTGATGACAACACGATAATGGATGAAAATTTGGAAATTCTGTATTTCCAAATAAAAGATAGGTCACAGAATAAATATAGTCACATAGGAAATGGAAAACAGAGTGACATCTCACTGGGGTGGCAAGAAGGCAAACCGACAGGACACATGGTCCTATATAAATGCTAGAAGACTAAGAAATAAGAGAGTGAGATGCTGGGGAGTCTCATTTACTTTTATTTAAATTTTTGCTTTAAATTATTTCAATAGCTTAGGCATATTGGAAATTTGGTAGCAGAAAGACATTGTAGTGCCAGGCTACAAAATTCACAAGAAAGCAAGCAAACTTTGCAAAGGCTGGGTGGAAGGAATAAAGCCATATGCTAAAGTGACCTTCAATTTAACCAACATTACCTACACAAGCAAACATCCAGCCAGGATGGTAACACTTAGTGAAACACGTTATGTGAGAAATCACACAGAAAATGAGAGCTGGAAATGCTGCAGGAACTAAAATTTTAATAACCCATCTTCAGAGAGGGGAAAGACCATATCAAGACACAACACAAGGAATCAATGACTAACACAGATCAGATGGTTAGGGAACACAGAAGATTAAATCCTTTAGTTGTACAAGATCTCATCCTAAAGTACCCCACTGAAACAACTATATCATATTTTGGTCTCAGTAAAGTACTTCATTACAGTAACATACTCCCAGGGGAATAAACAAAGTACAACAAATCCGCAGGAGTTACGTCCAGCTTCAAACCCAGAAGCTACAGAAAGAAAGAGAAAGCCCTTAGAAAGGAGTTCAGACTGTACAGAAGAATGAAAAACTTACAGGTGATACTAGACAGAGCCAGTATGTATCAGGTCTGAAGACAGAGTTGTGAAAAGACAAAATAAAAAACTAACCTGGCCTAGAAACAAAGCAAAAAAAGTTTATTATACATGAGAAGGCATCTGTCAAAAGCTGAAGTTATATCCAAATGAAGAAACCAAGAACACTCAAAATCTGGCAGATTAAATGTGAAAATAAAATAATGGAGACTGTACAAAAAGAGTCTGAGAAAAAACAACTGAAAGGAGTCAAAAAAAATAAATAGAGCATTTCCTCAAATACATCAGAAAGAGCAGTACTGCCAGAAAGCCCACAGCATCAAACCATGATAGGACTATAAAGGTAAAATTCCGGAGAGGACAAGAGTACTGCAGAGAAACCAAAGTAATTCTTTTTATTAGCAGTCACTGCAGAACAAAGTGGAAAGATTGTGATGTTCTCACCCTTCTCTTTCCGAAACTGAAGTCACTTCAAAAGACATAATGGATATATTGGCAAAGTGAATGGTAACAAATCTCAAGAATTGCTGGTGGTAACCGCCACAAAATGTCACCAAAAAAAATGTAGCTATTCACCAAGAAAACCTAAGAAAACTCAAAGATCAGCAAGGTATTTTGCTACGGATATTACCGGTCTGTAATATCTTGCTTTTTACTTGAAGACCAGAAAATAGCAAAAGTGACATCAATTAAAAAGAAATCTGATAAAGTTTCTAGGGGACACTGAATGAACAGGCCAAATTAGTGCAAAACTGTAGTAAAGAATAGGTCAAGTGGTCATTTGGATAAATGTGATCCACTTTGGAATAGTGACTGTGGCATTTGTAAATTGAAGTTTTGTCTTACAAATCTTTTGGAGTTTCTTAAATGGGGTCAACAAAGGTGCATATAACAAAAGATCTGGTTGATACAGTCTTTTTGGATTTTGAGAAAGCCTCTCATCAAATGCTTTTAAGGAAACAAAGCAACCAGGACTAAGACAAAAGGGCCTGGTACGGATAAATAATTGAATAAAAAGCAAACACAGGAGGTAGGAGTAAGTGGTCAGTTCCTACAATAGGTAGGTCTCAAGTAGAGTTCTGCAAGGTCTGCTTTAGACAAGTGCTATTTAGCTTATTTGGAAGGAACACAGAAAAGTAATTAAGTAGTGATATGAGATATATATATATATATATATATATATATGTGTGCATTATACTGCTCTGATTCCCTCATCTTGGGAAGGATTTAACAAAACTGTAAGTAGCTCAGAGAAGAATAAGAAGTATGATCACAGGTCTGAAGTGGTTTTCTTCCAATGAATTAAGATTTGTAAAGAATAAGCTAGGATTTTTCAATCATACAAAAATGAAGTGTCAAATAAAACAAAAATATTCAAGGTTGGAAGAATTTTATGACTTGTTGTAGACTATTCTTGCCTTTCATAGGTATCCCCTTAGGGCCACTGTCAGGGGTTGCTGGTTTAGATGAGCATTCTGTCTGACCTGTATAGGCATTCCTACGCAATGTGCAAACTCCCAAATTAAGCCCGCTCCTTCATATTCTGTCACCAATGACTGACACCAGTAGATTACCAGTACCTCATGAGGTGATATTTACTACTAAAACTAGAAAATAAGATTGAGAAAAAAGATTTTGAAAAGGATATTGCAGGTTAAACATAAATAATAAACATGAGGTTGAACTGTAGTCATAGTAGCTCCTATAAAATACATGCTGCTGTTCAGAGCACAAAAATTAGCGGACAGCAACATTTGTAGGCTTAACTGCAAGCACAACATTGTCGAAGTAGTACTGCTTGGTATAATATCAAGTTTTATGTTTGCTATCCCTCAGACAGTCTGTACAATTATGTTTTGTAAGACCTAAGGTGTTGGAATTTACAGAGGAAAAAACCACCAGCATCTTGTAGCAATGATTCTGGGGTCTAAAATACACTCAGAATTGTACCAAAACTCACCTTCTAGAGTGCTGTTTTGGCCCTGTGGCCCTTTCTTTTAAGCAGTAGTAATGGGTTTGCTTGTCATTAACATAAACGGTATTCAGAGATGACTTCTCGTTGTTAAATGGAAGGAGGAGAAGTACCCTTATATAATTTTTTCCACTTAGGCCTTTAAAAAGCCAGGCTGCATGTTGTCCCTGCAGAACAATGACACCTCAAATCTTGAACAGGGTGCAAATTCATTTCAAAGGTGTCAGTCATTGGCCTGTCTGTCAGTGGAGGAGATACTGTATTCTAGTATCCATGCTACCAAAGCAGTAAGCATGGATCCTTCATGATCCTTCACACAAAGTTCTGCCACAATTTGACTCCCCATTGATGATCAGCTTAGCCCATGTGACATCATGGTGAGAACATGTGCCAGAAAACACGGGGTCTGTATTTGATTGCATCTTCTTCCTTGCTACCCATCTCCGCTGTCCATGGGTTTTCATGTAGTTTTATGTTACCACAGGTTTACTCCAGGTTTTGCAGATTTCACATATCATGCAAGTACCTCTGGTGCACACGTAGCTCCTCCTCCAAGACACTGCTGTTGTTCTGCATTGTTGGAACTGGATGAGAACCGTAAAAATTATTTCAATTTCTACTAATGTACATTAAAACTTCTTCTTCCTTTTAAAATACTTTTCCTATTTCTCTCCTCTTTTAAAGGCCTTCAATTTATGTGTTACCAAAGCAAAACAGTACCAGGAAGCCTTTGAACAAGTTACAAGACCTGTCTACGCTTAAAATGTTCTTTGCTGATGACACTGCCATTTTTATTAATACATTAGAGTGCTGCCTGTACTCGTGTTACATTAACTACTAGTCATAAAATCGTTGTCCAGTGGGTGGAAAGAACATATCTACAAGAAGAAGCGGTCAAATCAAGTCAGCCTGAGCCATTACAAAAAGGAGACTCTTGAACTGAATAAACACAAGGCATGCATAATGGATTGCTCTTCAAGGTGAAAATCATATACACAAACAGTTGCAAACACAGATCTTTCACTAGGCTTCAAAAGTCCCTCAGTGCCTGAGAATAAATCAACTATGCCAAACCACTAGACTGTCACCTGAGCAAACTGCACATATTGGTGAAGGAAGGAAAAGTTAGAATTCCTTCCTTAAACAGATGTGCATCTGCAATCTGCAAGAACAAGGGTTAACCTTGTGAATGGTCTAGGCTCAGCTCAAGATAGCCAAGGTATCCTGGCGGAAAGATTTTACAGACAGTCCAGATTATTAATAACTATTCCCTGGCATCAGACAGGTTGCAAGGAATTGATTGCAATTCTGTTCCTTGTGTGGGTACACACTAACAGCCTGGTTCACACACTCCTTATTGCCTTAGATAAGTAAGCCTGCATCTTCCCACCTTTAGTCAGGTTGAGTATAATCCAACTCCATAAATCATCTTCTGAACAACTTGTAGAATAAAGGGGTCACAAATCATTCTGCCTGTGGTCCTTTAGTGAGCATCTTCATATCCGTGTCCAGGCTTCATGAATACTGAGCAACAGCAGAGCCACAGCTGTACTCTTTGGAGGGAAATACTTTAAATGAGCAGAGGTAACCATGTCTAAATCTTCTCAGTGTTGCTGCCCAGACATTGGATGGAACAGGCAAGAGACACTTTAGTAAGTGTGAGAGAAGTGGTGGTAACAGCTTCTTTACCACCTTAGGAAGAGAAAAATCAACAGGATGATATAAAAGTCATGGTGTATGGGGTTGCCATGAGACTTCTGCCGTGGGGTTGATACGAGACTTCTAAACCAGCTCACAGCAGCTCAGTGTGGCAGTTTCAGAACCACCATAGCTTTTGCTGGGATTTAAGCATCGGACCCTCATCCAAATCTCAGGCAAAAATTAAAATCAGGGAGAAAAACAACGAAAAAAACCCAAATACTAAAGTCCTATGCTAAAAAACTTATTTCTGGCATTAGGATTCCTGAAAGATCTACTGTGGTAATTCTGCTGCTCCTATATGCTTTATTCATGCTACCAGATTAATAGACATGCAGAACAAACATAAAGTGTCTTAAGACTTTCAGGTGTTAATTAATGGCATTTATTTTGTGTTTGCATAAACAAACACCTATTTCTACATTCAGACCAAAAGGAGGAAATGCTAAAAAAAAATCCTCTAAAATATCCATCTCATTTGGCTCAGGAACAGAACTGTCTCAAAAGAACCAAGGAATGGAGTTGCTTTAATGTGGAAGTTACACGTTGAATGAGTAATTAATGTACTCTAAAAGCACATCCCCTTGTCATACACTTTTTTTTTATTTTCCAGGTACGGCCTATAGCATGGCTGAAAACACATTCAGACAAAGGAAAAATGGATAAAGAAGGGAGATGATCGGTAAAATTGCTCCTGGCCCATTCTTCGGCTACAACTGTTAATAATATACATCTAGAGTAGGAAGTTTAAAAACTCTTACAAATAGCCTAATACTTCTGTCACTGAAATCAGTAGCGAAAGTCCAAGCATAGATGAAATTTTATTCTTAGTTCTGCTCAAACTAAGGATTTATCCTTCAATTTTTCTCTGTCGAAAATAGGAACTCATACTACTTTGGCTAACGCTTTGCCTTTGTACTTTTGGGCCTCAGTTAATGGTTTAAGAGTAGTAAAAAGACTAAAAATAACATCTTATATCTGATTTCTATTCATTACAGTAATAATACTCTAACTTTGGCCTGGTCTGTGGTTAAAACAAGAATGGTAAGGAACTCTGGACAGGAAACATTATCCTGCAATATTTATGTTTGTATTTAGTCTTTATTGATATACACAAAACCATCAAGTGTTTCACTCAAACATGTTATTAAAATACTTCTGAGGTTAAGAACTGGTTCTATTGTCCTTATCTACCTCTCTGATTGGTCTTATTTTCCATCTTAGATAGTAATAATGTGCTTATATTTTTAACTAATCAGGTTTTATTAATTTTTATTAATTAATTAATAAAATTTTGGGGCTACTTTCTGAGAATCAACTGCTTTCAGTCACTGGCACCATCAGCCAGTCACAGACACTTCTGTGCAACGGTTAAGGAGTAACACCTATCCCGGTCTTTCACTACTTTCTCTTTCTAATTCTACAGCCCATATTTCTATCAACCAGATGAGCTGCTGGGCTAAGTTAGGTGAGGAAGCAGCCTTTGAAAAACTACAACCTTCAAACATCATACAAAGTCAGAAAGTAATGATATAGACTTTGTTTCTGGAGAAATAAATAACAAAGTGACAAAACCTCCTAATTCTGCATGACATGCAGGAGAAATGCAGACTAGCAAAACTTTTTTCAGTTACTTTCTTCCTAAATGGACCATTTTTTCAAAAACAAAGATAAGGATTTGGGTTTTTTTCTTCCTTAATAATTTAAATGATGGCTTTCTCTCTAGAAGCTTCATCACTGAAATGGGAAAGATTGAGGGAAAAATCAAAGGCAATGGGTCATCTCAGAGATTATCATCAATAATTTGTTAGGCTCTGCGGTGGTGTTCTGGCCTCTTATGAATACCATTTATTTCACCTTGTAATTACATTAAACTCAGCTGAGAAGTTCTCAGTGTATCTCAGGACCTTCATCTGTATTACATATATGATGTATATTATTTACATTATAATTATACAGGTTAAACATTAACTTCGGGTAAACAGCCCATATCGTCTTTGTTGTAATGTTATTATTCATTTCCCTTTTTGCTTATTTTTTTCAACAATTCTAACTATAGGAGAAGGAAGTTGGCAGCATCTACTCTCCATGCAGTTTTTCCTGGATCCTAGAAACACTGACTTGTAGGCCAAGCTGGAAGAATAGGGTTTTGTTCAGATTATGGCCAGCTACATTTTTGATAATAGAAATCTTACAGGCTTGACTGCAGCTACAACTCCCCAAAACACACTGGGAACACTAAAGACCCTTGGGCGTGAAGAAACTGGTGACTCAGACTGGTATTACTCTAACTGGTTATCAAAATGGAAACTTAAATTGTCCTAGTCTGAAGGTACAGAAATCTCACTCTAACAATTAAACCTTGTTGTAACCATGCCTGAAAAACATCAACGTACCAGTACTGCAATACTGGAAAAGAGCAGAATCAAATACTGGCTGATTGCAACCTTTCCAACTGCAGCTGATGTTCTATGGCACTAGCAGATCGTATAACAGACTGTACAGAGGTTTACAGGCTTAAAAGAGAAAGGGTGAGTGAAAGCAGAGGCATAGATGAGCTTGAAGGTGAGCTGGAGGGAGACTGGGAAGCAAAGAGCGGCTTGGGAAAAAGAAGTTCTTGTGGTGCCATGGCACATGCGGTGTGTTTCTTTTGCTGCTAAAGTCAATGATAACGATACCCCTTAGACATTAAAGGATGCAGCCTCAAATCCCGCTCTTAAAAACACCTTGCGGTTCTTCAAACAGGGCACAATGATGCTTTGATTGTTACTAACACAGCTTCCATAGTGTTGGGGGTCAGAGAGACAGTGCTGACAAGGAAAAGAGTCATAGGTGGGATATAAAAGCCATGGAAGCAGGTGCAAAAAACCCTGAAGTTCTGAGGGCTTTCCACAAATGTCTGTCTCACTGGATGACTACAGAAACAAACAAAAGCTAACTCCAGCTCTGACTGGTGAGAAAATTGTGTCACATCTCATGGGTGCTGATCTAACAGCAGCAGTCCATGCTTTGCATGTTTACTCACTGTCAAGCATTCTGCACTGATCTAAAGGCCAAAAGATACTCCCAAGAAGTCCCCACCACTACAGAAAATGGAGCAGCCATCATGTAAACACATATATATATATACGCACACATATAGAGAGAGTAATCATCACACACATTGGTAATCATACATGTTTGTTCATATGTATTTCTTATCTCAAAACTAAATCCTGTCTTGCCTTCCATTTTTAAAAAATACGCAAATCGACCCTCTGGCAATTTTTCTATTACTGGTAACCTTCCATGATACTTCCATGCCAGAGACTTCCCGCTCCGTAAATTAAAATAACAGTCATATTTAGGAAATACAATCAAAGTATCCTCAGAAGTTATCTCCTTCCTAAAAAAGAAATTGTTTATATAATAGGTTCAATTTCCACTTCAAAAACCCATCAAAATGGCCACTCTGTATTAAGGTCTATAATGATAATGGGATCTACACAAGATGTCTGAGGGAAGTGAGCTCTTTTGACCTGATATTTTTTGGGAGGTTTAGTGTTAGCTATTGGTAACCAAGAAATTTTTGTTAAAGTCTGTTCACTCAGTGAAAATTTAAGATCGACCAAAAGTATTTATTGAAACCAGCCCCAAGGATTTCCCTTTGCAGTCAGAGCTCATCAGGGGAAAAACAGTTTTGGCTTCAGAGAGAACACAATCAACAAAACACTGCAGGTAGTTTTAATGAAAGCCTAAGAGTCACTAACAAGTCACCACAATCATACTAAAAAAGAATGAACAAAGTCATCTGCCCTTAGGACAACACAATCTCCCCAAAATGAAATGTTTTCTTGAGACCGTCCAAACTTGTGTCTAATAAAGAAAAACAGTGAAATCCATGATAGAGAAGTGTTAAAAAACATTTATGTTATAGGTGAACAGCACCAATGTACATTAATAAATGTATACATCCTGTAATAAGGATTGAAAGCAAAACCTGTAACTGATCTTGTCACATTTCAGACAAAGCCAGAATTGGACAGCCTTCAAATATCACTGCCTTTTGCAATAATTGCCTCACGAGAAAAAGTATTTTTCCTTAATTTATACCACAGAAACAAAAATTATGAGGACAGCAGCCTATTTAGTACCTTTGAGACTTTTGAAAGATGGTTCATTACAAAAATCTAAGCAACAATAAAAAAGCAGAGCCAAGGAAAAAGAACAAGTAAGAGCAGGATGGGTCCTCTCACTGCCTGATCTTTAGCAAGCCACAACCTTGTTCGTTACTGCGGAAGAGGCACTTAGCTCAAAAGGAAGTTGGCTGCATAGCAAGCGAGATACAGGGGACCCATGCATAGCAAGGAGGCATCTCAATTTCCTTTTCTACTACCAGGGTATATAATAATGCCTTACCTCCTTTGATTGTGCAACCTTCACACTGAGAAAGCTGCATTGATATGGTTTTCTACCTGATTTCACTTACATGGAACACTGGCAGTTGTTAATGATGATTAAAAGATACAGCTGTAAATGGCTGCAACGTAAACCACCACTAAGTACAGTATGAAAAAAGTTCTTTAATTTTCCCTTAAATATCAGCAATTACAAATCTCTCTGGTGTTCAGAGTACAGAAAAATTAAACCCTAAACCAAAAAAAAATGCCACACATCACAGAAGCTAATGGTCTTAAGGAAAGTATTGGTATGTCTTCACAGACTTCAAGAAAAAGGTCAGTGATTTTGGATCTCTATACATTGTTATCTCTGTTGCTGAGATTATTATTTAAAATAATTTAATGATCTTGATTTCCAAAGGATGGAAATGTATAGTGTGCCAGATTTTCAGGGCATGAAAATCATAACTTTTATTCATCTTATAAAACTTACTATAAAACTTACCTGGTCAAATACACTTAAGAATGCAGTATCACCTATAAAATGCTCCTTGGAAAACACAGGTTATGAATACAGGGGATAGGAAGAAGCAAAGAACAGGGGAGGGAGAAGTGAGTGTGAACTCACTGAAAAAGTAGCAAACATGTAGTAAACAGATTTGAGACACTGATTTGACATTGTACAAGAATAACAAGATTCTACATTTGGTAATTAATTTGTGGCAAATTATTTACCCACTTTGAATTTAAGCTTAATATTTTTGACCCTCTTCTCTCTTTTAATGACAGGTTAATAAATTTTGTAAACAATGATGTACTACAATAAAATATTCAAGGAAGAGAAAAGAACCAGTACACATTGGTATTTGCAATAAACCATCACCTGCATATTAAGATAGTGTCTCTAGGAGAAATACATCAATTAAACTTAAATCTGAGCTTCTCTTGTTGAAACAGGACTCTGTTTTGTCCTGTGCAAAAATTCTGTTTTCTGACATGAGATGAGTAAACCTAAAATAAAGACCATCTTTTCCTCTGTGTACTACTTATCCGCAAGGAGTAAAGAAATCTTTTCTATATTCAAAAAGGACAGCTTGTCCTGATATTTCTGCTCCTGAAAGTCACCAGGCCCGGCAGAAACAAATAATCATCATGAAAACCAATCTTTTTAAGACTTGAGATGAGCTCAAAATATAGCCTTAAGTGAGAACTGAATGATACAGCAAAGCCAGATCTTGAAACTCCACAAAATTAATTTTTTCTACCAGTAGCTTCTCTAAAATAGTCAGGTTTCTGGGGAAAACAAAAATGCCAATGGCCATCATGCTTGCTAAACAATTGATAAAACTAACATAAATCAACTAAAATGCTACTTCACCCTGTAGAGAAAAGTAGAGAAAATAGTATTTTCTAATTTGAAATGTCAAAGAGAATGGAGCTATTCCGCACAGACAAGTGGGACTTGTTCGTTAGTTTCTATGAACTGAGCATCTTACCTAAGTGTCTTTTATTCCATCACAGAACTGAATTAGACCAGATGACATCTTCAGTGCATTGACATCTGTATCAGACAACCTTTTATGCTGGAATTTATCCGACCAAATGTAGCAGATGGTCATTTGTTCACTCCCTCTTCCGACAGAAGAACCAGATGACATCAAAAGGCTAGTGGCAAGCTCAGAACATACAACAGCAAGCAGCTCCTCACACTAAATAGAGATATTCTCAGGAACTACTTCTCATTATGGATGTCATCATTACCACGTCGGTTCAAGAGAAGACCAATCATGTTTACAGAAAAGAAATACACTGAGCATCACACAGAAACCACAACCGGCCTAAGAAGGTTATGAACTACAAATGCATATGAAGATACTGGGGAGTATTATATATACTCACTCTATTCTTATATTTTTCCATCATTGCCTGCTGTTGAGCATCATGAGGTCCAAAAGGTTTTGTTCTTGTTGAGACACACATGCACAATATTGTTACATCCAAATCCAGTTTTCTGTTTAACCTTTATTATTTTTTCTATGTCTGTTCTGCACAGGTATCTCTTTTGGGCTTGTTAAGCACCTGACTGACTATCTGTATGTGAGAGGTTTTACGTTATGCTGGGACCAGTCATTTCCAATTGAATAGAATGAACAGGTTCCTCCACTGCCAGCATTTCTGGATCATTTTAGAACATAATTAAAAGGTATTTCTGACACAACACTACCAGGTAAACAAGAGCAGATCAGAGAAAACTCTCTTGGCCAACCTTTGCAAAATCAAAACAATTGATCTGATACACTTTCTTCAAATACCATTTGTCTTATGATTTTTCTTGCTCCAGTGTCACAACTGAAATCAATATTGCTTCAGGTTTCCAGATTGCTTTATAGAGGTAGAAAGTTCTCTGTTTATGTTAGAAAAGTTTTACTTTGTAATATGCTGCATCACAACCATGCTTTATAGGTTGGTCTTTGAAAAGAATGAGGAGGCAAGTATTGAAATTAAGTTCTCATCTCTGTCACATTAATTGCAAGCTGCTTATCTGTTTTCTTCTGTTATTCAGAAAAACAACAAGCAAAAAAAAAAAGACCACCACCAACAAAAAAACCCACGAGTTTAAATGGCAATTCTGCTACCTAAGCATGAGATCATTTTTTCCATTTTTAGACCACCCTTAATCAGGAAAAATTCCCACTGATCTAGGAGGTAATATAATTTCACCACAGCAGAAAAGACTGACCAGCAATAACTCCACTCAACAATTTGGGGTGTGGTTTCTGCTTAGGGTAGATGCTCTGAACTTCAGTTCACTAACACTCAGCCATCAAATGACAACTCTGATTCCTACCTGTTACACTCCAGATAGCCACAAGTCTAGAAATGAGAGATACTCGGGGGGAAAGGGATGGTGAGCATAAGAGGGGACTGGAATGGTCAGTGGGGGGACAAGGAAGGAGCTCAAGAAACCAAAAAAATGAATGTACATATAAACATAATAGAACATAATAGTTCAGTGGATCCTGAAAAGGTCATCACTGCAACTCTACAACTGGCTTCTGGGATGGAGGCCTAGGAGCACATCTACACTGGACAGTGAAGTGAACTACAGAGATATACAAGGCTTCAGCAAGACTGGCAATCCCAACTCAACGTGAAGCACTGGCTTTAAGCGAAGCACTGCACTAACACAGCTATGCTGAACAACAATGCAGTGCATATATCTAACTAGTCAATTGTTGGACTCCCTTTTTCTTGGGCTAATCCTATTCAAAACCTTGACCAATCTTGTGTTGTCTTCCAGCTTGGCTAATTACTGACCCTATTCAGGCATATTCCATTCAAATATATATCAGTCCTAAGCAATCATATTTGGGGACCTTCTCCCATTTTCAGAAGGTATGGACTTAAATCTAGGGAACAGAGATGTTCTTGAGACAGCTATTGATAAACAAACATCTAATTGTGCCTGCTACTTGTATAAATTAATCTAATTTTTTGAGCTGGAGAGATAAAAGTGACTACTACTGAATCTGTATCCTAAATTCTTTGAGTGGTGTTAGAAATAGAAACCAGCATTCCGGAGCATCATTAGCCTAGAGAGAAATTTATGCTACAGTGGATCTTTGAGAGTCTCCTTTTACTTATTACCCTATCAATAAAGTCAATGGGTAAAACTCAGAATTATAGGAATTCATAGACCTTCAGAGTGGTCTTTATACAATGAATGGCAGATTTCATTCTGGTAGCGTGTTTTCACTCCATCTGAGCTTTTAGAGTTTAGTCTCATGGTGATTTCAAGAGCTTTAACAAAAAAAAAAGTTAAAATAACCCCCACTATTTTTTAACATTCATGATGCGTTCTTGCCATCTTCTAGACCCATGCAGGAAGTAATAAGCTTCTTTATGTTAAACATGATTATTTTTGGTCAGATCTGGTTGTTGAGTGCTCATTATATAATTCTGTCAGTGAATTAAATGCATACAATGCCTGGATGGATTCGTTATTTTTGTATTATTATTCTAGCACTTAACTCGGTCAGAGAATGAACTTGACTCAGTGTTGTTAGATGAGAATTAAATTGTTCAAATACTCTGTACAACACTAAGGATTTGAGGGAATTGTTTGAACATCGCTAGGTTCCTGCCAACATAGAAATAGAGCTGTGCATACAGACATCTGTGTCTACTGGAGGTTTCTGCAACAGAAAAGACAACACACTTGCAGGCAGGGGAAAGCTAAGCTACTCCAAATACTGTGCAAGTTCTCCAATATTACCTCTTGTTTACTGCCCCTCTTAAAATGCAGTTCTCCCTAGCACTACAAAATTAGTGATCAACTCTAGTTAATTCTTCGCTCTGAGGTTCTCAGCAGAACTTTGTAATTTCTGTTTGGGTGGAGGTGGAGAGAGGCTCAACACAGACTATATAAACTTGGACTAAAAGGCAAAAA
Source organism: Balearica regulorum gibbericeps (assembly GCF_011004875.1). NCBI lineage: Eukaryota > Metazoa > Chordata > Aves > Gruiformes > Gruidae > Balearica > Balearica regulorum. The sequence continues at coordinate 76,643,732 of NC_046187.1, read as the reverse complement.
AAAAAAAAATCATGAGGGAGCCTGAGTTGTTTCTCAAGTCTTGGTGGATCTTCAGACAACCCGACTGTACCTTTCCTTCTGCAGTCAATGAAGATAATTCATTAGTGAAGGTGATTTTCTTACTTTTGGGTTCCTGCACACAGAACTATTCTGATCTATTTTAGTAATTATTACCCAACCTCATTCTAAGGCACGTTATCATCCATTTCCTTCATCTTCCACATACTGCCAGCATTCTAATGGACATCAACTTTATTCTTCAACACACAACTTAGAAAAACTGCAGATAAGCCTAACTTTCCTGAAAGATGTTTTTGAAGAAGCCTGTTTATTTTGTGAAGCTGTTTCTATGGAATATTAACATTATACCTGGTTTTAATCTTCCCAGGACAACATACCAATGCAGAAAGGCTATCTCATGGATGGAAATAGCATAGCGGTATCATTGCCCTATAGCAACCGGTGTAGCAAGAACTATTTATGCCCCAAACTGCAAGAATATGGCTATTTTCTTTCTCTAACAGAGTAGGCTTGTTTGCTAATTCTTTATTTTGCTCCATCAAGTTCAACATTTTCAAAGCTCATGATGTTCTTGCTCCTGTCTCAACACATGCTCTATCCTTTGCACCAGCTCACTTTTTTTATAAGAAGTATTAATTTCTCCAATGCCAATAAAGATGCTGTTAATTACTCTAGTACAGCTTTTGTGCATCTCTGCATTACATCATTTTAGATAGCACTTCAATTTACTTATACTTATCCTGTGTGCTTAGACTTTTGCAGCATTTTCCTCCAGAAAATATGAAATGCTTTACAAGTCATTAAAATGCACCTACAGCAATTTTGGAGTTAATAAACATAACAAAAGGAGTTTAAGTGATTTGTCCAAGATTAGTCAATAAGTACAGCAATAGACAAACCCTGGAGATTTAACACTTTCTTCTCTCTCTAACTACAATGTGAAAACACTATTATCTCACTAGCCTGTTCTTACTCTTTCAAGTGAAATTTATTCCACCAATACACAGCCTCTGAAGTTCCATTTCTGTGACAATATATAGATTTTTCATTAGCTCTTGAAAAAATATTTAATACTACTGTTTATTTTATTCCACTCCAGGCAAAATAAGTGGGAGGGAATTATAATGGCGTCCTAACAGCTATGAATCTTTGATATACTCTTCTTTTAGAGCAACACAAGAAAACCAAGATTTAGGTTGAGATTTTTTCAAAGGCTCCTAAAACTTCCAGAAAGTAAAATGTCATCTAAGCCAAATCCCAAATTTTTAGAGGCTCCTTTTCTATGGAAAGAATGATTACTTCTATAATTATCCTCTTCCCTGAACCCTTATGAAAATGTCTTCAGATATGAACTATTTTAAATAGAAAAATAAGTTCTACCCTTTTCAATCTAGATACAGAGTAATGTTTCTCTTTTTTAGCAATATGGCAAGATAAGTTTCTGTTTCCTTACACACAGAACACATTGCACCCTTCACACATCACTTCTTCACTTACAATCACATGCTGCACCTTGTTTAGAAGCTTGCCTGAAAGAATGAGCTATCTATCTGTGCTGTCAAGATGAATGTTTCCAGTATTAAAATATCAAAATGCTTTTGACTCAGAGATAAGAGAATTAGTATTGACTTAAACTGAGGACTACACAGATTTCTGTCCCACGCTTTGTATTCTAATGTCGAATCTTTGAAACAGTAAGTTCCACTTTGTTTCTGCCAGATGAAGAACAACATCTGACTACCAGCTGCATAGAAATTAAACCCTTGTTTTCATGTAACAGTTTTATTGGTTCTCTGCTGTATTATAATGAATTGTGTGAGTTTGTGGTAGTTTGAAAGCATTTTTAACCAAGTTTGTATTCACATCATTTGCAAATCAATACAAAAAGCAACACAGCAAGAAAACTGTGTAGTGTACATTGCATTAGTCTCTTTTTCATTAGTGTCAGAAATTAACTGCAGCATGTGCTATAAACAGGACAGTTCTACTTCACCTCTATGGTTAGTGAATAAGGGAACCCTCAACAAAAGGCCTCTACGGGACTCTGCCTCACACAAAGCTCTCAGCCACCAATGAGATAAATTCCTAAACAAAAGATAGGGGAAAATATTAAAAAATACAATTTGGTTCACAGATCCTTACCTGTAATCTCTGCAGGAAGTTTATGATGAAAAAAGAGGTGAAAGGGAATACCAGTTCCGAGAAACACGACTAATGAAGCCTTTTTCCTAAAAATTAAAGTTCCATGGCTGGACTCTCAAAAGTATCACAAAGCGAACTTTCTATCCAAAGCTCTCTCAGGGAGAATTGTTGTTTCTGTGATGTGGCTTCTCCAGTGTCCAAAGAGTAGTAATGTATTATACCCTTTCTTTCAGTGGAGCTGCTAATAGAAATTCATTCCCCTAGCCCAGACATCCATTTTTAGAAAAGTTTCAGAAATACAATGTCTTTGAAATTACTACCGTTAACTCAGATTTGTTTTCAGTTGGCTAACAAGTTCAGAAACTACTAAGTGGTTGGAGTGGGCAGTCTAATAGCCACATCATCTAAGTCTAATTCCCTTAGGAGACCAAGTGGGAAAATGTTTTCTTTTAATTGCTTCACCTGGACCTCTGTGGAAGTGTAACATGGATTCTCCCATACCAGCCTGGAAAGATCAATATACCATCTCCCTCAGGAGAGATTGCAAGCACAGCTTGCTTTTCCTCGTGGTCAATGATTTCACAGCACTTCCCTTGCCATTTGAAAGACTAAGCATTTTCATTCATGTTCTCAAACCTAGAAGCTGCTTTTCCACCTTACTTGCAACTTTCCTTTTACTTATGAATACTGCTTTCCACTTTGTGCCTGAACCCACAGACTTGAAGGACCAGCCCTGCAGGCCTTTTTAAACTCATTCACTAGGATGCCACCTTGTACATCGTCCTTGAACCTCACGTAGCCTTACATTGATTTTCAAAGGAGAAAAGTGGGAGCTGTTTACTAATGCTTCAAGCTTCTAGTTAGTAAATTTGGACTGCAAGAGAAAAGGTGTCGGAACAATCCACAGAAAAAGTGCAAATAAATCAAAAAGGCAATGGAAGTCTTTTGCTAAAAAGGCCCACGTGGTCCTCAGAGCTCTCTGAAGTGACAAAAGTTATAACCTGCGTATTATATCATCTGAATGTCTATCCCAGCTTCATTCTTCAGTCACTGCTTCTAAGAGGCTCAGAAGTGTCTCCTCCACTTCATATTAACCATTTGCTCATTTAATTTCCTTTGAAGTCTAAAAGTCTCAAGCAAATGGGAAATTTAGAACTACGTAGGCTAAAATAGGTAAATATATGAAAGTTTATTACAGTAGGGAAATACTTGAAAAATAAAATTATCATCAGGCCAGTTTCCAATAATTTAGATGTGCATTTTCCTGCTGTAAGTTTCATTATTTGCAAATTTCATAGATACAGGTTTGACTGGGGGCAGGGGGAACACCTGGGAGGAGGAAGTGAGCAGCTTCAAGTTTCCTTTTTTGCTGTGATTACAACGTATTCTAAAGGCATTTACTGATCCTCCAGCTTATCCTGCTTCTAATCTCTCATTCATTTTCTTCTAAAAAGCCACAACTTTGCTTTTATGTTCCAATAGCAACACTAGTAGATTAATCAATTTTAAAAACTGTGTATACTGTACCTGGACAATAATAATGTAATATGCACAAAACAATCAGATTTTACCCTGAATAATAAATCTAATGGTCTCAGTCAATAATGCTAACCCGTCACAACATGGGGTGATGGATTTGAAGACCAAAGTGTCAGCAAACGTAGCCAATTTTTGTTACAATGGCTTACATGAATATCTGTAAGGGGAAAAAAAAAAGCAAAAATTAAGATACAGTAGATGAAGGTTATTTCAAGTAACTATTGCCTGGGATAAATGGGAGGTGGGTAAATGCAAATACTCACACAAAAAACCAATTATTTGTATGGATTAAACTCCAATTCTGATTACCAAACTTAGCATTTATGCTAAACATGACATGGACTTTTATAAACAACAAATATTGTAAAGTGTCCAGCTGATAGTACACAAGTGAGAATCTGAGTTTCTCACGTCCAGTTCTGACACAGACTGGCTATGGTTACACAGTGAAATCAATTTAGTTGTGCCACAACCGAAACATTTCTCACTGGAAATGCTAGTATCTGCTAATTTCTCTGATGCTTCCCGTTCCACATTTCTACTACCAAAAAAAAAAAAAAAAAAAAAAAAAAAAAAAAAAAAATCATTGACCCATCTGTACTGCATTTCTGATGCCTTGACACCAATTTCCCTATTAGCTGATGTGTGGGGCAATAAACTGCAGTAGCTGAGTAATGGCTCCACCCTCCTTTCTGATGGTTTTGCCTTGAAGGTAGCAAAGGGACTTGCCAGAGCTAAGGACAGAGTTATCTAAAATCACTCACTATGAATTGATTATTAAATCCAGACATCCAAGTTCGGTTAGGGCAGTCCTAGAACATGGAATTCCTCTCAGCAACTTGGCAGAAGTTCTTAGGACAATTTCCTATTTATTTTTGTCTGGGATTTCTACCCTCCTCCCATATATATATACACACATATACACACACATATATCAAGGCATGGCCCTAGGACCTCTCCGGCTGTAGAGCTGGAAGCAGGTTAGTGGGAAGAGAGAAACACCATGAACAAGCCCTGACACTTGGGTGTCCACCCTTGGGTCTGATTACCCTACTCTCAGTTTTTGTAATGTGTGTACTCTGTTCCTATTTTTAAAAAAAGAGTAGTAGATAATAATGATAATGGATATGGTAGACACATGTAATAAAATAAATGATTGGTTTTGCTTCTTTAACACTTTTAGAATTTTTTATCTTCACTTTAACGTATCTATATATCAACAGCTTTAATCCACTTCTTCCCCTTCAATTCTTCAGCACCCCAAAAAGTTATCAGCATCTTTAATTAATTTGAGTAATTTCCAACACTTATTTTACTTATTGTTTTAAAGACTTTCTGCCAGGAAATGAGGAGACTTAAATTTCAGAGTAAGATAAGTTTTTTACTGTGAATGTATGTGTTATGATTTCAGTACTTTTATTAAAGGCTTGACCAAGTTCTAATGGTGATTGTCTTTAAAGAAATAATCAGTTTTAAGATCCTATGCTCCAAATGTAAAACCCTATTTCCTGTGTGAGCATAAGGTTCTACTAACACCCATCTTTATGCCTTTTTTTTTTCCTTCCAAAAATAAGAAGAAAAAAATCTATTCACTGAAACAATATTAATTTGTTTTGTATAACTAGCATCCTAACACTTTTAGTGATGACAAACATGATTTTGTCTCCCTTTCATTTCACTTGCAGAGTCTGGAAAGGGGCCTGATCAGAAATGCTTTTAGCATTAGCCACTGCTCTGTGGCTGATAAGGACAAAAGCAGCTTTTTGAATGTTTCCAGCCCATCTGGGCTGCATTGACTGAGGATTCCATGCAACAGGGATGCATCTGGCAGTGGACATCTTGGCATTGACTGCAGATCAGCCATTGCTGGTAGATGAACCTCTTCATCATTGAAGTTTAGCATCTGACAATAATCAGCATTATCCTCCTGACAACCCCATGACAGTGGAGGAGATCAATGCTCCTTTACTGGTAGCTTTCTGCTCCTGTATTCTGCTTGATTTATTGTGTCTGTAATAACGGAAGGGGATGCAGAAGTCTTTTAATCAATCAGAGGCTGAGGATGGCATGTGCCCACTATACAAAGCATTGATGGTCTATAAAACAAAGTGTATCAAGCACCAGAGGACATGATCTTGAGTTACTAAAGGTAGAAACAAAAAAAGCTTTCCTTGATCAAACAAAAAATGAAACATGATTCACAGTTAAACTGCTGAGCCCTTTGCCACAGTCCATGACTGCTGCCATAGTCTTTACATCAAGGTCAGATAACAACGAGAGAAACACAGGGTGAGGCAGGGGGGCAGAATCTTACTTTCCAAGCACCCAGTAATTTGCTGTGCTTGAGGCAAGGCCACTGGGCCAGGCAGCCCTCCCCATCTCCTCCAGGTCCTACTCACCTACCAGTTCATACTGCAAAAGCAGCACATTGGTGTTGGAACACAGGGACGTGGCATGAAACTGCCACACTCCATGAGGGTGGTGGGAGTGGGAGGTGGGGTCACCCCGTGGGGAGCCTGAGGTGGGTTGGGGAAGGACACAGCTTGAGATATCGAATGAGCCCAGGATGGTGGAGGACGGACCCTCACACCAGTGCTCCAGGACTGGGTGCCATGCTGGTTTGCTACTGCAGTGCTTCTGGGGGAGCACCATGGTCCGTGGTTGCCAATGGATGCAACCATCTACGGGGCAGTTCAGCTGGGGTGGGGCCATGGGTAGGGCAGATAAAAGCGGGGCGATCGTTGGCAAAGCAGTTCAAACAGGGGGTGACCGTTGTTGGGGCAGTTCAACTGGAGAGGGGCCACTATTGGGGCAGTATTTAGTCTTTGATTTTGCAATTCATAAAATACCAAGGCAGGGCAGAAGTATGGACCGTGACCATGATGTGGTTTATGTCACAGGTTCTGTAAAGCGACCGTGTTTCCAAAGGTTTCCAAGCCCACAGTACAGTAGAATCTTCAGAAGGAGGCGTATAAAGGTGACACAAGACTGACTAGGTCTAATATATTTTAAAAAATGTAATCATTCCAGTAATGTTAACTCTGGGTATTTTATTTTTATAATGCAATAGAAATAGTTGAGATATCCCAGCTGCTTATTATACTTTTCTCAGAAAGTATTTGAAAACTGAATTATATTGTTCCAGGGTACACCAACAGGAATGTGGAATACCCTGGTAACTTGCTACATATTTTAAAATATTTAATGCTTTCTTTCTGACAAGTTTTTGGTTCTTATGATCCAGACTGGAGTTTCATTGTACCTTTTAAACTTCCTGGCTCGTGCACTGACTTTTCTACAAAAGAGGAAGAGGCTAACTCCATTCTAGAAAAGCTGGAGCTGTAGGTGGTAATTACCAAAGGGAAGCATCTACACCTCAGAGCTAATCTTTATTCGATACGTGACTGTGTTGCAGTTACAGGGGAATTCTCAGTACTACCTTAAGTTTCTGCAATCTCTACAGCCTGACCCCACTGACTTACATCCTTCAGGATGCTTCCCTGCTCCTGCGGTAACTGATGTGCCTGGGATTTGGTTGTCATTTGATACGTAACAGACAACTGTCCAAACACATGAAACACCTTAAGAAAATGTTCTGATAAGGTATGATTCACTTTGATTCACTCCCTCCTCCTCCCTTCCTCAAGACATCAGCTACATTTAAAGACTCACCAGTGTATAAAAGGAAAATAGTTAAGTTTGACAAGCCAACTGCATCTTGGATGTTTAATGATATCTCTGTGCTCCATGCCAACATTGTTCACTTAACAATGAAAACTTTTCTATGTAAATGAATAGTAAATTATTTAAAAACAAAGTTCTAGACTAGACTTTTGGCACCAAGATGCTGTACAAAATGAAGCTCAATGTTACAGCCATTGCAGAAGTTACTGGGAGAAGGAGTTCCCTTAAGTACAAAATCTATTACTTCTGAAGTTCATAGAAGATGATGAAAAACCTTTAACTAGAAAAAAGTTTGGAAACAAACCTTGAAAAAGAGCACTAATAACATTGGTGTATGGGACAAGATACAGGGAAAGCAATTAAGACAAAGAGCCCACATATAATAGAGAACGTATTTGATCCACTTCAGTTTGCCTTGTGTGCTGATGCAGCCATGAGAACCAGGTGTTCTCATGGAACTCACAGACTGGATTGGGATGCTCCTCTCTTAGCACAGATGTCTCAGGATAAACATCTACAACTGAGCTTGCTCTCTGAAGTCCCTTTCTAATCAGTGGAAAGAAATGGGTCCTTCTCGGAAGCAATTTATCTCACCCATTTTAGACATCTCAATCCCAGAAATGCGTGTTTCTCTGTCCATTAGAAAAAAGAAAATGGATGAGTAGGCATCAGGATCTTGTCTAAAGCTGAGTAAAACAAATTTCTGCTCCTTATTTCTCTGCACAGTTTGCACAACTCTGATGATAAACAAATCCATGAGGGAAATTTTCATCAGCAATTGAAAAACCTTAATTAGAGAATATAAGGATGACTCAACTTCCACTCCAGCTTTCCTCCAGACAGACATGATCTGTTGTAAAAGTCTCATTCCCTTCCTGTCTCTTCATCTGAAAAGTTCTTACTGTTATTAAAGCCCCTATGCTATTGCTTCGCAAAAAGGTTGATCACTATAATTGCATTTCTGCACAGAGAGTGGATGCCTCTCTAAATTGAAGAAATGCAGAAACAACTGGAAAGAGATTAGGCTTGCATTCACTTGCTTGTGAATGGTTGGGACTATTTAAACTACAGCAGCAGGAAGCTTAAAAGCAGAAAAACTTTAATATTATGTACTGTTTCCTGCATGAAGAGCTATGATGTGGGATACTTACCATCACTGTGCAAAGTCATTTCACAGTATGTCGATCTTGCAAGATCACAAGGGATTGCATGTGGTTGGTTGTGTTGGACATTGCTTATAACTACAAGATGGTTGGCTGTAGAGAAGTTCAGTTACTTACCTTTCATTTAACTTTCAGTTAAACAAAGGTTTGAATTTGGATCTGCAAGCTAAAGAGTTTCAGTTTATGTCTACAGCACAAGTTGCTGTCAGTCTTACTCTCCAAATGCAATAGCTCAAATGCACGCTATGCTTACAGTGGGACCTCCTACAGGTAGTTCATGCCTTGATTAGCAGCTCTGAACCAGCATGTATGTGTCAGTCTATTACTAGATCCAGCAGTCCGTTAGGGGACTTCTGATTTGCCCTCTGCAAGCGACAATGATGAATTAAAAAACCAGAAAATCTAACATATGCATTTAAATGAAATACAAGTGGCCTAATGTGATGAGAGAAACTAGAAGGTACACAGGCGGAATCCTTTGCTGACAGTGAACAGCACTGTGCTGTTTCCGAAATGAGCACCATTAAATTTGATCACAGGGGAAAGAGAAAGATCTGCTTGACCTTTTTGTTGTGTTCATTCAGGAAAAGCTTTAGGAGAGTTTCTACAGATTGCAATGTACCATATATGTTTTTCTGTTCTTTTCATAGAAATGCATAGGTTTAGGTTCTAAAGTGCTCAGTACTTTTAAGTGTCCAAAATGGCAGTTGTCACACAAACAGACACTTGTTTCCCACAGTGTGGGAATGATATCTGAACTGAGGCAAAAGACCTTCCATTAGGTACAATGTGATAAGAATCACAAACATATTATACGAGCCTTACCTTCAGAGCCTTTTCTTCGGCTCCTGGTGTACTTCAGAATTCCACCTGAAAATACTCCCAGCCCATACATTAGCTCCAATTCATCACACATTGGAAAAAAGACCTTTTCCTCTCTTCTTTTCTATTTTTACATTGTTCCATCTTTTCTAGAAAACAAGAGGCAGAATGTGTAGAGGTTGGGATGTCCCATGAAAGCTCTTGAACCAGAACAGGAGTGTAAGAGGGAAGAAGTCTGGAAAGCAAATGCATGTGAGAGACAGCATTACATGCTTATCTTTCCGATAAGAAAGCCAACTGGCATATTCAAGAGCAGTCCAGCCTCCAGTTATTTCTTTATGTTGAAAGCAGCCAGGATTGGAAGGCTCAGTTTAGAGGTCTTTTTTTTTTTTTTTTTTTTTTTTTCTTTCAGAGATATAGATGAGCTTCCATTTGGAGTGATCACTTTTCTAACTCTGCTTTCAGAAGTGGGTTGTGAAGTTACCTCACTTTGCATAATCTCACTGATTGTCCCCTTCTTTGTTAGTATAACAGAAGAAAAGGGAAACTGAGACAGCTCATATTTCATACTTCTTAAGTGAAGGGAAATCATTTTGGATGCCTTAAAAACTCTTGTTGCTATGGTCACTGTAAAAGCATATCATCAAAATATTTCTGTAGGCTTAAATAAAGAAAATCTTTGGAGGAAGTGATAATATAAAAAATTCACAGAGTGAGAAATACATAATAATTCTATGCCACCTCTGAAATAACCTTGTTTTACTGCTGACAGAAGAGAAGCTTTAGCAAAAACTAGTAACTGAGAAATAACTTTCATTGGCACTAATCTAAGAAAGATACTAAGACAGCCAGATGCTTTCTGAGCTACATTGCTTGTTAGTGTTGAAGTTATTCCCTAGTGTAATGTTTTTGCTATGTACATAAAACTGTGCAGGATCTCTATCTGTAACAGAGGCAGAAATGAATATTAAATATGAATATACTTACTTTTTTTCAGTCAGACACAGTTATTTTTATATAGCAGCTGCATTTACAATATTAGTCTGTTTCCCAGAATATTGGTCAAGAGTAATGTCTTCTGATGAGTAGAAGACTTCTTATTCTTAAAGCACTGTTCATCACTAGCCAAAACGAGTTTTTCCTAGACAGTGACATATACAATAAATTCATGGGACCTGCAAATCTTATTTGTTCCAATCCCTACCTCTTTTTCCGGAGATTAAAGAATTATGCATAGTACTCAGTAGCTATGGACCACCACTACAGAGGTTAGGACAATATGACAACATTCCTATGAAAGATTTCCATTGCAACTCTTTTGATAGTGGATCCAATGAAGTTCAGGATCCATATTGCTAAATGCTTGAGTTGCAACATGGAAAGTTCTGATGAAATTTAAGGAAAAATATTTTTAGTGTGATGATGGTGAAACACTGCAAAGGGACCCTAGACAGGCTGTGGAATCTCTATCCTTGGAGATTATAGAACTGTCATGGATTGATTGGAGAGGTGTCTTCTTCTTTTATAAAAGACTGCAGCAAAACCAAGTACTTGCACTGGCACCCAACAAAAGAAGGACATGGAGCTGTTGGAGCAAGTCCAGAGAAGGGCCATGAAGATGATCAGAGGGATGGAGCACCCCTCCTGTGAGGACAGGCTGAGAGGGGAGGCCTTATGTCAGCCTTCCAGTACCTAAAGGGGCCTACAGGAAAGCTGGAGAGGGACTGGTTACAAGGGCCTGGAGTGATAGGACAAGGGGTAATGGCTTTAAACCAAAAGAGGATAGATTTAGATTAGATATTAGGAAGACATTCTTCCTTGTGAGGGTGATAAGGCACTGTCACAGGTTGTCCAGAGAAGCTGTGGCTGCCACTGGCTCCCTGGCAGTGTTCAAGGCCAGGTTGGATGGGGCTTTGGGCAACCTGGGCTGGTGGAGGGTGTCCCCGCCCGTGGCAGGGGGGTTGGAACTAGATGATCTTTAAGGTCCCTTCCAACCCAAATCATTTTATGATGATTCTATGAGGAAAGAGAAAAAGATCAAACCAAACCAAACCACACAAAAAAACCCAACCAAACCAAAAAAAAAAACCACAACAAAAACGAAAACAGGACAAATTAAAAAGAAAAGGAATCAATCTGTGAAAGTACATAAGGGGAAAATGTCTTTGAAAATCCTCAGGGTCTTTCTATCACTATCTAGCTCTTTGCTATTGACACCAATCACATTATTTTGATATTTAGTCCAAAAGAAAGAAAGTGTGATGTGTTGCTTTCTGTGTTGTTCTGCTGCTTATTTATATAAAAGACATGGGAATTCTTGATTTGACTATGAATAGAAGAGAATCATAGAAACATAGACAAAGAAGAGCAAAAGTAGAGGAAAACAGACAGTAAGTCATAGATAGAGAAACAGAGAGTGGAGGAAAGCAATAATAATATTTTGAAAGATTAAGAATAAACCTGGGAAAAAAGGTACCATACAAGAATACAGTGGTACATCTTTAAGTACTTTCTCTGTTTTTATGGTGTTCACTATATCTGTATTTGAAAAGCTTCCTGAAATACTTCAGAGAAATATTGTTCTTCAAGCAAGGTAATCAAGTGTCTGATTCAGTAAATGAAGCTATTTGGGACATGACTGTCCTGCCATTCTTCTGATTGGTTTTGCTACCTAAAGAAGGAAAAAAAACTCCAAACATGTAGAGGGGAAAAATATTCCACAAATTGCACAGGAAGAGGCTGAAAGAGATATTGAACTAAGAAGTTAGAAGAAGTCCAGAAAGAACATAAGAATAGCTATATTGAATCAGATATATGGTCCATCAAGCCAGCATCCTGTTCCCAAGATTGTCCAGAGTGTATATCTACAAAAGAGAATATGAAAATGAAAACATGCAATTTTCTTCTAGAACTTTACTATTTATCAATCGTTTTCAGCTCAGGGACTTCCTAGCTAAGATGTCATTTCTATGTATAGAGATCCCTCTAAATTTCCTTATCACATTTTTTTCACTCTGTTTAATGCATGTGTATCTCTAGCATTCGGGACATCCTCAACGACAACCAGAGTCTTAGAATGACTTTGCATGACAGGAGACTCAATAGTATAAGAATAGCGAGCATAGAATGCATCACCTAAGATAACCTATAGCAGAGTTCTATGAATTATGGAAGACATTGAGAATGTGAGTAAGGAATAATTACTCACTCTCAAATTTCAAAAACATGGGACCTATTATAAAAGCACACAAAAATAATTACTTTCCTTGCCCCCATATTTCATGTTCAGAGCATTTCCACTTCCAATCATAGTGGCCAACGTATGACAGGGTTCATGAAGTGAATATTGAAAAGAATGAAAGGGGCAACTGTTAAATACTACAGTGGTCCTGCTGCAACTTCTGACCAAAGAGATCCTTAAACAGCAATTACCAATAAGAAGGTATCAAGAAGAAACCACATACCCTGTTTCTAATATTAATTCCATATACATCTAAAACTGTATATGTAACTAGATCTAAAAATTCTTTCTGATATTTTTGGTCATAAACACATTATGTTAGAACCTCTACATAGAACAGAGTAGGAGAGAGAGGAAGAGCAATTGAGAGAAGGAGGGACGCTAGAAGAAGTAACATATACTGCCTTCCTCAAGAATGTTCACCATGTCTCAATTAGTGCTAGTACTTATTAAAGTACTATAAAGTATCTATGTAATATTTGCATTACATACGTGAACATATGTGATTGTTGAAATATATCTACTGTTTGAAAAGTCCCATGGATTACTCAACAACAGGGACATTCCAATGCATTCCTTGAATCAACCATTCCAAACACTGGAGTTTAAAGTGTCAGAATTACATCAATGGACAGATTAATTTAATGAGTATGGCCTGAGAGTAAAGTGAAACCAAAAACTGTCAGAGGTATATTTTGTGGATTCAGTTATGACTGATGCAATCCTTATTTCTATGGTGTATCTGAACAGTGCATAATGTCTTTCACATTCATATTTCTATTAGAAGAACAGACACATGTAGAGACTATGTGACTTACTGGAGAATCATCCCTCTAGATTTTCAAAGAATAAATTAATTTGGAACTCAATGTCACACTAGCATCATAACCACTGAACTTTTCTTCCTTTACAGATAGAGCTTTTGGGAAAGTATAATAAATAGCTTCCTGGAGCCCTTATCAGATCTCTCTCCAGCATGAAAGTAATGTACAGCTGTAAACCAATTAGGCTGAAAAGTTCCCATATGTTAACCAAAAAGAACTCACTCCAGTCACTAAACAAATGCAATGACTTAAAAATTCCCAGGATCTTAACTTGAAAGCATCTACATCTAGGGATCTCTTAAAACACATTAAATCATAGATCTTTAAACACTGCACATCACTTCCAAATGTCAGCCATTTTTCTGCAAGCTGTAAATACTTCAGCTGAAGTTCAACTGCCCAAATTCACCAGCACCTGCTTCCAGTCAGCCATAATGCAAATCAGGCTTAAATCTCACTTGACCAGATAGTTATTCTACATAGATATCACCTAAGCAGGTGAAGACAACTCAGTAAATTTATGCTTGATATTCCAAGTAACTTAATGTCTCAGCACGTTTTTATTGTCTTGCATCAGTAGCAGAGGCAAAATGGAAGTGGTTCAATTTACAAACTCACTTTTCTTGGCCTGAAACTGAGGGTTGAAATACAATGAGTCTGCATGCTTGGTGTAGTCTTTTTTTCCTATTACGCCTTCCAGTCTTTTGAGGCCCAGTGTGTGAAGTCGTGCTGGGATGGTGGTGTGGTTTAACCCAGCAGGCAGCTAAAACAACCACACAGCCGTTTGCTCACTCCCCACCCTGCAGTGGGATGGGGGAGAGAATCGAAAAAAAGTAAAACTAGTGGTAAACAGCTTAATAGGACAGAAAAGGAAGATGATGATGATGATGATGATGGTGACGACGACAACGACAATGACTACGACCACGACCATGATGACGACGATCATGGTGATGATGATAAAAAGAATATACAAAACAAGTGATACACAGCACAATTGTTCACCAACCACCGACCCATGCCCAGCTAGTTCCTGAGCGGTGGCCCTCCCTGGCCAACTCCTCACAGCTTATATACTGAGCATGATGTCATATGGTATGGAATATCCCTTTGGCCAGTTTGGGTCAGCTGTCCTGGCTGTGCCCCCTCCCAGCTCCTTGTGCACCTCCTGCAGAATGCTCATGCCTCCTGGCTGGCAGGGCCTGGGAAGCTGAAAAGTCCTTGACATCATTGTAAACACTGCTTAGCAACAACTAAACATCAGCCTGTTATCAACTTTATTTTCATACTAAATCCAAAACACAGTATTATACCAGATACTAAGAAGAAAATTAACTCCATCCCAGCTGAAACCAGGACAGATGGAAAGGAACACCCTCAATTGCCCTGACCATCTCCAAGTTGACTGTGGAAAGAAAGCAGTGGACCAGATTGTTCACCACCCACTGTACACAGAAAGCTGTATCAGATGAGAAAGTGGCTTCATGAAGACCACTTCAAAGGGCCATGTGTAAGCACATGTATCAGTACCATCAAGGGCACAATTTAGGACTCTCTCTCAAAGCTTTTAACAGCTGACGTCTTAGAGTAGAAGACAACATGACATACAGCTGGCATTCAGCTCTTGTTTTGAGATCTCTCAGAGAATTTTTTTCTTCAAAGAAAATCCACACGGTTCTTCTCAATCTTTGGAAAGTGCTGGCTGAACAGATGAAGCAAAACCCACATTTATGTGGTCTGGGATTCTAGGAAACCATTGCCTGTTTTGACCCACAACTCCTTGGGCCAAGGGAAGATGCAATTTATGTTATACTAGTGCTTTTTGTGTGGAAATTGTAGAGCTTCTTGGCCTTTTTTCACCAAAGAAAACCCTGGGAAAAAGTGATCTTGTTGAAACCTTGCTCCCAAACAAAAATATCTATGAAGACGCAACTAGGCAGTTTAAATGGCTTAGTTTTCAAATAACCTTTCAAAATCAAAATTGATGGCTAAATTAAGCTGAATTTTTACTTCATTCCTTATTTGCTGAAACACTTCTGATGTAAAATCGGAAGATAGAAAAGTGTAATATATGTGGATTTTGCTACTCTCTTACTTCATTCTTTAGTTCCTGCATTTTTTTTTTGGGGGGGGGGATAAGGGAGGGGGGCTGAGGGGAGTAACAACAGAGTCAGAAAGGAATAAAATCGAAAACTATGAAAATGTGAAAGAAACTGGAGGATGGATGTCAATAGGGAAGAAATTTTATTGAGTTATACTGGTTTACCATGTAGGCTTTGTGCAATGAGTTCTGCTAGAAAGCAACCTAGTCCTCTCTATCTGCCTCTTTTTCTTTCTTCCTTTATAGTTCAAAGACTCTAATGAAGGGATTGCCTTTGTTCATCTTCCTTCCTTCCAGCTATTTATTTTTTTTGTCATTGGGATTCCCTTTCTAGGTAGTAATGAGAGAAGGCTTTTTCCAAGGACAGTTTGTCATGCCTCACTTTGACTCGTAGGATTAATTGCTGTCCTCAGGTGACTACACAGAGACCCTAGGAGACAAGCACAGTCTGTACACTCAGCAAATAGCTAAAAAGAGAAGAAGAATCCCACATTGAGAGGGTACAGCATTTACCAAATGGGTGACACTAGCTAGGACTCATAATTAGTGCAGTAATGCAAATTCATATTTGTCGTGGTTTTACCCTAGCCAGCAGCTGAGCCGCACGCAGCCACTCGCTCACTCCCCGCCTCCCCAGTGGGATGGGGGGAGAGAATTGGAAGAGTTAAAGTGAGAAAACTCATGGGTTGAAATAAAGACAGTTTAATAGGTAAAGCAAAAGCCATGCGCACAAGCAAAGCAAAAGAAGGAATTCATTCCCCACTTCTGGTGTTCAGCCATTTCCAGGAAAGCAGGGCTCCATCACACGTAATGGTTACTTGGGAAGACAAACGCCATCACTCAACACCGCCACCACCACCACCACCCCGCCCCCCAGTCCCTCCTCTTCCCCAGGCCTCTTATAAATTGAGCATGACGTCATATGGTATGGAATGTCCCTCTTGTCAGTTTGGGTCACCTGTCCTATCTGTGTCCCCTCCCAACTTCTTATGCACCCCCAGCCATCCTGCTGGCAGGGCGATGTGAGAAGGAGAAAAAGCCTTGACTCTGTGTAAGCACTGCTCAACAGCAACGACAGGTCCATATAACAAAAACATCTCTCTATTATCAACACTGCTTCCAGCACAAATAGAAAACATGGCCCCATACTAGGTACTATGAAGAAAATTAACCCCCTCAGATAAAACCAGGACAATATTATACAATATAGCTCTGTCCAAGGGCTGGAATGGGACAGACAAAAACCAGAAGAGTACCTGGTGCTTCCTCAGAACATATAGTAGCTGGAGAAATAGAGGTAATCTGTTGCTTTCTTTGACTAAACATGCTGTTCAACTGACTGATTTAACTTGTTAAGGCCCCGTGCCTGTTGGATTCACTCTATGACCCAGGTGTCCTTGCTCTACAGACATGGGTGACACACAGCTTTCCTGGCTTCCTGTGACTCATATTCAGTTTCCCTGTACAGTATACAACTAAAAAGGCACTATGACCCTGAAATCTGCTGTAATAGTAATTTATAAAGGTTTATTCTCATTTACAGTGCACTAGGCTTTAACAAACAGCATGGCAGGTGTGGTGGGGGAAGGAACCAGCCCACCAATACACCCAGGCAGAAAACAATAATGAGTCTCCTTTCTCTCTCATTATTGCTCACACAGGAAATCAGTCCTTCTTTCTTACTTGCCCTTGGAGTGATGGGGAATATGCTGAAGCAGTTGTGCAGTAGCCTAATTACTTATCACAAATCTTTTAAATGAGTTTATACTCATTAATGTGGCATCTGGGAATTGGGCATTAAACCATCAACGACCTTTTTGCTAATCAAAGGCCTCAAAGCTTGTTATTTGGAGGGTACTTCTCGTACAGAGCTTTACCTCCACATCAGGCTAATCAGACAGGTCAGTTTTTCTTGCTGAATTTGAAAACGCTAGAAGTAAGCCTGCAGAGATTGTTATTTAGAAGATAGGTGGGCATATAGACAAGGCTGCTTCTTTATTCTGTTAGTATGCTTTGCCATAAATGACCCCCCTCTACTAACCCTGGGTATATCTATCCTGTCACTTAGGAAGTAACTATAATAGACATAGTTGAGCTAACTGTAATCTAGGTGGTAGGAACAGTGATACTGTAGAGGACCTGAGGCACAAACTTTAGTTCAGTGTAGCTGCTGGGGTATGCATGTAGGATTGTGAATGGTACTGAAGTCCTTGTGTTCGGTTATTAGTCATGGCATAGCTCTGTTCCAGCTAGCTCAGCTACGCCTAAACCTACCACTGCACTGTAGACCTCAGTTGTCGTGTGGGTCTTGCTTGGGTCACAGTCCGTTTAAGCAATCACAAGCCATCAGCTCCTACAGTTTATCCAGTTTTTGGCTTGTCAAGGTAACTAGCACATTTCTGGGTTGCTTGCCACCTAGCAGGAAATTAAAATACATTTACTTCAATAATCTCCCCCATGACAAAACAAATATATTTATTTTCACATTTCTAATAACCTTCCAGCACTCTCACCATTAGTTGCCACGGTTAACACGATCAGTGGTATTTCTTCAGTTCTAAGCTACAAGTCGAAGGTCGAAGTATCTTGCCTGTGCAGTCACATTCCTTCCCAGCCATGTCTCAAGCACACTCACTGCCATAGCCTGCAAGAGGGAATGAAATCATTCTTTCATATCTGTAAGCAATCCTCTCATATTGGAGAAATTCAGGGAGACAGGTTTTGACAGATGTGTGGCTCTTTCACCCAGTTAAAATTATGTAGATTCTGTTACTCTGCAGTTCATGAAAATCTACTTTTGTGGCTATTAAGGTCCAGACTGAGTTTAAGCATATGTCTTCCTAACAAAAAAACAATGTTTGCTAGTATGAATAGATATGTCATACTGGTCAGTGGTTTTAATTTAGCTAGGATGCACAGCAATTTGATAGCTTTTCATTCCTTCTTCTCTTGCATCTGACCCCTGAAATTACAGCAATTCCATGGATATTTCCATACTGATGTGTTGTCACTTTCTGATAAAAACTCCCAAATTTCCTATGACTTGTGGTGGATATCATCATCTTTATTTTACAAATGTCAATAGAAAGTCCATTATAGTTAGAACCCACATTTCATGACTAGTTTTATCTTGTAGTTTGTATGGTGACTGTTCCTATAGTGCAAGACCATTTACATCTCCAACTGTTTCTTCTGGCTTTTATTTGCTGCTGCTTAGCCTTAAATGGGGGGGGGGGGGGGGGGGGGGGGGGGGGGGGGGGGGGGGAGGGAAGAATCAAAAAAAAGAAGAGGAACTGAGTCATATATTTTATCTTAGCAAAGAGATAATTGTGTGTTTGGGTGTATATGCATCCACGTGAATTTCTTTTTCGCCATGTCTATGATTCCATGATTCATGTTGCTTTGCTCCCTGCTTTACAACTCCTACTAAACACATGACATGGAAAGCAACAGTGTGCTTCTGATGTACTCCAGCTAAATAACCAGGCCTTCAGCTGTAAGCACAATTCTCTTGATTTATATCGGAATATTGACACATGGTATCCATCATTTGTGTTAGCCTTAGGCCCAATTTTATGCTTCATGGCACTGTTGATGTCCAAGTATGTTGGTGACCTGAAAGCCAGATATCAGGAATGGGATTAATCTGACCAAATGCTGACATTCCTTCTGTAGATAACTGCACCATACTTTTTTGTCCTGGACTCTCTTAATAGCCAATGGAGAGGAGGAGGAGATAATTTGACAGTGCAATTCACCTTGTGCTAAAACAGACATGTAAATCAGGGCAGACAAATCACACTTCAGAAATGCCTCTTTCTCGCACTGAAGGCAAAAGGAGCTCAGGCTGACTAGTTCCAATGCAGTGAAATTACCTAAACATGTGATGAGGATCTCAGCCTTGGAGTGCACTTGGTACTTCTTTCAAAACAGCCTTCTTTCCATGCAGTTGTCTCTTCCTTCAAACAGTCTGTCTTCCTTCCCATGTCATGAAGGCTGTGAGACAGGTAGTAAGATTGTTTAGGGACATTTGCATGACCTTGTTACTCCAGGTCTGCTTTAAAGACAGTGCTAGGTAAATCAAGCTTATGATGTTACAGAAAAATGAACACAGGGTATCTCATTGCCATAACACTTTTTTCTGTCATGTAGTATCTCAGTACAAGAAAGACATGGACATCTTGGAGCGGGTCCAGAGGAGGTCCACAAAGATCATCAGAGGGCTGGAGCACCTCTGCTATGAGGAAAAGCTGAGAGAGTTGGGGTTGCTCAGCCTGGAGAACGGAAGGCTCCAGGGAGATGTGATTGTGACCTTTCAATACTTAAAGGGGCCTTATAAGAAAGATGACGACAGACTTTTTAGTAGGGCCTGTAGCAACAGGACAAAGGGTAATGGTTTTAAACTAAAAGAGGGGAGATTCAGACTAGATATAAGGAAGAAATTCTTCATGATGAGGGAGGCAAAACACTGACACAGGTTGCCCAGAGAGGTGGCAGATGCCCCATCCCTGGAAACATTCTGGGTCAGGCTGGTCAGGGCTCTGAGCGACCTGATCTAGTTGAAGATGTCCCTGCGCATTGCAGGGGGGTTGGACTAGATGACCTCTAAAGGTCCCTTCCAACCCAAACCATTTTATGATTCTATGGTTCTATGAAAAGTTTGGTAAAAAATTGCAGGTAAAATTATTAATTGTAATTTGAAGTTGCCATCAGGCAATGCATTCTTTTCTATCTGTATAATGAATTCATCTTTCCTCCCATTACCTGTGATTCAAAAGCTACAGTGAAGACATGAGTTGATGTCCTAAAATCCCTAGTACATTCCTTTTGAAAATTCTGTTTCTGGTGACACCAGAGTTCAGAGGAGAGCAGAAACAAAAATTAGAATTGAAGTGTATGTTCATGTTGTGACTGCCATTAAAGGTAGTCTTAAAAATTAAAAAAAAAAAAAAAAAAAAAAGAGAGAGACTGTTATCAAAAAGTTGGACTTCCAAGCTAAGCTTCTAGTTCCTTCTGTGAAACAAGGCTGTGTCTAGGAAGTTCCAGTAGTCTCAGACTGGCTAAGGAAAGGAGCCTATATCGTAGGCACATTTAGGCGGCTAAACTGAAAGAAAATGTTATGAAAAAGGAGTTTCAAGAAGCTACACTCGTAGCTTTTACAATTCCCTGGCAGAATCTGCTATTTTAATGGCTTTAGACCATCCTGATAGTCTTGAAGATAAAGTAGCTTCATAGGAGGAAAGGATTGTTATTGAATACCAAAATATTAAAATGCATGATTGTTATTACTGATGCAATATATATATACTATGGGAGTTCAGTGCAAAGAAAATGCCACCTAATGAAGAGGCATAGTCTTAATGATGTGTTGACAGAGTCCTAACTAGCCCCTAAACATTCATCCTTTCCCATAAATACATAAACCTCCAGAGATGTTTTGAGGTAACTGGCTTCCCCTAAATTTTGCAGCTTACCCAGAATGGCATAATCATCCCACAGAATAAGGCACAAGTCCATCAAATTGCAAGTAGTGGGAAAGAGTCTGTTTCTGAGTCACAGTTAGAAACACTACTAATCTAGGGTAAAGACTTGCTGTATTCCAATTCTTACCCTGAGGGTTTCCAGGATTTTTTTTTTCCTCAGTGTATGATCTGCATCTTAATCTAAACCCACCAAATTAGTGAACAGACTAAACACAGTGCTTATGTTAACACATGGCATCAGTAATGGTTTTATTTTGACAATATTTAATTAGGTATCAAGCTAGAAGTAAACATCAAACACAGGAAACGGAACATATAGCTTAATCTGAGCAATAACTGGAAATAGGGCCTATTTATAACAACACAGTATAACAAATCCACAACTGCCAAGTTGTTGCACACCTGTTTTCTTGCTGCAGGCCATAATATCTAGGAAGTTCCTGGGCCGAAGCTAAAGGAGAATTACTATTAGTTGTTCATAACCTAGAGCTCTTGGCACATATCTAAGCAATTCCAATATTTCCAACAGGGAACATGGACATCCCCCACGTCATTTCCTTTACTGACCCTGTAGGTCTGCAGTGGCTTTATAATACGTACTCACTGTGAGCCTTTCACTTCCAAGTCTGCGATGGCTTGTGTTCATACTGTCTGAAGGCTGGAACAAGATCTCTACTGCTCTCGTTGTGTCATGATGTTTCCTTACCATTCATTTTGCAGCTGAAGCATGAACCTACCCAATCCACCTTGCAGTAGAGAGCCAGTTTACAACCCCAGACAAAAGAAGCAAAGAACAAGGCATTATAGATGTGTGTGTTACAGGGAAGAGAAGATGTAATGAAATGTAAGAGTAGGTATAGCAGTTGTGCTGAGACTTGTAGCCAGATATGAGATGTGTATGACTGAGGAGACATAACCAAAGCATTTTGTCCTCCATTGGTCTTTTGAGTGGGTGATGCCCAGGGAACTGTGGCTGTTTTACATGCCTGCACACTCCCATCACAAATGGATCAACTGGAATTGCTGAGGTTAAATCCGGTTGCCTGTCTCACCTGTGTAAAAGAATTTGGTACCCTGTGGTAGGTTGACAATCAGGAACAGATGAAAAGCTGGTGGAACAGTACCTGAAGTGTTTGCAGACTGTCTTGTTAATGTCAATCAGCATTGAGTTTAGTGTGCACTGATGTGCAGGCTTGTGTGGATAAGGAAGTATTTTGTGTTTATATGTCTCAGCTGAAAAGACTGTGGGCTTTTGGGGGGGGCAGTGTCCCAGATGGAGTCATGCACTCACTCACAACAGAGAAGAAACAATATATTTTATTCATGTAACACAGTGAATTAACAAAGTTCAATGGCAAATGCAACAGCGGTTTCACAAGACTCAATGGCAAGGTACACTTGATTATTTACTACATAGAGGACAGGGTCAGACAAAACCGTCAGGGAGACCCTCCCGTTGAGTCATGAAGTTCAGAGAGGGTGCCCTTGCTTTCTAAACTCCTTCTCAGAGAGGAGTATAGGTGCACCTGGGTCCAGTCCTAGTCTCAGACTTGATCAACAGTTTATAGCTAAAGGATTTGATATGCACAATGAATGCTTTGTATCACTTAACTAAAATGTCAAAGTTTAGCACTTACCAAGAATCTGTCATGGCAAGGAATCTCTCAGCCTCAAGGAGTAACATTGAGAGGTGTCTCTACCCAAGGGGAGATCCTGGCATGCAGCCCACTGCCGTGCAGGAGAGCTCTAAGGGTTCTTGGGCTGCTTGTATTTATGGGGTAAGATGATTGACTCAGAGTCATATTCGCATACCGACTGAAGATGTTAGTTTCTTCCAAATCTGACTTGAGTCAAATATTGACCAGCACTGTGGCTAGGTCAAATTAGCCCTTCGCTATTGTGTTGTTATGTGTCTCTGAATCCACTTTGAGCCGGATGCAGCCATCATGACCAGACACACCCATTACCACCGTCACTGGTGATTATCCCTTAAGCAGGTTATGGGAAATAGAGGCCAGGTCGGGGGTGGGGAGGGGAGCACACCATCATAGGCAGTTTGTGTGGGTAGCTGGGAGCAGTAGTTGGCACAGTCATTGTACCCGAACCTGCTGCTGAATGCGCATCATCATCAGGAGTGGCAAAGCTAGCTGAGAGCAAGTTAAATCATGACAGAAGATTAAGAGGTCCCAAGTTAGGAAACTGCAAACGCTCTCTTGAATCCAAATCCAAACCAAAGACTGAATGCAGTGTGAACCCCACCATCTTAGTCATACATCAATTAAGGAATTTTGATTCTTTTTAAGGGTTTTCCCCCACTCGTCTGCCTTATTCTCATCAGAGAAATCAAAAAAGGAGAGGGATAATACTTAAGATGAAAGACTGGAAAATTGTCAGATCATGGGCCTCTGCTGAGCAAAAAAGTAGATAAATAAACGCCACATCTCACCCACAGAGGAGCGTACTTAGCATATCTCACTGGCCAGTGTAGCACTGAAATGTCATTTCCTTCTCATCTTTGTCATTAAATAGTTGATTTCTCAAAACACAGTGGCCGCATTCTCAGTTGGTATCATGTTATTCGTCTACGCCCAAGTACAGAAACTTTCTTGATCCTATAATCTACCCCAGTCCTCAGATGTCTGTGGAGTTACTGAATACAAAATACAGTTTCACAGCAGGAGCTTGGTGAAATTACATAATCCTGTCTGTATTCAGAATGCATAGCGCTTTTTTTTGTCTCATTTTTAGAGTCGGATTTCAGGTTCATTGATTTCAATAATTAATGTGTATCTTGCAACTTTCCCAGCCCCGATATACCTGTGTTCTTTCCCATCAGCGGAAGGGTCTATTTTTGACTGGGTACTTTAATATGCATGTCTTGATTAAACTGAATTTCCTTATTTGATTTGATTGCCTTACACAGTGATCTCTCCAACTTCAGATTTTTAATCATTTTTCTTGTGCCTTTACCTCTTTCTCTTGTTTTCTGTTGACTATATGGTGTAGGGACTGTGTAACTGCCATGTTCTCTAACAGATCTTTCTGAGTGTGGATTGTCTTCTGAGAGGCTAGAAGTACCATTCTAAAAATGAAAAGAAATGAAAGCAAGCTGTACTGCATATCCATTTGGATATATAAATGTGGATAGATCAGTGACACATACATATGCATATATATTTGGATTATTTTATAACATTAAAACAGGCTTTAAAGAGTTGCTGCACCCACTCTAGTTACCTGCAATTCCAGGGTGAATTAATGATCCCTGTATATAGTTTATGCATTTGTTTTATATTGCACATCAATAAAAGCACATCAAATTCAAACCCATTCTCATTTCTGGATGGAAACTTTGAGGCAAAAGAGTATAGCAGCTACCTTGTTATGAGTTACAGGTCAGTCATTTATTCAAGTCAAAGAAAGTACTGCTGTCATTCCAGCTAAGCAAGGTAAGTACAGAATGTGACCCCACACTGCACCAGCTTCCTGGCCTAAGAGTAGATAGTAAATGCCCATCCCCTGATTAAATTATCCATCCTTTTGAGGGCAATCTGAAAAGACAGCAAACCATTACATCTGGTGTGGCGCTCCAGCCCTGGTACGGAGAGCACTGTTAATGGGGGATAGAAATCCAAAGCACATTTACATTGTATTGATGGGCCAAGACAGACATGTGGTGCTGTCAGAGATATGTAAAAACATATCAAAATGCTTTCTGCAGTGCAACATGTTTTATGGGGTGGGGGTGGGGGGAAGGAGGATATTGTCTCTCCTCTCCCTTGCCCTCTTCAAATCATAAAGTTGACGTTCTCCTGACAAGATAAGGGATTTTAGCCTTTTGAATTCAGCACATTGAAATTCTGTACACTGCCATAGAGAGACTGATTTAATTGCACCTAACATTTAAAGGAAGGGCATGCATGGACAGCAGGTGCGTTCTGAAGCACAGTGTGGAGGACGCAGAAAAGGAAAATGTTTTTCAGCAACTTTCCCCACGCAATATAGGCATTCTGTGGGACCTCTCACTGGGAGCCTCATTGCTGCAAGGAGGTAGCAGACAGTGGTCATGTCCTCCCTGGTCTATATATACAGTATGTAGACATGGTGACCCAGCATAATGTTTGTCACATACAGAGTGTCAGCAGGGTGAGCAGATGGAGAAAGAATGGAGCTCCTGCTGATATCTCTGTCTGCTCTCCTCTCTGCTCCACTCCTGACAGCCCCTTTGGGACAAGGCCTGGCAGGGAGAAACAAAATCTGGAAGAGGGTAGGTGAAATGCCAGAGCAAGGACAGATGGCAGTCGCAACAACTCTAAGTTCTGTAGGAGGCTTGGAGAAGTGTGGGAGCAGAATGGAAAGGTTGTTCAGGGACAGAAAACTGCCCTCCTCCCTTTTTGTACTACACAGTGTTCCACAAAAGCTGGAGTAACTGCCCTGTCCCATATTTTAAACTTCTTTTAGAGGCAGAGTCCTTCAGAAAGTCACTCTACATATGACTTAGCCTTCCTCCATCTCTAGCTTGAAGCAGGTGAATTGTATGATTTTTTGGGTGGGTTTCCCATTCTTGAAACCTGCTGTGTGCATCAGTTCCCAGGGAGACCAAACAAGATTATCTTTACTCTTGGAAGCTCAGGAATGTTTGGAGAATTGACACAGCAGTCAGTGAGAGGTGGCTTGGTATGGACAGTCTACAGATATGGCCATGGAGGAGCCTGTGTAGTCTAACTGCCCGTTATTGGAAACAGAAACAGCATAAACTGGGCGTACAAGAGAATTGGGAGAAAAGGAACTCCAGTAACATGGAAGGAGAGAAGTAATATGGGGGGAGGACAGGAGATGAGTAGAGGGAAGTCCAAATCCTTGTGCTCACTAAAATCAGTGAAATGGAAAAATTTAAACCTCTGATGAAAACAAAAAGTTAGGTTCCACACACACACAAATTTTTTCACTTATATTCACAAACAGTGCAGCAGACGGAAAAAAAAAAGTTTGTGAAGATAAAACCTCATCTGGATTCCACTCCACTGGCTCCTACTTATTCTTCCCAAGTATCCAACTTCATAATTTGAAACAAAGATAATTTATATATACATTTTTCAATTGTGTTTTATTTAACAGAAACCTTTAACTGTGTGTGTTGGGCAAAATTCAATCCAGAAGTAAAACAACTCCAGAGTAAAATATCTTTCTTGATACATCTTAACCTTAAATCCAAGCTCTACTCTTGGTCTTATTAACCTCCGAGACTTACTTTTCATTGATTTTCTGCAAGCAGGGTCAAGCTTGAATAACCTTCCTTGTGTGAGCAACCTGAATAAAAGCAATGGAGTTCAGCAGGAGTTAGACACTGTGACTGCAACCCCATATGAAGTCTGATTTGTTCTGTCTTATACAGAGGTTAATTAATGTTAGTTAGTTCACTTTAAAGTCAAAGGACTCCATATCTTCCAGTGCTTTTAAACATCTCAAGCAAAACACAGTGCTATGAGTATAATACAGGTCCCATTATGTATCCATTCACAGGAGAGTTTACACTGCTGAGTGGTATATTCCTTGTTTAGGTTAACAGGGAGAGGTTCCTGCAAAGGATGGGCTCAGCAGAAACCTAACTTAGATGCATACAATGACCCCCCTGGAAGCTGTCACCCTATTTTATTTAGAGAGATTTTAGGAAGACTTTTGCGAAAGATCCGATGGTAACAGTTAGATATCAGCAACAATTTTTCTGTGCATTGACTGCAATACCAGAAAGCAATGCTTCTGCCCCTCATGTCTCTAGTCCTGGAGGACTCTTTCCTCAAGGTCTTGGGTGTCATAGTTTAACCTCAGCCAGTAACTGAGCACCATGCAGCCGCTCGCTCACCCCTTCTCCCCCATAAAGATGATGGGGAGGAGAATGGAAAAAAACCTCTTGTGTTGAGATAAAGACAGTTTAATAGGATAACAAAGGAAGAGAATAATAATAACAGTAATAACAATAACAGTAATAACAATAACACAAGTGATGCTCAAATGTAATTGTTCACTACATGCTAAAGTTAAAAAAACCCAACCCAATGCTCAGTCTGTTTCCAAGCAGCAATCCCAACTCGCAGCTAGCTTTCCCAGTTATATACGGAGCATGATGTCATATGGTATGGAATATCCCTTTGGCCAGTCTGGATCAGCTGTCCTGGCTCTGCTCTCCCAGCTTCCTGTGCACCTGGCAGGGCATGAGAAGCTGAAAAGTCCTGGACTTAGTGCAAACACTACAACTACCTAGCAACAACTGAAAACATCAGTGTGTGATCGTTATTCTCATACTAAATCCATCCAAAAACCAGCACTGTACCAGCTCCTAGAAAGAAAATTAACTCCATCTCAGCTGAAACCAGGACATTGGGCCATGATATCTTGGGAAAATAAGATCCTATAGAGCTCTTAATTCCTATGCCTG
This sequence comes from Balearica regulorum gibbericeps, assembly GCF_011004875.1. NCBI lineage: Eukaryota > Metazoa > Chordata > Aves > Gruiformes > Gruidae > Balearica > Balearica regulorum. Next base: position 76,616,276 of record NC_046187.1, on the reverse strand, counting down.
ACACCGCATCTACCAGATGTGTGAAAAATGTCTCCTTGTAAAATGGAATAAAATTAAATGAATAAACAAATTTTTTTAAAAAGCAACTGGAATAGCAATAATGTCTAAAAGAAAATGTAGCCCTTCAAGGCTTCAAAATACTTTGCAAATGTTATCTCATTAGGTAAGGTAAATGCACAGTGTTCTTAGGCTTATTTAATGGATTTGGAGGGGGGGTTCTTTTTCCCCCTGTGTCTTGCAATTAACATAATTTTACGAATGCACTTTAATTATACATAAAAATAGAATAAATATTTTTGCAACATTTTGATTTAAACAAGCATTTAATTAAGCCCTATTAAGACCTACCATATGCTTTGCGTACGATAGGCTACTATAAGTGCACCTCCTCTGGAGGTTTTCAGCGTTAGAGGAAATTACATTCTTTGACATGGGCAGCCTGGTTTGTAATTGACTCAAAATTACAGATGCAATAAATAATTATTATTAAAAACACATTAACACTGTAATAACTGGGTAGTCATTTTGATGGCTCTTAATAAGCCGCTGTAGCTGAAAGTGCATCAAGCAGCACTTGTAAAGTACTGAGGATCTGGCAGGATTGCAGTTTCAGTGATGGTTAAAAAGTGTGTTATTCAAGTTACTGCCAATTTTTTGAGGCTAGGGTATGGTTCCTTGTCACCACTTAGCTCACTCGGTGCCTGCTGTCATGATGCAATCTTCTGAATTGCTTCAAACCATGCAATCCTAAAACTTGATGTTATAGGTCCAAAAAGACCAACAGCTCCACAAAGTTGATTTTCCTTCCCTGTAATTTCATCCAGTTCCTCTGAGTTTTAATCTAATACTTCATGCTTGACTTCGTCCCTGACTAAAGACTAGCTTGTTTTTGGCAGCGCACATAGAAGGGAATCTGTATTTCTTCTGCAGGGAACTGAAGATGCTTTTTTTCCTGAGAAAGAAGGAATTAAGTCCAGTTTTTGGCATTATTATTTTAAATCATTAATTAGTATTAATTTTCCTCTCATCTTTCATTTTCTCTTTCTTTTGTGTGAATGTTCTTTTTTTTTTTTTTTTTGCTGTCTGTTACACAGAAAAATGAATGAAAAAAACCAGTTGATTTCATTTGTACTGAATATTAACCCAATTTTAAAGACTTCTATACACACATTTTTGCCAACATTATGAGTTTCTCTTATTTCCTTTGATATAAGTGCAATTACAAGCACTTTGATAGTGTTTACTGTATCCACACTATAGCAGAGGTACTGTTAGAGCTCTATCGTCTCTTCTGTGAAGACAAAGGCAGTGTAGAAACTTCATATTTCAAATCCAGCAGTGACACTGAAAAGGATAATTCTCCCTACCCATTGTCAACTGTTCAACTCCTTCTGGGATGATTCAGTTTGCCACTCTCTTTGTATGAGTTAGTCTCCAATTTGTATTAAGCAAATGCAGTGGGATTGGGTTAAACAGTTCAAATCACTTGTCTCTGTCAAACTGGTTGATTGACCCATGTGATTAGAGGTCCACGACCAGAACTGGCTGTCAGCAGATGTGTGAAGTCAAGCAGGTAGGAGTAGTAACCTTTCCTTCTGGTACCTCTGGCATATGTTGGTCTACAACTTGAATTTACTTACTATAACTGAACTGGAATGCCTACCTTGGTTTTTAACTGGCATTAAACTTATTTACCAAATGCAGCTGTTCCACATATTGCTTTCTGTCCCTGGAGTTCAAAGGTGCTGGAGCCCTTGCAGAATCAGCTGGAACCTTCTCCAATTAATGTGCATTTTCACTGACTAAAGGAATGTCAGTGTCTTAAAGTTTGTACGGCTTGCTAGGAGGTAAGTTAGTGTTGCCTCAGGACTATTTCCCATATTGCTGCATGATTCTCAGTTACAATACTCAGAGGAAAAATTCAGCTTAATGAGCACTAATGAATCACAAAAACTCATGTTATACAGAACAAAAAGCTGACCTGGCAGCTTTTTGTTCATTTATTTGAAAGACAAGATAATAAATACTTACTGATCACGTGTGAGCAAACTAAATTTTACATTGCTGGGCAAACTGAGACATATGTGTATTAGATGTATTGCTGTGCTGTTCTTCCCATATCCAGAGCAATTTTCCCTTTCACCTCTTCCCTTAGGATGGTGGCTGTATCCCTTGCCTCTCGGGATTACAAAATACAGCCACACACCTGCTAGGTTTGCCCCGAACTAGAGCCATTGACTTGATACAATTAGTCTCTTCTTATCTGACCTATACGGAAAGCTGGCTTTATGATAAACTCCTTTTCCAGGTTTCTTTCATAGCTACTGGAGAGAGGCAGTCACCTCTGAGGGTGACCCCTGCCATCACCTGTACAGACCTGATTTAAATAAGGTAAGCTCCACTGTGGAGACACTTGCCAATTTTCCAGTGGGTGTGTGGAAGAACCCAGACAACCCAACAGATAGAGAAAGGATATTTAAATGTCTAGCAATAGTTTAACACATTCCTTCCCTCCTGACTTTATAAGGCCTTATCAATGCTTTTCTTATATTTGATAGAGCATCCAGGAATACTGCATGCAAACACTACAGACAAACCCATCCTATGTCTATTTTCCTATGCCTCATAAAACCTAACTCATTCTCAAATAGTTCCAGTTCACTTCATGCCACAAGCTAGGAAATGAGAAATATATGCTAGAAAAATATTACTTTGTTGGGCTGTGAAATACAGCCTTTAAGATTATTTCAAGCACTTGAAAAATAAACTCAAACATACCCACAAAATATGTTTATCCACAGAAAGGCCACATAAGATTTGGAAGAAACCAGGGCTAAATGGTGTGTAATATGGATATGACCCTCATAGAGATGAGGGACCGAGGACCTGATCCGTGGGTCATAAGTTTTCGGAAATGTCTACCATGTAATTTATGAAAAGTTTCATTTTTTTAGTTATTTCTTCTCTGGAAGATAAGTATGCCTATAGTGCTGGACATAGGCTGTTGAAAACAGTAAATTATAAACCTAACTGTCATGACACATTTGACAGTGGTCACGTACAGTAAAGTCACATTCAAAGAGAGGGATGGAAGGAGCCAGGTATCTTATGCAGGTGAAGAGAGCTTTTGGGTTCTCAGAACCAGGTGGTGGATGTATTGAGAAAGAGATTTTCTGTGATTATCTATCACTCTTGAATGGTGACATGCAATGAAATAATGATAATGTAGGTGGTGTGTTCCCATGCATAGGATTAGAAGAGATGCTGTAAGATATTTTTAGGATTTTTGTTTTGATAGTAAAGCAATAACAACTGTTTTAGGATTTTCCTGACTTGGAATTTCTGCAACATGGTTTTGTGCTACACACATGCTGAGTAAGTATCAACAATATATGTAGAAGCTTGTTTGCAGATATGCTGCAAAGAGGAATACCTGTAATTAAACATGTGGATTTCTTACTTGCTACTGCAGCAGTACTTTTTCTTTTTATTATTAAGAAATATAAATCAAATTGTTGATGCTTTCTTCCTCCAACTTTTCACTGTGACATGAATGAGTAAATCTGATCTGGTAATTAATGAGCATGAGTTCATGAGTGCACTGCTGCTCTCAAACCTACCCAGGGGCATTATGGAGAGGAGGAGCTTGTTTTGACTTTTTTAACTCAGTGAAAGGGAATCGTATCAGTCAATGATACATCTACTGCAGACATCCATCTCACAAAGAAAAATGAGTGGAAACAAACTAACATAACACATGAATGCTCACCTAAACACATATTTCCTCTCCGTAGAACGAAGTCTTGCACATGCATTTGCCAAGAACTCACCCTCTGGAAAATCCTTGACTTGTCAGAGCCTGTAAGTCCTCTCAATACCTTTCAAGCCCTCAACCTCGAAACAGAACCTAATAAATTACCCTCTGGGTCTGAGGCTTTGGACCGACATCTCACTGATGGAAGTCTGTTCACTCATCCAGGAAAGATGCTACAGAAGTGCCTGTGGACAGACACATGGGAGAAGATCGATGTTAAGGACAGATGTAGAACATCTTCAAGTCAGCTTCATATAAAGGTCAAATCTTTGGCCTGTTTGCCTTTATGTTAATTTATTTAAAGGATTCTTTGTCCCTTGCTGCTTGCCCATAGGACTTTTTTTTTTTTGCATTTATATACCTACCTACAGACTACAGTTGTGTGGGGTCAAATCTGTGGTGGGGAAACAGGAAAACCTTTTCTTTAAAACAATGAGGTAGCAGTGTTTGTTGAATAAGGCTTGTACCACAAACAGCAGCTCAGTCTAATTATAAACATCTCATTTCCCATGAGCAGCAAGAAAAGTTTTGCTTGGCTCGAGGCTTTTGGGGACAGCCAGTCCATGGTGTGACTTTTGAAACAGAATCAGTTCAGTGCAGACAGTCTCTGCGATTTAACAAAATAATGATTCGCTTCAGCTAACTAGTACGGAATTGCTCTGAATTTAACTAGAAAGAAATAGAGATGATCACAGGCTCCAAGTCCTAAACTGACACAATGTGGTGTATAACAGAAAGTTCACAGAACTGAAAGCATCATACATATAAGTAACTCATTACTGTTTTCTTATTAAAAAATGAAGTAGCTTTTTGCTGGGGGCGATTTCATTAAATGCAATGAAACTTTTCTTCTCTTTAGATGTAGCTGCCATTGTACAACCTAGCAAATGCCACTGCGTGCAACATGGAGTGGAACATGAGTGAAATTCTACTGTCACTGCACGAGCATAAATCAAGGAAGACTTTATTTAAGTACGTGAAGTTTCAGCTGTTTATTTGACAACCAAGCGCTGTAGATAAAATTCTCTAAACAGTCCATTGCCCCATAATGCTTAGCTAGTATAAATCAGTGTAGCTTTCTTAGCTTCAGCAGGAGATTTCCCTGTTTATACCAGATGATATATAGAGAGTGGGAGAAGTTCAAAGCAGCCAGCTGCATGACTTTGAACCTGGTTCTAATCCTGATCATATTTTCAGCATTTTAACTTCAGCTAGCTGTGTTATATGGTTATTAGACATGTCCTCTTACATATTGAATATTCCATGTGTGTGTCTGAGTATTTTAAGAGACAAGTGTTCATACTGGCAACTCTGAGAAAGTGAGATCAGAACAAAAATCAGGAGGCATAGACTTAAGATAAACAAGAACTTTGATACAGATCCTGAACATCGTCAATGATCAAATTCTTGTATAAAAAGGGTATGTAGGTCTTTTATTCTAAATCCTTTTGTTTGCAAGAACAGATCTACTTCCATGTAAAACCAGAAGTGTTCAGTAAGTTGAATCTTTTGTTTGTTCAAAAGCTGGTTAAAGAGATCTTAAAGTTTGACCCATGCTGACTTAATTGCTAGTCTAGGACATGCTCAGAACCTGAGGAAGATAGGAAAAGGTTTTTTTGCTAAAATTTAAAATATTATACTAGTGATGACTAAAGCCAGACTATATGTATGATATAAAACTCAATGTCTTTCAAAAGAAAACACTTTGCAAAGGGCCTCCTGGAACTACAGGGGTCCTTATCTTCATTAATATCCTTATTTTTTCAGGAAACGGCAAAATCCTTTCAAATGAAGAAACATGTCTAGAGGAAGTTGCATAGTTTATGTACTTTCAAGACAGCTACCTAAATCCCAGGAGTGTTCTGGTAACAGGTTAACTCATACCAATGCTGACTATTTCTCACAGTCTGAAATATTTCGGGTGTTTGTTCTATAGGAGTTATCAATATGACTTTAGTTTAAATTATTTGATCTACAGTAATGTAAATGTAAATTGTGTACTACTATAGCCTCTCTTGACAGTGCTGTACTTCTCTGGATCTTGAATAAAAGTCATGGGTACATCAATATGAGAGGATATATTTTATGTTACATGTGCTTTCATGTACTGAATCTCAGTTTCCATAAATAGTGTTTTTCCACATCTTTAATGTGTATGAGCAAGGGCAGAGAAGGACTATGATGTCACATGTTTAAGAGCCATAATGTCATTTCTGTGTTATTCTAAATAAGCATTAGTAGGTTTTTTAAGACTACACGCAGTATATGTTTTCACAGAAAAGGATTAGGAAGGCATTAGCTATAGTTTTATTTTAAAAGTGTCATGAATTATTTTTCCCTAGAGGAAATAAAAATTAAAAGAAACTACTGTATCTACTGTAGTGCTGAAAGGAAAGGCTCTTTGAATCAGAAAACTTGGACCTGCTGCAGACTAATTACTATTCCTCACAGACAAGTCACACAAAAGAGAGCCATTTTTGAAGAACACTATCATAGATTTCTGATATCGTGTCTGCAGAAGTGCCACCACATCATTCATTCAACAGGCAAAATTGATTTTACAGAAAACTTTTACATCTAAAGGAAAGAAGAGAAAAAAGAATCTCTCAGCTTGTTGATGTACAAGAAAACGAGGTAGAAAACAAATTCGTTTAACAGATCATGGAGTGGAGCTGTCTGATTAGCAACAGGAGGGATCCGTGTTATATATTTGGTCACTGTAAGATAAAGTGATTATAGCCCTAATACATTGCAGGAGTTAATGCTCCCAGCTCACTTTTTTTTTGTTGTTTTTTTGAACAAAACTCTTTGAAAGTAGGCATGGATTGACACATGCCCTAAACTTCCTAATACGGGAAAGGTCAATAATCTACCTGGTTCTGCATTGTGTGCTCATAATTGAGATGCATCTGAGCACTTCGGTCTTTCCTCCAGGGGAAATTTAATGGAATCATTTCATGGCATACTTCTCAGCAGCATCAAACAGTGGTTTGAATTCACAGAAAATTTCTAAAGTATTTACTTGTCAACAGCAAAGTTGCTACGGGAAGTTTATCAGTGTAAATCCTCTCAGATTTGAGTCAGATTCTGGTTTTATTTGCTGTTGGGTTTGATACTTCCACTTATAAAAATATTCAAAGGCCTAACTCACCAATAATAGATTTTTTTTTTTTTTAAATACACAAATCCTTAGCATATTTTCCTATAGTCCCATGGGAGTCAGTGTTGCTGACTGAATTAGCCCCTGTATGATTCAAAGATTCCTGCATATAGACTATCAATAATCAATTCAGGTGCACATTAAAAAGCATCTAGTGGCATTTGAAATGCCCTAGGGTATCTTGTTGGTCCTTCAACTGTCATGCCAAAGGACCTAAAGTGCTCTACCATATCCTAAAACATCTGCAGATGTCTCAGATACCTTATGGCTTCCCAGATGACATTTGACTCCTATAGGTAGACAATTTAATCAAGCCTATGCCACATTGTTCCTAAGTTGTGGAAAATATTATGACTAGCATTAACTAGACATGGAATATATATTGTTAGAGTTTCCTAATGTATTTTTGCACCAAAAGCAGAGTGCGTAGGTGTGGTGGGTTGGCTCCAGCTGGCAGCCAAGCACCCGTACAGCCGCTCAGCCCCCTGCCCCAGCGAGAGCGGGGAGGGAATAGGAAGAATGAGAGTGAGAAAACTTGTGGGGCAAGGTAAAGACAGAGAGATCACTTGCCTATTACTGTCATGGGCAAAACAGACTTGACTTGAGAAAATTAATTTATTGCCAATTAATATAAATATATAATTGCTGAATTGGTTGTTGGGGGGGGAACAACAATAAAAACCCCAAAGCTAACGTTAAAACACTTAGGGAAAATACATGCTACTCCTTTCCCAAGTTCAGCTTCATTCCAGATACCTTTCCTCCCACCTTGTTATCGCTGCAAGTTACCCCCTACCCCTTCAGTGAGACAGCGAGCAGCATGTGGGCACTGCCGTCAGGATGTAACAGTTTCTCTCTGCTGCTCCTTCTGCCCTGTCACGGGTCCTCCATGGGCTGCAGTCCCCTTGCATATATCTGCCCCACCATGAAGCATCTCCTACTCCTCTGACCTTGGTGTTCACTCTGTTATTTGTCTCTGATTCTCTATCTCTCTTTCCAGTACTTTCTGCTCTTCTTTAAACATGTTTTCACAGAGGTACCACAAATTCCACTGATGGGCTCAGCGTTGGCTTGCAGTGGGTCCATTGCAGAGCTGGCTGTGGTGTCTGGCACAGGGCAGCCGCTAACTTCTTTTCGCAGAGGCCTCCCATGAAGCCCCCCATTACCAAAACCTTACCGCCTACCCCATAGAGTAGGATCTGACATTTGCTTACAAGTAATTTCTATCCTCTCCTATATAGACTTTACTCTTTCCAGGGGCTGTACACATGAGACAGGGTGTGTTAGAATTGCAGACAGATTATCTTGTTTCTGGTATCATCAGGTTCTGGCTTGCAGTGTGTCCCAAAAAACAGCAGGGTAATAACTAAATTCCTGTAAAGGTGACCTAGACAATGGGTACCTCACCTACCTCCAGTCACCTGATAATTAAAACATGAGGGTGAGAGTCAGCTTGAAATTAAACGTGTATGTACCCTTCTCCATGTGAGCCAGGGCGTTGATTTGCCTTCGCTGTGTCTCCATAGGAGATGACTGTCACATCTCCCATGGGAACCTAGGCAACTGTCTCAAGTCCCCAGGTGGTGCTATGCAAATAGCACCTCTGTGGACAACAGAAGTTAGACATTTCCACACGGCAGTCCAACATACCCAAAAATAAATTTCTGAGACAACTGGAGTCATCTTCTGCAAGTGAATCCCTTCTCAGTGACTATGGAGATGAGCACCTTAAAATAAACTTCCAAATTTCTTCTGGCCCAAGTTCAGAAGAATCTCAGCTCTTGTGCTGACATGCATAGAGGTGCTCGCTACATGACAATTTACCGCCATTCTGAGGCAAGTGACCTGGCAGGACACAAGACAATGCAGCTAAATCAGGACATGGAAGCTCCCTAATTAAAATAGACTAGCAGTACATAGCTTCTTCCCACAGCGTTCTTCTGGAGAAACTGGCTGCTTGTGGCTTGGACAGTCGTACTCTGCTGGGTAAAAAACTGGCTGGTTGGCCGGGCCCAAAGAGTGAATGTAGTTAAATCCAGTTGGCAGCTGATCACAAGTGGTGTTCCCCAGGGATCAGTACTGGGGACAGTTCTGTTTAATGTCTTTATCAATGGTCTGACAAAAGAATCAAGTGCACCCTGTAGTAAGTTAGCAGATGACACCAAGTTGGGTCTAGAGCACAAGTGTGATGAAGAGAAGCTGAGGGAACTGGGGTTGTTTAGCCTGGAGAAAAGGAGGCTGAGGGGAGACCTGATCGCTCTCTACAACTACCTGAAAGGAGGTTGTAGCCAGGTGGGTGTTGGTCTCTTCTCCCAAATAACAAGTGATAGGACAAGAGGAAATAGCCTCAAGTTGCAGCAGGGGAGGTTTAGATTGGATATGAGGAAAAACTTCTTCATGGAAAGGGTTGTCAGTCACTGGAACAGGCTGCCCAGGGAAGTGGTTGAGTCACCATCCCTGGAGGTATTTAAAAGAGGTGTAGATGTGGTGTTTAGGGACATGGTTTAGTGGTGGCCTTGGCAGTGTTAGGTTAATGGCTGAACTTGGTGATCTTAAAGGAGTTTTCCAACCTAAATGATTCTATGATTCTCCTATTCTTGTTCAGGAACAAAGAGATAATAAAGAATTGAGTGGGGTTACTGTGCAATGTTTGTGTCCTCATTGCAGAGTAGTCAGTATCCATGCTTCCAGTAGTTCCTGCATTAGGAAATACAATTTGGTTAGGTCCTAACATAATGTCAGGGTGAGTCTTCAGTAGATATCATCCCCTGTTCGCCTATTCCTTTGCAAGAAAACTTAAGCACATAGGCAAGGACACAGATGTGGTGCACTTCAGTAAGCCTTCTGGACTGGTACACCTTGAGACAGAGCAGTAAAGTGCATCAGGAGTACACCAGACTCCAGAGTCAATATATGTCAGCTCCGTTCTTGTAGCATAGTTAGTATGGCTCAGTACCATATGCTCATGATTATGCTGGACTACAGAATTAAATATTTCTTCAATGGGAGGACTCACTGACTGGCATTCCCTTTGGAAGCCATCTGTATTCAAAACCCAGTTCATGATACCGTGCAAAGACTTTTTTTTTTATTGTGTGACCTGAAAGCCAATAGCAGGGGCAAAGACTGCCTCAGTGGTGGGGGGTGGAACAGAATCTCCCTCCTTTGCATCATCTCATGTCAGGAATTAATGAGAAGAGACACATCTTTTCTTGGCGGTGAGGTGGTTTTGCTTTACACCTCTGGTACATGAAGTAAGACTGCTGGGGAGATCATGCTGCACTGAATAGAAACAGGCTAAACTCAGAGCCACAGAGACAGTGGAAACAAACAATGTGTGCTGAAGTCCTGTTGTCTCTAGTAAATCTAAAGTATCTCCTAAAGGTATTGTAAGTGCAAAGACACTCGGGGAATACATACACAACTTTGCAATTTGCACTGATTTTTTTTCAGCTCCAGAAAGCACTTGCAAACCCATTAGACATTTTATGGTAATGTTCTGTGGCTGCCTGTAGTTACAATAGATGAGCAATAGCCAAACTACCAGTTCTTTCTAATAACATCCCTGAGTTAGAAGAGAATCAGAAGAATATTATGACACTGGACTGGACAAAAAGGTGAGGATATTGCTTGTATAAAATTAATACACTGTGTAAAAGCCTACTTTATTGTTATTAATTGAAAAGCTCCATTAACTTAAAAGGCAAAAACAATGGGCGGTAAATTATTTTTTTCGAGGTTAATCTTCCATTGAATGGAAAGGGCACATTATTTGCCTTCCATTAAAGAAGTTATACTCCTAAATGTTTATGCAAAAGTGATGTTGCATGAAAAATAAGGTAGGACTTGATACCCTTTAAGTGGGAATTTATTTTGCACGGGATGATATGATGTGGATCATCACCAGAATTCCCTCCCCAGTGTAGGGAATATCTTGAGGTAATGCAAAATTGACAGCATACAAATGAAAACATCATGTTCTGCAACTTCATTTGTCTTTGGAGTATTCATGCAGTCTTTCTAGTTACAGAATGCTGGTATTTCATAACTAGAGTTTACCCCTGTAGCAGGTCTAGCAATAAAAACCAGAACCATAGGTCATTTTTTTGTAATTTACCCAAAGTCACCCAAGAAATGCCTGTTCAGTAATCAAATTCAAGCTTCTAAATCCCCTATCTGACTATTTAATTCCTTACCTAGTAGCAGTTTTAGTAAAAGAGCAAAAGGAAACTGGACCATGTTTTCATAGGACTTGCACAGAATGAAATTACAACAGTTTTACAAGCTGCCATGTGTCAACAGAGCTGTGCAATTGTTTGCCTGAATACTTGTTACCTGCACCAAATCTGACATTGGACTTAGGTTAGGCTATTACAAAAAGGGATTACACAAAGTTATTGTCATCAGATAAGAGTGTATATAGGAACAGTTACCACCCCTCACCTAACATACTGACTTCTTTGCAAGTGTCGCATTAATCTGGGGTCCCTGTTGCTGGAATAAAATTTCATAAGGATTATTGTAAATGTGGCAGTTGACAGCAGCCAGGTTTCAAGCCCCAACTGCACAAATATACAACAAGAGATTCTCCATGCCTGAATTATTTCATAGCCTACATGGACAAGCCACGTGCAGCGAAGAGCTATCATGCAAGCAAAACTGGCAGGGCCAGGGATTTCACATCATAAGTAAGCTACAGGGCATTGATGTTGGGAATTGAAATTTATTTCTTTAATTTCAGCTTTTAGCTATTACTTGTGTTTTTTTAATATGTAATTGCAACACACGCTTTAAGTGCAGTGAGGATGTGAGAAGTGGAAGAGATAATGTGAAGAGAAGGATAGAGATTATGTTGGATGAGGCAGAGTATGGTGAAGAAGAGAAAAAAAAAAAGCTGGGAAGAGAGTACTGGGCATTTAGAATGAGGATAACATGAGGATAAAGTAAGGAGCATACCAGAAAGTTTTTACTAACAGTCAGAAGTTGCTTGATGACACCAGTAATCAGCACAAAGGTCACACAAACCTTTGCCTGGCCCATCTCAGATGTTCCTTCATTAAAGATGCGGTTGTCAGCAGAGGTGGAAGAGGAAGTAGTAATAGATGAGACAGTAAATCACTCTAAACTTTTACATGTTGAACTGGAGGTGCCTCCTGGAGACCTTGTCACTGCTGAAGTCTTCATATCAATGGATGAAGAGAAGCGCAAGATCTGAACACAAAAGGCCATCTGATGAAACGTTCCTTTATTCACTGACTACAGTAGGAAACTAGAGCAATTATGTTTCTGAGATAGATGTATGGAATAAATGCCTTAAAGTATTTGGGCAAATGTGGACTTCAGTTTTCTGGATGTTCTCTTTTCTGATCATGTATTAGAAAAGTGTATTTTTATAAGTTAAGTTCATTTTCTTCCCCTCGAAAATCATTTTTCCAAGTGGCACAGGTGAGAATCATTGTGTTATCTGGCGAAGTTTATATTGCCACCTGCTGAGTTTGATGTACCCTAAGGAGAGAGAATGGAAATCAGCTTCTAGGGATTTCTTTTTAAACTGTCACTAAAAATAGAAAAGAAAGAGATGCCAGGTTACCCAAGCTTTTATTACAAACAAACCTCTAAAGTAAAAGTTGACAGTGACTTTTTTCTTTGCAAAAAGGAGAAGGAAATGTCTGCATTTACTAGCTAAAATCAAAGGGGTTTTTTTTCCCTACTTGTTAAGATGTTGAACAAACATCTCAAAATGTGAAGTCTTGTCTTTTCCTTATCTGAGACACACAAGGCAGAACAAGATACCAGAGACTTTGAAAGCAAGGTGAGAGTACTTACTTATCCTGTAATAGCTACCCTGTCTAAGGTTTGAAGGATGCTGAATTCACCTCCTTTCTGGAAGACTACTTAGTTACCTCTACAACACGTACAGTTCAGAAGTTGGTATAGTAGATTATATCTGATGCCTTCTACATTTATCAAAGTTAAGTGGAAGGTCAAAATCACCAATGTTCTCTCTCCACTAGAACACAAAATGTACTGCAAAGCAGGGAAACTTAACAGAACAAGAAGAAAAAGAAACCTTTGTTGAAAGGACTATACGGGGTCCCAGTTTTTGGAGATGAAAAGAAATGAGAGAGACTGAAATAAGCACTTCTCTTTTGTGCTGAAATGCATAAATGGGATGACAGAGATTGCGTTCTCAATCCAAATGCCAAACTTTTTTCCTGTAGGAGTGTGTAACAAGTTATTAATTTTATTTACCTATTTCGAAAAATATACACAAGTTTCCAGAATTAAATCTCTTAACTTATGAACAGGAATAAACAATAGGAAAGCAGTAAAGACAGAAATGCTACCTCAAATAGAAAATCTTAATGTCAGTATCACTTTTTCTTGGTCTGCTGCCCAAGTATATAGATCAGTCTTGTCTTACATTATCTAAACGCATCTCCTCTATTTTATTCTGCTTTATTGGCTGCACAATTCAAAACTGTTTTAGTAATTAAAGACAAGACATGTTTCTTCCCCCGACTCCACATATTATTTTCATATTTTAAATCAATGTGTTTTACAAAGAATTAGCTTTCTTTTCCATTTGTTTGAAATTGTTTTATGGAATGTAATCATATTATAATAATTTTTTTCATTAAAGATTTTGACATTCCTTTTTCAGAGAGCAGGAAAAAAATCATAATTTTTTTTACGGTTTTGACAAGAGGCAGCTTCATAGTAGAAAGACTGAAAAAAAAGATTCTGTTCTCTCCCTTCGGTTCACTCCTTCCCTCACACAGTCAGTTTAAAACATGACATTTTCTGACTTACTCTGTCAGCATTCACTGTCGACTTTGCCATCTCTGTCAGTCAGGGTTGATCAAAAGGCAAAAGGCAGTGATTTGCCATTTGGCTTCTGTTTGGCTAACACAAGCTATGGAGAAGCCTGGTTCTTCCAGTTCTTAGTACAAGCTGCAAATGTGGAGATTTTGGGAGGGACAAGTCATTTATGAATTGAAAGTGCAGCTTCGGGACAGCCTAAACTATTTACGATTTAGGGCTGCTATATCCATGTCGTTTAGAATGAAATAAAAATGACAGTGTATTTCAGAAGTGTCAAAACCGTTCACTCACCAAATCAAAAATGCTGGTGATTCACACGGCGCGTATCTCAAATATTTGTTGTTTTCAGTCAGCAAATTCTGACTCTCTAATGGTACAGCTAGATCACTGCACAACTAGATTTGTCACTTTGCTAGATGTGACAAAATGGACAATGTGACAAAATTTTATTCCTTTCTCCTTCTCTTAATACTAGCAACTCATAGGAAAAAAAAGAAAAGTCCAATTATTGGAGTGAGATTTTTCAAAAGCACTCAGCATTTTTCTGAGTCATCACCCATTGAACTCTATGATTAAACTCTTGCTGATTTCCATGGCAGCAGAGTTATGCTAATTCTTACTACTCCTGGACATGCCATGCTTAAATACATGAGAGACAGGCGCTTTCTTTTCAGCTGAGGTTATTTAGCACCCATTGATTTCTTTTTGCTTGCCCTTTCCTTTTCTGCATTCTGGTTTTCTGCTGGTAAGTCAGCTGGATGTCTCAGTATAACAACTCCTGATCAAAGTGCTTCAAGAAATATCAGCAATTCCCTCATTTCTTACAAAAAAATAAAAAAATTAAAATTAAAAAAAAATGGGAAGTAGTACACTGTAGAAAAATATATAGTTTGCTAACAACATGCTGATTTTTAAACAAGATTCATACGAATAATAGCTTCTACCTTGCCATTCGTTACATTGTAGAACTTTTTATTTCTCGTCTGGTTTATTTGTTGTTTCTTAAGCTGTAATAAGTCTGAACAGTTTTATTTTACTTAGTAAAATGTACTTTGGGGTTTGTTTGGGTTTTTATAATACAATCTATTTATAAGCTGGGTAGGAATGAAAATGTACCCATAGGAGCATTTTTAGTAATTTCTCATCCTTTCTCAGTTCTCTAGGTCTACTGGAAAGATATTTTTTTACAGAAGGAAATTCGTTTTACCTTTTGGGGATGTTGGAAGGACTAATTATAATGCATTATGCTTTAGAGCCATCAATAAAGGTAGACTCAAGTGCAGAAAAAAAATGTCTTGATTTTTGGGTATGCAGCACAGTTTCCATGAAATTTAGAGCAAATGGATAATTATGAGGCTGCAGAGATTGACTACAAGAATCCCAAAGCATTCTGTGTTTTCCCAAGCGTACTATAGCAGTCAGAGTTTTCTATCAAATCCTGATACCAAAGTATTTTGCGTTAAACATGATAATTCAGAAATATCTATGTGGCCATGGGGGATTGGGATTCCCTTGTTATTCCAGTGTTCCTGTAGCACCAAACGACCCCCTCCCTTACCTTCTTTTCCACATCTTTCCAGAGCATGTACAACATATAGTGACAGGCTGACTCTGTCTCAAAAGAGTTATTATAAAGGAGAGAAAAGGGCTGGGGAGAAAGAGATCCAGTAAAGTGAATTTACTTGTTTATAGTCATAGAGAAAGGCAGTAGTAGAGAACAGGCTCCAGACCGTGTGAAATGGGACTGAAATTGAAGTTCTATCCACACCTAAGGCATTTGGATCCCACAACCAAGACTGCCCACACTTCAGTGACGATTTAAGGATTGCCTAAAATTCACAGTGTCTCCTCAGTCTCCTTGAAGGTTCCCAAGTGCCCAAACTTAAGAGTCTAATTGTGCCCAGAAGATCTCCTCCCTGAGGAGTTAGTAGCCTGGAGTGAAATGCATGGAAATGCTTAGGCATCCACCAAACAATGTGAATAGACTGTGCCCACCCAAGCACAGAGGGCTGCCCCAGCCTCCCCAGACCTAGGATGCTGAGAGGCCACATGCACTGTTTGGTGGTGGTCCTGACATTCTCCTGCTGTGTATTCTCAGAGTTGTTTTCTGCAGTGCTGATCTGAGGACCTGGCAGGCTCTGGGAAGGACCAACAGTTTAGAAATTTTCTCGCTCACATTCCCTGGAAAGCTCAGCCTGGGTACTTGCACAACACAGACAACTTTAAGTTCACCAGAGGCCACAGCCCCACCACTGGAACCTGACTGGAGGAGAATTGGAGTAGGACCCATCTTTAACTGGGAACCCAGAACAGCAGGCAGGGGACCGAGTTCACTGCTGTCCTCATCCTGGGGCAGGACCAGTTCACATGTACCACCTCCTGACACCAACTCTAACCACCGAGTGATCTATTTTCATGCCTTCAGATCAGAATGCTTATGGCAGCTTAGACACCTGGAATTAGCATTCAGCTTCACTTACCCAACAAAGATGACCAATATCTATATGTCTTTGAAAATATGAATCTAAATCACCTCACAGGAAGTCTATCTTCCTCTTAGGACTACCTTCCACAAATCAGATATATTTCCAAACCTGTACAAAATTTTGTGGCCCTATTTTTCTCTTTCGTCAAGCATGCTGAGCCAAAGGGACCATATTTCTGTCTACGTTGTATTTCACCAGAACAGTGCAATAAAATATGTACGTATGAATTGTCATATCTCTAGAATATATGAATTCTCATAAACTCACCAGATGTTTTGAAACAAGCACTAAGTTTTAATTGGGACATTTAAACTTGAAAAGGCCAATCTGCAATGACACTGTTCTTCTTATTTATTTGAAGCTATTTACATTTTAGAAGGAAAGGAATAGAAAGTTTCTTGTCCTGTTTTCCAGAAAAAAAAAAAAGGAACAAAGTAATCTTTCCATTAATATTGCTTAATAGAAAGGCGAAAGTGACAGAAAAGTCAAGTAGAAAGATTTCAATGCATTTTAGCCCTACAAAGAAAAAATTCCCACGAGAAATCCTCTGTAAACTTAACCACAATATTTTTGGCCACAGAGTAAGGCTACAATTTCTTTCCTGAGTGAAGGGTTTCCTCTTGAGAACAAAATATTTGTAAGTTAAAAGCATGAGGATGAAGTCCTTTGCTGAATGGGCTAGACTGACTATTACCATATTACCACAGCAGAATTAAAACAGTTAAAAACTGCACTTTCAAAATTCCAATAGCAAAGTTGACACCTGTACATCCACTGGACTGCAAGATCAAGTCACTGAATACTTTAGGATATCTAAAATGGTATGAGGCACCTGTGTTTAGTCATCTGAATCCATCTCCAGGGCTCATATTAGATATAATGAGTGCTGAGGCAAATAACTTAGCTACAGACATCTGCAAGTGTCTTAATTTTGACCTAACTCCATGAAAGAAGTCTTGTCCGTTCTTGAAAACCATGGTCCTATAGCACCAAGCAGCACATACGTTCAATGTGAATACCATGCAAGAGAATCACTGGACCCGAAAATCATGAGAAGTAGGGCTTGAGAAGTTCTTAAAAGATGAATGAAACTATTCTTCCACTGTAAGACAGGATCAATTATACCTGTGGTATCTTTTACTGACATTTAGCCTACCTCTTATTAAAAAATAACAACAAATGCGAAAATAAGTTCCCAAAATCTTTTTTTGCACAGAAGTCAGTTGTGATCTGAAGGCATGGTTGACCGGCTTAAGATGCCTTTTTCTGCTCAGACTTGGCAGAGGGCCGTGGAGGAGAGGCTGTGGGCACAGGTGCTGTGTTTGTCATGTCACAACGTCACTGCAGAAGCAGATTGAGGAGCAATTGCAGGAGCAAGACATGATAATTGAAATGCTTTTCATCATGTTGCATCGCTTGGCCCAGTGAGTGGTACAAGGTCCATTTCAATGTGAGCCCCAGTGCATCTGCATCCATCTGATCTGACCCCATCCACTGTTACCTTCCCAGTGTTATTGTCTCGGCAAAAGAATTAGGAAACCCCTGCAGAGAAGTCATCCTTCCCCTAATATACACACTACTTGGGCTTGGTAGAAGAACAAAAGGTTTCGTTAATATCAAACTGACACTATATTGCAGCACAAGTAAATGGAAATAGGCTAGAAACTGGCTAGGAACAGAAGATACTTCATGTACATGAATGGATGGATGGATGGATGAATGGATGAATACACAGGTACTGTGCAGCATATTCACATAACTGTGTTTAAAGAAAATTGTTAATAGTACAAAGACAACCTCCAAATATTAAGAAATACCAGAATTAAAGCAAGACCAATTTTCCATGCTCTTTTTAGCCTTTACTTTTTCCGCTATCCTCCTGGATCTCAGTATATGGTGTCAGAACTGGGCAGGAAAGACACTTTCCCTCTCCTACTCCACTCAGAATCAATCTAGGACTAGAATTTCAGGGTTTTATTTCTTATCCAACTGCAGCTTTCAGTAGGACCATGCTCTACGTGGATGTGTGTGGTGGTGAACTGCTTTTTTGCAAGTCCATCCCAAACTGTGACTTTAAAAGTGCATCATAACCACTTTTCTGTGGATGATAGCAAAACACTGATAAATACACAAGACCTCCTACCAAACTTTGAGTGACTCTTTTGCGAGATGGACGTGGTCCTACTTAAGAGTTAAAAAAAAATGTCCATGTTTTCACTAGGAATAAAATACAGAATTTTTTCCTTGCCTTATTCTTGAAAAAAAATTAAACTTTCCTTGATGAAATTTCCTCACAGAATTAATTCTGAGGTAGACACCAGGCATGAGTGCAAACAGTTCACATTTGTCAAAGATATGAGTGTCTGAAAACCGGGTCTTGTAATGGGAAGTGTCAGGCAACTTTAAATACATAGACCTATTGGCCTGCCTGCAATGCAATTTTAAAATGAAGTAACCATTTAAGCACAAAGATTAAAAAATACAGCCTGTGTTCACTCTAAAACTTGCTTCCAACCTTTCAGACAGAAAGCTTTTGTGCTATAGCCATAGGTGATATCGGTTATAAACACAGTTCTTTTTTTCGACTTTCTGCATTGTGAAGCGTTAGTGGACAGAAATACACAGATCCAGGAGTATTATTTAGTAATAACTTTGTCCAGGGCAAGAGAAATCTTGAATATGTCTCTTCTGCTGGCTAAAGTTATACACTGAGGTGCTTTAAATCAGCTTTTTTTTTTCAAGTTCTCCTTTCTTATTTGCTTTCCTTTCCTGCTGTCAAGGATGATCTACCCAGTAAGAAGTACTGAAAGTGAATTCTCATGCTACATAAATGCTGGATAATGCAGATATTTACAGCTTGCTCTCTGTCTTTAGAGTTAAATAATAACAACATTTTTCAAAGGCTCTTACTCTGACTGGGACATTGTTCATCCTCCAGAGATTAAATAATTTTGGCATTCAGAAATGTGTTCTAAATTAAAGCCAAGAATATCAAAGCATGCTGTATCAGGCACCAAATTCTAACATTATTTCAGAGGTGAAACCTTCTGTATTGACTTAATCTTGCTCGGGCTGAGCTGTCCTTTTCCTCCTAGAGGGTTTGAAGGACATTTGCACATATAGCTGCTATATGCAGAGGGCAGCACGTTGTCCATGCCGATTGACACTGCTCTGCAATAGCTGTGGGAGAATCTGATGGTATACATGATGGTTTCACCTATTTGGTTTTAGCCTGGGCACTTCAATATTGGTAAAAATTGATACAGGTCTTTTAATGAACATGTAATCAGTATTGGTATTCATTTCAGGTTGTGGGCCTCATATATATCAGGTTTACAACCTTAAAACTCAGCATAAGCAATTCACTTGTTGTTAACATATAACCTTCACTGCTGAAACTCTAGATTACAATCTCTGCCAGGAAAGAGGTGCCATTCAACCAGCGTATGGCTTTTTTAAAGTACTAATTCACAAAAAGAAGCATAATCCTTACTGCACCTGTGATATCACTTCTTCTGTTACCTACAGACATTGCTTTGAGGAACCATCTCCAAACTGCAGTCTGGCGTAACCTTGGTTTACCCAGTAAATATGACAGAGGCATGGCGCACGGTGCTCCAAGTAGGTAAGCATGTATACGTTCTACTCTTCAGGTCAGGTTGGTATAGCTGAACTTTCTGAAAGCACATAAATCTTTACCCTAGTATAAGTTTGTGAAGCACCAGCTGAGTAGTGGTGTTAGAAGGGGGAGGGAAATGCAAAGCGTAACAAAGAAAAAGTAGCTACCCTGGTTTTCACATTAGGGGAATCTTTAAAGTAAAAATGATGCATAGCAATTGCTGGAG
This sequence comes from Balearica regulorum gibbericeps, assembly GCF_011004875.1. Classification (NCBI taxonomy): domain Eukaryota; kingdom Metazoa; phylum Chordata; class Aves; order Gruiformes; family Gruidae; genus Balearica; species Balearica regulorum. The sequence continues at coordinate 76,596,146 of NC_046187.1, read as the reverse complement.
AAGATCAGTCAATGCTATCTGGAGTTTGAAAATAGTTATCTGTTAATTTATGCAAAACTTAAGCCTGCTGTGCAAACTATGTTGGAACTTATTTGAAATATTGATGTTTAAAATGGCACTCTTGGTCCTTCTTTTTCTTTTCTTTTTTTTTTTTTTTTTTTAAACAACACTTACTGAAATTTATGTTGACAAGTTGCAGACAGAATGATGGAGTGCCCCTTTTTTGATCTGCAGTTAGAAGTCATTTGCATCCCTCCACCTTACTCCTTTTTTCCACAAAGGAAAGTTTCTTTAACTCAATTATCAATCAACAAAAGCTCTGAAGGGCTATTTCATACAACAATTTGTTAAAGTGACGACAGTGGAATCAAACACACAGCTCTTCAGTAATAGCCCGAAAAGATCCATGTCACTGGGTTATTAATTGTATAAGGAAAAGAATTTAAAGCACTGACTGCCTTTGCTTCCAAAGTGAATGGCTTTTTCTCTGAAATTACCCTTCCTTTTTTCTTGTTTTTTTGCTGTTCTGAAAGCCAGCAGCTTTAATCATCTGTATTATCAAAACTCAATATTGCAAGTAATTACTATCATCTTAATATACATTTTTAAAATAAAAGATCAAAGAACAAGAAACAAGCCAAAGAAACAATTAAATGAAGGAAAAAAAACAAAAATGTGTCCACTGACCAGTCAGTATTGTTTTGTATTTACTATGTGACTTACATATAAACATTAGAACATAATATGTATAATGACAGTTAGAGGGATGGAGGAATTTAGGGCTGCATTTTTTTAGGCATTGTGAAAATGTATAAAGTGCTGATTTAAGTATCTTTTAAGAATTGATTGAGGCATACCAGGTGTGCCTTTGTGAGATTTTCTCCCAGAGAAAGGGTAGTTGTCGAATCGCCGTGTCAGTAATGGAGCAGAGGGTGTGAGCTGGGCGGAGTGGCCCATGGCCCAACCCCACCGCCCACCCCAGTAAATCCACCGTGCATCGACCTGTTCTGTACTGATTCCCCCTGCATACCAAGAAATCTGGCCCGTGTTTCAAAACTTGCAATTGTAGTCCCCTTGGTTTAGCAGTTTCTTTAAAGCTACTAAGTAGGCGTTTTGTTTTGCGGCATAACAAAATAACCGGTCCTTCTTTAGCCATTGCTATGTTGGTATGCAGATACTGGCCAACGTGCTTCTGACTCTCCAAGTGCTTGTAGCTGGGCTTAGTTCTCCAAACAGCACTTTTATCCCAGTGCCTTGAGTGGTGTCATTCCCACATACCTGTATGTTTGCAGAACTGGGCCAAAGGTGATATATTTTTATCTTATGGAAGAGTTAATCTTGGTATTTTCCCAATATTCCAGTGATTAATTGTCCTAAGGGTCCCTTTCTGTCTGAGCCTCATAGTGTATTCCTTTATTAAAAAGAAAGAGAAGTAGCTCCATTCAAATTTCTTTAGAGCTGCTTTGAACACAAAAAGTGGATATGCCTTTGTTGTGGAAGAGAAGGCATATTCTTTGAAAGCTTGTTGCATCACAGGAGGACTGATGTGTAAACTTTCCTAAACTTTAAAGTGATGTTTGGGTGCAGTTCCTTTTATACCTAAGAAATCATAAACGTAAAGGTGAAGGCTGCAGATTAAGAGAAAGAAAAATAGAGGCAGACATGCTGTTTTACGAGGAATTTAAGCTATTTAAAATAACAAATAGCTCTTCACCTGATGTTAAGAAGACTAATAGGCCAGATCAAAACTAGGATTTGAGTACGTAAACTAGATTTAAATGGACTTCTGCTGCTTATTTCCAAAACTCTAGTGAAAGCAACAGAGTACCTCTAACTCTTCAGAGCTGAGTGGGGCAGGAATGACGTCTGTGTAGAAAGAACAGGCAATTATCAAGTCAATTCAGAGGAGAATTGGTTCTCCTTAACTGAGTCTGCTACTCCACAGACCCACTGAGATAACCTTTCCCTATGGCAGCATGAAGAGCTTTCTGTTAAACGCATATGTCCTGTGAATGCCTACAGGTCCTGTGTACATGCCCAGAGATGCCCAGGTCTACCTCCTAACCAAGATGCACTGTGGCCAGCAGTGGCAGAAAGCCCAGGGAGGGCTGCGTTTAGCAAGTGTGCACAAAGAACATCGAGCACATACTGACAGACTAGGTGCCTCGTAAAATTTAATTGCTTTTGCTTTATTTTTAAAAGAAAGACGATACAAAGCCCTTCTCCATCTTCCAAGGAAATGGCTCTAGGAGAGCATGGGTAGGAGAGGGGTCTTTTCCAGAAGATGGTAGGGACTGGCTCTCAGGAGAGGAAAAGTCTCTCCCTGTAGCCCTGCGCTGGACTCTCAGCTGCTGAAGAGGGTCCAAGTCTGGAGGTACAGCCTTGTAGTTAACCTCTAAAGCAGCATTCAGGTGTTTTCCTTATCTTCTACAAGTACTTACCTTTCTCCTCCCACTAACGCGGGATCTCTATGTGTCTGGTTGGTTCTTTATTTTGTATCAGAGGACAGCATTGAAAAGTCAGGGGTGGCATAGCCCAGTGTCTTGGGGATCTGATTCTCCAAAGTTGGCTCAGAGGGTGCCACTGAATTTCCACTCGGTTTAGGTTGAAGGTGCCTCACTGAGGCTTTAAGATCGTGTTTACCTCCTCTCGCCTCCTCTCCCTCTTTCCTCTGCACTTCCATTGTCTTTTCAAGTACTTTGGTAAGGTTTGATCCAAAGCCTGTTCAATTTAGTCATATCATAGGTGAAACAGCTATTGATAACAGCCTTCCTGATGGAACTATTCATTTCCACAAATTTATAACTATATTTTAAGGAACCTAATGTGCGATAAGGTTTCCAGTATTACTAAACATGGCAGTTCAGTGCTCCGTATAGAACAAATGTACAGCTTCGCATGACATAACCTGTGTTTCTTATTACAGTATATATCTAAATTTATTATGTAGCAGCAGCAACTGTGAATCCTTTGCTGAACACAAGCCTATCCTTCCTCTCTTCTCCATACTTCTTCATTTCTCTCTGCTGTTATTTCTCGTGGTAACGTGCAAGCTAGTATAGAACTCTATAGTGAATTTTGGGATGCCGTTCTGAAGAATGATTCCACAAAACAGTTTTGCTCTGGGTCAAACAGGATTGGCCCTAAGAAGCTTCAAGCTGAAGATACGTCATACATGTAAATGATACAATTTCAATGCCTTAAATTAACATATGCATTCAATCACGCTGAGTTTATTACTGCAACAATGTACAAGACAGTAAATAAAGTCTGGCATAAAACTTTATGCAGTTTCTTCTTCCAGTTGAAAGCATGATACAAATCAAGACTCAGTGTTAAATGACTGGTAAAGTGAGGTTAGGTAACAACTGAATAATTACTCTAAGTATCAAATTCCCCCAGCTGGAATATTATCATCCAATGAGTAAGAATTTAGTATATATTTCACTACTAAAGTCAATGAAAGCCACTGGAATCATGTTTGTCCTTTGTACTAGAGAGTATAGCTGTGTGATCAGAACATCCCGAGGCTTTGCACCATGCAAACATTGCACTCTTCTTCACGGGTGAAAAGCGATGCTTCCCTTCTTCCAATCCACCTACACAGTCACAGATTCCCGTGGGCAGGCTGGGGACAGCTTATGTGAGCGGTTGCAGTATGTAGGTGGTATCGTACAAAGTGACCTCATACCTTACAGTCCTTACAAACATGAACATTTGGGCCTGTGCGACTCTACATGCTGTACGGGGTGTCCCTGCATTCACGTGGAGGAGCCACAGTCTTCCTGTCCCTACTGCCAAAAAGTCTTCTCCTGAGGCAAACCACCCTCTAAACATATGATGAGCATCCCCAACACCGCAGCTGGATCCAAAAGTCAGCCCAGGAGCTCGAGTCTGCAGACAGGTGGGGAGTGGGCAGAGACGGGCTGCGGCTGGGCAGGACCCTGGAGCAGGACGGTGCTTTGTACAGCGGGCAGAGAGGCAGGAGAGGGAAGGACGTGGGACTGTCTGCACTGCGCTGCTTCGCTGCAGCTGCTTCAGTGGCACTGCGAAGTGCACAGCGCCGCAGAGCTGGTTGTCACAGTCATGGATAAACAGACAACCTTCCTGCAATCATCTGAATAACATTGTTTTTCTTGCTGCCATCAAACTCTGATGCAACAATTTAATCCACTCTCTTTTTAATGTAGATGAAAGTAATATCTTTTGCTATTGTGCACTCAAATGAAATAAAACATTGCTAGCTGGAGCCAGTCAAATCAGTCCTTTCATGAATTTTGATTAGTTTCCATGGAAACACTGACATACTCCATTTAGCATCAGAGTCCATGCCTGAACACAGGAACTGCTGAATGAAGTCCCAGCATCTTCCTACCCATATGCATGGCAGAGAGATGCATTTTTAAGTAACATTGGTGATTAAGTGTTTGTATAAACATGCATAGTGATGTGAGTGCACTGGAGATCAAAATCAGTAGGGCAAGAAGCATCCATCAGCTCTAATTAAGAGTTAGGAAAAAATTAAGCATACAGTGAGTGAAATATATGCATTGCTATTGGGAATAGAGCTCTACTTTTATTTAATATGGGGATTTCAAAATCAGGTTTATTTGCAACACATGAGAAATCTGGAGAAATTGAGCTCTTCCAAGGAATCTGAGAAGCTTAGCATCTCTCTGAACTTGTCTGTATTTATCACTGGCCAAGGTGATAACAATAGCTTTCATTCTTCTAGCTGCTTCCTTCTCAAGGTGTCCTGGCTGCACCCTCCGCTTCACAAGCCTCAACTCTTTTGTTGTTCACCCTTGTGTAATTTGGGAGTAACACAACAGAAAGTGATGGAGTTCTACTGCTATGAAGTAACATAAAGAAGAAAGTAAATCATGCTTTCTCTCCAAGACTTGTTTCACAGCCTGTTGGGTTAATATATCAGAACTAATTAACACTCTGATGAGAACCCCATGCAACAGCATGGAGTATGCGTGTGCACTGAATGCAGGAGACTTGACAACATTGCATCCAGATGAAGGCGAGAGAAAAGCTAGTAAAGTGAAGTTTTTCAAGTTATAAAGACCTTTTATTAAATATCTTGAAACCACATCTCAACCTGCTTGTAAAATGCTAAGTACAGCAAACAGGAATGAAAACAATGTGCCTCAAAAATGTTGAGACTACAGAAGTTGTTGGGGTTTTTTTTACTTTTTTCCCCCATAATTGCAATGTTGCCAACTTTCTGAGAATGGAATTTGATTTTGCCTTTTCTAGATTCATTGTATTCCAGTTACTTTGAAGCCCAAGTTACTGAGGTGCTGGGATGGAGCTATTGCAGATTGTAGTCTTAACTGGAGTTAATGTTAGCGCTGCTCATTATCAACTATCGTGGGCAATTTTGGGGCAGCTGAAAACATGCAAGACCTGCCCCGTCTGCACTTAATTTAAAGGCATGGATTGTTTAAGGTGTTACTTTTTTCTTTTTTTTTTTTCTTTTTTTCTTTTTTTTTTTGTAAAAGGAAAGTTAAGGTTAAAATAATGACTAATGATTTTATACAAAACAAAGAGTTTACCCTAAAGTTTTCTCCGAAATTTTACCACTGCCAAGTTTTGTGAACTTTTGTCATCTTTGCAAGCATTTCTTACAAGTGCTTGAGTGGCAAAATGAATTAACTGCATAAGTGACTTTTTATGAAGAATTTGTGTAGGCAAATTAATGTGAGTAAGCAGCACAGTGCTCATTTAGTAACTTAGATGTCCTTTATTCAGAAAAATTCCTTAGATGTGGAAGCACAGCAAAGGCTTCAGACTAGGGAATCAAAAAGGCACAGAGGTGTCTAATTCCTACATGTAGGTGACTAAGACCATGAGAGGGATGAAATTCCTGATACAGATATTTCTTTCCTTTTCCTGGAGATTGATTAAGGTAGCCCTTCATTTCACTCCTCTTCCGCATGATGGATTTTAAGATTCTTATTATTAGAAACCTGAGTTTTCACAGTCGACATCTGGAGAACGAACGCTGTGTATTCTTACAAAACAGAGTTGCAGTGCTCTCTAGAGGCAGCCAAACCAGGTGAGCCAGCTCTCCTAGCCCTGGAAGCAACGGAGGGTGCTAACAAGGCACTTTTAGGGCTAATTCCCAATGGCAAGAGGAAGAGTAGCAACGCCCGGACGGGATGCTATGTGAATGGGGCTGACCTAGCTCAGGGTCTGAGCTCACTGCCTGAGCTCCTATCTGCACTTTGCTACTGGGGAAGAAAATTGGGCAATGCACAGGAATTTTACTGGGAGAAACAAGCGTGCATCTAGCTCACCATGGCAAGAAGCTGTTCCGCGAAAAGATGTTAGAAGATCTCAAATAGTCCAACAGGCAAAAATCTGTCACGTTGAATTTTCAATGATTTATCATGCTTTTTTATGTTTTCATGGTCCTGCCTTCCTTCAGTTTGGGAGAAAAAGGGAAGAGTTTAAGTCACTAAAAAGGGGAGAGAGAATAATTCTTTCCTTAAAAATTGTAGGTGTTAATGAAGATGTAATGTAGAAAATTATGCAAAAAGGAATTAGGATTATTTAATCACAAAGATTTGTTCTTTCCACTGCACAGGAGCACTAAATAAAATGAAATGTTGGGGAAGTCAAACCAAGATATTGTATTCGCACGCAGCACGTTATAAACCCAAGAAAGTAATTTCTAGGGAAGACTGTTGCAATAGGGATAGCAGCAGGGATATTTGTAAGGATGACAAGGGTATCCAGAGCTGTTGTGTTTAATGACAACACAAGTGCTGGAAGATAAATTAAATGTAGTGCTTCACAGATCACAGTTCTTTAGAGGAAGTGTGCAAACATAATGTTCAGCACAGGTTACTGCATGTCAACATGTCTGAGTGTTTCTACCAGCCTCTCTTGGAGCAGCTGGTCCTGGTCGCGGTGAAGGCAGCGTGCTGGAGAAGCTGGGCCATTGCTCTGAACCGGTCATTTAAATGTGTAAATACAGAATGTTTCACGTTTCATTTTTCATTTCCTTGCTAGCTTCTTGTTTAGGTAAAAGCAAACCCTGCAAATAATTAGTCACATACTTAATGGCAGGGCTATGTGTCTTGCACCAAGGACTGATCAAGCTGTGGGTAATACACAGAGGCTTAAACATTGTGAGATTAGGGTTTAAAATGGTACTCAACAGAAATAAGGCAATTCTCCTGTCATGCATGAAATTATAGAGGAATTGATTCTGTGTTCTATTTACACTGAATCCAACTGATTTACTATTGCACTTAATGGAAAGAGTAATGATTTCTATAAACAGCATACTAATAAACAATTATGTCAGTCTGTCTGTCTATCTACCTACCTATCTGCCCACCTACCTACCTAAATGTCTATGAGTTTCACTATATTCCTAACTACCTATGCCATTAACATAATTATAAAACATTATTAATATCTGGTTGATTTTACCCAGCACTGTAAGATACATATATTTATATATATGAATATAGGATACATATATGATGTATTAAATAGAATGATCTCAGTATTCATCAAATAACTATGGGAGTCTTCCTCAGAAAGTAAATGTGATATGCCTTCCCAACATTTTGACAGTAACTGAACAATTATTGATTTAAAGAAAAAAAAAATGCAATACTCATTTGATCCTACCAGTAGTTAAATTTTAAATCAAAAGGGAATATATAAAGTAAGTAGCTTTTTTATATATATATATATATAAAATATGAATAGGGTAATACCATGTCATTTATCTACATCTGTAATTCAATATTTACAAAGTATTTTTCAAAGACATTTGTGTTAAATATTATCCCTTAATAATTTATAATATTTTTGTAGTAAGTTTGAAAATGTATTCTCAAAGCATTTTTTTTTTTTCAGATAGTACTGGTTTGTTCATCTCACATTCTTTGTTAAAGAAAATAATGTTATGGATAAGTGTCTCCATCTAGAGCTTGTTTGGGGGGGGGGGGAAGCTTAAAAAAGCATAATCCTGCATATAGTGTATTTAAAAGCCCGCATTAAAATAATTTCTCAATATAGGCTTTCCATATAATATATCAATTAAACTTTATTATATCACTAAATATACCATCACAGAATTCATCTTTTGTAATGGTTCAGCCATATTTAGTTTTACATAACGAGAGAAAAAAATCTCAAGGGGGAACAAAGGTATTTCATCATTTCTGAGAAGTTTTGTCGCTTATTTGGCTTCCTTCTGCATCAGTCTGAAATCTATACTCAAAGTAATGCAGAAGGTTTTCAAAGTGAATCCATATCCATTTGAGACTGAAAAAATGAGCTAAATGCTGTGTGCTACCCAAGGGAAATGGGCTAATGACGTCAGGTAAGAGAGTCAACAATGACTGAAGAGACAGAGACACTAACAGAGGTTGCTTCATCACAGGTCCTTCTCAGCAGTCATTTTTAAACAGCTGAAGATAGATGAGATATATTCTGTTTATAGTGAGCCCAGTTATGAGCCCATTGCTAACCAGAAGCAGAATGTCTTCATTCCTTGGAAGAGGTGACGTAGGAAAGAGCAAAGCAAAGGCCCAAGAGGTGTCTGATGCATGAGTGTAGAATCACAGAATCATTTAGGTTGGAAAGGACCTTTAAGATCATCAAGTCCAACCATTAACCTAGCACTGCCAAGGCCACCACTAAACCATGTTCCTAAGCACCACATCTACACCTCTTTTAAATACCTCCAGGGATGGTCACTCCACCACTTCCCTGGGCAGCCTGTTCCAATGATTGACAACCCTTTCCATGAAGAAATGTTTCCTCATATCCAATCTAAACCTCCCCTGGCACAACTTGAGGCCATTTCCTCTTGTCCTATCACTTGTTACTTGGGAGAAGAGACCAACACCCACCTGGATACATCCTCCTTTCAGGTAGTTGTAGAGAGCAATCAGGTCTCCCCTCAGCCTCCTTTTCTCCAGGCTAAACAACCCCAGTTCCCTCAGCTGCTCCTCATCACACTTGTGCTCTAGACTCCTCACCAGCTTCATTGCCCTTCTTTGGACACGCTCCAGCACCTCAATGTCCTTCTTGTAGTGAGGGGCCAAAACTGAACACAGCACATGAGCTGCTGCCTCACCAGTGCCAAGTACAGGGGGACAATCACTGCCCTGGTCCTGCTGGCCACACTGTTTCTGATTGCAAGCCAGGATGCTCTTGGCCACCTGAGCACACTGCCGGCTCATATTCAGCTGGCTGTTGACCAACACCCCAGGCAGCTTTTCCACCAGTGCATGCATGAACACTCTGAGAAAACCACCCTTCAAACACAGCTGCTTCTGCATGGGCGTGGTATTCTGACCACCACAGGTCTCCAGGGTAGAGACTTGCTCCTGATAATCCCAGATGCAGGATAGTTTGGAGATATCCATGTTATCTCCAAATTAGCTATGTGATGCATTAGAAATGCCATGCAGAGTTGTTACCTTGAGCTTTGGAAATCAGAAAACTCTCAGAGCACTTCTGTTCCTGCCTTAATCAGCTTCCTCTAAGTGGATCTAATTTGTCTAAGCTTGGGAACACGATGGCATGGCTTGCTCAGATCTCTAATGATTGGGTTGGTGGTTGGACTTGATAATCCTAGAGGTCTTTTCCAACCTTAAAGATTCGATTCAATTCAATTCTATTCTAATGACATGATGTAGACAATGGGTAAAGACAGATGAGATCATTTTTTCCTGCCTTAGTGTCTGAGACTGGATGACTGCAATTCGTACCGTATCCTGTATCGAATAGTAGGGCTCCATCACATTGCTAATGTGGATTGGATTAAAAGCTGACTTCAGAAGACCACCCAGATGCCTTAGTTTCTGTCCTGTTAAATCTCTTCCACTGGTCTACTTTGTGCCCATTCACATTCTTTCTTCTTCAACATCTTCTGTGCTGTCCAGATTTTATGCAGACCCTTCATCTTCCTTTACCAAATAAGAGGTGACATATCTGTTTATGCTGCTGACATTTGTCTTGATACTTCTTTTCCTTTTCTGGGATCCTTCATCATTCTTGGAAGATGCTATTTTCATAGACAATTCTATGCATCAGTTGATGCATTCAGACGACTTTCTTAGGGGTACCAGGATCTTATCTTATAAAAGACATGTAAAAGGCTATTTTTACAGTTTAATAATAATAGCAATAATAGAAGAATAGGTTTTTTAAAATTCATCCTGAAAGTATTTCAGATTTCTCATTTCCTTTCCTTTAAATTTCCACTCTCTTTTCAGTGTCAAAGTCAATGGGTAATTAAACCACGGTTCTTAATTCATAACTTCACTGTCTGCACCTCTTTAGGATTGCCATTGGCTTATACAGTACAAAATCCTTAAGGAGTCAGTTCCTATGAGCAGGTAGGTCTGCCTGCATCCTAGAAGTGGTGTGATGTATTGAGAAGTGAGAGCAGCAGCCCTGTGCTGGCACAGATAGAAGGGATGGAGGCAAAAATGGGGCTTTCGGTGGTGGTGGCAGGTGGCACCATCTTACTGTCATCATATAGCATGGAGACTGGAGATAGCTTATGGTCACCGTTGGTCACAGTGGAAGAAATACAATACGATGATCTGATGGAGCTGGCTGTGATGCTACCCATGGTTTACTGCTGGCAACCCATAAAATGCCTCAGTTGGGTAAGACTGTTGTCAGTGGGCAGGAGGAAGGGAGGTGTCTCTTTTTCAGTTAATTAATGCAACATTTCTGCATTAATGAATGGAATTATGCAAAGAAACATGAGTCGTAAGTCAGGAACAGCTGAGTTTTACAACTAAATGCAGTGAAATACCATACTATTTCTCACATTTTGTACTATAGATAGTCAGCAATCGTAAACTCTTTAAAACAACAAACAAATGAAAACAGTGTTAATACCAGGGGCTTTCATCTGGCTGTGGCAAAAGCTGTTTTCAGTTCCTGAAATAGTAGCTGAGATTGTTCTTTTGCACAAAATGAACAGTTGTGAGAAATATCACTTTGGTTCTCAGACAGATAATTTTCAGAGTACCCTTACAAAGCTTGTACTTTTTTTTTAACAAAGTGTATACTCTTTAGTTTAACATCCATATTCTTAAAACTTTAAGACAGGGCAGTGAATCTGAATCAGCAACAGATTATGAAATGGTGCAACTGTACTGATGTTAAAAATATTAAACAATAATTTCCTTTAGATGAGAGACATACTCAGTGGTTAATGCATAGGAAAGCAACTCAGAACAGGCTTCTGCTGGTAGGATCTGATATAGAAATCTTCTCTGACCTCCAGCTAGACACTCAATTCTTCCGTGTCTCAGTTTCTATGATTTAACAAGTCACTGCATATCAACTGCTCATAAGTGCACTCTTAACTGGAGACACATGGGATTCACACAACTTAGCTTACTTTTGCCTGTGTAGACTCCTAATTTAATTCCATGCCTACTAAAATGTGACCCCTTGTTACGCATGTTCTGATAGATGTTTCATGTTCAACAAAAATATATTTGATTGCAAAAATTGCCTGTTTAGCTTAGTCAAGTCTATGAATGTGAGCTGTCTACTCAGGCAATATAAAAATGTCTGTGTGCTTTCCTCCAAGAGGCCCTTCGCATGGTCTTTTAAGCTGACCTGAATTTTCAGAATATGCATCCCCTAATAGGTTCCTTGATGTTTTATAGCCGTTCGGAAGAAATAGATGTTGAGACTAGAAGAAAATTTTTCTAGCTTTTCACATAGATCATTCAATGTCTACTTTAGTTTCATGTATCTTTTAAAATTCTTTTTTCTGTATCAGTTTAGAGATTAATAGCCTTAGAGAGAAAAGTCCCTGTATTATTAAGTGTCTCCTTAAAATCTAATGGGCACAGGGAACATATTCTCTGTTTCACCCTATGCTAGCATCCGTTAATTACTTTTTCCAGTCTAGCTCTGGACTTCACTTCTCTGCATTTTGTCAAATCCTCTAGCGAGCCTGACTCAAACCAGCGAGCCCTGTTTGTATTCAATCTGCAGGACATACACTTGTAGCTCATGGGGTGGGGTTGGGGCAATCTTTGTATTCTCAGGTGAGTGGGGTGTGTGTTTGCCAGTCTCTCCTGTCAACAGTAATAAATGGCTTATGGCCAATTCAGATCAACGATATCATCCCCTAATTAGATTCCTGAAAATATTACAACCTAGGACTAAAATAAAACACTGCTTTTCTATTATTGTGTATTGGCATTTGATTTTCTTATCGTCTGTGGAGTAAGACAGGCAACTACGGAGAGAAATTCATCCTTTTCCAAAACAGATGTAGAAATTGGACAACATGAATTATCTTGGAAGCAACCTAGGAGTTACTAAATCAACCTAATCTACACTGACTTGACAAGACACACCATTTTCAGGCAGGTAAAGTTAGGAGAGTGGAATCAGACCAGGAGTTCTTTAGGACAAGGGTTTCTAGAATTTACTTTTTCCAGATTTTCAGACTCCTGTTAAGATTTATATCTTGCTGTCATTAGGTATCTTAGCACTGCAGTGGTCTCAGATAACTGGTTTCAGCAGATAAATTAGGTGTATAGATCATAGTTCCAAGACATCTTTATATCCATTTGTTCTCTGCTGGGAGGAACACAACATGAATGTCACCACACTTACTGTGATCAACCCATTTACTTTGCTGTGTTAGCTTTTCTCTTATGTTACACGCAGCCTGCATTACTGTTTACTTGTTTCAGTCCATTAGCTCTGATTCTTCCCAAACCCTACAAGAAGCTGTGGATGTACTTCTACTATCATCCCCCATATCAAAAATTCTCTTATTACGTATCTTAAAGCTGCATATGATATTCCCTGCCACTATCTGCTGTCCAGTGGTGATATTTATGGCTGGAACACTTTGGGTACAAAACACAACCTCAGCAGCAAACAATGAAAATGGAATTTTCAATCAGATCATTGCATAAGCATGAACTTACAGTCATCTTCCCCAGTGCTGGAGACTTCACAAGTGTTCCACCTTTACATACCTGTTGAGTTGTTCAAGGATTATTCATGAGTAAAAACATGAGTTTGTTTTTATCTGTCTGCTGGTACCAGTGAAAAAAGTCAATTCATTCCCTTAATTCTTCTGCTCACAATCTGACTTTGAAAACATGAGTATCCACTTTGTTCTTTACAGCTCTATCTTGTTGAGAGGGACTTTTCTAATGGGAAATGGGGACAAGTGCTCTTTCAAATACATGTTCATTTGTTTGCAATTAAAAAGGGTACTCCAGCTCTGCCTCAAATATGTTGTCCACTGCCGCCCCACTGAGTGCATTCTTCTGATGCCACCAAGGCCATCGTAGCACATCTCTAACATGATAAAGTCTACCCTTTGTTCAAATACTATTATGAATGTCTCTTTTCAAACAGTAACTTTCTCATGTATTTGTGTCACAATTTCTGTTGCTGCCGAAGAGCTTATCACCCATCTTGCAGTTCAATATTTATCTCCCAGTACCTGTGGCCTTTCTTTTATGACTCATATCACTATTTCTGTCAGATCCCTGGCTTCTGTCCCAGAGTTCAATTAAAAGTTAACAAACATCCTATTCACATTGAGTTTCTCTGCCACTCTGCTGCTGGTGCAGTGTTCTCTATGGCTTCTATAAAAAATTAAACACAACTTGCAGCACTTTATCATCTCCATGATCCTGGTCTTCTGCCAGCCCACCTGCTCACCACCTTCTCTGCTGGCTGGCAGGCAAACCTCCAGGTTTCACAGTCTTCTAGTTTTTTACCTTGTCTGAGGATTTCCCTGCACTTTGACTGTTGGTCTGCATCAGAACCAGGGTCCACAGCCCCTCGGCTGGGGGACCAAGGAGCTGCGGTCAGGGTTTGCCAGGTTCCTCAGGCACCTGGTTGCTGCTGGTTCATGGGCTGCTGCCTGCGATGCTCCTGCTCCATGAGACAGCTGGTGCTCACCGATTTCCCCATCTTCCCAGGGAGCCAGACAGCATGGAAAGTGGGCAGCAGGCTCTTGGGAAGCAACCCAAAAACCACATTGTGCTCACCTGTTCACACCCATACCCCACCCAATATTGAAATGCTGCCTTCTGGTGTGGCCTATGGAGAACACGTCAGTGAGATTACTTTGGAATGTGATCACACTGGTAACTGACACATGCTTCTCTGGCATCTCTTCTCCAGAGACTTCAGCTTCCAGGTTGTGTGCCAATCCCAACGTGCAACTTTGGTCTGCAAGTGTGGAGACCCACGCCATGGCCAACGTACTTCTACTATCTCTGAGCTGGATTGCATTAACCTGCTCTGGCTCCACTGCTCTATCACACTGTCTTGTGTGCTGCTTTATTCAACACTCAGCACTTGAAAAAACTTCTGCCAAAATAATTCCCTCAGCAGGAACCCTAAATTTTGGAAGCACCCATTTTCTAAAGGAATAAAGATGAACTCCTACAGCTTCTTGAAGTGGGATGGAAGGATTCCTATGGCATTACTGGATGGTGAACTGAGGCCACAAAAGTAGCATTTTTATGAGGGAAGAGCCTAACAGGCACTTCTGCAAATGTGGACAGGAAGTCACTGGGATTGCTTTGCCTAAGGCAGACCATTTTCTGTGGGGTAGATACATGATGTTCGTTTCCAAAGCTGCTAAGCTAAGGCATTTCAACAGCACTAAATGAACTTTTTAAAAGTGCAGGTGAACAATGAGAAGGTATTTGGTTCCCAAGAAGTGTATAATAAGAGGATGTGCTGTGCCAAATTCCATCTTCTGGCAGGCTTCGTGTAAATAAGAAACTACAAATTTTTCAACTCATTTTGTCTGACCAAGGGAATACCTGCCACAAATATGAGGTGAATTGCACAGAACAAAGTTTTAAAGAATAGCCTTTTAAATAAAATATTTACATTCAGCAAGGAATAACGTAACTCTGCATCTGTTTTATGAAGGAAAGGATTCTGTGGTAAACTTCTTAACAACTTATTAAATGAGACATCCAAGTATCCAAGGAGATGGGATTAAAATAAAGATTTCTTGGAGAAATTCTGCAAGAGGCACAACGGGGTACCTGCTGTACAACTTCAGCATTCAAAGGACTCATTAGTACAGCATAGGCTGCCTTGCAGTTCATAGCCAGAAAATATGATCATACACCAGTAGACATTTTAATGAGGTTAATGGGATTATTATTTTTTTAAAAACTAACTATGATAATGTATTAACCGTAAAGCATTTTCAAAAAAGACTGTTCAGGGTGGCTGTCAGCACCATAATCTCACCTGTGCTTTAAGAAAAAACAATTCATACATAATAAAAAAATATCCCAGTGGTGTATGAGAAAAGTCTCAATGTAAAAAGCAAATTACACAGTTAATAGGCTTGATGTTCATTTTACCATGATGTATCCAGCACATGATAGTGCTATCACAGAACAGCTTGCCATAAAAGGAACTTACGTAAATTCAGTTTAAAAAAAAAAAGATATCTACACGTATTTCCAGAGTTTCCTTTCATATCCTTATTTTTCATCCTATCTCTCCAGAATACGGTTCATCTTTCCCAGATGATAAACACGCACAGTTTGGGTGTGAAGAATTAAGGATCCTCACTGCCTTCAGGCATCATGCTCTTAGAAGAGATTACTAATTAGGTCATTTGGAACCCTTCACAGATCGCATGTCTAAGGAACAATTTCTTTCATCACATATACGTGATTTTTTTCTATTTTAAACAACACAGAGGTCATCTTTACAATGAACACCTCTGATCTGGCGCATCAGGTATTTTTTTGCCTAGATCTGAAATTTGAATTTCAATTAGGTACATTAAAACCACATCAATTGATATGCATGCTGGGCTCTATACCTCTCTGCTTCATCCTGCTAGTTTATCTTTGCTATGACTCCTTCATAGCTCAGAGCTATCTGTGCAGAGAGTTAAAAAGGGGACAATTCAGCCAAAGGCACTCAGAAATACTCAAAGGAAATACCGAGATCCACAGAAAAATGAATTCTGAAAACATTAAGTGATTAAAACTGACTGATAATGCTTAAGAAAGCATTAAAACAGAGATGATTAAAAAGGTGCTTCTGCAAATCCATGTTAACATGTGAATTCTGAATCTTTAAGAAGATTGTCGTGTCCCCAGCACTGTCGGTAGGGAAACAGAGGATGGATGCTACATTTCCCAAATCCTAGGCTAAAACCAGGATAATCACTGACTATCCCTAAACAAAAAAAAAACACAAGGAATATTGAATTAATAAAGCAAAACAGGAGCTTTACTATTTATGCTGCTTCAGGATAGTTCCTCAGACATCTCCAGAAGCCTTAGCAAGAAGGCTCTTGCAGTGCACCAGCATCATTCACAGGGACTCTTTTGAAGTAGGCTGCTGTAGCCAAACAACACAAGATGTAAGGGCTGTAATATTTGGGGACCAACAGTCTACACAGTATTCATGTTCTTCATATTTAATACTTAGTTCATATTTACACCTCAAATTGTTTAGTAATAAATCTCCACAAACCCTTGAGAAAACAAGCAAATATTTATCAGGCTGTACTACAGGCTTTTTATTTGCTTGTTTCTTTTTGTAAATTAATTAATAGGTAGGAAAAAAATGTGATAAAGAAAAGTTAAGCAGATGAACTATGGAGTACCATTTAAATCACTGAAAACCTTTGATGAATACGCATTGAGCAGATACTGTTCAAGTGCAAAAAGAAAATCAGTGTAAAATTATTTGTTCTCTGAGATTCCTGATCACTAGACCTATATCAAAAAAGCTAGGAAAATTTGTCCAAAATGCCCAACACATTTATGTTACAAGCAAGGACACTGTCAATGTCATGACAAAGATCCTCAAGTCTTTGATGGGAGTCTACAACCCAGTGATGTGGTGGGTGAAAAGCAAAATTGAGCCCCAGGCAAAGCATTTGGGTGATCAATTTTGCATAAAGTATCACTATAATAATAATATAATGTATATATAATATAATCTATAATAATATAATAATAATAAGTCCTCTGGACCAATGTGCAGCATTCCCATCGTCAGTGCTCAAGGACTTTAAACTGGAGCAGGTACAGCAAAGGAGAAGTAGGGTGACCATAGAAGGGAGACCATATTTTATCAGAGGAGATGAGGGAAACATCTGCACATGGTTCCTCCAAGTATCAGGAAATTAGCCAGCTCCAAAATGGGAAGCAATGCAGCTGGATCAGCATGGGATCAGCGCGTGCTCAGCATGCTCAGGTACACCTCTGGTTCTGGTGAAGCTCTTGTCCCACAGCCCCATGCTGATATGGTCAAGATGATTTCAACGGCCCAGCCTCAAACAGGATTCTAGGAATATTTACCATTTTTATTGGATCACATTTTTGCTATTGCCTCAGTTTTCTGGGTAATTATTTTTTTCCTTTTACAAATGATCAAGAACCTTTATCTTAAACTCTAGATAATTAAAAGTGTTGAACCCAGAGTCTGATGGAAGTTTTCCCCAGGCAGTGCCAAATTTAGCTCGAAGTACCTAAATTATAATTAATTTTTCATTCTAGTTTCCACCAAAAGGCATGTTAAAATTAAAAAAAAAAAAAAAAAAAAAAAGTGGGGAAAAGTTTAGCATTTGCCTTAGGGAAGTGATTTTGAGAAATTGTCTTAACAACCCTGAGTTACTTCACAGGACTGTTACTGTCATGAGCTGCCCTTCAGATACCCAGTGTATGAAAGAAGGCACAAGTATAATTTTCTTCATAAACAAAAATAAAGCCACAGTAATTGTTTCATCTGATTGTAATTCTCTACCGAGTGACATAAACGGTGCTGTCATTTCTTTCGGTAGGTCATAATTGCACTGTGAAATTAAAATGTTGACTGCAATGTCAAGGGTGGTGCATTTATGAACTAAATAATTAAAGTGGTCTCTATTATGTCTCCAGATGGAAAGGTGACACATTTCTGCTTCTCCAGTTCAGGCTTGCTAGTGACTACATCTTCTGTACCTTTTTTGCTTTGTCCTTTAGCATTGCAAGGAGTAATTTTCACATGTGAGAATTTTAATTAAAACAAACAAAAACAAAACAAAACAAAACAAAAAACCCCCACAAAAGTCCATAATTTGGTCGTTGGTCCCAGAACTGTCTTGGACCAAATGGACGTGGGTTCAGGGTCAGGCCCTCGCACATTGAAGTAACTCTTCTAGCTCCATAAAAAGCTAAGCCATCTTCTCCTTAAATTAGGGGAGCAATTCCCAGTGACTTATACGGAAACTGGAACAGGGCCAAGGTCCGGGCCAAGGTCCACACCAGGGTGGATAAAACACACACCGAAATCACCATTTCTGCACTTAGACCTTGTGCTCACGCAAACAAGGGCTCGAGCAATCGTTGCTGTTTGAGGAAACGAGGCTGGCAGCCCCTCGAGAACGTGCTGAAATCAATTCAAGTCTTTCCTCTGACTCCCAAAGCCTCAGTCCCCAAACCACCAAGCCCTGGTTTATATGTTTATTGTTCATCATCTGGGTTTGACAGCAGAGACCACTTCTCTAATTCCTGTGATTTCCGACGGGGAGAAGCGGGGTGAGGTGTCAGATAAACTGGGGGAAGGAAAGACCCACCGTGGCACACAATTTGTGTCATGTGAAAATTAGAAGCAAGCCCACAGTACTGTGCTCACCTCTGTGTCAGACCTGCACCCAGGTCCAATTTGTCTCAATTTATTGAAAAGGCCATATTTGTGGTGTTTGTGGGGGTTTTTTCTGAAGTAAAGTACTCAGCCAATTGATTGTTTCTTTATTACTTGTGGAATTGTTTATGTCTTACCAAAAGTATAAACTAAAGATACAGTGAGAAGAAAATCACAGAGGTAGTAGATAAATTACTAGAAAAAACATGAATAATTCAAGCAATGGGACTCCAGTGTTTCTTAAAATCTGTTTCTTTTTTTCATAAAGGGGAAAAATGAGTTTCATATGAACAAAACCCATCTACAACTATAGCAGTAGTGTGCAATTTCAAAGGTGAGAAATGACAGATGTTGAGACTGGCAGGTGACACTGCAAGAAAAAGGCTCCGGATTCAAACAGAGTGTTGAAGAAAGCAGAACGTTAACGTGGGAAAAATAAGATAATAACTATATAGCAAATACTCATCTTGGCTTAATCCAGTACACCCGATAAGTATGGCAAAGAGTTCACAGGTAAAATAACACTTCAATAAGCACTTGTTAGTAAGCTGATTAGTGATTTAGAAATTGTTTCCTGATCAGATGCCCCTTATGTGGAAGACCCTAACATCTTCAGTCTGCAGATGTGGAGTTCAATCTGGCAAGTCTAGATCCAGACAAATTTATTTTCCAACCAGCATCTTCTGGAGCTGGGATGAAAGGCCCTGGGAGGACTCAGAGCGTTGCCATGCCGCCACACCAGTGGTCAGGCTGGAAACCACTGAGAAAACTTTCTCTAACAGGAGTCTCACTTGGTGATTTTACCCTGTGTTATAACACAGCCGTAACACACAGTATTTTCCCGAATGATAATGCACGGTGCTGCTGTACAAGCTCTGTGTTTTGAGGATCTGGTTAACATTATGCTGGAAAAATGACTAATTTAATGGCAGCAGCAGTCTTATTCCAATAGACCTGAGAGCTTCATGTGCAGGTCAGCATGCCATCGTGCTAAATGTCGTATGCCAGGAATGAAAAGAGATTCCTAGTTCCAGAAATTTTATGGCTATAACATTTGGCTGCAAAATAAAAAAGCAAATAGAAAACAGGTAGAAAACAGGGTTTCTACCAGTTTTTTTCCAGCTTCCTAGGTATAAGTGCCTATCTCCTTGCCCTTTTATTAATATCCATTCTCCACTGCTCGGACCCTTCTATGCTTCGCTCTACCCTGCACTGATTACACAGTGCATGCTCCCCAAATGCTAAGGTGTTGAGAATAAAAATAGGTTTAATCTGAAATTAATTGCATTTCAGAAAAAAAGAAATATTTTCAACATTTTTTATTTGATTGAGAGCAGATTAAACCAGGTATTATAAAGGACTAAAATGCTCTTTGTAGGCTACAGGAAACCTAATTCCTTTTTTTAATTTTTTTTCTTTTGTGGACAACTAATGAATAGAATTAAAGAGCCTGCCGTGTTATTATTATTCAAATCTGCTTGAGAAAGATGTTAAGATTAGAGATGACAGATGAGATAGAAATATCTGTCTTTTTTAGTCACCCAAAGTTAATTAAAATAAACCTGACCTGTTATCTGCCAGCCAAAGTATCCTACGGAAACAAGATTGTAATGGTAGCACAGACAAATTGGCTTGTCTTCCTAAAACTACTTAGGGTTAATTAAAAAGCAGCTTATTCTTTGAAGAGTACCACATCAGAGATGGCTACTTTTCCTCTCATTCCTATTACACATTTTCTGAACATTTATGATAAGATTTCATGTAACCAAACAAGAAAGCTGAGATTTGTATCAAAGGGAGAAAAGTTTTTTGCTTAGCACAGGGAAAGAGCATGACAGCTTTCAAGGTGCTTGGAGCAAGGAAGAGTCAGAAAGCTTCAGCAGGTCAAGGCAGGAGTTTGTGGAAACGTGACCGTGCCGGCTCAAAACAGCTGGCTCTGGTGCTGGAGCAACCTGGATCTCAGTGTGAGATGTATGCTAATCCTGGAAGTCTTTTCAGTCCTAGTCCCTTTTTGAGCTCCCAGGAAGTGTAGTAATGCATGTGGCACACAGTAGGGAAAGGGAGGTGGTCATCGCTCTCTTTATGGAAAGTGCTTTTGTTGGCACATCATTTTGGAAATGTTTTGTAAACCACGCAGGTGATGGGGAAGTGGCCTCACTTTCCAATTAGACATCCTTGGCAGGAGCCAGAACTGCTCAGCCTAAAAAAAGATGGTTTACTCTGGGAGTATCTTCATATGTCCAGCTACATCATCCTCTGTTCTGGACAGGATGATGATATTTACACTACTCCAACAGGCGTCTGTCAGCCACCTGAAAAGTCTGAATTTGTGCTGCATCACCACTGTTGTTAGAAAAGGTCTCTGAATATTCAGTGAACCTATCCTCACACATTTTTGTTCTTCCTACCTTGAACTGGGTGTAGCAAAAACAGAGACAACTCTTCTACTTTGTATTTAAGGCTATGCACATTGTAAGATTCTTGTTCTACCTACTGTAGAAGGTAGAACCTAAGTCCTTCCCAGCTTACAGTAACCTAGATGCTTCAAGAATCCCTTATACCCATTTACTAAAGCTTTTGTTACAGTTCTTAAGTGATAGACACACACACACACACACAAAAAAAAAAAAAAAAAAGAAAAAAAAGGGTACAGCAGTCTAGATGCAGTCACTCTGGTGCTGTGTGAAGGGGAGTTCACAGGAAGGACAGGAAAAGGCAACATCCAAGACCTGATATGAGGTTTTCCTACGAACATATTCCAGAATAAGATTTGTCCTTTTTATACTCACATTGGTAGTCAGATCTCTTACCTGACCTTTCATAGATCAGTCATCTTTCCCTTAAACCATCAGGCAATCCAAATATGCAACTCACTGTTGCAGGACACGATAAGGACCACTTCATTTGTAATAGCTAAAAAGGATGCGTGTTTATATGCCTTGCAAGAATATTAGTATTATTATATCTCAAGTTAACATGGATCTTGAAGAGAGTCAAAAGTCACATATGAGGACTTACAAAAAGCTCAGCTACTAAGGATGAAAACACAGCTTCCTGATGATACCAATTTTGCTCATTTGCTGGATATGCACTACATTAAATGACGAGACAGGACAGTTTGCTCATCAAGGCTACTACAACAAATATTACTAAAGCCTCTTGACACAAGTTTTTTCTCAGTAGTGGTCTTAGAAAATTGTTTAGCCAACCTGACTCAATAATATTCCTAGTGAGAAAAGTCTTGCTCTAAATTTTAAGGACAAGTCACTTCATATCTGGATAGCACGGAGGTCTTTTCGTCTTACAGATAGCACAGCAAAATATGTAGGTGTGTTTATTGATTCAAGTGTTCAATGCTATGACTTTTAAAGTGTTTGTTCCTTGAGAGACTCAGGCTATCCAGGTTCCTGTCTTGGATTTTATTGTCAGATTAAGTGTCATTACAGCTGCTTTTTGGAAAGCCTCATTGTCTTTCCAAACATGTATAAGCTCTGTCTACATATGATTGATGGTACTCAAGTGAAGCTGGATTCACCACCTTCAGAAAACTTCACAAATCAATCTTTCTGTAATTTTAGCATACTGCTTTCTCACTGAAGTTTAGAAATCTGATAGTCTGAGTGAAGGAGACTTCATTACCACTGAGAAGAGTAGGTCAATGATACACATGAACTTCATAACAAAGCCAATTGCTGATGAAAAGGAAATGAACTAGAGATGATTAATTCTTTTTCAGTGGCTACTTTTGGTAGTCATAAGAATTATTCATAACAAAGAGCTACTAGGTTTTTAGTATTGCCTTATTTAATTAATCTTAAACAATCTAAGGGGAAATTTCAAAGTCCAGTGAAATCAGCTAGAGGATGCTGTTTATAATGGGCCTGCCTACGGGGAGAGCTATTCATCTTTACAGTTATGCAACTCGTGTCATTTGTCATACTTTTGGCATTGCAATTTGTTTTCCTTTTGTTGTTTAGTCAATTTTCAGTTAAACAGACCCTTTTTTATGCAGAAACAAAACTGCTTTGAGATGTTAAGCACTCTAAAAATGTACAATAAGGTGTGATCAGCCTCCTGAGGTGAGCAGCTTATATTTTAAATAGAGAAGTCTTTGTGAACCTCATTTCCTAAAGGAGGGTAAAGCCAGAATACCAACTCAGAGTGAGTAGGGAGGAGGCAGGCAATTTGACCAAGCACCTCCATTCCTCTCTAACTTGATGTTATCTGTCATATCAGAGCTATGAGTTCCAATTAAGCTAACATTTCCAGCTCCCAATTTATCAGTGTCCTGTGAGGTTTTTATACATATTACTTCTAACCCTATGGCAACAGGTCAAATTGGACAGCAGGTCTAAATCATCTCAACCTAATAACCGCACACCGATAGCGCCGTGAGTTGAAGTTTCAGTTACAGGCAAAAATAAAGCAGTTTCTCCTGTCCCTGCTGACCATTGCTTGTACAACTCAATTATTCTTTCACACACCCTTAGCCCCCGCTTACATATTTCCCCTTTGGTTCTTCTCCTGCCAGCAGGAGTTTGCCGAAACAGAAGTCAGTCCACTAGTTACATACAGATCTGGATTTATCTTTGGCTTTGATATAAATTTCCTCCAAAAATTCAGATTGTTCAAAATCCTCCATTTTGGAGAGTTGTTAGATTTGATCTAAACTCTTCTGTGCATCTTTATATCTGATGTTAAAAAATAGTTTTAAAATTATGTTGAATTACTAAGAAGAGCACAAAAGCCTCTTGAAAGCATATTTTTGATCCTCGGTTGTCAGCCTGAATTCAAATATTAAAAATTCTATTGGAAATTCAAAGAGATATCTTCATATATATTAAATCTTCACTGGTTTATGCTAAAAGTTGCCACAGAAATTGGAGACAACAGGCAGAGCCCCAGTCAACCTCTCAAATTACTTGTTTTGTTTTCTTTTGTTTTTAAACTAATAAGAAAATGTACTATGACGGACTCTAGATGGAAGAAAAGCAATAAATAATTCAACACCAGGGAAAGGGAAGCAACTGCACAAATTCCTGTGGGCATTTTGTTATAGAGCCATTGACTATCTCAAAAGGTGAACAACACACAAAAGGTGCAAGTAGCAAAACTGACAAATAGCCCTTCCTTTTTGCAGCTTTTACCCTCTGAACTCACTGATGAACGCTATGATAGGTTCCAGGTAAAACTGAGTGTTTGCTTCATAGCATGCGTCCCATAATTCCGATGCTATTTCTGCCAGGGTCGTGCTGTCATCTCAGATGATTGCTTACGTGTGATAAACTGAAAGGAATACTCACTGTAGAAGGGTGACAACCTAACGTGAAGACTAATCCCACCCATTAATTATGCAGGGAAAGAAATCAAAGCCAAATCTCCATCTCAGTTCCTTTTTTTTTTTTTTTTTATTCCTCTTTAGTCAAATAAAGATGGCTCTGCATACTTAACATAAAGAACATTCATTGCCTCTTGACGATGCTTCTATGTGAGAGCAGGGATCTGCCATGCCACCTCTGTGCAGCCCATTAGGGTTTTTCAGGTTTAGAAAAGGAAAAAATTCAGGCTGCAAGGGAAAAAATGGAAGAATGGATGAATGAATTCCCCATTTGTTATCATCCACCAGAGTAATCATGAAGGCCCACCCAGACAGCAATAACCATTCATGTCATCTTCAGCTGAATGGCAAGAGACAACAGGTTTTGTTGTTTTCCTTGTCAGGAGACTTCCTTCTCTCTTTTTCAGTATATTCTAAGTTTTCTTCTGTCCCAACAAATCCCATACAAACGAAACTTGTTCTCTTTCATTACAAATACTAATAATTTTGGCAATGATGTCAGGCAGAAGGTCAGTGAGGTTAACGTACTATCAGAGAACCAAGCTAGGAAAAGAATCAAGTGCTAGGTAACTTGCACTAAAAATATTTCTCTATCTTTTTTCTTTTTCTATCTATTCCATCTGAGGAAAAACAAAATAAAAACAACAGAGATTTTTAAAAAAAAAAAAAAAAAGGAGGGGATCAAAATGAAAACTAGGGGGTTTTGCTTGATTTTTACAAAGGGAAGGGGGAAACAAACTGTTAAAAATCTGAAAGTGTATTTTGAATCATTTTTTCCATAGAGAACATGCATTATATTTTAACCAGCCCAACTCCATACTTTAAAAAGTCTTTATATGCTTAAGCTTGTCAGAAGAGAAAAGAAACTGAGCTGATGAGAAAGACTCAGTTGAAAACCAGATGGCTTCTGCAACAGTGAATAGATTGAAAACTGTGCTGGGAGGGAACAGCTCCATAGATTAGGCAAGAAGTTTGAGAGATCTTCTGAAAGAACACAACAACTGCCATGATTCAAAACACTTACAGGGTTTTTATTACAACATATAATTGACTGAAATATATCATGATTTATTTCACGATGCCTTATAGTTAGTACATTTTCTGAAATTACAACAGAATGGAAATAAAACAAACAGTCTTTTAGATTGAAATGTGGGGGGTTTTTTCAAGAACTGATTAAAGCTTGCATTTAAAACCCTTTTCAAGTAAAAGTTCTGTTTTCCTGAAGGGAAACTTCTGTACAGGAAAGTAATTATTTACTAATGGGGTTTCATGTTTAAATAAAGAACAACAAAAAAAAACCCTTTATAGAATTTTGGTTTTGCCTCCAGCATCTATAGGGTCTGTGGGGTTTTTTTAATTATTATTTCCTTCTTTTTCTTCTGAGAAAGGAGAGAAGAAGAATGGAAATGGAGAGGCAAATAAAATAGAAAATAGAAAATTGAACTGCTTTACATTTCTGGGGAATTAAAATATTTCCATGAGGAAAAACATCACAAAGGAAAGTAGAAAAGTACCAAAGAAAAGTACCGAAAAAAAAAAAAAGCAATTACTGTGTTCTTTCAAAAGGTTTTCATTTTAATATTGTGGACCTGTAGTTATGAAAACAATTATAAGAGCCTGCCAAGTATAAAAGGAGCTATGAAATAAACTACATGGTAAAAGCTCCGTATTTTCCCTGGGTTGGCATATGGTTTTCCAATTTCTTAGAACTAGAAAGATGATCATGTAAAAACCAGCAGCAATAAGAAAACCCCGGGGGACCTCCTTCAGTGCCTGCTACATCCATTCTTGAGTTTATACGCTCTGTTGGGAAGATGCATGTGATTTTTATCCATTTCTCTTTTTACTTTTTCTGTGTAAAGAGATACAGTTTTTCAATCTTTAAAGATCTGTTTCTGTTTAATTGCTGCTGCGGCATCAACTCGCTGAATATTTGTTGGAATGGCCATTTCTAGACTGCCCTCTGCATTTCTACCACTAATTCTTGAAGACAATTGTCAAATATGTTTTCATTTAAAGTGTAAGCACAAGGGCAGCATGGCTTAAATAAAAAGAGAATTTCACCATCAAAGAGAATCAAAGAGAATTTCAAACCATTTACCCTGCCCTCCAAAGCTGAATCACGTCTTTTATGAGACCAGGGAAAGTTTAACATTTGCTTTTGAGAGCTTCAAGGACAAAAAGATGTTGATTTGGCCCTTTGTCTGGGCGTGAATTTTCTTCTTAGCTCAGCACTGTATATAAAAATAAACAAAATTGAAACATAAAACAGAAGAGCAGATGAGGAAGAAAATCATTGCTTTTTAACAACAAATAAGTAAGCACACACTTTAACACCTAATAAATTAACACCAGTGTCACTGAAAAATAAAAATAACATTTTTCAAAGGACAGCTTGTCATGTTCTCATGACTCAGGGATTGTTGTTTGTTTTTCCCCTTTCTACTCCCCCCTTTAATTAATGCATTTACTTCCAAATAAGATCCGAGCATTAGGAAAATGTCACGCCATATGTGTGTTTATTTTTGCTCAAGTAATTATAATGGTGTAGGATCTCTCTTTTCCTTTCTTCGCTTGCTGAGACAGAATGTTCCTTCAGAGGATAGAACAGCCTCAAAGCAGCTGCTGCAACATCTGAGGCAGAGAAAAAGTCAAAACTTCACACTCTTTTCCTTGTGTATGCAATGACCTTTATGAGGGAGTGAGGGAGTCCTTCCTCCAGGTGCTCTCCCCGCAAGCTTGGGAGGAACATGCCTATGGCAGCAGGTAGAAAAGAGGTCTCCTGTAGTCGGAGGTAAAGCCCCAACATGACAAATAGCATCTCTGTGAATGCCTTTCCAAATGAATGACTGGTAACTTATGCACTTGAGCCTGGTAAGCCTCCACATGCTGACTGCTCTTTTGGAGAAAAAGCTACTAGTATTTTTGCAATAAGAAGTCAGTCTAAATTCTATCTAAGCAATCTAGGTAACTTGGAACCAAAGCACTGCAAGCTCTAGCCCAAAAAAACCTGTCCTCTTGGACTGGGATGGTGGAAGCAGCTTCCTTAAAGTTTCTGGAGTGGAATTATCTTCTTCACTAGTGAATATTTCTTTTTCATCTTCCCAGTGAGTTCAGATGTTTTCTGAGTGATCAGATGTTTGCGGGAGTTTTTCTATTATTATCTGTTATTATAATCTTACTCCAGTTACTAACACAATATTATATTCCAAAATCATTTTCCATCAACCAGAAATATCTCTCCCAGAAGAGGGAGATCGTGTAGAGGTCCCCTACAGTTTTCTTATTGCCATTGGTTTTTACATGATCATGACAAGATGGTGTCAAAACATGGAAACTATCTTGTGCAGAAGGATAAAATCTGAAAATTTTGTGATTCTAGATATAAAGGGAATATCCTTGCCATCAAGTTGGACATTTCAGATACTGGGTGATTTTAAAGGTCTCCAGAATATCTATGATGCTTACAGCAATTTTAGTCTTTCATAGCTGTAGTCCTTCCATTCTTAGCAGACTGACATTTGACAATCAGAGGGCTGGAGCACCTCTCCTATGAAGACAAGCTGAGAGAGTTGGCGTTGTCGAACCTGGGGAAGAGAAGGCTCCGGGGAGACCTTATTGCAGCCTTCCAGTACCTACAAGAAAGCTGGAGATGGACTTTTTACAAGGGCATGGAATGACAGGATGAGAGGTAATGGCCTTAAGCTGAAAGAGGGGAGATTTAGATTAGCTATTAGGAAGAAATTTTTCACTATGAAGGTGGTGAGGCACTGGAACAGGTTGCCCAGAGAAGTTGTATATGCTAAGACATAAATAAAGACTTTTTATAACCAAAGCAAAACTGCTCTGAGGTTGTAGTCCTCTGGTTATTGATTAAAATACAATCTTGTCCTTTCTGTATCGACTACTAACTATATGGGATGCTGTTGTCCATTTGTCCAATTTGTTCCATTTTCCAAAAGCTTCATTTCATTCCAGTAAAACAGATCATGATGCTGGGAAGCAGGATTTTGACTTAAGGCCATTTCCACTCTTATACCTATTTGCCCACAATAGTCCCAATGGCATAGCTAATATGAACTTTCTATCTGAAATAGATTTTATTACTTTATTTCTGTGGGTAAAGGAATGAGAAGTTTAATATAGTTGGTTCAGGATTTTCTACTTAGTCATTTTAAAGTGTTGTATAGGTAATAAAATTCTCTGTACTTATTTATCTGTCTCAGTGTTCATTTCCTTGAGGTCAAGATTCAAAAGTCCTACTATTGCTGTAATCTATATTCCATTATTAGGGGGTGCTGAGGAAGTTTCTCGTTTGCCTGGTTTTTTTTTTAATCTATCTTCAATGATAAGGCATCATTATGGGATATTAGGATACATTTCTGACAATCTTAATCTAAACAGTGCAGAAACTAGAGAATTCTTGAGGCCTTCCTACCTCCTGCAGTGATTTACTTGTACACGGTAAACCATTCTGAGGCAGATCCTTCCCAAGCACAGCGGTCTCCAAGGACCTAATGGATTCACAAAAGAGATGCAATGGTCACACTCACTGTATTCAAGAAAAGAGTTGTCAAAATAGGTTCCCTTAGGCTGAGGAACCGCAAATCATTCTTGAGACCCAACACAGCTACAATTAAGGATTGGTCTTTTACCTCTTCGTCAGTGCACAAGGATCAATCAAATTCTGGCTTTGGGAAGCAGTTGGTTCAACTTGCTAGGTCACTGCAATGGTAAGAAAAGGTTAAACTCCTCCACAGATACCCTCCAAAACAGGAATTTCCTGATGAAAGAATTGTGCCCTATTGGTCACAGAGGAGATCATCAGGGAGGAGAACTTCACCAGATCCTCCATGTGTCTTCTCTGGCTGAGTGACCAACAACAACGAAAGTCACAGCTTAAAGAAACCCAGCAGTACATCTTCACCACCAAGGACTGAAGCCAGGGACTCCTTGATGTAATGCTAATACCTCAACTTGTATACCTAAACCAGCTGAGAACCTTAGAAGGCATTTAGATTAATTTTTCACCACCTTCCCTGCACAAGTCCATTTATAACATGCAAGATCTATGGATGGGTAAGAGTAGTTGCTAAGACATGGTTGCAGAGGCAACCTCATCCCTTATATGTGGACTGATGACTAGTTAGGAAGCATGTGCCCAAAATGGCTGCTGTACTCTTGGCTGTGAGAGCACCTTTGCTAAAATACGAGGCATGGGTCAGCTGATGAGCTGCTGCTTCCTAAGGTAGGAAATCTGTTGGGCTGCATCTCTTACAGCTCCGTAGAAAAGAGCAGACAACAAGACTAATGGAGAAAAGCTCAAATAATAATTTGCATATGCCTCTCATTAGGCAAATCACAGAGATGTTTTAAAAAGTTGGTCCTGAAATGTAACATCAGAGAGACTGTCACATCATGGTAGACCATCATGGTGCTTTTTAATAAAGTCCTCTTAAAAGGTCACAATGAAGTTATGGTGGCCTAAGAAGTCCTTGTCTAGCAGCTAACAATAATTTAACCTTGTAGGTGATCATAGCTCACACTGATTATAGGATTCAGTGTTTTCAGGCACATGTGAGCAATCACCCTGGGTAAGGTGCTGCAGCCACCAGCCAGCGTATGTCTGGGGATCTTCTGTAGGCCCTGAGTCATGCTTGTGTTTCTTTGTGGTTTGTTTTGGGTTTTTTGTGGGTTTTTTGGGGGGTTTTTTTGTTGTTTTTTTTTTTTAAAAAAAAAAACAACACTGTTCTTTGAGTTCAGAAGCTTTTTGTTCTGGCACTAGTTATTGGGGGAGGAAGGGGTCATTTTTCTTTTTTCACCTTGTTTTTTTCTTTTCCTTAAAATTTCCTTTCCTTAAAATTGACCCTGAACTGCACCTTCGCATTGATTCTTCCCTGTCTGGCACTATTGCTAGGCACTTCAAACCCTGCAAGGGAACATTAAAACACTTTGGGGCTTCTAGGCTTTACATGATATGCCTCTTTCACATTGGACTATGGACACCAAAGTAGCCACCAACTTCTGTGATTTTCTCCTATTTTCAGCCTATTGCAGAGCCTGGAGGATTCAGCTAAAATCACTCACTTCACCGATCATATATAAAAAGAGCAAAATCTTCACTGCTTTTCTTTCACCTTCTTCCTTCCCTTCATCCTTCTTATGACACTTGAGCTTAAACCAAATACACAACTATGAGCAATGGTGAATTGCTTATGTAGCAATGTGTAAGCAAAGGCTATGGATCATTTCAAATCTCACTGACTGATTGGTAGCTAGTAAAACCAAAATTTGACCATATTTTGAACCAGCACGGATGCTTTTAATGTTTAATGAAAAAAGCGAACTGTTTCTGCATTGTTTCCTTGACCTCTCTCAATCTGGGTCACTAAGTATCTTTCTTTAAGCATTCAGCGTAGTCTGAATACATCTGGGTGTTCTGCAATAATCCAAGATCAATTAACATTAAAAAAACCCCAAAAAACAATTTATCCCAGATGTGGCCTGGGAGGACATTTGCTTGAGGAATGTAGAATATTTGGGATTCAAATTGCAATGTTTTCCAAGGTTCTTTAGCTTGACAATTTAAACCAAGAATTACCTGCACCCTAGTGTTATTTGGAGTAATTAAAAAGCCTATGAAAGTCAATATAAATAATCCCATATATGTTGACTCAAGCACTATAGTTTTTTACAGTGTGCTTATTATCTTGGAATAAAATATAAGCAAAAAAAAAAAAAAGATTAAATTTGTTATAATTTTTTTTTACTTTAATATAAGCTCCTAGACTTCAATCTGCTAACATTTATGCATGCACTTATCTGTAAGCACATGAATAATCTTCTTTATTTCAGTAGCAATACTCATCTGCTTAAACTAAGCTTTGAAGACTTCTCACAGAAGCCATTTTTAAACACATTTCAACAGTTGTGTTGTGAGCAATGTAACTTACGTTTAATTATAAGGGAATTGTATTGCTTCTCTCAGAGACGAAGCTGGTGCTCTGCACTCCAGGGAAAACATTTAATGTATGTATTGATTTATTTATTTTAGACTGCTCTGTTGGCACCCATCAAATCACTGAAAATTTTGAAGTTGGCAGCTCCGACCAGAAACCCAGAGAGAAAAGATGTGGACATATTCCCCAACAAACATGGAATGCCAGAAAGAGCTCTGCTACAGATGTTTTGGACCATGGAAAAATTAAGCAGGATATCAGCTTGAGTTAGATTCAAAACAGGTTGCTGATCTGTTTCTCCAGCCTGCT
Source organism: Balearica regulorum gibbericeps (assembly GCF_011004875.1). NCBI lineage: Eukaryota > Metazoa > Chordata > Aves > Gruiformes > Gruidae > Balearica > Balearica regulorum. The sequence continues at coordinate 76,564,862 of NC_046187.1, read as the reverse complement.
TTACAATGAAATAAAATCCAGTCCCACACTGGGTCAGAATGAGGTTTGTCCCAGTTAACAGCAATGAACTGGATAACAGAATCAGGTCCTGCATGGATCTGACTGTCCTTTTTCAGCAATATAAAGAAAGCAACTTCAAGGTATTAAACTATCAAATGATTTACAGCATCATGCCCATTTCTGTGAGATGGGGATTTGGCTCTTAAAATCATTCTAGCTTGCATGCAGTGAAATGACGCAGTACACCCAAAGTTCAGCACACACTGACAGTGCATCCCAAGTGTCTACTTGATCTATGGGGTGAACTGGGCAGTCACCGGACTGAGGCCGTAAACCTGGGCTGAATTAATTAGGCTGAGATCACCTCACTTTGTCTTTTGCATATGCTCTTACTTAAAGATCTAGGGCTTTGTTTAGCACAATACTGGGATTTGTCTTGCTGTGACATTATGCAAGTAATCCCCATTCAAATAGCTTTGCACACACAAACAGCAGAGAGTGTCCTCAGATAAATGTGATATGTTGCCCTGCCAGTATCTGCAGCATTGTGGATTCCTGATCACAAGCAACAGACCGACCAAATGAAAAAAATCCTTGCACAAGATAGAAAAGCAGCCAACCAGCTGGAAAGTTTTGCTCATTTCTTATATCACGAGACCGGCAAGTGTGTATGATGTCCCAAGAACTGCTTCCAGCACAGGCAGCTACCTCGCTTGACAACAGAGGAACTTTGCTGAAGGTGCCATGTGCTCCTCACAAAGTTCTTTTCGAGACACTGTTGTCCAGCTCCACCTTACACTGGGATGTGGCTGTACAATGAAGGGCAGGCACTTTGAGCAATAATTTTCCACCACTTTTTGTTTGCAGACCAATATATTCATTTTGATGGACATGCAGATCAATATGGGGCAAATCCAAGATGACTGATAGGAGACTGGCTTTTCTAAACACTTGTCCAGGGTCCTACAGCATTCAGCTAAAAAGTTTGACCCAAGAGGAATATATGTTAGCAATCTCATATGTAGAGGTTTGTCCAGTGACAGCAAGTTTTCTTCTTCATGTCAGTCTTCAATACAGAGGTCTAGAAAGTCACCCCTATTTCCAAAGCTTATTTTCCTAGCTTATTAGGGCAACAGTCATACTTCAATTGCTTTTCTTTATTAAAAAAATGAATAATTCCTAAATGCATATTAATATGATGATTGAAGCCATATGTACTTTCATGTGAAATATTTATTCACTTCCTTTCTCATTTTTGGTTTTAAGAGAATAGAGAGATATGGAAAGCTAGAGAGAAAAAAAATTATATCCTTGAAAATTGCATGTGGTTAACATCAAAACATTTTAATTGAACTTCACATTACAAAAATCCAGATGGTCCATGTTCTGTTCAAGCCTCAGGGGACTGCAACATGCTACCATGTGTGAGATGCATCATTCCCTTCCTCTTCCCTGGTGTACAGAGAATTTTCGGTCAGGATACCCCTGGCTGGTCAAATCTGTATTTTACTGCCTCTGGGGATTCAGGAAGAAGAAGATTTCAGGAAATATTTGGGGGATTGGGGACAATCATCCTTCCTTTCTTGTGGACTTGATTTCTAAAATCAGTTTTTCACTTCCTGGGTGATGCAAGGGAGCTAGTCTTCAGTGGAAGTAGAGCAGACCTGTATGACCTTCAGCTGGGATGAATGAGTTCCATAAATATGCCACATCTGGATCTGGCCCCTGATTTACAGCAGCCCAGGATCTGGCCACCGAGATGGGTAAGTAGTTGTGTATTGACACTCCTTCTGTTCCAGACCTCCACCTTTAAAACATAATTTTATAGACCTATTGCACCACGGTATCACCCTGTTCACAGTACAACACCTTGGTGCACTCAAACGTAAATCTGAGTCTCTCTACTCTCTGGTTGTGACAAAACACACCAGTGTGCCTGATGCTGTGACATTACATTTTTCTGGACACCACCAATGATCTCCAAGCAAGGAATGACCTATGTAGACCTGCCATGACTTATGTAGACCACTGTCGTTGAAGCTTATATGGCAAAACTGGTAGTAATTCAGTTACAGCAGGTAGTAGTTCCACTTACACAAATGTCATCATCTTTGTTTTAGAGATTATTCTCAAATCAAATCTGGATATGCTGGAATTTCAGGCAGCCCCCATCACTCCTCAGGAGACCATCACCTCGCACAGATTTCCTTATCTTCTCCTTAAACAGAAGTTATTATGCCCTGAGGCACAAGACAGGCCATAAAATGCAAGTTCCTGACTCCTTCTTGGGAGCAGAAGGAAGGTGTGCATAAGGTTTGTTACCCAAAACTAATTAGAATAATATTCAGTGTATTCCTGCCATTTTTAAAGCACCTTTGACTATGATCAGTGACCTTCTGTAAGCGTGAGTTTAGGTCTACAAATAAGACAAACTGCAAGTGCAAGGCTTAGTTCACATGAGCAACATTGGGATCAGACACACCACATTCTTGTAGCTGCCAGCTTGCATAAGAAATAACAAAACATTTTAACAAGTGACTGAAAGTGCTCCAAAAGCATCTGAATTGGCAGGCTGATCCATGGAGAGTGATGGGAGGGGACATTTTGGGTTGCAAATACATTAAGACATTAAGATAACTAGTGTAGGAGTTTTATGGTCTCAGGCCCGTCTGGAAAAAAAAAAAGTAACCTGAGAGAAAGTCCATTTGCTTTTGACCTTCATCAAGATGAAATTACTGCAAAGAGCTACCAAACAACATGTTGTCATGGTTCTTGTTTTTTACCTTGATGATAATAAAAGGAAAATTCTAAACAAAGCATCTAATAAAATTTAATGCTCCTGCCCAAGCTTGAGCAATACACCAGAAAAGCAGGTTGTGAGGCTGTACTTTTTCCTTACAGGCTGATGCTTCCATTAGCTTTGAGGACCTTTCACCTTTGCCTCCTCAATATTTAAATTTTCCACTTCGCTTGCTGGAGACGTTGTCAATTTATCAATGCTTCACTGAGCAGAGCAGTGAGCTGGGGCAAGACCACCTCCTGTGCTCCTGCACATGTCCTGCGGTGTTAGAATAAGAAAATAAAGGATAAAAAATGATTAAAGATAAGAAGGGGATGTTGTGAAGGAAGGGAGAAGAATGTCCTCAGGAGACAGAAAGTATTTTCTCTGCCATCTTTAAGAAAGGGAAGGGAAGGGAAGGGAAGGGAAGGGAAGGGAAGGGAAGGGAAGGGAAGGGAAGGGAAGGGAAGGGAAGGGAAGGGAAGGGAAGGGACGGGAAGGGAAGGGAAGGGAAGGGAAGGGAAGGGAAGGGAAGGGAAGGGAAGGGAAGGGAAGGGAAGGGAAGGGAAGGGAAGGGAAGGGAAGGGAAGGGAAGGGAAGGGAAGGGAAGGGAAGGGAAGGGAAGGGAAGGGAAGGGAAGGGGAAAGGAAAGGGAAGGGGAAAGGAAAGGGGAAAGGAAAGAGGCAAGGCAAGGCAAGGCAAGAGGGTGGCCAAAGAAGGAGCCAGGTCCTCACTGGGACTTACTGATGCGGAACTCTCTGTAGAAGCTATTTCTTGTCAAAAGGGACTGGTTGTAGTGACAGGGGGATGTACGGGAAAGATGGACCGAGAGGGCAGGCTGGGAAAGAGGAACTTGAACTTTAGGGTTTTTTAATGTCAGAAGGTGGATTAGATAAATGATGTTACATTTTAAAAATAAATGTTAAATCATGTTAAATGTTAAATTATGTTAAATTATAAAATAAATCTCTGACCATAACGATGATTGTAAGGTGACAGAACTATCATGGCTCAACAAGCTGGCACGCTTCATCCAAACCACCATCATGGTCCCTGTGTACACCCTCAGCTCAAGGCAAATGTACGGCAATTTGATTTAGCTTTGCTCACAGGGAAAGAGGGTTAACTTAAGTCATGTTATTTCACATGGCACATGGCAAATGACTGCAGTTCACTGATGCACGGTAACTCGTGACAGCCTGCTCTCTGTGCTCGGAGATGTGCTGGGCCATGAAATAGTGCTCTGAGTCCTCATCGCTGAGCCACTTAGAGCAGAGCAGGGAAAAGCACAAGAGGCAGAAATGGATGCTTTTAAAGTGGAAAGAAAAGGGATGGATTAAGTGACACCACAACTTTTTCCAGTGCTCAGTCTTGAGAAACTGCAAGTGCAGTTGAGACCAAATTAATTCCCAGAGTAAATCCACAGAGGTCGTTGCCACTCCCGGTATTTGATCACAACAGTTTGCTTTGTGTTGCAGGGATTCCTGTGGGCCTCTGGGCAAACTGGTGGTCAGCCACACAGAGATACGTGATATTTGCTTGACTTAGCTAATAGTAGTATCCTGCTCTGTTAGCTGGTTTTCTGCTGCACCTGACTCTCCTGTATGATTCGGGAGCATTCAAAGAGTTTTATATTTGCTTGTGTTAGTGGTATCTTGGATAAATTATTGGTATTTGCCCAATTGATTGTCGTGCATCAGTAGTTGGCTTACCTATTAAAGCGTCAACACTATAATCCTATATGAATAGGCAGGCCATGCAACTTAACCCCCACACAGCCCATGCCCTATGAGTTTGTTGACACACACGTTAGAGTTTTAGAGTTAAAACTCACACAGTAGAAAAAAATACCCCTCATAGTTCATTAAAAAAAAAAAAAAGACACCAAACAAACCACCAAGACTAAAATTGCACATGTTTATAAGGTTAACATTTATCATCCTGTTTGTTTTCCTTTCTCTATCCTGCTTTTCCCATCTGGTTTGGTACCACTATTTATGTCATTTTAACAGCCACCCTCCACCCCCTCTGTGCTGCATAGATTTTCAAACTCGAAATAAAAACAAACCCACTGTAAAGCACACTGAAAATTGCCACAGCAGTCCCAGGACTCCCAAAGCCGAGGAGCACTCTGTCAAAAGGCAGGCGCCATATGGAGCGTGGTTATTGCTCTCGGTGCTGCAGTCGCAGCAATCTTTACTGCCGTCTCCAAAAGATGGGGGCTCGGAAAATGTGAACTGCTCCCATATTTATTGTCCCTCTATGTATATGCACACAAGAATACGTTGAATTCTGAACGCGTGCTTTAGGTAAGGGTAACGGCAGCAGCAGGACTGCAAAGGAACTGCTAACAGGACGAGGCATTCTGCTCCGATAAGCAGAACGAAAGGCTTGATTGGCAATGCTGAAAGGCAGGCTGCTTATTTGGTACAAGCTGCCTGATGAGCGAAAGCCAAAAATATCCCAGTTATTAATAATAATGAATCACAGAGAGAAAAGTGAGAGGGCACGGGCTCCTCAGCTATTTGCACAAGTTGCACTTGCTACTAGTAAGGGAAAAATAAGCAGAAAGTCAGAGGAAACAGGGAAAGGGGGAGGCAGACATTGCAAGTGGATTTTAAAGGCTTTATCTGAGGAACTGGTGCCATAAGGAGGTTTGTTTTCCTGGGCCTGACCGGTCAGTTATATTGGAGCATATCCGTGCAATAATTAGTTGGATGACCATCTTTTCCCTCCCAGCTTGTTGCCAAAACACTGCCAAGTCCTGAGGCCAGGCCTTCTTAATCAAAGTGTTGGATTTGCTGCATGGTCTGAGCTGCACACGTGTGAATCCAGAGGTCACTCTTATTTCCAAGCACCGAAGGAACTGCTCAAGAGACCTGCAGAGGTCACGGGGACCCAAACTCAGCCCTGGAAGAGGGAAGGGTGCCACTGAAGCTGTGCTTTGGGAGAGGAGAAACCAGAGGGCACAGAGGCATCCAGGGGCTGGGGGACACCTAAAGTCCCGTGACAAAAGGACAAGTGAGGGGTCAGGATTTGCTGTGGGTCTCTCTGTCAGACAGAAGATGATGGGAATTTAGCTTTTCCCCTGCCCCCTCCATTTACTGCCTTTGTGATCCTGTGAAAGTCATTTAAATACAAGATTCATCTTGTCCTTCTTCACAGGGCTGTCCCGAGGCTAAAAACCATCAGTGAGATCAAGGCACTTACGGTCATGCCCGTGCAGTTCTTGGGGGGCCATCTCTGACTGCAAGTGCCCCGAATGAGCAGCCTCCCATGCTCATATGCCATATAACCATATACACAAGTACTTCTGTAGATCATTGGCTCACAAAAAGAAATTAGTCTAAATCACAGGCAACAGTGAATTTCCCACTACCCAAACTTTCTCCTGCTGAATAATGTCAGACCCTCCTGCAAAGTGGCTGCTTTCCCAGAAAGTCCTCCTGAGACCACCAGCTCTTTCCCAAACTCAACCCCTTCCTGAGACAATACAAAGTGAAACTCATCTCTCTGAAATCTGCCTTTGTGGGTATGGAATTAGTAGACGCAATAAGAAGTGCAGTCCCAAATGCCACACATGCACAGAGTGAGGGTTTCCAAGGCATTTGAAAAGTGCCATCCATAAAAACTGGAAGTGACCTGCCAGATCAAGCTATTCCACTTGTGCTGCAAAGCCATGATTTAGGTGGAAATCATCATCTGGAGTCTGTGTGGTAACTTTTGTGCAGTAACAATAAACCTTGCATCTGAGATGTTTTCACTCTTTGAAAATTTATCTTCTGTACAGACTGGGAGGCTGCAGAATTTAACATTCAGTTCTTAATGCGCTTGAGACACCAGCTGCACTTTGATCAGCAGTGGATAATCTGAAGGAGACCAGTGACTGGTAACAATTGGGCAATTAATGTTAGCATAAAAACAGAGTGTGTGAATAAGCAGGTTTCTCACATTAGCCTTTTGAGAATGGCCAAGCACAGGCTTGAAAGGCTGAAAGGACCATCATGATCAAAGGTAACCGTGACCTTTTCTCTTTTCCCATTTCAATCAATAAGGAGGAAAATAAAATAATAAAATATAAAACCAAACCTGCAGACACTAAGTCTTGAGAGGTTTTACCAGGCTTTGAGTCGAAGACTGGAGTGAAATCCATTTTGCTACCCTAGTAGAGTAGATGGGATGACTCTGCCCTCTATATTCTGGCCTTCATGGACAGCAATACACAATGTTCTTTGCTTTAGCCATTATCTATGTGAAGTATCCATCTTTGCAGGGATTTTATACCTCAATAAAAGCCAGCTTGTGTCACTTCCTCACTCTGCATTTGTCAGTATAATAAAAATAACTAATGGTCCGACTCACCTAACACTGAAGTCAGAGGAAGAACAAGGAAGAAAATTAGACAAAAGACACGAGACATTCCATCTTCAGAGTGGTGTTTTATTAGCCTCTGTTCTCTTGGTGCTTCTAAATCCTGATGCATGAGGCCTGTGATTACACCCAGTGGGGAAATTCAGATTTATGTTAACATACAGAAAGAAGACCAAGTTATAATTTATATCATGTGGCATAACTATATTAAATAAATGCACACTGTAGAGGACAGCAGGAGCTTATCACTTGTTGAAAAGAGTTTATATTTCTATTTTGTAAAACCAAGGAGAGATCCGTTATTAATGGAGAACAAAGACAAAAATCTGAGCAGCTGGTACATACACAAGCTATTCTGAAATAGGTTCCTAAAACAGGTGAGATGAATTATCCTATGGAAGTTGATTTTAGGAATGTTTTTTAAACCCAAATGTATCACGGGACAGTGAAGTGAGCACTCAGGCCACCCAGATTCATTCTTGGAAGCTTGGTGCTTGGATTTTTGTGAACGTTAAAAATTGGACAGAAATCTGAGTGAATATGATTGAATGGGCATATAAAGTATGCAACATTGCAAATTCACAGCTGCAGGCAGTCAAGATGTAATTTGCGCTAGCATCCAATTAGTAGCCACCATCCAGCTAGAACATGAACAGCATAATTTCTCTGATAGTCAGCTGCCTGTCTGCAACCTGTTGTGCCCAACGAAGGCAGTCAGTAGCGTGCTCTCATCAAAAAAGAGGGCCATCTTAACAGAATGCATAGAAGAAAATATTATCTTGCCGTGTCTGTGTTGGAAATTAGTACTAGCTGATTTGGAAATAATAAGGTTTATCTCACCTGGAAATCTGTAATTACACCTCCATGGCTTACTGTCAGTCTGCTCTGCCACTAAAGGTGCCATCTTGAACTTTTTACTGGGAGAGGTAGCTTCCAAAAGGGAGTTTGTCCCACCAGTCTGAGGGACCTATATCAGGATGGTTTATCTTCTATCAGCATAGAAGAGCAGCTTAGCTTCAAGACCTACTTTTTACACAAATAGAGTAAGGTCAGATGCAACTCACTCCACAGCGAGACAGAAACTTCTTGTTAAAGTAACAACTTACCGGTTTCTTACTGCAAAAGTGCTCCAGGTTAAGAAAAAGTATCAACAAAATTTTGCAAGTGGATCTTAACTCTGACAGGTGGATCTCAAGGACACTCCATTCCAAGGTACTGAGTTCACATTTATCGCAAGACCACTATCAGACACACTGTAGCAGAGCCATCACTTCTTAGGTCTTCAGCCACCTAAGAATCCCCCTAATCCTGAATTTATCCATTCTCCTGAAACCAAGATTGTTATTTAAAAAAATTTACACAAAGTTTTAAAAAGCCAAATAAATAAATCAATACATACATACTTACATACATACATAAATGATGTGTGCATGTGCGTCTCAACACTCAAAGGCCAGTTTGATAATGAAAGGTCATGTCCTGTGAAAATGATATTACACGCTTGGAAGCACTGACACATTTCCGAATGTCTTCAGTGCAGGAAATAATGAAAACAGAGCTCACAATGCTGAACAAAAAAGAACATTGTCCCCTAACTAGCATAGATAATTTTATTTATTTTTTTTTTTTTTACATCAAAGGTCACCAATGACTTCTCGTATTTGTATTAAGAAGCCTTGTAGTAGGAGCAAGAATTATAACAAACTCATGCCTTGCTGGTCTGATATCTTTGGTCTCCTACATAACACTCCCCTTCAGAGTGACCAAATGAGTTGTTCATGTACCCTAACTGGTACAACTATTTCTTAATTTGTCTTTTTACTGTAATTTTGATAGAACAGCAATTGTCTCCAATGACAGGATAATGCAGAGAAGTAGTGTAGTCACCAATGGTAGTGCTGTGTTATTGTTCTTCATTACAAACATGTTTAATTTGCCATACAGCATGTCTTTGTGGATTTTTTTTAATTGGTTACTCAGATTGTTCTTTGAGACTTACTAACAGCTAGCTTCACAAACTGCTTCCAAAGCAAAGCGGTTAATGAAGAGTTAGCCAGCAAGCAGACAAAAGCTTCATTTGTCCTGTGTGCTAAAGGAAGATCAATTTCAGGCAGGACAAGGGTATCCCTGGAAACCCTACATCGCTCAAGCTTCTTTAAATTCACCTACAGGCAAGGAGAGAGTCACCTGATTCTTGACTGAGAGGAACTTCTTGCTTTTCCTATCTTGTGACTAAACTCTTAAGGACCTGCGTGTTATATCTCAGGTTTATCAGACCTAATGTCCTCCGCTCCAACTTCAGATGATCTAGCTGCATCAGCTGGACCTCTTGCAGTGGTGAAATATCCACCCATGTGGCTTTGGAGGCAAGTACCTCTGTGCAGCTCTTCACAGCCCTGCAAGGAGGCGTTCGTTCCAGCTGGCCCTCCCCAGGGGAATGTCACTGTGCTCTGGTGCACAACAGAGAAAGTAATTCTTCTACTTATTTTTGTATAAGGCAGAACTCTTGTTCCCCATAGAGGTATGAAAGATCATTCTTATCTTTTTGGCTAAGTCAGTATCTAGGACACTTTCCCGAGGTGTGGAAGACCTGGGTTCACATTCTTCATCTGCTGGAATTGGATCAGGTGTGAAAGTTTAGATTTTTCTCTCCAGTGAGAGCTGAGGATTTCCAGGTCTCTTCCAATCTCTCTTTTGAGATCATTGATCTTCATATATATAAATAAATGGGTCAAAACCAGACATCAAATTTACCCATAGCTCAGGAAGTAAGAAACGCTCACGGAGATGTGAATTCAAACCACATCAGGCTGGCACCCTGCTGAGAGCCAGGCTGGTACATGAACTACTTTGCAACTGGCTTAATAGGTGAGCAGCAGCATTTGACTTCACCCACGGGGGAGAAAGGAATAACTATGGCACTAAATCCTCAAATACAGACTACAAAACCAAATATGACTCATTGGAAAAAAAAAAAAATAGGCAAAAATCCTATGTCCAATCCGTTTCCTCAGACGTGATAATGGTGTGTTCTGCTGGCTAAAGCAGCTACCTCAAATCACCTGAAAAAAATAAAGTCACCTCTCCAGGGGAATATGAGAGTTTGAGGGGAAAAAAAAAAAAAAATACAATAGGTTAATTTAGTTTGGCACCCTACAGAATAAAAAACCTTCTACTACCTTGATTCTGATGCAAGACTTGGGTAACATAATGAAGCCTCTGTCATTCTGGTTTTAGTGTACTGCACTCTTTTAAATGTAGATGAGGATCTACATTTTCTTAAAGGTCAGCTGTGACTCAACCACTATTTTTATGTTGTTCTGCAAATTGTTACAGTGAATCACTGTGTGCTTGCCCTCACATTCATAGACATTTTATATTTCTTCATCCCTTGTTCTCCAAAATAAAAGCAGTCTAGACTGAGAAGTGCAGTGCGCAATTTGTTCATTTTACGTGGGAGGAAAGCAAAAATACCTTAATTCTGTGAAATGTATCTAGTTTCCTTAAGCCAAGGTTTCCTATGGAGTTTAAAGGTCAAGAAAATTTGATTAAAGGAAATTTGTACTACCATTAATTTCATCTGCCTTTTGGTGAAAAAACTGGAGTGAGTCAGACCTGTCTAAAAATGAGCTCACCAAAAAGTCTGTGGGCTGTTTCTGAGGTGAATGTGAAACATCCCGAGCCCACCTGAGATTCAGGAAGGAAGTTTTGCACAATTACAAGGTATAACAAGTTACAATATTTGACTAACACATCATGAGTCAACGTGCAGTTTATTAATTACCATATCAAAACGATACTTTCTGACTCCACAGAGCTGGTTTGTGGGCACTGTCAGTAATATCTGTTGATTTCATGGACAAAATAAAAAGGTTTTTTCACAACTCCAGGCTGGGCAGGGAATGGATTGAAAGCAGCCCCGAGGAGAAGGGCTTGGGGTGTTGATTGATGAGAAGCTCAACGTGACCCAGCAATGTGCGCTTGCAGCCCATAAAGCCAACCATGTCCTGCGCTGCATCAAAAGAGGGGTGACCAGCAGGTCGAGGGAGGGGATCCTGCCCCTCTACTCCGCTCTTGTGAGACCCCACCTGGAGTACTGCGCCCAGCTCTGGGGGACCCAGTACAGGAGAGACATTGAGCTGTTGGAGAGAGTCCAGAGGAGGCCACGAAGATGATCGGAGGGCTGGAGCACCTCTCCTCCAGTGAGGACAGGCTGAGAGAGTTGGGGTTGTTCAGTCTGGAGACAAGAAGGCTCCGGCGAGATCTAATTGCGGCTTACCAGTTTATGAAGGGGGCCTACAGGAAAGATGGTGAGGGACTGTTTATCAGGGAGTATAGTGACAGGACAAGGGGTAATGGGTTCAAGCTGAAGGAGGGTCGATTTAGATTAGATGTTAGAAAGAAATTCTTTACTGTTAGAGTGGCGAGGCACTGGCACAGGTTGCCCAGAGAGGTTGTGGAGGCCCCATCCCTGGAAGTGTTCAAGGCCAGGTTGGATGGGGCTTTGGGCAACGTGGTCTAGTGGAGGGTGTCCCTGCCCATGGCAGGGGGGCGTTGGAACTAGATGATCTTTAAGGTCTCTTCCAACCCAAACCATTCCATGATTGTATGAATCTAAATTTTTTGGTTTCTTCAGCCCTTGGAAGTCAACCAATACGTGTCAGATAAGAAGATGCAAGAAGGAATGGTAGAATGAATAAAATAGAACTGATTGTTGATAAGCTACTTCTAGCTTACTATAACTCATATGTTTCTTTTAATCTTGATTCTGTTTGGGCCACTTGTTTTTTTAAATTATGTTTGTTGTTATAAATTTTGTTTATTATTTAAATTGTGTTTATCATAGTCAGAGGACTTCCATCCCTCTCAGGCTAGCGCAAATATAAAGTCATTAATATGGCTGAGAGATTTAGGTATGCCCAATGTTTTGGCTTGTATGTTTACCTAAAGAAAATATTTGCTTTTCTTGAGTACTTACACCAACAAAACTAGAATCTACAGTGGTCTTGGGCAGTGCCTTTAGATACTGAGACAGATGGCCAGCCATAAAGAAAGGATTACTAGACTGCAATAATTGTTGTCATTCAAAACTCTAGAAAAAACACATGTTGCTTAAGCAAGGCTTTCCTTTCCCTGAAAATATACATTTTTATTATTATTTTTATCAAATAGAAAACTCTCAAAGTTCAGGGGTGTATGAGGATGTTATCTAAATATTGTGGACTCTATCCCAGCCGAAATGCTGCTCAGAGCAACCCACTTGTAGGGCTTGTAGGTTTTGTACATCCTAGGCAAGCGCTCACTAATTTTTACTAAATTCACCATATGTTTACATAAACTGCATAGGAACTCAAGGAAAGAAGTCTTTAACTTAGGTAACTGCATTAACTTCTTCAAATGAGTTGGGTTAAAAATGCCACTTCGTTTCTTGCAGACAGGATGGGAAGAGGGTGCCAGTGAAATAGTCCAAAAGACAAAACCTTTAACATCATGAGAAGAATATCCCATGTCTGTTTTCAAGATCAGAAATGTTGGATCTGCTTAAGGTTTGAATGACTGAGCAAAGAAAGTCTTAATCAGAGTCTCAGAAGAGAAAAAGCTTCTGAATGAAATCAATTCTGAGTCTGTATAAAGATTTATGGTCCTGCTCTTTATGTTTCTTATTATCCTGGCAACCCTCTGAAGGATGAGACACCCAAGCCTCCCCCAAATTCCTTTACAGGTTGTGGCAAATATGACACGTAGAGAAACATTTGTAGTCAGAAGCTGTGTTTCTTACTAAAGCAACATATTTGGACAGGTCTTAATGCATAAAAACTGTTCCATAGGTCTGTAACTGATGTCAGTAGTCAAGCCTTAAACTTCTGCTATTGTTTTTTGTAAGTGATTACCATTAGCATATGGTTGCCAGTGCTAACTACAGAGAATACCGGGGTAATACTAATTAGGAAAGAGAGGAAACTGTGAAGATTTTCTTGCTGTCTTCTGTTAAACTATTAATATTATTTATGCTCTGCATTACAATACCTAAGATAGAGACACCCTTGTGCAAAGCACTAAGCAAAAAACCTGACATTAGAAAGTCCTTGCCATACAGGACCATACAAGCTAATTAAACAAGACTGACAAGGCATAGGACAAGCAACTGACACGAGAACAAAGCCTCAGGTCGCATAACAATAGAGCTATGTATAGCCTAAATACCCATCTTATTGTTACAAGCTGGTGCTGCAGCCATTGCGTTAAACTAACTCTTCAAGCTGGTGAATGGAAAACAAGATAAATCATTAAAGGGGTTTGTAATGTTTTGAGCAATTTTCATGAGGAACAAGATGGGCATCTGCAGTGTTGAAATGATCTGTTGTAGAACATAAAGCAATGTAATGACAGAGGGACACTTTCAGCACTGGGCAAAAAATGAAATCATAAAATTAAAGGAGAAAAATGAGTGAATATTTATATCCGGAGGAGGAGGGCTTGATCAGAAGTAATTAAGTTCAATTCTTCAGGTATTGTCACTAAATTGTTAGCAACAGGAGGAAGAAAACGTGTTTTAAATGATGGCATAATTCATAACATTTGGTGGAGGTTGTTCTCTTTTAACCTAAGCCATTCAGTTGAGAGAGGCTTACAGTAAAATGAAACAGATTCATCCATCATTAATCAGGCCAATCCAAAAGAGAGTGTCATCATTTAGAGCATGCTGTACAGCAATAGAGCACAATGACACATCGGAATTGACAAATATTATTAATCATTTGAAATAGAACATAAGGTGGTGGCAGCTGCATCTATGATCGCTACACTTAAAATCCAGCATTCCCCTTCCAAATGTAAAATAAATTGTTTGTCTTTGACAAAGAAATTGCATCAGATGCCAATAAAAGCCTTTCAGTTATGTAGGTGATTGTGTAATAACTGGAGATACATTTTCAGAGGCACGCTGCAGATTGTTGGTGGGTGCAATGTGCATCTACAGGATGAATCGGGCAGGGAAAACTGAGGTGTGAAACCAGTCAGAACAAATGTGACCTACAAAAGTAGGGCTGCCGTTCAGTCAGACTGAAAAGCATATTAGCCCCAGCTTTGAAACTAGACAACCTCTTGCATGCTCACCTTCTGGACCCATAGCTGTCTCTGGATGCCCTGTCTCTGGACTTTGATGTCCTACATGACCATAGGACTTCTGCTTCAGTCTAACCAGGAGGTTAGAATGGAATTTCTTGGGTGTGAAAAGCCCCAACTAGATATGTCTCTTCTGTTCAGAAATTAAACACCTCCTGGGCTGAGGGGGAACACTACAGCTATGAAAACTGCAAAGAAGGTGAAGAGAGAATAACTGTTCGCAGTTCCTCAAAGAACAGGAATGAGAGGCACACCATACTTTGGGGTGACAGGTTTAAACCTCAAAAAGAGAACTGTTATTCTTTCCGTACAACATGTGCTTAAATTGTGGAACCTCCTATGCTGCAGGGTAGGATTGGGTTCAAGATGGGCAAATGTATATAGGAGAACAATCAGGGGGATTAAATATGACAGTTTAGTCTCCATCCCAGAAAACCAGTATACCACTAACTGTGGGAACTGAAACTGCATGTGAAGAATGATCTTTTGTATTCTTTCCTTCTACATCCACATCTGACCACTTCAAAGGCAGGGTAAGGGGCTGGGTAGCTCAGTGTAACTGTTACTATGGTCTGCTCTTATTTTACTCCCTGAGGAGCAGAGTTGTCTCTGGATTCCTGACAGTCAATGTTAAGGTAATGGAAGTGGCCAGTCACCACTCATGTTGGTGATTTTTGGCCAGAAGGTTTCGCCCAAGTCTCAGAACTCTTCAAATCACACTGAAAAAAATGGGAAGAAGGAAGTCCATGCTTAGCTCAGATGATGCAGTTTATGGCTGGCTTCTCTTGGAAAGAAAATGTTCACAGATTAGGAGCTATGGTAGCGTACAATATTAATAGCAATAATATTGGGCAGGAGTTGGAGTACTTCCAGTTTATACAAGTATGAAAGATTCAGAACATTAGGTCTCAGGTCACTGACTTGAACCAAAAGTAATGACGACTGTGGTGAGAGTAGGAAATGATCACTGGGAGTTAATAAAACAAGCTACAGTATTATCTTTTTCTTCTGTTATCTGCTCAGTTTGTAAAAAGAAAACTGTGAAGTGACTTGCAGTTGAATCTGAAAATGCCAGTTAGGAAAGGGGTCTGTAATCCAGTACAGAAAACTTCAGAGGAACCAGAGGTAGAAGGTTCTCCACACCAATTTCTCTCAGTAATAAGATACGAACTTGGAAAAGTGAGGGTGCTTAACCGCTGAAACCAATTTCCAGGGGAAGGGGCAAACTGTCCCTCAGCTGAAGGATGGAAGCATTTCTAGAAGATATTCTTCACTACTCAACAGAGGAGTAACTGGGTGAATTTTATGGCCTGAAAGTGCAAGATGCAGGAGGTCAGACTAGATGATATAATGGTTTCTTTCTTGGTCTAAATTCTATGAATCCATTAAAAATTTATTAGAAGCTGGAGGTGGCACCGGTGTGATCCTGAATGACTGCTGTGAGCAAGATCTAAATGCAGAACTCAAATCTCCAACCTTGCACATAAATGTGAAACAACGTTTACTGTAAGCACAGCACTGAAACTGATACTGAAGCAGCATCTTCTGAGAGCATTGGCACTGCCTCTTGCTGTAAAAGTTTTCAGCTCTGATCTTGGCTGAGACCTTCAGGCTTTACTGTAATATGAATGATCATAATAATGGGATTGAATTATAGTGTTCTGCAGATAAATGAATCAACCCCTACAGATATTTCCAAAAGAATATCTCATGGCTGATGGAAGCACAATCCATGGTACATGGGTCCTGATTGCCAGTACTCCACAGGGTGTCACAGCTGCAAACCAGCCAGTCTCAGGTGCAATATGGAACGACTGCTACTGAAACAGCATCAATGCTAATCCAGCAGCACCACTGCATCACTCTGCCCGGCCCCCTCTGCACCCCTTAGCCCCCCTGCGTCTCTGATCAGAGCAGACTTTGAGGCATGAAGTGAAATGCCCAGACAGCATGACAGAAATAATTCTTGCCTTATAATTTCCAGAATAGCTACATGTCCTCTGTGAAACATGGCCTTCTGCCCAAGCACCCCACCCTTGGGAACACCAGGGGAGAAGAAAAGTTACTTTTAAGATAAACTTTTCTCTCTTTCTCATCCTCTGGCTACTGGTGGTCCTTCCTTTCTCTAATAAGTTGCCTGAGCTGGGCAAGTTCATGCTGCAAGTGGAGGTTGTGATGCTTGAGGAGAGATGAAAGAAAAAGGGATTACCCTGAGCTGGGGAGGTCCTGTTTCCCCCAGAGGACAGGACAAATAGAGAACCCCAAGCCCGACACTTACCATAATAGGAAATTTTGAGGGACTAGAAGAGTTCTGGAAGGTACAGACCATGACCCAGGCACACCCTGAAGACAGCAAAGTAACAGTGGCAGATATATCATAAAAGTCCTTCTTTGATGTGGTACTTATATGGACCGTAAACTATATTTGTTGTGTCTTTCACATGTCCAGCCTTTTACCCACCTGTCTCTGAAGAGACCCTGAGCATTTTGCTGGTACTTGAAATCACTTGAAATCAAGCACTGGGGGACTGTGGGGAGAGGTAAACTAAACAAGTATCTCATAATGATAACAGTGATTTAAAGTGGATAGTCACAAATGAACTTGCACGACTGAAAGCCAGTTTTTTGAAAATTTTAAAATTTAAACCACCTTTTGACATTAGTAAAAATACAAAAGATAAGACCAAATTCCCAACTTTCTTTCTCTTTGAAAAGCAGGAAGAACAAATTCCCTATGTCTTTAGTACTGAAAGAATTAAATTTGTATGTTTTGAAGATCTATTATTTGACCCTTTATTCTTACATGTAAAAGTCAAGAAATACCAGCTTACAAACTGAAAAAAAAATTGTCTGTCTCATTCTGCATCTTTTATCAATAAAGAACAATGCTTTTTTTAAATCTCTTTAATTACACTCACAGACATCTGCTTAATATTGTGGATAAATATGAGATGAGCACTACTGGATGGCAAGCAATAATACTTCTTCACAAATGATGATGAATAAAGAGGAAGATGAATGTGTACAGATAGTGTATCAACATAATGGACTGCTTTCTAACAGACATTTTTTATTTGTGTTCTTTGCTCTACTGCATGTAAAATTAAATCTCCAGTTCTGTGCCACAGACACTTTTGCACAAGAATAAATTTATTCTTTTCACTGAGGAAGAGCCTGGTTCAATTTAAGGACAAGCTGTCTCTTTGAGCCTGAGTATTTCTAAACTATGAGATCTTTAGAGTTTTTACCAAGATGATCCAGTATGCTTACAGCAATTTGCATAGTTTTGAACAATGATTGAAATATTGCACGTCTGATTGCAAATCCCATCTTCCCTCAACAAAACAGAACAACCAGCATGACAAGAAGAGACGTCCTGGGTCAGCGAGACCTTGAATAGCCCATCTTATAATAAAGTTCTCTTTACGGACATATCAGATTCCAGGTTAGAATTAATTAGATTTTTTTACCTCATCTGCTCTGACTAAAATTTTTCATTCTGTCAGGAACATTCTACTAATCCATCCTAAGTTTTTACTTTTACAGACTAGACACCAAGAAAAGATACACACAACTCCTTAACATTCATGTAAGTCAAAGCTGTGATAAAAGGTTCCTAAAATACCCACTGTCTTAAAGAAAGAAAGGAGAGAAATCTCAGCTCTAATCTAAAATCCTAAATGTAGGGGCCAAAGGAGAGGTATTGGAATCCAGCCCTGCTCTAACTACTAGAGCCCCAAGTTTATCTGACTTCATTTCAGGCTGTTAAATGAGATGCATCAATTAGGAGCAGCTGTCCTAAGTTCTTTCTATGGTCAACAGGGAAAAAAACAGACAGGGGTGCAGAGACCGAGTCAGATTTTAGGGCAGAGATGCGGCCCGGTAGAAGTGTTCACTTTCCATATTCACTGCAGAGAAAAGTCAGAGCTACCATTCTCCTAATTAAGGGGCTAAATTTCTAAATATTGGTGGATGAGACATTAATCCTAGGTCTTTTTAAGAATTCTTGCTTTTTTTTGTTTTCAATATGAGCAGATTACCTGAAATCTTGCTCCTAATATATACCACATACCTGAATATACCACAATACCAGTTTGTGGTGGGGTCATCTTTCCTGACCTGGGATGTGGGCACTCCTTCTCACCCTCAGAGGACATACCTGGTGGATCAAATTAACAGCATATCTCTATATATTTTCTACACAGCTCCTATCAATTACTCCATATCTAGTTCTTATTTTATAATTTTCTAGGCCATGGACCCATTCCTCACCTCATATAAGCTCACTTTTGTTCTGTGATGGGGAAGTACACCAATTTTTACTGGGTGACTGTCTAATGCGGACAGATGAATTGCATTCTGTCAGTTAGGGATCTTTACTATTGCCAAGCTGAACTTTATATTGTAAGAAAGAAGGGAGCACTTAAAGACTACTGCTCAAGAAAAAGTAATAGGATCTGGCCCCACATTGCGGCATGCAATGTCACCTGGGGCGTGCAGGACTCATTGAGGTTAATTGAAAAGGTAGAAGGAAGCCATCTAGCACTCCTCTAGAGCAGCGGGAATAACTATTTCAGACAGCAAACTGGTGTTATATCACCTCCGTGGAGAGGTACTGAGAATCAGCCTCTCTCGCTGAGGCTCACGTGGGACCACAGCAAGCGCAGACCCATGCAAATGAAGAGGTGCCTCTGCATGTGTCGGCACAACAACCCGAGGAGGTCTGCAGAAGGAGCTTGAGTCCTCTTCTTTTTGCAACAGCTCTGGAGACTTTTCCCTCACTTCGTTCAGAAGTGCCCGATGCCCCAGCTGTGCTCGCTGGGCTCCACGGAGCAGTCGGTGGCAGGAGCTCAGGCGTAATGCAAATGTCCCCCCTTCATTTCAACTGACAGGAAAGCCCTCTCCTGAACTCTACTGCTTGACATCGACTTGTAGAAAGCTCTAATTTCGTCATATTAGCAGTGCTTTTGATACAACATTTATTTTTTATAAAAGCACTTTCCTCTTATTTAAAAACACTTATAATTTAATTAAGATGACCCTCTACCAGTATCCAAAGTCCCCAAGCACATTTATATTAACAAAGCACATTTTCAGTTTATCAGAGAAATTTTACTCTCCTTTCCCTTTTCCTATGAACTCTGCTATCAATGGTCCCAAAATATCATTGTTATGATATTGATTTCCCCCTGCTCTGTGCAATAAAGCTATGGCCATGCCTGCCCGTTAAGCAAACTCCTTCATTTGGGAAGATGTTTTGCCAAAAAATTAGTCTCAAGGACAGTTTAAGAAATCATTATGCCTTAATGCATATTTGTTTTATTTTGATGGTTTGGGTTTAGTTTGTTTGTGTTTGTACTGGAGGAAAAATAGAAAAAAGCATCTTAAGAAGTTTCAAGTCTGGAAGCTCTTGCCCACATTTGCAACTGCCATACTGGCTATGTACATCTAAATATGAAGTGGAAGCATCTTCGGAACCAATACTTAAGCCTGCCTTTTGTGTTTGCTTTGGCATAATAAGAAAAAATGAAAAGTGCAGATAGACCTCAAACTATGTAGAGGGATTTTAAATTACTAAGTTTTCTCTCTCTCTCATACATTCCACGTATCAACATCTGAGGAGCCAAGCATAAATAAAAATAGCAATTCTGGGGTTTTTCAGTTTCAAGGCATTTTGCAAATACTAATCTACAGAGTAAGGGAAACAACACGAACAAGTATTATTAAAGGGAAGGAGAGAAATTACTCTAAAGCATATGTAGAGGAAAGCTAATACATTTTACAGGGATGCTGGAACAGAAGTCTAAAGGGACATCCTGTATCACTCAATACACTCTCTAGCTCCTCATTAAAATTTTTCATTATAAACTTATCCAGGTCCGTCTTAAAAAGAAATAGGTTACTGGCCTCTAGGTCTCTGAACAGAAGTTTGTTCCAGTAGCTCCCTGCTATAGTTAGGCAAGTTTAATGCTCCCATCTTTTCTGGCCCTACAATCTAGAAGACAGAAAAGGAGCATGATGATGTAGAGATGATCTTGCACTGGAACTCATCAAATCTAATTTGCTTTGCCCCTTGCCTGCCGCATGCTCTTGAGCAGCACTCTTTGCCCTTATCCCAGTCTTTGCTCATCTCTTTAATTAGACGGCACACTCTCAGGATGATACTGCTTTTATTTCTTCCTCATTAGCATTAGGCATGTCTCAGTGTGGCTTTGACATTGGGCAGTGTACATACGCAGCAATGGAATAAACCAGCCTT
This sequence comes from Balearica regulorum gibbericeps, assembly GCF_011004875.1. Taxonomy (NCBI): domain Eukaryota; kingdom Metazoa; phylum Chordata; class Aves; order Gruiformes; family Gruidae; genus Balearica; species Balearica regulorum. The sequence continues at coordinate 76,544,328 of NC_046187.1, read as the reverse complement.
AGTTACAGGTACTGCTACAAGGTCTGGATTCACAAACACCGTCTCACCTCCAGACAGAGACTCGGAGAAGGTAGTTCAGAAGATTCAGTAGATCTAAACATACATTCATCCTTCCCTAGACTTGCCATTCACACACATTCACGGAAATAAAAATAATTAAATGAGTGAGGGAAAGAGAAGCATTTGCTCATGGAGCAATTGAGTTTTGCACATAAATGCGTAAATACTTAACCATTTCAGTATTTTGAGTATATCATTTTACTAATGTTGGGTATTTGGATCATCTGGTTAGTTGCTTCTCTATTATAAAAGCAAGAAAAACAGTAGAGTGTAAAATATACCTGTTTTCTGTTGAGTCATCTAACTCATTAAATCAAGAAAAGGTGGAGACTTGGGATTCCTTAGTTAACTAAATGCTCAGAGGGTTCTTGCGTTTTCCTCAGGATAGGCTGAAAAATATGCTGAAAATTAAGATAGCCCAAAGAGTATCCAAACACCTCTCACAGCATTTAACATTAAGTTAGACTTCCACAAGGGTAAGCTTTGCCTCTGGTCTTCAAGATGCTAGAAAAAATCATGCATCATGTATTAAGGTAACTTTGGGTTGAATATATCTAGGGAGGATTAACATAAATGACCAAATCCAGACTTAGTCGTCTAGCCTGCTCTCAAATCTTCACCTTGTCAGTCCTTTACTCTATTAGGTCAGCTTAATCAGCGTTTTAGGTGAGTTTAATAAAGTGCTTGAATAAAAAAGTGTACTAGGAAGTCCTTCTCCAAATGTTATTTGCTTCTGATGACACTTGAATCAGAATTCTTCTATACAGAATGTGTTTAATCTGATAATACTGAAACGGGTCAAAGGAGACAGAATTGAAGAGGCATTAACTTCTGTAAATGTAATAAAACTGTCCTCTAAAGCCTTTCTTACTAGTAATGAGTTTTCAGTTTTCCATTCCTAGGAGATTATTCTCCTAAGGTCATCTAGAATTTGTGGTCACAGTCAGAAAGGAAAACAACAGTTTTTGTTAACATATTTGGCTCTCTTGTTTCCAGGCGTTTATCTTCTAGGTTTTGTTACGGGCTAAATTCTGTTCACAGTTGTAAAACCAGCAGAATTCCAGTGAATTGATTCAAAGCTGAGCTCATACTATGTGCTGCCACTCCTGTGAAACCAAAGGAGCTAATCTGAATGCCAGCTGAGCAAGTCACCCTAAACTCATTACCCCTGTAATTTTCATCATGATCAGGATTGAACTTAAAGCAAAGAAATATGGCAGGAACAAGCAGGGAAAAACCATGTAGAATTTCAGAATGCTTCTTAGATGTTGGCTACATTATTTTGTTAATTATCTAATCAAAAGATCTCTGAAAGCCTGGAAGAATCTAGTACCCAGCTCCAATTTTCAGTAAAACTTCACGACTGGGACAGAAGCAGTTTCACGGACCACAGTTTGGGAGTCATTAATGTTGGAAAATGGTCATACTCATCCCTCCCCCCAGATGGATTCCGGGAACCATATCAGTGTTGCCGGCTTTATGCATTCTTGCGCATAATGCATTTTTATCATAAAAACAAATGTAGCGTCTAAAAAAATAGTAGTTTATTCACAGCCTGTTGGGAACCAATTTACTGCACTATAGACTTGAAAATGAAGATATAAAGTGGCACTAGAGAGTCACAATTATGCAAGCCAGCCACTGCAACCTATGACCATAAGTACACTGGGCATGCTGGGACTGGCATTCAGAGTGCGCTACATGGCTTCTTACTTGCAGAGTAAGAGTGGCTGATACGGGGTGTAAAAGGCAGCGAGACCCGCTATGAGAATTTCCACAGAGCTTTGTGTGTACAGGGAAAGCTTATTTCATGCAGACTAATGGGACTGTGAACCCAAAAAATAACATGCAAAAAAAAAAAAAAAAGAGTTTTGGAAGAGCAATGTACAATGCAGGTAGAAAAGGCTAAACATCCTAAATGGATCCTTAGCTCAGGACCCAGCAAGTCTGGACAACTCCATTCCTGGCTGCATTAGCATATATATATATAAAATATATACATATATTAGCCTAGGAGCTCTGAGAAGAAAACTTTTCTTCAACTGCTTTATTTGAGTCTGACTCCCAAAACAAAAATTCCTATTCTTAGGAATTCATGTGAGTTGAAACAGGAAAGAATTCCAGTAAGAGACAAATTTTGTATACAGCCGAGAGAGCTTTTCAATGGCAAATAGTTCCATTTATTATCTTGCTACAGCTAAAATCACTGAATAAACCTGGAAGAACAAAAGAAACAGCAGCCAGTGTGCCATTATAACCCCTGAAAAGTGACAGGCTATGCACATCTAATATTGCAGTGCAGTACAGTACAGAAAGGTTAGACTTATTTTTGGTTATTGACAGTGACACAGACACACACACTCCCGTAACTTTTCCTACATGGATATTTTAATTGTATAGATAATATGCATATATCTGATTTACACTATAAAGACAAATGGAAAGATATCAGTAATGTACAGGAAAGTCTGTAATGTACAGGACAGTACACATTTAATACTGTGTTAAGCACATGATAACTCTCTTATGCTAGGGATACCAGTGTGATTTAATTACTGCAAAAATAAGTTAATGAATGACTTCTTTGTCAAAGTGTTAGGCACATTTCCTCCCCGCAAATTCTCATTCCTGTCTTTCCCTTGGGTGCACTGCAAAAAGAAGGAAATTTCAATAAACCATTCACAATGAGAGTTAAAAGTAAGGAAGACAGAAGAAAAAAAATCTGGTTGCAAAGAGCAGAAGTCAAAACTCCAGAAAATAGACCTCTGTATGGATAAAGATAGTCTTTCGGTATCAGTCTCTAGTGGAGATTGTATTAGCATATGATAAAGTATTATCAGAATTAGCAGTAATTAGCAAAAAAAGCACAAGGAGCTTGCAGTGTATTAATAGAGGAGTTACAAGATCATAATTAAAAGGTGTGAGGACGTGAATATTCAGAAAGCCGTGAAGTCAATGAGGTGATTCATTTGAGCAGTGCAAGCAGGATTTGGCAGGAGGTGGCCTCAGACAAACCCTGTGATCTTCCCGATGGGGCATGGGGGGAGGGAGCGGGGAGTTGTGGGTCTTCCCCAGCTTTGTGTCTGGCTTCAGACAAACCCTTTTCTCCATCCCTGCCTCGCTCACTCTGACAATCTGCTGCAGTAATAAACTCCTCAAGGCTGCTTCTCGCTTCTCACAGTTTAACAGGAGGGACGTAGCTGAAGCATCTAAATCGGGGATCAACTTTCCAAAAGCTATCAAGAGTTGCTGGAAAGAGAAGTCACAAAAATTCGTACCTGCATGAGGGGATTTCGGTCACACCTCTGTCCCCTCCTTTCCAGAGCCTATAGGGCACACCAGTGTAATCAGGCCCCAAAAGTGGATCATTTCTGCAGCCAAGGGGAGGTGCAGGTGTTCCAGGACGCTGTGTCAATGCTGAACCTACCAAAACATGGCAAGTTGCTAATGTGAACTTGCAATTTTCCAAAGGTTTATAACACACGCAAATCCAGATGTGCTTCCCCACCCTTTCCAGAATAAACCTCTCCTACAAAACCGATAGACATTATGCTCCTACTCTAAACGTAATAGCCATTAGCACTAGCAGTTGAGGGGTTTTTTACTTTCCTCATTTTTTGTTAATGCAGATAAAACTTTTTTTTTTCTTACTACTTGCATTTGTGGAAAAAGCTTAGCCACTTTTGCTATGTGTTAAAAAAAAAAAACAACCCAGCTTGAATCATACTGTTTGGCCGCAATGTCTCAAGTTTAGCAAAGTTTAAAGAGGCAAATTTTAAGAAGAAGTTTAGAAGGAGAAATTTGAATTTTACACTGTCACCTGAATGACGCAACAAGGCCAACTGATATGGAAAATGTGTGCGGTTTGCCTGCATGGCTCCCTTTGCTCTTGTGCATCCTTTAATGTTTAGCATTCATTTATTTTTCATTTTGTGTTAGTATTCCTAAACAATGCAATCTGCTAGAGCCTATATTTGTTGAAAATTGCTCTGCTATCTTTTCCTTCCCATTTATATAGCCAGATGAATCAGATACTATCAATTGATTAATCATTGTGTTCACTTTCTCCCCTCCATAACTGTGAACAGGAGAATGAATATTTATGAAAGCGTGTAATTAGACACTTGACTTTGTAAATCATCTGGTGATGCTGTCACTGAGGTTTTAATTTGTAGATAGGCTTCAAGTTTTACCTATCTTTAGGAAAGAAATGATGAATTTCCACAGCAAGAAATTGGAAGAAAATATAATTTTGTTATCACACATAATTTACAAAATCATGTTTATGGTGATGTTTGCTACCTACTTCACCAAAGATCTTATAAAAATGGGCTGATGAGCTGAGGAGAAAAATCAGGACAAGTATGTCAGCATCAAGATTTAGTCTGAGCTCTCTAAAGGAAAATGCTTCAATTTTATAGTTGTCCCCCTGAAATTAACATTTAAAAAAAAGATAGGAATATATTCAAAGATAGGAATATATTTTATTCTGACTATTGTTTCACAAATTACCTGCTGATATTCAATTGGTTTTGTCAATCACAATTGTAAACTATGCCCCCACTAGAACATAGTCCTCTATAAAATCATATATATGTGTTATACCATCTATAGAGTTAAACATGCAGTTGTGTTAAGCCAGTCTCTAAGACACATTTCTTTGTAAAACCCCACACTCACCTCTGAAATAAGTGTTCTTGTTCCAAAACCTGGTGTAGTGGTATTAAATGCAACAAGACCGAAGAGAGGAGGTGGTACAGACAGGCTGGGGAGGCACCGGGCTCTGCACCCCGGTGTTGAGTGCTGGTGGGTAGCGAGGAGGAGGAGGAGGCAATTCAGTGCTGCGCAGTTTAAGGAAGACATATTTCTTGTCGTCCTCCTGATCAAGCAGTGACATTTCTTTCATTTAAATGTTTTCTCAGCCTCAGACCTCACCACCTTTGCACCTCACCCACCCCATGTCCTGTTGCCTCACCAGCCCAAATCCTCATTCCCCTCGGTTTGCTCTCCCTCCCAGCACAACCCTCGGATTGTCCTTCTTCTCTTCTTTTTTCTCTGCATTGTTACTCAAAACCCCCGTTTGATCAAGGAAATCTCTCCCACTGAGTTCTCCCCCTATGCTGGTGATCTCCTCCCAGAGCATCCCTCTCACCCAGTTACAATCTCAGCGGGGCTGTGCAGGTGGGTGCCTTCAGACCCCACTCATACATGCTTGGTTTGGGCTACTCTCTTTTAGACTCTCACCTTTCTCTCTCATCCAGTCCTGTTTCACTGCATTTTATTCATCTTGCCCAATTTTAAACATCTGGCATACAGATGCTCATACCTGAGCTGCTTACCTGTACTCCACGGGTGGTAAGGGGACATGCAGGTTGTGAAAAAAAATCCAGAATTGATTTTGCCTGGAGAGCAAGGTCCTTTGGAAAGCAGCAAAGAGACAATGTCCATATATGCGACAGAGGGATTTAGCCTACACTTTAATAAATCATTTTAAGCATTTATCCAAACAGGAAATACTATCAGCTGTGTCAAAAGTCTGCAAGAAAAGTTTATTTTGTTTTCAATAGCTGCTGTGTCTGCTTCCCTCCAAACAGCCACCCCATCTAGAAGAAGACTATGCCAAGCCATCCTGGCCACCAGTCACACGATATATATACACTGGAAACTTCATCTGCTGATGGAAAATTCATCTTTGTACTTTATTCTAATCCACTCCTACTCTCTCTTGTTTCTCTCTCCTAATTTTTTTTTTTCATTCATTTTTATATGTTTTTTTGTGGCTTTGGCCTAAATCTTAAAATGCTTGATGGGCATTGAGCTGTAGAAATCATATCAATATTACACAGATTTTTTAATTAAAACTTCATATGCATTTTAACTTTGCTTTTTATTAACAGTGATGAGAAAAATTACACAGCTGTGATCAGAGCAGTGTAGCTTTTATAGAGGTTCTTGATGACATAACATTTGTTTCAGGGCCATTTGTCATTGTTATTAATTTAGGATTTTTTGATCTACAACTCATTATTTGATGAAATTAAGAAAAATCTTTCCTAGTTCTTAGCTTTGAAACTTTAAGTAGCACGAAAGCACTAGTATTAATAATAATAACTTCCAAGTGTCTTCAACCTTCTTCCAGTATCTTCAAGTTTTGCTTTATGTTTATAAATTCTGAAAATAATCAGAAGAACAAAGCTAATACATTTCCTCCTGAGAAACTTCAAAATTCTTATCCTGGTTTTGTCTCTTTAGATAAAACATTTTGTATGTGCATTTAGAGTATTATTCAACTTTCAAAATGAAAATACACCACACGCTTTCTTTTGGGTACCACCGAGTTCTTCACACTCATAGCTTTTATTGGCCTTCTGTATGGATAAAACTAGTCTAATGTGTTCATATATCTCATAGGTAAGGATGTAGTACTGAACTGGATGAAGCCCAAATCAATGTAATGCAAAGAACTGAAGTCAGAATACAAGAATTTCATGTAAAGCCAGTATGAGATTTCTCCTAGATGACCCAGCTGGCTTGGTGTCAGACCTGTAGAGAAGCAGAAAGGAAAGGAAATGCTGCGTTAGCATCCCCTGCCAAAATAAAGATGAATCCTGAGTCTGACATTTCTGTGTCAATTTTAATTTGGGGAGAACAGAAGAAAGAGCTCCATGTTTGCACTGCTGGATTCATAAGTCTTAGGCCTAAAATTTTTGCTTCTCTGAAAGCCCCCTACTATGGGCTAAGACCTCACTGAGCAAGAAAAGCTCTTTGTAGATTCAGAGGCCCAGGTTTATGTAGAGAGCTGTGAGATTTGGTCCATAACCTTGGATTTTCTTTCTAGAGTGGTTCAATGCAGCCAAATAAGTTTCACAACCAAAGCTGATTGATTGAAATGTTCCTTCCTGATTTTTTTTTTTCCTACTGAAAATGATTCTTCAGTAAAATTTAACTATTTGAACTACAGAATGATGTTGTTCCAAGAAGACGAGAGTGGAATTTTGACTATAGATCAGTTTAGCCAGCAAGAGAAAGAATATCCTTACACAGCAACTAACTCTGCAGTAAGTTTTCTGAGAGTGAGGAAAGAGGATAATTAACTAATCTGGGGATGAATCAAAGCTAGCTTAGGAAAACATGTTTCTTCTTGCATTAATAAAGTGTTAAATCTGATCATTTAGATTGTCTTTCTTTGACCTATATTTCTACTTTTGCAAAACATTCGATTTTTTTAGGAAAAAAAAAAAAGAAACAGAAAACTTTTAAAAAATAACAAGTTAAATGGTTTCAGGTTTAGGGAAAAACAGAGGGAAAACCACACATAAGCAAAAAAAAAATCTTTTCCCAGTCAAATCTGTGGAAGGTTGAATCATATTCCTGTCCTTTGTGTAGCATGGAGGGCAAAGCCTTGCATAATGCTAAACGATGAAGCTTAGTCTGTACTTTGTTCTCTGAAGTCAATGATGTTCCATTTTCCTCCTCCAGAAACTGCTTAATAAAACGACTGAAATCATCCCAAACAAAAATACTATTGTTCAAAAACTGAGACAGGAAGGGAGAGCGGAGAATTTGGGGGAAATTGAGTTTCAGTTTTTCAAGGGAAATCTGAAAACTTCTGTGAGAGAAAAAAAAAAAAAAAATCTTATTTCAACCCAAACTCAACATTATGTTAAACAGGGCTTTGATTTAAAGAAAAAATAAAATACTATCAGTAGCTAGTGTAATGGGGAAGTTTTATTGAACCTCTTATTCATGTTTAAGCGCATTTTTAACCTTCCTGGACTATTTTCCTGAATATATCCAGCAGCAGTGAACTTCACTGATGATGTCTTGTTTCCAAAAGCACTCTGTTACACTTGTCAGCTTTTTTTTGAAAGGAAATGAGTTGCATATCCATCACATCGTTGCTCTTTGTTCTCATCTATAAGACTCTAATTAATCTCTCCACTACCTATCTTTTTGCTTTCACTCATCTGCTCCCTCTCCATTTCCTTTTGCTCTTCTTAATCCTCCTGCATTTTTACTGCCTTCTCCTTCTTTTCCCAGTTTGTGATTTATATCATCTATCATGTTGCTTCCAAAATCCAAGAGTGACCCAGTAAATAACATTCCTGTCTTTTTTTTAAACCATCGTTTCAAACATCCCCTCCTCTTCTGTTCTCCTCATCACTGATGCTGCAGCATCATTTTCCCTGAATCAATTTCTATAGTATAAATGACACTTATAAGGCTTATAGAGTTTTTATTAGGGCTGAAATCAGCCACAGGAAACCTCAAAAAAGAGACAATATTTAATTAATAAAAATAAATTGAGTACAAACATTTTAATTAATATATGTATATACAATATATTAATATTTAAAATTATTTAATTATATACATACTCCCAAATATATTTTTTAGTGCCTCATAAGTACTCAGGGGAAGCACCCATCCTTTGTGATTTTTCTCTATGTTATTGAAATTCAATATACTGGCCATCAAATATATTCTTATTGTCTAATTTAATTTTTATTTGATGAAATTTCATAAATGAGTAAACAACAATAGTCAATCTAAATCAAAGACAACAACTTCCCTTGAGACTGGATAAATTCAGAAAACTGAAAACTTTTCAACTGGAGGATAAATCAGATGTAGATATTAATTTTACAGTGTTCGTTTGTGCTGATAAAGTAAAAAATAGAATCTAACTCTCTTGAAATTTGTGAGCTTCCTTATGAGGAGCAGGACCCAAATTTCATCTACAAAAGGACCTTTTCAAACCATGCACAGTTGAATGGAGTCTCAAAGCCATAAACTTGATTACTCCTTGACAACTGCTCCAAACCACAGCAGAGCTGTGCTTTCATACGACCTTGCAGAAGGCTGATGAGATCTGACAAGTGCCATATTTATGGAAATGCAAAAGCTTTACTGCACTGACATCGCTGTCACCCAAGACAGATCAAACAAAGAAGACAATTGGCCTCCAGCTTCTAAATTGAACATTTAATATCTATTAGAAGGAACTAAGCAAGCAGGACTTGCACTGCTGACAGTTGCTAGGGTCCCACCCATTTTTTATGAACTTAACTAGTCTGAAAAAGAAGCCAAAAGGCTCCTAAATTTTATTCCTTCCACAACGGAAGTGGATAATCACAGAATCACAGAATGGTAGGCATTGAAAGGGACCTCTGGAGATCATCTAGTCCAACCCCCTGCTAAAGCAGGGTCACCTAGAGCAGGTTGCACAGGATCATGTCCAGGTGGTTTTGAATATCTCCAGAGAAGGAGACTCCACAACCTCTCTGGGCAGCCTGTCCCAGTAATGCACCAGTTCATTTCCAGAGGGGTGTGAACGTATTAGATGAATTCACTGATGCATGTGTCCTGCAATGATTAGGGAAAAGAAGTTGCAAAAAGTACTTGTGATGAGTTCAACCATAAATCCATTGTATTATATTTAGTAAAATGTAGGGATTTTTTTCAACAGAGGCTTACGTTTGTCTCTCCATGTGAGAGCAGAATAGAGGATAAGTCATTAATGCTGATGAGACCCACTGCTCACATTACAGCCCCAAGCAATTGGGTTCTTTGGATGTTAGCTACCAGCGTCTTAGTTTTTTAACACCTTATTGCCCACTAAACCAATTCCCTTGGTGTGCTGAACAACACACACACACACAGCAATAAAGCACATCTAGTTCTGGATTTCTCTATGCTTTCTGGTAACTACAAAAGCATTCAGCATTTCATCATGCAAAAGGAATTATGTGGTTGACATCCTGTACAGGAGATAGTAAACTGTGTGTTTGCACGGTCATTTCATCTGGACAAACTGATTTAGTGCTTTGCAATGGCTGGACATTCTGGTCTCACAGGTCCTGGACCTGGAAGAACCTGCAGCACTGTGCATCCTTCCTAAAGAATAATTTTTTTTACAAGTGTTGGGGAATGGCTTTGAACCATTGAAGTCCTGCAATAACAAGTAATGGGGGGAGCTGATTTTTCTGCTTTCTCCTTTCTCCCTGTGTGATCTTTTGTATCATGTCTCAAAGGAGACAGTGACTGCTCAGGGATCAGCCAGGAACAAATTAATACACACCGTCAAACCACTCTCTCAGAATAAGCCCAGCTGGACATACTCCAGGACAGAAGCACACCACCTGCTTGATTCAGAAGTTATTAGAGGAGGTGCTGAGCTAACACATGTATACTGCTGTGCTAATCCATCTGTATTGCTTTCACGAGCTGAGTTATACCTCTGCCACGCACCCACTTGGTCTGAGCAAGATGAGAAACTGCACGGTGAAAAGGTTGCGTGATGCCTCTGCAGCAGCTTGGCTGAGAAACGTCCCAGCTGGGTCAATGTGGGCATCATCACAGGCATGATGGGCTCAAACCTATTCCCACCTCACCCTCGTATTTCCCCATGGCATTTCTGAGACAAATTCAAATGTGAGAGATGCTGTATCTGTATCGTATCTCAAAGATGATGGCAGTTGAGGAAAGAGAGAGGTAGCTGGGCTTCTCAAAAGGTGGTGGTTTGTTTCTCTGTTCATCTGCTTGCTTTTAAAATTTTAATGGTTTTTAAATGTTGTTCATTAAAGGGAGGAGAGGGGAGGGAGCACTGGAGGATGGCATGAAGATGATAAGATATACTGAACTGAGGCAAATGCTAAATATGTGAATATTTGTTCTTTGGAAATAAAAGGAGATTGTGCCTCATTGAGACAGTCTGACTGTAAGAAAGGAATAGGAAAGCCACATCGCTGAATGGGTTAAAGCAGGGGTTTGGCTTGTGTCATTCATCCTCCCAGAGTGACTCCCCTCCCTGCGGTACCCTGGTCCTCCTCACCGCACCCCTGCGGTGCGTGCAGCTCAGCGCAGCCGCTGGAGCAAAAGACTGGAAACAAGTCCTGAAAATACACAGGCAGCTGTCTTGTTTCTGAGCTCCCTGCAGGGAGGACATCAGAAAGCACGACGGAGACCACTTATCTTCTGGTGCCAGCCCCCGAACCGTGCAGTGTGGCTGGCACAGGGCAGTGGGGGGTCCCTGACTGCAGGCTGCAAAGTTTATTTAGCCCTTTCCCTTGGCATATTTTCCTCCACACATCAGGGCAAACAAGGCCAATGCTTGTAGGACACACAGAGAGATGTTTTCAAGGGAACAGAGGAGTGGCAGATCCAAGGTGGGACAAAAGGATGTTCAACAACCCCTGTACCTTACAGGTGGGGGGATCTGGAGAGGAGCCGGAGATGGGAGAGCCCAGGAAAAATAGTGGGATGTCAGAGCTGCCAACACACAGATTGCTGAGATGCTTACGCTAACTAGTAAAGAACACGCAAAAGAGAGGAGGATAGTCCCCGTGTCTCCTTTACAAGCTAATAAGAAGAAACATTCAGGCACTTACTTGAAATGGATTCAGGCTTTGAACCTCACTCCTTCACTTAAGCGCCTGGAGAGCTCAGCTGCCCTGGGGACTTTCAGGAGGTTTGGGAGGGACTGGTCTCCACCTCATTTCAGCCATCAAGAAGTTGCATGCATAATCAAAGGAAATTTTCCCATGTGCTATATCTTTCCAGTGGAGAAAATATACGGGACTCAGAAAAGAGCATAAGTGAATCCCATGGTATTTTCTGAACGGCTTTTTGTGGGTAGAGGCACTTCAGACCAGTTATGTGCAGTAAAAAATGTATGTGTTTAAGCATCTTTCAAAGAAGTCTTTGGATACTGCATCTACCCAAATACTAGATGGATTACTCAGGATTTTTGTGCATCATTCTTCTAAACTCAGACAAAAGCATGCTGTCATATGTTAACTTAATTTCTGCATGTGCCTTTTCAAAGTCTTCCTAAACGCAGGGCACCAAAATTCCCCACCATGTCTCACCTGGCCTTCAGCTTCTTCTCCAAAAGACGAGGAGTGTCCCGTAGGTCCTGTGTCGTATTTGCAAGTGCTGGTGGCTGTGTCAGGTATCACAGGGCATCTCAAAGGGCTCTGGACTCTTGTGTTCATGCAACTAAACTCTGTAGCTAAATATGTTAAAGGATAATTTATGAACCTTGCTTTCCATTTTAGTTTGGATGTCTATACTGCTGGGACCCCTTTTGGCAGGTTTGTTGGGGTTTTTTTAATTATGAAAAAAAAATTATATATTTCAGACAACTAGACTGGTATTTCTACAGATTTGGACCCAGAGGTTCATTAAAAATGATGCAAAACCAGTTCTACTATCACAGGGACACTAGAGGTGAACTCCAAATATGGAAACCAAAAGGTCAGGGGTATGTATTTATATCAGCTAGAGACTTTTACGGAGCTAAGCCAAAAGCGTAAAGACACCATCCAAATAGCCACCTGCAACCAAATCATTCCAAATGCTGAAATTTGCTTATAAGCTGAAGTTAGTGTAAACCTGAAGTTTGTTGGCTTGCTTTAGTAAGCCCTGAGAGCTTTGGAAGTCCTTCCCTGACTTTGGGTCTCCTGAAGATTTGGCCTGTGTCTCTCCTTCTTAAGAAAGTCTTTCAGACTTAGTGTATATATTTGATTCACGACCGCTTTTGTCATTAGCTGAACATATTGCAAATTGTTGTAAGGTTTTATTCTTATTTTGTACTCTGACAAATAAGCCTCACAAAATGATTCTCTAAATCTTTGATACTACTAGCTAAATATTCAGAAGGAGTAAGGGGATACAGTATGCAGGGAAGAATTACCATCTTAATGAGGTTTGTCTCATTAAACAGTCTCACTCAATTAGTTTCACAGATTTTACTTTAAGAATAGGAACACAGAGCTCTAGATATCTGTAGCTAATTTTGGCTTATTTAAAACTAAAAGACCAACCTGCCAAAAAATATTTAAGTGGAAGGACAGTAATGAATGTGGTTTTGGATCTTTCAAAAATGTAAGTTTTTGATTCGGGAAATTAGATGAAAATACATTTTCGCTTTTACTTGAATAAGAAATGTGTTGGCAATTTCCCCAACCAAAATGTGATCACTTCAGCATAAAGCATTATTTGTAATACAGAGGCTGTTGGTGTTCACACAGTTTAGGTTTGCATAATTTCCCCAAAAGTCTCTATCCACATTCTGCTTTCTGCCTTTGCTGACCTATGATAAAAGCTTGTCAAAGGTCTTAGGCAGCAGCACTGTCATCTGCTGATAATGCACAAGTGTCACCTACACACAAAGTGACATTTTATGTGGCTGAATAAAGTTGCTTTTCCTAATCTGTCATTTCTTGTGTGTGGACTTTCTCAGATTCCCCCCAAACTGCGCTCTGCTCTCTGCATCTCTTGCACGAAACGATACCCAGAGAGTTCAGCAAAACTACATTAAGCATGGACTGAAAAGAAAAACGTCTTCAACAACATCCAGCAGCAGATGGTTAGGTAAAGGATACCAAAACAAGAGACAGGTAGAGTGATGCTTTCCTCAACATGCCCTCCTATCCCCTGATAATCTAAGGTTTAGGGACTTTAAGAGCTGGAGGATGCATCATATCAGAAGACCCAATACATCTCCAAACGTAGTTAATTTTTTAATCCATGTACAATGTTTGCAACTAAATGAACCCCATTAAGTGGCTTTCTCAAGTGCAAAAGAGATGAGGTTGATGCGCTGTATACACCGACATAGTAAAGTGGATAAAAGTATCAAAAGGCAAGATATATTGAAGTAGTTCATCTAGAAAAGTGAAACTAAAATACTCTCTGTGACCTGGGTAGTCAAGCTAGTTTTTCTGCATCATGATATATGAACTAACCAGCTTGTACCAGAGCTAGCCCTGCAGTGTGCAATGTAGACATGCTCTAAAACTCAATGGGTGTGATTCATCTCACCAGACTTTCAACATCTGCAGTGAAACTGCCTCTAATGGAACTGGGCACCTGCCTGGAAAATAATAGCCACTTTTAGGAAATGATACAATTGACCTACTTTGGCATGAAATTAATCATGTCTCCAAAATACTTGTTCCTCACACAGAGCCTATTGGCAGGCTGAAGTTCAGATGTTGATCTCTGTGATGGTCAGATGAAATGTCATTCTGTTCCCATGACAAATATAACTCAATCTGCCACATGAAGCAGAGGAAAAGTAAGAAAATAGCTTTATGCCTGATTCAGAGGCTAGCAATATCAACTGAAAGACTTCCACTGACTTTATACCTAGTCCAAATTTGTTGTCTGTGTGGCTCTCTAAAGCACTTCGCTCAAAACACTTTTCAGTAACTTCTACTGCTATGGACATTTTCCCTCCTTCCTCCCCAAGACATCTTGAGATACTGGTATACTCCAGATTTTAGATTAGTCTTAATTTTGAGGAGTATGGATTTGTGAGGCCTTAACGGTTGGTTTAGGTATTTTTCAGTATCGATAACTTTTAGTGAAATACTGTGCTTTTAAAACACTTGGGTTTTTTCTTGAAAGTAATTTTTGAAATAAATAAATAAATAAATAGTGTTAAAAAATCTTTTCATTTCCATATATGAACTAGTTTTTAAATGGGTCTTTTTGAAATCGTTTAAGAATCATTGAATTACAGAATGGTTTCAATTGGAAGGGACCTCAAAGCCCATCCAGTTCCAACCCCCTGCCATGGGCAGGGACACCCTCCACTAGACCAGGTTGCCCAAAGCCCCATCCAACCTGGCCTTGAACACTTCCAGGGAGCCAGGGGCAGCCACAGCTTCTCTGGGCAACCTGTTCCAGTGCCTCACCACCCTCACAGGGAAGAATTTTTTCTTAATATCTCATCTAAATCTACCCTCTCCCAGTTTAAAACCATTACCCTTCATCCTATCATACATTCCCTGATAAAGAGTCCCTCACCATCTTTCCTGGAGGCCTCTTTAGGTACTCGAAGGCCACTACAAGGTCTCCCCAGAGCCTTCCCTTCTCCAGGTTGAACAACCTCAACTGTCTCAGCCTGTCCTCATAGGAGAGGTGCTCCAGCCCTCTGATCATCTTTGTGGCCCTCCTCAGAACTCGCTCCAACAGCTCCATGTCTTTCTTGTACTGGGGACCCCAGAGCTGGACACAGTACAGAGTAGAGGGGCAGGATCACGTCCCTTGACCTGCTGGTCACGCTTCTTTTGATGCAGTCCAGGATATAGCTGGCTATCTGGGCTGCAAGCGTACATTGCCAGGTCATGTTGAGCTTCTTGTTCACCAGCACTCCCAAGTCTTTCTCCTCAGGGCTGCTCTCAATCCATTCTCTGCCCGGCCTGCAGTTGTGCTTGGGATTGCCCTGACCCATGCGCAGGACCTTGCACTTGGCCTTGTTGAACTTCATGACACTGGTGCTTAGGAACATGGTTTAGCGGTAGCTTTGGCAGTATTAACTTTTATGATTGAACTCAATGATCTTAAGGGTCTTTTCCAACCTAAATGATTCCATGATGTTCATATGGTTTACCTCTGGACAGCATCCCTTCCCTCTAGAGCATCAACCATACCACTCAGCTTGGTGTCATCCACAAACTTGCTGAGGGTGTTCATGTCCCCAACCAAGATGTTAAATAACACTGGTCCCAGTACTGACCCCTGAAGAATACCATTCATCGCTGATCTCCACTTGGACATTGACCCATTTACCGCAACAATTTGAGAGTGACCATCCAGCCAACTCCTTATCCACTGAGTGGTCCATCTGTTAAATCGATGTCTCTCCAATTTAGAGACCAGGATGTTGTGCAGAACAATATCAAACACTTTGCACAAGTCCAGGTAGACGATGTCAGTCACTCTTCCTTTATCCACCAGCACTGGATCCCCATCATAGAAGGCCACCAGATTTGCCAGGCACGATTTGCCCTTAGTGAAGCCATGTTGGCTGTCATCAATTGCCTCCTTATTTTCTATGTGCCTGAGCATAGTTTGCAGGAGGATCTGCTCCATGATCTTGCTGGGCAGAGAGGTGAGACTGACTGGCCTGTAGTTGCCTGGGTTTGCCTTTGTCCTCTTCTTAAACTGGGGGCTATGTTTCCCCTTTTCCAGTCAGTAGGAACTTCACCAGTCTGCCATGACTTTTCAAATAGGATGGATAGTGGCTTAGCAACTTCATATGCCAGTTCCTTCAGGACCCACAAATGCACCTCCTCAGGTCCCATGGACTTGTGCACATTCAGGTTTGTCAAATGGTCTTGAACAAGATCTTCTCCTGTGTTGGGTGGTACTTCAGTCTCCCGGTCCTTGCCTTGGATTGTGTGAATTGGGTGGTGTGGCTGGATCACTTGCCAGTGAAGACCAAGGCAAAAATGTTGTTGAGCTGGTCACAGTTTTCCAGCTGGGCAGCAGCTGCCAGCTCCTCCTGTTTGTTTCCCATGCTGTGTGCCTTCCTATAAAGGCACTTCAGCTGGGCTATTGGCCATATCACCTTTATAAAGTTCACCCGAATTCCCTTGAGGTAATTGACAGGTGTTTCCCTGTTGCCTCCTAATGCCTCAGCAGCCCTTTATCTTTTTTTTCAGTGTCCAAAAACCAATCAGTAACTAACAAAATAATACCTTTTTCAAAAGGATAGTGTGCTATATATTCTTTAATGGAAAAACACTTTGCTAGTAACATTTCAATTTTAATGAAGCTATGATTTTCAATAAAAACCAATGTTGATACAGAAAGTTCAACTATTTTTAGCAGAACAGTTTACAGTCTCTCCCATGCATCACAAAAAATGTTACGAAGATTAGCTTTAGTCATATTTTAAAATTTACGTATACAAATTGTGGGATGAAACCAAGGTAGTGTTTTTCATATTCAGGGAAATAAAGTTGATATTCAAGATAAACAATGAAAAACACACACAGCTTCTCAGTTAAACATAAAGATAATTCCCAAAGACATTCTTCCGTATTTTTATTGAACAAAAACATAGGAAGACACTGGGAGGACAAAGAAGAGATAACTATTGTAATGAAAGCAAAGGGTATCAGTAAATGAGGTGGGGGAAAAAAAGCCTAGAATCCCCATTATGAAGTACAGATTGTAAAGACCAACAGATGACATCTGTATGAGGAAAAAAAAACAAACTATACAAATAGCAGGGGACTTGTGAATAAGCCAAATGATCAAATTGCACGTGCAGGTCTGTAGGGTTGCGTGTGAGCCAGGAGTCAGTTCATTAACCCAAATGACCTACAGTGCTGCAAAATCAGATTATTGTTTAGTCTGCCATTCATCAGCTCCTCTCTCCCTTGAACTCCTGCTCCTACTTGGGAAATAATTGTGCAAGATTTACTGAGAATAAAGGGATCTGGGGCCTCTTGCTCTTCTTGATAGCATCAATGTGTCTCAACTCAGCTCAGCACAGGTGGAGTTCACCAAGAGAGTCCATCTGATTGTCTTCTGGCCAATTCCTCAGACGAAGCCCACCCGTGTTGTATCAAGGACCTGATTCCTTACAAAATATTTTTGGGAAGATCTTCTCTCTCGAAACATGAACCATAACTCCTGAACAATGTAATGGATCTCCCAGACATCATCTAAATGTTTGAATAAATAATCAGAAAGGCCATGCACAAGCAATAGCTGGTTTTAGGCTGGAAATAAAAAGCAGGTTTCTAAGCATGGCAAGTGTCAGGGTCTGGGATAGCATCCCAGCAGAAATGTGCGTATGGAATCAGGAGTCAAGAAACATGCCATTTTTAAGATGGAGCTTGATAAATTTTGGCTGTGAATGCTGGTGATACCTCAGGATCTGACACTGTGATAATGAAAGTCCCTTTGAATCTCATGCTTTATGTCCCTAGTTTTTCTGGCAAACCATGAAACATTAACTGTTTTAAAGCCTTTCCTCCTATCACATCAAGAAAGTAGAGTGAAGCAGTATGAAGAAAATGATATTTTCTATTACCTTCTCTCTTCATCTCATAAAAATTTTCTTGATTTCCCAGTGTGATTTTAAAACTTTATAGTGAGCTGATTAAATAAAGCTCATCTTTAATAGTTGGGGTTTTTTTCCCGTTTACTTTTTTGTTTTGATCAACTACAGACAATATATGCACTGACAAACCATAAAACACTGATCTGATGGCTGACTAACAAGACTTATATTGCCATCTTACTGGGCAGCACAATGATGAAATCTTTTTGTTTTATTAACAATAAAACAAAGATATTGCTCCTGAGAGTCTGGAGCAACATGCAGAAGCATGGAGCAAGCCCAGCAAAACCAGGAATGCTGTCACTCCACTGTAACGCATGATTTGAAGCCTGATTTAATGACACTAAACTCAGAAAACAAGACAGATGGATGGCACAAATAGTAGACTGAGCTCTGTAGGCATTCATTAATATTTACCATGCTTTTTCCAAAGTCCTCTGTTGGTCCTTGGTGGATCCAGGCTAAGCATTGAGTTTTGGAGATTCCAGTCTCTTCTGGCCTGAACCCAACAAAGCATCCTTATTCAGCGGGTCTTGGTAGTGCATCTCCCAAATTAACTTTGCTCTCCTGAATGCAGTGACATTTCAACATACACCAGCCAGGTCCTTAAGCAGGCATGTCTTTTGAATTAACAAATTCTCCAAATTATGAAGGAATGGGGATTGAAAGTCTACTCTGCTGACTTTGCACTGTGAATCCTGAAGATCACTCACAAGGTTCATTCCATCAGTGCTAGCCACAACCTTCAGCTGCGGGAAGTAGAACAACCACCACAGGAAAATATAACAGGCATTTCTACAGTCATTATTTGACTACAGTCTTAATTATATTTTCTCAATGTACCTGGAAATACCATGTTGCAGACAGAACACGAGGCGAGAAAATTGGGTATGTTGTTTTAACATTTAACTACCCTGATATATTGTTTGGCAAATTGTTGCGGTGCGTACTGCAAAGTGGCATTTCTCCCCACACAATGCCTACAGGAGCTAGGCAGGTTTGCAATGCTCAAATTATGGATTACAGAGGCAGCACCAAGCATGCTGGTACGTCGGGCTCTGCTGAAAAGCTACCTTACATTTCTAGGCCAGTCCTACCATAGCCTACCTGAACCTCCAGTCTAGGAAGCTGTCTGTCAAGGAGAGTCATTTATTTATGAGCTACCCTGCTTGTAGTTCTGGTGTTCATTCAACCATTGTCAGCTCCAAAATCTCCACCCTATATCGGCTCTTACTGGCCACATTCCCTGAAGTTGATAAGGCTTTTGTGGTAGTATCTCTATAATCCTCTTTTTTCCCAGCCAGTCACTGCTCAGTCATGCACTGTACTTTATACCCTACAATGTTTTTTCTAATGTTTTGAATTACATCCACTGTATAGCCCCAGAAATGCATTTTCTGTTGGAAAATCACTGCATTATGATGAGAAATCAAAATATGAATATTGCAGGATGGATTTTTTTATTATTATTTAAAACACAAAATGTGATCTTAGAAACCCTCACTGTTTTTCTTGTGATTGCACAATGAAGAGTTCAGAAAGATAAATTATCTTTGCATCCATTTGGAGCCGAGACCCCAATTTGGAACCCAGATCTAGAATCCTACTCCTGCAGAGAGGATGGTATTGGTATGTAGAGCATCAGGTCTGTTCCTGGCATCAGTTGCATAAATGGCTGCGTGGAGGCACAGCGCCCCGATGTCATTCTGCTGGGGGAAACCTGTCATGCAGGGAGAGGGATATATCAGCTCAGAGCAGGCTTTCACCAGGGCACTCTACTTCAGAGTGAGCATATTAGAGAGAGAAGCTGGAAACACATGAACTGCCTTTTATGCTGCTGCAGAACATTTGTAGCAGATGCAGCACATTGGCACTGCATGGATGTTCTTGCTGCAGACAGCGTTTCTAACACTCATCACAAACACTTTACAGTGGAAGGAACATCAGGCTAGCTCTGAAAAAACAGCCAAAATGTAATCTTCTGAGAGAGAAAAGAGAAAGAGAAATTTGCCAGAGATAATCTCTCTATACATTAATTTTCGTTTCTGCTCTTAGCCCTAGCCAGGAATCCAGACTGTTTTCTAGTTGTTTATTTTAGCTGAATTAATCTACGAAGGCCCGTTTTCATTGTATTTCCATTAGATACAGATGCCATCACTACGTGCCGGTGCATATTACCAAGCAATTAATCTCCAGAGTTATTATTTTGCTTTTTATTGAAAGCAAATATTCTTGAATTCAGAAAGCCATGTAAAGGCTTGGAACAGCTTAGCTAAATTCCATGCTAAAGGCATGATGCTCTTTGGAAAGAAATTCTCTCTAAAACTACAAGCCTATGCTCCTATCTAGTATAATTTCACCCTAATATAAAGCATGACCTCCCATAGTTTGAGTGTCGTTGCAAGCTCCCCTGACATTATCACTCAAAACTCTTACTCCTTTGTTACCCACTGTTAAAATGAAAAGCTCTTTTTGTGGCACACACAAGCTAGAGGTGACACAATTAAATGAAACTATTTGTCATAGAAAATTTAGATCAGCAGGAATTAAATGACAAATAAATTAGGATTGGCAGCCTCTTCCCCGGGGAGCAATATATAAGCTTCCTAAATTCACTAAAAAGTATTCTCCCCTGAGCTTTCAATCCACTGTCTTTAATCATTATTTCCATCTCTAAAGACAGTCAGTTGAAAGCTACACCATAGCTACATATTTATGACTATGGTTCTCGCCTGATGGGGTGGCTAGAGGTCACCTGAGGGTAGGAAGTGAGGCGAAGTTGTAATCAGCTTTCAGAAATGTTACCAGAAATTGGATTTTCCAAGAGCAAAATCAGCATTCATTACCTCTGTTTCCCCGGGAGTTCAAAGGGGGGAACCTGAGCTTCACCTGTGCAGTAACTGCAGGACCAACCTCCTTCCAAGCATTCCTGTCTTGGGGTAGCACCTAGAGCTCAAACCGCTCATTTTGTCCTGATGGAGAAGGGCTGCAGCTTGTCAAGCAGATTTCTAATGCTTCTTCCTTCTAAAGCTGGAGTTAACTTCTCCTGGGCTTCTGCAGCGAGGGAACAGAGAGACAGGCCTTTTAATTCTGCATCTGATGGCTTCATCCTCCAGCTAGGAGAAGATCAAAATCGTTTATATCTGACACCATCTACTGTAGCCCTGCTCCCTCTGTCCTCCTTCTACTCCTGTGGCACCCGAAGGCGGCAAGTCAGCACTTAATAACGCATCTCCTCATTCCCTGGACCTGCTGTCCTGTCCCATGGCAAGCTGTCCCCACCTCAGCTCCTCTACCTGCCCCAGTCCTGGATTACAATCACGCAATCATCTTAAAGTACCCCCAAACTCCTACCACACTCTACTCAGCTTCTCAATCTACCTTCTTCTCCTCAAAATGAGACTCTTCCCACTGCCTCCTGCTGCGGGAGCCCTCCTTCCCAAAGCCTGTCAGATGTTCTCCCTTCCCTGAACCCCAAAAGCAAATAATGGAGGAAACGTCTTTCTTAAAAAAATAAAAAACCACAAAAGCCAAGCCTTGAGGTCTATAAGGATTCCCCTCAATGACAACAGGACTGAAAGCTTCATCTCTAATTTTGAAACAGCTTGACTTTGAACTATGAACAACCTAGGCCTTTTATTATTTTTAATACTAATCATATACTTGCTTGTCATTGCTATTAATTATGTACACCGCAGGCATACCAAGTGTCTCGTTGCACTGCAAGTGCGTAGGGTGAGCCAGAACATGTCCCTTTGTGCTTGCAACGAGGCTTCTGAGGACGGTTAGCTTTTATTATTTAGTTCAAACACTTAATATTCAGACACTGCTGAGGACATTATTTGTCTCTCTAGTTGATACCCATTCCAGAATCAGCAGCAGAAAAGACAAGGTATAAAGTACAAATTAAAAATACAGGAATCCTTTTCACCGTTTTAATATGCAAGACCCTATTGCACCATTTTATTGTACCAGAAATATTTGATCAAAGAAACATGTGCTTTTTTTCTCATGTCTGATTAAGAGTATGGCCAAAGTACACACTGTAACTGCACTATCACCAAACAGCAGACTGTATTGGGAAAGGATTTCTGAGGAATACATAATATTATCATGAAGCTAAACAGCATGGAATAGGTCAAATAAGGTTAATGGTCAAGTAGGCTGAAATAAGTCAATGAAACGCATTGCTGTGAGGACTGTGGTTTGAAGACCCAGTCTAGAACAGGCCCCTTTGTTCCAGGCTGTGGGTTGTCCCCATTCCAGCAAGCCTCCAGCATCCTGGCCTGATTTCTGCCAAGTGACAGTACACTTCCAAACAAAGTGAAAAGTAAATTTTATAAATCATGACCGGCTTTGTCATCGACCAACAGGAAAGGCATTGAAATGCTGTATTATTCCATTGGTGCCATTTCCAAGGAAGAAAGCAAGGAAGAAAGCTTTATTTATCGTACTGAAATGGCTGGGGAATGCAAGGGCAAGCAGTGACACAAGCTGTGATGCTACTAAAGTGGCATAGTGAAAAAAGCCTGGGGATGTAGCAAAGGTAGGGGTCAGTGTGTGCCTAGTGCCATTTTAGATACCTTAGAGTAACTCACCTGGCTCCAGATGTCTCTTCAGACATTCCCAGGTCCTACCAGCCCATGTGGATATCTCGGGTACCCTGGGGCACCTGGACAGGCACTACCCTCACATGTTTAAGCAATTCAATCCCACTCCAAGTCTCCAGCTTCCCATACACGCACTTTTAAAAAGGTCCAAAGAGTGCGGTTTTTTAGCTCACAGCATGTTATAAATCACGTAGCACAAAGCCCGTGTGTGTGCATGATGACTGGGGAGTCCACACAGCCCAAAGCCCAAGATGCTACAAGTCATTCAACACTAGGCTGAAACAAGGCTCACTTATCACTCTTGTATAAAAAAGAGGGGGTACAGCTTCCTTTAGCATAAATGAGCCCTCAGAGCACACAGGCAGAAGCAGCCAGCTCACCGGCCACAGTGCAGAGCCCCCACCACGGGACAAAACCCAATAAGCACCACAAAGGTCCGGCCAGCCAAAATTCACTTTGACAGCAGAGAGCGGAGGTTTGCCTGCCAAACATCCCGCTCAGATGTTCAGGGCTTGACACAAACGAGAAAGCAGCGGAGAAGCAAGGACACGAGGGAAACACTTTGAGTGCATTATACATGAAGGATATCTATACTGATGATAGCTAGAGACTTTATAAGAAAGCAGTCCTAGACCAGAATATTAAAGTTACAAGAGCCTATCTAAAGAAATCTTCCCAAACATGAAGCTAGGGGAATTAGATCTGAAATGGGAACTCATTAAGAGAGACTTCCCGTATAAAATAAAATAAAAATCGTTAGAGGCTTTCTTTAGAACTTGGCATTCCTCTATGTTATAGACACCGAGGAGGTGATTTTTCAGACCAACTGTAGACTTTTGCAATGTAGATTTGTACACTTGAATGAGTCCCTATACGTTCCCACGAAGCCACCAGAGACAAATAGGCACTTCATCTCACTCTAAAGCACGTTGCAAAATATGGTAAATTAATTGTGCCCTGAAAATGTCTCTTTTTCTTCCCATCGACTGTGAAGAGATCCTTGGCTTATTAGCTGAGATGTGAGATGATTAGCTCACATCTACACTGTGAATATCTAATGTTTACGCAATATAAATGTTACATGAAGTGTTTGCTTATGTCAACTGTATATGGCAGTTTCATACTATAGAGCTAATAATTTATGTACCAGTATTGCATACAGCTTTTAAGATCCTCTGCATATGTGGGCAGGAATGATTTTCTTCCTCTCACGGCATAGTTTGAGATATGAAAACTTTTTTTCCTTTGTGTATTGAGACAAACCAAGATATTTTCAAGTTTTTTATAAGCCTCAAGAAAAAATAGTATGAGGTAGTCCATTGCATACCCTTTGGGGAACTTATCGAAGATTTTGGACATCTATATTTAAATTTAATTTTCACCCCAGTTGTCCTAAAGGAGATACTGCCTTCTGATTTGGGATGGGGGTTTTTGCCTTCAGGGAATCTTTAGTTCATTGGGATAGATATTTTTTACATGGACTTCTCGTATCTCACATGAGTTCTCAGACCACCCTGCTACTGTATGTCCCATGATAAGCTAATGCTGCTCCTTCCTTTCTCCTTTAACGCTGATAGGAAAGTTATATCTTGAATCTAAGAAAAAGTTTTCAGCTGAAGTTTTGCTGAAACTGGTACATGAGGGCAAGACATTTCAGTGCAGGTAAGTCATCGTTTACATAGGAACAATCTCATTTAGCTAGACATGTAATAGTGCTGAGGTCCTTGTCTGCTGATTACAGAAGGAGCAAAACAACTACCTTAATTGACCTGATGTTTAAATTGTTAAAGTGAGGCATCTCATCCTTGTGAATGAAATAACCATAATAAAGTCCTAACCAGTTCACCAGCAAAACAAAAACAAAAACAGAGACAAAAGTGTACAAAGTGAGGAACTGTGGAAAATGTGATTGGTTTCTCTGTTTCTTTAGCACCATCTTCTCTTTTTTGGGGAGCCTATATGTAGGTGATTCTTCTCACTGAGAAGCTGTCTCTAAAGCAGATCCCAATGATGTTTCAGTCATTTATTACAGACAGAGGAAAAGAAAGCAGTATTCAGTCTTCAGGGAGTCTTCTATAACATATTTAATGACTGCTGATTAAATAGCTGTCATGGTTTAACCCCAGCTGGCAGCTGAGCCCCACGCAGCCGCTCAGTCATTCCCCCCACAGCAGTATGAGGGAGAGAGTCTGAAGAGTAAAAGTGAGAAAACTCGTGTGTTGAGATAAAGACAGTTTAAAAAGTAAAGCAAAAGCCACACACACAAGCAAAGCAAGACAAGGAATTCATTCCTCACTTCCCATGGGCAGGCAGGTGTTCAGCCATCTCCAGGAAAGCAGGGCTCCATCACCTGTAACGGTGACTTGGGAAGACAAACACCATCACTCCGAATGTCCCCCCCTTTCTTCTTCTTCCCTCACCTTTACATGCTGAGCATGACATCATATGGTATGGAATGTCCCTTTGGTCATTGGGGTCAGCTGTCCCAGCTGTGTCCCCTCCCAACTCCTTGTGCACCCCCAGCTACTCGCTGGTGGGGTGGGGAGAGGAGCAGAACAGCCCTTGGCTCTGTGTAAGCACGGCTCAGCAGGAACAAAAACATCCCTGTGTTATCAACACTGTTTTCAGCACAAATCCAAAATATAGCCTGACGTTAGCTACTATGAAGAAAATTAACTCTAGCCCAGCCAAAACCAGCACAACAGCAATGGAGAGTTTCAAACAAATGAGAATGTTAGAAGGTACAAATCTTTCAAAAAAACATTAAATAAGTGTTCGCTTTCAATCCATAGATGTAGATATGATTTCTCTGTAACCCAAAGAATTAGCTGATTCTGAGCTGCAGCCTCTGTGGCACGTCAAAACTGCTTCCTCGAAGCTTCCCCAATGGAAGATGAGATGAGCAAACAGTTGGCTATATCCTAGCACCCCCAAACACCATTATCCTTTTCCAATCAAACACCTGTTGCACATCACAAATTACACATTTTGAGGTGTAAATGTAGCATAGATTCTTTCCCTGCTTGTTTGCCCATGTGCTTGTTAATGAACAAGATACAAGAAAAAAATCCTGATTGGTATTTGCATTCCAGCTGGACACAAACACGAGCAGAAACACGCCCACAGCGATGGTGGGCACTGTACATACAAGCACAAGAAGACCTCAGATAGGTGCATTTAAAACACTTTGAAAGGGCTGAGCCAGTATCAGCGCAATGTCAGGTTGCTGCTTCTAAGATTGCTCGGCTTCAATTTCCACCTTAGGATAAGGCTTTGAGACTCAGATGAGAAAAACATACTGATGCCTACCTCCCATTGAGATCTCTGGATGTCAGATGCCTCTGTTACTGCTCTGCCCCTTTTCCACAGCTCCTCTTTATAAAATAAGGGGAAGCAATCTTATTTCCCCAAACTGAAAATTCAAGCTTTGACCAGTTACTCATTCTCATGTTCTCGTTGTCCATTAATATCACACCTTAATAACAGCTGGTGGGATGAAACCATGTGTCTTGAAGCTGACTTCTTTTGGGATCTAATTGCAAAGGTCTAAAGTATAAGGACTTATCTTCCCATTACAGACTATTCGATAATTTTTGATAAAAAGAGCATTGTTAAACCAGTCATTTTCCCTCGCAGATTGCTCCCCCTCAGCTTATTCTTGATGATGAATTCAAAGCTAGCAATATTTAAGATGTGTAGCACAAGCGGCTGTACTTTCTTTATTAGCCTTTACTTTTAATAGAGAACAAATCAATCTCATGTCTTAAAGCAATGGACAGCAAGAACCTGCTTTTTCAGCTTTACACAAAGGGATTAATCAAGGAAGGCGAGGACACTAGTATGCAGGTGTCTTGGTGGAGTCACCAGAGGTCTCAGGGCAAGGGTAGGAAGGAGGAATTGCTAATGAGAAGAACATATGTGGCAGCTCAAAAAATGGATGGAGTTTACTTATTTTTTTCCTGGGAAACACAAAAAGCTCCCTGAAAAACTGCATACTGTATTCCTTCAGTCTGTTAGACAACAGATGTTGTCTTTTCAGCCATTTCTTAAATATTCTGAACTCCAGCTCCCTCAGGTAGGGTTTAAGAGGATGTCCCATTGGCATCATGCAGCTGGGAGCAAAGGGAAATTCTGGGATCAGCACAGAGCAAAATCAAGCTGTGGGGGAGACTGGGACACTTGCAACAAGATTGGGCATCTTGTGAGGTCTACTAATTTCTTGCAGTTTTTTAAAATTAGTTGCATGTGTTATGAAAAGACTTAGTTAAAAATCCTGTTTGTTCTCTCTTGCCTTTATCCTTTCCCAGTCACATATATCCCATGTCACATCTGACCTCAGTCAATGAAAAAACACAATCAGCAATTAAGCCATCTGTCTTGTCTGAGTCGAGTACTGAAGTACTCGTCGACTGGGTAAACCATGTCCCTAGATGTCTATATTTCTGTCCACTACGGTAGCTCTCTAAGCAGAACATCATGGGGAACCAGCACATTGTATGAAAAGTGCGAATTGTTCCTATCTAAATCACGCGTAGTCACTGTGTGCTAGACTTTTGTAGTAGCTTTTGAGTAGCCCTTAAAATGTTTTCTTCGATCCCCTTTCTGAGCTGAGGTTAAAAAAGCCACACAGAAGAAAGAAGTATAAAAAGAAAAGATTGTAGGCAAGAGGCACTAGAAGCAATGAACTTTACAGCTCCGTGGTTAAAAAAAAAATGATCAGAGGGCATGATGAGGTTGGCTACAAAACTGCACAGTATAAAGACTGGGTGACAAAATCTGCACAGCTACTTGCCATATTTATAAGGTAGCAATGAGGTAAGGAAAGATGGACTCTTCCTTCAACTGGAGTCATGTGAATACTTCAGTTCCCATCTGCAGATGCAAGGAGAACTTGACATCATCACAGTTTAATCTCTAAAGCTTACAGAAGATATATCCCATACAGGCTTGCCTAATAGCTTTTATATTAGCTTTTAGCTTCTTAAAACGTTTTGAAAAGTCAGTATTCTTTCTTCTGCCTTTCTAAAAATTACACTGTATATGTATTTCTATTTATATTATTTTGTGATATTTCTTAATTAATATTTCAAATAAATTCTTCAAAATTCAGTTGTTTTGGGGTTTTTTTCTTCTGCTGCTGGTTCCTGAAATTATCTTGTTTTCCAGCTGCTGGCTGAGGGCCAGTGTGATGAAGAATGGTTCAGGGACTGGTTCATAGAATCACAGAATCATAGAATCATTTTGGTTAGAAAAGATCTTTAAGATCATCACGTCCAACCATTAACCTAGCACTGCCAAGGCCACCACTAAACCATGTCCCTAAGCACCACATCTACACCTCTTTTAAATACCTCCAGGGATGGTCACTCCACCACTTCCCTGGGCAGCCTGTTCCAATGATTGACAACCCTTTCCATGAAGAAGTTTTTCCTCATATCCAATCTAAACCTCCCCTGGCACAACTTGAGGCCATTTCCTCTTGTCCTATCACTTGTTACTTGGGAGAAGAGACCAACACCCACCTGGCTACAACCTCCTTTCAGGTAGTTGTAGAGAGCGATCAGGTCTCCCCTCAGCCTCCTTTTCTCCAGGCTAAACAACCCCAGTTTCCTCAGCTGCTCCTTATCACACTTGTGTTCCAGACCCTTCACCACTTCATTGCCCTTCTCTGGACACCCTCCAGCACCTCAATGTCCTTCTTGTAGTGAGGACCCCAAAACTGAACACAGCACATTCATATTACGGATGGCTGGGTTTACACAGAGATATTCCATTTTATGCTGCAAGGATAAGTCCAGAAGGTTCAAAGTATTAATGGAAGTTAGATATAATTAGAAATCACTGGAATGTGTGAATTTGTTTGGGAATAGCAATCTGAACATGGCAGGGGAATACCTAGGTTGAGTGGGGTTTCTTTTCATTAATTACTGCCTGGAATAGTTTTTACCTGTCAGCACAAGGGAGACATTTTCCTTCAAAATATTTATTAGTTCCTCATCTTTCTTCTATAACTTCAGAGCCTTTTGTTGTGTGTGCAAAGAAAAAATGGAAAAGAAAGAGTTCATTTTGTTAAGCAGCTGTAGAATTACTATCTAGAAACAAAGAGGAGAGAATAAAAATGGGAAGGAAAATAATACCAAGAATCACAGTCAAAGTGTTTTAGAAGGATGGAATAGCCTTAACACATAGCACAGCTGATATGTTTCAAAGTTTATAATAACTTTCCAGATTTTGTGTCACTAGACTAGTAAATCTTTCAAAAATTTATTTAGTGCAAAGTCCACTAAGCATTGAAAAGCTGCTGCTCTGAGCACCTGGACAAGGGCAAAATGTAAACCAAGATTGATTTCAGTGCTAATACTGATGCAGTCACATAACAACGAGCAAGACTATGGAAATTGGAACATCCTCCCAAGAATTTCAAGCACTGGGATGGAAAAGGTTTGAATTGATTCTGGGCCTAAAAGGGCTATTCATCATGATATAAGAACATTCCTCTAATGTATGGAAATACAGAGGACATTTATCAATAAGAAGCAGCAAAGACTAAAAGACGAAACTATTTTCCCCCATTCCTCTTCCAATGCAAAAGAAAAAGTCAGAGAGATACTAAACACTGATGCATTTTCAATGATATGTGATCACTTAGAGATAGAATGCATACACCTGAGCAAAGTATCTATCGTCTACTTGAAAATAGTGCTCATCACAGGGAATATCACCTTTTTTCCAGTTAGGAAGTTATCCAGTGTAGTTTTGAAGCTAATGAACATGCCTGAATAACAGTTTCATTAAAGGAGGGCCAATATGGAAATAATAATCTGACTATAATATCCGACTGGTCTCTAACTGCAGCTTCTGGGGATCTCAGTCAAGATCAGGATCCTTTTGCCCTGGGCACTGCACAAACTCATGAGGACACATGTTTCCTAATAGATGACAAATGAATAATACAAGGGTAGGATTCAACTCTCAGATTAAAATACCTGAAGTCAGATATCTTTCTTAAGGTACTTGCAGGTGGGGTAGGTGTCTAAACTCTCATAATTGTTCATGAATTTGCAAACTGAACGCCATCTTCAGTGTCACTAGTCTCTTTTGGTATGTGAGGAAGTTGAGCACGGAGATGAGAAAAGCCCAAATTATTCAATTAAATAAAAGTCTTTGACTACAGACAGTGGATTACATGTCCAGATTACAGATCCCAGTGACTATCAATTCAGTTGCACGTACTACCACCTACCAAAACATCCAAACTGGTCTGAACGATATAAATGCAGGATTGAAGGAAAGCCTCTGCCCTTCTGAACCAGCAAACAGAGACCTGACAGAATACCCTAGACCATCTCTAAATCTCTAATGACTGTATCTGGATGTTTAGGCAGCTGGACTGACTTTATTCTTATCCAGAAAGACTATTGCAGAGTTAAGATCTGAACCCCACCTTGTCTGTCCAGAGCTTTACGCACAGGACCGAGTGATTTCCTTCCACTTTTTGTCAAAAGCTACCTTGTCTGCACTAACATGAACTTAAAGCAATGATTGCTGTAAAGCAGAGCAGCTTTCTGCCAGATCATGATGCTGTAAGACAGCCCTTTGCAGAAGAGGAACATATGCATATGAGCAGCACATCCTTTACCCAAGCTTCTGCAGCCATACCTTTCTTGTTTTCGCACTGTGGGATGTGTGCCTCCACCATTTGGAATGGACTACCACTTTTCTGACGTTCCTAAATGGTCAAAGGATCCACAACAAAGCTGGGAAGCACACTTTTAGGAGCCCATGAATTGTCACTTTAATCAGACCTTGAGCAATCTGACCAGTACATGAGGTTGAGCTTGGGAAAAGCACTGAAAAAAGAAACTGAGGTAGATGGCAAAATTTTGAACACTAAGTAAAAAAAAAAAAAAAAAAAAAAAAAAAAAAGAATCAAGGTGTTATCTCAGAATAAACACCCTAAGTTTTGGTAAAACATAACCAAAGAACCTGGAAAGGTTGCATTATATCAAGGCATTACTCCTATCCGTTCAACACCCAGGCTGTCATGGCCAGCTAAAAAGGAGTCCCCTCTTAGTTAAAAAGCAATGAAGGTTTAAAGCGAAAGAGAGAAGAGGGAATGCACAGATGAAACTATACCCAGCAGCTACAATGGCAAGAGGTAAGAACAAAACAGCTTTGGCAGATACTATTTCAGAAGTGTGATCCACCCAGCCCATTACCATGTCTTCAATAGCAGCTAGGATGTGAGGCTTCAGAAAGCACCAGACACCTCTTCATAAGATAAAAAACCCTTTCCTAATAGTAATTTTTTCTCCTATTAGTTTAAGTTGTTTTCTGTCTCCCAGAATGAAGGCAGACCTGGAAATTTGCCCATATCCACAGAGAAATATCCTTAGAGTAAATTTGGAAAATATAGGTGCCAGCTTGTTCCAATCATTACTCTACACTGAAGTGTATCCTTTTGCTTGTTCCTCTTCTTGCAAAGTCAAACTTTCTACAAAATATCCATGAATGACATCATATCTATGCAAGAATCAAGATGGACCCCAGTTCCTCTGTCTGTGTCCAAGCACTCGGTCTCGAATGGCCATGTCCATGTGTCTTGAGGGGAACAAATTTGTACTTGATCAGGGCAGAGCATGTTTGCCTTTGCCTTTTCATACAGATATGCTTCAAGGCCAAAAAAAAATAAAAAAAAAAAAAAAGCCTTTCCTTCATTTATCACAGTTTCCTTTTCCTTCATTCATCACATCATCAACCACAAGGACTGTCTTGGGATCCCTGATTCTGCCATATTTGGCACCCAGATTATTCAAAGTAAACTTGGCAGCTGAAGGTATAGATGCTTAGTTCTTCAAACCTTGACATTTTTTTGCCATGACCTGAGGGCAAAGGTCCAATTTTACATTGTTCAGCTTTTGTTTAGAAAACAATGCCAATTGTGGATGCAGATATGTCTGAAACAGTCTGTTATTACAATCCAATGTACAATGAAACCTGGTGCAAGATTTTGAAACAAACCTTACGGTCACCACTTCAATGCAGTGATTTGGAGGAACTACTCAGCCAATTCAGTAAACAAGGCAAAATATTTGTGAAAATCTATCAGTCAGGCATGATTTTTGTCATGCCTTGAACTTATTATTTCTTCCATTTCTGAAGTGGAGGAAAGAGGGAGAACATCCTTAGAGCTACAGAAATTGTTGATCATTAGAAAGGGACTGTGGACGGAGTGATCACTGTCCATTCAGAAAGGCACAGTTTTAATTTCAGTTCTGAGAGAAGCCCAGAAAGTCCACCTTTCCCTCTCTTTCTTCTCTCCCCTCGTGCTTGTTTTTCAACTTTTAATGAGGAAAACTTCTCTGAGTCAAGAGATGGCAGTGACTTATGCGGCAGCTGCGTGCACAACACTAATGTCAGAACTATTGTGCACTTAACATGGCTTCAGGGCAGGATGACACATATTTATTTCCCAATGAAAAATTGAGGCAAATTCTAATTGTCCAAATAAGAGCAAAGACAGTTCAAATGCCTGGGTTCTTCACCTCTGTGCACACAGGGAGGGTTATTTCTGTGTCACTAGATGCTGCGCCAGGAGGTCTGCTGTGCAGTGTGTGGGGCTTCCTCTGGGATGGGAAAGGGCTGCAAGCTGGAAATGGCAGGGAAAGGGGCTCCAAGTGTCAGAGCTGGAAGTGGCAGCCTCTGCAGGTGTGTTCAGCCTTTTATCCTATGGCCTTTGATGCCAACAGCTGAGAAAAGAAAAGAGTGAAACAATAAAATCTTCCCAGACACATACAAAACTTTAGCATGTGCGTTCAGTTTGTATTACATCTACCCAAAAAGATCAAATTTTTCGTAATGCTGAATCCCTTTCTCATGTAGACTGAGAATGTGGTATTGCAGACAACTTAATCTGCAGAAGGTGCTGATTTCTGCATATCCACAGTACTGTAATCTTCCTGTTTCCATGCTTCCGGACACTAATAGGTCAGGAACTAGACAAACAAAACACAGTTGTTCCCAGTGAGCAACCATTTGTAAAATTCTGCAAAAAAAAAAAAAAAAAAAAGATCAGCTCTCTACAAATGTCTGAGCTGGGGTATATAAAAATGGAGGTTTTTTTAAAAATCTTAAAATCTTCCAGCTTCCAGATCTAGAGCTGAGACTGCACTTTCCCATGCCAGAGGTTTTCTAGATTTTTTTTTTCTTTATTCCCTGACTATGGGGTTAGACAACTCATGAGGGTACAGGTTGAAGGCCCCAGAGTTGTGAGCTGTACCAGGTCCCACTGCTGCCGGGGAGGACCACTGTCTGAGAAGGACAGGAGGCATCACGTCTCTTAGGAATGTGCTCCTTGATGCAGGACATCACCTCAGCAGAAAACAGGATACCGTTGTCCTGTGACAGGAAGGGTTTCTCAGGCTACGTTACACCAGACCATGTCTGCTCCTCAGTACACACATGTTACTTTCAAATCTCTTCAACATAGTAGCTAAAGGGGTGAAAATTGTTTTCAAAGATATAATAAGCACACTCCTTTCCCTAATAGCCTTTCTCTATGCCCAGGTCACTCTGGTATTGCCAATGCAGCATAAAAATTCAGCGCTTGTTTGCAAGTCTTTCATGCATCTTTTTAACGACCTCATTAACCAAATCAAGGAGGGATGGGAGGGTTTTGTGGGTGTGTTCTTTCAAGTCATTTTCAATATCTTATGATCAGAAGAAAATGTATGTGCAGCTGGAATTAGAAGAAGGTTACCGTGCATATGCGAAGCAGAGCAATCAGCCAGGTATTCACTGCTGTTCCCTTCAGCCCTCTCTCTGCTATGGCTATTGACACTTAAAAATGTCAAGCTATTATTTTTTCCACGGCTCAGGAATAATGTCTCTGGTTTGATATGTTCAGGCTTCTTTCTTTGTTCTTGCAGCCCTACCATCAGATTGTCGACCCCCAAATTAAAAATGATTGCCGCCTGCCTTGGCATCGGTGCCTGCTGCAACCTCACAACTGTGTTGGTGGGATTTTTTAAGATCATCTGAGGGACTGAATCACTTCTGTCAATTGGAGAGTGAGCATATTGTATTTTCAGGTACTTTTCAAAGCCCTAAGGTGATACCAGCAGCACCATCATCCCTGCAGCTGGGGACACTGAGCTGCAGGGCCCTAAAGCTGTGAGCATCCTTTGTATCTAACAGGGACTCAAGCCCTAGCAGACCCAGAAACCTGAGTGTCCTGAGCCAGCTGCGTCCAAGGTCAGAGACTGGTGAAACATCAGCCGGCGCTGTGCTTGGCTATGCAGCTGCTGGAGATCTTCCAGCTGGGGATGGTATTTACTGCATGCGTGACATGTCGTGACAGTATCTCAGTACATGTTAAATGGTGTCTCTTTTCTTTTCCCCCCTAAAGTACTTGAAAATTAGTAGCCAAATATTCATGTGAAGCTATCCAAAATGATTTGATACATTGGATTACTTCTGATATTTTTTATTTGTTGCTTATAAAATATTTGGGAAATGCCTTAGCTCATGTAGATGACTTATGCAAGAAGAAAGAAATTGCTCCTGATGCGTTATGCTGGTTGGATATTGTTTATTCTGGCAGTAAGACACAGAGAGCAGACTTCAACTCAGAGGCTGATCTGCTACCTGAAGCAGGTTTAAATTGCAAAGGTAACTGGTGATCTCTGAATCATCCATTCAGTAGCACTGGTGACAGGAATTGTGTTTAGTATATCTCAGTCTGAAATTTTGGGTCAAATTTTATGCCAAAGTAAACTGATATAGCTTAACTGATTATATCAGAGCTGGGCCAGCTCAGAATGGTGGAGACTCTGACCCAAATATACAGGTTTTAACTCATTCTGAGCTGATGAATTAAATTAGGAATTTTGAAAGAAACATCGAGGGGTTTTCAATTGCATTGTGTGAAGTATGTGTCAATGTAGACAGGCTGGAGCTATTCATCAAAAAAACTTAAATAAAACATCACTTCTCCACTGGAAAACAAAATTTCGTTTTAACCACATGCAAAGAAAAAAAAATGTCAATTGCTGACAGGATTTTTCACCAGAAAAAAGTGCATAGATATTTGTCTGCCTTCAGCAGCTCAGTTATTCTCAGGAGCTGTGGTTCCAGGTTTCTTGTGATCTCCTGAGGATCCAGCCAAGCTATGTCTTTCATGATGTTGCATTGCAATGCCCCAGGAATAGGCAGGTCTCAGATCTCGATCTTTCAAGCTTTTGTTTCTGTTATGGTGATATGTGAAAATGCCAGTGTTGCCCCCTGAGATAGCTAAAATGTCAAAAAAAACAAGAAGCAGAAAGTGAATAAATGACAAACAGCAAGATGAAAAGAAGAGGCAGAGTAACAGATAGAGCAAAGAGTTTGCACACTTACTTCAATCACATGTCGGCACAAGTGCATTGTTGTGAATCATAGAAAAACATTTTAATAGAAATAGAAAAATGCGATCTGCTGTCCCTTCTCTCCCGCCTCTATCCATTGCCTCTTGAGGATTTTTCTGCAGGAATTTCAGCAGAGCTTTCTCTCTGAAGGTTCAAGGGAAGATGAAGAGTAGTCAATAGCTAAGGAGTTTTGTGAAAGCCTTTTCATAGGTGGATGGCTAATGGTTAGTGACTACAACATGTAAGAAGGCAGGAAAGGATGAAAAAGTCCTCAAAAATCAGTCAACAATATTGAAAATGATGTGAAGCAGGTGGGGAGCTTGCACTGCAATGCATATGAAAGGACCATCAAGCAAATTCCTATCTTCCACTGCCCTGAAGTTGGGATCCTATACAGGAGCTGATTCACTCCTGGGATTGCAGACTCACGTCAAACTGCTTCACGTGTACCTGCTTGTCGTGGGAACGTGGCAGGAGCGTAGCATGAACACAGCATGAACATGCAAACGTGCTGCAGTGATTTGCTAAGGTGTGATGAGCTCGTGCCTCCGAGGTCTTGCATTCCCAGGGGCACTGCGAGCCGAATTGCCTCTGCAGTCAATTCCCAGCTCACAGGGACTGTGCAGGGCCATGGTCCTTAATGAGCATTGGAAAAAAGTGGACGGAGCAAGGGGTGAAGGACAAGTGCATAGTTAGGATAGGGCTGATTTGATCACAGATTAAAGGCACCTAAACATGGTCTTGTACAGGCACTGGGTGCCTGAATTCCCATCACCGTCACTAGAGATCGAGAACACAATGTAGTTGCTGAAACAAGTGTCTGAAGTGATTTAAGAGGCTCCAGAGCATGATGTCTGGTCTCCAACACCTGCTTTAGAAGGGCACAGGTCTCATTAATCCTACAACATATTTATTAGCCTGCACAGATGTCTAAGATATGCTGGGGCCTCTCAAATTGCACTAGGCAATGCCTATGAACCTGAATCAAGCTTCCGTGTCTTTCTCTGAGCCAGACCCTTATATTAACTAACCAGGAGTGAACTCGTTTCTGATTATTTGTGAACATCAGAAGCTCAAGTACTTGTTTGTTCACCTGTTTCTTGCTTAAAAACAACCATCATTACCAATACCTGGGACCCAAAGAAGCACACAGTTTCACCAGGACGCTAGAAACCCTCTGCTATATGCTGGTTTAGAGGTACAAAAAGGCAAGTTCCTGCTTTGCAGAGATACAGAAATTGGGGAAGAATTGGAGTGGAAAAGGGTAATTAGTTTCTAATAGGCAGGACTAGCTGAAAGATAATTCCTTACCTTGAGCATCCAGCCAGCCATTTAGGACATTTCTACTTAGGATGAACAGAAATATTTCATGCATAATCATCTCTTGTGATTAAACACAGCAATAACTTTGGAGATGCTGGTGTCATTTGTCACATGAAGAGGGACATGTAAAGGTATTTAACCACGACAAGTATGTACATGTGATGATAGTTTGGTGGGTTTTTTTCTTTAATACCTTATAATTAAGGTCTTTTCACTTACAGATTTTCAAAGCATTTATAAAAAGTAATGACTTATTTATAATGATTTATATCACCGAGAATGTACGGCCTAATTCCTAAGCCTGTTTCAATCAGTGACTGTGCGTTACTTTTGGACGTCTGGATCAGAGACAGTGGGCAAGATTTCTAAGTGTAATGTCAGAAGAGCAAAGATCCCCAAATCCTTATGGTTTCCATTAGAGTTCCCAAATTCCTCACTTTTTAAAATTACTCCAAACACCTGTTCAGTCATTATTTAAAAAAAAAAAAAAAACAAAAAAACAAAAACCAAAAACCAAAAAAAACCCCAAACAAACAAAAAAACCCAAATAAACAAACAAACAAAAAAGCTCCCAACCCTGGTCTTAAATGGCTTCTTTGATGTCATAGGGAGATCTATGCTAGAAAATGAAGTGCTGCTAATTCTACAAAGCCATTTCCTTTAACACATCCTCCCACCTCCTCCTACCCACTCCATGTGTCTGCTTCATCCATCTGTTTCATCTCATGAAATGCATGGATCATGAGCTCCCTGGAGCATGTCCAATTTTCCTTGCCTTTGTAGTTGAACATTCACATTTTTCCATCCTGTAGACAAGCATAAATATTGTGTAGTGAGCAGTTTGCCTTGTTTCCAATTTCAGCATGTCATATTCTGAAAACTATCCATTATTCAGAATGGTTCATGGGTTTATTTATCAATTAATATACAGTATTATGATCTTTGAGTTTCCCATTGGGTGCTCAATGCACAGTTCTATTGCTGATCCTGTGCTATTTCTCTATAACTATTGAGTTACACATTAATCGATCAGTAAAATTACATCTGCATGACACTGAAGAACCCGCTACAGCACCTACATGTAGAGGTATGAAGGTTTTTGCACTGCTGGGGTCTCTGAGACTGACTCTTCAAATGCATCTTGGTGCTCAACAACTCTTGCAATGACATTCCTACATACTGGGTCCTCCCCAGGGACAACATCAATGCAGGTGGCAGTGTGCTTAATTTGCTATTGAAACATGCCTTTCAAATTAAAAAAGAGTATTTTGAGGTAAAGCTGATTCACTAGAGTATTCACAGAAAGCAAACAAAAGATTGGAAACGGGCAAATTAATTTCCTTTAAAAATGGAAGTAAATGTGTGTGGAAAGCTTAGGTGTTCACCCAGCCTGGCCAAGGGTGTTCTAACCTGAGATAATTAAAAGCATTTGTTTGACCTTCGTGGAAAGAAAGTGCTAGTCATTCCTGTAGATTTTACAAACATCGAAGTCTTGCTCTAAAGTGCAGTTTTAACTTAAAGAGGCTCACTCCTATTGTAAACAGCCTTGGTAGTGGTGGGAGGGTGCGTGCAGGTAGATCAGTAATAAATTTCTCAGGCTTTTACCTGGAATTTTATTTCTCTTGTTGTTCATGTTGGAGTTGCTGCCAGGGTATACACCCACTGTCAGCCCTGAGAGAGCTGGAAAACCTGAATATGGAGATTAGGATCTGTGACACTATTTTAAAAGAAAACCAGAGAGTGTATTTAGCTTGGATCTTGCCACGTTGGTATAGTGAACTGATGCAGTCATGGTTTCTTCTGAATTTTTTTAGACTGCTATTTCCAGCAACATTTCTCTTTTCTTTCCTTCATGTTAAGAAAGCGATTCTGTGACCTCACATTTTGCTAATCCAATTGATTCTGTAAGACAAGCACTGTGCTTTGCAGCTCGTTGAAGTGCACAGGCAAGCATCATCCCCTCTCCAGATAATTTGTAAGTCACCACAGCTAAGATGAGTTCCAATATGCAGGACCTGCAAAAGCTGATCTTATGCTCTCATTTCCCCAGTCCCAGGAAAATAAAGTCAGGAAGGATTTTCCAAGCATGTGGGCCATGAGTTGTTCCAACTGTGATGACCTGATCCAGGTAGATAATACTGAAAGTCATGTAAGTAAAGCTCAAAAGAGCCAGCACAGGTCTTGCTGTTTGATGTCCAGCTTCTCATTAGGAAGAACACGACCCTTGCAGGGAACATGCTGTCAACTCCAGACTGCTGTTTGTCTTTCTGTGTTAATTTTTAAGTATCTTTTTTATGGATCTTCATGTATTTCCACGCATGTAAATCACATTCACTGTAATAAATAAAGAAAACATCCTTGGGCATCTAGTCTTTTACTCTTATCATTGATATATCTACTTGTGAAGCAAGAACACTTACTTTGCCAGACATTCAATTAAAACGGAACAGGGAGCACGCTGATGTGAGCAAATACTTAGACGATTGAGGAATTCACCATGAACTACACAAATGTGATGTTTGTCAAACAGCAATCAATAGAAACCTAAGGACAAGGAAAAAAAATAGTGAAATGTAAATGCATAGAAAAGAAAATAAACAGATGCTTGGTTTTAGACCTTGAACCTGAAGGTCATATTCTCATAACAAATTTCTGTTAACATCAGAAATAAGGTCATGATCTACTTAATCTGTACCAGTTACCACTTACGAGTAAACAGAATTAATCTTAACCCTTTACTTTATCCCTCTGCATGTTTCCAAGTTTCTCTTTTCAGGAAAACTTGCATCCTGACCTAATAAAAGGCTGTAAGGTGAATTAAAAAAAAACTATCACAGGAACTTGGGAAAGCAGAAACTTGGGAAAAGAATCTTGTCGACTAATTTATAGTGATCTGGTTTAACCATGGAGAGACATATTCTAGATTAGACACCTCCACAGTTCTCCTTTCCCCTGATTCTGGAAACAAGGTCAAAGCAAGCAATCAGAGAAACCAGGACTCTGGAAGATAACTGCACTAGAGAAGGATGTTGAATATACTGAGAAGCTGATGGTGGAAAGTGCAAATCACAGATTAATCTGCTGCTAAAGGAGACTTCTTGGGATTGCGTGGGCCTGAGATAGGATTGTGATTAGCTGCAGTTTGAACATCCAACCAAAGATGACAATATAAACAAATAATATAAGAACAGAACACCAGAAGAGCCCCTGGCCATCACTGAAACCTCTTCCACACAAGAGCAATCATCTAAGGCTGTTCCAGGTGTAAGACATTTAGTCTCCCAGGCTGCAAAAGCGCCACAGGAGATGAACAGAAATGATCAAGAGCATTTGCCTTGTGATGAGAACAAGGAAATGCACTAGATAGAAATGCCCAGGTAATGCTTTGGCGAGCAGACCACACCCTATATTATAGCAGAGGGTGAAAAACACACAATAATCCACCCTTGTTTGACTGGGACTTCTTCTTGACTCCGATTTTGCAATGTAATAAACCTGAAAGCATAAGCAGGACACACAACCCAGGAAGCTTGGACATTTTTCAGTGCATTTAGGGGCACAGGTAAATCCTGTCCAGTGTCCCATCTCCAGCTTTCAGATGCCTTGAAGCACAGAAACCTTGTCCAGCTTAGAAAACTGGCCATCGCACATCAGTGTAATGTGGCTCTTACTAAGTAACCCCCAGTTAGTAACAGGCTTTTCTAGAATATGTAAGACTTGTCTTCAGAAATGAACCTAAGTATGTACTTAAGCTTTCTGACCACAGTAGGGAATGGCCTGCTCCCTTCTACCTCTCAGCTCCCCAGGAAATACATCACTGGGGACCTCAACAGTGACCCTTCCCCAGAGAGAGTGTGGGGGATTTATGTTCCGCCATATAAAATTCCCCCCTCACCCTGCAATTTACAGCCCTTTTCTCCCCTCTGAACATTAACCTGTTGTTTATACCCATTAACGCAATTTACTGCCCGTATTATATATGTGTGCCTCATAGCATGCACTAGGAATCAAGCATTTCTGTGTGGTACTTTGTTACACTTACCTCTTGGCCGCTTTGCTTAGTAGAAGAGGATCCAAAGCATTTCCCCTGATGCTCTTCCGATTGCAGCTCCATGAAGTGTTCTCTCACGGTAACACACTTGCACGTGTCAGGATATAGTCCTGTGGGAGCAGGTGAGAGAAGGATGCCTGTAGCTTATGACAGAAAATACACAACTTTGGATTATGGAAAATGTTCCCATGCTAATGTCAAATGCAGGTTTTCTGTTCTTCCCTAGGCTGGAGGTCTGGCAGGAGCCTATCTGTAGTGAGTCTAAATGAGGTGGACAGATGACAGAGGTATGGAAATTGAGTTTATAATGAATCGAGGACCATGAACTGTCCCAGATCATGGAACAGAGAAATAGGATTAAAAGTTCAAAGAAAGTTTGGGGGAAACTTAAGCAGATTAAGCTTATTTAGACAGGAAAAGGAAAAGGAGCACAGTTGCGGCAACGTGCAATAAAAACGGTAATAAAGAAAGTTGTGACCAGTCATTTTGTATGGCCTCCCGTGTAATCTAGTACAATTGATGTCCAGCAGCAAAGACTTAAATTGGATAACGGGAAAAACCCTCTGCAGATTGCTGCTAACAGGCTATCTATCTGCAGTTACAGAATTCCTTTCATAGTAGGTTATTAAGAATAGATTACAGAGATCAGCCGCTCCTTCCACATCATCTTCTGGGAGGGAATATGGACTATATACCAGGGGCAGGGGATTCATCTACCCTCAAAGTAATCGCACCAGGATGTCTTTAGTTGTCAGTGGATAGAGACTGACACATAAGGCAATGAACATTATCCACATGAAAGGTTGGAAGCATTGCTCCCTGGGATCATTTATATATTCCTGCAAGAGTGATGAAGGTGGTCAGCTTTAACATAGAGATCCACTTTTTAGGTACTTAGACTGGAGCAGATGCCTCCCATCCAGCGTGCCTGGTATCCCTTCCTTGCCTTTCTTCTCTTCCTTGACACCAGCTTCTCTCTGATTAATCTTCACCCTTTTATTTCCTGCTTTATGATCCTGCCAACTGCAATACAGAACATTGTTCCACTTCTAGTGCCACCTTGGCCCCCACAGCATGCATCCTCTCCAACCCTCTCCAAATCTCATCACGCCAACGAGAATTAAATTGATTAGTGAATCATTTGCTTCACGAAACATTTGGTTGAAAAGCAAGACGAATCTGGGGAATCCTGATGGA
This sequence comes from Balearica regulorum gibbericeps, assembly GCF_011004875.1. Lineage (NCBI taxonomy): Eukaryota > Metazoa > Chordata > Aves > Gruiformes > Gruidae > Balearica > Balearica regulorum. The sequence continues at coordinate 76,502,814 of NC_046187.1, read as the reverse complement.
ATTATACAGATCTCAATGAAGGTTAACATTTCAATGAGAATTTTTGTCTTTTTTTCAAGTTTCATTTACATTCATTTTTTTTTCCTTTCTCTGATTCTTTTGTACAAATCAAAGTGTGCATATGGAACACAGATAAGAATTCATCTCATTTAATTTATACATGAATTTCTCACCTTAGATTCTCTTTTTACTTAATAAAAAGAGGCCAGAAAAATAATGTCATTTTTATCTCTATTCTTTCTATATTATCTCTCTGTTTAAGGGCCTATTTCCCAAATCCTGTATCAAGAATTATTTCCCAAATCAGAAAAGTTCTCTGGACACTTTCATGCTTATTCAGGAAAACATTTCAAATGAACTGAAGTCTTATTGACATCAGCTGTAGGTATCTATGCATATGCCAAAAGCAATGGCAATCTAAATATTTAGAATGTCACCATTAGGTTTCAGAGTTATCAATGTCTGGAAACTGCACAGTTATCACAACACTTCAAAGATAACTTTCATTTGATTGAGGGACCTTCTGGAGAACTGCCCATGTAAGAGGGAAATTAATTCAAGATTTGTGCTCAGCAATCCATCTCTCTATCAATTTATCTAAAAATTTTGGTGTCCTTACTACCTAAGCATCTGTCTATTATAAGAAAATCCAGATTTTCTATTGTGCTGCTCCAACCTAAAGAAAACTCATCTCACTGAAGCTGGAAGAGCCTTCTCAGCTAACTATCCTCTTGGCATTGCAACATTCAAGAAGGTTTTCAATAAAAGTGTAAATGTATCTCATATGGATATTTTTCAGCCAGAGAGGAAGGACTGTGTATAACTGAGCAATCTATGGAAATCAACTCTAAGCAGAAATTTAAAAAAAAAATAAAAAAAAAAAGTTTATAAATCACAATATATTCAAATAGTGCAAGCCAGGACATTAATCAGTACTGCGGCAGGACTACTTTGATTAAGCATATTTCTGCGTTACCATAGAGGTAATTTCTAACCACCAAAATCAATATGCAGGTACCATGGAAGACCTGAAAACCTCTGCAGACACCATAGAAAAAAGGAACAGGTGATAACGTTGTTGTGGTGGCAGGATACCTGCCACAGAGGTCTTTGGTCCTGTTCTGCATGGCTTGATGCAGTCTAATGCCTTGAAACCCACTGATCCCTGCCCAAAAGATTTAAAAGCATCACAAAACATGGTTATCTCACAATATGATACTTTTAGGCAGTAGTATAACAAAATATTTAAGGGATATGAGCCAACAGTAGAATCTACCAGTCTTAATCAGATGAGCACAACTAGTGCTCACAGGCTGTGGTCCTTACACATTGGAGACATTTCTGTGCTTTTTAAGTAAATCAGCAGGAAAAGAAACTGTAAGAGATCAGTATGTTTGGATAAAGACATGTGGTGAGGTTTCTTTGACATTTCCTTCCTGCACATACTCAAAAACTGGAAGGCTACTGCAGAACAAACTATCTATGGATGATTCAGCTGAAGTTCAATTCTTGAATTTTGCATTTGTATAATTGATTATAAAACTTCGTAATTCATGCTAAGTTGGTTATTTAAAGATGTCATCCAATCAGGGAAATAAAAAAAAAAATAAGTGCAATGCATTTAACTAGCTAAGATAAGGCGAATTACAATCAAATATACAATTAATATATGAGTAAACCTCTTGCAAGCTGAAAATAAGATGTACATATTTAAGGCATGATAATTAACCATTGGAACAAATTACTGAGGCTCATGGTAAATTCTTTTTCATTTGGGAGTTGCTAAATCAAGACTAAATGTCTTTCCAAAAAGATACGTTCAGCTTGAAGTCATTAGGTGAGAAATAGAATTATTGATGAAAATCCACATTCACTATTTTTTGGAAAGCCCAATTAAATGTTCATCACAATCTTCCCTGCCTTAATAAGAATTAGGTTTTTTTAGATGTCCCTTTGCAATAGCAAGCAACATGAAAATATCCACAAATATCATAAAAATGCTACTATTTTAATATAATATGCACTTATATAATCAAACTATCATTTTACTTTTATATGCACCTTTTGTATTACTGAAGTGACACAGCCTGAAATTACTGGAAGAAGATATGCCATTAAGATAATTTTCATATATTCAAAAAGAAACTTTGAAATTTCTTCTTGAAAAGTATTTTGAGATTTTTTTCATACCAATTTCATCATAAAATTGTGAAATTCCAGTTGAGATGGATATTCCATGTTCATCTTCTATGACTAAGCTTTAGATATAATATGGCACATAATGATGATAATAATAAAGTACATAATACAAACACTCAACACCAAGCATTTGGAAACCTGACCTTAGCTATACTTAAGACATTTATACTTATGTGAGCTGTGTATTCCTATCGGGTATTGATATTACATTGCTTTCTTTTTTACACACTAGCTTTGAAAGAATAGGAACTAGCTTTTGCTCTTACTTTGTCTTAAACCTTCCTTAGTTGTTGTGCCATTGTAGAACAAGCCAAGATCATGAAAGCCCTAGAAGACTGTAAGTACAATGAAATAGTGAAGGAATAAGATGCTGAAGAGTAAAGACGTTGGATGAGAGGGCTAGAGAAAGGACAGACTCTGGGAAGCATAAATATTCCCCAAAAGCAGCAATAATGTTGTGGCCGGGCTCTGTGACGGTGAGGAGGGGGTAAGATTTCACCGGAGCATTAATAACTTTCCACTGGACAAGCTGGGATAGCTCGGGCTATGGGGAAAGAGAGGAGTTTTGAGAGGCAAATGCCTACAGACACCAAGAGATTTTGATTCTTATAATAAATATCTCATCTGACTCAAGATAATTCCTTCCTGCTGCAGGTGGTTTCCAGCCCAGCGGGGTTTACTCCTGATTTCCAGCCCTGAACTGTTCGGCATTTTTTTTCAGCTTCCCCTACGCAAATTCCAATTAGTGAGCTACTACTGGTGCTCTCCTGAGACAAAAATTGTCCTCTTTATTTACCTTCCAGTGGGCTTAAAATTGCATGGCTAGCTTGTGATACAGTTTTACTTGATAGGGGGGAGAAAAAAATTTAATTCCACTCTTTAGTTCTGCCCAGAACAAACAGATGTAGGAGCACTCCCAGAGCATATGGGTTAAATTAGTGCCTGCTGTGTCCCAGCACCGGCATTTGTCTGATTTAGTGACACTTGTTTTATACAGTCAGAAGGGGGTCCAGGCAGCTCTGGAGGTGGTTTTCAGCTGGATTCATCCTTAAACAGCGGTCTAATAAAATTCCATTTTTACGTTCAGTCTGTGCTGAGCCACCACCAACTTTGGGTCACCAGAGGAGGCATTCCCTGAGATAAATTCTGCAGGTCACAAACTAGCTGCACAATGTCCTTTTGATGGCAAAATACTAAGCAGAGCTGACATTTAAATTAGCATCCCTGCACGTTTTCCAGCTAGATAATGATATGGGTAAGACAGCCAACACCTGTGGCACCAGGAGGGATCCAATTCCCGGGGCGTCGTGGCCAAAGGTTTGTCATCATCGCAAACCATTTATGTTGCAACTGATAGAAAATAAGCTCAGACAGTCAGAACCTGGCTGCCCTGGGATGCGTTTTTGGTTTACAAGCCTTGGGTTTATTCTTTGAGCCTCGTCCCTCCTGGGACTCGGTTGGCTTCACAGCACTGAGGTCTTCGTGCTGGCCCTAATACCCGGGAAAAAGCGGGATGAAAAGAGGAGAGAGCAAATAAATAAACACACAAAATCCCTTTGCTTCCAGAGCACAGGAGAATAACTAAAAGAAAAGGTCACTACAAGAGCACAGAGCAATAATTTCTGAGCTTTTAGCAGTGCCTTCCTTAACAAAACGTCTCCCCTTTCCCTCTGCACCAAAATCAGCCCCAGGGTCTATTCAAGAGCTGAAAGCCAGGGCTTCCTCATGCCTTGAATGGCAAAATCAATGCTGTTACAAAGGAACTGTTTTTCTGCAAGCATTTTTTGATGGATTACGACTACGTAGTGGAGAAGTGGCTATGTCTAATTAGACACCAGCCCCGCATAACCCCAGCGTCCACCCGTCCCCTTCCAAGCACCGTGGGTGGATTGTCCGCATGCCCTGCTGCGAGGTGAGGCATCAAGGCAGGGTTATGGAGCTTCACACCGCATCAATTTAATGTGTTGTGAGGTACAGGAACTGCCTTGCCTTCTCCCAGTGCAGCGTGGCTCATAAATATTATTAGGTATCAAGTGGGACTAAATGAATCGGCACAAATCAGCCAACTTTACCACTCTCCAGCATCTATCCTGTAAAGAGGTGGCTGACCCTTCACCGCTGCCTGATTTAATTTGGAGCATATTGATGTTATTTATGGCCTAGCGGCTTAAACCCTCATCAGACACTAAAACAAGAATACCCGTGCAGCGAGTTTCACATTTCAGCTTCCTCTGGCTGTATATCAGCTTGTTCAGTGAGTCAGGAAATCTCCCAAAGATTGTTTCTGACTGCAGGAATCGCTTTGCCCTGATAAACAAGGGGTTCTGTTTGGAGAGGATCCTTTCAGGGCCATCCGCAGGCAAGCCAAAAGGATTTTTATTTTTTTTATTTGAACCTGCATTTTGCATCTTTCCGGCTGCTGTTTCATTGATCCTTCCTTCCAGCAAACCCCTGAAGCTGAAAACCTGTTTAGTCTTTTTCTGCAACAGGCAGGGAGAAGGCAGCAGCTGTCCAGTTTGCAAGAAAAGGCAGATTTCAGTCAACTCAAAGCAAGGATGAAAAGTGGAAAATTCTGTCTCCAGCGAGTGCGACCTGACACCGGGGAAAGCGCATAAACATCAAAGTCAGATGGGTCAAAGCACCCAGCTCTGAGTCAATTATCATATTTTCTTATATATAAATCACACTTCAGACAGCCTAATACCCTTTAAAAGTAACGGCATCTGAAAGCGTGTCCTCGGATAATCCGCACCCACGCTGCACTGAGGCAGGCAGAGGGTTTTAGTACTTCGGGAGCAAGCTGCAGGGGAGCTGTGTCACCCACCGCGCTGTGTGCGTATAACCCCTGCTGCTGCGGAATCATAGATTTCATTTTAGCAGGTTAGACGTGTAAAAATATGTTCGTTTCTCTACAACAGCACAGCGCCCGGTATTTGAATATCATTATGCTGATTTAGCATCCTGACCCTAAGCTGCTACATGGCAGATTTAGTAAATATAACAAAACTAAAAGAAGACTGTAATAAACCTTAAAGTACAAATCGAATGGCTTGGTTAATCACTGTGTAAGTGCAGTTTTATACAGCTGTCTGCTTCCCTGAATTGCACTGGAATAAATCTGCAGTGGCAGATTTGACCCTTTGCTTCTGTGCTTTAGTTCCCTGCCTGTAAAAAAACCTATGATAATATATTTCCCCAAGGCATAGGGCTGTTACAAAGATACCTAAATTTAAAATGGTGATTCTCACATATTAGCTTGATAATATGCTACTCAGAAACCAGAAGAATGCAAAGAGCTGCCAAAGAAAAAGCAAATTAAAACAAACAAAAAAAAATGAAACCACCCCACGACTCAGGCTTCAGGGAACGCTGCCGTTGAGCTTGGGCTGAATGTACGTGGGAGTGAGGGCCAAAGGATGACATCTTATTTTAATTAAATGAAAGCAATTTGTTCTCTCTGCTCAGGATAGATAGTGGGGAATTTTACAGCTTGCTGTAGGATGTTAGTCCTAAATGAGAAGCTGCTGTGGGACACAACCCTGCGCCTGGAATTGCATTAACGCAGCAGAGAGGTGTCTGGTTCAGCCCTGGTCTTCCCAAGGGTGCCTGGTGGCTTCGTTTCATTTGAGTGCTGATGCTGCAGATGTAAGAAATGAAGGAAATGTCCCCTTCTCTTTCTGCATGTCAGGTTTGATACCATGGTAGAAGTTTCCAGACAAGGTAGACACAGCTGGGAGGTACCGGTGCAGCAAGGTGGGGAAGGAGCAAGAGGAACTGATGGTGCGGGAAGGGAATAGGGATGATTCTTCCAAAACTCCTCTAGAGAGTGATCTCAAGTAAAATATTTCTGTGAGTAAGTCTTGCACAGAAAGTCAGAGTGAAGTCATGGAGTATGCTGGTGATGCAAAGCTGGAGAGCAGCACGAATACAAAGAGAATTGGAAAAATCACACAGGAATAACCATATGCCTTTGAAGACTGTGAAAATAATAAAAAAAGGATTATGCTCGGTAGCACAAAATGATCTCATGCATCTCAGGATGAAAAATGGGGATTTCTGTTCTAAGGTGTGAGTTAGAAAGGTGTGAGTCACTCCCGGACTGAGACACCAGCCAGATGCAGCCATGGAAGAGGCAAATGTGACCTGCAGCTACATCACTGTCGGTGACCGCTGAGCCCTCGCCTGGCATGCTCAGGACGATTCGGGCCATGTGTGTTAAAGAAACAGAAAATGCCACTGGCAAAGGTGCAGAAAATATATTCCGGGGATTGATAGGATATTCTATTTCATGGGAAAAAAAAGAAAAAGAAAAAAAAAAAAAATAGTTGACCACTTCTTCCATTTAGTTTAGCAAAACAAAGTCTGAAAGGGATGAAATTGCAAATATCTCCTTGGGGATAAACAGCAGGGTGGAGGAAAGGACTATTTAAGTTAAAAGACAGTCCTAGCAAAAGAAAATGTGAGCGTAAACTGCCTAGAAATAAATCCAGTCTGAGAGTTAGAGGAAAAGTCTTCTACCAGCCAGAGCAGGGAGGTGCAGAAGCAGCATTCAGACAAACAGGGAGGAAAACTCAGCTGCTTTTAACATAGAGCTTGATGGATAATGGAAAGAGAGGAGCAGAGTGGGTACACACCCATTTTTAAAGGGTGAGGAAAGGGGAAAAGGAAAGGGAAGGAAGCTGGGGTAACTTCAGTTGTCACAAGACAGTGAAAATGTAAACACTCTCCTCCTTAAATAAATACTTGAGCTGTTTGTAAATAATAATCAAATAACCTTCCGAGCAAATAACAAAGAAATGGGTGTCAGCCAATATAGATTTATTAACCAGAAATCATGTAAAGCAAATATAATTTCCCATTATGACAGGATAACAGGCCTGTGAAGAAGGAAGTAACAACAGATGTCTTTTTTACTTAAGACTTTTGACAATACCTCCTATGACATCCTCATAAACAAGTGATGGAAGCAGACTCAGCAAGAAACAATTGTAGAATTGGTGCAAAACTAGTTGAATAATCAGACTCAGAAAGAAGTTTTCAAAGATTTGTTGTTAAAATAATGTAATCGGCAGTTTTCCACAGGGTTTGTAGTGAGTCCTGGTCTTCAGTGTTTTGATTGGTGAATACCTGCCCCATTTTGTAGCTGTTACAAGAATGGAAAAACTGCTTTGTGAGATGGTCAAGTATGAGAAACTCAGTATGGAGAAGTGCAAAAGAATAACCCTCATCAAATATAAAGCTAGACATATAGAGGATGAGATCCAACTGCTTAAACCATTTCTCCCCAGCACAAGACTGGGGAGAAATCTGGAAGACTTTCACAGATCCAACCAGAATACCAGTTAAACATCCTGGTGCTGCTAAAAAAGCCAACCACCATACTGGACCATATGAAATGAGACATAAACCATTTGGCTCTTCTCAACTGTTGGAAGTGCCTCAATTCTCCCGATTTGGGTGCAATACTCGAAAGATGTAGACTAAATGTGGATAACTGGAAGAACCCATAGAGATTTACAGATCATGTCCACTGGGAGGGGAGTTGACAGATCTGGAGCTGTTGATACTGGAGAGGAGAGGAGAGGAGAGGAGAGGAGAGGAGAGGAGAGGAGAGGAGAGGAGAGGAGAGGAGAGGAGAGGAGAGGAGAGGAGAGGAGAGGAGAGGAGAGGAGAGGAGAGGAGAGGAGAGGAGAGGAGAGGAGAGGAGAGGAGAGATGGCAAACAAATTCTGCTACAAAGAGGATAATCTATTCTTGGTGCCTCTGGCAGGGGAGTGAAAATGAATCTTAAATTATATCAAGAAATACAGGCTAGGCATTAGGATAAATAGTCTAAAGATAGGTGAAGCATTTGAATTCATTATCTGGATAAGGTGTGAAATGTCTCTTACATTGGAAATATTCAAAGATATACCAGAAAAATGTATGCCAGGAACAGCATGAGAGTGGTTGATCCTGGCGAAAGATCACCTGACAAGTTGAACAGTTTCTCAAAGTTCCTCTTTTGCTCTATTTTCCAGGTTCTGATGAAATGGTCTGTGTGATATAACTTCTTGAGAATATGGGGAACAAGACTTGAGGCGCAAAGAGCAAGGTTCACTTTGACACATACACATATGTCATTCAAACACAGCCCGTACATATGTTGCCCTGAACTCATGTGGCCTCTTGTTCTTGCAGGAGTATGCAAACACAAGCATGGGGGCTTTATGTCTTTTGGTAGGATTAATCAAAACTGGTTATTCTTCAGCACTTTATTGTGGAGATTATGCATCAGAAGGAAGTACTTGTCAAAGGATTATGGTATTACAGAACAATAATTGGCATATCTCTTGGCTTATTAAAGTTGCCCTAAGGAACATTTGGACTGTTTAGGAGTAGGAAGATATTTATATCTTTGGTACAACTTTGTTTCCAAGCCAAAGGATAGTTTCTGGAGACTAAACCAAACCAGAAGTTTCGTTTTATTTTTTTTTCCTTCCCAAACTAACCTCAACCATCTTATGAATGGAAATATGCAGATAAATGAGTCGCATACATAATTTAGAACATTTGCTTTAACACTGATGAATTCCAGGCTCATTTTTTCCTCTCCTTCTGACTGAATGCTGATTATCTGACCTTTCTTATGTGAACAGGGTGTGATAGCTTTTGACCTGCCACAGGAGGAGCTGATTTATCAGAGCACGGCTGCCTGTAGTCTCGTGTCCGTGCCTCACCACCCCGCTCGCTGGTATCAGAGGTTCACTCTTTGAAGCAGTTGTGTGCAACAGCACTCTTATGGGGCTGGTCTTGCAGTAATCTAGTGCACCTCCAATTACCAAACTTTCAGAAAGGTGACAAATGCCATCTGACTCCCTGCTCCTCCACAGTTGTGCACCAGCCGAGGAAAGGCAATATCTTTTCAGAGCCTGCCGTGTGAAAAGAGAAGGATTTGGAGCATCTTCTTTATTTACCTAATTTCCTTCCATCTCTTCCCCCCAAAATGCAATTCTCCAGTATGATCTAAACAAGGAAACTGAAACAAGCAGCTTCACAGTGTGACTATAACCTATTTAAGTCATTTTAAAGGCAGCAGATGTTTTATAGCCTAAGATTTTCAGCACTGTGTCTTTATAGACCTCTGCTACTCAGCAGGAGGCTCAAAGTAGGCCAGGGGCTGCGGACAATTAAAACTTAAAACCTTTCATTACCAGTCTCCAGGTCATTCTGATGCTTAAATACGCCTTCTGTCACTGTTCACTCAGGGCAGGTCAAACTGTGATGGACTCTGCTCAAAGCCTTGAGAGCCAGCCAGCCGTGGCCCGCTGCCAAGTCACTTCTTTTGAGAAGACAGAAAGAAGCTACCTGATCCCTTCAGTAACCTGTGGATCTCGTAAAACTTAGTAGAGACCATCCTCTGTACCAGATCTGAGAGATGCTCCAGAAACTTGCCTCTCTCCAATGCTATCCAGACCTACCAGTAATGCTGTGAGCATCAGCAGTTCTTTAGGCCATACCGTCCTCATCATTTCACAGGTTTCACACGAATCCACATTGTCTTTCTAGCACTTCACCTGTTATAAGCTTCGGCACCAACTTTCAGGACCACTCCTGGCATTTCATCATGGGTTGGCACCTCTTACAGGGAAATTTTCAGGCTGGATGAAGGATCACTTGCTAAGGCCATTCATGAGGCTTCGGTCAAGCATTATTGAAGGGAGGATTGACTCATCCCAGTTGTTTCCCCTGGCGCTGGCATGACACAGACAACACAGTTTGTCTCGCCAGCATAGGATGATTTCCTGATTCTGAATAAAGTGAAATGAGGAACAGTTTCCCCACCCAAACTCAAAATTCAGCTGAAGAGAACCAGCCTCTTGGCTAAAGAGCTTGTTATTTCCCTCATTTTGCCCATAACTGTTATTATGTTGAGTGTTCCTTTCATTTATCTTTGTTGTTGTCTCACTGCAGCATTACAAATTGCCGTGACCACAGTCTGGCTCATGAATTTGCTTCTGTACGTGTCTTGCTGATTTTCCACGAGTGGAAGAGTTGGTATAAGACAACTAACTTTATATATATTGTTAAAAATAGAGCTGAACTACTACACATAGCTATGAATCCTAGAGCAAATTTCCACCAATACTGTTAGTGCTTGGGCATGAGAGGTTTAATTGTTTTTTCTGCTGTTTTTAGCCTTGCTCAGATCATCAGAGATCAGCCATGGCTGGAGACAGAGGATAAGCCAAATCTACCGGTGGTTTTGTAGAATTGATATCCAGCACATATCTGTTTTGTGTTTCTAAGAACAAATATGGGTTAAACAACTGCGCAGTTTGGAGATTGGAATGGGTTTTCTCAACCTTATGTTGACCTGGACCATCGGTGTGGGTTTTCTTTTTTTCTCTCTAGAATATGGATCCTTTAGGATCCTCTTGCATGATCCCAGGACATGGCTAGGTGCTGATCTCCCCCCCATACACTTGGTCAGGTACATTAAAGTTGAAGCCTGACATCTAAAGTTTACTGCAGAGGACTAGAAAATTATTAGTGACCTATGATGGGAGATCTGATTACAATATTGACATTTTTGGTCCATAAAATATTTGCTGTGATTACACGGCATTCAAAATCATGTTTTGAATGTTACTGGCTTCAGTACGTTGCCCACATGCAGAGAACACCAAAGTAAATCCTTTTGTTTGCCATACCATATTTAATGTAAATACCAAATACTCGTTTCAGTATTTCCTGGTACTCGGCAGCTGTCTAAATCTGTAACTTTATGTTTTAAACCAACTGATTCAGAATTTACAAGTAGGTTTTCAGTAATGATCTGCTAAGTGTGAAATGATTGCACCAGTTGTTTAAATGAAAAACAAGGAGTCACTATTTTGACCCTATTCTTCATGCTTTAAGGCAGCCTCCTGTGCTGCCTTTTCAATAGAGGAACAGAGCACGTAACCAAGTGCAGAGAGCAGCGATGCTGTCTGTAATTTCTCCTCCAGGCACCCCCTCTGGTATTTGGATTTCAGTCCCTTGGTTTTAAAAGGTCACTTAGCAAAAAATGAATGCCACATTATTCATTCCTCCCCGCCTCCCTGCCCCATCTTGTCTCTCCTCCTTTTGGGGAGAAATGCAGAAATTAGCAGCCAATCTTTGTTTAAATACAATGCCTGAATCTAAAGTGGAACTATTGACTCTCGTTTTTCATTCGTTGTGGTCTTGTCTAGTGTTAGAGGGAGATTATTTCCAAAAAGCATCTATTATCACCCCAGCCCTCCCAGCCCTTTTCCAGGCATCTTCTGTGCACTGCTGCACTCCACCCTGTGTGCGGTGGCTCTTGCACGGGGACAAGAGTCACTAGGAGCCGTAATCTCAGCCGCCTGAATTTGCCATGGTCCGCTGGCAAAATAATTCCCTTGGTTATGGTTCTTAGTTTCCAGCCCATTCTAGGAAAAATGTCCAGGTTATCGAAAACCCTGCCCAACATATGAAAGATGCAGCCAAGGTATGGTGAGAGAACTAGATATGCTGGAGAAAGATGCTGGTCTACTAAAGAAGTCCTTCATCTCGCTATAGTGCCCAGACCAAATCTGACAGCCTAAGTGGGTTCATCCTTATTGCCTTTGAATCACATCAGAGAATGGACCCCGGGTCCTGACCCAACTGGTGTTGTCTGGTTCATGTTCACACTGCTCACAGTAGCACCATCCAGAGTACACTGGCTATGCCCACACTTCACCTAGGATCTCTTCTGAGCCCTGTGTGGTGTCCCTGTAGTGCTGATCCATAATTACTATTTACCTTTCATCCCAAAGTGCCCAAAATAACGGCAAGGCTGGGTTCACCATGGGGTTTTAATGGCATGATTTCAGTCAAGATTGCATGTTCCTTCTCCAGGACACAACAGGAACGTGTTTATGGAGAGGGAACAAGGCCATGCAGGGATAGTGGTGGAGGACTGTCTAGTGCAGAAGGAGTCAAACTGACATGATCTGTGTATACACTGCATGTGTGGTAGTCACAGGATATTATGCTCATTCTTAAATAATGTTTCCATTAATATACTGCAGTCAGGACATACAGGAGAGAGAAAATCGTATGGTCCTGCAATTATTTATACTCAGTACTCTCTAACAATAGAATTAGCACATGCATATTGCTAAGACCCAACATATCTGTGGCAGCACATCAGAACAATTTTGTTCATCTGGTTATCTTGTATTTCAAGGCTATTAACTTATTTAAGTATCTTTCAGCAACCAGTATCATTCACTGAGCAAAGATGCCTGTATTTTAAGCTAGTTTCATTATTTCATTGCTATATAGTCTAAGCTCTAATATGCTCACTCAGAGAGACTCTGGTCGGAGATAAATCAGGAACTGCTTCCAGAAAAAACTGTCTTTTCTGCTTTCTTGTCATTGGTTCTTTATTGTAATCCTTATTTGTTGCAGTTCCCTACAGCAATTTCTTTACCAGGATTGCTTTCCGGTGAACTTTTTCCAATGAACTTCAGCTGCCACAGAAATCCCTCATCACATCTGCATTCCTCTGTTATCTGCACCCTTCTCTCCCAAAGCTGATGGGAGAGAGAGGGCTCTAAATCTTGCCTGGTTTTGGTTCATTTCCTGTTCTCTTGTCTGTACAGTGCAGGGAAACGCACAAATTGTACGTTCCTCACAAATAATGTGGTGCCCAGTCCAAAGCCTGTTAACCTAATGAAAAGTCTTATCAGTTTTAATGGACCTGTTCCTTATTCCACCAAGAAACAGCTCTGATCTTCACTAATGCTGACTTCAGTAGAAATAAATCGATGTGCAACAGCAGAGGATCTAAATTTTAAAGAAAATGGTTTGTGAACAGGGCACTGCCTCTGTCTGTCCAGCACATCTAACTCGACCACGATGCTGGCAGTGCCTTGCGCCTGCTGTCTCCAGAAGCAAAAAGGAGAGCTGCACTGCAACTGCGATGGACAAACAGCAAAGGGAAGGCGGTGAATATGCCAAGACAGACCAGATGGATACAGCTCCAGCACTTATATCCACAGCAGTTATTGCTATTCCTTCAGAGCAATGCATATGACTTGCCTTTTCAGGCTGGGTTTTAGGCTAAAGTGAAGTCAGCCCCTTCATAAGTGGAGGTCTTCTAAGTTCCTTTGGTGTATGAGAGACATATCCCCAAAGAGAGATTCATCTTCTTTAAGGGTGTAATTCCAGTCGCTTTATTCCTCTCAAGGCACTGGGTGCTGGGAAAAGGGTTGTTTCAACAGCCCTCTGCCTTGGCCAGTTACTTCTTTCTCTTTCTTTTTGTCATTGCTAGATTGTCTTTGACTGCTCAGCATCCAAGAAACTAAGCTGGCTGAAACTAAACTAAAAAAAAAGAACCTAACACACACACACACACCCCCTCCCAAAAAAAAAAAAAAAAAAAAAAGAAAAAGAAAAACCCAGCCAAAACCACCAAGGGTATTTCTCTGCCAGCTCAATTCCCTGCCCAGATTCTTCATGACAACGAGCTTTAGCACAAGGGAGCGAGGGGAACAGGAGCGCTTATTTTCTGCAACAGCTGAGACTGATATATTAAAGGGGCTGTAAAACAACATCCTAGAGCAGGTGAGATAAAGCCACCTCTGGAAACACTTTCTCTTTAATGACTACAGAGAAAGCCCACACAGACTGTTTCAGCTTGAACAATTAAATTTTCAGTGTCTATAATGAGGTGAAATGGATCCCACACATGAGTAAGGAGATTTCCAGGGCACAGAAGCACATACACATCAGGGCTGTGCAAAGCCACTGCTTCAGACTGCATGTAACCCAGAAAACTATATCGTCTGATCCCCTTCATTTTGTTTCATAATTCTGGGGTTTGGGCCAGCTAGAACCAGCAAGTTTCCTACTGAGCATAAAATAACCCTCATAATTGCAACAGCTCCAGTTGGGAGTGATGGAGGACTAAGAATACAATGTGCTCCTGTTCAGATCTACAGAAAAGCTGGTGTGAAAGGATAGGCTTTATTAGTGTGGCAGGAAACCGGAGAGAAATAGGCCAATTATTTTAAAAAAAAAAAAACTTTTTTCTCTTGAGTTTCCCCTTCACACTGGACTTTATGTAAGGAGCTGCTCACTCTGAACCAGAGGCAAAGCTCAGCCTGCCAGAAGACCTACCTGTTAAGTCCATGGAGACATAGAAGAGACATCACCTGAATAGCAATGATATTACTCAATGCTTTCAGCTTTTCCTTCTAAAGTAAATGCATGCCTGCTTTGTGAAGCCAGCAGAAAAGTACAAAAGAGTTTTAAGGGTCTTGCGTGAACAAGCAGAGGTTGAGAACTTCAGTATTAGCAAAGAGGGCTCCTAGGAGACCAGAGAGATGATCAGAGTCTAGAGATGCAACTCTGTCTCCATATCCCCTAGACTGAAAGTCGCATGGGTGCTACCATGGAGATATAACTATGTGGTGGGTTGACCTTGGTTGGACACCAGGTGCCCACCAAAGCTGCCCCATCACTGTCCATCCTCAGCTGCACAGGGGACAGAAAATGTAACAAAAGGCTCGTGGGTCGAGATAAGGACGGGGAGATCACTCAGCAATTACCGTCATGGGCAAAACAGATTCAGCTCGGGAAAATTAGTTTCATTTATTACCAATCAAGTCAGAGAAGAGTAATAAGAAATAAAAACAAATCCTAAAATCCCTTCCCCCCACCCCTCCCTTCTTCCCAGTCTCAGCTTCGCTCCCCATTTCTCTGCCTCCTCCCCACAGCAGCACAGGGGGATGGGGAATGGGGGTTGTGGTCAGTTCATCACACAGTGTCTCTGCTGCTCCTTCCTCCTCAGTGGGAGGACTCCTCACACTGCTCCCCAGCTCCACTGTGGGGTCTTTCCCAGGGGAGACAGTCCTCCACAACCTTCTCCAACACGAGTCCTTCACACGGGCTCCAGTTCTTCATGAACTGCTCCAGCGTGGGTCCCCCACAGGGTCACAAGTCCTGCCAGCAAACCTGCTCCAGTGTGGGCTCCTCTCTCCATGGGTCCACAGGTCCTGCCAGGAGCTTGCTCCAGCGTGGGCTTCCCACAGGGCCACAGCCTCCTTCAGGTGCCTCCACCTGCTTCGGCGTGGGGTCCTCCACGGGCTGCAGGTGGATATCTGCTCCACCATGGACCTCCATGGGCTGCAGGTGGACAGCCTGCCTCACCATGGTCTGCTCCGGTGCCTGGAGCACCTCCTGCCCCTCCTTCTGCACTGACCTGGGTGTTTGCAGAGTTGTTCTCTCACATCTCACTCCTCTGCCTGGCTGCAATTCATCTCAGTGGAGTTTTTTTCCTGCTTAACTCTGTTACCCCAGAGGTGCTGCCAGCATCGCTGATGGGCTCGGCCTTGGCCAGCGGCAGGTCCATCCTGGAGCCGGCTGGCATTGGCTCTGTCGGACATGGGGGAAGCTTCTAGCAGCTTCTCACAGCAGCCAACCCTGTAGCCCCCTGCTACCAAAACCTGGCCACACAAAACCCAATACAAACTAGCAACTGTTGTAGCAGTCTATTAGATAACTTAGATGATTAAATCTGCCAGAGTGGAGTGATCTGAGTTGGGGTGATCGAGCTGTTTAACTGCCACAGCTTATGTGTATTTTTTTGCAAGTAACACTATGTCCAGATGCTGGTTCAGAGGTTGCTCCATTATCCACGAAACCTTGGTGATCACCCAGGATTCAGCATCCTACATGTGAATCCAAGTCCATAGACACACATCTCACTTCTCAGCCCTGCCCCAGTATGGGTTCACAGGGAGCAAAGCACATACAAAATACACAGAGCAAGGGAACAGCTCCTCAGCAATTTCCTTGTACTTTCTTTTTCTTGGCCCCTAAATCCTTTCCCTAGTGAAAGGCACTTTAAGCCCTGTGCCTTATCCTGAGACAAAGGCTTTGGCCCATCAGCTCCAGGTCTCCTGAGATGTGCATGACATCCTTTTACTCCTCTTAGCCCAAACTCTTTCATTTTCTAGGAAATCGAGTTGGTTACAAGTATTTCAAAAAGAAATAAAAAAGGAGAAAAAAGAAAACTGTTTAGCTTTTTTCCTGTAAAATTGATACTTCTATAGTAATTTTTAGGGGAAGGGGCACTGGAAAAGAGTACTGGAAATCATGAAAGAAGCCTGGACCCTGAAATAGGCACTATTCATCTCAGGATTTGCAATTTAGAATTGATTTAGAGGTGCCTGGCTTAAAAAAGAACCTCACAAGGACATGTGCTTAAGGATGAGGCGGCATAAGGTATTCCTTAATAACTTGGGTTTATCGTAGGACAGCTTGAGGAAATTCAGATTGGATCTAGTCAGGGCTAGATACTCTGAGTGCAGTGAGTTAGCTCCATCCTAACAGATGGCATCGCTGCAAATGAGCTAAAGAGGAAGGTGGTACAATAAAGAAAGGGGGCTGGGACAAGGAGTGGTGAAAATGGCATTTTTTAATGGGAAATTCAGCTTAACACCAAACTTTGGTGTTGAAAATGAAGGAAGAGTGGATTTGATGGAGAAGGATGACTGACACCAGCCTGGACCATTTGCCCTCTCTTCGAGAAGGAAAGTGGATGGAGGGAATGGTGGGGGTTTTTTCACTATGGAAGACCTCAGAAGAAATTAGTTGTTTAGTAATATTATCCTCAGCAGCGACAGCTGGTGGATTCCTGTCAGACTTGCTTTATGCAGACACCAAAAATATTTACAATGCCACAGGGAAGAAATCAGTCCTAAGACTGACACTTCCTGCAGCTCTGCAGCAGTACCCCAGAAATAGTCCTGATGTCAAGTGGCAGCAAGGGACTCTCCCAGGAGAAGCATGGGCTTGTTGGAGCAAAAATTATTTCAGGAGGTGTCTAAACAAAGATGGCTAATGCTTTTCTATGAAAGGGAAAAAAATCATACAAACTCAGTCATATTTTTTTAAAGCATATTTGGGTAGTGTCTGAGCTTGGTGCAGGAAGGTCAGCCCCTCTGAAGGGCAGAGTCATCTATAAAGTGATGTTTTGGAGAGATTAGCTCCCACAGCCTGAAGGGATTTGAAGTGCATCACAGGAGCTCATTTCCTGAGGACAAGCATAATTCATTACCCAGATACCTAGCCCTAATATTTCTTGGTCTAACTCCATTTCAGTGAAGACTTGAGTCCAGTGGAATTACATTGGCACAGGAAGGGGGCTTTAAACTAACAGCTCTCTTACTGCTAAATGATAAAGAGGCAAAAATATTCTGCCTTTTCCATCTTTTTCAAAAGTGCCTGATCTGGAGCTGTCAGAAGTCAACAGGGAGTTTTTCCATGGACTTCAGCAGATGTTGGATCATAACATCCCTGGGAACTGGAGCACTTCACTCATTTACCAACCACTTTCTTATGACAGATAAAGGAACTGCAAATGTCTGAATTTATGGTAAAAGTCCTCACCAGCCATAAAATGCAGATAACTGAAAAGCTGCAGCAGCTCCTATAAAGTTACTGTAGCTAAAGTTGAGATTGTTGTTTTGGGGTAAATAATCTCTGTGTTGTCTTTAGCCATTTCAGGTTTTAAAATTATGGTTATTTTTCCTCTTTTTATTTCATGAACAAGAAAGCAGTTGTTCAGTAATAGGCTTTCTAACAAGTAATGAGATCAAGGTAAAATGAAAGTTAAATATTGCTCCATTCCCTTGGCACTGTTATTTGAATGTTCCCAACATTATTAATGTCAAAATACCTTGGAGTGAAATAACGGCAGTTTATCTGATATCAAGAGGGGTTGTTTTTCCTCGCTTGCCTCACTTAACAGTGGATTGAACAAAGTAATGGGGAATAATAAAGGACAGGTCCTGCTGAGTGGGGATTGCTTACAGCCCAGAAGCAGAACACGGAGCATGGACACGGGCTCAGAGAGAAGCTGTGCAAGGTGGATGCTCTGGTACGCCTTTGGCTCTGTCCCCTTAAGGAACTCACGTCCTCAAGGGAAAGTCTCAGGGTGAGATCTGTAAAGGGCCCTGCTAAAGCTTTTTTTTTTTTTTTTTTTTTTAGCTCAGGATAAGGTTTAGAAGAGGGCAACAGATGGTGCTGGCCATCTACCAGCTAGGATGGCAGAAATCACCCGTCTCCTTTCTCTCTGAATTGTGGAGGCGGAGGAAAGAAAACAAAATTCTAAATTCATTTATATCTAAGACATGTCTACGACGGGAGATATTTTCAAGTCCATCTCTGCCTGATTTAGAAGGGAGAAATGACTCTGTGTCTTCCACCTCCCCAGGCAGCTGTTCAGCAGGCTGCCGACGCAGCCTGGAACAAGATTTCCTTCGTCTCCCCAGTTCAGGTTGTCCCAGCAAGTGTAAGAATTAAATATTAATTGAACCAGAGAGACCTGTGAGAGAGAGAGACAAAGCATAAGCAATGCTATCTGGAACAGCTTCATGGGGAAAGGTGGAGGGAGAGCTCGCAGGGGCTGCCGATGCCCTGCCTGCAGGAGCAGACCTGGGACCGCGTCCCGGCTTCTGCGGGTGAACGCTCCTGAAGCGAGGTGCTCGGGTATGCCCCTGCAAAAATAACGCATGCAGGGGTGAGCAGAGCAAAAGCTTTGCCACCTAGCAGCGGGAAGAAAGAGGTAAATCGTTGTGTCTGGGGAAAATACTTGAAGGCAGGGAGAGATGTTGGTTGGCCAGGCTCCCAGGCTTACCGATAGAGGTTACCATGAAACGCTGCCTGCTCTCGGCAGGGCTCCTCTGCTCCTGGCCAGGGATATCTGAAATGGAGTGCCCTCCACAGTGAAACATTGCAGCTGTACAACTGCCAGATACTTTTTCAAAACCTTTTAGAACTGGAAGTTAAGAAAAGAGAGGGGGGGAAAAAACAGCTTGATCTGACTGCAACATTAAAGTATGGTGAAAATATAAAAGCCAAAGAGTGATCAGCACTGGGATAGGGAAGTGTTTTTCCTCTAGAAGTGAGTGCCATTTTTGTGCAAGGAGATTTGGACAGCTCATGAAATTGCACGCCCATAACTCCAGGCGAGGAAATATTTTGGAGCTCGCAGAGCGTCTAGGCGACAAAATAAAGGCTTGGTTCTGGCAAGGTAGAGCCTGGATTCAGTGTCACAGGTAATGGAGTCGCTAACACATATGCCAGTCACTTGGGTAAAAAGACAAGCAAGGCAACTAGCTCATATTTTAGCGCATAGTTATTTGGCAATTAGTTCATAATCCTGCATCTGCAGTACAGTATTAAACATGAGAGGGATTTGCAGGTTTGCTTCTGGGGCATGGAGCCAGATTTTTGTTATACCATGAGTAAAAGTATACCCTACTATACCTCCCAGGGTGAGGTAGAAAAGGTATTTAGGGGATGGTCTTGATTTTATCCAAGATTATTTTCATCCAGTTTGTGGCAGCACTACTTAAAAGGGGCTTCGGCATTTGTTGGTTATATAGCAGAGTCTTTCTATTTGTCAGGGACTTACCTGAGTTTCAGGAAATGAGATCTGAGAGTAACTTGGTATCAGTATTGTTGCATTTAATATGTGTATTTTTGACTGTAAAAGAGCAAGCAGCAGCATTGCCAGTAGCATGAAAGCTCACGGGCTCGTAACTACAGGAGCTGATGCCTTTACCACAGCACTAACAACAGAAAGCAAATTATGTGCACAGAAGTTAAAAATGCAATAAGAAAGTTGATTTTACTTTTGCAGAGTTTGGAGCTACAGCTGAAGAAATTTAGGGGATGTTTGGTTGTACCAACTGTTATTTATGACGGCTGCGAATGAAAGAAATATCCTCTGCATTAATCCCTTCTGGAAATACAAGGCTTTCCTATGCCTTATGTCTTTTTAAAACTTATAATACAAAACAGAGCCCATAGAAAAATATATGGACAAACATAAATATGAAGGTTTTTTCCTTCGATGCATCCATGCAGCATCAGTATCTATAAATTTATATTATAGCTCTACTGCCATCAAGTGATAGAAAGATTTTTTAGTGAAGATATCCAAAAAAAAAAAAAAAAGTCTGTAAGTTACAGGAGCTACAGAGCTCTCACACAAACTAAGGCATATTTAATATTCCTCCCTGCCTCTTCCCCATGAATGGCATCTATGGCTACCCACGGCAAACCAAAAAACTCTTCGTGAACTGCAACCCAAGAAAAGGCAAGGAGCCTAATTAAAGTACCTGTTAAGATTTAATTAGTGTTTGTGGGTAACACAGATGAAAAAAATCCACGTGTATGACCTTTCTTAACTCTTGCCTCGTGTAGCACACGGGGAGCAGTAAGAACAACTGCTTGTGGCTACCAGCAAAGCTGTTACAGCTCGAGAGCCGTCTCTCTCCCATTTTCCTTTCCTGGCTGCTTGCTAGTGACACTACTCCAAAATATGGGCTGTTTCAGCAGAGAAGAGGGGGAAAGCTGAAAAACAATCATCTGATGTGGCCTTTCAATAGTTAAAGGGGGTTTATAAGAAAGATGGGGGCAAACTTTTTAGCAGGGCCTGTAGCAATAGGACAAGGGGTAATGGCTTTAAACTGAAAGAGGGAAGATTCAAACCAGATATAAGGAAGAAATTTTTTACGTTGAGGGTGGTGAAACGCTGGCACAGGTTGCCCAGAGAGGTGGTAGATGCCCCATCCCTGGAAACATTCAAGGTCGGGCTGGTCAGGGCTCTGAGCAACCTGATCTAATTGAAGATGTCGCTGCTCATTGCAGGGGGCTTGGACAAGATGGCCTTTAGAGGTCCCTTCCCACCCAAACTGTTCTGTGATTTTATGACTTGGTCCAGAGTACGTTACATCTAGACCAGTTCCCTTAAAAACTGCAGGACATTGTGATGCAACCTAAGGAACACTAGGAATCACATCTGTGAGGGTTTTCTAGCATGGTCCTACAGAATTTGGGGTTTTCTCTTGAGAGACACATCACAGAGGAAACCCAACTCTCTGGGACCTTCCCACAAAGATCATGTCTGTGCTGCAGTCCCACTCGACTGCCTGGCCCGCTCTCCCCTCAGTGACTCCAAAACAGCTGCCACCAGAACTACCTGACATGGGCTCTCCAGCCTCCACAATGATTTTGGCACCTGCCAGTGACAGGGAAGGGAAACTGCTAACTCCTAACTCATCACCTCACTGCACACACACGGAAAAAAACAGTTTTCATGGGGTACCAAAAGGCATCTTTGTCTTAGAAGTGTCCCTTCTCCTCTTAAATCTGATTAACAGCAGATCTTCAGCCAATGTTTTGCTACGCTTCCTGCCACTGTAAATCTGTAGGATCTGAACTGGAAATACTACAGTCTCACGCAAAGGAGGCTGAGGGGTTAAACTGACGGTGACTCCACTGATCTCAGAGAAGCTATGGGAGAATGAGCTGGGACCAAGCAGTTGCTTGTCATTACATTAATAGACCTGCTCTCCATAACAGCAATGGTTCATAACAGCACGTCTGATTGGGATTAAAAACAGTAAAGTCAGTTCTGCCTCTTGCACCCTTCTGCAAGAGAGCTTTGCAAGACTCAGCCTCTTTGTTGCACACGCCATTCAAAACGCATGTTCAGTTGACAACTTTGCTTGGTCCTGTTTCTGGAAACCATAGGAAACTGCAAAGATCTCCACTCAACACAAACACAATACAAATCAGAGACTGCTTGAAGTGGAGTACCCCAAAACAGCCTTTGCACAGATGTGACCTCAAGCTCAAATAAGACATAAACCGAGATGTATTTTACAAGCTTTTTCTGCTTGGTTGTGAAGATGTTGCGTACTATTAAAAATGAGTTCAGCACAGGTTACATTGTGTGGAAGGGAGAGGGAGGCTATTCACAGAGACACACACAAAAAACCTTGGGTTCAGGTTCAGTTCCTAAATGGTTGGGATTAGGTTATTTCTTTGTAAGGCATTTTGAATTCCTGTGGCATGAAAAACACCATACAAAAGCACAGAGCCTGGACAGTCATTCAGACTGTATGGCAGAAATAAATCAGAAGAAGCTCTAATGGCTCAGAGTCCTTTGGGTGATTAATGGCAAAACCAGCGTTTGCCATCCACTAGAATCCAGCAGACTGCTGAAGCCAAAGCAGATCTGACAAGACCTGAGTTAACCACTTTGGGAGACATAAAGGGGAAAAAATTCCTAATAAAGCAGAAGGACTAATAATGGACTCAGGATATTTGTTCCAATTGCCCTGAATTTTGTTTGGAGTGTGGCATCATCTGAAGAGACATTTCTGGACTAAGGCAGTTGAATATCAGGTCTGCCTGTCATGTCTCAATCAAAATAGATGGTGAAGGGAAACAATGTGAACAAAGGATAAAAAAGAAGGATGGAGACAGCACAAAGCAGCAAACAAGACTGTTATTTCACACTTTTTTTTTTCCTATTTTTATTTATTTTCTGTGGGCTCCTGTCACAAAGCAGCAGTACGCTTCATGAGCTGGGAGTTGCTATATGTCTGAGTGAAGTTGCAAGGGGAAGGTGTATTCAAACACTTGGAGACCTATCTTTTACTTTTATATATGTAAGTAGACGCACCCAGATACTATGAACATGTAAAAACCTACATGCTTATTTGTACTTGTATATATAAAAATCAAAAAAATGTCTGATTGGGGAAAAGTATATATACATATATATCTCCATTTTAGATAATTTACTTTTAACAGTCAGTGACTTCCAAAAGACCATTTCCATGCCAGCAATGTAGCCTTTTCTTTGGAGGGCAGCAAGTTAGACAGAAGAATAAAAGTTCAATTAAGAGCCTGGTTGCTTGTGACTGGTAATGGTTTTGACATTTGCAGAGTCTCCTGACAGCAATGCCCGAGCAAAGTAGGGAAAAGGAAATCAAAGAACGAGTTCTTTTCGGATGCCAATCTGAGGTTTTGCACTCATGGCCTCAGAAACAACCCTTCCCACCACACAAGATTGTGCCAAACGTTTTAGCTTTCCAAGGAGCTGCGTTGTCCTTTCTGAATAAAATCAGCAGCTTTGAGGGAGCCTACCTGGAAGGTGTTAAATAAAGAGAAATGTTTATTTTACTTGAGCAAGTGCCCTGATCACCATCGCTGCCACAAACAGGGAGGTAACTGTAGGGAGAGGAAGGAAACGGCTTGGCTGCCTGCCTGCCTAAGCTTTGCTTTTGATCCTGTCAATTAAAGTAGCATCCTTCTAATCTGAGGAAGATCCAGAAGGTAAATTCCCATCAGGACAGGCTGAGGCTCCCAGCGCACTGTGCATAAAAGCTCTCTCAACCCAAGCTCTTGACTGAGGCATCTGGGGCAGAGAGTGCCGTTTGCTCTCTTCTCTGAGGTTACGGCTGTATTTTCAGGCATGGTTAAGATTAAATAAAGTTCAGTGGCACTGCCTGCCTGGGATAAAACCGGTGCTGTCTCTTTGAATCTGGCTGTCCTATTGCTTTTGTAAATGTCTTGATTGAAAATGTGCATATTTGCCAGAGAACGTCCAAGCCTCAGCCACTGGCCTTTTAAAAACCTGAATTTTAGTGCCTCCTTTGCACATCCATACAAAGAGTTGACATGAAACGCGCTTCTATTTGCACTGATAACTTTAGAAAGAGGAGAGAAAAGAAAGCTTAATTTTAAAACTCAGCTTAATGGATCAGAAGCAACCAGCCCCTTCCCTATTCAGACTCCTGAGCGAACATGAACTAATTACTCCAGCTGATAGCCTCTGAGGTAGGCACAGAGAAGCAATATGTGGGAGAGTGTGTAGGAAGAGTGATCAAATGACCTGCTAAAGCACAGAAAGGTGTCCTAATGCATCATGTCAGCAGTCCAGCTAGTTTAACGTGACCGCTGTAATAGAATCAAGTCCACGTTACTTTAGAGGTAAGTACAAACACATGCACTGGGGTGTGTGCCATTCCCTGGGGATGTCTCACCTTTCTTGACCGTAACTAGAGGTACACTCAGTACATCTATATGTCCCTCCAGTGCCTTGGGCAATGAGCTGCTCATAGCCTGTAATGCACTTCTCCACACAAGATCCCTGTGGGGTAAGAAGCTCACCCCTTTCCATGGTGGGCAGCTGAAGCAGAGAAGAGACCTAAGACATCTCCAACAGTTACTAGTCTCCCGAGCCATATTTTAGCAGGGTGACTATCCTCACACTGTAGTTTATACAGGCAGGCAGCAGGGTTTATACTGCCTTTGAAACTTTATGAGAGTTCCCGGCTTCTAACATGATGTTTCCCTCGAGTGTGATGTGGCTGGTAAACAAGGAGAGGAGACCTGCTGCTGCAACATGTCAGAGAGATTTGCCATTAGCTCAAGAGCTTCAGGCTGGTGGTTTTGGATGCGAAGAGCTAGGCTTCCAGTCTCAGATGCAGAGAACATGATTATTTTGCTGTTTATAGCTCATTAATTTATTACTCTAGGCCTGTATGGAGGGTACTTTTCCATGTCTGTCTTTCATATGACATCTTACAACTTGACACAATAGAGTAATTTCGGAGAGAGAAAGTAGAACCATCAACTTGTCAGGTCTTTTTTAGCCAGTGGATGCATTTTGCATCAACAAAACATGAGTGTATCTGTATGCACACGCAATACGTGCATGAACTCACACACGTGTATCACTCACGCATCAATGTGCTTCACTCCCTGCTCTTAAACTGTAAGAATCAGCCATGTCTCGGCTCAGCACTCAGCTGCAGTAATTCAATTTACTAACACAGAGGAGAAAGGAGGGTTTTGAACAAAACCCCAGCTCATTCAGCTGACAGAGCCATGTTGTTCTCACCTCTCGTATTTGCTTCCCAGTCTGTCAATCCAAGACTGTCTAGAAAACACTTGAGGAGGATGTAGAGAGAGTGAAAATGGGAGTCCTTAAACACATAAGCATGGTATTCCTCTGTTGTTATTAAAAATTATTTTTTCGGGGGTATTAAGGAGAGTGTCTAGTAGGATGAAGTGGTGCCCTTTGCCTTTGTGAAGAGGAGCTCTGCTTCCAAAGGGCTGCTCAAAAGGATAGACAAGACCTTGAAAATTCAGTACCAGCACTACCCATGCTGATAGGATCTTACTTTATCTCTAGTTTTTTTCAAAGCAGTCATTTTCTCCTGCAAATGAAATACGTAATATCCACAACACTATCACAGACAGATACATGAAGCAGTTAGGCAAGGTCCATGTTGGAAAGGAAACATACTCAAGCCAAGATGGGCAGTCCAGCCTGTTATGCAAGCAGAAACACGACACTAACCTGTTCAAAACCTGCCCATACACCCCCTTCTTTTAAAAAAAAAAAAAAAAAAGAAAGGCAATTTGAGTAGAACCAAGGTGCTATATTTGTGGGTGTGCCTGTATATGTTTATGTTTTATTTTTATTTTACTTGTCATGCACTGTTTCCAAAGTAAAAGTCCACATATTGTGTAACAGCAGGTGGAATTTCTATTTTACAGCAATTTTAGCTCAATATAGAAAAGATAGCTAAAGAGAGTCCAGCTTGAAGTTTTGCAGAAGAACAATTCAAGAAGCAAACAGAAAGGGAGAACTGATGTCTTCTGGTATTCAAGCAGAGGGAAGCTATTTCAAGAATAAGGTAAGGGATCAGAGCATAAGGACGACTCCTCCGGGCCTGCATCCTGACTCCTGTCAGTGGCTAATATGGGTATCTCAAGTGAATATAAGAGCAAGGTAAGTAGGTACTGATCCTGCCCCAACCGTGCTTTTCCCCCTTCAATGACCTCGTGGCTTTCTGGTTTACAGAAATGTCTTTGCACATTAGAGCCTCTTCACAATTTTGTCCAATTGTTCTTTGAACCCATCAGAAAGTTTGATACCCAAAACGTCCAAAGATCAGACAATGGGCTCCATGGTTTAACAACCTATTTTTGGAGAGACATCACCTATTGCTGTCACCTGATATCTCATTTGATGTTTCATATTATTCATATTAAAAGAGTCAATGAACAAAGACAGGAGAGGGCATCCAAAGATGGTTAGGAAGGAAGTCTGCAAAGAACAAAATCAATTAGAAGAGGAAGAGATGAATGTAGAGCTCTAGGAAAAAACAAGCTGCCAAAGTTACAATACACTTTTGATATAGCTGTACTAGCAATATAGTGGCAATAGAGGTCTGATTTTTTTCCTGTGTGCAATGTAAGAGAATGGTTACGTGTTTGATTTCCCATAGGTATTTGAATCGGCATGAAAGACTTTGATATCCAGTGAAAATCATTGAATACAATGCTGAAGGCAAAGGGAATATGGCATAAGGAGCTTTGTACAAGACTGATGATGAACACGGCACAAAACATCCCTGGAGCACGGTGATCATGGAAATCATTATCCCCATGCAAAGGTGACACAATGTGCTGCATGGAGACAGAGTGCAGGGTCCTGTGCTGCAGCAGACAGAAGGACATGTCCTGTCCCATCCCTCCCTCTTGGGCATTGCACCCACAGCCCAGAGGCTGCCCTGGGCGTTACCTCCGTGGCTGCAAAGCACAGAGCCTTTACTGCACAGCTGAGTAGAGGAGGGAGAGCAGCTAAGGTGGATCAGGTTATGGGCTTCTTATGTCTATTAATTACACTTTATAAATTACAAAGCATATGACGTAGCATACTGGTAAAGCTATGTCCCAAAACCATGTCCGTTAAATATTCAGATATGTCATCCTTGTGTATATTATTGCTCTGATTAGTTTAAGGTGGCTCCTATGATATAGGAGATGAGATTTCCCATGGGAGCATTCATGGACCATTTCAGAGTTACTGTCGTGTTTGCATACCTCCTGTAGTTAGATCATAGTGACATGAACTCTATTCTTGACTCTCATATTGAAGTACCGAAAAGGATGTGTGTTTCAAAAGGTTTCATATTCTTCTGGGAACTGGATAAACAAATACGCTGACTTGTTACAGCAAATACTATATACCTATCAGGATGTTCATCTTGCACAAGGTAATAGCAAAATGACAAAGCAAGATGAGAAGATGTTTTTTGCAACTGTATTTGTCCTGGGGAATTAAAAAGAAAGAGGGAAAGAAGAAAGTTTAGTTTTCTTGAATTTAGCTTAGTAGCAAAAATGAAATTCCATGGGCAACATCAAGGATCACTTTGAGACAGCTGCAAGGGAACTGCAGCTAGCTTCAAATTTCTTGGGACAAATGTGTAGATTTTCAAAAAATGACAAATGATTTATTTCTATCAGAGAAATATCATCAGGCAGAAATAATGAGGGCCAAGTCTTTGTCAGATTATATCTTATCACTAGTCCATCAAGTTAGGACTTTTCCTCCAGAAGTGATCAGCACCTGATGTTGCAAAAAAAGGAGAAAAAAAAAAAGAAACTCACGATGTATCTGGCAATGCTGAAAAGCCATAATTGGAAGCAAAGCTGCACAGGGGTGTGCAGACTCTGCCATGGCTGACAGCAATAGAGAAAAATTTCAGAAATCCGGTTCAGGTCCCATTTGCTGAGGTGGAAGGGGAGACGACTGTTGAACACAGGGATTTAGTTTAGCATAGCTGGTTTGAAAACCATTAGGTCTAACTGGTAGCACCTCCTGCTCTCCCTGCTGCACTGAGTCCCTTTTCTGAGAACACAGCACCACATCACACTACGATGAAGCAGCTCACTAAAGCATTACTGATTTCTCTTGTAGCACACGTGGTTGGAAAGAAACATCCACTGGGCTCCATCAACGGCTAATGCAACCATGAACCAAATACTTGTGATGCTGCTGTGCTCGGGTTCCCAAAACCAGACCCAAATTTCTACATTTTCTGTAGTCTCAGTTAGTTTCAGGATCTCTGACTTGCATCTTCTTTGGCCCACAGGTCTGGGAAGCTGGATCCTCCTTTCAAACTTGAATCCACTTTCTAGAAAGCCAGCATGAGCTTATAGCTACAGAGCGTATCTTTGAGTGACTCCAGAGACAGACAGCTCACGGACAAATCCAAGATAATCCAACAAACACTATTTAGCACACCAAGTAAAGTACCACTATAATTTATGTAACTGAGGTTGGAAAGATATTGACATCTCCTATTACTCATAAATAATCATTTCGTGCAAGGCCAGATGCAACCCTGTCCCAGGAATGAGGGATGGAGGGCAGGAGGACAGAAGAAGAGCATGTGGCCATATAGCCCCTGACCCAGAACACAACCATTGTACCAGAAAGAGATAATAGGGGATATAATCACCTTATTTGTCTCTCTCCATCTCAGCTGCCTAGTTTTTCAACTTGCCAAGTCTTCTCAAACATTTGTCAAAATGAAAAGCACCAATTCACTGGACAGGTTTTACAAAGCCAGTTAGTGATTTTCTGCAGATTTCCTCCTGGGCTCATGTCCACACACAGGAATGCTCAAGGAAAAGAAACGTAAAATATAAATGGGAAATTCAGAAGAGCAAATGTTGAAAGCCTCTATTACAGTAAACTGTGCACAATGGAAAACTTTCTCACAGAAAACATCACTGCATAATTTTGAATGATGAGCAAAATAATTTTAAAAAAACAAACAAGTAAAATCTGCTTACAAATAAATGCAGAAAACCTGAGATAAAATCCTGCAAATAACTTTTCAAGGTTGGTTGAAGTTGCTAATGCCTACATTTGTCCAACCTTTAAAAATTTTACTCGAGCATCATTCATATTAGATGACCTCTTGCAGTGAGCATGCAGAAAACTCCTGAAATCCTTGTCAAATCACTTTCATCCATCTCTGGTATTAACCATTTGAGGCATTTCCACTTTCCTGCTGTGCTTCCTGCCACCTTTGAGAAATTGTTTTGATACCTCTTCCTTTCCCTCAGAAATTATTTCACAGCAAAGGAAATAAAAAATGACAACAAACCCTGTAACTTAGTGCCCTTTAAAACATGCTCTTCCAACTGCAGTAACAACCTCACTCTTGGGCATTTTCTATGAAACTGATGACCAACTGTCTTAATGCCCTGCAGTCTTGCTTCAAGCCATCAACTCTCCCAGTCAATCATTAATCCCTGGAAAAAAAGCCCTGGGCCTTGGCATTACTGCTTAAATATAAAAAAATGTTAGTATAACACTTTATGGTGTCACTCACAGGATAAAACTTACAGATCACTCTTCTGGCCTCTTCCTAATGTCGTGGAAATGCTAGCCGGAGGAGCTGTCTGGAGATCTCTAGTCCAATTTCGTGCTCAAAGCAAGACCACCCGCAACACAGATCTGCTCAGCCATGGTTTCATCTAGCAGAGTCTTGAAACCCTCTCAGACAGATTTCACTGCAACTCTGGGCACCTTTGCCAGGGCTGCACCTCCTGCCTGGTAAAGAAAGGTTTACTTAAATCCCAGCCTGCACTTTGTGCCCCTGCAACCTCCTCTGCCCTTGCTGAGAAGGACCTCAGCTCTCTCATCTTTGCAGCTCCCCTCCAAGGAGCTGCAGGCTGCTGTTGGTTTACCAACCCTGGCAAGCCCAGCTCCCTCAGCAACCCCTGCAGCACACCTGCTCCAGCTCTGGCTGGATGGTGGCCCTTCGCTGGATCCTCTCCATGTCCCTCTCCATCTGTGGACACAGTTTTCCAGGTGCAATCTCAGCAGCACCAGCCACGGCGAATAAGATTCCCAGGACGTGACTTATCACACTGAGAGTGCATTTCAGGATTATATGTTACCTGGCATCCCCTGTTACCCCCAGGTCCTCTGCATTTCGGGCAGTCAGCTCACAGCTGACCCCAAGCACAGGGCTTTGTGCTTCTTGCCAAATCTCGTGGGTTTCTCTTAGCCCCATCTTTAAATTAATCCAGGTCCTCCGGGTGGCTGCTCTGTCATTTGTCACACCAGGCTCTCCCCCTAGTTTAGTATCATTCACAAATTACTTTTTTTATGTTGCTGGTTTTGGTAACGCAGCTAAAGTGAAGAGACCATTTAAATGTCACCCCTGGTGTGTTTGCTCGTGGTAGATAGTTTGTGTAAATTAGAGTCTCCTGCTCTCCACAATGTGCTGCCTGCTGACCCCGTCCTGCAGCTGAATTAGCTCTGCCTTAATAGATTTTCCCTGAGTATTGCAATGCTACAAGATAAAGCCTCATTTCATAGTGATTCCTGAAATGAAAGTACCTCAGCACCCAGCAGTCTGAATCGTCGGTGCGACTGAGATACCCTGCAAGATTTCAGAGCCGTAAAACCTCTGCTGCACTGGCTGAGAGCAGCCATGGGCTTGTCCCATGGAGAAGTTTCTCCTGGGAGGATGAAGCAGTATGTATACCTGTTTGTGCAAGCATTTACTAAACGGTTTACCTTTTGGGCTCCTTTGCCTGCGAACAACAAAAGTTTCCTTGTTTTCTTTCCTTTCCTCTTTGCAGAATAAGCTTTGTTTTTCACAAATATATAAGAACAATTCTTCTGTCTTTTCCTTCCCACCTACCATGTCTCTTTGTCAAAGAAATGGTCTCCCTCCCAGGCATAGATCACTGGCCTGAATAAACTGCTGCTACACTAGAAACAGGAAAATTATAATACTGCCCTTTACTTTGTCTCATGAAGTCAGGTGTAATGCCTTCCTCTCCTTCCCTTTCTGCCCCTGAAAATTCATCCCTAAGTAGCTTAAAGGAAGAGCTGTTCCTAATTCAGTTCCAGCAGAGAGTATGTTCTCTAAAAGAAAAAAAAGAAATCTGAAATAGGTTCAAAAAGCATCACCGCTATGTTGAAAGAACTGCCAAAATGATGTGAATGATACATAAAAGATAAAACATCTAACAAAATCCTCCAGTGCTCCAGCAAACAGTTCAAAGAAAGGCATCAATGTCCAATTACCTGCCCACGGAGTGTGGTGGTTGAATGCCGTACACTGGAGAGCAGGGAAACATCAACTCTTTGGCCACCTATGGCTCCACGCAGGTGCTAATTGCGATGGGCTCACTGTGGTAAGTGGTACCATCATTTGCTTTATCCTGCTCCCCCATGATCACTGCGGGACCACCAACGGCAACTGTGAGACCGGGTATGGTGGCATGTCTCCTCAGAGCGATGTGTCCAGGGAAGTAGGTAAAAGCCAGTGTATCCCATCTTTACTCCAGCACCTTCCTGAGTTTGCACCATTTTCTGTCTGAAGAACCATTTTATTTCTGATCTTCACCAGAATGCTGCTGTCCTAAATTTTGTTGCCTGAAAGACAGATGAAACATCTCCGTATTTCAAACCAAGTTATAAATTAATATTTTTTTACCACCACTCTCAATCAGTGCTGTTTGTCTGGGATATCTCCCTTCTCATTGTCCTCTCCTTCTACCCCATTACTCAAAGCACTTTCCTACAGACTTTTCTCTCAGGTCCATCTTGCAGCTCTCTTCTACACTGCAACATGGAACATGGCCAGAAACCGGAGCAAAACCTAGCTGCATGAGTCCAAAGCAAACCCTCATCTGACCACCTAACTGGAGTTTCACATCTCATGGGAGTTTCCCTGTTGCCTACTTGCATACTGAGGCAGATTGCATATCAAGCGGACTTCTATGTTTCTTCCTGTCCTCCTTCCTACAAATCTAGCAGGATTTCTATTCCAGAATTTAATACATTATGGGTTTGCAAACAATAATTAAAATAATCCACTTCTCTGCCTTTCTTGGTTCAGCACGACCATCACTTCCTGAACACAAGCTGAGTGAGTCAGAGGGGCCAATGATCGGAGTTCTGTGCAGACCTGAACCCTCTGCTGACATTTCATAATGTCAGTGAATAACAGCAAGTTTTGTAAATTTTACTTTTCTTTCTAGGCAATTATTGTATTTATCCTTTTTGGGTCTCATCCCCGACAGAGATTAAAAATGGGGCCAACTTAGGCGGGTGATTTCTTTTATGTACGTCCATGTGTCTCACTGACGTGCTTGAAGTCAGACGTGCATAAAGCTTGGTGAACTGGGGCCATTAACCTCAAAGTTGTTTCTCTGACTGTCCTAGTTTTCCTTGCCACAGATCTGACATGTATGCCATTCTCATCTTCGTTTTATCTCTGATCATCAAACTTTTGTAAAGAAAGGTCAGTGACATTTTGTAATGTTTCCAAACGATAACATCTCAGAGCTCGTTGAGCTTGCATTAAAACGCTCTTTTAATCACAAACAGGCTATCTGCCCACTGTCTTTGAGTAAATCTAGGAGCCAACATAAACTATTTCTATTGACAGCTATAAAAATGAGCAGAGGCCAAAATCTTTCACATTTCTGCCTCTGTCCTCCCTTGGAATTACTGATTGAATGTCCCCTATTTTGAGCGAAAGCTGAAATATGGATTTTCTTTTCATCACCACCACTTGCACAGCTGCATCAGTCATTAAGCTGTCCTAAAGATCTGTTACCCAGGAACTAGATGCCAGGTATATATCGTATCCTGAGGTGAGTTGTGGCAAGGCATAAATTGATCATGTGGTTCATGCCTTTGAAACCCAAATGAAAGAACATCAATTGTCATCAACTCCAGGAATATAAATAGAGAAGACCAAATCAGTTCTGGCCTAAATGTGTTGTGGAATGAAAAGACATTAAAAAAAAAAAAAAAGCCAAACAAACAAACAAATCACAGGTTAGTTTGATCTGGGACAGAAAATTATACTTTTGAATGTAGGACATAAAATGGAGAGAAATTTCTTCAATCAACCTGTCCATTCCCCAAACTTTTTAGGCAACTGCATGCTAGAACTACAACCCCAAATGCAGTAGGGCCCATATTAAACTGTGTTTTTACTCCTATTGTCTCTGTTGAAAAGTCATTCCAGAACTACAACCCTCCACAGCTTAACTTACTTCAAACCTCCAGGTGAAATATGGTAGGCATGGTCCTTTTAAAGTTACCTGCAATTCTGTCAGGATAGGTGTTTATCTTAAACATCTTCTGTTAAAGCTCCTGGCATAGTTACGAAGTCTCTTTTATATCATTGTGTCATTCCCCTTAAATTACAGTTTTCTAGACTAAATAAGCAAAACTATTACTTTTTTTTTTTACTACGTTACATTCTTCATCACCTATTTCAAGCTTAAGTTCATCCTTTGTAAATATATGTGAATAGGACTGTATGTTATCATTCTAAATGAGATCTTACAGCACCATATAATTCCCAGTTTCTGATGGAAATACCTTCTGTAAGATACACTCAAATTCCATTTTCTTTTCTACTGTTATCTTGAAGTGCCATAACCATCCTAAGATCAACAAATACAACCAGGTCTTCCTTCTTCTCTATTGGTGGTTTCCCAGCCTACAGCAGGAATTCTTGTTATGCATTCCTGAGTGAATGGTATTGCATTTTGTAGCAATGATGTATTTCATTCAAATGCTATTGCTCCACTCTTTGCTGTCACCGTCCCTCACGTTACCTTGTCCTCCTCCTTGCTCCATGTCATCAGCAAGTTTCACCCCCATAATCTCACTTTGTATGCTAGGGGCAGTAATTTGAAGATAAATACCTTTGATCTAAAGACATGTCTTTGTAGGGCTTCAGTAGTAACATCCCTCCTGCTTGACAGCTCAGTTTTCAACCAAACGTATTGTTATTTCGCTTCTATGCAGTTCCTTATCTCTTGCATGATTTCTGTACTAATCCCCAACTTCCCCATGTGGTAGTTACAAATGTTCATTGAAGTCTAGACACATTTAAAATGTTATCATTCCTATGTCTAAAAAACAAACAAAAAAATCTACCATAGAAGATAAACTATATATCAGTGAATTATATGTAATAAATCCCTGCTTTCATTTTGTTCTATTTATCTCCATGTTTTTAATTATTTTACCCCTCTGAAGTAATTGAAGTTTTCCTTACTATTACAGCCACGCTAGAAAGTCTGTATGTGCTCAGCCCTATTTTTTTGCCTTTTTAATACATGGGTTTTGTTATTTGACAAGTGCATAACATTACCTTTGTTCAGCTTACACTAGATCCACAAGTTCATGTGCGAGTTTTGTCTGAATTCTGGGATGGAGACTAATTAGTCTCCTAAGTTAATTCTTTTAATCCTTTAGACCTGCACTTACATACCTGATTAATGTGTTATATAAAAAAATATCAAATACCACATGTGTGTTATTTGTTATAAAACCTTGAAAACTCCCACGACTTACACATCTTACATCTATAATATGGGTCTTACAGTATGAAGTCTAGAGCAGTGTTCGGTTGTCTAATTACCTCAAACACAGGTATCTGAGGTGCTCTAGGGTATCTCAGAGAGCACAGAGCTGGCAGATACAACACAGGACCTACAGGAGACCTTGGCCCTTCTGAAACCATTGCTGCAGGGCACATGGGGTACCCTAAAACATGTATAATTGTGGGGTACCCAAATGAAACTCACCTTTAATCTACTAATTTTAGCTGGAAGACTCGGAGGGGTGAAATGAAGGTTGTAGCTGGTAACAAGACTTCATTAGATTATTGTGGCTTAGAAATAGGGTTGGTGTTTCCTTGCAGTGAGATTAACAGGGCAAGGTGACGTCACCATGTTTATAAAGGATATCTTTGGAGAAGGCAGGCTTCAAGCTAGCTTTGGGCAATCTGGCCCTATGCTATCTTCTTCTAAGCTTAAAAATTGTGATCTCCCTGGTTGCTGTTTTTTACCTATGATGGGGAAAGAAAAATTATTTTCTGAACACTCATGATATTGGCAGATATTAAGAAAGGACTTCAAAGGTCCAGCTGTTCCATCAGCCAGAAAGAAATCTCCTGGCATGCCTAGCTGGCCAAAAATAATGAGGCTTTCTTATTTG
Organism: Balearica regulorum gibbericeps; assembly: GCF_011004875.1. Taxonomy (NCBI): domain Eukaryota; kingdom Metazoa; phylum Chordata; class Aves; order Gruiformes; family Gruidae; genus Balearica; species Balearica regulorum. The sequence continues at coordinate 76,467,915 of NC_046187.1, read as the reverse complement.
CTGATACTGAGTAACATTACCAGCAGAGCTCAGGGATCAGAGCTTCTGGAGACTGATGCCTGGGAGAAAAATCTCCCCTCGGTTGTACCATCCTGGACTTTCAGAGTTGTTGGGTTGGGTTTTGTCATTTGAATTTTGGCTTTCTCTGGAGATCTGAGACAGAGAATCTGATGCTCAGCTGGTCTTACCCAGCATTATGAGTTAGTTCCTTGCCATTGCAGGAGCCTCAAGTATTAATTTTATTTCCATTTCTCCTGTTCCCTGTTTCTATTTCCTAACAGTTTGGTTGCCTAAGGAGACAAATGTTTGAGTTCAAAGTCACCTGGGAGAATCTAAGTAGGATGCAATGACTTGCAATTCGCAGCAAGCCAGATTAGATGATCTAATCACCCCTTCTGGCTTCAAACTCTATGAAACTGTATGAAAATGATAGAAAAAGGACTTGCCTGTATGACCATGAACAAAAAGAAGTGCTTCTCATTCAATTGCAGGTAATGATTTTGACATGGTCTCTGAACTCTTGGCATTGCAGATGCCAGAAGCTTAACAACTTGAGGAAGTTTTGATCTCTGATTCCAGCTTTTATCTGTGGAGGTGGGAGGGAGGGAAGCATTAAGTCCAAAATTGCCAGAAAAGGGCTGCTTGAATCAGCAACTTTTAGCTCTTCCACTGTGATTGTAATTGATTTCGAGTCACAGCTTAACAGGGGAAAAACACTACATCATGACCAAACTGCCACCTAACCTTGGACTGTGCATGAAGTTAGGAGAAATGTTGCCTCCAGGTTTTCTAGTACTGGGCTCTTCAATGGAGGAAAAATCACATAAGGAAACACTTGGTTTAATAACAACTGTGCAGCAAGAGGAGATTATTACTTGCAGCAGATATTACAAATGTGCTATCATCTCAACAGTACATGTAAAAATAAATGAAATGGTAACATAATTGCTCTAGCTTTTCCATTATTTCAATTAATTTTGCTTTTATGTTCACTGATGCTATTGTCATTCTGTAGCATTGTGCTTTGAACATGTTCCTGCCCTGCTTCAGGAGGTCTGCTGGGGAAACGTCTCTGGCATAGAAGTCAAAACTCTCTAAATTAATTACTCCTTTCATCTCTTAATTAGAACTATGCTAATTTTCTTCAACATCATTATTATATAAAAAGCCACTCCTTCAGCTCAACATTGCTCTTGTATGTTGATGTGGAAGATGGAAATCATAAGAGCACTAGCACAGGGGATGCATCGTGGGTAGCAATGAGACCATCTTATTAGACTGCACGATTTTCTAGGGCTTTAAGCAACAAGATTTTCTGATAATTCCACAAATTCCTGCATAATTCCTCTCTTTCTGGTGGTAACGTAGACCAACAGTTAATAAACCTCAGCAGTGGAAAGTTCTTCCTCAGCTGACCTATGTAACTGGGTGCTATAAGAAATTTCTGCCTAAAGAGAAATAGAAATAATCAAAGCCACATGCAGGATATGACATCGAGTCTTCCTTTAAGTAGTTAGTTTCTGATACTTCATGCTAAAGTAAGAAAAGACTTAATAGTAGATTTTCAAAGCTCACGTTCAGTTCTGTCCAAAGCTGTCATTGTTAGGCGGCCATGCAGGCTTTTTTCAATACATGGTTTTTTTTTCATTTGTTCTGAAGCTGAAATAGTTATTTGAAGGTCAGACCCACCTCTAATATTGGAATGTGGAAGGTCAAATATAGAGGAGGGTATTCAGTTCAGGAAGTAAAGCTGTCTATTTAGAAATTAAAGAACAAACATGCTTTAAGGCAAATGACTTTTTGAGAGAAAATACAATTTAGTCTTTACTTATTTTCATATTTCTTTAGAGTTGCCATGAGAATATTTTAATAACCTCTGTAGAGTTTAAAATTATGCAGGTAATTGCTTTAAGTAATTTTAGTGCTATTAAAGATAACAAACCTCTCGTGTGAAATACTTTGCTAAGCAATGATCAGCAGGAAAGGGGTAAAGATCTTTTTTAGTGCAAATTTGAGTTCTTTTTATAGGTGAGCTGAAGTGAGAATATAATTACATTATCTATAAAATAAAAGGTGTGCAGATATTCAAACACCTACCATCTCAATCTTGCATTGACTTATGCAGAAAACACATCGGAATTTTAACTAGTTTTGTTTCTACTATTCAGCAGCCTGTATGTGATCTCTGAACCCTCCTCCAGGTCGCACTGATAATGTTTAAATTGCAACGTTACTCATCACAGCATATTTATAATACCTGAAACTGAATTCCTCCCAAATTACTTGGAAGACACTCAGAGGAACAAGTGAGTATAAGTCTTGCACACCTTGCTTTCATTTCTTTTCCTGAACTTTGTGATTATGGCTACAAAATCATTTCCTTCTTCTCAGTTCTACTTCATGAAAAATGTGTCAGAAAAGTTGGGACTTTGAAAAAGTAAGTAAGTAAGTCACACAAAAGCTTGAAGGTCCCAAGTGAGCCACAGTATAACTTGTTTCTCTAGAACACTGTATCCTGCTAATGAGTTATGAATTCTTACTTCCTGAATAAACAGAAAGAATTTGTATCTTTTGTCTCTTTCAGGCTTTTTAAGGAATGCAAGTGGCATAAGCCCAGAATAACCTCACCAATTTTTAACCAGCTAAAAGTTAGATGTGTTAACTGGGCATGTAATCTAGAGGACAATCCACACCGTAACAAAACAGAGGCAATAGACCATTCTGCAGAGGTGCTGATCTCTCACCATCATTGAGGAGGATGCAGCTTGCTTTCAAGAATACGTGTCCACCAAGACGTTAAATTAAATGTTAGGACATATTATTGCAGACTGAGCACCATCACTTCACCAGGGCTGCACAACACTGTCCAAGCCCCTTGCTACTTCATGCTGTCATGGCATCCTTGTAGTCTGTGCCTGAGGCCCCAGTAAGTGTCTCTGCTTTCCCACACCCAAATCCCAGTTTAAACAGATCCAGGATCTTTTAGGGCTTTGGCTTTAAAACCTGATGGAAACCAGAGGTCACTTTTCTCCCTTTCTTGTTTTGTACGTATTCTTCAGCTCTGGGAACTGTTGGCCCTAAATCCAGAAGGGAACTTCTAGTGCTACCCTGCTCTGAGGAAACAAGCTGGGGAACGGTTGCCAAAGTAGCTTGGAAAAGGAACAGAAAAGAGAAAAAAACATCAGTTTAGCTAGAAAACACATCACAGTGCTGTGACTGTCAAACCTCTGCTACCATCTGGGACATGCTTTAGGTGAGTAGTCCTGGCCCAGCTAGTCTGCAATATTCATTTCTTGCCAAACTGAAAGGTTAGAGAAAACTTCTTCCACTCTTTTCATTAAGAGCCATTTCTCTGTGGTAAAACAGATCAGAACAGCATTTCAGAGCCTGCTGCTCACAGCTTACAATAGGAATTTACTTCTTTTCCTCTCTTTGCCTTTTTTCCCTCTATTTATTTTTTCACCCCTCTGGACAATATTTCAAGGTAGAAGCAGCTCTCTTCCAAAGAGCCTGAAGGAAAAAAAACCCAACTGTTTCCCATTCTCAACTAGCAACATCGATTTTTTTAGCCATTAGCTTCTGTTAGCTGAATGTTAATGAGCCTGCATGATATAAGTAATGATGAAGGATGCTTTCCAGGTGCACTTATGGATAGCCAAGCATTACTTCTTTCCATAGGCTAGCTGTAACGGCTCCTACCTACAGAGAGCTGCCATTTGGCACATATCCATCCATTACCGTGCTATCCTTTCACTGAAGCTCAATGTATGGGGTAACCTCAGTTCACGGAATTAATGCCTTATCACTGTGATTTGGGGAATTCCCCCCTTTTTTTTTTCTTAATTATTTTTTATATAGGAAGAACTGTATTCTTGTAGTTTTCCCTCCTGATCTGCTCTCATTGAATTCAATAGCCAAAGTACCTTTGGGGTTTTTTGGTTGTTTTGGGGGTTTTGGTGGTGGTTTTGGGGGGGTATTTTTTTCTAAAAAGCTTCATCCCTGAATATTTGACCATACAGGTGTTCCTGACTTAGGCCAGCAGCCACTAGGAATGTCACAGAGTGATTTGTATTGAATAAGGGTGGGAGGAAAAGATAATTGACATTTGCAAGGTATTCCCTCACTCCTTTCCCCAGCAAAATTTTCAGCCCTAAACAAGAGCTGAACAAGATATGCAAGTAATGACCCAACAGTTCTTCATGTTAAACATTTGCACCTCTGCCAAAGTAAGTGGTCAGTGAAGAATTACTAGGTGCTCTTCCTCCTCTTGTTCACATCCAAAACAGTAGACGTGTTGCTGCAGAACAAGGCACCAGTAGATCAAGATAAGCACCCTTCTAAAACATTGCTCAGTCTCATTTGAGAATTAATAAGGCTCAGCTGCAAATCATTACCCTAGACAGCAATGAATGGCAAGTAATCTGACCAAACTCTGTTGGATGGATACTTCCAAATGAAGACATGCTTTCCAAAAGAATAGCTTCTCTTACAAGAATTTAAGACAAGCTGTTCCTGTCACAAGTGTTTTCCAGGGAGAGATCTGAGTTAGCACCAAGACATAAGACTAAATAGTCTCCAGAAGACAACAGACTTGTTAGAGAAATTTGATCCTGAACAGAGAAGCGACAATGTCTGTGACAAGGACTAATAGAGATGTGCCTAGACCTTCTGCATATGTTCTCTTTGAAGAGATCAAAAAGGCTTTCCAACCCCAAAGGGCTAAGTTTTAATAGAATATAAGCTAGAAGAGTTAACTTTTGTAATAGAGAAAGCCTAAAAAGACTAGATTAATCAGTATTGACATAAATGGAGCAATGCAATACTTTCCCAATGCTTACTGCGCCTTTGCCCAGTGGGTCCTTGCTGGAAGTGCTGGGGCTGCAGGCAGATGACAAAGCTCTGGCTGAGGTCTAGATAATTGAACGGCACGTGGAACACTACTAGGTATGACACAAGAAAATGCTGAATATATCTGAATATATTCAATAACAATGCAAGAAACCAATAAAGTTACAGATAGTGCTGTGAGGCATGGCCAAATTAGACAGGTAGCTGGACAGGAGCACCAGGGACCTTTTGGGGAGCCAAGCCTAACAAGGCCAGCAGCGGTGCCTGAGGAACTATATATATCAGCAATACTGTGTAAAGATGAGATTGCCTACGTACCAGAGATAACAAATAACTGTATCAGAAATAGCAAGTTTGGGTAAGGACATAGCAAAATTGTGACCAATATGAAAAAAGGAATTATATGTGGGTTGGTTACTTGAGAGGGAAGGAGGGTGAAAAGGGAACAAGTTGGGGGGGAAAGAGAGTAAATCATGCTTTCAGGGTTGTTCAGGGTGCCTGCAAGCAGCCCTGTTCCTAATCACTGCAGTTTGGGGCATGACAATAAACTTACTGTTTCCATTGCACCTACACCTTGCTCGCACAATCAGGAGGCACCTGGGGTGTCTAACGCAGCATCAATGGCAGCTCTGGGAGCTCCCTTCCCAGCAGTGATGGACGAACACGGAGATGGTGCCACCTAACACCACCACCCCTTCCTACCCCTTTGACAGGTAAGAGAAAGTGCTAGTTTGTTTTGCATAACTCCATTAGATGACAACCTTCGTAAAATTGAAATATTTTTACTGCTTTTATTTTCCTCCATCTCTCTTCTTGCTCAGTCTACTCACTCTCCTCTTCCCAAAAGGACAAAAAGCTTGAGGAAACCTGATATTGGGTATATTGGAAATCTATTGCCACGTCCCAGCAGAAGTCAGGTTTTTGAGAGCAGGAGTGACAGTGTTTGTAAGGTTTTAGCCACAAGAGGAAGATCTTGTGACGGAAGCCAAGGTGGGAACTGCAAATTTGGAGATCACCAGGATGTCTCACCCTGCACTCCCAGCACACACCCTCACTCCTCACCAAAGCAAGCTTCTCAGTCTAGCTAAATCATTATGAATAAGAGACTTCTGTTCTCCTGGTTAATTTTGGACTTAAATAGGTAAGGAGGAGGGGAAAGAGGGAGGGGGTTACTTCCTCAGGTAGCAAAGTTGTGCCCAGATGCAGATGCACAGCTGCGTGCTCACAGGGCGACAAGCAGCTCTGCTGCTGCTCTGTCCTCAAGCTGCCACCTGTGAGCTGCATCGCAATGACCACCCTGGTCCCTCATATCCAGCTGAGAAGTCAAACACATTGGATCAAACCATGGTGATTTACAGATGTATTAACCCAAGTTAGCTGCATAAAGGTGAAAGTCCATGTCCCATAGATTCAAGAGGTTTGGTTCCATTTTCAAGATATCTGATCATTCCCTTTTCTCTCCTCTGGACTTTCTGGGACAGGTATTCGCACCATTTGTCTATGGGAAAAGGCAAATCACTGAGCAGCTGCACAAAGCTAATTCTGATTGCACAAGGATCTGAATGCAAAGCTATTTCCAGATGTCTTCATACCCCAATGAGCTGTGGGTATGCAGTACCCTGCATTTTCTTCACTGCAGATACAATATTTCGCCCAGTCTTTTGGCCCTGATATACACTGCCTGCTTTTTATTAACCAGCACAGCCTCAAGTAAGGCAAAACCAGCAGCATTTCCAGCTTTACGCCAACCATAATTTATCTTACAAGCAGCAACTCCCTAGTAATTTTGAGATTCCTCCTCCTTCTATGAGTTGACTTTACACAGGGAAAAATGGCAGTAGCAGGATAGAGAACCCATCCTACCCAAATGGCTCATGTTTCCAAGTTACAGTTGTCCTCCTTTTTATTTTTCTTTTTTTTTTCTTTTTTCTTTTTTTCTTTTTTCTTTTTTTCTTTTTTCTTTTTCTTGTTATTTTCTTCTAATTCTCAACTGAAAAAGAATAACCAAGCTGAGCAGTGCAACACCATAAACTGTGGATAATAACTCTCAGTTTATAGCCACACGAAAGCACTGGTAATTGTCCTCTACTTGCTCTGGAAATAAGACATGGAAACAATAAGGTCTGGAGGTAAGATTGTTAAGTACCAATAATTATTTTTTTTATCCTCTGAGATTTTAGTTCAGACCTGACAGTCATTATTGACTTAGGTGCCACTTGAGCAGGCGTTCTGGTGTCATTTGCAGGGACATGTGGCTTGATAGGTCTTTCATGAACAATTACACAATGATGTAATTTATAGCATTAGCTCAGCATACTCAGCATGTACCAGGATACACACAGCAGTAAGGCACAGCACGGAGACAAGGAAATCAGAAAAATACAACACTGCCCGGGCAGACTCCCTGTAAAGTTAGCATCTGAGAAGCTGGGCATGCAAACCACGTGAGACCTGCTCCGACAGCTGAGGAAAGCTATCCTCACCTTAGAAACTCACTTTAATGCTGATAGGCAAATTAACACCAGGCGCTTTTCCTTTGGAAGGCAGAACTTCAGCATTTATGAAACTACGTTAAGTTTATCGACATTTAAGTTCTTCAACTCTATCTATTAAATCTTTCCACCAAAAGCCATAATGATGATGGCTGTCATTATTATTATTTGTCATCACAGTAGCAGCATTTTGCGAGCACCGAGGAGCCCAGTCAATTGCACTGCAATGTTTAGCCCTAACTTGTATCGATCCTTCAGCTCCAAGTCTCAAATCAAAAGCCATTTCTGAGATTTTTAGCTTGTGTGACTCAAAGGCAGAAAAGAGCTGTGAGCTGTGTTAGAGTCACCCTTCTGCAGGGAAGTTGTGAAGGGCAGTTTTAAACTTACAGTTCATGGATTGACTTGAGACATCTACCAGAGCTTACTCTGTCAATCAGGTCAAAGACTCTTTCTCTTAACAGACTCGACCTGAAGACCACCTGAAGCTGACAAAAGGTCTCATGGTGATTTCTACTGCACGTGCTGGCCGTGCACCAGGTCTAGGCTCCAGGATATGAAGAAGAGGAAATACTCCACCAAGCTGGGAACTGGCCATCCCATCTCCTCTGGTGCACCAGGGCTCAAGTGACATGGCTACACACCATGCTACTTCATGACCATGGGGCAGAGCAGTTCAAACTCCTTCTACCAGAAACTGTACATTGGGCTCAACTTCCTGGGCTGTTGGCATGCGCTGTAGGAGAGTGCTGCTAGATAGAAAACACAGCTGGAGCAAGGACAGCAAGCCACAGCTTTCTCACCACTCAGCCCAGAGCTAAGTAGGATAGAAAGTCACTTGCCCTCCCGCTGTGATCCATGTTTTGGACTCATACCCATATGGTGACACAGCAGTGTTCTTCAATAGCACACATCTCCAGGAGCTTGGGAAGCAAAACGATGCAAGTTTAAACCTCTGAGGCTGAAGAGAAAATGACCATAAACTGATATACTGCTTCTGGACCAAATATTCTTATTAACTCTCATGCAGTCAGCAGACATCACTGTTACCTGTTGTCTATTTAAAGAAAAATATGGCCATTTTTCTATGCTTAAAAAAAAAAAAAAAAAAAAAATTAGAAGCCTAGATGGAAGGTGTGAGTTTGTCCAGCAAATCTTCTTTTAAAGAGGCAGCTAACCAACAACTGCAGGTAGACACCAAAGTCAGGGAAATACATAAGGGCTCAGACTGGACTCGGACATTTCCTTTTACCTGTCAGCCTGATGGGTGCTTATGAATATAATTTGCAGTACATCATTGTCCCAGTTCACTATACACAGAATGTAGGTACCAAGCTCAGTCTTCTGAACCCTCTTCATTCTCTGTCCCAAACGGCTACACAGTCATGTCTTGTTATTTGGTATTAGATGTCATTGAATTTCTATTGCATCTTTTTGCAGGAATCGCTTCAGAAGAGGCTGAAGTATTGTCTACATATTCCTCAGTTTTATGCTTAGAAATTTTAAACCCAAATATTTGCTTGCACATTACTGCATTTCCATGATGCTCTCCATTCACAAATGAAGAGAGACTCAGAGCTGTGAAACCATTTGCCCAAGGCTATAATGGAGTACTACAAGATCTGAGTTTCCTTGTTTCTAGACTGGTTGTTCACAAACAGTCATTGAGCATTGAGTCCCTCCCTCCCACCAGAAAGAGAAGTTGAGGTTGATACTAATGTATTCTTATTATGTGGCCCTTTCTGCTGCAAGTGGGCCAATGCAAATGGAATAGCCTCTGGTTTAGTTGCTTTGAAAACTGTGACATAAACTCTAAGTAGGTGATCACAAAAATTAATAAAAACTCCTTGTGATGCACAGAAAAAAATAATCCATGTTCCTTTTGTAGCAGACTTCACAGGTCTGTAACAAGAAGTATTTCATTAAAGCAGTAAAGCCCATTGTCTGCAAAGATTGTAAAGATATATGAGAATTAAAATTAATTCTTCATTCAGTTTTGTTGAAGATTCTCTCCTTCAGCTGTAAATCCAGGGTATTCCTCTTCTAGGAAGCCACTGAGTAACATGCAGGCCCTGCTGGTTTTTTGAGAGGTGCATGTGATATACCGTTGACGGAATATTTTCTTATGTATCCCACCACGCTAATCTCCATGGGGGCCACCTGCACCAGAGTGTCACAGAGGTTCTTCTCGTATCTCATGCCATGCTACTGAAATCACTGAGAACTGTGGGTGCAAGTCAGAATTGAATTTGTTCTACCTTTTCCCAGACTGCCAAGTTCAGGAGCCTGTGGATCGCTTTGCATCCACAAGGATGAAATCGTGCGGCCAGTACTGTCAAGAGGGGTGGCAGCAGGAAAAGCTGTGCTTAAATACTCATCAACTTGTGTCTAATTTCATCTCACTACTTTTAGCTATCTAAAGGCTAGACACCATTGCAAAGGCAGTCATCCAAGTTCCTCATGGCCAATAAAATAGACAGATACTTCCACAATGAACTTCATTTGTTCATACTCTGTCAAATGTAGGTATCTTTACAAGATATCTTCCATTGTTCTTGGGGAAAACCTTTACTAACTCTTGGGGAAAACCTTTACTAACTCTTTACTAACTAGAAAGAAACCTGAGACTGGAGATATAGCTACTAAGTAGTTGAAGTTAGATGAGCTGCACCCTACCCCAAGATCCACCTGTAGGCTCTTTGGTGAGAATGGATGGCTCTTCAGTTCCTTTCTCCTGGCTTCAGGCAGGCATCCATATGTTTCCAGGTAGAGTTAAAGATACAGTAAAGCCATTGTACAGAGGAATGAAATTATGATTTCTCTTCTTCAAGAGGGTGAGGATGAAATGGGAAAAGTGGTAGAAAACTGTTTTGAGGACAAGATGGGGATGGAGAACCCTTTTGAAATGAGGCTTGACCTGCCTGGCAAAGAGGCAGCTGAGGGAATGGGATTCCTCTTGCTTTGTACTGAGACAGCGAAAAGTGCTCTGAAGCTCAAGGAAAAAAACACAGACAAAAAGAAAAATTGGTGTAAAATTGCCCATTAATATATTTAAGCTGGCAATTAGAAACAAGTTCCATTATATCAAGTCCCAGCTGGAGCTTAAAAAAAGAGAGAAAAAAATGAGTCTTTACGATAGAGCTTCATACTGTCTGAGAGCAAGGTATAAGGTGCTGGTTTTGATTACAGGCAACTTCAGGTACTGACCCACGAGACCCCTTTCAACCTTATGCTACTGTGTTCTCCGACACTGTCATCGTTAAAAGTGGGAATTGAGGACACTCAGCACTGACCGGTCCCAGATCCCAGTGCATCAGAGAGGTTTAAGGCTCAAATTTTATTTTCTCAATTGCTGAAAGTATTGGCTCAATAGAACCAGAAAAGAGCCAGCTGGGCACAGCATCCCCTGGCCCTGTTCATTTCTTCAGAAATAATTTCTCAGAAAACATGTTTCCATTTTACAACGGACTCCCAGGAAAGTCCTGGATTAGCTGTTTTATTTTTTTCACCTGCTCGTGCAAACACGTTTCAGCTGATAATGACTCAGGCTACAGTGGCTCCCTTTGGAAGGATTACGATGACAGCAAAAGAGGCTGATGAAAACTGTGACAATTCCTTCTTCCCCCAGCTGATTTGGAGCTGTGAACGCTAACGTTAAAATGTACAAATGGTTCTGCATGCAATTTTAATATGATTATCATATAAGAAAAAGAAAGACCATCTGTGGAAGCTAGAAGATCTTAATGGGAGATTTAATTGACTTCATTTATCTAAGGGGAGATACATGTGTCTCAGGACCTCCAAACCAGTTAGGTAGAAACCTTTGCTGTGCTACAATTAATGGTTTGCTCAATGGAGGGTGCAGTATACCTGAGAGATTGTAGCTGTCATATCCCACGCTGAACAGGAAAAAGCAAAGTTATAAATCACCTTTATCACCAGGACAACAATTAAGGACAGAAGGTAGCATTTTAGCACAAGAAATGGATGGATGACTGCTGCAGGACCGAAAGGCCTCAGACCATAAAACAAATAACTGTGATTAAGCAGATCAAAAGTCTCTAACTTATCCAGGGCCATAAGGACCAAATTAAACCCCAAACCATTTAGGAAATGGCTTTCATAACGTTTCTTGTTATGAGCATCTTGGCGGCTGTTCAGCAAGTTCATTAAGAAACAAGAGCAACAACTCCACTTTATTGAGTCAAAAAAGATCAGGTTGCTTTGAATTTAGTATGTCAGAGGGAAAGTCAGCAGGAGAGAGGACCATGGGTTTAAGTGAACACAATCCACCCGGGCACAGCCTGATTGCCCAGAAAGCGTTCCAGTCCTTGTACGTCCCATCCTACATGGCTAACTGTGCATTGCTTACCTTTTTTTTACTTTATTTTCCTTTGATGTAAGCATATCATCACCACTAGCAGAATTTGGCAAGGATTTTCCAATTAAACACACTGTTGCAAAATGCCAGTTTGTCCAAATTCAAGGTATTTCAGTGTAAGGGGGATAGAGGTAATTCCCAAGATTTTTTTTCTGAAATTTTTAAATGAACATTTAAATTTTCCAATTTGAAACAGGATTTTCTTCAGAAACCTATGTTGATTCTGGTTACCAAAGATTAAGAAAATAAGAGAATGACTGAAATATAAGATTATTTTTTTCCCTAGACTGACCAAAAAAAAAAAAAAAAAAAGACAAAGATCTTGGCCTCCTTCCATCTTCCACATTTATCCCACAGCTCCCCAGCTGGACACACATAGGTAGCTCTTGATGACAATAATATAACTCAGGGCACCCAACCGGTGTCAACATGAATCGGTACAGAGCACAGCCCCTAGTCCTCATTCACTGCTCCCAGGTATTTTATGAGCCTTTTCTGCCTAGCGACACAGCTCCAGAGGAAACGTACCCACTTGGAAAGTGCTCCAGTGTCGGACACAGCGAAAGGCACTCCTTCAGCCCCAGTGGAGTCCAGCGTCTCCTTCAGTCTCCAGGGAAGTGCTGTAAAAGCCACTGACAATAAAAAAGTCGGAACCCTCTCCCCTAGCTGTTTGCAACTGGAATCACTGTAGTCCAAACGTGGAGGAGCACGGCTGCCTCTCTGCCCATCTCTGGGCTACGTTTTAGGTGCCTACCAGATGGAGCTTGCTCACTTTGTGCAGGGATTTATAGTTTAGGAAAACAGAAGTGAAATTATCTACAGGCACCTTCAGTAGGGAGACGCAGTTGGTGATGGGTCAGCGCAAGCTGAAAGCAAAGTAACTGGAAAGCTCAGGAACAGCTTGTTCGTTGACCTCATTCATCCAAAAGCAGATGCAAGACAGACCATCCTGCCTAGGGACATCTCCCAGTGTGAAGCACCAATCAAAGGGAGAAAGCAGGCCATGAGGGTTCTCCCCAGCATCCTTAAGAAGTCCTGTGCACTCTTGTCTATATTATTAGAGTCTGTTTGGTGTTTGTTACGCAAGGACTTCCTTGCAAAAAGAGCAAAAGTAGGAATTCTCACATTTAAGTATATCTGTAAATATTAATGTGCAAATATATATGTATTATCTCAAACAGCACAGCTGTTCTCTAACAGCTTCCCTCAGCACCAGTTACCAAACTTCATTCTCTTGAGTTATAAGAAAGGCAGAGGAACTGTGTAATCACCAAATGAGCTGTTCAGAACTCTCCTTTCCAGAGCCGTTGAGATGACAAGGTGAGAAGTTTACACTGGGACTGCTATTATTTGTCCCGAGCCATGAGAGGTATATAGGTGAAATAGCAGCACAAAGGAGGCTTATACAACTCCAATTCTTCAACCAGTCTTGAAAAAGCAAGAGCAGCTTGGGAAGGTAGATATTTGCTCTGCATTGCCAGAGTGAGTCATCTCAGCATAGATGTAAGGAGGGAGGAGGAGGAGGATACATTGATAATCCTCACAGTATTTAACCCAGAATACATCCAGCCATCCATGTTTTCTGAACCCCTGTATGGCTGACCTGTTTAAAGCCACTTTTACACTGAGCAGCAGCCACATTTTAGGATGAGCCTCACAGCCCGGTCCCTGGTGACCCAGGCTGGGGACCCACCGGTTGTGGCACTCTTTTGAGGTAATTCAGCAATTCCAAGGTAAGAGGACTGGGCATACTCAGATCTCTCCCTGGTATGAAGAAGGGGACACAGCTGAGATGCACGAGAGGCAGGACCCTGGAAACCCCTGGTCTGATAGCATTTGCTATGCCTGGACACCTGGAAATCAATCTTCAGGCACAGCATCACACCTCGGTGCGGCGCAGAAGTTTTGAGCATTTAATCGCAGGCAAACATTCTTCTGCACCCAAACAAATATGGCTATTAAATCATCTTCAATCAATGCGGCAGATAACGCTTGCACGAAGCAAGCCCTGCCACACACGGATTGCAGCAGGCAGGGGCCAAGCCTGCTTTCAATTTAAATGTTTGCTATCAATCTGGTTTTCCAACAACAAAAAAAAAACCAACCCTCAAAAATAGCTTGTGCTACCCTGATGGAAGCTTTTTCTGTGTAATACACTACCCTCTGCTGCTCATACATGCTAATTACAATGCGGTGTCAATATGCCTGTGCTTCTGAGCTCTACAGGAGAGACCTGGTGTTTGGTATTAATCCTGGCATTAAACTCAAAGGGGGTGATTTATTAATTACAGCAATTTAAAGGAAGTGGGGGGCTTCTCTGTTTGTGATAACTGGATTTATTTGAAAGGCATATTTGGATGCTATCTAAACTTTGAGATTTTTTTTTTTTCCTCCCTACATCTGCACTGAACCAGAATTTGTTCTGCACAGGAATTAAGGCCAAAGACTTTCTGCAGCAGTTTTACTAGGAGACTAATGGAGCCACAAAGAGCAATACTTGCGAAATGTGTTGCCAAAGTGGTTGTTGAGTCACTCCACTGCTTTTGCTGCAGTACAGGAATTGAAGCTCATCACATTTTCTCAAAAAAAGCAGCTTTATTCCAGCAAATAGCACAGTGATGACAGTTAAAAACCACTGGCAACTGGCACTTCTGGATTTGCTTGATTTAATTTGTCCAAGAAGAGTGACACAGACTCGTTTACCCCGGGTCCCTTCCTGCTCCCTCTCTGCGCCCTGCACAGTCTGGGCAGGCTGGAAGCACCGCTGCCTGCACCCACGTGCCAGGGCGAGGGCAAAGCAAAGAGAAAGATGGGATCGTTGCTCTTGCTCAGGGATGAAGGAGAGCTCACTCGCACATCTCCTCTGTATTAGGACCCGCAGAGCATTCCACATCAGCCTCCTCTCACCTAAAAATGGTCAGTCGGATCAGTTGTAAGCTAATGGATATTTCTGTGGAAATTAATTGCTGGAATTGGTTTTTTCCATCTTCCCTAATGCTGCCATTAAACCAAATGGCGCTGGATCCTCCTGCCTCTCAGGAATCATCCACAAGTTTTTGGCAATGATGGGAAGGAATAAAAATAAACCCTAAAGCTGAGTCTAGTCCACCAGACTACCTGCAAGGCTCCTACTGATAATACAGAGGATGAAATCAATGTATCAACATCTTCGGATTGCCAAGTCCCTCCACAGTCATTGCTCCCAACTATACTGGTACGGATTGTACAAAGAGACCGAGGAAACTTGCTTGATTCAGTACATTAAACAGTTCTTTAGTAGATGTTTCTGCTTTTTCAGACCCATAAAAAGTTAATGACCTTCTTCCTTACTGCTTTACCTCCCACCACAGACCCAGAATCAATTCCCAACCAGGTATTTTACTGGCATCTCTTCACTGAAAGGAGAAAGATAGCTCTTGCTGGACTGGACAGCTACGCCAGAAGGTGAGATATATACTTCTGCTCCTCTAACAATCCTCAGAAGTTTCCCCAGAAGCACAGAAGAGCTGATCCAGAAGGAGGCGAAGGAGGGGGGGATTTCAGCTCAACACGTTCAGAGATACCATCTCTCCAATTTCAATTCCTCCTGGCTATTGCAGCCACCCTTAGTTAGACCTATTTTTGCAAAGCTTCAGTGACACGTGATTAACTTTATGCTCTGGGTAAAGTCCTCTTGAAGGCAAATGTGCTTTAAATGCATAGGCAGCAGAAATTTATTCTGTTTGCAAAGCCAGGTACATGCATTCGTCTTTGTTGATGCAGGATCATGTTCACAAGAATAAAAGCAACTGAACAACTACTTTTTGTGTGACCCTGCTCAGAAGAACTTGTAAGATACTTCCTTTTAAATTTCTTGAATTGGCTGCAATCAACTTTCATTCCATCCAACTGTTTTATCCTAATTTCTGTATAAGAGCACAACACCTTCTACATAATGTGAACAGAAACTGCAAAGTCCCTGGTGAACTGAGTGTCTGGTACGTAAGACTTGTGGGAATTGATTTCTTCTTAGTGTAATATTGGCGGGTTTATGAGGATTTTTTGTTGTTGTTGCAAGAGACAGGAAAAATTGCAAGTTGGTGTCCAATTGGTTATACCGTCATTCTTTTATATAACTATCTTCCTCTTACAGGATAAAATTGCTTAATGCGTGTAACAAAGCAGGCAAAAATATTTCTTTTAATTACTCTGTAGGCATCAAACACAATACAGAGATCAGAAATTATGAGCTGCAGAAGCAGAAGGAGACTTTTGAAGTAGATCTTAGCTCTCAAACCTCACTGGAGGCACCTGAGCTGCTTTGAGGAACGGCAGGGTCATGTAGAGGAAATGGGAGCTTTCTACAGAAAAGAACTGGAAAGGATTTCCCCAGGTCATCTGTTCTATCTTCTGGGGAGAACCTGGAGCACCCAAAATCTTCCTAACATGCTGCCAAAAGATTTTGGACCCAGATGTAGCAGAGACGAGGGCACAGGTGCAATGAACATAAAGCAAAGGAGGATGATCCATGCCCCCCACAGGAGGCATGAGAGGTTTGTTGTGGCAAGGATCAAAGTATTCAGCCCACATCTGAAATGGCTCAGGAAAAGGCTTAAAATAAAGCAGGACATGGTACAAGATCAGGGTGAGGTTCTTTGGTGGGTTGGAACACTTGGGCAGTATGCTTCTATGCGGATTTGCCTGGGGATACTCAAAGAAATCCTCATGTTGCTGTTTTTCTTCCCCGGAAATAAGTTCTCTTCTCTAACTGAACACTTCTTATGTCTTTTTGGGTACCATTCCTAGTCAATTTTTGGTTTAAAATTTAACGGCAAGGCAGACGCACACAGCTAGCAAGCTTCGTTTCCTTAGGAAATCAGGCTAAAAATTCAATTAACAAACCTAGCAGCATCAAACTCTACCTTGAAACTTCAGCTACCTATCAGCTTTGCCTTTGCAGGTGCTGAAGACAATAAAATTCCCAACATTGAAGCCCTAGTCAGATATTGAAAAGCAGCCAAGCTCCTAAGGCTGGGGCACTGGAAATAATCTGTTTCCCTGCCAAAACCAGAAGAAAGTTAACAAGCAATTTAAGTTTCAAGGCAAGCCGTTTTCATGTGTGCTGTTCATTTATTTGTCTTTGCTAGATAGGTTTTTGTTTCCTTTCAGTCCTTAACTTTTAACTGTACAAGGCTGCCAGGGAGGAGAATGATGTGTTGTGGGGAGGAATTGGAAGGAGACTCAGACAACATAAAAATGCTTGTTTTAGAGGCAGAGACAGAGGGGCCAAATCAGGTCAACTCTGCTAGATCACAACAGCCGGATACACGTGTAGGGCTAGGACAATACCATAAAGAAAGTCATCAGCCCACCTAACCCAGGGATAAGCCACAAGATAAATCAGGCTGCTCAGATTCACTGGTGATGTTGTATTGATTGTGTCCTGTGCTTGTACTGCCTGAGATAAAATTCAGGTTTAGCTGCGCCAGCTCTGCCACCCTCAGCCATCCGAGCCACAGGTGCCTGCACTAGAAAATCCATCCGTAAAGGGAAAAACAAGATGCAAGCTCTCTGCAGACTTCCCTGCAAAGGGCTAGTGAATTAGCTTGCTATGAGAATGGTTGTCCCTCCAATAACCTTCCTCAACAGGAGCTATAGAAATGGGTCAAAGAGAGCTGGGTCAGCTCTTCTGTGCTTCTGGGGAAACTTCTGAGGATTGTTAGAGGAGCAGAAGTATATATCTCACCTTCTGGCGTAGCTGTCCAGTCCAGCAAGAGCTATCTTTCTCCTTTCAGTGAAGAGATGCCAGTAAAATACTTTGTTGGGAATTGATTCTGGGTCTGTGGTGGGAGGTAAACCTTCCTTTAACAGGAGTGGTTGCAATACTCAAACTATTGCAACCATTTACCCAGGTGAGAGCCCTGGAAGGTTGACAACCCTTTCCAGCCTTCTCAGTCCCCATGAAACCTTTTAACTCAGTCCTGGAGTGTGATTACCATTGTCCTTCTTTAAGTCCCTATGATTCAGGTGCTGCCGCTTTTCCTTACGGGTGATCTGTGAGTCACCACTGACTGGTTCTGCTATTCAGCCATCTGAGCAGACTCCAGAGGAGGGGTCATGGATGCCTTTCTGGTGGTAAATCCACCCCAGCAAAGCTCTTTGGAGCAAAGTACACTTTAGAGTGATTAAAAGGTAAATCATTAGTCATTTGCACTTCAGCTCCCAGGATTTATTTTTTCCTGACTAATGACTGAATTTCACATGGAAGATTAATTCCAGAGGTATATGTCAATGTATTCCCCTCCTCCTTTCCACCACAGTTTTGGAACCCTCCTGCATCTCGCATCTCAAAACTTAGGTGATGATTTCCTTCCCATCATGGTAAAGCATGTCTCAGGACTGAGACATGAGAGCTCTCCGCAGAGTAGGGCTAGAAGTAACAAGATTGGAAACACTAAGGAGAGGCCCAGGCATCTCAAGGCCACCAAGTCTTTTATCACAGAGGGCAAGGACTTACAAGATCTGTGGAGAAACCCTTTGAAGACACATGGACAGGAGTCTGAGGAATGGACCAGAAGGAAAGACCAGCTTAGTTTGCACCAGGTGTGCTGGCCACAGTAGCAGTAGATCACCCATGGCTTATTGGATGCTGATTCATCATCAAAGTGCTGTGATTTCCTACAAACTCCCTCTCCTACTCAAGCCCACGTGCTTGCCTTATCTTCAACTGTCTCCTCTTGTTCTTTCTTCTTTCGGTTCCCACACACAACCCTGTAAGGCACACATTGCAGCTTGGCCAGGCAGTGAGCAAAGCGCTGATTCTGCAGTCAGGGCAGCTGCCAGTAGAACCCAGGAGCAAAAACCACTTCATCCTTTGGAAGAGGAACAAATGGGAAAGGAGCATCAAAAGCACCAGCACTGCCAAGGTCACACAGAGTCAGGAGAACAGAGACCTAATGTGTCTCAGACACCTGATGGGCTGGAGGAAGAAGCAGCTACTGAGTGAGGCTTTTTGCAGGGCAGGGCATGACTGTGAACGATGGGCTCAGATTCACCATGTAGCCATCAGTGATGGTTTCAGAAAGTATTGCTCCACAGCCAAAGAGACAGGCTGGACAGACAGAAGCAGTAACATTTTGGATCATCTGTTTTAAGATGCAGAGCTCACTTGATGGACCCTCATGGTTCAGTTTTGTACCTAACCCACCCCTTCTGTCATCAGGCCAAGTAACAATTGGAAAATCTGACCAGTTTTTGCAGATAAGTTGCTATCCATGGAAATTTGTCACCTTGAGATTTTCTTTTCCCAGAGAAGTAATTTTAGCTGTGATGGAATTTCTCAAAAATTCACAATTCTTTCCAGCTGTGCAGTTTGTGAACATGTCATTGTGCTTCAATATTAGCATATGTCTATGTAACATTTCTAATTAATATTAAATATTTGGATGTTGCTTATTTACAGACCACAAGATCATGATGACAGACCCATTTAACTGCAGAACCACCAGTCAGAAAGTACATTCTTCATCACTAAAAGCCTTTTCCAAATCCAAACACCTATTTCTAATCCTTTAATTGGAATCTACATGCCAAACACTGTTGTACTGAAAACGAGCAGTACAGCACTAGACCACCACCTCTTTATTGGTCTCTGTGTCAAAGGCCACCTTGAAGAAATAAGCCCCAACACAGATCACACATTATGTAGGGAGAAGCAGCTTGTCTGCAAGACCTGGTGGCAGGGAAAGGCCACCACAATGAGATTTTAAGCAGTTCCTTAAAGTTATATTTATCCTCATTCTCTGTTAAGATCCCTTTTGAGCATGAAGCCATGTGCAAACCACTGACCAATGGCAAGCAGCTTTCCAAGGTTTCATGGACAGTTCGCAGATCTTCAGCAGCTCACAGATCTTGATTCAGGTTCTTTTGCTTTGTACATTTACATAGTTGTGTACGTCTCCAACCAGACTAACTATATTTGGAAGAAAAATAACTTTCCCTTGCTGAGGGACTAACTGCAACATCCTTATCCACACTGATTAACCTCTTTCTGTTCTTTCATCCCTTACTGCATTACTCCAGTGACAACTTCAGAAGATGGCTTAAACTTCAAGGGACTGCCATAATCTTGCCCACTGGGAACAGAGTTGATGATGCCTCAAAATACTTGCTCTAGTAGTAGCTACAAAGTTGTCACAGCTACAATATACTCTACGGGTATAAGGCTCTAGGCACTGACTTTGTAGACTTATATACATATTAGTTCCAGATTTTCTATGCATCAAATTGAGCCATGGAAGTCTTAGACCTCAAAGTAAAACCACCATAGACACTGAAAAGTACCTGAGCATTGATAATTAGCAGGGAATTTGCAAAACCCCTTGCAGCCAAAGTCTTGGGCAAGTCTACAGGAGCTGTCTGTAGTATTCCACATATAAGGACCACAGACTTGAAGCTTTACCCTTTCATACAACAGCTTTTGCCATCACTTGTCACTGTGGTGAGCAGCTACCACATGAGCCATGCTGCTCCGGTTCACACTCTATAATGAACGCGGCTGGGATCAGATGTGCTGATACCACAGATATTTCATTGTGCCTCAGGACCCACTGCTCAGAGAGTGCCCATCCCTCAAAAAAGTAAAGAAAGGCTTGTTGTGGGACAGAGATATTGAGAAAGGTCTTCCTGAATCCCACCAAACTTCAGGAAGTTAACTGCAGCAACTAGAAAGCCTGCTCACCCAACAGTGAGTTGGGCATCTCCAGATGATGAGTCGGCCCTCCTGAGGGGCATGAATTACACGTGCAGTCTCCAGGGCTCAGGTGCAAGAGGCCCTTCAGTTATTTAGGATCAGGCAGGATTCACCTGATTAAACACAGATGTCTACACCAAAGGCACCCCGATCTCAGCCCATGTCCCAAGGCTTTTGATCAGCTGTGGAGAGAGACCACTTCGGGTGTGGGTCTTCTCATCCTGACAGTCATCTCCCAAATAGATCTGGTGAATTACCAACCATTTAAACATTCCTATTTCTCTCCACTGACTATCAGCACAGTCTTGGGCAGGGGTAGCTCAGCAAACACCCCTGTTGTAGACATTGCGCTCCCACGAGATGAAGCCAGTCCTAGCCTAGCCTAAGCGTGTTCCCTGTCCAAATTCCCAAAAGCGACAGTTCTGCAAAGGCTGAGAAGCTATTAACTCAACCTTGAGGCAGTGAAGATGAATATGATGATCTCTCCAGTATTTTACCAGCCTTGCATTATATGACTGCATGCTTAAATTGTCACAGCATTACTAGCCTGCTCTAAATATCCGTGCACTGGCACCTTAAGGGACATCTGTCCTGCAAGAGAAATGCTCAGAGTTTTGCTGAAATCAGAGTTCTTATGAAGACACTGGGATTTCTTGGAGTGTAAAGGCTGTATTTAATTCCTGTTTACAGAGTCACAGGTGACAAGAGGGAACGGAAAGAATTATTTAAGCCAAAGGCGCAAAGGTCAAGCCATATACATTGCTTCATGTATAGATATGGAAATGAGGTGCAGCCAGGTAACAGAGCGCCTATCTAGTAGGCAAAAGACTGAGGTTGAATTTAGTCCTTGGTGGGTTTCTGAAGGGATTAACTGGTTTGGATGGTTATGAAAGCAGAGAGCTGACTTCATAGCTCAGGCAACCCCTTCCCACGCCAGGTGCCCACAAGCAGCTATGGCATTCAGACACTTTCCATCAGCAGGTTGCTAGAGCGTTTTAAAAAAGTCCCTGCTCCTGCCCAGCACTCCTGCAGAGATTGATCTCCTTGCTGCAAGATAAATACTCTCTCTGCAGCTATCACCACTGCATTAAAAG
This sequence comes from Balearica regulorum gibbericeps, assembly GCF_011004875.1. NCBI lineage: Eukaryota > Metazoa > Chordata > Aves > Gruiformes > Gruidae > Balearica > Balearica regulorum. The sequence goes on along the minus strand of NC_046187.1, from coordinate 76,446,372 downwards.
ACCGATTAGGTCATTAAGCCTATCTCAGGGCCAATGCAAGATTTTCCCTAGCGTATATTTTCCAGTGCTTTGTCCAGGCAGATTTTAATGACTTCTCCACTACCGAACTTGGCCATGTGGCGTAAAAGCACCTTGAAACAACAGGGGTAACAATGTTTCTGCCAAGGGAATCTGCTGTTTGCAAATTTTTTTTTCACTGACTCCTTCAGATTTTACAACATTTTTCAGGGTCTGGGAACAGCTGAAGTGCTGTCGTTAGCAGTAAGCAGCCAAAGCAAAGGAAGGGGGAAAAAAAAAAAAAAATGGAGCCATTCTTCTAACCAGATGTCTGTTCCCCATGTCTGTCTAGAGTGCAATTAGTAATAGATAATCACTCAGTTTGGAAATGCTAGACCCTGTAGGCAGCTTTTGTGACTGAACACAAGGGATATGCAGTATTAAGTAGTTACTCTGCCTCAAGAGATAATTCTCAGTAACACTTAGTGGGTCAGAAATCATGACTGCAATCAAATTTAGCTTTTACATCTTGGCCCAATAAAAGTATATCAGGTGCAATTTAGAAACAGAACAAGAAACTCAAGCAAACATAAAACAGGAACTTTCCTTTCACATTTCCTTGCCCATCTTTTTTAGTTTTGCTCTACATTAGAGAAACAGTAGGCCAAGAACTTTTGCCTCTTTTGCACATTGAATTTGTTGCAAGGTGCATCTTCCTCCAGCTCAACCAGTTGGTGAGGTCCATGGGCAGAGGGGCTGGGGGAAGAAGTTCAAGCTTCCCCCTTGGAAGCTTTCCTTACCTACAGAGATGCGCCCTGCATCTTCCCAGGTATCTCCTTCCTCTCCTCCCCTTACTGCTTCTCGGATGCAGGTACTGCAGCTGCCACCGAGCTATAGAGACACACTTTGCTGGGAAGCCCTGGCAGCAGATGCAGAGGGAAGGAAAGCCCCAAGGCTGGGCCTGCAGCTGAGCCCAAGAAACTCATTACACAGATGACTTTCTTATTGAGAAATACAAGCTGGGGGGGGGGGGCTAAAGAGCTGGTTCCTTTTTCCAGACTGCTAAGACTGTGTAACCAAGAGCAAATATTCTGTTTCTTGTCCTGCTTGTCCCTTCATATCACAGGTCTTTGGAGCAGGGCCAGCACCAGCACTAGATGTCCGAGCCCTGGCCACCGCAAGGGGATCTTGCTCTCAATGTATATCTTTGAGCACCGCTACAACACAAGCTCACTAGTCCTCTCCTGGCTGCAAGAGCAAGCAGGATGGATTTTTCCAAAGTGCCGAAAGAAGCTTCTGCAAACCAGCTCAGTTTCTTGAGACAGGAAGATACAAAACTGCAAGGAAGAGCAGCTTCCCTTGCCCCATCCAGGCAGCTTTATTTATGTTCTTGGTAGTTCTGTAACGATGCCCTTGAAGAATACACAAAGTACTTGTGACCAGAGAGCAAGGTACCAGGTTACAAAACCCAAAAACTCAAGTATCAATTTTAGCAGGTGACACTACCATCCCACATCCATCATTACTGCTGCTTCTGAGAATGAAGGGGAGCTGGCTACAAGGTGCAATGAGACAGCAAGAGCCTGCACCTCCAAAGTCGTAAAAAAATCTCCGCTCTATACCCTCCACCTTCTTCCAAAAGCCAGGACAGATGGAAGGGCTTTCGTTTGAGGAGTTTTATTAGAAGTCATATGAGAAGCAAGCTTCGGTGATAATCATGGATAGCGATCTATGAATGACTTGACTTCAACAAATATTATTTTGCCTTTTCTTAATAAGACAGTAGGGTAAAAAGCCTTGAGATGCATTTATCAGTTAAGTCTGGAATAAGATTTTATCAAGGAAACTATTTGACATCTACAACTCTTAGTTGGTTCATAAGACAACCTGTTTCGACTTGATATTGTTAGAAATCAATGTGCAAGGCTAAATATGACATTGCAACTCAATGTTTTTGTGCCACAAATGTGACTGTAGCTGTGCTAAATCAATAGAATAGGGTAGCCCAAATTTACTGCGGAGTCGCAGCATAAAGAGTTAGTTCATGGATATTGCTTTACCTGGTTTAGAGGTAAAAGGGTTGCTAAGAACGACACTTCAGAGCTGTTCCCCAAGGCTGTACTGCAACGGCTGTCATTCATCTTCCATCCAGCCTGCCAGGCTCTGGAGTATGTTGAAAGAGATTTTGATTTTAGCAATAAAAATAGGTAGCTCAAATTTTGCTTGTTTTGTTGCTGTGCAAGCACAACTCCCCCAGAATAATTTCATGTGTTTCAGTTTAAAGCGATGAGCCTTTCAAAACTATCAGCTTAGCAAACATGTTTTGAACTTCGTGAAAGAAATGGAACCCACTTGCTGCTCAAAAAGCAGCTCGCTTTTGTGTAAACATTAATAAAAAGCTAAAAAAATAAAGTCATTCATATTAAAGTAATTAGCATTAATATGCATGCAACCAGTTTTTCAAGCAGTATGCCTTATATTTGCAGCTGCCTTAGTAAAAATATCTGCCACAGGTCCCCATGTCTTCAGAAATCATCTTCAATAAATGTTGCTGTGTTAAGAAAAATGAGAAGAGGTAGGAAATCAGATAAAAGTGTTGGCTCACCAATGCCACATGCCTTGAAAGTGTTAGAAAGTATGACATAAAAATCTGTCTTAAAGGAAAATCATTGTGATACGTTGGGGGTTTTTGTTGTTTTGGTGTTGGGTTTTCTGGTGTTTGTTGGTTTTTTGTGTTTTAAATCAAAGCTAATTTGAAACTTAATTCAGATGAGTTACACAGGGGGGGAAAAAAAAAAGCAACAAACAAACCTACACATTTTCACAACGACCATCTCTATGCCTTTCGGAAGGGAGATTTTCCAGCTCTTGTTTATGTAGATCAGTGAGATTTATGTGCACCCGGACGTTAATAAAAGAAGTGGTTTTGTGCTTGCCTGAGAGTTTCCATGAAAATCTTGCTAGGATTTTTGTGAACATCTTACCATGCTAATTCTTCAGGAATGGCTGAGAAAATTAATCTCTGAACAATAATGCAACTTCACTGCGATGTTTGGGGGGGGTGACTAGGTTATGCATTGGTTTGTTTCTGCTGGAAAACAGGTTTTTGACAAAAGTGATTTATATTCTACAGTGAAATCTTTTTTTGTAGTAACTTTTAAATCCTTTTTCAGCAGAATATTTCCAAATAAAGCAAATATTTGAATCTACTTTGGTTTTCAAAGAGCAGATTGCAAAGTGAAAGCAGAAGTGGAATGGAAACGTTTTTATTTTTCTAATAAAATTAAAAGTACATGTTGTTTTACTTTAATATTTTCCTCAGGGGGTTAGAAAATAAATAGCTATATAATAAAATGAATTAAAACAATATCAGTAGAATTCCTGACATGTTTCTTAAAAAGAAAAATGAAATACAGCTATGTGTGTAGAGCTGCACTTATAGATTTTTTTTTTTTTTTTTTTGTTACGGTCATTTATTTTGAGAGAGAGGAGGCTTATTTGTATGGTTACAGCTTCTTACCGGGATGATGGTTTCTCATAAGATGGTATTGCTCCCTCATACAGGGCTCTGGGTTACTTCAATAGGTTTTGATATAACTTTGAGTTTCATGGGAGGGGGCAGGGGAAACTCAAATAGAAAACTTCAGCTGACTTTTTTCCCTTTCAACCCTCAGCTCCTGTTCACATATGTTTATAGCTGCTTCCAAGGATGATAACTTCTTTGAAAGGGTTGCAATTTGAGCATTTTATATACCCCAGGTGCATTGCACCTATATAACTCTTATTACCATATAACTCTTCCTAACTATAAAACTCCTTTAGGGAACATAATATTGTTTGCATTAACTCAGGAGTGAGGAGCCAGCAGGCAGGATCTGGGGCGCGTTGTGCAGGGCATCGCACATGTCCACGTCCTTTATTCCAGGATGAAACGGGCCCAAGAGCCCTTTTATTCCTCTTAATGGCCAGATAGATTATGAAAACATTTCTTCACAGGAGTGACTCCAGAGATAAGAAATGTTTATCAGGATTCAACAGGAGTGAATTTAATTTCAGTAAGTGTTATCTCCAACTTTGCTATTGTGCACCTGATGCCTTCTCACGCTTGGCTTTGAAAGAAATAACGTAACGCCATTACTGACGATGAAAAACCAATAGCAGGAGATGAGAGACTGAAAGCTTGTTGCACAGATGAATATTTATAGCTGCATTGTGAGCATCTATTTTCTTGGATTACACTAGAAGATATGATAACACCACCAAAGGAAATTACTTTATGAATTTAATACCCATCTATTTTCTGTACTGATTTCATTCATTTAGGTTTGGTGGCATTTTATGTGGATGGTAAACTCTGTTCTGTCATTATTTTTATTATAACTAATAGTAATCATTATTGTTATTGTAATTAATTGCCAATTTCCTACTAAAAATCTTTGATAAAAACAACCAAGAGAAAGATATAATAGCATTAGAAATAGATATATGGAGCATTTAGAAATTGCTTAAGCGGTCACACTGCCTAAGATCTTGTGCTAAGGACTTCCTGCAGCTAAAATATGTCTCTGACATACTTAGAGGCATTTTACTCAGCACTGAAGTGATGAGATTACATTCAAATTAGGAACTTGTGTCCTTTTTTTAAAAAAGCACATACAGAGAGAAATTGTTTCAATTGCCTTGAAAACCTCTTAAAACCGCTCCGGTAGGGAACAGAGGACTTGGTTGTAATGAAACAGAAGCTGATTTAATGAGCACCAGACACAGAGTTTGGTGGGTCTATCCAGCTCCCAAAAGGTTTAATGGGAAGCAGAGTGTAGATTCTCCACCTGAGGAACAGACGATGAAGAGACATACAGGCACAATTCAATGACCAGAATTGGTACCTTGGACCATCTGGGATACACCGGGGTATCAGACAGCCTCCTAGAGCGGGCACAAACCACACAGGACCTACAGGAGCCCCGTGCCCTTCTGTCTAATGGGCCATTTGAGGCATCTCAGGTAGCACCTGGTCTCTCCTTTAAAGTCAATGGATCCTCCAGGGAGCCTTCCTTGATTAATGTCTCCTCAATCCATGCCACAGCCAGGCCGATCTCTCTCCCATGAAGATGAGTCTAGAAAACAGAAATATCTTCTACCATATTCAAAGCTTGGTTCTCCCAGTGCTTAAAATGCCATTTTAGCCATAGGCCCTACCCAAGCTCCTGTTGGTGACCTGATATCTTCTGGAGCTGGACCATGGCACAGTACCTTGACCCATGTCTGCCTTGAGAAGTCATGGTTCTTGTCCTCACCTGTGCAGGGCTGCCCATGCTCTCTCCTACACCTTCTCCGCTGCCCACCAACACCTAAGCTGGAAGTATTTAAAGGATACTAACGGTTAGTAAATTTGCTAGTTTTCAGCAACGCCTTTCTCATAGCCTGCCTCACTTTCCACTATAAACTGTGATTCAGCCTTCAGTGTTATTTCATGTTGATACTAAAGCCTGGTGACTAATTATACAGTTTCTACAGATTTTGCCCTAACCCTCTAGTTGGACAAGGTCAGTATCTTTAATCCCCCTGCTCAGCACAAGTAAATAACACGGCACAGAACATTAATAGAGGTCAAGCCATCTACCATATTTGTCCCTGTTGTTTTTATTGCTACACAAACACAAGAAGTGATATCAGCTAGAAATAATCTCTTTTAAAACATTATGCTGAGAGTTGTCTTTGAAGAGTTCTGGAGTTCACAGAGTCCTAAAATTCAGTAAAACCGATGGGTTCCCCAAATGTTCTCCTCTTAGCGACAGGATCAGTTAAGCCCCTTGTTTCTCTAAGGACACCATGGAAATGGGGCTGTGTTCAACCTGATCCTTCTCACTGATGGAGCAGGGAACTGCAGCAGCACAGGGGAGCAAACACCTGGAGTAGGTGGTCTCACTGTCAAGAAAACTATGTCTTGAAAGAAGACAACACAGCTCACAAAATGGTGATTTTTGAGCTTAATGCATGAAGAAGCAGAGGAAATGGGCTCTGATTATTGGCTGGCTGCCAGCAGAGGCAGGCTGGGCAACCAAGATAAGTTGTCATAGAGCAGAAGTCAGGGGCAGAGTCTGGGTCTCCGGAGAGGCTGCACCAAGCTCACCATGAGACAGCAATGTCTCTATATGGGTTCAGATACAAGAAAACAGCTGGTGACCACTTCAGTACATGGGAAGACCTCGTGTCACTGCCCAGAACAGATCCTACTCTACTAGTGTCCCTCCTTTCACCACTGGTGCTTCAGATAGCGACTGGTCCCACCACCCTCACCATCCTCTTCGGCTCTCATGTCACTCAGGTCACCATTGAAATCCCCCTTATCTCTCCCAGTCTCATCCATGACCTTCCTCAGCTGGCTTTTCTCTCACCTCGGTTAATGTGTACTCTAGGATATAACCATGTTTTAGACATGTTTGTGGGGAGACTGAATTACCATTACTTCTACTACAGGACCGTGTAGACGCACGGCAGTATTTGCTGCCCCATTTCTTGAGGCACCATACAGATGCATTTGAAGAGACAATCCCTTGCCTGAGCTGGGTAGAGATGAAGTAGGCAAAGAAAAATCCAGGAAATTTATTACAGTTACTCAGCAGCAGAGCAAGGGAAGAAAAAATGCCAGTCCCAGGCTTGGTGTTCTGCCCAGACAATTTTACCATTCCTGCCTTTTAATACATTTAACTTTCCCTTTAGCTGGCATTTTGTTGAAACAAACTTTATGGTCCATAGCATCAACGATACTAAAATATGACAATTAATCACAGTCAGCCGCCAAGTTTCCACTGAGTTCAAGCATTTAAGTCACAATTAGCCAGCACAATATTTCAGGATATCAGTTTTGTCGAAACATTGAAACGCTGAACCATATTTGATCTATGACATTGGCAGAGATGCAATCAGCCCATTATTGTACAGCTGTATTCATCATAATTTATCTAGTCTCCATCAAACACTGCTGTGTTCACCAGGCCATGAAGGAAAAGACTATAAGTGGTCCTTGAATCTGCAGTGATGATGGTTCAAACCCAGTTTGCCTAGCAAATTTTACTGTTCTGTTTCACACGTACACAGCCCATAAAGTTCCATTTAGGGCTGGAAAGACCAAGATTTGCAGCAATAGGCTCCAGTAGAGCCAGACCAGATGTACGTTCAGCTCCCAAAGATGCTGCCAAAGCAACAGCAACCAGCTCCAGAGAGAGCAAGGTAAGGCTCACCTCAGTGAGGTGAGACACTGCTCTGCTATTTGCACCATTCCTCACTGGTGGTACAGCTACCCATCAAACATCAAAAAAAGAGGAAAAAAAAACATACCTTTAACTGGATACACACTTTCTCCAGCCCACTCTGCCCCTGCAAGGCCAACGTAGCATTTCAGAGAGGGGCTGCTAGAAGACAGAGAGGATATTTGGAAGATGTTACTGGGTGATAAAGTAAGCGTTGAAGGCTCAGACTCTCAAATCAGCTCACCAGCAAATCAGAGCTCCTTCAGGATCAGCTTCAGGTGCAGCTGAAAGACTGGCACAGGGGCTAAAACTGCCTTTTGGGCTGCAATTGCACCTGTCTCCATTAACAAAGGTGCAAGGAAGTCCTCACCCCTGAGCTACGCACTCCTCCTGAGTCCTCCTAACTCCACCTCACAGCTGGCCGAGGCGTGAAACTCTCCTCCCCATCCGCTTCTCTGGGCTTTATTCAGCACCACCACCAATTTCACATACATTTCAGATCAAGTCATCAAAGAAGAATTAAAGCAAGCTGGGACATCTTGTTATAGCACTGGTATCACCATAGCTATCTTAGCCCATGCTAATACTGGAGTCTCCCAGACTGTGAAGGTACTACTGGAATTATAGGTGTTATACAGTTGGCATGGCACCCACAAAAAAGAGAGCTATAAAAGGACTATTGTTCACAAAAGAACATCTCATGAAAAGAAGCATTTCTTGGGGGGGGAATCCAAGTTGTCTGTATAATATTTAATATTGTATTAATTTGCTTATTTAGTCATAAGAGTGATTGACTCATTACTGGACCTGGCATTTATCACAAACTGAATTTAATCTTTCATTAATAATTTCAAAGGAAAAAATGTATCCAATCAGGGGCTCCCCAGAAACCACACAAGTTCCCAAATTAACTAAATGGTTGAAAGGAGAGAAACAGAAAGGGACATCAAAGAAAAAACATCAAAAAAAAATACTAGGTTCATTATCTGGCAGTCACTGATGAATAACAGGGTAGAAGAAGAGGAAAAATTAATGCCGACACATTCATGAGGATGTGCCCAGTGAGACAAAAGTGTTGCTTACAAATAATCTGCATGTAAAGGCCATAGCTGCATTGCATAGACCAGATCCTGTGAAGCAAATTTATTCCCTTCATCCTCCCATCCTCGTGGGCCTCTGCACGCCTGCTGAGCCTTCCTACTCCTCTGTCTGTGAGGTCTGAGCAAGGTCATGGGCAAGAGGCAAAGCCAGGACTGCTGGGTGTCTCTTCCCATCAGTTCTCCCCCAAAGAGGCAGCATATCACTGTGCCCTGCTTGGTTACTCCATCGGGGCTGGCTGGCCAACCACCGCTCTCATTCTCCAACCACCTGCACCCACCTCTTGAAATGGAACAGAGATCCTGAAGCCAAGCCATTCATCCTGCCATATGGTGCTCTAGACATTTGCCTCTCGTGTGAGCCTGCATTGACCCTCTTCCACGCTGGGCGAGAAGATGTCTGCAGCCTGAACCCAGACTGCCTGGTATCCATCAACACCCTCTGTCTCTGAGCTGTGCCATACCCTGCTGGGCACCAGCCATCTGGAATGTGACATCTTCACAGTGTTGATATGGATGTCTCCGAGCTCTCAAAGCAATGGACCCCCTGTCCAAGTCTCTACGTGTGACCAAAATGACCTACTTTCCTCACCTGTCTGGATTTGAAAGTCTTGTAAACAGGCTGTACGGAGCCTATTTCTGGCTTGGCAAATGCATGCTCTTCTCCACCATGGACTTTTTTAACTGATGGTGCTTAAGATGATTTATGAGTTTCCAAGAGCTGAAGTCAAATCACATCACTAGGTTATTTTTGTATTATTATTCATGAAGCCCATTCAAAGCTCGATTCAAAGGGCATCTGTAAGCAGTTGGTGAAGAGCTGGAACCCCTACTGTAATGAGTCATTTCTCAGTGGAAAACGAAAAACCTACCATGTTAGCAAGATGATTGCTCATGGTAGAGCATTGAGAGAAAGATGAAATGGGATTAAGGGAACAGAAATACAAGGAAATCTCAACAGAAACAGAGAGTGCAAAACATATGGGTGGAAAGAGCATCAGATGGAGTTGTATAAGGAATTGTTCTTGTGAAGTTCTTCAAAAGCTCCAGAGCATCTGAATGAAAGAAAATAATCCAGTTTATAAAACTACTTTGCACCTCCCCCCCCACAGAGCTTGTTTCAGAGACTGAACGGCCAGGTGCAGAAGAGGTGGTGCAAGGAGTCTCAAAGGCAAACGGCCTTGTAGACATATTGATCCATGCACAGGGTAAACTTGCCATGTCAGGACATTATTTTCTAGAAAGTACTTGGCTTGAAGCAGACTGGATGGCAGATGGGGCAGGTTTCCACATGAAGTTCAGTCCACCAGCCTAACACCATGGTTCTCCACGGAGAGAGCAAGGATCCAGGTAGGAGCATTCAAAGTACACATGCTAGAGAAAGCAGTCAGGAATATTTTTACTTTCTTGCTGCACTGTCCATAACAAGTTTTTGATCCTTAAGAACAAAAATTACTCTTGCACTGGGCAACATCAGCCTTTCCTAAGCCACCTAGCACTGCTGCCTGATGTTTGGTTAGAAAAGTACAAAGCAGCCTTAGCTTTGTGTGAGCTAAATCTGAGCAAGGCTACATCAGAGTCCATGCAGTCAAGGGGAGTAACTGCTCTACAGGGGTTGCCAAATCAGAGCCAGGCCATCACCAGTCTAATACACATTCCTAACAGCATCAAGGGTGAAGGTAGACAACCTTGTCAGTCAGCAGTCACACACTGCTGCTCACAGAAGGAAAGATTTCTTTCCAGGACGGACCAAAGCTTGCTAACTTAGAAGCTGAGGCACAAAGGTTCATCTGCCTCTCGGGCAGGGCTCAGCTGGGGGTAGTTCAGTCTAATTTAAAATAACGAGGTGTTAAAATCACCACTGGCTCCTAGCCTGTTAAAAAATATTCTTGGGCTTACTAAAACCTTCCCCACTTCAAAGAGGAGATCTCCTCTGTGTCCACCTTTGCAGCTGGCTCCTTCCTCTCCAGCTGTCCCCAACCCAAGCTTTTCTACCAGCCCTCCTGCTGTCCTCTTCCCATGTGATGACTATGCATTTGGAAACATGTTCCCTACTTATATTTTCAGGCCAGAGAAATCACTGATATTTTGTTGTTCTTAAAAGTATCAGTTCCTTTAATTCACTGTGCTTTTCTCAAGAAAATATCCTGGCTGAAGTTTTTCCAGGTACTCCTGTATTTGTTCAGAGGTGTTTGCTTTCATCACTTCAAAATGTGTTTCATTACGAGCGTCCTTGCTCTAGTATGACTAGGAAAGCCTGAGTGATTGACACCCTTTACAGCATCATCTTGTATTCATTTCTTACAACAGAGGCTCTTTCATAAGGCTGATTATTTTCATTTCCCTTCTCTGGGCTCTTCTTATTGCTACCCTGTGCTTTCTCCAACAAGGTGATCAAAGTTACACTGGCCTCATGGTACGGGCAAACTGACACAACGCTAACTGTGATATTTGCAAATCTATTCTTAATGTACTCTACCATCTTGTTTGCTTCGGGGCCCTTTGTTGCCCACTAAGCAGAAGTTTTTCACAGAGCTGCCAAAAATGACGACAGAGGCTCTTCCCCTACGTGGTGGCTGCTGCTGTAAAACCCATCGCTCCACGTGGGTAGCTGGAATGGCTCTCTCCGGAGCAGGTAGCCCAGCAGATCAGCACCCGGCTCCGTGAACGCAGCACTTTTAAATTTAACACCTCAGCTCTTTTGCAATGATCATGGATGTAATCCTTCACAATTACCTCAAAGTGGCACTTCTCCCATTCAAATGATTAATCTTGTGCAGGGGCTGCCAGGAAGACATCAAAGGAGGGGAAAAAGGAGGGATTAAAAAAAAAAAAAGATAACTAAAAGGAAAGAGAATACGAAGGAGCTTCTGCACTATCATCTCCTTTGTCTCCCTGCCTCCCTTATTTTTCCTCTCAGAATTATAAATATGGCATAAAACACGCAAGTTGTTTACAGAAAATGCCGAAATAGTTTGCAACAGCAAAAGTGGTGAAGGGGTCCCAGGAAGGTGGAGCATAGGAGTGAAGGACATTTTAAAGCCACCAAGCTATGTCTCATGCTACCTTCTACATCATGCTGGTTTGGCTTCTTCCCTCTCCTTTCTCATTTCATTTCCCACTGTAGACCGAGCCAGAACATGAATGCATTTCTTCATATTTCTAGTTTCACTATACCCACGTTCAGCCTCTACCCACCTGTCCTTGCATCACTATTGTCACTTCAGAAGCTCTTTCCTTCCTTTTCCATCCCTGTCAACGATGTCCAAAAAACTTGGACCAATGGTGCATAGCCAAGATCAGGGGTCTTCTCATGGCCAGCCACTCACTTCCATCTTCACGCCTGGAGTAGCAAACACTGTGGATGTTGCTGCATCAATGATTCTGCAGGTTTTGTGCTCTGCGTTAGCAGGCTGGTGATGCTCTGCGGACTAGAGTTCTGAAAGCTTTTCCTAGACGACAGCAAACGTCACATCCTCTCTTAAACAGTTGGCATTTCAAATGAGTTGAAATACAGGAGATCTTGAAACTCATGTTTTCTCAGCAGCTTGGCACAGGCAGCTTTGCAGTACTCCAGCCAATGGGCTCTGAAGGGATGGGTCACTTCAGATAAGAACCTGCAAAGATGTGACCACAATCCTTACTAGCTAATGGTGGAAAACAGCTTTTCTGGTCGCCGACGTGATTTCACCATGAGCCAGGACACCTGCAGAGCTCATCGGGAATGAACGTGAAGCCCTAACGTTATCTTGGCCTCAGCAAAGCGTGATTGTCCGAGGGGTTTGCTGAACTGCCTGCCCTCACCAAAGAGAGGCAAACAAAGGAATATGTTTGTCTAGCTCTGGTCCGGTCTAGTGGTGGACCTCATCCCCCAAACCACTGAAGTCAATGGGAACATATCCCATAACATCAGTTCTTTGGTCCCTGTGTGGACAGCTTGTTTCATGAAGCACTGCAGTGTGTAAAACACAGAGAAAGGGACAAGTCTTAATATCGCATTTATATATTCCTGAGGTGTGGAGTTAACCAAATTAAAGCCAAGAAATTCACTGGACATATTTTTGCAAGTGCCACCTCCAGAGAGGATGGATCTAGGGATTAAAACCGAGGCTGAAGCAGAAGTGCAATTTTCATATGAACTGATGGGCAAGAGAGTGGTAGGAATTTTTTTTTCTTTTCTTTTGACACAGCTTGAAGATGAGTCACTCCACTTCTAGACCAGGCAGTGAGTACTGAAGAACAATCAAGCTCTACCAAAAGAGACAATTCAAGTGTCCATATAGACAAAGAGCTTAAAATACTTAAACTCTACTGAGGATGTTCCAGAATCAGGCTGCAAACGTGAAACCAAAGTTCAGGATTACAGGGCAGATAGAGAGCAGAGAAGAGCAGCTACACTTTGAAATAGCAACTTTCTGAAACAAATGCTGTTGTCAGCCTGGCTTTGCTGCAGTGACCTCATAGCTGACCCTGCTTTGAGCAGGAGACTGAGCTAGAGGCCTCCTGAGGTCTCTTCTACTTGTATTATCCTATGATCCCTCAGCCACTCACCTCCTGCCGTCTGGGTTGTGTACTTAGCTGGAGTTTCCCTGGGATAAAGCGTTGGTAGACTTTGGTTAAAGCCCTCCAAGAACAGTTATCCATGTTACAAATCCAGACCACTATTTCGCATGCTTTGCAGGCTCAAACAAAACAAAGCACACGTTAGGAGCGAGCCCTGAGACGATATATTGAAGTCTGCAGAATAGAAATGATTTAACAGTTGTGTGGGTGTTAAAAGCCAGAAAGAGCCGTCACGGTCATCGAGTGTGACCTCCTGAACCATGGGCCAAAGCATTTTAGCAAACGCTTCTTTGCAATGATCACTTTGTTCATAAATGCAGAAGCACTGCAAACATCTTCAGAAGTTGAGATACTCTAAGATCTTAACCCCTTAAGAGGATGCCTGTGTAAAAAAGAGGCACTGAAATCCTTTTGCAGACCCAGGTGCTTGCTTATTAACCACGAAAGGAAAAAGGAGATTGCAACTATGATTTAGGACCTGAGAGAAAAGCCTTTTCCACTCCAATCATCCCTGTTCTCTCCACAAGGTTCACAACCTGTGATTAAGGCTGGGTCTGGAGTTCACATCAAACTGAAGAGAGCTGTAAAACAGACCTAAACTCAAATAATTTCTTAAATCTCTTGGTGATGAAAAATGACACAACATACCCTTTGTGTCACAGGCTCAGGAGGAATTTGAAAACACTTCTAATATTTTGCCAATTGAATAAGTATTTTAATAGCTGAACACAAAAAGACAGACTGTTCACACTGGTCTGGAAGCGCAGATCTCAACAGCAGTAGAGCACAGGAACCCAGATGCTGGTCACTTTGGTCAGACAGACAGCTTGACAGACAGACAGTCTCACAAAGGAGGAAGATAGTTAACGGACATCTCCTCCTCTATGTCAAAATTCACATACAACCCTTTTATTTTTAATTCAGTAACATTAAAAATGGGATTCAGCTCCAGAGACACCTACATTTTGGCATCCAGCTACAGGAGTTAGCTGGTTGTTTAAGCTACGGAAGTTCCAAGGGTCAGGATAGCAACCAGCTGATGCCAGTTTGGATGTCCCAGGCTGCATCTGCTCTCCTTTAGCCCATGAGTCTTCCATAGATGCTGTATCATAATCACAAGCCCCACGTGGAAATTTTGGCTACTTGGCATCTCCACGTGGAAAGCTGAATCCCACTCCTACATTGGCAAAAGCTGGATTTAGGTGCCTGAATCTGGAACTGAGCAAAAACATTCTCTTCCCTTTCTGTATCAACTGTTGACACTCTCAGGTATCTCTTCTGCTCCATCTTACAACTTCCTGAAATCCCATCTAAGGAATCATTTGCTAGTCTGTAATGTTTCTAAAGAGTTTTCAGGCTCATTAGGGAGAAAAAAAAAATCACTTACTAGATAAATCATTAATAACCAGGATTCAAATATCCTGATGAGCAGGATTTAAGCTGTCCCATCTGTGGAAGCAGTGGTTCAAATCTAGGTCTGCTTCTTCAATATTTTGCACAAGAGGGTTTCACCAGGCCATAAGAAAGAGAGCAGGAATGATTTGCTGCCAGCAGTAGGTGAACCAGAGGTCATCGATGGCTCAAATGAGTCATCAGACTTTGTAGCCTTCTGCCCTTGAGGGACCTTCTGCTACCTGGGATAATTGGCATTTATAAGCTGTTCTTTAGAGCCGCATCTGCAGAGGACATAATTTTCAAATCCTAAGGCTGGAATTCACTTCTCTAATCAGAAAAAGAGACACACAAAACAAATAAGTGAACAGGATAAAAATATGCACAAATCAAATGCCAACAAGCTGCTAATCTCACCCTCTCTTTAATCACCTGGTTCAATTAGCTAAGTCAAACAATGCTCTCACTGGAGACAGCCCAGGCTGCACAGTCTTTGCAAAATCTCCACAAACCCAGGCTCTCAGGATACATAGTGTTGGTATTTCTGCAGCCACATGGGACCAGGGGGGTTTATAGGCCTGAAAAGAGGCAGAAAGTTGGGTGTGCTTTTCACATGGGCTTATGGTGAAGAAGAGCCTGCCCTGCGTCACCTTTCCCTCCCCAGGAAATTTCCAGCTAAGCATCCTCTTTATGAAAGATTGATGTGAGGGAGTTATTGGGCGAGGAGAAAAGCTTTCAACTTGCAATGCTCTCTGCGTGCGGGCTATCGCTTCCCCCTGTTACAGCGCAGGCACAGAAGCAGGTTAGAAAGCAAAAAAGTGCAGCTCTCCACTGTCCTCCTATGGACCACGTGGAAACCATCTCCTGCCACCAGGTAGCCCTCAGACCTGAGGTAGCTGACTGACATCAGCTGAAGAGGTTTGGTCAGGAAAGTAACCTTTCCATTTCTTCCATGTTCAGATCCTCTCTGCGAACTTTGTCCAGGATGCTTAACGGCTTCAAAGACAAGAAACTGCTGCAAAGGTTAGAAGGGTCCTCACACCTCCAGCTCTTTAACCCTCTAAAAAACTGTTTCCTTGCTTATGCCTTTGCAAAAAGGAACTCTTCAAAAGGATTTTACGGCTACACCCACCTCCAGAGTATGCAGCACAGTTCCTTGATTTCAGTTTCTAAGCTCTTAGGTTGCAGGCAAGTCAGGTTTGCACGCTTTTCTCCACAGCCCTGGGGTAAGAGCTACCGAACTGCCACTCCTGATGAAGATAAAGTCATTGCAACAGGCTGGCAACCTCCAGGGACACTTGCCTCCTGGAGCAATGGGGGATTTAAGGAGCACAATTAAATGACAAAGCACACAACAAGAACTTGAGAGATGGCAGTACAGCTTTTGGTCCAAACTTTAGGCTGACTTCCTCTAATCCAAACCATCTTCAGGCTTCTGCATGACTGACGTTCAGGTGATCCTTACAGTCAAGAGAAATGAAACAAACCCCAGTTCATTAAAACCATTCTCTGAAAAAAAAAAAAAAAAAAATAGTTTCAAGCTGTAAATCCCAGCACACAAACACAACAAAAACAATCTATCCAGGAGGAGATGTTCTCCCCATCCTGCTAGCATTATTCGCACATTAAATCAGAACTGACAACGCAATCTTTGCAGCTGAGCTGTTCTCATTCTTCTTTTTTTATCATGATGAAATAATTCCCCTTTTTAACAACTTCCAAATGTTCGTACTGATGCATTATTGAAGTGACAATGCAGATTTCCAAGAGGATGACGTGTTGGATTTTTTTCAAAACAGTAAATAGACAGGATGTAAATGAATTGGAGAAGTATTAAAATTTTGTTTTGCAAAACGAAATGTTTTTAACTATATAAACTGTTGCAACAACTATTGATTGTATTTCCACCACAACAAGGCAGGCGGAGGCTGATTTATGACAGCAACCCACCCTAACTATCTAACCAGATTTAATATAGTTGCCATCCCATGACACAATGATGTATATTTTTGTGGCAATCTAGAAAATAATTTGCAAGGAGTAACAGTTCGTTTTTCAGCCATCAGCCATAAAGCTGTCAGGGGAGGGTCTCCAGCACTGTCTGTGGGACAGTGATGTAGTGAGGAGAACTGCAAAACCTCATGGGCTGGGGGATCTCAAATTTATGGATATGAGCATTTTCAAGAGACTGTGTTGTTACTGGTTTTATTTTAACCATAAACCAAGGGTAACAAAGTCTCCATAAGAATACACAGTATTTACCAAACCTCACTTTCACCATCTAACAAAAAATTCAAATGGGGCATTGCTGTGTAAGTTGACACTGTGGAGTTTAGTTCCTGATGGCTCTGGAAACAGCTTTCCCTTTGGGAACCCCGAGGTCAAGGTTAAGGAGAGGAGGGTGGAGCTCCTTAAGGAAGAACAGCCACGTTCAGAGGCTGCTGAGACACAAAAAATCGGCAGGAGATGCCCCGAGATATCTACCTGGCTTTGCAGATCCAGCCACCACCTTCACTCTTGGGCTGGCAAGGTTATAAGGAAGCTCCCACCGGATGAGAAGCCCGTTCTCTATGCAGTCCTCATTAATGCTTCATGCAAGAGAATTTCTACCTATTTATCATAAGCAGAGCAAATAACTATCTCAACAAGCATTTTTTTCTGTGCTTCGTCCTAGACTGCGTTAAATAGGTGAGCAGTAAATACAGACAACCCCCTATCCCCTCCACCATTCTCCTGCTGCCTTCCCTCTTCTGTCTCTGAGGCTTTCCATCGACCTCCATTTCACGAGGGTTTGGAGGTTTTTTTCTTTCATTTTTGCACATTGTCATATCACCCCCATGTGGGGTACACTGGCTTCTCCACCAAATCTCAAAGTAAATCTGATCCACAGGAGCACTAATACATCCAGAGATGCTCCAAGCAAACTTCAAGGTGGAAAGCAAAGAGGCCAGGAGGACTGCAGGTGCCTGCTTCAGGCTGAGTGACGGGCACAGAAGCAGGTTGCCCTAGGGAAAAATCCATGTTTGTAGCCTCTGAGGATGCCTTATTTGCCAGGAGAGAAAGAAAAAAGAAAAAAAAAACCCCACACACCAACAATGAACAAACAACAACCGCCCCTAAAGTTAACCACAAAACACAGCCCCTGATGGAAACAAGCCGAGCATATTTTCTTCAGTTGACTAATTCTTGTTTATTTTTTGAAGGCTGTTGCTATAAAATTCACAATCCAATTACGATTTCCAGGCTGAAAGAATGGTTTCTAATTATATTGTTTTCTATCATTGCTAGAATTATTACAAGAAAGAGTGGATTAATGCTGTATGATTTCGTTCCCTGTACAAGAATCGGATCTCAGCGTTCTCAAATGATTTATAAAAGACACATTAAATAAACTATTAACAGTGTTTTTGCAATAGAAATGGGCTGTACCATAAACAGGACAAATTGAAAACTACAGATTTGCTGCTGTGTTTCAATGCATGAGAAATGAGGGTAACACAGCGCATACTGAGTAAAATGGTATAAATTTGAAAGTGGAAGGAAAACTCAGATGACTGTTGCAATATGGGCCTGGGCTTCAGGAGAGCAGGCTTGTTGTCTGGCCTGGCAGAAACTTTCAACATGATTTGGGTAAGTCACTTGGCCATGGGGAGGAGGACCGCAGCTCCAGATAAAGCCAACCTCATCGTCCTGCTGGTGTAGCTGTCTCCAGGTAGGTGTGAACGTGTGTGCCTCGAGTGTCTAAGTTTCTGTTATAATCAGTAGAGATCAGTGATCAAGTGTGGATCAATGATCAAACACATCTACGTGACTGTTTCAGAGGTTCTGCTGTCCTTGTCTTGTTTCTCATATGTTCCCCAAGCACCCAATTCTGACACGTGTCTAAATTTTGGGAGACAGATATGGATCTTGCCCCAAATTCCACGTTTCAGGACAGGGCTGAATCAGAGTCTAAGCTGGTATCTATGAAGCTTTGGCTGGATTTACTCCCAATTCATCTATCCTGTAGGAAAGAAAAAAAAAATTAGTGCCTGTCTTGAACAAACATAACAGTTGCCTTCAGAAAGATAAATAAAATATATCCAGTTAAATGACTGAAATGATTGGAGACTAAATCTCCTGCCTATTGCTTCTCCTTGCAGCTAGAGCTAGTTATTAAGACTTGCATTCTGAAAGCAGAAGAAAGGAGAGGATGACCTTGAGCAAGACACAGGCCTTCAGGCTGTGAATCTTTCAGAGACAATTTGACATGCAGGTGCATGCACGCATCTGTCTCCACAAACACAGCAGCTGTTTTCAAACACAGCTCCTAGCCCACAAGACCCCTCACAGCCTCTTCATGCAAGGGCTGACACCAAAGACCCTGAACCAAATCGGTCTCATCCTACAGCTCGTAGTCGGAGAATCGGGGCTGGTCCGAGCCCCAACGGCACTGCTCACCCATTGCCCTGGGCACCATCAGTGGATAGAGCCCGGTGGACACAGCAGTGCGGAAGATGGTTTTCTTCCAAGGAGCTCAATCTCCTCCTGCTTCTCTCTAGGGAATCAGCAGTTAGTGACTATTGCACAGGGGTTTTTAATAACGCACTGGCTGCATTTGGGGTTTTGGTTTTTGGGTGGTTTTTTTTGCTGTGGTAAATAAAAAAAATTCCTTTGGGGTCTGACAATTCATTTCTGTCCTCCCTAGCATAGCAGCCCTACCTCTTCTCCCCCTCTTCTGCCCTCCAGCCTTGGGCAAGTGAAAAAAAAAAAAAAAAAGAAAAAAAAAAGAAAAGAATTGCTCAGCCCTTGAAGAAACCGTCTAAGGCATTTCTCGTCCATTTCAAAATGAAGATAGGTGTTTCTCTAAGGCAGGTCCCGTTTGGCTGCCAAAGCCATGCAGTTCAGACAGCATTACTCATACCAGCTTGAAAAACAAGAAGAAATTTCAACATCACTGGTGTACTGAGAACACCAAGAGGAAAACCAGCTAGGTTCTTTACCACCTCTCTCCAACTCACATAAAAGGATATGATCATAAATCAATATAACATCCAGAAAGAATGAAGTAGTAGTGTTTTGTTTTCATCTTCTATTCCTCCAGCACATTTTGAGCCCTTGAGTTCAGAGCAGGAACCAAAACCACGTTTTAGTGTCAAAACCTGCCACCTAGAGAGCAAAACCGCAAATGAGAAGAAACAGGTTTGTAGGCTGGTGGGTTTTTTAAAAGCAACTATCTTGTAACATTACAGATGTGCTGAAAACTATAAATTTCCTGTGCTTTTACAGCAACAAAACAGATTTTAAGAGACCCTTAATTATGTATCTGCACAGCACAGACATCGTTATAGGCTATTGCACCTACTCCCAGCACAAACACTGCTGTGTGCGGTTTAGTGATTATAGGACAGAAAAACATTTTTTTCTCCCTGTTCTACAAATTTACATGGTTTGTGTAAACAGAAAGGAATCTCTTTCCATTTCTTTTGAGATTATGTAACTGTTGCAGAAAGCAAGTCAGTTTTAAATGAGAAGTTTTGGGTGCAGCGAAACCATCTGGGTCTCAGTCCTGCTAGTGAGCTATGGATGCTCAGCAGGTCTGACAAGTATCAGGCTGAAGACATCATGGGCCAGCAAGTCTAGATTGGAACCACCAAAAAAACCCCCAAATCACAAAACAAAAAACCTCAACCAAACAAAAAAAAAACCCCACATCACAACCCTAGTGCACTTCTGAGAAAGTTTCCTGAGGTTTTTAACTGGAGCAAAACTCTCCGATTTCCACTTCTAGGGAAATACTCTGTTTGCATCTCAAATTCAAATGGAACAAGTTGCCAATTTCTTTTTGAAAATTGAAAGTGTTTCAGCATTTCTGAGCCAAGAAATTTTCCAAAATTGTAAACTTTGATTCCAGGTCAATTCAACACTAAACCGTATTCTCACAGATAACAAGGAAAGGGGATCTATTGAAGTAACCTCTCCCTAAAAATGGTATTTATCAGGTTTTAATTCCTGTATGAATCATCTCCATAACATATTCACTCACAAGGCTCCATTGTTTCATTATACAGACCAGGCAGGAAAGGAGGAAGAGAGGCAGATGAGCTATAAATTCAGAATAGCACATGACTTACCCTTAATCTGAATCTTACTTAGCTTCCAGTACCACCCATCCCAGTCAACCCTCTGTGAAGGGTCCTCAGTGCGGTGGGCTGCACAGAGCCCAGGTTAGATGCAAGTCAAACGGCAATTCCCATACATGCTGCTGCCTGTAGCAACTCACGCACCTCAATTACAGGAGACCAACGTACCACCCAGCGCCAGGACATATCTCTGATAGAGAAATACAGTTTAACCCTTCATTAAATAATACAGAAGAATCAATTATTTAACAATATGGCCAAAGACATGTAGCATAAACCCCATTTAATTGCTAGTGGGGTACTGCAAGTTAGTGTCCAGAGACCTTTTTTTGTTTTGGTGTTGCAATTTCTGTGGAAAATGTCAAACCTGGACTCTACCCTCTCACCACGAAGCCGGGGCTGCCTCAGCACTCACAGCCCCGTACAGACTCCCAGGAAGAACAGCCCACTGTGTAAAACACCCAAATCTGCTGCCTGCCAGGTGTCCACAGCGGCACAACTCCTCCTACTGCCACCTTCAGAAATCACCAGCAGGCTCCTGCCCGCATTATCAGATTTGCACATAGCCCCTCTTACAAAAAGCTTTCATCTAATGCTGACCAGTAACAGGCAGCGGGAAAGGAAGGGCAAAGATGATGGTAAACTGAGCAAATTATTATGTTAGTGCAGGTAATACTTAATTCCACAGTTTCAACACAATTAAGAGCTTTCTTTGGACATCACAAGTCAGCTACCACCTTGAAACCATCAGCTCAGAAGCCAGCCTCTGAAGTTCTTCAAACCTCTGTTGTTCCTCAGGGCTCGAATCCTGGCATTTTCTGGCCCAATTTGCTCTGCCCCCACGCCTCACTCAGCTGCTACCCAGGGATCCACTCGCTAGACCTGCCAGGGACCAGTGCCCGAATCTGAGTGGAGGTCAGCCACCGCCCCAGGCTGAAGGACAACGTGACTTCGCAGGTACTCTCAGTCTACCTAATTAGCCCTCTGCCAGAGAGCAGCCTCTAATCCACTTGTCACTGGTGAGGCCCATTAGTGAGCAGCCCTCTCCTCACCTTAAAGCTTGAAATCTATCATTTGATCTGCAAAGAATTAAGTCACATCTTCGATTCAACTAAACCCACCCAGATCATCTCGATACGGCAGCCAACTGAGTTTAATTAGCACTGTGCTAGGGGCCTGTGGAATTTCAATCCACCACTAAAGGAAGCAGGAAAGCAAGAAGATAAAGTAGCACATCCAAAAAAATGGGACAGCTTGAAGAACTGTGTTGAACCTCAGAAACTATGACAATAGCTATTGAGAAATCCACCACTAATCATCTCCATAATCCCATACAGTTTTACGGACATCTTGACGGTGGAGTAGAGAGCAGGCCATCTTTCAGCAGCCTCTCCTTCCCTCTCCACCTCCAGTGCACAAAGGAGACCTTGACTGACCAAATGAATTGGCATCAATGTTTTCTTTTGTTTTCACTGGTGAGCTTCAATAGTGACTCTTAAAAAATCCCCTTACGTCAGAGCATCACTGTAAGTACAAAGATGCAGAGAGTAACTTACCACTATCTTCCCCCCAAAATATGACATAACAAAACATTCATCCTGGAAAACAGTATAAATACAGAAGGAAAAAAATAAATAAATCAGGCATTAATACATTCTAAAAAACACCAAAGGTATTCATTAGGTGTGACAGACCTCTAATCAAATTCCAAAAAAATTATTAACATCATCACACTCAAGAAGCGCCTACTAGTGAGAGTATTAGGTATCATTCAAAAGACAAATATTGCCCAGGAAGAGAAAAAAAAAAAAAAGCATGAACAGGATCTGCATCCTCTTCTCTTTGTTCAAGAAAATCAGTGTGACTAAAATGAACATCTAGAATTTATCCCTCAACATGCAAGTGGTTTATGGACAGACACCATGGCCAAGTGTAGATCAAAGAAAACAAGGACTATTTTATAAAACTTACTGAGAACTCAAATAGTAACATGAGCAATGTTTTTCTTGAGCATAAAAACTACTAAGTAATAAGGCAGCACCAAGTTTAAGGCTCAACACTAACTTTTGCCTTTAAAAAAAAAAAAATAAAGAAATTAACAATTTTCCAGGTCAGATTACTTGAAATATTTATTCACAAGTACATGTGGTATTAAATGAATGCAAACATATTTTCCAAGGAGACAGTGTCATTAGCAATATAAGAGGCTCGGATGACATTTGTCAAGTGCACATTTTCAAGCAGCAAGAGAAAACTGTGAAAACTAAGCCTTTCTATCAAGACAAGGTCAGGTTTCTTCCCCATCCTTAGGTGAGGCTCAGTTCCAGGCTAGTACAGGTTGCTTCCCCAGGCTTGAACAGAACCAGGCAGCTGCTAAGGTGCAGCAACAGATGACTGCTGCAAACATTAGAATCAAGATTCAATTTTTAAATCCATCCTCAAATTTCAAGATAGGAGGAAACACTTTTTCAGGGGACAACAGTCATTGGCGTTTATGGCTGTCTTCTAAAATAGCCAGTGCCTCAAAAAGCTTCCATGGAGCAATGCCTAGCACCTCAGTTGTCCTGGAAGGTCATCTAACACTGGTGGCAATGATGAAATTCAGGCAGTTCACCCAGAAGCATTACTCACCCCAAAAGACGTGTTGTGGAGAAGCCCACCACTACAAGGAGTTACTCTGATTAGCAGGCTCATAAGAAGCCAGGCTGCAATATCCTGACATTCACTGATGAAGAATTGCACTCTTACACAGACTGAGACACGTTAGCACTGGTATTTCTCTGGTTATGCGGCACCGTTCAGTCTTTTTGCTCCAGTTTAAATCAGGCATCACCAGAAAACTGAGCAGATCTAGTAAGAAATTCCTATCTGTTGTCATAGGCTTTATCAAATGATTTATCATGCAATACCGCTTTCAGCCATCTAGTGACAGGATGTAAGGTTCATTTTAGTAAATCACACTAAGGTGAGTAATACAGCATCTGGTCTCTGTGTCCTAAGGCTTATATCATCTGACTGATGCCTGACCATATTCAAAACATATTAATACACACTCAGGGCAGTGGAGATATGACCTGTCCTTTTATGCATTTTGTCAGAGCGTAAATGTCACCATCAAGATACCTGCCTACTGCTTGAATCAGGAAGAGAAATTCCACAGGCATTTGAGTACGAAAACTAAGAATAGGTTTAAACAAATAACAGCATGAGTTTTCCTAACAGCACCTTTATGGAACATTAGGTTAGCTTTAGAGAAGTGCCAGATTACATGAACTTTCAGTCCTCTATATAAAGAGAACAATCTTGGGTTTTGTTCATCCTGATAAAACTTATAACACTTATTTATAGGCATGGTGCTTGGGCTATTTTCAAAGTAAAAAAAGGGCTTCTCATTACAATGCTGGAGTGGTTAACAAGAAAGTTACCTTAGTACATTCTTTTCCAGAGAATAACAATTCCCCTCCATTATGTCCCAATGTCATTAGGATTTGCGAACACACAAGCAATGCAATCCTAGTTAAGATAAAGAGGAAATTAAGGTAAAGGTAAGCTAAAGACCAAATCATTTTCATAGTTACAGACAATTCTGAATATATATTTGCATGGGAAATTAGATTCATTTTTGTGAATAAAAATTCCATCTCTCCACACAACTAGCAGAATTCCTTGCCAGTAGAGGACTACACCGTGCACGGCTCATCACCCTTGAAAAGAAAGTCTGGACTCCAGGCATATCCAGCCACGTGGATCAACAAGCAACCCCTTCAGATCCAGCAGCTTTGGTTTAACGGACGGAAACTTTGGCCTAGTGTTCAAACAAACATACTTGCCAGCAATGAACAAGTAAGACTGGATTTGTTAAAAATAAAGTGAAGTGTGATATGTGCATAAAGTCAGTGCCTTGATCCTTTAAAGCATCTCTATAAGCAACTTTACCTTAAAAACGGGCAGTGCTTAAGTTACAAAAGATTATTTTGTGTATGATGATTGAAGAAACAGCTCTGCTTCACGAATTCAAAAGATGAATCAGATTTAGTAGTAGGTTTATTAATTTGCTGTGATTTACAATGAGGCGATCATGTCTGAACCAAGGAGACATCAAAACAGGTTTAGCCAGGAGGTTTATGGCTTCCAAGTCAAATTCATAGACCAGTGTCAGTCATTCGGGCAACTGAAGATTAGCAGACAAAAGATAAGCGGAGGCCAGGTGCTGCACTGATGTTTCAGAGACAGTATTCCAAAGTTTCTTCTCCTACAGCAATTTCCTTTTCTCAAACTCCTGCAAATAGCAAACAGACATTACCAGGGGGAAGAAAAAAAGATTGCTTCTATTACTATTTTATTTAAATTACTTTGTATTTATCTTAGTAAATCTGATTTTTGGAATTAAAAATTAAAATATAAAATGCACCATGTGCGCAGGTTAGAGGAAAGGAGGGTAAGTATTCTCCCAGCTCACATTAACAAACCGGCTATGAAAAACCAGTAGTGCTAGACTGCAGTCGGCACGCTGCACTCAGATTGCAACGCTGTCAGGGAACGATTTGCTCCCAGGCACAGCATAATGGGCTTGAAAAACACTAATTCTGTGTAAGAACTGCTCTAGAATCCTTATGGTACAGGATTCAAGCCAGGGAAGCAACAAAGCAAAGATTTCCTTTTAGTAAAGGAAAAAACACAATAGAAGAAGGGAAGAATCCCACAGCAGCCTGTGAAGATGCTATACTATACAGTCACCACAGGAAAATGAAAATGCTTAGCACAGCTGAATTATGCATTTCTTCTAGCTGTGAAGCAATGCCTTTTTTTGGATATGAATTAAGAAAAATGCAAGTAATCTACTCCATACATAAGTTTTTCAGCTGCATGCATTCAACCATAATTCTGAATTGGTACTTAGGATAGAGCTATATGCCAAGGCTTTCCTTCCTCAAATACCCTACTGTCAAAGAATGTTTTCATATTTCAAATTAATTCAGGTTATTTGCATCCAGAAAACACAATTCAACAAGTTGCTACACTTGAAAGCAAAAACGTAATCTCCTCTCTGTTTTGCTATGTTTACTTTTCTATGAAGACATTTAATAAAACGATGTGTGCACATTCTCTAAGTAATAACTCCAGCTTGTTCAGTCAATAGAGCTCTTACGTTTAACCAAGTTCAGAGCAACAGAATATCTGGGAAAGAGATGTACTCCCAACTCGTATTCCCTCAAAAGTAGCCTCTTGCTCTGGATGAGTATGTATCCCAATTTCTGAGCAACGAACCTTGTAGATGGTGCTGCCTAGCTGAGCAGGAGACATGCTGACAACAACACCAGCACTCTGAAGAGCTGCTATCTTCTCTTTAGCTCCACCCTTTCCCCCAGCGATGATTGCTCCAGCATGACCCATCCGCCTGCCTGGAGGAGCAGTCAGACCAGCTATGAAGGACACCACTGGCTTGGCATTTGGACCCTGTGAAGAACGAAAAGGTACTGTGTTACATGGGGAAGGGCAAGATCACAGAATGGTTTAGGTTGGAAGGGACCTTAAAGATCATCTAGTTCCAACCCCCCTGCCATGGGCAGGGACACCCTCCACTAGACTAGGTTGCCCAAAGCCCCATCCAACTTGGCCTTGAACACTTCCAGATACAGGGCATCCACAGCTTCTCTGGGCAAAAAAGCAATTCCAGGTGGCAGATTTTATTTATTTTTTTTAAATATCAACTAGCTAGGCAAATATATTAAACAGCTAGAAACCTCAGACAACAGACTATTCCATGAAGACCGTGGAATACTTTCTCTTCTGATGAGCAACATAAATCAGAAGCAATCAGAAACTTTACATCTCTCTGCAGAGCCACTATATTACTACAAACAGAACGTTCATGACAAATACCATTACAGGACTAAAAATCTAAAGTTGACACTGCCCTCCAGTTAGATTTAATCTGCACAATGCTCCTAATTTCAATTCTCTTTAATAAATGTATGACTGTTTGGGGTTTTTGTAAATAGAGATTAGAGATTGAATTGAGTTTTCCTTGACATGGCAAAAGAAGATGGCTAAGTACCAAGGTGTCTGGAAGCAAGCTGTTTTAAAACTTACAGAATTATTTTCTTTCAAGAATGCTGCTGCATCCTCTTCAGCATTTCCTCCAATTTCCCCAATCAATATGATCCCCTCAGTATGAGGATCCTTCAGGAAGACATCAAGGCAGTCAATAAAATTAGTTCCATTGAAAGGATCGCCTCCAATCCCTGAAAAAAATTAAAACCATAAAAAAAAGCCCCAAACTCAAGATAATGATATTGCATTTATGATAAAAGTGTCTAAGTAAATTTCAGCATGAAAAGTATTCCCAAAGGTTCAGGGGAAGCTGAGGGGCAGCTCTGAAGGCTCTTCCCAAGTCAGTGCGCCAAATTCCGGCTCCCCCACAATTTACAGAAAGTTTTGATATCTGAATAATCACCTTCCAAACCATAAGCAAAATATTAGGCTCTGAATAAAACACAGCAGGACCAAGATCCCAGCTCTAGAATTTTGCCGTAAGAAAACTGATTTACTTAACATACCCAACTAAATGCCTAAGAATGCCCTATCCCTTTATAATATTCAACTTCGTTTCCAAATTGACATCATATTTGCTGGCAGTTCTTTGTTCAAAGCTATTTTTTTAGGCTTTTATTAATCTGATGTGGAAATGATAATAGAGAAGGGTTATACTCTTCACAGCACATAGGGATCTAATTTCTCAAGATAATTACCATTCAGCAATTTCTATGTTTGCAAAAAGAAATTACTTTGGATTTCTTCTTGTAAAAAAAAAAAAAAAAAAAAAGCAAATTAGTCTGGACACAACAGGCTGATTCAGAGGAAACCTACCAACGCAGAAAGACTGCCCCAATCCAACTTGCGTTGTCTGATGAACAGCTTCGTACGTCAGAGTTCCAGATCTTGACACAATACCTTTAGCAAAGAAAAGGAGATAAACTTAACGCTAACATAAGCACATGACTAGAGGCAGCTGTTCTTAAATTAATAAAAATCACCTTAATAAACTCAACATGAGACGTCAGGTTTTCCAGCAATTCCTTGCCAAAGTATGAAAACTCTAAGTTTCTATCCGCACTATTTCTTGGTTGGCATTTTTTGACACTTAATTGTCAACAGATTAAACATATTGGCTGAGACAGCATTCCTTACACTACAGCTTTACTAGGAAAGAAAACTGAAAACAAAATAGAAGAATATACTTCTTGTCTTATATGTGAGTAGCTGACGCACTGAACTTGAGTTGCAGCACAACAGTTAACAAAAGAATTCTGTATTAATCACATCTTCAGCACAGCCAGGCACACAAGAGAGCCTCCAGAACAGAAATATGCTGCGCAAACACAAGTTATCACTATTAAGGTATTTGTTGCTGCAGCTCACTGCTCTACAACACACATTCAGCACTTACATTACAGTATTATAAGACAGAGACCACAACCTCAGTTTTAAATTCAGGATGGAAGGTAATACAGAGCCTAGAACAGGGGCAAAATATTTGCATGTTTGTTCATTTTTCCAAGTCAAGATTTCTGTTAATACAACAGGGAAGGTTTCCAGGAAAAACAGACATCATCTACTTCAAGCCATCTAACAAGGAATATAATAAGTATATTGCATGAACAGAGGAAAAAATACACCACTAGACAAACAACTTTAGTTTTATCAACTTTTTATACTGTTGGACAGCGCAGATGTCTACTAGTAAGGTTTTTTTCTTGCTATGTTTGCAAAGGCCTTCCTGTTTACTATTAAAATCAGATTGCATCAGAGAAGCTATAGATAAAGGTCCAAAGACTGTGGCTATTTTTATAGCTTGCATCCCAAGATTATCAAATGATTCTTGGATGCCTCACAGTAATAGAAAGCTGGGGAGCATATCACCAAAGGTCATAGTGTTAGACGAAGCTGGGAGGATGGCATAGTTACATTTTTATTCCTTGATCCTTGGATCACCACTGAAAACATTTCAAGCAATGGTCAGCCAGCTGGATTCAGGATTTAAAATACTAGTTTGCACTTGATGTGCCTTGTATTCAGATTCTAGTATCTTGTGAATACAAGACATTTCTTATAGATATTTAGAAAATCTTAACAGAACTCTGATTCAAAAGGGAGCTCGGGGCAACATCAGTTGATGCTACCTTTTACAGTATAGAGCAATGTCTTGATGGTATCTACGAAGGGCATAATTGTAGTCATCTGATTTTTCAGTTCCAGGTTTACAGGTACTTCTGAAAGCTGGAGGTATGACACAAGCGTTAACGCATCTTCTGACATTCACTAGGTACAGCTTATTCTCAAGTCAGAAGTAGCAGAGATAGTTTCTTATGTTCAAAAAACTGCACCAAGTCCATGTAGTTCAAGAGCACTGAACAGATTTTCCCCACAGTAAACATGCTTTTCATCAAAAAAAAAAAAAAAAAAAAGGTAATGTTGACAAGGGTACCGTGCTCAAGTAAACTGGTTACCCTGCTGACAGATAATAGCAGCATATGCTGTCTACAACATTTCTGAAGCTCTATGTAAGTACAAATGCATATTTTGGAAGAATTTTCTTTATTTTTAAAATAATGCTGTTCAGGAGCTATAATCAAGTTGTTATTTGTATAGTTTAGAACAAGGAACCAATAGAAGTCAGGACAAGAAACTTGCATGCAACCAACATATGATTATGAACAAGTCACTGCCTTTCTGACCTTAATTCCACTGAGAAATGGGTGTATTTGTCACTTCCACTTGCTGTGGTATAGTCATCTAAATTATCTTGTTATAAACTTGCCTGTAATCTCTTCTCTTTAATAATGAGCTCGCTATAGGTGAAGGATTCTAGACTTGAGGAGCCAAACTGTTGGAAGGAATAGCATTGGAGAGCTTAGTGCTCTCAAATCCCAAGATAAATTGGGGTATTCTCAAAAGAGAGTGTTAAGGAAACAAAGTCAATCACATTACCTAAGGAAACTTCCAATTGCTTCGCCTCTACCATCAGCAGTCAGTGCCTCCTATGATAGACTGACTGATTTTGGCCTTCAGGATTGACAATGGCGAAATTCACTTACAAACTGAAGGACAGGCAAGATGTTATTCACCGTGTCAACTGTCTTCAGGGCAGGACATGGCGAGCCTCATGAATAAGAACACTAGAGTACTGAACTTTAGTTTTAGATGATGCATAAATATTCAGAAACTCACCAATTCTTCCCTTCTTGTGAATGTGACCAGGCATGATACCAATTTTACATTCTCCAGGCTAAGGAAAGAGTGGGAGAAGTCAGATGGAACATTCAAACCATCACCAAGAATGGTTCAGCCTTGAAGCAAATCCAGAAGTCACTTACATTGATGACTCCAGGGCAGTTCGGGCCCACTAGTCGAGTCTTATCCTGCCGAAGCAGTCTGTGTTTAACTCGAACCATGTCCTGTTGGGGAATACCTTCAGTAATGCATACAACTAAGGGCATTTCTGCATCGATTGCTTCATTGATCGCAGCAGCAGCAAACGGAGGAGGTACATATATAACAGTGGCAGAAGCACCAGTTTGTTCTTTGGCCTACAATGGACATAACAAAAGATATCAAGCATTTAGTGGGGTGGAAGAGAACATTTGACAATTAGTCATTTAAAATACATCCATTCACAGGCATAAAGTGAATGGATATATATTAATTTATTATAATCAAAGCAAGCATTAAATTCACTGAAGATGGGGCACATACAGTACAACTAGGGAACTGAGAACTAACTGCTGTCAGGGAAGGATCTGCCCTATGAACACAATCGTAAACATCCTTAGATAATGGTTTGCTAAAAATTCATCATATACACCAGAATCAATCAGAAACTAGTTGCATGCATAAAGTAAGTGTATCCAGACTGTGAACTTCACAGTGGAAGCCAAGTTCATGCTCGACCACACTGAATTTTACAAGGCTTCTATTTCACTCCTTGCACAGTGACATCCATGGCTCAAATATTTGTCTCTTCAGTGTGAGCAAAGAAATAAGGAGCCCTTCAGCAGCATTAAATTGTCTGCCCTCCAGTCATTGCTGCAAATTACCTCCTTCACAGAATTAAACACAGGCAGACCCAGATGAGTTTTTCCCCCTTTCCCTGGAGAAATTCCTCCAACTAGATTGGTGCCATAGTCCAGTGCCTGCTGGCTGTGAAAGGTGCCCTATGAGAGAGAAAATAAGTAAAGTTAAAAGGCATGTAATAGCAAATAAAATGAACCAAAAAAAGTTGATGATATCTATAATTCTGAAAGCAATTTATGACACTTAAATTTACAATGAGAAAGGAAGTTCTCACTACGTATGTACAACTAGCTATTTTGAAGAGTGCATCAACATGTTTTAAATGGGATTCAGAATAAGCTATGCTTTTTCTTTTAAATCAGGGCACTATCGTTGCACACTAAAGGATATTTTGTTGTGTATTGCTAATACACCTGCAGACATAGCAGCCACATTTTATTTTCCACATCATCTGGCAGATGACAAACACTATAATGAAATAAAAGATAGTAGCATTCTCACACGTGACTAGCTGACAGTTTTAGCAAAAGCAGTCTTCTCCCCTTGCAAATGTGTAAAAGAGTGAATGTGAGAAAACTATTAAATATCTTGAAATAAAAATAGAAATTTAATTTATAGGCATTGACATTCAAAGGCATTTGCAAAAGAGATACTTCTAAAATGGTAAGGATTTTGTAGTTTTTTTGCAAATCTCCCTTTACAAAGAAACCCTTTCCGTTGTATACAATGAAAAGGCTTAAGACCAAAACCAACAATAAAAATCAAAAGTAATGTAGTAGAGATGACTCAAAAACAAGTTTTAAGCTTGTGCACAAGTGAAAAAAATACCTAGTCTATTGAATTCAAGAAAAAAAAAAGTCTATTTGGACCAAAGAAAGAAAACTACAGTGCTGAAGGGATGTTCCTGATCATGAAGTCCAGCTTCTTATCAACACAGGCAAAGTCAGTATATAATCCCTTTTATATGTTACTATGGTTTTTGGCCAACTAACTTTCCAAACTGAAAGGGTGATAGAAGAAATAGTTCGTATGCATACCTGTTTGCCTGTGAAACCCTGACAGATAACCTTTGTATTTTTGTTAATATATAAATTTTTCCTTGATGCCGAGTAGGAGCAGTGTCGTACCCCATTCTGTTGCACTATAGAAAAAAAAGAAGAGAGGACAAATGATTAATCCACTGCTTTGTTAGACTCTAAGTCAAAAAACGTCCTATCAAGTAAGTGCATATATATTAATGCTTATATCAAAATATGAATTGATCCAGTAGTTCATGTTTTCACAAAGCAGCTCTGAAAGTTATAAGCATTTAGGACTTGTTATGCTAAGATATTAAACACCTGTAGTTCACTCTACCTGTCACTGTGATTACTCAGTTTGCTAGGAATCAGGCTAGGTATTTCTCATACTGGGTACTTAATATCAGAACTCCAGTCATGACAGACAGAAACATCATCTTAACCACTATTTTCATTTGCAAATGAACATGTTTCTGTCCTCTAGGAAATCCTACAAAGCGACAAAGCAGACCTAAAATCCTTGCTATCCCAGAGGCTGTTATAACACCGGTACTACTTTACACCTTCTGTGAACATAGCACAGTCCACAGTAGACAATGAGAGATACTGAAGAGGTCGAGGGTCCCTCAGCCCAGGTGAAACCTAATGCCAAGCAAGATACATAGCAATAGACTTTTTTCCAACAGATGCCTTGCTACGGGAGCCTAGGCATCACTGCTTGAAATGCACTGGGGCTCATGGGAAAATACAACTCTCCAGATACTCCACTAGAACCATTTTCAATTTAGTTCTCACAACTCTGGCCCTGAAAAAAAAACAACACAACACAACTACAGAAAAGCAGCACGGTCGATGCTGGTATCACAAAGACAAGGAGAATGACTGCATCTCTGCTGAAGGGAAAGATATGTTGACATCAAATGATGAAAAAGAAATGCACAGAATGTTACCACACAAGAAAGCCTGAGATGAGGAGGGAAAGGAGGTGCTCTGGTGTAACAAGGATGCACGCATTGCCCATGCTCGTTGCCTTAAGCTTTTTTCAAATACCCGAGTTCTGAGGGGATCAGAACTGATTTACTCCCTGCGAGTCTTTTAGGTAAAAACACTATTTTGTTCTTAGAGTGAACATGAGAAGGTACAATTCCAGTACAGAAACTGACACCAGTATGTTACTATATGCCTCTTCTAGTTCTTTTAACACTTTTCCACTTAAAATTTGAGGAAATAAAAAGTGAAGCAGAAATAAAAATAAGAAATTCTGAATTGTGGTCCCTGGATTGTTCCACATATTTGCTCAGGCATTCCTGAGAAATGGATTTATTTTTTTCTTTTTTTTTAGAAAGGAAGCAAAAGCTATTAAGTAGAAAAAGAGAAAAAAAGTATTTTTCAACATAAACTGTTAATGCACAGAATTTATTGAGCTGTATTATTAACATTGTGTAATAACACAATTTCTATGGGGTAGTGAAAAGATACAGAAAATTTAAGATCCATATATTTACACATTTCTATCACAAAGAGCTACATAGAACTCTTCCACCAGTACTTTTGTCAACTAAATTTTAGTGATACACCGCTTTTATGCTTCATTTCAAAAAAGTGAGAAGAAAAATAAAACCATGCCAAAAGAAGCCTACAGACATCAGTGCTATTGCTAAATCCAAAGTCCTTACTCTGTTCTTAAGAAGTGCTGACAGAAACATGGGACCTCAACTCCAACCAACTCCTGCCCTTCTCCAAGGAGCTGCAGCAGCACCTCATCTTCTGACCAACATAAAGTAGAATTTAACAAGATTTTTAAAGATAAATGTACAGACTAGCAGGCAGTAAACTTGTAACAAAGGCTTACTGACCTGCAGGGTTTTAACCTAAATCACATCTTTATCCACAACTCTGTTACGAAACTTCTTATATTGAGGAGAAATACGAAGCAGTAATGGCCAAAACACGTCTGAAGCTATGACTTAATGAACAGGGTTATGAGGCTGGCTGTGGAAGGGTACAGGAAAGGGTAGTGCCACAGCTACAGAGGACAGCACAGCACGGTCTTTGTGCTGGGCCAACAGCTCAGCCTTCCTAGGCAAGGCTGCAATGCCCTGCAGGCTGCACAAGTGGCAATCAGCAGCCTGCCTCTGGCAAAGGAGAGGCAAAATAAGCAGAGAAACAGCCGGCCTACTGGGTAGGGAGCAGGGCATCGGTCTACCCGATCCCAGCCATTCCGGCAATCCCTCACAGGCACAGGGCGCGACTGGGTGAAACCCAACCTTGAGAAAAGCAGAGGATGACCCCACTCGTGAAGATGCTGTTACAGTCACGACCTACCACCAGTGACACCTTGCGGAGAATGGTCTGGGCTTCCAGAAGTACGGGAGCGCATGTTTTGAAAGCCCTCTGATGGGCCTGCAAGGGTGAAGAATAAACAGGCAACACTAAACTAATTCAAATCAAATTTTTATATGTATTGTCTGTGTTGCAACACTGACAAATCCACCTACAAAATAAGAGAGCGCAGCTTGCACATAGTGCACACTCAGTAACTTCAGTATTTTGAGGAAAAAGAAAAAACCACCAAACCTCTGACAAACAGTCACTTCTTTCGCTATACCATAAAAGCAATTCTACAGCTCCAGTTCAGCCATCCATTCCATATCTATTTTCAGGTATTTATAACCTTGCACAGAAATGTTTTTGAAAGCTTAAGTTTGTCAATTCGCAGTTTTGAGAAGTCTATATAGATCTATTTTTCAAGGATAAGAAGCTCTTGAGCATTTTCCATGCTATCAAAGTACCAAAAAAATTTTAGGCACTGATAACTAAAAGACAGCTTAAATTCAAAGCTTTGTATGGATTTACTCTTGAAAAATGTATGTGCTTCTTACATGATTGAAGAGCCCTCGTTCAGAGAAAATAAAGCTGGTTCAAAAAAGCCTGGCCATAGGCTCGAGCCATTTGCTGTCTTCAGAGAGAGGCAGCTTAGCACGGGCACATGTCTAGGGAGCAATACATTTTGGATTTAAAAAAAAAAAAAAAAAAAAATCACCTTGCACTTTCTGGGCTGGATGATTATGAGTTTTTTGGGGGTTTTAAACTGACATGATAAAACTCCCTATTTCTCTCCATGGCCTTGTCTAAAGCAGAAAATTTTGCCCCCGGTTATCAGCACAATAGGAGCAGCAGAAGCATCGATCAAGATGAGGTTCTGATATACGCAGCACAAACAAGTCCCGGGAACAAACAGCTGGCAATTTAAATAGACATTGATATAGACAGATATAAGATGAGAAGGAAACAGGTGGAAAATCAAAATGGCACACTTAAGTTCACAGCAGATAAGAGTCAGAAATAGAATCCAAGTCTCAATTTCTACCCAGGACCTTCATTCACTAGTTCCTACTGCTTCACAACTTCTAACACCCATTCAGGCAACTAGAAGTAGAAGAAATTAGGGTCCTGAATAAAAATGCACGTTGCTTCAAGAAGACAGGGAAAAAACAAAAAAATACGCTCTTCCAGTACCGGGATTCAGCTGTGAACCAGTAAAAGCTAAACTCATTGGTGATGCTATTTTAATGCACACATCTAAATTACAGGCCAAGTTACAAAGGTGCAGGCTCCAGATGAAGTCCTAGAGCATAAGGACAAATCTTATCAAATCCAAATCTTACCAAAAGCACAGTGGAAATGCTGTATTTTGTCAAATCAGAGTTCTAACATAGCATTACTGTGTCCAACAAAGGCCTATAATAGACCTTTGGAAAAGAGTATTAAAAATAAAATAAGAAAATGGATGATCTCTCCCAGGCAATCCTTTCATTTCTGCCCATCCCTGTTGTTTGGCATAGTTTGTGGTTAAAAAAAAAAAAAGTTATACAAATAACAAGATTTTCTTTCTTTTTTTTTTTTTTTTTTCTTTTCCAGTACTTTAGCATCTATGTAGCTAAAGAGAGACATACTGTGTCAAGAAACTATTTCAGTCCACTGTACAGGACAACCAAGTAGTTACGAAAAGTGCTCAAATACCAAAACCCTGCTGTCCCAGGACTGATTAGAAAAGCAAGATCCAAATTTAGCAAAGGAGTATAAGCCTGTATATAAAATACCAGTTGTTTTACAGTAAAGAAACCTTACTATAAACTAAGGGACAGAGTTACTTCCAACACACACACTGCTGGTAGTTCCTCCTGCATTTCCAGAGAACAAGCCGAGCCCAGAACTCACTGCAGCCCAAGTAACTGAAAACCCAGCTACATTTACCTCTTAAAAGAAAACTAACCATCTGTAGCCCTGAGCAGGGCTTTCAACCCATTTGTGTATTACAATTAACAAGCCCTTCTAGAAAAATACCCTATTATTTACCATGAAGTCCAAACATGAATTTACGTGTTAAAAAGAAAACTGACCCATTTGAAGGGTATTTTAAAACACACATGGAATGTAAATACCATTTACACCGAGCTTTCAGGCACTCCTTGAGCAGCTCCCAAGCACAAATCTCATTTCAAACGCAAGCTACATTTGCCCAGCTTATTTGGGTTGTGTAAGCCAGCTGACAGCACAGATACTACATCTCTTCCTCACTCAAACTTTACAAAGCTGAAAACTTCTTATTTGCAGGACTTCTTGCAAGATTTCCTGGAGCTACGGACAGGAATCCAATCAAAGTGCTTCCCTCTTATCCACATTTATGCCAGACAAAAAAAAACAGTTTGGAAGCTGAGGTAGCATCTGAGGGTGCTCACAAAATGAGCACAATATAAAAGCAAAGTGAAACAGCAGAGATTCCTTTCTAGAAGGACCTGAGCACATCCCTACATTGCCAGAAGACTGACAAGTAATAAGTGAAATTCTTCCTCTATTATTTGAAATAGCCAGAAAACTTAGAGATGAAGGAAGATACTCTTTTCATTACCTATGTAAGGAAAGAAGAACACCTTGGAAATCATACGGGCTCCAATACAAACGGGGAAAATGCAGGCCAGTGCAGAAAATGGGTTTTTTTCCGCACTCACCTCCCTTATTTTCCATCAGTTACAGATCTTCAGATTGCTTCTGACAATTCTTTCAATATTTTACATGTGTTTAATTTGCATTTTTATGACCATCTCCTTTCTCCTTCCTCTGCCTACAAATGCATGGCCTGAAGAGGACAAAACAGTTCTGGACAGGTTCTTACATTACAGAAGAATATAGACATTAAAAAAAAAAAGTTTGGCAAAGACTAAAGTGCTGCAGAAAATTTCAGAGTTTTTTTGACTACAAGCATGACATTAACAAGAATATTCCACATGCAGTTTCCCATCCTAGTTCTTTATTAGGTTTTAGTCTTCATTATCAGGCTGTATGTATATATTCACGCACACAATTATATTTGCATAGTTCTCTCCTCTCCCCAAATCCATCTACAGAATTCACCCTTAAAAGGTATCTGTTACATTAGTAGAAGATGATCCTTAATGACAAAGAAGTTTTCATGTTGTTGAGGGATTGCTCAAAATACCTTATTCCTTTGTCTAAGAGGATTATGTCCTCAGAGGATTTCCAGGTATCATTCCTCAGACTCTCTTCTCTCACCCTTCCCTTGGCAAATTCCTGTTAATTATGGAAACTCCCATCTAGGAACATGGCATAGGAGTTGAGGAATTAAGTAAATTAATCAGGCTGTAAAGGACAGATACAATGCTTACGCTACATCTACCACATTAAAACAGAACTAGGACTAATGGGCAAATGACCTTCAGAAAAATTTCAATCCTTTCAACACACTTCTCTCCTAATCAAAAATCCCCACTCGTTGCGATGGACATTCCTGTCTACAGGGGGTCATGGGAGACATGATGGCATTTGAAAGAAAAACTTTCTCCCAGATTTATGAAGCTGAAACAGAGCAAAGCATCTCAGTGAATCTGCATGTTCTCAGCACAAATCAACTATTTCTTGGAAGGCAAAAAGCTGTTTTTTCCCCATGTATACTCCACTAAGAACATGGTTTGGGAGCTTTCTTCCCCACACACTGTTTACATAAAAAACAACTAAAGAATTCTCCAATTTAGATTGTTATTTCTGCAGCAATTCTTTGCCAGGGTTATTCACATCATTTACTGTAATCTTTTAGTCTAAGAGCTCTACAAAGCCTTCTCACATGCCCAGAACTTAAGACCCCTAATCCTGACTTTCCCATCACAGTTAAGGTGCCTACAGAGACTCTCTTCAAAGTGTGGTATAGACCATAGGTTCGTCGTGACTCTGTCCGTATATAAACGGTGCTTTGAGCTGACCTTTGAGCAAGCATTTACCACCGCTGTATTTCATACTGTGTTTTCACAACTTCCTGAATTCGACCTTATAGATACACAACCTGCATGTTTGCTTCAGCAATATACCAACAAAAATAGATATTGCATCCCTTTTGCAACAGAACACATTAGAACTCATGATTTTAAATCACCGAGGGCAGCAGATGTTAATCATTTGTTACTGAAAATGTACGCACAAAGTCCAGATTTAAGGTTTAAGCAGCCTTTTAATATTTTGTAGAGTATCAAACCAAACAAAGAAATGTCTCCAATAAAGGACTATTTCATCATGCAGGAGTTTAAGAGACTTCATGAACTGTTGCACACAGGCACTTCTTGAGCCACTTAGACCACTTCTTCCCCTCCACCCCCCAAAATCATCTTAAGTGCTCTTCCTTGAATTTCTATGTGTTTTTAACATGTAAAACTTCACCCAAGAGTAGCTTTGCTGGGAGTATAAATTAACCTAAACTGGCGGTGCTACGTTCCCATCTGTTCCCCTCCATCAGAACCAATTCTCATTGGACTCAGGGGAGCCAACTGGCAGAAATTAACAGTACAGTAAGAAAATACAGTTTCCTGCTCATGGAGGACAAGAGGTAGGAACGGGTGCCCGAGGGGATGGTAGGTGTGCTACAGGTACAACTCAGACCAACTTAAAATGTTGTGGGATCATGCTACTAGACCCTAACCTGCAAGTTACCACCACCCCGAAACAAAAAACCTTTGTGTGCAGTGAAATGAGGTAGGTTTAAGTTTATCCATTCATTCTCAGCTGCAAGATGTAAGACTAAAGCATGAATGTCTCAGTTCAGATTCCAAGAAATTGCTCTTGTGCCTAGGCGTACCCATACGGATTTCAGCAGAGGATGCAGCATTAACTGCACAAAAAAAGCACGCTGAAAACACAAAACATTTTATTTCTTATTGTGGTCTTCAGAACAACACATGTGAAAACTTTGAAGGTGAAGTGTTAGTCTCAGACTGCTTGTGTTCTCCATAATTAAAGGCTAATGTTCTTATTCTTGACCATAAAAAAAAACTTTACCAACTTGTGCTGAAATCACAGGATAACTCAGGTACCTCAAGAGGTCTCTAGTCCAAGCCACCACTCAAAGTGACTAGATCCAACTCTATCAGCTTCCTCTGGGCCTTCTCAACTTTTTAGTGCTTCCGGAAATGTAACAGAGATAACGATCTTTCTGAATCAGGCACCAACGCCTGACCACCCTCAATGCCAGAAGTTTTCCTAACTTTTCAAAATAGTTTTCCCTGCAGCCACGTGTGCCCCGGGCCCTACGCTGCCGTGCACCTCCCGAAGAGCCTGCCTCCGTCCTCTCCCCACCAGACGCTCTGGAAGAGGGGCTGCGGGCACTGGCGAGCAGCACTCAGACACCCCACCCCCCCCGGGCCTTCCGCACTGAGGCTGACCAGACCCGGCTCCGCCAGCAGACCGAGGCCCGGGAGAGGGGTTTGTTCGCCGCACCCCCCTGCCCAGAGGCCGGGGACAGGCGGGACGCTCCCCCTCCCCCGGGTGACCTTGCCCCGCTGCAGACCCGGCCCATTCCCCTCCCGTGGCGGCCGCAGGCGGCCGGGCCCCGGCGGCGGCTCACCCCCCTCATCGCCCGCCCGCCCCCCCCCCAGGCCCCGCGGCCTACTGCGGAGGGGCGGCCGGGGGGGGGGGGGGGGGGGGGGGAGCAGGCCGCGGCGGAAAGCGGTTGCCAGGCAGCGGGAAGGGCCCCGCGGCCCGGCGCGGCGGGGGGGGGGGGGGGTGCCGGCGGCTCGGTACTCACGGCGGAGGAAGCGGCCCAGCAGGCGGGCGGCGGCACGGCTGCAGTGAGACATCGTCCCCTTCGGCAATGACACCGGCCCGGCGGATCGCGGCGGGCGGGCGGGCGGCCCTGCGCGGCGCCTGAGTGCTGCCCACCCCGGCGCTGAGCTGGGCAGCCCTGCGCGCGCGGATTGGCTCAACCCAAAGGGCCCCCCACCCCCCCAGTGGCAGCAGCCAATTAAAGGCTAGCTGGCGGGGCGGGAGGCCCGCGGGGCATTGTGGGTGTTGTAGTCCGCGGCGGCCTCGGCGGGAGGCAGGGCGACAGGGCCGCGCCGTGACAGACCGGCTGCTACCACCGCAACGCGGGAGGAAGGCGACGGCCAGCCCTTACAGCTCCTAACTTGTGCTAAGTTCAGGGCAAAACCAGTGTTTGATGGGTGCCTGCTGTGGCTGCCCGTTAAAAGCCACCATGGTGGGTCAGCAGGTGGCCAGGGAAGGTGAGGAGAAGGTGGGTTGGCTGCCTGCTGTGGCGGCACACGGGTACCTGCAACGGTCACGGTTCTCAGGGAAAGGTGGTATCTTCTAATCGAGCAGCTGAGGGATAAACCCACGTACGAGTTAACTGGTCAATCAAATGAAATATATTGACTACCTCTCACTGCATTCCTGACCTCGTCTGTTAGTAATTTGCTTGAAGCACTGCAGAAAGAGAGCAAAACCCTGGTCCTGACCATGCCAAGCACACGTTAAATGCCGGGAGGCACGAGGAGGACACAGGCGATGGTCCCAGGAAGAATGACGTGGCTGTAGTGGTCAGTGTGTTCAGTGGTCAGCAGTCCTGAGCACCCACTGCTTTACTGGGGCTAAATAGTTTGAGATGAAATAATTTTTAAAAATGGAGGAGAACTGAAAATCCTCTTTCTCATTCACCATGCACAGTTTACTCACCTGGCTGATCCAGGGGCAGGAAAAGGAGCGTATTTGAATAAATCAAACAACACAGTTCTGAAATAATAATTAATGTTTTCCTTCTTCCCTACAGAGATTCTTAACAGCGGTGTTTTCTTTCTGCTGAACTTGACAGAGCATTTGTTCCGGAAGAGAAAATGGTTAATGAAGAAAGGCACAGCTCCAGTTTTTTGACGAGGGAGTTCAGGCAGACATTCACAAAAAGAGCATCTGTCAGGGACAGTGATTATGGGAAAGGCATCTCCAGAGCAAACAGAGGATATGTCTGTACCTGGGACTTGGAGGAAAGTTAGAAAAATGTGCAATTCTTGCAGCCATGACTAAATTGACCTTAGATCAGTGTCACAAGAAACCACTGGACTGCATTGACGCATCCCATAAGGGGTTTTAAAATGCTTTAACTTCTACACCTGAGCTTCAGGCACAGGTCAGTTCATCAGCTATGTCATCAGCTATGTCATCAGCTACCTTCAGCAACACCACCTGCACGCATCTGTGTATCTGTGGGCAGAGGCAGGTGGGAGGGGGGCAAGAAAAGACAAAATACTCCTGTAGGACAAAAGTAAACTCACTAAGTCATACTCTGATTTCATCCTGATTATTTCATTCATTTCACGTCCATAAAACAGGCCAGAATGATGCTGTAATAAATAAATGAAGCAACCGAATGTTCAGCTTCTTATGAGGTAAATATGATCCCTTAGGAGGATGTACACACTGATTTTATAAGGAACCCAGTCACTACTAAAGGATTTATACCTGGATCCATTTCCAAATCAATTTTTCCTTGACTTGAGGCTTTCACTAAGACTCTTGTGGGGATTATAGAATTTGAGTTAGATGCCATTCTGTATACAGGAAGATTGTGCTTTTAGCTGTTTCTCAACAAAACTCTGCTTTCAGGAGGGAGAGAGAGAGAGAAGCTGATCTAGAAAATAGCACACAAAAGAAATGAGTGAGACTGGATAGCAGAAAACCAAAGGGAATAGTAAGAAGCCCAACTGTTTGTAAGTGACCCCCTCACCTTGGTTCATAGGTGGCAGTGACAGGCAGGACTGTCCCACTGCCAGGGGTCAGAGCAGAGCCCCCCTCCTGTCAACAGGGAGATGTGGAGCCTTTGACCCCAGCTAAATTATACAGTGGGTTATTCCTTCTTTCCTTTTTATGTTGAGCTATGTAGTGTCAGAAGTCCATTCGTTGGATATCAAATGCACTTAAAATAACCCAGGCATGAAGTCAAACAGTATGAGAAAATGAGGACAACTGCAATTTTTTTAGTGTTTTTAGTAGGATTGAGTAAGATGAGGGTTTGGGCTATTGTTGTGGGTTTGGGGTTGGGGTTTTTTCAAATCTCAGTAGCAGAAACATCTCTTCAGTCATTTGCATTCAAAACCTGAATGCATCTAAAGTCTTTTGAATCTTGATACAAGTCATTATCACCTTAACAGTAAACGTTTCAGGGTACAGAAGCCATCTGTACAATATATAATTGGCCAGACATACACGGAATTGAGAAAAAAATAAACCTATTTTCATTTGTTTTAACACAGTGGTTTGGTTCCTGTCAGAGAACACTCTGTTCCACCAATACTAATTTAGCCTATTTAATCAACTGCCTAGAAAGAAACCATTGAGCGGAGGGAGAAACAATGCAGCAATTACCAACACCCACGTAGCAATGACAGGGGCTGCCTTACAAAGTTCAGGACAGACCCAGTTCTAATGGGGTAGCCAAAGGATTAGGAAAAATTCGGGGATTTAATCTAAGAGCAATACTTTTCAACCACTGGAGAAAGCCCAAAGGTCAGGTAAGGGGTGGGGACTCTCCCTAAAGCATTTTTAAGTAAGCAACTTCATTTTAAGAGCAACACAGATCCTGGAGCTGAACCTCATGAAAATCACACACCCAGGGACAAACTGAATTCTAGTGAAAACATTTTTCTTGCTCTCTTACTCATAGTTGGGCTTTAATCCTCTTTGAAAGCAGATTTTCCTGATACACAGGACTTTCTGCTTAGTATCCCTCCACAGAGGATGTGACCTTCCGCTACCAAAAAGCCCAAAGGAACATGATGTTGATGTTTACCAGCTTGGGAGCTCCAGCCACAGCAGAAGACAACGCTCTGACCGCTAACGTTTTCCCTTTTGTAGATCTTCAGATGAAAAGGAGATTCACTGCATGCACAAAATGCAACTTCTTTTGGTACTTCCTTAAAACTAGTGGTAAAATGTTTCTCTTTTCTTCTTTCAGATGCTGGCTGGGCAGTTGAGGGACCGGGCTGTGCCGCTTGGCCAGCTGCACGCTTCGCTTCCTCTGGGTCCTAACTGAAATTGCTCAATCTCTCCCAGCCTTGGTTACTTCTCCTTAAGAGAAGTCACTGCTAATGCTTTGTTTGCTTGCATCATCAGCCAAAAATGTGCAATGCAAATAAATCACCAATGCCTTAAATGTCAGGATTTACTAGCACTAAGAGCAGCAAAACCACTTTAGACATGTAGGTTTTTCAGGGTGTCCTGTTTACACCCCAGAGTCCAGGTTTGATGTTGTACTGCAGGATAGAAGCTGACTGTGCTCCAGGCACTGGCACTTAGAAACACCAAGATACAGTTGTCACCTCCACCAGCCCTTGTGTCTCTCTTCTCTGCAAGCCCCTTACAGCCAGTGCCTGCCAGCCTCACCCTCCTTCACCCACACGAGGAACTAACCCCTTCGCTCACACAGCATCCTCTTTTCCATACGCACATTTCCACCTATGACTCCACGTATCTCCACTTCTGGGTTTCATACTGACCTTGGTCTTGCTGCAGGTAACGTAGGAGACATGTTTGAACTGCAGCTCAATTCACGTGCTTGTGGACTGGCATCTAGTGCAGCTTGAGCCACCCTGCAGCACCCTGCCCTGCCTCCTCCTGCCTCTCCAGGAAAGCTTGGGCTTCCCATAAGTCCCATGTCCCTTTAGCCAGTCCTCCACAAGGGTCTCAGATGCCCTGGGGCACCCCTCATGCCGCTAGACACCTAACAGGAGTCTTTGCTGTCTGAACAGTCTGCAGCTACGGCTGAAATCCAGGTCCGCGTTCAACCACCTGAAGGTCTCTGCATGGCAGGTGTGTATGTGTGTGCTGTCCCAGCTCTCCTCCTGCGGCACGCAGTCAGCAGAGACCGGAGAGCGGTTCCTGTGCTGCCTATAGATGTTTGCTGCAAGGAGAGGATTGGATTGCTCTCTTGGAGCCCTCGCAGTGCTGGGCAATCTCCGCTAGTTGCAACAAGAGCTTAGAAACCCACCCATATGGAGACAGTCCAGGTGTTTGAAGCGGGACCTGACTCTCACCCGAAAGTATTCTGAACCCAGCGAAATGTGTTGCTAAATAAGAGAGTCAGGGACAGGCAGGCTAATGCAGCGGTTGGGGAAAGGTTCAGTTCAAAGCTAGTGAAATAATGGGACCTTCAGACCACGTGGAGTGGTCCGTTATAGCATGAAACTGAAAGTATGGTTGCTTTTCTTGAATAAAGCCTTTAACACTTTTTTCTACCCTGCAGTCGTGACAAATGACCTGGAGCCCTGTTACTGCTTTGCCAGAGTGTAAAGTCATCATCGGGGGAATGCCACTGCCAGCATGTATTGCGGAGTATTTGCTGTTCACATTTACATTTGCACAGCCAGAGGTTAAATGCTGCCACCGGTTTCTTAGGGATTTGAGCCTTGCATTTGACTTCAGTAGATGCTGTTTCCATAGCTGACCCATCAATATGTTCATGTCTCTGTTAAATGTTATCATAAGAGAGTGGTAGAAAGCAGGGTGCCTTCTTTTCTCTGGTCCAGTAGTTCTTCCTGCCATCTTTTTCTGCAACACTGATTTGTGCGGGTGCTTGTAGGACTCCATCAACCTCTTGCCACTTCCCAAAAAGGAAGCTCAAAACTGAAACAAGCTCCTCGCACCCCAAAGTCTTCAGCGTTCACTGCAGCACAACTTCCCGGCAATATGAGGTGCCTGAACTGTCAGCACGCACTTCTGAGCCG
Source organism: Balearica regulorum gibbericeps (assembly GCF_011004875.1). NCBI lineage: Eukaryota > Metazoa > Chordata > Aves > Gruiformes > Gruidae > Balearica > Balearica regulorum. The sequence continues at coordinate 76,401,800 of NC_046187.1, read as the reverse complement.
GTCAGGAACGTCATGCTCCTGCAGACCGCTCTGTAACAGGACACGCATCTGACCACACCATAGAGACAGCAAACCTCAAAGTTCCCCAAACAGCGATTGCATATGAAATGGGAAATAGGAATTTCCCTTCTGTGAAGCAAGGGTAATAAATAGACCCGCTCCATCATTTCCCTCCCAGCTGCTCGCTGCCCTAGGACTGCAGCCCTGTATGCCACAGGTGTACTTCCTGCCGGGCAGAAATCCTTTGGGATGATAGCAGGAGTCACACGCTTGATCTGTGCGGTAAACTGAGACATATTAAAAACCGTACGGTTGTATTCAGGCTAGCAGCTGTACAAACAACACGGTTGGCAGAGCCACAGAGGACTTTGTGGGCAGATATTTAATGGCATAAAATACACCCCAGACTTCCGACTCAGAAACAGGTTTATCTCCTGGTGCTGGCCAGAGCTAAAAGACATCCCTTGGACAAATGCAGGTTCCAGCAAGGAGGGTTTAGCAGGAAGGCCATCCTTCGAGTGCAAGCGTGAATTTAGGGGATTGCTACACCAGGGACAAGCTCTTCAGCTGGTTTAGCCCTTGCTCACATCAGCGATGACTCTGGACCTATGCTTCTGGCACCAGCTGATGTTTGATCACCGTCTCCTGTTCCTACCCTCACTGAAAATACCCTGCAGCTTGAAATCCTCATACATCTTGTTAGCGTTAGTGGCATCATCACCTCCTGTCACTGGAAGTTAAGAATGTGCAAACAAATCGGTCATTCCCCCACCTCCCGTTTCCCTGGGATCGAGGCAGGGACTCAAGCGTGATGCTAAACCCTGGCCTCGCCTGGATCCAGCTTCCAGCAGCTAACGGTGCTGACCCTTCTAAAACCAGACTCATTTGTAGTTTTCTATGCTTTAACTTACAGGTTGTAAGTAAAAATAGTCCCAGCCCTGGAGAGAGTCTCAGCCCTGGGAGAGTCCCCAGGAGGAGCTGGACCACTGCTCTCCCTTGTAAAGACCACAGAGAAAATCAGAGGTGAGGATTCCCTCTGGAGGGATTAGCCACACTTGTGCTTTAACCCGCTTTATTTTTTTTCCCTACAGCCTGTGATTTTGCAGTAACAGAGCAAATGGCTGAGAGCATCTGCTAGGCATTAGTTAGAAATTGGCTTATTGGGACTTGTGGTGTAGCTCCAGATAGCAGAGATAAGGAGTGGGGAGAGAAAGGCGGGTGGTGGTGGTGTCATCTCTCTTGTTCCTTTTCCGCACAATCCCCGCACTGCTTTCAGCAAACAAATTTTATATTATATTCTCTGCTTCTGGAACATCATCCAAACTTTTGTGGTACTGCTATTAGTATATTTTTTGTTTGTTTGTTTCCTGTATTAGTAGTGCCAAATTGAAAATAAATAAGCACTCAAACGCTTCTCCTCTCTTCTCCAAGCAGTGCCCAGACTCGATGTTTCTAAAGCACCTGACATTTCTATGGTGCTTCACACACAGGGGGTCACTTTTCAGCTTGGCACCAACTGGGGTCACAACACCAACATCAGAAGCATTTTAGGGGGACGTCCCCGAGGATGGACAACGAACCGGTACACGCGGCCCCCCAGCCCCAGACTGACCCTTTCAGCTCCATCACAGCTTGGATTTCTCCAGGAAGGAAGATGCTGCTGAAGAACTGTGGCCATCTTCATCTAAATACAATTATTCTTTTCCCCTTTGCTGTGTGATCTGAAGCAAGTCTGGCTCCGTCACGTATCAGGGGCTTATCGAAGCTTACTCATTTTATTCAGTAAATTTTGCCAGAAATGCTTCAGCAACTCCAGGTCTTAAAGAAAAGCTTGACATTTGATGGGCTTTTGTAGCAGTTCACTGGGCTGCAGCTGGAGCAGCCGGACACGTCCCACTGCCTTTCTCCCTCCTGGAGACCGGGCAGCCGAGCACAACGATCTGGTTTATTAAAAACCCAGGTGTCAGACCTGGGGCTGCCCCACGGTGCTGGGAAGTGTTCATGTCTTCGAAACCTGCTCTTCCAGATGATCAGGTTGCCCTGCCGGTCAGGAGGAGTGGAGCAGGTGTGAGGATGGGAGGGGTTCACTAAAGGAAAACAGCAATTTGGGGTAAATTCTGCTCTCAAGGACCCTGCGTGGGGTTCTCCTGGTGCTGGAGCAGGATAACTCTACTTCCCTGGAGCCCAGGCTGGTTTTTAAGGCTTCAGGAGCGTGGCGTGCAGCTCAGCATGAGCTAAGTTGAAAGCTGATGCAATGCTGATGTCTAAAGGCCAGAGCTTCAGCGGTTGGGATCAGCACCTCCCCTTTGACCTCAGCAGCCCTGAAACACTTTGGTTCCTCTGTCTCTGCGCAATTAGACGTGGAGCAGTTTTATCTTTTTTTTTTTATCCCTGTGGGGCTTAAGAAAGCCATACTTCTGAAAATCAGCATCAGAAAACAAGAGAGTGGTGTGGAGTGGGAGCCACCTCCCTCTGCACATCCAAAAAGCCCCCTCAAAGAAGAAGGTCTTAGCCTAATTAAATCTGGCACAACCTATAACAGATCCATCTGGTCCTGTGTCTCCAGAGGTTGCAAGACACATGGAACAAGCTCTTTCACCACGCAAAGCAGCAGATCCAGCTACTTCAATCTTCTCTTGTTCCTTCATCATTTTCATCATCTGCTATTTCATGGGGATGTCATTAGGACAAGCTCAGATGACCACTTGGCTGGGCTGTGTGGTGCCGGAGCAGGAACTGGTGGGTTTTATTAACCCCGGCTGATAAATCTCTGAGCAGTCTCATGGGGATATTCCTTTAGTTTCAGTGACATTCACCTACCTCCCCTGGGGACAGATTTCCAGCATGAAAGCACAAAGCAAAGCTCAGCTGGAACTCTTACTTAGTTCTGAATATATGCTGAAGCCTCAAGAAATGCTGAGCTGACCAATTACACCTTTTTATTATCATTTATTGGATGCCATCAGATCGTTTGCAGTAGTCGGACAGGTCACCTACACAGTCTACAGCAGTTCCACAAATGCATCTGTTGAACTTTTTCCTACTAAAATTGGTTTTGTTTTCAGGCATTGTGGAATTGTGAAGAGTAGAAGTTCTGTCCACCGATTTTCTGGTTGCTTAACAACCCCAGAATAAAATATAAATATAGATTTATCCCCTAGCAGGATCTCTCTTGCACCTAAAGAAAAAAGTATTTTGCTGAAATTGGAGTTTTCGTGCACTGAAGTCACCTTTGTCCTTGCAAAAATGACTGACAACATAAAAAGTAACCAACTTCTTTGTAAAGTGGAGATTTTTGTTTGAGGTTTTTCCTTTCGCTTAAATCTTGAAGACTCAGCAATTCCACTGTGCAGACCTCTGCAGCACCAAGTTAATGTTCTACTGAAATTCTTTGCTTCAGGATTAGTTCTTTAAATTGAATGTCTACAAAAAAAGTAGACATATTGCTAAAGTAAATACACAGGAGCTAATCCTCGTTTCACATACTTGCAGTTACACTTTGGAGCAGCAGCGCTGAAGGCACTCCAGTTGCAGCACTTGAGACCTTGAGGTCTCTGTGAGATCCCTCTGGCTGTATGAAAAGCTGCAGACACATCTTCATCTGTTATATCGCACACACAAACACACACACACACAAATCAGCTTTCACTAAATACGCCTATTCGCGCATTCTTAACATTGTTTAATAGATATTTTTCTAGTCATCCCTAAAGCTGCCTTGGCACTGGTGAAAACCCACAGAATTAATGAAATTCAAATCTTTCTTTTAAAGCAGTTTCTTCTATTCTCATATTTTGAGAAACCCTCCCAAGCCAGTTGCAGCGGAGCAATGGCTGGCTGACCATCCTCACTCCTCCATGGGAAGTATAGTCACCACATACCTAAAATGATGATTTTTTTTTTGTTGTTGTTGTTGTTTTCTCTGCAGCCCCATCATAGAGGAAAAGTGCAGGTTGGTCACGAAGGCTTGTCCTTTTGATCATGGGGTGTATCGGGTTTGCGTGGCCAGGTTTTGGTAGCGGGGGGGGGCTACAGGGGTGGCTGCTGTGAGAAGCTGCCAGAAGCTTCCCCTGTGTCCGACAGAGCCAATGCCAGCCGGCTCCAAGATGGACCCACCGCTGGCCAAGGCCGAGCCCATCAGCGATGGTGGCAGTGCCTCTGGGGTAACAGAGTTAAGGAGGAAAAAAAAAAAACCAAACAAAACATGAGGATTTTTCAGGCAGAAAAAGGAGATGTGAGAGAACAACTCTGCAGACACCCAGGTCAGTGCAGGAGGGGCAGGAGGTGCTCCAGGCGCCAGAGCAGACCATGGTGAGGCAGGCTGTCCCCCTGCAGCCCATGGAAGTCCATGGTGGAGCAGATATCTACCTGCAGCCCGTGGAGGACCCCACGCTGGAGCAGGTGGAGGCACCTGAAGGAGGCTGTGACCCTGTGGGAAGCCCGCGCTGGAGCAAGCTCCTGGCAGGACCTGTGGATCCGTGGAGAGAGGAGCCCACGCCAGAGCAGGTTTGCTGACAGGACTTGTGACCCCGTGGGGGACCCACACTGCAGCAGTTCATGAAGAACTGGAGCCCATGGGAAGGACTCACTTTGGACAAGGCCGTGGAGGACTGTCTTCCATGAGAGGGACCCCACAGTGGAGCAGGGGAGGAGTGTGAGGAGTCCTCCCGCTGAGGAGGAAGGAGCAGCAGAGATACCATGTGATGAACTGACCACAACCCCCATTCCCCATCCCCCTGTGCTGCTGTGGGGAGGAGGCAGAGAAATGGGGAGCGAAGTTGAGACTGGGAAGAAGGGAGGGGTGGGGGGGAAAGGGGTTTTAAGGTTTGGTTTCATTTCTCATTGCTCTACTCTGACTTGATTGGTAATAAATGAAACTAATTTTCCCGAGCTGAGTCTGTTTTGCCCATGACGGTAATTGCTGAGTGATCTCCCTGTCCTTATCTCGACCCACGAGCCTTTCGTTATATTTTCCGTCCCCTGTGCAGCTGAGGACAGACAGTGATGGAGCGGCTTTGGGGGGGTGCCTGGTGTCCAGCCAAGGTTAAACCACCACAGGTGGTCATACAGATGTACAGTTCCATTTGTGGTGTTTCTCTGTGCTGCAATAGCCTCAAGCACCACTAGATGTCATGGCCGCTCCACTCTTGGACTTTACTCCCAGGGCTGTTCGACCCAACAGCGTTGGCTGGAGAAGGGCTTTGCAGAGCAAAAAAACAAGAACCATACGATCAAGCAAAACCAGGTTTTTGTCCTCAGGAAGTGCAAGATGCCTTAGGACAGATTTTTCTTGAGCAAACAATTCGTGTGCATCTGCAGTCTTCTGGTGTCAGGCACAAAAAGACCCCACAGTTTGTTCAGTCTGAGGGAAACTGTTAAACCTGTGGGACCTCCCTGACTCTTTGAAGCTACAGCAGAAAATCAGGAAGGAGAAGAGGTTTGAAGAGGGACACAAAACACTTTGCTGAAGGCAGGAAAGCAAAGTGACCACAATATTATTTTCTCCTTTATCCTATTTTAGTGTTGGAAGTAAGTTTTCCGTACTTGCACTAGCGCATGGCATTTGTGTTGTTGCTGCGGTTATTGGTGCTTGCTGGTCCTGGAACACCCACCACCTCCTACTGAAATAGTTAAGAAATAACAATAACATCAACTGAACATAATTTAGCCAAACTCGGGGCATTTTTTTTTGTCAAAGAAGGGAGCTAATTATAGTGCCACACTGCTCCAGAGGTTGGCTGTATCTCTGCCCTGTTTCAGCATCTCGTGGCGGAGAGGCAAATGATTGCGAGGCGAAGGAGCGACCACAGTTCCTTTAGTCTATGTGAAGGTCAGGGGAAGAATATTCTTCCTCCCTTCCCAGGATATTCTGATTTCTGTCTCCTCTGGGGTCATCTGAAGGAACCTGTTCATCCTCCAGACTGAGCACTGAGGTTACCACAAGAGGAAAATACACTTTCTTGGAGGGAGGTTCAAGCTGATTATCTCCCACAGGCTTTCAGAGAATTTTTCTTCCTCCACTGAACACGCTGTAGTCAGTGCACCAGCCTGTGTCATCATTATGCACATGAAGATAATAACAAAGCTGAAGATAATTAATTAATTTATTCACTCTGTCACGACCAGTAATTGCTCCTGTGGATTCCTTTTTCGCTCCAATGACAACACTTATTACAAACAAAACAAAAACTGAATTCCTGTGAAATTGCTATTAAAGCGTGCCCTGAAGGTTAAAAAAAAAAAAAAAAAGTCTGAAGCCAATATAAAATAGAAAAAGAAGGCGCGAGTGATCATCAGAATGACCGCTCCTTCCAAAAAGCGGTGGCTGTGTTTGGGGGGGTCTTCTCGCTGTGCTGAATTTGTCCGATGTGCACCAGCCTTGCGCAGCTTCAACTTTCCGTCGTGTCGCTTCACCGCAGTGACCGCCTGCTTTTTAGTGAGTTCATTTCGACAGCCCGGGGCTGAGGAGCATTAATTCCCGTTGCTGTTGCCACGCAGAGCGGGGAAGCTCCCACGTATCCACTGGGATAACACGCGGGCATCTCTTTTCCAGCCCGTTGCTGATGAATTTTCGTGCGAACCAGAGGTGTACAGCTCAGACCCGCGCAGTGCCACGCTGGCACCCATATAGACCTGCCGTAAGCTTCCCGCGTTGCTTCTCACGCACCGTCCATCAGCGTCCAGCCTAGCGCACCCACCGGGATGGTCTTTCAGGCTCGACTCATCCGGCTGCTGCTACTCTGCATCCGAGGCGAGGATTAAACCAAGGAAAAACCTGATTTAATTTCATCCCTAAATTGGAAATGAAATGGAAAAGTCCAGGAACTTTGTGTCCCACCACTTAAATTCCTCAGCTAAATTCATTCGTATCCCGAGTGGCATTTTCTAAAAGCTGAGTGCATTTAACGGGAAAAGGATTAAAAATCCCACCAAAATAAATGGCACTTTTACCTCGAATGAGCTTTGGTTCAGACCTCCAGCGGGTAACAGAGGAAACCCACTGGAGCCTCTCCCACCCACGGCTCTCCCACCTCTCTGCGAGATGTCCTGCCACGAGGCACGAGGACCACGCAGGCGCAGGGTGCTTTTCCTGAGCAAGGGGCATTTTTCGGGTCAGTGGGGTTTCCGCGTGGTTACCCCACTTCAGTAGGTACCGCAGAGGATTATTAGCTGTCTGCTCTCACCCTTCACTGAAACACCCAGAGACGTTTACTGTCCAACGGAAATATTTTCAATACGGAATTCGGTTGAAAATCGCAGGGATCGTTCACAGGTTTAGAATTGCAAGAGCCCAAGTCCCAAAGAAAGCCACAGTGAAATGCTGCTCATGGTACATCTTCAGGAGATAAAATATGATTTTAATTGGATATGCTTCGTGCAGTAATACGAAAATCGCACCTTCTGCCATGATACACACAAGGACATTCAGAAGACAAGTTTTAAAATGGCCAGTTTCTCTGTTATTTATCATACTTATGACCAAACAAATTAAGGAAATATTGTATAATGGGGCTATTATATATATATTATATATATTATATATAATATAAGGGTTGCAATCTGATCTCAGATAGTCATCATCTTAAAAGTCTTAATTAGTCGAAGATGACAAGTAAATGATTACATGTGAAAAGGCACGCATGTAGCCACAGAGGAGACCTTGAACGCGTCGCCTGAGCATGCAGGATGGCAAAGCCACCAAGGTTCCCAGCTGCAGGGACAGGGACAGCTCCCTGGATACCCATCCAACACCTCTATCCCCACAAGCTGGAGCAACGCCCCTGTATTCCCCTTGTCTCCAGTTCCCCATGTCCATCTCCTGTGCACTTGCCCGTTGCCTCCCAGGTCAGCCCGGAGTCCCCTGCTCATCCACGCCGGCCTTCTGCCACATTGGCTCTGCGTCCTCCACGTTGGGGTGGACCATGGGGGAAGAGGTGGACCACAGGGTAGAAGATGGGCCACGGCTCTCCATTGCAGAGTGTAACGGGAACCCAGAGTGGCACGAAGGTGTCTGAACTGCCTCATCTGTCTCGAAGCTTGGCCAAGTGGTTCACACCCTGTTCGTCTACATTCACCTAATTTGCACGACTTGCCTGTCACGAGATTATTTATTACAGCAGCTTTAGTCAAATTCCTCTTTCACACTTTAAAGCAATTCTTTTTGTGTCCATCTGACTTCAGACGCAGACTAAAACCAACCGAGGCCAATAGGTCTACTCATGCCTACACACTTTGCTACATGAGTGTTTTAGTTACGCTCAGTGACACTTTCTTTTGAGATAATACCAAATCGCAGCTCACCCAAACCTGGTGCCAACTGCCCTTCATGGCCGGAGGGAAAAGAAAGTCACACCATAATTTACTCCAGGTAGGAGGGAAGGGAAGGGAAGGGAAGGGAAGGGAAGGGAAGGGAAGGGAAGGGAAGGGAAGGGAAGGGAAGGGAAGGGAAGGGAAGGGAAGGGAAGGGAAGGGAAGGGAAGGGAAGGGAAGGGAAGGGAAGGGAAGGGAAGGGAAGGGAAGGGAAGGGAAGGGAAGGGAAGGGAAGGGAAGGGAAGGGAAGGGAAGGGAAGGGAAGGGAAGGGCGGTTTTTTCCCCCACCTATCCTCAATATGTAGCCCAGCTTTTCCTAAGTCAATCTAGCAATTCCTAGATGAAAACATGAGTAGTCATAGCTACAGATATAGCCCATCTTCTTCATGTCAGCCTGGAGAAGCACCATGTGGACCCAGGGAGGCTTCCTCCCTCCTGCGGACTGCCCAAGCGGTGCCACTTGGACCAACCTGTCCTCAGGGCATGGAGAGATGGAGCTGTATCAGAGATGCCCTAGGTGATCATCTTCAAAACACCAAAGGTTTGTTGTGTATTTTGCCTCCACTGTGTGGACTGGCCTCTCCAAGTACTGCATATATTTGTCTGGGGAGTCCTTGCCCGTTTTCGGAAAAACAGGTTGTTTCAAGCCATCTGTTTATCAACAGGGGTGACAACTAGTATTGCCGGGTGAAAACTGAGAGCCCTCGTCTCTTCTGTCTTCTTGGAACTGTTTTGCAAAAAACCAACCCCATGGCTGGTCAGGTGTGGTCGTGACCCAGCAATGCTCTTCAGCGACATGGCTGCTGGCATCCAAGTGCATCAAGTCAGACTTTCAGGGGTGGTGAAGGCAATGCCAGGACCGATACGGTGGCACAGGCCGGATGCAGGGAGTGACTGGCTGCCTGGCAAGCAGCCCCATCCCCAGCACAGCCATGTTTCACCATCCATCTGATGGGAAGGAAAACAACATGAATTTGAGTGTGTTGCCCTCTGTTTTACTCCGCAGAAATCAACTGTTGTGTTTCTGCCATGCCCTGGCTGATCCCGGAAAGCATCCCCCGCTCCTGCCCAGGTTTTGTGGGATCTCCATATCCTCCGCCTGAGCACACCTCGGTGTAGAACAAGCCCGGTAAATGTGTCACATGAGCGGTTTTGCTATGAATCACCTAGATTTTTAAAACCACATCTCACTCAAAATTTCACAACATCTCCCTTCTCCAGCTTTGGATCCATCTGCAGCTAACACTGATTTCTTGTTCATTAGCTTCGCCCGTCTCACTGGAGTTGTTCCTGCTCTGCGTGGAGGTGAGGAACTGTGGGTCATCACCCTCTGATCAGTATAAACCTTTTACGAGATCGTGCTTTCCTAGCAAGTAAACAGCGGCTTGGACCGACAAGAAGTACTCTGCGTATTTTCTGGAATAGATCTGAAAAAAATCTCTCTGCATCCTCCACTGAATATTCTGAGTTTGGGAAAATTTTGTATCCATCCTTTTCACTTTGACCCATCTCTACTGAAATTGCATTTGCTGCTTGAAGTAACGCAATACTTTGCTAAAGTGTTGTCACGGCTTGCCGATGGTGAGAGACTGGGAGGCAGGAGGAGATGTGGGTTGTATTTATCTGGGGTAGGTGATGGGTCCTGCCTAAAATAGATGGGTAGGGCTCCACGTTTGCTCAAGCTAACTGCTCACGTAGCTTTTGAGTGGGAAGTTATGTGAGACAAATCCTATTACTGATGTGGTAAAACTAGGAATAAGTTGCTCCTGGTCCTGCTGTAGCTGTCTGATCAGCAAAACGGGTGGCGAGATAGATCGATAGAAGGATAAATGTATTATAGCAGACAATATTTGTCTGTGCTTGGCCAGCCACCTGGCTAAATAGCAATATTGATCCTGTAAATAATGACGTCCCTAAAATATCTAACTTACTCCTCAAGCAGTAAACACAGGCCTTAGGGCATGAATTTCTCTGCTGAATTTTGCTTGGGAAAGGCAGCCATCCACCGCAGAGTAACCATATAATGTGGGCTCTCTCTCACACTAATCATATCATATATTTCTCTTAAATTTGTCAAATGAAGACTAAAAAGGTATCAGGTTTCTCTTCTCATTTACTGAATATTCAGTTTGGAACTTCGAGTATTATTTGATCCAGAAATGTTCGAGTTCCTTTACAACCAAAATGTTCCCAAACTGGAAAACTGAAATAAGCTACAAGAACTCACGTTAAGCACATCGTGAGCACATCACTTTTATGAAGGCAAGTATAAGAGCTGTGTTAAAACACAAAACGTATAGAAATGGCATATGATCCCCCATGTGAAATGCTGCCTGCCTGGGAGCTTAGAAACATGTCCATCTGACTCCCAGGAAAGAAACATCCTATCTTTGCTATCTTTTTTACAGGACCCAAAACTAATTTAGTCAAAAAACAGGAAAGGGAATAAATTTCCCAGGCAGGATAGGTTAAAAAATACCAAACCCATGAATAATGTTTTGATGTGATTTTGACTAACACATGTGGCAAAACATTGCTGGCATCTCCAGCTGTACAATCCTGCGAGCGGAGAAGATTTTTCTAATGATTCTTCTACAACTGAAGGCATTCAATCTGCTAAAAGTTTTGTGCTGACTCGCTTTAAAAGCGATAAAAAGGGGAAAAGGGGACAGCCCTTGGCCAGCCTACCTGCCGCTGAGGCAACGGCGTCGCTCGGGCAGAGCATCCGAGGAACTGGAAATGAAGCCCGACAGATGCCTGTGGGCACTGGAGGTCCCAACGCGTCAACCCAAGCTGCCCCGTGAGCTGGTGTCCCTACGGACAGGGTGAAGGAGCCGGGCTGGGGAGCGCGCAGCTCCCTGCTCTCCCAGGAGAACCAGGATGGGGAAGAGCTGTGCTGGAATACACCCCCTGCCATACTACAAACCTACAGATTAAAAGTTAGGTTTTTTAATGGTCTTCAGCAATTTTTCCATCCTGGAGGAAAGGAGTGCTGCAGGGGGGTGGAGGAGGGAGGAGACCCTTCATGGGGTCCCGGTTCTGTAGTTACCAGGGATGCACATGGAAAATGCTGCTGCAGGGGCTTCACACCAGAGTGTGAATTGCAGCAGTGGCCATCACAGAGAAACACGGTAATAAGAGGGATCTAGTTCCTCTGAAACGCTCATTTCTCTTCAAGTTGAAAAACAAACTTTATTAGTAAAAAAGCCATCTCTCCAGCCCCACGTAAAACTGTCTGATCCCCTTCCACTTCCGATACCCAAGAGATATGCCTAAGTGGAGAAGGGATTAGTCCTTATAACACAACATTCAAAACAAAATAATTTGTGAAGCATCTTTTGCCCTGACTGTACTGCTCTGCTTTCGCAGCCGGTACAAATGCCCAAATCCCATCTTGAGTTTCAAATATTCCAGCAAAGTAAAATTCAGGTGGATTCTCTGCAGATACCTACCGACATTACTCCTTCCTTAAAAGTATTTCTTAATCGATTAAGTAATAACTACAGAGACAATTCTCTATATTCCCAATCACTATTCCCCAGTTTGTTTTCCAGTATAACCTTTTCTTCATTTAAAACCCAGATAGAAAGCTCACTGTTGATGAGATATTAATGACTCTAAAGGATCCGTAGATGCTGTTCACTCCTTTAATCCATCCATTACCCTCCGGTAGGAATGGGCTCCATCCCTGGCAGAATGACCAATGCCCTGTTCCAAACTTAGTGCACGAGGCTGGACCTATCTGTGGCATCCAGATGTATGTGGCCAAAATCCTGGATCGGGGCAATGATTTTGTTGAAGATCCTGCCCTGGGCTCCTAGGATGAGTCCCTGCATCCAAGGATACAATTGCAGGCTCGGCTGACCGCAGCCATGCGTGTTTTCCTCCAGCTGCTGCTAGTCACCGTGCTGAAGGCACACTGGGCTGGCTTACAGAAGACCAACCCAAATACAAAACCCCATCCTTGGGGACCTTCTGCTCTTTATGGGGAACCTGGTGCCATTTTGACTTCACTACCACGTATAGAGAAACACTGTTAAGTATGGGCTATACAACAGAAGCCACTGGAGAGGTTTGTGCCACCAGTTCCCTGGTGAATGTTTGTCCAGGTCATTGCAGGAGAGCACAGAAGGGGGAGGTAGTTCAGGAGTGAATCCTTCCAGCCCAGGTATCCCTCCCAAACCTTGGGAGATCCGTGGGACACATGGATCTCTGTGCAATAATATCTCCTGCCCCACAGCGACTCCTTGACAAGCTTCCAAAGATCAGGTGAGGGAGCAATAGAGCTGCTGGGGAGTGTCCTGCCCAGGGGGGTCTGGGGAGGGGGCTTGAGTGATGGCGTGCCAGAAAAGGCTGTAGATGGATAGCCGGGGCTAGTCACATCAGCAAATCCTCAGCAAAAACATGCAGCGTAGACCTCAAAACCCTGCCCGGAGGCAACACGTGTGGCCTGAGCTCTCCAAGAAGGATGGAAGGAATTTCATAAATGATAAACCACCACCACCACGGGAGCCTTCTGCACACACTGCTCTGCAGAGAAGCCCGCAAGTAACCTGTCAAAAAGGTAAGTGGTGGTCTACAGCAAAGTGGCTGAATTTTCCCAAGATGCCTACACAGTAGATCATGTCCTGAAGCCACGTGACCACCTCGGTAGAGAGGAATGGTCCATATCTCTTTGCTCTTCAATTCTACAAGATTTTGGTACATTAGTTACGAGCCGTTGGATTTGACTCTTCACTGATCTGGACCAGCCCTCACTAAACTATATATAAAAGTAAAGAAGAGAATAATAATCTCCCCTTTGAAAAACAACACTCATGTAAGGATTAGAGGAAGGCAAGACTGGCTTTTTTTTTTTCCAGCAAGGAATTAAGATAGCAAGAAAAGCATGACAGTGTACCGGCTAGATTTACAGTGGGGTTTTTCAATTTAATTTGTCATTGCCAAATACATTACGTTGGGATTAAACTGCACAGGTTATTAAAAACTGATTACAAGAAGACGGTGCACTGTGGCAGGCGAATAACTTACAAGTTACTGAAATTAAAGCTTTGAAAATGTTTTAAGGGAATTAATGTTTAATTAATGATTCTGATCTATAAGGCATTCCAGTAATAGCTTCAGTAAGAGATTACACAAACCTGTGAGACATTCGTAAGTAGAAAGGATACTTGATGTTAGGTTTGGGTTTTTTTAATTAACCTTGCACTGGGAGACCACCACGAGGGAATTTGGAGTTTGTTGCGCAGTAAAAGAACTGGTCCAGTTAGCGGGCTCTTCACCTTCTGTGATTTTTTTATTTATTTTTTTTTTCCACGATCAAATTTATGTGGACATATTTTTAACAATACAGCATGAGATGAACTTTGAATTTAGCAGGATTAAGAATATTCCTACTTCAACACCCCAAGTGAACTTGGATATTAAAGCGCGGGGAGGTTTACAGGTGGTTGGCTTAACGGTCACTTTTTTCCTTCCACTGAATTTCATCTTTCTGCTACTGTCTTCAGAAACAACATAAATCAGCAGCAGCATTTAATTTTAACACGACTGATGATTTACGTTAGGCAACTTATCTTACACAAAGACATTCCTGTACAAAGTCTTTTCTTTTTTTCACTAAAAAAAGTATTTTATGTAATTCCTTATAGTCAAAGCCAAGTCACTGATCCTTCTCTGTCCTGCTCTCTACATTTACCTCCATGATCTGACATTATTTAAGGTGTAATTTAGGGGGGGTTAAAAGATGTTTGTGTCAGTAGCTGTAAAGATACAAACAGGAAAGTCTACTGACCTGAAAGCAATAAATATCTGGTATCAGTTTTCCTACAGACATGATGTTACAAAGGCTCTTCTACAGAAACATTTTCATTAGGGAATTTCATGGTAATTTATTGTGCCCTGTCAGGAGATAAATCCCACATGAGATTCAAGATATCTAAACAGCGGATCTGCCAAGTTCTGTAATTATACAGGGGCTGTTTAACTCTTCCAATCCTGACGGGTTACGGGGATACGGGGATGACATAATTCCCATTCGAGTCACTGGAAGGGGAAACGAATAAACTTTGGAAGTTTAAGGTACAAAAAAATGGCAGTTTATAGGTCTTTAAGTTCACCTTCAAGCTGAAACGCATCACCTTTTTGCTGATGTACTGAGTAAAATAAGACTGCAAAGAAGTTTTGGAGGATTCACAAGGCTTGATAAATTTGAAAAATCACTTTGAAAGCGAGGACAATTTTTGGTTAAATCCGCCTGGTTACAAAATAGACCTGGCTTTATGTTTAAAAGATATTAATACTCGTTACAGCTTATTAATAATAATCACAGCTAATTTTTCTTGCTGGTTATAATCACTTTGGTTACGATTGTTTGGTTTAATACACAGAGCATACATCGTCTAGGCTGCCTGCTTTAATATTTTCATCTCTTTTTATGTCACATTTCTCAGAATAATAGTTATGTCAGATCATAAATCCCATTCTACAGCAACAATAATAAAAACCTGACACTAATACTTGCTTTATAACATGGAACAAGGTGGTTCACTTTAACTAAACACTTAATTTCTTTCTACTTAGTTTAATTAATTCATCTTAATTATTTAACCTATTAACGAAAGGTTAATTAAATTGAATCTGAAGCACTCTCTTACTATATTTACATTGCTTATTTTTTTTGAATGGGATTAGTGTTTCATTATGTCTCTCGCTCATTAATTGTAGTGCTGCTCTTGCTCTTTCTTGGAACATTTGTTTTCTCCAGGGCCGAGTAAACCCATAATTCAGCGCTAATGGTAAATCAGTTGTGCGTTACCCGCTGCGCACGGTGCAAAAGGCGACGCCAGGGTTTGTGTGCCGGGATGGACGGTGTCGTTCCCCATGGATAGCCACAACCATCCTGCCTTGGGTTTTAAAAAGACACCTCCTTCCACCTGCTTTTGATTTACTTTTTCCTTCTAAAAGTATGTCCCTGCTCTTCTTCCCCAGCTGCAAGGGAGCAGGGTGGGATAGAGGTGGCCGCCCTGTTTCAAAAGGCTCTCTTGAAGAGCACCTTGAAAAATAGATGTCCAAAGCAAATGCCACAGTAAAAACCAACCAAGGTGTTAAAATCAAATTCAAAAAACTCAAGCCCAAGAGCTGTTGGGAGCAGCCCACCAGTGTGGCCACAGCTGAACTGCCCCTACCCAGGGAAGTCGTGGGCATCTGCAGTGCCCTTATCTGATGGTCTACCATGGCACACTCACCTAGAAACCATTCTCTCTCCAAAAAACATGCATAGTGATAATGGTGATAGTCTAGAAAAGCAAGGGCCAGGGACTAGAAATAACTCTGCTGCCTGTACACTTAATTTTCATCAAACGTGCTCACGGCTAGGCAGCCAAGCGCCAGCGTAAACAGGCTGTGTGGGTAAACAGGCAGAGCCACCCCGGAGGGGACAGACTCCCTGCACCGCATCTAAATGCGCCCCATGTGTGCTGGCAGACGAAGATGTGGATGGTGATGACAGGTTGGGGAGGCTGGCAGCCCCCGAGGGAAAGGACCAGACCACTCTTAGGAGCTCCTTAACTCAAAAATCCTACTGACTCTACAAATCGAGCCGGAGGAGTTTGCACAAGGGAAATCTGCAAAAAGCCTCCAGAACTGGTTCAGACACTGAATTTTCTCCAGCACTTCAGAGATTTTAATTCCACCCCAAGTACAGTAAACTCTGTAACCCACAGCCCAAGACCCACTCCAAGTCCCACCCCGGCAGGAGCAGCTGTCGCACAGCACCCACCAGTGCTACCTGCAGCCCGAGCACCCAGGGAAGCTCCAGAATCAATCAGACCCGTCGCGCGTTCAGGCTCAGATTTAACAAGTCCTCACTAAGCACAAAGCTGAATGAGATCACATCTGGTCCAGCGCCAGAAAGTAATGGTGCGGTAATGGTTTTATTGGCTTTTTGAGAAGGAGCTGTTTGATTTCAGAGAGAGAGGAGAGTCAACAGCAACATTCACTCCTGCTAATCTCATTTCCAGAAGCATGCTGAGTGAGAAGGCGCTTGGGTGCAAAGCTTTGCTCGATTGCTCTGTTTATCTAGGATTACATTAGGAGCCCAAGATACATCTGAAAACAGCCCGTAGCAAGAACTAGGGCTTTGCAATCAACTTCTGCAGCATCAGGTTTGCGGGAAAAGATATTCCAGTGTTTCCAGCAAGTTGTTGGATGGATGGCAGCCAGTTCGCTCAGTACAAGTGCTTCAGAATTAACAAAATAGACATGCAGGAAGGGGAACATTTAAGGATGGAAAAATAGCTCCTTTTCATAAAAGAAGAAAAAAAAAAAGGAGCTGTACTTAGATGCAGGTTTTAGACCTGCAAATTCAGAGATGCAAATTTAAGACAGTCTCAAGGCAAGTGCTGCAGCTAACAAGTGTTGATTAGATGACCTGGTTAATTTAAAACAATGTATTTACCTTAAGCAAAAAGAAATCAAATGCAGAAGGGTGAATTTGGCCTGGGTGAAGGGCCCTTGTAAGGGGGAAGCTACAGCAGAAGTTAGTCTGATGATGATCTGCCCTGTTGTCCACAAAATAGTTACTTTAAGGACCAAACTACCACTGAATCTGGTATAACAGCTCTTTATTTCAGTGTCTACAACACAAAGAGAGGGCTTGCATTTTGACATCAGAACCACGCAAAGCACCTGAACATCAAGAACAAGATATCGAACGAGTGTCTCTCTCCTGCTACATGTGGAAAATTTTGGCAGGAAGACTCAGTTTTCCTGTGCATTCTGCTCTATCCTTCCACAAATCAACCAGCTGCGAGGGGTGATAACTAACCTTCATTCCAAATCAAATAATTTGCCACTGAACAGTATTCCACGCTGCCCTAAGCTGCTCAAATACGCTTCTGCAAACTTCATCATGGACCCCGTTCTGCTCTCAGTTGCCATGGACGAAGTCCCAAACATCTCCAGCTACAGGAGCAGACTTTAATCCGAGGTACTGAATTAAAGGAGAGGAGAATTTGGCTCAAAGGATCAACGTCTCCTCCATAGAGAGGCCCAGAAAAGGCCCTTAGTAATGTCCCAGACAGAGGGATGTAGAGACCACCCTCGGCTCAGAGAATTGTCATGTGCACAGAGGACAACTAGACATCCTGAACAATTAAAAAAATAGTGGTATAGAAAAATAAAAGGCATAAAATGCCGAACCAAAAAGGTTCCAAATAAGGCATCAGCAGGTCCCGACTGGATGCGTTCCCATTATGTACGTCACCCTCCCAGCCGGGGTGGTTAGGAACGATGCATTAGGATTGTATTTCTGACCTCAATCACTAAGCACTATGAGCAACCAGAAGGGTTCAAGTTCTCTTAAAAAAAAAACAAACAAACAAACAAAAAAAAACCACCCCAAAACACCCAAACACAAAAACAAGGAGTATTATTTTTGGTAAATATTTCTTAGAAAATAAAATAAAAATGTTAAATCAATTTGTTTAAATGATTCTTTAAAAAAAGACAACATTCCTGTAAAGTAAAAATATATATATATATATAGAAATAGAATTTTTTTGTTTTTGTTTTTAAAAAAAGACATTCAGTATCACATCAGCGGATTCTGATCAACTTCCCGTCCGTCTTCTGCGATAAACGCTGCTCGTTAAGGCAAAAACATCAGGTTGGCACCGTTACAACAGCTGAATTAAACTGGCCGAAGGCGAAGCAGAGCAGGCAGCGAGCCGGCATCAGCGAGGCCGCTTCTCCCGCACGCTGACTGAGCCATCCTCCATGCCGAAGTAGACTACCTCTGCCATGTCGATGAAGAGTCCCGTCTCCACCACACCTAGGAAACAAGAGTTGACATGCCAGTTAATGCCAGAGTCACCCCACTGCTTGAATCCTCTGCTCTGACCAGGTTTTTGTTCATTAAAAGGTGCCAATGCCTCCACCAGGGCTTTGGAGAGAGGTGTCCAACCTGGGTGGTGTTGAATCAGCCACACAGGGAGCCTCCATGAAGTCTTCTCCATGCAGCCACCCCCAGAGGGAACTCTCCAGAGTGAGAAACAACTCCCAAAGCTCCCCCCAACATTCACACACCACCAGCCACCACCGTTACACTAACACAATCATGAGCGTGGTGTTTTCTGAAGACCCACAAGAGCGAGGGGAAGCTACACAGCCAGAGGCTTACTCACTTTGCCTTTACACAAATCTAAAAAATGATCCTGTTAGAGAACTCGCTCAAGTGTTAGGACTCAGCAGATCTGATGAGTAGATCTCTGCAATCGGTAGCCTTTATTTGCAAATATGCTTTTGGTTGCATTTAATTATGAGGTGCTCCTAGCTTCACAGCTATCACTGAGCCACAGCCAGAGGCCAGAAAATTGGAAAGAAATGGAGAACAAGGGCTACCACAAGCACAAGGTGGCCACAGCCCTGCTATCAGCACTGTGTTTGGGCTTTAACAGTTCTGCTCATCCACTTCTGGGTAGGGAAGATGTTCTTCTCCTCTTAGCAGGTCCATTTCTGAGCAGCAAATGGTGCGCAGACCATCTCCACACCAACATGATGGAACAGGTCCCCATCGTTTACCGTTCATCTCTCAACCAGAAGAGGTGCAAGGAAGAAGTCCTTGCAGAGAGGCTGGTTTGTTTGCAAACAGCATAACCGGCCGCTGTTTCTCTCTTGCACAGAAACAGCTCTAACGATACAGCATTTGTACAGCTGTGGGCAGCAACCACGTTAGGATACAGAGCACTGCACTGGGGACAGCCCAGACCAGCTGTGGCCACCAGTTCATTTAGATGGGGCACTGGTTCATTTAGATCTGCTCCTGCCAAAGGTCTGAACCTGCCATCTACTGCTGGCTGCGAGCAAGTGCCAGGTTAATTATTCAGATTGCAAAAACACAGGGACAAGCCAAGGTAGAGGCAGCATCCTAGCAGTTTGCTCCTAGAGTAGGGAAAAAGAAAACAGGTATATTTTGAATAAATCAGCCTTAGCAGCAGCGTTGAAGGAAGCAAAGCCACTGAACAGAAGCAACTAGAAGTTACTGACAACTCTTCACCCAGCCTACACCCATGGCCTCTGCCTGCTCTCGCATGATAATCGTGGTGCCAGGACAATATATTGCTGCTTTCTGGGGACATCGAGGTTTCTGCAACAGGATCCCAACCTGTTCCTGCACGCTCTGTCAACACACGGTCAGTGAAGGCAGTTGTGTTACGGACTTCAGGGCAGGCAGGTATCGGGGATAAACTCAAAACATAAAAGATACAACAATATGTATTCAAGAGCTGACCAGATTCAAGAGCAGACTTTGCCAAGATAACCAGAAAGATACAGCCGAGCCAGACTTTTATCTACTGCCTCACTGAAGTTCAGACAAGGTCAGGGCCCCTGGGCAGACCCGGATCATCCAGGAGCAGCTCTGGCCTGGGCAGCAGGTCTCATGCAAGGCAGGAGTCCTTGCAGAGAGGCTGTTTTGTTTGCAGTGTGATCGGGCACTGCCTCTCTCTTGCACAGCAATAGCTATGATACACTGCGCTCTCACAGCAAGGTGAGCCTGCAGGACTGCACGATGGTGATGGGACACAGAGCTGTAAGCAGCTTCTGGAAAATACCGTAACCCAGTGCAAACCCCCCTTCCAGAGCCCACCAGTGTTTCCATTGAAAACCCCTCTCTACACAGGCACAAGGAGAGTAAGGAAGAGTACAGGATCAGTGTGCCTAGTGGAAAACAGTGTCGTAAGTCACCCAGCATTGTCCCAGGTTTTCACCACCATGTGGAAATGCCACTTGGGTACAGTTGTACTAATTCAGCTGATAGATCTCTCAAGTGGAAACAAATGTATGGACCCATAAGAGGGCAGTAAACACACACATTTCCTCTGATCCAGGGGAGAGCTCCCACAGTCAGGGTTATTTTGCACTGACCAAACCTTAGCTAGCTTTTGCTTTTTGTTTTAAAAAAATCACAGACAATACCTGGTATCATTTTTATAGCAGTATTGACTTCACTCCATTCATGAACCTTGTCAAATTTCCAGTCCAGGATGAAGTTCCCGTTGTCCGTCACCACAGGGCCCTGGGAATCAAACACATTTGTCAGCACTATGAGCTCCTTGTTCACGGAGCCCAGCCAGGGACTGTCACAGCCTCTCACCGGGACCAGCCACCCCCGCTGCAACAGTTCAGAGAGAGTCATCATTCAAGTAAATCAGGGCAGTAAATCAGGGCAGTCCACAATGAGCCTGTAACTAAAACCATTGTCCAAGGCACCTGCTCATTCCTCATTCTCCTGCGTACTGATAATCACACGAAAGCTGGAAACAACAATGCAATTTCATCACCGCAGCAGGGGATCCTTTTCACAAGAGAAAAGCTACATTAACGCACTAAGAAGGCTATTACAGGCAATTAAAGCCAAAATAAGACCCCTCTGCACCAGTGATAACAACGTGCTGCTGGATGCCATGGGGAGGTTTTGGAGTTGAAGAACTACTGGCCTTCAGCGTGCCAGACGTGCCCAGCACACTCTCAAGCCCAAGAGAAGGAGCAGTTGGGTGTTTTCAACAGAGCAGAGATAGCTGGGGCTGAGGACACAGTGTTTCAGCAGCACTGAGCAGGATGCGCAACCACGCGTGCCAGGAGGGACCAACATCCCCTCAGGACATGGCTTGTGCTGGAGCAGCACCGACATGCATTCCCTGAGCGAGGCTGGTCTCAACTTCACAGAGAACGACTGGTTTGCTCTTCTTAGGCACCCAAATGCAGTCCCTGCAGCCTCTTGGGATTAGAAACATTAAAAACAAGTATTCAGCCTTCAGGCATTAACTCCAGCCATTACTGCAGCCAGTCCTCCTTTTCCCTTGCCATGCCGTGCGGGCTGGAGAAGCCCTGCTGCCCAAGTGAGGAGAGGACAGTGGCAGCGGAGACAACACAGCTTCAGTTGTAATTTAGTCTGGCTCCGCATGGTACGGAGGAGCCTGGAATGGAGTGAGAGCCGCCCCCCAACACCCTCTTTGGCAGCGCAGACTGCCCTCCAGCCCCCCAACACCCCCGCAGAGCGGGGCTGATCACGGACACATACCGCTTTGCTAACAGCCATCCGCAGCTCTGCAGCGCCTCCAAAGTTTTTGGTCAGGGCTCTGGTGACAGGGACATAAGCCATGGGGATGACTTCAATAGGAATTCCCTTCTTCCATTGCTCCCCGAGGCTCTCGGATTTTTTCCTGAGGATGCAGTTTGAGGTGAGATTATCATCAGAGGTTGCACCGCTAACACCATTAACGTAACGCACTTATCTCATTACCTCTTGCAAACCCCTCAGGCGTAAGGTCCCAGAGGGCACAGCGGTCAGTTCATATGTGCACACATGTAGGAAGAACCCATTTAATGTATGGGTAATGCACTCGTAAACCCTTATTTGGCATGTTTTGGACAAGCAGGACACAAGTTTGTTTTTCTACAGCCTCACAGCTGTATGTACGGAAGAGGAAATTTATTCCATGATGACAATCACTGAGCTCAAAGAGCAGAGCAGCCATTTCCCCACAAGCTCTGCTGACTCCTAAGCAGGCCTGCTGAGTTGAAAATTAAGAAAAAAAGCTAAACTGAATTGCTGAAGCACTGGGATTCAGGCTCATTTCCACCTACTCCTGCTCCCCTGACCCACTGGAAGGACAATAATGGCCTAACCCAGGATAATCTGAATCTTCCCACAGGACAGAGAAGTATAATGAATAGCAATATTGTACCTGTAATCAGCAATAACGATGAAGCATTTTGCATATCCTGCAACTATCTTCTCCTGTGTCAAGCAACCACTGCAAGTGGGGAAAAAAAAAATAATATAAAAATCATCAAACAGACTACTACTCAGTGTGCCTGATGGCCCTAAAGTCCAGTCCCCTCCATCACGTTCTTGCTGGTTTTGGTGCTGCTGTTATCCCACGTGAGGGCTCGTTCCCCTGCCCCATCACTTTATCCTCCCTGTCCCTCGCACACACTCTTGGTCAGGAGCCATCTCCCACTGCAGGTGCACGCACGGCCCTGCGCAGGATCCCATCGGCCTCTCCAGCCCACCTCGGAGACATCCACAGCCAGAAAAGGATGCTCAGAGGCCACCCACCACCAGCACCATGCACAGACAGACAGCAAGGCTCACCCGCCACCTTTGATAAGGTTGAGATCAGAGTCCACTTCATCTGCTCCATCGATGGCAACATCAAGCTGTAGGAAGAGGAGAAACTTGGTGTGGGAATCTCTCCCAAGCAGCATCCAGGCACTGCTCTTGGCACAGCTCAGGAGGGTGTCAGGCCCCAAGCAGCAGCCACAAATGCCACCAGAGCAGGGACCACCTTGATGCCAGTCTCACCAAAGATGAGCATCTGATCAGCCACCCGAGGATACCAGCCCCAGCTAAACCACAGGCATGCAAGAGCAGGAGAAAGAAAAACCAAAACGAACTGGTGGCCTGCAAGGCACATCACATTTAGCCTCTAGTGTCACTTAAGGACCAGCATGCAAGCAGGGGGCTCCCAGGAAAAATCCCAGTGACAGTTCAGCAACACATTATCCCTGTCTCGGGTCAGCAAGCCTCAGCCTGAAAGAGATGCCAAACACCTGGAGGAAACACGACTCAGCAGCCTACTTGCCATCTAAAGGGACAAGCACTAAGACAAGACTAAGGCTTGGGGGAAAAAATAAACTAAGCTAGTTCTTGCTCACATTCTACAGTGTGGCTGGCTGAACTTTCATCCTCAGAGGAGGACAAAGGAGCCTGATACTGTATGAAGGACCAGGTTAGAGGAAGGTCACGTGAGGTCTCACTTCCATGTCCCACTTACCTCTGGATGTCGGTCCAAGTCACTTAACGTTAAGCCATTCTGCAGGATCAGCTGACGGGCCTGTGCATCAAGAAGACAGCAAACACCATTTACCAGCAGCAGGAAAGGAAAGCAGACTCGTGGTGTCATTCCCCTGGCTGCGGCAAGGATGGAGAAGCCCTGGGAGGGCTCCACCCTGAGCCGGCAAAAAGGCTGCAGCCAGCAGCAGGAACGCATGGCAAGGAGAAAATGATGCTTCCAGACCAGATTATTTTAATCAAAAGAAAACCCTGCTGCTGATTTGAACTAAAACACTCAGATGGTGCAACAGGACTCCTGGGTTCAGGTATCTCTGTATTAAAAAGCGGGAGGACCCAGAAGCTCGGTGGGAATCACTTGTATCTAAGCTTTAGAGCAGTTATGGGATTTTTGAGTCCTGTGTTCTTTCAGCTTGGATATCATTCTCCCTCGCACCCATCCAGCCCCTCTGGTTTCCTTCAGCTGAAAAATGGGAGCAAGAAAATGAAGTATTTACACCATAGGAATATGGACTAATAATAAAATATTTTTTGTATTTGAAAGAAACAAAATAAAAGCAAAGACGAAAAGCACAACTCATGGTAAAAGTGTGGGAAGCCTCCTGAAACAGATGTTTGGTGGCTCCAATCTACTTTTACTGAAGTAGCTGTGGATTTCCCTCTAGTGGCAATACAACACAGAGCACCCGGAGTTACCCTCCACTTGGTTGGTCAGTTTAAATGGAAGTTCAATCTCAGAGAGCCTTGAATTGGTTGAATTGTCTGTGTTATAAATCATCACATGAAGGAGACTCCCTCCTTGCACGGACTCTGCTTGAGTCTGAACTTCCTACCACTCTGTAGCTAGTCCAAGCAGCCCCAGTGCGATAGCCTGGATCAACTCATTCCCCTGAATTTTACCCACTAACACTAACAAAGTACATCAGTCACGCGTATTGGCATCCCAGAAACATCAAGAAGAACTAGCAGGTGGTACTTCTGCCAATGTGATATGATTTGGATCATTAATCATGGCACTTCATAGCATGCAGTTTTAACACCCCTGGGCTGCGTGCTCTTGATCTGTGCACTAGGATTGCCCTAAGGACTCACAAAATTAAAAGAATAAAAATCAGTGGGTTTCCATTCATTTACATGGTGTCCATGTAAAGAGGTATCAGGGATCTGGGAATTGAAAGCATTGAAAAAACACTGTGCTGCACATGCAGGCCAGATCCTGAATAAGCTCAGAGTCAGCAGTGTGGAAATGAAGTGGCTCTCTTCAGGCTCTCTGCTTGCAAGGCGATGGGAGCAGACCAGCAGGAATCAAAAGCAGAGCTCCCACAACTGGGGGAGAAGCAGCAGTAACTGCGCAGCGCTTGCCAAGAAATGGTCTCACTCTGTACTCTCGGCATACAGCCGGGTGACAAGAAGGCAAAAGCCAAGGGACGGATGCTTACCCCGGCTTCAGCTTTACTGAAAGTGATGGAATAACCCAACCTGACAACATGGAAGGGAGGAGAATAAAAGCCCACTGAAACGAATTCTTCCTTGCCAGTAACCTCAGGCAGCCATTTACACCCGTCTGTGGTGAAAGTAAGACGCTGTTTTGGTGATCTGGGAATACTTTACTCTGAATTGGTTGAGGTCTAAGAGAGACTACAAAAGATGCGAAGCAGTCCCGTGCCCATGGGATTTTGGCTTCTGCAGGTGTACAATCTATCTCTGGCCTTTAACAGCAACCTTTTTGTTTTACTGGTATGAAACTCTGTAGTGCTACACGAACTATCCCAACATTTCAAGGCAGGGCAGGCTCCAGCCCATGTTCACAAGAACTTTATCACGATTTTCTGTAAAATCTAATGACTGAACTCCGGAGATTTCCTAGGTTCAAATGGGACATAGTATCTCAGGATGTGGATCATTTTAGACAGATCAAAGACAGACTCTCACCACAGTCTATGTATGCAACAGAAGTACTGATACAGGTTAAAAAAATAAATGTAGTTTTTACTTTTTGCTCTTTGCAGCAGTTTGTATTGTATCCCAGTGTGCCACTGGCTGTTGCAACAGCTGGGAGAAAAGAAAGCCTGTTGTCCCACACTCACATCTAAAGAACATCTACAGGGTAAGAGGATGTTTAGTTTTCATAAGATTTTAGGATAATCCAGGGGGTCTCTATCCAACCTCCAGCTCAAAGCAGGGTCAGCTATTGGGTTGCTCAGGGCTTTACCTACTGGGGTCTTGAAAACCTCAAAAGACGGACTCTGCACAGCCCCTCTGGGCAGCCTGCCTCACTGCTCGATCGTTCTCATGGTGAAAAAGTAGTCACAAAAGTACAATCTCAAGGTTCACACCAGGACCGAGGAAAGGGCACATGCCCAATTCCCAGACTGGGGCATCACTACCCAGCCTCAAAAACCCTGTGGGTGGTCCTTGTCCCCGCAGACTGGCGACATTACCTCTCCCTGCAAGGAGGGGACAAGGTGACAGCTGCTCCTCTGTTCCCACCTCAGGGAACAGATGCAGAGAGAGCAAAGCCAGATGCCTGAAGGCACAGAAGCAGCTCAGAAGCTTCCCGAGCACCTCTGTGTTTCAACACCAAGCCACATTCTCCCTCTCCCTGCAAACCTCTCAACGGCTAGCTTGGTATGAATCAACCCCTGCAAAAGTTGCACAGCAAAGGAAAGGTTAAGCTGATTTCTCTTCTGCAATTTCTTATAAAAGCCAGCTGATGCATTTCAGGTTCCTCCTGAAAACGCATGAGCTTGCTATTATTGCTTGCAGTGTGATTTTTACAGCTTTCAGGGCTTGATACAGAATCAAAGGAGACTAAGTGTCTCCAATGAGTTTTACATTATAAGTCTGGTTCACCACTGTCAACAGCATTTTTCTATCAGTGGGATCCAGAGCAAGCCACGCACCAACACTGACATAACCAGCGTTACCACAGTGGTTCAAAACATACCTCCTAGCACTACAGCATCCCTGCTGCTTTGGTCAGGCTAATACAGCACCATCACTGCCAGCTTCATGAGGTCCATCTGCAGGCTGCATCACAACTGCTTTCACCAGTGCTTCTGGTTAACTCACACCGCAGTGAGCCACTCCAGAGAGCGGCGTGGTTGCCTCCCACAGCCAAAGGGAAGATCCCCTACCTGAATGTTTGGACTAGCAGAAAGCAAAGGAGGAAAGCGCTTACCTGAAAAGATGTAGGGATGCAGACAATTGTCAGGTTCTCCTGTCTAACCCGCTCAGCTGTAAGGAAAAAACAAAACAGAAGCCTCGATTTGTTCATTACAGAAGGGAAAAACACACCAACTTTCACTTTAAGAAATCTCAGTTCAGAGCAGCCCCTTTGAATCACTGCAATTACTTGCTTGGCTTGCAAATAACTCAGTCATGCTCAAAACACAAACAGGTGCCACCCAGCATAGGGTAAGGCTCAGTTTCTACAGTCAGAAATGTTTAAACACCCACCCTGTCTCAGCCCAAGACACCAGGAGCCATTAACCTTTGTGTCTCCAGCAGCAGAGGAGCCTCGTCAGCAAATCATCACCTGGGAAATTAGCCCCACTCCCCTCTCTCACTCCATTAGACAGGTTTTGCTGCGCTCCTTGTAAACGGAAAGCTTCAGCAGCTGTCTGAAAGGTTTTTTGGCTTGTTGCCTTGGGGACATCGCATTCATTTATTATAGAACGTTTAAATATATGGCAGGGAAAGGACTAATAAAATACAGTATTCCATTAAATGGAAGGAAATATTTCCTCCCCCCAGGTTAACCTCAAATTACTAAAATCTATTACTAAGATATCATTATGGACAAAATGTTATTTTAGTAATTATAATACTTAGGCATGAGCCAACAGCCCAAGAGTCAGCAACAGCTCTCACACCAGAGTGAGCGCACAGACTCCATACTTCAAGGTAATGCTGCAGCTGGAAGGACTGCAGATGCAATACTTGAGGCTGTTAAAACCCACAGCCCAGTGCTAATGCCTTCAGTAGACATGAAAAGTCAGACTTTGCAGCCTAGAACAGGCAAAGCACTTTAAATACTACACCCATTTATTCAGAGACCGATTCTGTCTTCAAGTCAGGAGTGGCTGCAATACTGAGCCAAACCCAGAAAGCTGAACCGCAGCTCCCAAAGCAGCTCCGAGACAAATAAGTGTATTGCACAGTCAGCATGGGGTGAGGTAGGTGCCAAGGGGCAGGCATGAACCATCTCTGCTATTTCCCTGAGAAGCGAAGCACTGCGTTGTGCTCAGACCTCAGCCCCACTCACCCGCGGTGGGCTGGGGGACAGCTCTGCCCAAGGGAGCTCAGGGTCACAAGGAGACTTCCCAGCCATGCAGACCCCCAGGTGGGACACACTGAGCTCTGCTTCCGAACAAGAGTCCCCCCTCTGCATCTGAGCAATACCCCCAAGAACACCAGGGCTGATCCTGCACTCCTGACCCACCACGCCCCCACGGCTGCTCTGGTTTGCATCCAAGAACAGCAAAGCAGGACGAGATACAGCATCTCCACAAGCAGATCTGCCCTAGGGCTGAGAGTGCCCTGTGAAGGAAACTTTAAACCTCTGGCCCTCTGTAATGAGGCATGAAGATAATTACGCTCACATGCACTTTGCAAAAATGCATTTGTCTCACTTCAATGTTTTGCTGAAATTTTCTGAATCACACCTTAAGCAAACTTGCACCTGGGGCAAGCAGATAAACCTAGCTGTAGGGTATTTGCAGCAGGATTTCACATTCCTCATTTTCATCACACTTCATCAGGCCCCTCAGTGTGAATAACTTAGACGTGAGCAAGCAGCATCAGCTGCATACAAATGGGTTAACGGAAGCAGAGCAGCTGCATGGCCCAAAGCCACAAAGCAAGTTGGGACGAGGCAGAGCTGGAATGAAACAGAGGGGTTTAGCTCCAGTTTGTGGTGGGCACCAGTAAAGCACTTTCCCTGGCTGTATGGGGAGAACAGGTGGCAAATCATTGCCTCCTCAGGACTCTCTAGGCAATAAATTTGGAGCACAAGACCCAGTTTTAAACTTCAGCTTCAAGGAGGACAGCAGTCAGTGAACAGACCCTCTATCTCAGCTCCAAGCCAGCAACCAGATGAGTTAAGCTGTTTTTCAAGTAGTTGGGACAGCCGGACATGGGAACTTTCTGCAGCAGGAGGGACAGAAAGGGGAGCGTCCTACCTAATCGATGCACCGCGTGGACAATCGTAGAACCACTTCCAATCCCAAGAACTTGATTGTTCTGCAAATCAAAGAGAGACAGAGGAGAGCTGTTACTGGGGCCTTGGCACAAGGGCTGCCCACTTTTCCTAGTAGACTGGACGTTATAAAAACAAGCAAAAGGATGCACGCCGACACACAACGTCTTAGTGTGCTGTGCTGCAGACAAGGAAAGGAACACATTACACCAGCGAGGGCATAACTGCTTTCTGCAGCTAAGGGATTTTAAGCAACCCATCCTCTCCTTAAAGGACATGTGCTTGCTGAATACCACCACGGCCTGACTCTCCAGGGTGTTCAATGCACACTCGCTGCTGGTTGCCGGCACTCCGTGCATGCTCTCCTGCCGGAAAGCTTGGTGTTTCAAGACAATACCACAGAGGAAGAAGCTGAAACAACCTCAAGATAACATCTTCCCAAGGAAGCCGCACAGTAAAAGCATGGGTTTGCTGCCAACGGCATTGTTAGTAAACAGTATGGATGCAACAGCAGCCAAAGCAAAGAGCAGAGCAGCCACTCCGAGAGTATAATAAAAACCACCCTCCAAAACACAGTATACAACTGCCTATATGAGAGTCCAGCAACACATCTGAAAGACGGGTGAGCCTGGCAGCGTATGCGGAAGATGATCACGTTTTAACCACAGCTCAGCCCTGGCCTTTCTCTGCTCATGGTCTGGTTTAAGAAGGATCACTACCGTCTCATCCGTAACACAGACACTTCTAAAAGTTGCTGCAGGCTGAGGGTGGATGGGTGCAATTGTGTTATCTCCACAGGAGGATGCTCTGCGATGTAAATCTGTGTTTATTATCAGCTCAGTATCCCACTCACTGAGAGCTACCTGCAGCCACTTGCACACTTCCAATTTTCAATGTACTTCCCCTTCTTTGCACGGGATCCAAAGCTTAAATTGACTTAAGGAGGCCAAATATCACTACAGATACTTCAGATGAGAAAGACTTGAAGCCAGCCAGAGAAGCAGGCACAGAGCTGTTGTGTGTTATCTCTTGGACATTAGACAGGTCTGGAGCTCTTTCTCCATGTACAGCAAATCCAGAGTTCAGAAGCTGTGGAAAAAGCCACACCTGCAGCATTTCAACTAGCTAAAATCTTACTGGCACCCAAGCCTGCCTGGAAAGGTGGAGCTCAAGGCAGGTCACACTCCCCTAGGATTAATGACTTCCCTTGCTTCCGCAGGTTAAAAGCTTAAAGAAAACAAAAGTTCTCCAAAACCCAGCGCATAACCAGAGACTCAGCTTATATCCCAGCTTCGCTAACCACCGTGACTCTGCAAAAGATGGGGAAAGCAACAGATCGCAGCTGCGCGTCTGCAATGTTGCCAGCAGAAACCCAATAGCTCCAGAGGTTTCTCAGTTTCACCTGCCCAGTAGGCAGAGCCAAGCGCAGCCAGCCAAGGGGCAAGCAAAGCTGCGTGGAGGCTGACAGGACACGGGCAGTACCGGTGTTCCCAAGAGACTTGTTTGAACCTGGGAAGAGGCAGTTTCTTTCCTTTGCCCTGTTTCTGTAGGGTGGGACAGCTTCTTGGAGCAGCTGGATGCCCTAAAGGGATGGGGAAAGCCTCAGCATCAGCCACTCCACTGTAAAGAAGCTGGAAGAGCTCACAAGGGTCCCAGCCCATCACTGGTGATAAACTTGAAGGCATTTATCAGTGATGACGGGTGAAGCACCCTCCCTTAGGCTGTGACAAGACCTTGGGCTAAGTGGGTTTCCTAGAAAAACAGTTTAAGCCAGTCTAAACTGGTGCTGTCACAATCCCTGCCTTACCAGGGCTCCCACCTCTCCCTCCTCAGCTCCAACCCCAGCCAGACCAGGGGCAAAACAAGCCAAAACCCATCCACTTTTAAAAACAGGGGCAGGGCGAGTGTTGGTGAGAAGCAGAGCACAAGGTCAGCATACAAGAGGCAGGTCCAGCTCACAGCACCATTTCAAGTTGTTTACTAAAACCCCAGCAAATACAACCAAGGCACTGAGCCACAGCACAGCTGAGGACCCACGTATGGACTCCACGAGTGGAGTTAACAGCAATCACAGCATTTTCTCAGCTAACCCAAGAGCCTAGAGATGCTGCCCAACATTGCAGAGGCTGACAGGGCAGCGCACATCAAGTGGCTGTTAGCAGCACCACACGGGCTGGCCGGTCCAACCTAAGTTTCCAATCCCCCTAGGATTTACGTGGGCAAAGAGCAGGAGATAAATACAGTGCAAAGCACAAAGTTTTCCTCCTATGAATGTTCAGCCCTCTGGGGCGGCAGGACCTATGGCTCTTGGCCATCTCTTCATTTCTAACAGAGACGCCAACAGGGCCCCTGCCTTCAGAGGTGGTGTATAAATGCAAAGCCAGCTCTCCCCAAGCAGCTTACGGCTCTAAAGTCCCAAGCCCTGTGCCAGCCCCGCTCCTCTGAGCGGTCACGGCACTACAGCCTGCAGCTACTGAGGTTGGTCATCTCAGTGTCTGCTCCAGTACTGGGGAACTCTGTTCCTACAGCTGCCCAGCGACAAGCGCTGTGGGTAAACACACCAACCTGGCTTTAATTAAAAAAAAAAAAAGTTCTCTGCTCCTAATCCCCCCACCCACTCTCAGGTTTACATCTGCCACAGGCTGCACGAGGAGCTGCTGTACTGGCACAAACAGGGATGGGGGTGAAGGGGGATGCCAAGCAAGGAGCCTGATCTAGTACCAGCACCAAGCCCCCAGTGCCATGGATTTACAGCACAGTTAAACAGGAGAGATTTGTCCAGCATAGCCAAACCTGAAGTCAGTGGCATCTCCCACACATCCATGCCGTGCAAGGAAGGGAGTCTGCAGCTTTGCTTTCGGCGATTACATTGCTCCCTCCATTAACAGTGATAGCTCTAACGGCTGAACACAAAACTATCCGTTACAAACAACAGCTGCACCCTGACAGTGCACACTGAAGGGGAGACAGGTTTTCTCTGATAGCTGAGACCATCTAACTGCTTCACGGTGACTCTAACCTGCTTCTCCACCACTGCTTCAAGCCAACTTGCACGGCAAGCACTGCCATGTTACCCCAGACACTGCCTATTTTATTTAATCAGCATCGCTAGCCCAGCACTGAACTTTAATTAGCTGGGACATGGCCAGAAACATTATCCTAAGTTTGCTTGACCATAAAACAGCGCAAAGGCCAGTTATTTCAGTAGGAAAAATCAAAAATTAAGAGTTTACCCCAAATCAAAGGTACATCCAGCTCGTGACAACCTGCAGCAGCAGTCGTGCCTCAGCTCCACACCTTGCGACACAAAGTCCTTCCTCCCGCAGCCCCCCAACATGCAACTTTGGGACTTGCTTTGGGTAAGAAAGTGGATTTTTATGCAACTGCTGGTCCATCCCACACACTCCCCTACAGTCTGCTTTTGAGCATGTTGGCCTGGCAGGGGGAAGCTCTCAGACAGCATGTAGCTGTGCTCTCTGCAGGCAGGTACAGGCTGCTCAGAGGAAGGAGAAGCTGCAAAAAAAGTGAAGCAGTTATGGGACATCAGAAAAGCCATCAGCAACTGAACATCAAGATGCCAATCCAGCAGGGGGGAGCAGGAAGGAAAAAGGAACATTTTTCCCCCTCTGACTACTAACATCTTCCTCCTTGGCAGCAACTCTACGCCTGTTTCATAACCACTGTTGCAAAAGGGCTTGCACAGCAAACATTGTGATAAACCCCTGCATGACTTTAACTATTGATCTTCCAAGTGTTCACAATCAGGCTGTGCCAAACCTCAAGCAGCTCCAGTCCTATTTGACCTTCAAGGGGTTGATTAAAGCCCTTTGCTGTGTTTCTCATCCTACAGAGGACAAGGCACGACCCCCTGGTTAAGGGCTGTTGCTCCTTCCTCAGGTGCTCAGAAATAGGGTGCAGCAGCAGAGCACCCTGGACTTGAAGAAAGGAGCAGGGCACAGCGTTAGCCTGAACCCCACAGCAACCCAGCTTGCAGGAGAGTACACGATGAAAGTTTAGCGGTGCAAGACTTTACCCCAAACTCGGTGTGTAACGTGCTGAGCCGGGCAAGGCATGGAGCTGCTGCCTGGAAGGTGTGGGCTGGGTGGGTGCAGAGATCGGAGAGGAAAAATAGCTTTCTCCCTTCCCTCCAGGCTAAAGGAGCACAGTCCAAAGCAAAGGAGGAAGAAGCTCGTCGCCCCCCCGCCCCATGCACCCCAGGGTCCGTCCTTGCACCCCAGGACCGTCCATGCTTTGGGGGCAGCGAGGAGTCCGTGCACCCTACAACCCGTCCGTGCATCCCGGCGCTGCTCTGTGCACTGGAGGGGTCTTCTGTGCAACCCGGAGCCAGTCCGTGCACTGGGAGGCTCCGTGCTTGGGGAGTCCCTGCACCCCATGGCCGCTCCGTGCACGGGGGGGGGGGAGTCCCTGCACCCCATGGCCGCTCCGTGCACCAGGCGCTCCTTGGCGCCGTGGCCGCTCCGCATGCCGGGGGTCCGTGCCCGCCGTGCCCCGAGCAGGGCTGGGCTCCGCCGTCTCACCTGGACGTGCTTGTCCACCGCCGCGCAGGCGGCCAGCCTCTTGGCCTCCTCTGCCATGGTGCCGCCGAGCCGCCCGCGGGCGAAAGCGCGCCTCCCCGCCGCCGGCCCCGCTCTGACCCTCCCCGGCGGCCGGGCAGCCAGGGGCGTGCTGCGGAGCGGGCCGAGCCGGCCGGGGAGCCGCATGCCGCCGCGGCCCGCCCCCCGGGGGGCTCTCCCACACGGGCTAGAGGCCTGGGCCGAGCCG
This sequence comes from Balearica regulorum gibbericeps, assembly GCF_011004875.1. NCBI lineage: Eukaryota > Metazoa > Chordata > Aves > Gruiformes > Gruidae > Balearica > Balearica regulorum. Next base: position 76,368,651 of record NC_046187.1, on the reverse strand, counting down.
GCTCCCTTCCTCCTCCTCCTCCTCCGGGAAGCTGGGAGTTGTAGTGCTGCGAGCCGCGAACTACAGCTCCCACAATGCACGGCAGGGCACAAGGTGCCCGCTCCGCCCGCCGCGCCCACCCGTCCCGGAACCCCCCGTCCCGGAACCCCCCGTCCCGCAACCCCAAAGCAGCATGGTTTATCGATGTTGGTACACGCACATATACCGATATATCTGTTTTGTCTGGGATGGAGGAGTTGAGGCTTTCCCGTGAAGTGTAAAGGAATGGGAAATGTTCCACCTGGAAGTGCTGGGGGAGCAGAGAAGGGAGCAGAGAGGGGCCCTGCTCGGCGCCAGGCAGTGCAGCGAGCTCAGGGGTGCTACCTGAACTCTGCCTGGGCTTCTAGATGTGTTAAGGAAGGGCCTTTCTTGGGCTTTTACTCAAATGTTGTAGCACGGTCTCACTCTACAGTTTTTCTCTGGTGGGGGTTAAGGACTGGGGAGCTGAGGCCTGCCCCAGCTGGGTCGCAGGAGTCACAAGTAGGGACACAGACAAGAGAGAAGACGCTGGCTCTCAGACCCCCATCAATACCAACCAGCACTCACTGGTCTTTATCCCACCCTGCAGGAGGGTCAGGATAAAACCCGATGGGGGGGTGCGGTTCTGTCAGGGAGCACACAGAGCCTTTTTTTTTTTTTCTCCATATTTTCCCCCCTCTATCCTGGGTTGGCATCTGCTGAAACTGTTTCTGAAAAATATTAAAGAGGCAGATCAACCTTCAAGTACCTCTGCACCAGCATCTTCAGTCCTGGGAGCCACGTTAAGACCATGCAGAGGCACCTAAGTTTCTCTCCAGGCTGCAATCCCACCAAGGTGGATGAGAACTGCAGGTCTTTACCCTTTACTACCCACCCCAAGGTCAGGCCACAATGCGTAGAGAATAACTTTTTTTTATTATTTTTACAACAGAAAAGCTGTTGTTGCCTTTTTTTTTTTTTTTTAAATTCTGTGCATGACTGACTTGTTTTGTTACCAACCTCTGTGATTCTGCTGTGATTTTTTTAAGGGCTAGAAACGTTTCCTTTTGTTTTCCCTGGGTCGGCATACCAGCCTTTGAACAATGGGGTGGTATTTGAACAAAGACTCTATTATCATTACCCAGGCTTATCTCAGCGCGGTAAGGCCTTACCTTTCTGTACAGAGCAGGTGACTTGCTATTAAGAGCAGCATGTGATTGCTATACAGTCGTTCCGTGTTTTCTGCTAGCTGGCAAGGATCTTTCCTGCAAATTACACATATAAAATGTAAATACGCAGATCTAGTGGGATATGTATTTCAGAAAGAATCAGACCTAAGTACTGCATTTTTCCATGGTACGTTAATGTTAAAACTGAAGGAGCAGCTGACTGGGTTTGGGGTTCCTACTGTCAGTATCCTAAATGTTTGACTGCTGCCTGAAACAAAAAACAGTCATGGGGAAGCCCGTCCTTACATGTGGGTGTCTCTCAAATCCCACGGGTGTAGGGAGTATCAGCCCAGAAGTTAAGTACGGGGTGAAAAGCCTGTTTGTATCCTCACAGGAACGGCTGATGGCTTTGGCTTGAAATGCATCTTGCAGCACCTGTGCCTGGAGGAACGCAAACATTTCCACTTACGGTGTTTTCTGTTAGCAATTTATCTGAACCTGCCAGTAAGTTACTATTTTGACAAATGCAGGAAAATCTTTCATTTATGGTGTACTGAGCCTTGCCTATGCACAAAAACAAGGCATTGGACATTTTAGAAGTGGATTTTCTTTAAGTTTCAGTGACAACCTGCTCTGCAAACAGCTCAAAGTCTTTTTCTACAAGCCTGCGTTTGCCCTGTGTCAAAGCGTCTCCAGGAGCCAGCTCTCATCCTTTCTCAGTACAGAGGGAGGTGTTTCACCCTGCTTTGTTTGAACATTTTGCTCATCAAACAGAGTGGTAACTGCGAGGTGTTAACTCTAGCAAAATGCGGTGCTGACGAATGGACTGGCTTGGGCCATCGGGCTGGTAAGGGTGGCTGCATGATTCTGGGTGCCAAATGCTGCATCTGAGGCTGAAATTACATGTTAGGAAATTACACAGTAGCTGAGATAACAGCCTGCTGTTGACAAAAAGGGAAGATCCTGCTCTTTACTCCTTGCAGCCATCTCAACCTGGGTACAGACTTTATGCTGGCTCTGGCACTCCTCTGACCCTGTGCTGATTTACCTTGTTACGCAGGCAAAAAACACAGTTTCTTTTTGCCAGGTGAGTGAAGTTGAACTGGCTCAGCCAAACTTAACATATAACAGGGGGGTTTTGTAACTGGCTTAAGCTGCTCTGGTCTAAGATAGTTCCGTCCCCAAAAAGAAGCGTTCCCACCTTAGGGTCCATCGCTTGCCAAGTTTTCCTGCTACTTCCACGTGTTGGCAGAGAGCTGTTTGTTTTTTGAAAGGGAAAGCAAGCACCAAAATCAAGGTCAATTTTCCTTGACCTTTCCCGAGGAAGGCAGCAAGATGAATCAGTTGGGAGCGGGAAGGCTGTAGGACCATTTTCTGTGGCAGTCTTAGCCAAGCTTCAACCTGTTGCAAAAGGGCAGCTAACCTGAGTGACATCCTAGTGAAGGCACAGCAGTGTCTAGGTGTCAGGTGTGTTTATCCAATTAACTGTATGTCTCTCTCATTTGATAAGGCATGAAACAGCTAAAAAACAAGACCTATGAAGGTAAAACTTCACCAACATACCAGAGAAACCAAGTGGAAGACCGAGCATTTCTAACTCGTATTTCCAGATGAACTCATTTTCTGGTTGGCAGTGGCTCTCCAAGCCTGTCATGCCCCAGCAATTACATTCTTACTACCTAATTTTTTATCCTGCAAACTCCAGTTCAGTGACATTTCTTCTGAATAACACTTACCTCACTGCTTGTCTCTGGTTTGATCTGTTGGATGAAGAATTACTTGGGTTTATTCTGCTTGGGAAAAGACATCAGCAGGGGTGCTGGTATAATTTTGCAGGGGACTAGAATGGCCCTTGGTACAGGGCAGCCACGAGGTGGCACGATGGGCTTTCGCTGCTGCGGCTCGCTACTCCAAGAGCAAGTTATTCAAGAAAAGCAGGCAGATCTTTAGGAGAGTTACGTAAAACACCATTCCTGTTAACATCCATCCATCCTGCAAGAACAGGCTCTGATTTCCACACAAATATCTGGTCAGCTTTACAGTTGCTGTCATATGATTGAAATAGATCTCTTATGTCAGTCAGTCAAAACAGAATGGAGAATGTGAGTCATGCTTTGCAAAAAGCAGGAAGTTTGGTTTTGTTGGCACAAATTTTTAATACAGAGAGAAAATTACAGAGCTGTATTGCCGTGTTTGTCTTAAGCATTTATGAATAGCATTGTCCATGCCTTAGAGAAATGTTTCCAAAAGAGAAAAGAGCTTTTAGACTACAGTTGTTATTCCTTATGCCTCAGTAGACTCAGGAGGAGTCTAGAAGAAAACATGGACTCTCCTGAAAACTGTTAGAGCCCTCCTAAAATAAAAGTCTGCAATTGGAAGACTGTTCATCTGAGAGAGGGAAGTGGAAGGAAATACAAGAAAATGAGATAATACTCACAGGTATGATAGGGACATTTGCACAAGGCTGTTATTGTTTTGCCGTCAGCGCAATAAACCTTCATGAACCAGCACAAAGGTAGAAGTGCAAATCTACTACTTCTGAAGTATTCCAATGCTCTGAAACTTGCTGGGTGGGGTCTGTGGTTACCACGTATCTGTCTCTAAGCCCCTTGAATAACTAGTGGGACAAGAGACGTTACTGTAAAAAGAATGGCACAGAACTAGTTTTCGTGCACTGTCTGTAAATATAATGGAGTTTCAAATGTAAATATATTAGAGTTACCCTTCAACATGACTGCTCAAAACATTGCTATGCAAGAAAGAGTAATTGAAATGGGAACAGGTGCAGGGGAGGGCAAGTGAGATGAATGAGGGAGCAGAGAGCCAAAAGTGTAAGGAAAGAATAAAAGCCTTTGGTTTGGTTTACCTAGCAAAACAGAAGGAATTTGTTATTCTTTATAATCATATGAATAGGTAGACACTCAAGAGAGATTTACCTAAATAAAGAAAATATTAACACAAGACCATATGAGTACAATAATAAAATGTCATTTAAGTTACTAAAAATGACATGAGCTGTTTGGCATGCAGCACAAGGTCAACTCTTTTGGACTTTGTTATAATCAATTAAGTAAAAAAACCCCCAAAAACCTATGGATTGCATTTCAGTGGTTGTCTGGCGAGCAGTGTTCATGACCTGACTTTGCATACATCTGGTGCTTTAAAAGAGCTGTATTTCCAACTCATCCAAAAATAAGAGTGCAAGCAGGAAGAAAAATTTAGGTAGAAGGCTAAAAATGGCAATTACAAGCTCTTCAAAGAGAGTTCACTGAGCAATCAAAGAGCCACAGTTTCAAAACCAAGAGAGAAAATACATTGACAATTCCTAATTTATTAGTGGACTGGAAAGAGTGATTAAAATTGAAAAGTAAATAGCCAAAATGGGGAAAGCGGGAAATCAAAAAGTGTTGGTATAAATGAGAAGTTATGAGAAGCAGAGTAGTTATTGGAAGTGAAGCACATCAAAGGAAATCCATAGCTGGCAAGGCTAAATCCCAGAAAACCCTAGTAATGGTACAGGCCCATTACTAGATGGGCATGATTAAAATGTCAATAATGATGCAGAAGTGTTCATTGAACATTTATGATCCATGTTTGTAAAGAAGAAGGAAGATATGTGGGTGGATTACTCAACAGCGATGTGATAAATTTAAGTCCATTAGTAACCAATGAAGCTGTTGTCTAGCTGTTGTCTAGAGATAACTGTGGCCCAGTAGCTCTGAAACAGCTGGCTTGTCTGTTGATGTTCATCTTTAGTAAACCTTGATATACTAGGGCAACTCCAGAAAACTCAAAAAGTGCCAGGTTGGTATCTGTCTTCAGAAAGGACAGTGTATGATATGCAGTAAATGTAGATGTAAGAACAGTTCCTCACTAAATACCAAAAAAAGTTGGTATGTGACTCAGATTAAAGAATTAGTAGTGCCAGTCAGCGGTCTAATACAAATCTTATTTCATGCTTCAAGAAGACAACAAGTAATTCAATTTCCTCTGAAAGGTGTAATAAACTCTTTAAAGGATGTTTATTTAGAACTGCACAGTATTTTAATGAAAAAACAGGGTAATAATGCATCAGTTAAGCGTATATTAAACACCGGACACATAGATTTTTTTATTTTTTTTTAAACTGGTTATAAATCATTACTGAATAAAGCTACTTCTAATGGGATGTGTCCAGGATCATGTGTGATGTACTACACATGTAAGTAATCAATATTTTCATTAGTCATTTGGAAGTAAATACAAAATCACTCCTAATTCAATTTGCAGATGCCATCCACATGATGGGTGGTACGATCAGGATGACAAGGACTGTTGTTCAAAACATGATAAACTGGGTCAGGATAAAGGGACTGCCTCGTACGACAGTCAAATGCAAAGCCACGTATCTCTAGTATGTACATGTACACAGAGGAAGAAAAGCATCGTGCTGCGTGCTAATGCCCTAGTCAGCCTTTGCCCCTGTGCAAAGGGGAAGCACACCTAGGGATATACCAGAGCCTTTTCTACCCCTGGATAAACACAGCACCCTGATCTCCGTGTTCTGAAATTCAGTGCTGAAAATAAATGGAAAAGGGGAGGGACAAAAAACTCTAATTTAAGGACTGGAGGAGAGGCCTTACAACGAGAATTAAAGTTTGTAACTAATTTGTTTTGTTACAATGATAAAGGTGTGGCTTCATAAACTGCACACGTACTTCTACCGGGATGAATATTGACATAAAAAGGCTCGTGGTAGCAGCCCAAGTGATGGAAGATCCATCGCAGACCATTGGCAGGCAGCTGGTGTGGGCAACAGCCAGCCTCGGCCATAGAACTGAAGGAGCAGCCCCTCCTGCTCCCCGAGCAGAGGTAATTGTAACTGCTGGAAGGGGCAAAAAATGCCCCCTGAAGGGTGCAGGGGTGTTACCTGCCTGATAAAGGAAATCAAAGTCTTTGAATACATGGAGGAAACATGAGTTGAATGTACCACAGATGGCTTCTGAGGCTGTTTGGCCAGCACACTGGGGCAGCCGTTCTTGGGCCTATCAGCCACCATGTTGTCACATGCATACCCACCCTCCTCTGCTGGAGCTGGGGCAGCCGTTAACGGGGGAACGAGCTCCTCAGGGGAGCGGCTGACCCCACTGTGCCTTTTCCTGAAGGGCACAGGGCACTCAGCAGGAGAGGGTGCCTGAGGAGACCGCCGGTGAGGCGGGGGATGGCCGCTACGGGCACCTCAGCGGAGCCTACACGTGCTGGTGTGGGTACGGTTGCACACAGGCGTACCCTCACCTCAGCCCGCCGTTCCATCAGAGCGCCCTTCCCGCCCGACGAGCCCATTCCGCCCCGGGGGGGAGGGCACTTTACCCGTGTACTTCCCCCCCCCCCCGTCCCCCCGTCCCGTGCGCACGGTGGTACGCGCCGCTGGCCCCGCCCTGCCGACACGGAGGAACAGCCACGTCTCCAGCCCGGCGGAGGGCCGGCTGGGAAGGGGCGGGGCCACGCCGCCCGGTGCTCCAGTCAGCAGCACGTGTGGCGAGCAGGATCCGCCAATCCCAGAGCAGGTCGGTGAATCATGCGCTTTCAATTGGTCGAGGAAGCAGTGGAGGGAGGGGAGAGAGCGGCGTGACTCCAATTGGTCCGGCGGCTCTGTTGACAAACACGGCTCCTTCCCGCCCTCGTCGCCGGTCGCGCCAATCAAGAGGAAGCGGCGGGCGGAGTGGCGTGAAGCCGATCCAATGGTCTCCCTCTCCGCCGCGAAGGGGCGGGCGGTGCTGTCAGGGGCGGCTGCGCGCGGAGTGCCGGTACGTGGCGAGCGGGCGGGGTGGGGCGGGGCGCCGCGGGGAGGGCTGCGGCGCGCGGCGGGCGCCCATTCTGTGGCGGCGGCGTTGGCAGCGGCGGCAGCGTTCATGTCCTAACGGCCGGTGGCGGCGGGCGAGGCGGGGCCCCTCCATGCGGGGGCCGCGGTACCGCAGCGCTCTGGCCGCCTTCACGTTACTGGTGTTGTTAGGAGCGGCGGCGGGCGGCCCGGAGCCGCCGCCGGGCGATGCCTCGGCTGTGGAGGCCGCTTTCGGGTTGGGGGCGGCCGCCGCTCCAGCCGCTCTGCCGGCCGGTTCCGCTGACGTGACGGTGGAGGACGATGAGGCCGGTGTGGCCCCCGCGGCGCCCGGCGAGCAGGAGCCTGAGGAGAGCGGAGAGGCCCGGACCGGCGGCAGGTGGGCGGGGGGCGGTCGGTGGTTGGGGTGAGGGTCAGGACCTGGGGCTGCTGAGGGGGGTCAGTGCCCGGAGGTGCCGGGGAGGGGGTTAGCGCCCGGTTTGGGGGTGCTTGGCGGGGGCCGGTGCCCGGGGCGGGGGTCAGTGCCTCGGGTGAGAGGGGGGGCAGCGCCCAGGGTCGGCGGCTGGGGGTGCGGGGAGAGGGCGGTGGGCGGGAAAGGAGCTGCGCGGTGCCGGGGGTCGTGCGGGAGTGGGCTCGGGGAGAGGGGGGGAGCGCTGCAGGGGAACAGCGCCTGGGGGGTCAGTAGTTTGGGGAGAGCGGGGAAGGGAGGCGGGAGAGTTGGGCTGCGGGTTGTTATTAGAGGGGCCGGGGCGCTGGGAAGGGGGTGCGTGGAGAAACAAGCTAGTGCGTGGGGGTGAAGTGTAGGGACACGCAGGGAAGTACGTGAAGGCGGGAGGAGAGGCCAAGGGGTGGAAGAGATGAGTCCCGCGATGGGGCTGGAAGGAGCGCGGCAGTGATGGATGGGCTGTGGCGGTAAGGAAAGGGTACTTCGGGACCTAACCATCGCTGAGGGTGTTTCAGGACTTCACCATTGCCGAGATACTCCTTCTTTTTGTGGTGGTTAGTAAGAAGAAGGGGTGTCTTAATTCTTAGACAAACAAGCTGCCGGATGTCATGCTATGTGACGTCTGACCTGTCTACTTACCCTGGCAACACCAAGTCTCGGTCCTTTCCTTGACTTGTTACCGGGTGTCAGTGCTGAAGGAGACGCAAAAGCCCTGCATCTGTACTATAAGCTCCTTCCAACACCTGCAACTCGTAGTTGTTCATCGTATCCCCTTCTGTCATCTTTTCTCTTTCTTTTAAAGAAAACGCAGTTCTCCTGTTAATTGTCTGTTAGACGCAGGCAGTGCTGTATGCTTGAAGGGAAGCCAAACATGCAAGACAAATTGCTGAACAAGTTTCAGAATATAACAAGGGGAAATAAAATACTTAATAAGCGTGTGTGGTAAGAAGCTCTGGCAAAAAGAAGATTTTAATGAATGACTCAAGTGCAGAAATGTTACTGAGCTGTTTCCAGTCTGTTTCTGAATTGGCTGAGAAAGATGAGGTGATAAGCCGCAGCCAGAGTTTAAAGGAAGAAGAGCATGACTAAATGCCTACTATATTTGACAACCCGTTCGAAAACTGAAAAGCCCAAAGCTTTTTCTTAGTATACGCGAGCATTCACTTCGAGCACGAAACTGGCTGATAACTTGGTTCCTGATTTCTTTGAGGAAAATCTATTCACTTATTAGCAACGGGATCATTCTTTTGTGTGCCAGGTCATCAAAATCTGACGTAGTTTATGACAATTTTACTGTATTCCATTTTTAATAAGACCTTCATTTATTTAGCCCTGAAAGTATTTAAAAAGGAATTTTCTGTTTGACTACTAGAGCTAAGTAAAAGGCACTAAAGATGTTGACTTTAGTAATGTAAGCCTGAGATTAAATGTAGCTGTTCTCTAATTGATTAGTGCATAGGAATAGATTTGCTGTCATCAAATAAAAATAGAATTACTGCCTGCCCATAGTATTTGTCTGCATTTCTTTATTTTTTTAATCTATATTTGTGAGATCTTTACTCACCTCAGCTAATTGTTCTTCAGCAATAAAATATCAATTCAAGATAACAGGTTAGTATAATCTTAAAAAAAAAACCAAAACCCAACCCTCAACCAAAATCCAAATCCCAATTGTTTTTGCTTTAGGCAAATGAATGTAATCGTCTTGGTTTTGAGGATTTTTTTAATTTTCTAGAAGAAAGTGTGAGGGTTAGTGAATTACCATGCTTTTTACATACAAACATGCAGGTTTTGAAATTGGAATAGCTGTTTAGAGTTCAATTTTGACAAACAGATGTCTTTGCAATATCCCAAATGGCTTTTGAGGGTATTGGGATGTTGGGTTTTTTTAAACTGAAACAGGAATAGTGGTAAATGTCATACCAAAATAAGTTCTGCTTTGTTTTTCTAACAAAAACAACTTATTTGAATAAATACAATACAAGGTTTTTGCATAGTGAAAGGGTGTGGATGAGCTAAATAAGTGTTCCTCCTCTATCCTGTTTACATGTTCTCTTGCAATCTTAGCCCCTTATTTTTTTCCTGTTGGTAGGTAAATCAGATAGCTTCATTTCTGTGAAGTAGAACAGAGCTGTGCTCAGGCCACCTGATCTCAGAAAATGGGCTGTGTTCATGATGGGACATTAACAATGGTTTTAAGAGCCTGGACTGGGCTTTTGTCAATGTATCTGGAAGTTTGTAGTAGATATTTTGCATAGTTTCAAGGAGGAACATTATAACTGCACTTCAATAATAAGATTATGTCTATGAGCAAAAGAGGATAGGAAATGGTAAGAAAACATTTTCATTTAACCATAGAGGCTGTTTGTAGATGGTTAGGGTGGGGGAAGTATGTCCAGATGTGTTTTCATATTCACAAAGTGCAAATAAAATCTGACTCTATACTATAAACTTAGTCTCTGCCAGCTGCTGTGACTACAGATATCTTCATGTGTGCTATGTTTTGCTGGCTGCTTGCTTTAGTCCTTCTGCTGGCCATCTGTAAGGGCCCAGAAGGGATTTTCTTCTCCATCACTTCGTTCGTAATACGTTCTGGAGCAGCAGCACGAGGCAAGGTGAAGTATGTGTCTTCATCGTTTTACTGATGTTTGTTTTTCAGGTGCCTGGTTGATGGATCTTGGGTTTTAAGTAACTGCCTAGTTTGGAGTGATTCCTTTCTGTATTTCTTTTGTTTTGGTCTAGGCTTGTAGTGACTATTGCAATTCTGGTTTTGTGTTGGTGGGGGTTTTTTCCCTTCTCTGGTATGTGCGTGATGTGATTCACTCTCTAGTACAGTCCGTGATTTACTTTCAACAAATGTCTTGCCGTTTCAGGAATTTGCAGCCTTGATGCTCTTTGTCTCTATCCTCCTTGCTTCCTTGGCATTATAGTTGTCACTTTTGACCTTTTTACCTTTGAAGTTGGGTAATGTTTTGTGTGGGATGGTATGCAGAATTGAGGTCTAGTTTGGTAGTGTTCTTAGAAAACCTGTCTGTTGTTGGAAGCTGGCTTCTTTGGTCAAGGTAGTCCTTAAGCTTTACCCCAGTCAGGAGGTGGTGTTGATAAAGCTGGGGATAAGGTATCGTTTTGCAGAGAACAACAGAGTTTTTCAGGCTTACTCAAAATAGAAGCTAATGCAGTGTGGTGGTTTACCCTCGGCTGGATGCCAAGTGTCCACCAAGCTGCTCTATCGCTCCCCTATCAGCAGGGAGGGGAGAAAATAAGATGGAAAAACAACCCCAAACTTGTGGGTCAAGATAAAGGCAGTTTAATGTAGCTAAAGCTGCATGCGGAAGCAAAGCAAAAAGCAAAAGATTATTCTCTACTTCCCATCAGCAGGTGATGTCCGGCCACTTCCTGGGAAGTAAGGCTTCAGTATGCGTACTCCTTACTCCAGAAGACAAACTTTGTAAAAAAAAAAAACAAACCCAAACCAAAAAAAAACAAAACAAAAAAACCCTAACAAATGCCCCTGCCCTGTTCCTCCCCCTATCTCTCAGTTTCTTATTGCTGAGCAGACGTCATATGGTATGGAATATCCCTTTGGTCAGTTTGGGTCAGCTGTCCTGGCTGTGTCCCCTCCGAGATCTTGCCCACCCCCAGCCTGCTGCTGAGGGGAAAAAGAAGTGTTGGAGAGACAGCCTTGATGTGTGCTGGCACTGCTCAGTAGTAGCCAAAACACTGGTGCGTTATCAACACCTTCCTTGCTAGCTACTAATACACAGCACAGCACCATGAGGGCTGCTGTGGGGAGAATTAACTCCATCTCAGCCAGACCCAATACATGCAGGAATTCCTTTTCCTTGCAACTTGTCGATTAGGTGTCCCCAAGATGCATCCAGAATATCGCTATTTCAGTTTAATGTAGTGGAGTTGCAGGTACAGTCCTAACTTCTTCAGCCAGTGAAGGCTTGCAAAGCAATGGCTGCAAGGACAGCTCTTTATTCTTGAATCATGGTTATGTTCTATTGGTGCTTGTAAGAATTTGCTGTAAGAATTGAGCACAATACACTACAATAAACTTATGATAGCACAGTGGGGTGACAAAAAGTAAGTTGGCTGCTTGTTTTTAAGCTCTGAAATAATTTCTTGAAGCAGTTGCCTAAGTTGCTTTTACCAGAATGTGGTAATCTAGTGCTTGATTGGCTACCTGAAAGATGGGAAGATCTCTTGTCACCACTTCATACTCTCAGTATGCAAAGATGCAAGCAGTGGAATCTCACAGAGTAAGGGGAGAAACTTGAGAAAAGGAAAATCTGATCGTGAGAAAGTGTAACACCAGCATGGGTCTGGAGCACATGCAGACAAATTGCAGATCTTATACCATTAGAATTCAAGTGACAGGATTTTAACTCACTGGAGTTGGTCAGAGATGGGGAGAACAGGTGTTAAGAGTTTAATTTACAGAAAAATAGAGTAACGAAGGATTTTATTACAAGAGAAAGGATTTTTAGCAGGTTTTTTCCTAACACAGGATTATTGTTGAAGAGCAAGATGAAGATGGGAAAAACATAACTGTTTAGTTCAAAATGAGTCACTCTAAAAAAGCAGAGAGAAATGCATGCTTTTTTTGCACCTAGTTCCAGTTCTAAAGGAAGATTTAGGTATAGCTGAGCTGGTCCTGTCCTGTGTCTCATCAAAGTGTTTGCTCAATAGGTGGAGTTTGTGAAACAAAGTCCATGATAGAGCTGGTGGCCAAGGGGACTAATAGAGAGTACCGCTGCACCCAAGAGAAGTGAGGCTTTTTAGAGTATGTAGTAGCAGTTGTTTAAATGAGTTTCTCAAAGTGTGTGCTATTGGTACAAAGGTTCCCTCTGAAGGCATGATTTTTTTTCCATCCTTTCCTAATCAGCTAAACTTAAAGCATAAGAGCAGTTACACCACGGTTTGGATGACCAGAGGTCGTGATGCAGGTACAGATTCCAAACCTGCAGTCTTGGGTGGCGAGGCTTGAATAATAAAACTCTTGGGGAAGGTTGAGGTTTGCATCTGGTGGGGAAAGATGATATGGAAAGGTAAGATACAAAGACATAAAACATTTGTTACTTGAGGGAGAAGTCGAACGGGAAGAGTTAGATAAAGGAAAACAATGGGAGTAGATGGGAAGGAAACATTTCACAGTGCAATTTTTAGGATTTTTCTTCTCTACAGTGTTACTGCCAAAATTCCCTCCATTCTAGCTCCACTGCTACCTTTTTTTTATAACCTAGTTGTCAGCTGGATCAACATAAAATTTAAATGGATCCACTTGGAATAATATTTTTATGCAATGCTAGAGGGCTTCAGATAAATTATTTTACGATAAAGAAAGCAGATTCTCTTAAATGTGTGTCCAGGGCCTTTAGTGTGTGAACACTTGTTTATGGTGCTTGAGAATAAATAGTCTCCTGCAATCCAGTTTATGATTAACCTGGTCTTGTTTTGTGTACGGTTGGAATAATGATATGTACTCAGCTTATAAAAACCCATGTATTCTGCTGTTCAAATATTTGCATAATTGGTGTTTTTCTAACAGTTTTTTAAAACTAAGCTTTTGGAGGAATGTGATGCTTGGCCACCTTCAGAAGTAGGAGCTGCTACATTATTTTTGGTACAAGTTAAAGATATATTTAATTTTCTGTTTATTAAAAATATAGTGCTATAGTACGATATAAGGTCCGATAAAATGTGTGGGTTACTTTCACATGTAAAACTGCAATGTTTTACATGACCTTTGTTATAGGTGATGTAATAAGCCGCTCTACTTGAACATGATCCTTTTTTAAGATCATGATTTAAGTTTTTCCTTCTTCAAAGAAAAACGATAGCCTGCATCATTTCCTCTCTAAACTTCAGCTTGCTACACTGGTAACTGTGAATACATTTGACTTCAGTTCTGCACAGTAATTTAGTCTTTCTTATTTTTTCAAGTCATGATTCATATACATGTCTACGTGTGCATTACATCCCCCTGCCCTTTCACCCCTACCCAAAACCAGTTAATCTGCCCATCAGGTTTATTTGCACAGTTCCTTATTCTCACTGAAATCAATGTCTGTAAAGGTCTTTCTGGGTCACTAGATCCAGCCCCCCTCGGTGCAAGCAGTCTGTAAAGTGATGGAGCTCTACTCCCACAGCCTTTGAAGGTTGCTGAGCCTGCTGCAAGCCCAAACTGCCAGCACATCCCAGCTTTTTCAGGTCACACTGAAACAATCTTGAAAGGGAAAAAAAAGCCCTTCAAAAATGCCTTGTCAGTGTTTTGTCTCTGTGTTGTTTAGGTTTTTTGTTTTGGTTTTGGTTGTTTTGTTTTTTTTTTTTAATTTTAATGCTTGAATTCTAGCCCAATCAGAAATGCTTATTCCAATTGTACTGCTGTGTAAGAAACAAGATTAAAATTGATGAGCTTCAGGCACTGTAGAAATCAACAGCTAGCCTGCCATTACCATGTATCCCCAGACAGAGAGGCTACTTAGAGCCTGAGCTGCATAAGGCACTTTGCTCACTTTGTTGTCTGCAGATATTGGAGGTTGCTTCTAGTGTCCTGTGTCCCCCTTAGGTGAGACTTGTTTTATTTCAAGACTTGTCAAATCTCCAGGATTTTGGTATTTCATCCAGAGGTGTTGAAAACTTAGTTGCGACTTACTATTTCTTAGGTACTGGTTTGCTGGGTTAATAGTTTCAGGTTTAGGTTGCTTTGAAAGGATGTATTAAAGATCAGTGTGGAAGGGTCTGGAAAAAATAGGATCTATACTGCTTGTATAAATATCTCAAAAGAAGATGATCTCATTCAGTGTAGTAGTGGTAACACCTGCATATGGGAGCAAAAAGTCAGCTCTCTTCCCCTGAAACTGAACTCTGCAAGTGTCTTACAGCAGCATGTAAATTAGTTCATGACATTCAGCCAGATATTTCAGCTTTTCTACTCTCTTGTTGGTCTAGGTAGAGCTACTGAGTTAAATTGGTGTTTTGCAGGATATATAGACTTAATTTCAAAGTTGGAGTTGCACTATTATTAAATATAGAAAGCAGCTAATAGATAAACTCCATACTGCTGTAGTTTTGACTGTGAATGCTTCCAACTTGCAGATCTCTAGTAATTATCAGCACTTTGGATGGACGAATTGCTGCACTGGATCCAGAAAACAGTGGGAAAAAACAGTGGGATCTGGATGTGGGATCAGGTTCTCTTGTGTCATCCAGCCTCAGTAAACCAGAGGTAAGGCTTAATCTTTTTCCTGACTAAATCTTTAAAAACAGAATTTTCTGCAATAAAATGAATGCAACTTCCTCCATATTTGATAGACGTTAAATAATGCAGCAAACTTAGTATGGATAAAGTTTGGTAGCTATTCTCAAACTTTTTTTTGAGTGCTTACATCATGTTGCCATTTCAAACTAGAGTGTGTCAGCATTTTAGTCTTACAATTGATGTATGTGATAACTATCAAACCAGATGATGTAACTGAGTTTGGGAATTGTGTGTAATTGCTGGTTGAAAACAAGTTACTTGTAATTTGAAGCAAATGAAAGGATCATCTGCTTTGTATTACTAGAGTATGTTTTGGCAAGTACTGGCTTTTTTTCCCACCTCAAGAAAAGCAAAAGTCCTTGTGACTTAATAAATGAACAAAGATTTTTTTTTTTTTAATACTAGATAAGCAGGCTTCCTATGAAATAGAATGTGTTAACAATGAAATAGAGTGCTGAAGGTCACTCTGAAGTACTGAGCGGTAAAGGGTTGTATCACTTCTTGCTGATGAACTGTGAGAAGGAAATCTAAAGAGTTACATTTCTTCTTTGGTGCTTTTTCTACCATCAGTTTGGAAAAACTTAGGCTACAAATTAGAAGGAAGTTTCTAGGCTTTTTTTTTTTTTCTGCACTGAAGAAATGAGATCCACAAGTCATTCTCCCAGAATTCGGAGGAATCAGTATACCAACTAAGAGGTAGTTTGTGGTGGTGACAAAGTGCATGGTCCGTCACTGTCGTGGATGGTTGGATTTGACGACCAGTCCTATATTGTGCTTTTGCATGATGAGCATTGGAGAATGAAAGTTGAATTCAAGGGTATTCAGACTGTAGAGCTTCTTGATTGTGGTTCTTTGTTGCTGTCTGTTTACACAACCTCTGTTTCAGTATAAAGAAGTCTAAGGAAAGATTTGGTCTGTTGCTGTGGTAGTATAAGTATGAGAGCTGGCAATAAGTATCTCAGATTGCAAAAGTACTGTGATTGTTAACTTGTGTTCCTTTGTTTCTGAGAGAGAATTTTATTTATGGATGCAACTTTCTGAGACTTGTTTAGATACATTTTTGTGTTTAAGAAAAAACACTGTAGGAAAGAAGAACTTTCCCTCAAAAAATATGTTCTAGAGCAGAATTGAAAAGAATACAAAAACTGTAAAGAGCTCTGTAAAAAGAAAGGTGTCAGTCATAAACTGTGGTCCTTCATAAAAGTTTAAATACTTAAAATATTGGTCTGTTATCTGTTGCTGCAAATAGTTTCTGAGGACCACAGTGAAAATAGAACCACTGGTTATAAAACACACATACAAAATCTGTGCAATCTAAGCTTCATTTTTCACTACAAATTAAGACATTAGTCCAGGTTTTTAAAGATGTTGAGAATGCAAGCATTTAATACTATATAGATTTTGTCACTCAACTGGTCTGTTCAGAGTTTTGATCTTTTTCCAGTGTGGTATGACTGTAGAAACTAAATGTTAGACAACAAAAATTGTAGTTTGTTCACGCAATATTTAACTCCCTTTTGTGGCTACAAGTTAGTAGGTTGTGGGAGTCATAAAAAAATACACTTTTACAGATTGTTTATTATACATATATAGAAGTTTTCAGATGGGCTTTCAAATTGTTTCATTTCTACAACTGTGGCCAAAGATACTGATGGATTTTGGCAGATAAGATGCAGAGCCTATGAGAGAACTAATTTTGGAAGTAAAACTTCATTCTGGCCTTTTAGAAATTGTTAAGTGTTATGAATACAGGCCTTTTTAGATTTAGTGTCATGTAAACAAATGCTGTTAAGATAAGACAGAATTTAACAATAAACAAAAGTGATGAATACTCCAAATAACCTACACTTAAACATTTAAATGTTCATTTTAAATAAGTAAATATTTAAATGTTTAATCTCCTGCCAGTATCAGCTGAAAGACTTCATGCAATGAATCTAGACACTACTTGAATGAGTAATTTGCTTCATTAAAATTGTTGGGACAATTCTGTTTTGGGTCAAAATATTAAATTCATTAAAGCCTCAGAGTCTATTATCTCCCCACTCTCCAGTATTTCCTCTCTGATTGGGCATGTGGCATGTTAAATTTTACTTTCAAACTAACTATTGAGAGTTTTCCTTCCTCTTCCAACATTTTTGAGGTAAAAAAAAGGTCTCTGTGCTTGCAACAACAATATTGTCTTCATCATAAAACAGTATCATTATGTGAGGTGTTAACCTACATCATCTTGCATGAAGTGGCAGATAAGAAATTCTTTTTGCATTTCACTTGCAGTGTTAAAGATTTGTGTTCTTTCAGAGTGAGGAAAGTGTGCTGCTATGTCTTACTTGTTTTGACGAAGTTTTTTTTAAACTATCTTGGGTGAAAGTGCAGTGAACTGTAGTTCCAGGTAATGGTACGAAAGCATTAGTTTAATTTCCGTGTGCCTTTTAAGAAAATACATTAGATCTTCAAACTTTCAGTGTTTAATAGGACTGTGGCAACTTCCTTTGCCTAACTATAAAATGTCAACTTAGCTGTCTGGAGCTCATGTGTTAATTAGGAAAGTGAGGTAGTAAAATTTCAAATGTTCCAGCAGCTCTGTCAAACACTTCAGATATTGAAACTACTGCTTAAGACACTGACAAGTGAGATGTTCATCATTTGTCATGTGAACAGATCAATTAGAAAGGAAAGGCTGCTGAACTACTAATTGCATGTCTGGGTAACTAAAACAGTAAAATTAATTTCGTGTCTCTAAGCTACAATATAAACAGTCATGGTCAGGTATGACTGCATTTCAGTCTTGTGAATAAGAATTTAAAAACTTTATTTCCCTATCCATTGTGTTAAAATGAAAAGCCCTTCTCTATACAAGCTGTATGTTTACAACTCCAAGATTTCTTGTTACTTGCACATAAAGATTGCTTGCTGAAGTTCAGGGTTAAGTCATTCAATCTCATTTTTTCTAAAAGGAAGCTTACTGTTAATGAAAACACTTTAATTTACTCTTTGAAATTTAGCTTTGTAATGAATACATTGTCTGTACTTAGACAAAGGGAATACTTTTGGAAGAATCAGCCTGTTAAAATGATGATGCTTAATCGTGGTGAAAATAGAGAACTATTTCTCAAGCAGTGGAAATGGTTCATAGCACATCGTTATGAGACTGTTGTCATTTACTAACGAGGGTGACTTGTCCTTTTACCTGCATAGCTTTATACTAAATTGCTTAATGGGCTTCTGTCTCTTTTATGAGTATCTATTTATATGAAAGAAAGGAGAGTGTGAACTTGCCTGTATATTAAAGTGACTGGCCAGTAATGGCTCGCATGACTGATGGGACAGGGGGACGCTGGAGAAGAGATGGAGGCAGAAAAAAGCCTCCGGTGGGATGGATAAATGGTAGAGATACTCCTGTGAAAAAACTAGTAGTTGATGTTTGAGAAAGGGGAAAATTAGTGGGATACTTGATGGTGATGATGTGAGAGTAACAGCTTGAAAATACATTTGTGACAGTGACATGATTTTTCTCTGTGCTGTCAGGAATGCTACAGGGAGTTCAAATCCAGTCGTAGTAGTTTCAGTGCTCTAGGCAGGGGCTACACTGGGATGTACTCGATAAAAGTAAACTGCATTGGGTCATCGTTTGGCTGTTACAGACTAATCCCTAAGTAAGCATCTTATTTCCTTATTTGAGAGATTGGGGATCATGGGACAAAATGAGTTTCAGTTCACAAGGCTGACATTTATAACAGTCATAGTAAACATACCACTGTATCCTGGAAAAATGAAATAACTGGGTTATGTCCTGTCACAAAATCTGTCAACATCCTTATCCCTCTAAAGGCTCTCAGAATCTTTGAATTGCATTGTATATATATTAAATTCTTGCCATTTTTTCTTGTGATAGCCACGTAAAATAAACTTTTCTACAAACTTAGACATCTGAGTGATCTTTTTTTTTTTTTTTGGACACAAATGCCATACTTTTGTGGAATAGCCCAGTATTATATTTTTCCCTCCAGAGAAATGTGGAGATGCAAGGAAGTTTTATCCCGAGGTCAGCTGCAAACTAATTGCATCGTAGGCGAAGTGAACCCATAGATATCTTTAGCAGATTGTTCCTTTTTTGCCCTTTTGGGGAGGACTGATGCTTACAGCTGTGAGTTGGGAAAGGATTTTGAAATCTCCAAACCTCCACTAGTGACGGGATTTAATGTACAGTATAAATGTATCTTTTTTTCTTTCTTTTCTTTCCTCTTTTTTCTTCCCTTTATCAGCATCATAAACAGTTTCAAATTTTCAGTGCATTGATTCCCCAGAAAAAAATACTAATTTCTGCTATGGAGGCACCTGGGAATCACTTTAAGGTACTGGCTGCCTGCACTTTCCTGCACATTGGATAAGGCAAACTCTGTACCCAGTCAAGCCAGAGAAGAGCCAAAAGCTGTCCTGGGTTGCTTTGGGAACACGGGACGAAATGCAGTTATTCTCATCCTTGGGCCTCTTACACTTTGGTGCAGAAGAAATTGCAAAACTTGCACTGAAGCAGATCAGGGCAAGACAAGAGGTCAAAATGCCCTCTGAGGGGCTTGAATTGGGATTTCTGGATTCTTTTATGTGCCCTTTCAGAGGTCAGGGGAGGGTAAATAATTTAATAGTCTCTTGTGCCATCAGTTTTAGGAAAGTCACACTTGCCACTTAGGGCTCTGCAGCAGCATTTTATTAGCCTGAATAAAAATGAGGTTTTTGTTTGGTCCATGGCTTTTGACTTTAGTTATTTTTCAGTTAAGTCGCTGCCTGTAAATATCATCCAAGGAAAAGCTGAGATACGTTTGTTTTGAGCTTGGGTGGGGAATGCTTAAGGCTGTCAAACTTGTTCGAAAACTTTCACTTAAAAGGTTATTATAGCAGCTGCTGAATACAGTGCTGAATATTATGAATTTCTATTAAACCTGTATAAATCTGTTCTGACTCTGCTAACAGTCACTGAACGAAACAAAAGGAGATTCATTTCAAACTACACAAACATGCTAGGAAAATGGCTTTCTCTCTGTATTCTGCTTAAAAATGAATGGCTCTGACTAGTTCACTACTGTTAATCTTCACTTTTTTAATGCATTTGTGCATCTTAAAACGTCTGGCATGGGACACATCAGTAACAGAAGCAATCTTTCCTGCTTAGCACTTGGAAGAGTCTTTCTGCTTGCAGGAGCAAATGCTGTGCAGTGGGGTCAGACTTCCACATACAAAGAATAACAAGTTGGTTCTCTTAAGCCTTTGAGTGTGCGCAAAACTTTCTAAACCAAAGTTTTACTCAACAAAGTGAAGAATAAAATTTAAAAAATTTGTATTAATACTGTAAAATTACTTTCTAGCTGTAATACGTTGTGACCAGATGTAAAGCCCCAAATTGCCACTCTCTTCAAGCAGGCAAAGTGTAAATCAATGGACTTGTTATTGAGGTGACTAATCTGGGGGAAACTGATTTCCTTGTGGGTAAAGTGGTATAATTTTAGCTGTCTGGAAGAGTATTCTAGTAGAGTTCCTTGTGTCCTGTAGCTGATCATTATTTCTGTGTACTATTGAGACAGATGTAGGACGACCAGGTGCTTTGATAGCTGGCGGTATTCCTGTAGAGGAAGACCAGGGCATATACCGTTCTCCATCATACAGATTTTTCTATAATAGAAATGGAATTAAAATGTACTAAATGCACATGTGCTAAATCCCCACACCTACAAGATGTGGGGATTGATAACGATTTTGTCGAAGGCTAGAGGTGACCAGTTTAAAACTGAGAGTAGTGTGTACTAAGAGATCCTGTGACAGGTTATGAGCTGCCACAACTCGATTCCTCTGCAGGGGAAGGAAATGTGATCCTGTGCTGCCTGTGGGTAGAGAGAGAGAGAGATATTAGTGTCTTAAATGGTCCTGGAAAAGCTCATAATGAATAAGAAGTGAGTGTCCAGAATTGTACTTCAAAGGAAGATAAATTCTAATTGCAATTGAGGCAAAGAAGGCTTATTAGGGCTATCGAGGGGAATGGAGTCTGTGTTTTGCAAGAAGAGAATAGATGTGACTGCTCTTTAACTACATAGATGTATTATGATTCCTGATGGAACAAGTGGTTCTTTTCATTTCTGTTGCTAGAAACGTGCACAGTGTGCATGGCTGTAAAGAGGTGACAAGCTGGGGAAGCTTGCTGGAGAGATCTGTGGATTTCTGAGTACAGATCCTTGCTGCTTTCTTGGTGAAACTAAAAAAATATAATTTATAATTCTCCTGAAAATAAACTTCTAATAACGCTTAGTGGAGAAGTCGTCATTGGCAAAAGACTAATTGTTTTAAAATACGTGGATAGCTGGAAGTTGTGCTTTTCTAGGAAACGCAACCAAACTTTTTAATATGAAGTGGTAAATATGTGGAGGAGGGGAATTGCTGATGGGCACCTGAGCTGAGTTAGTAGTTAGTATGATGTATCATCATGATTTTTGTCCAGGTGACAAGTAGGGCTATTGCTTAGACAAACGGTCTTATGTATTTATTGAAATTTCACGTCTTCAGAGACAGTTATCTTTGTTGAATGTCTAGCAGAATTTAAAAAACAAAAAACTTCCTATAACTGCAGCTTGGTGGCTTTCTTGGTGGCTGTCACTTGATGTAGTTAGCACTGATAAAGCTCTGATAAAGTGCTGACGTGTGTCCTCTTACTCGTGCTGTAAGATGTTTGAGGGGATGACAGCTTCTGTTAGGAGACATGTGGAAAGCTACAGAACAAGATCTTGTGGCTTGTGTGATGTCAGAGCTCTCAACCCCAGTCCTCACAAGTGATGCTCTGCCTTGAATAAAGCCAGGAAAGTTTTTCAGAGTCACTCTGGGCTAACGTTTATCACTAACTTTCATCTGTCACGCTCACAGACGTGGTCAAAATGCATCACTGCAAATCTTGGAAAGGATGTTTACCATCAGCTTGCTGTCTCTGTTAGTTATCTTTATAGTAGCTTGTAATTTAATTACATACGGTACACTGCATGTTTTGTATTGGCTGTTGAGCAGTTCTAGTGTTTACAGATGTTAAGTGGATCAACTCTAGTAATGCTTAGACAAATACCTGTTTCAGCACAGGGAATGGATAACTGAGATATTTGTAGTTCAGCTGCCAAAAACACAACAAAGTGACTTACTCTGCCCTAAAGCCTTTTTGAACTTTCAGCCTGTAGTTTTATCAGTAAAAGAAAGTGCCTATTTCACGTGCTAAGCCTTTTAGACATTTTAGCAAATCATTCCTCTCTGGCAGCGCAGCTGCTGACATCTCATTTCCGAATTTCTTCTGGACTTTGTCCTCCATAGGCAGGTAACTATTAATCTCTGTCAGAGTCACTGCATATTTTGTGCTCTCTACTTTCTTTGCATCCTTGACAGAGGAGGCTGTGCATTTGCCATGTTCTGTTCTTCTCCTGTACTGGGCTCTCCTTTCCCACAGGAGTTGCCCTGTGACTTAATTTTTCAAGACACACGGACTCTGTGTCCTTACCTGAAAAAACAACGTGGCCAGACCGGAGGAAGAAACACACAAAGGCAGATCAGCTTAAATCCTGGACCCCCAAAGTGACATGGGGAGAGCTGGCAAGAGCAGAAGCCCATCTCTGAAGAGAAGCATTTTGTTTAGCTCCCAGGTGGTGCTATAGGAGCCCAGGTAGCCTGCAAAAGAGGTTGGGGTGGGGGGCACGGAGGTGGAGTGAAAACATGGTATTAAAACGTCCCAATACTGGAACAATACCATTTTTGACACGATGGCTAATGAGCTTCTGTATAGGGCCTGTTTCTGTAGAGGAAGGGTTTTGGGTAATTTTTATTTTCTTCACTGATCTTCTCCCTTATGTGCTATTAGCTTTAAGGAGCTCGGTGATGGGCTCAGTAGCAGCAGCAGCACTGATTTGTCTCAGAAAGGACTACTCTTAAGTTCCAGAAGACTGCTGCAGTCTTTTATTAATAAAACTTGCCATGTTAAAGAGGGGGATGGAATAATGTCAAAATAAAGTCTTTCTTAAAGTACTGTGCATGGTTTTTTTTATTATTAAGGAGAACAGTTTTTAAAAGTCTGTTACCATGGCAGCAGAGCAGGCTGGCATCTCTGTAGTCAAAACCCCAGTTCTTGTTTGACTATGATTAAAGTAACGGCGGTATTTTAGTTTGTTAATTTTCAGAAGAAGGGTCTGTTTGATTGCACAGCAAACAGTATTGGGGACCTGATCTCTTTTGAAGCTGGGGCAGTCTAGTTAACGTGCTGCGGTTCCTCTGTTTCCTTGCATGGCTGCTCAAGGGAGAGCAGAGGACAGAGTAGGACTAATTCTTTTAATGGCAAACTCAAGCTGAACAGGATACTGTGCCCCTGATGCTGAAATATAATTCTCAAGCTACTGTGCTACTGTCATCTGTTGCTTTTTACACTGTTTGTGTAAAAGACAGTTTTGTCAGGACCCTGGTAGCTCGCACCCGACCAGATTTTAAGATCTGAAGTGTAGAATCATGACAGAGATACCAACTATAGTTGCTTATTAAAGCTGTCGAAAGGACATTGCAGGTGTTGCTTTGAGGAGAGAGAAAAAAAAGTTTTCAAATGAGTTCTCTAGTACTCATCCAGGCACAGGATTACAGCATCACTTCCTGCGCTTATCATGCACAAAACACAGGGCCATGAAAATTACGTTTATGGCTTGGGCCCTCTTCTCTAATAAAATAGAAACTACCAGCTCATGGAGTAAGGGGGACAGTGGAAGGAGAAGACAGACTGTAATAGATAGAAACTTCTGCCATCCGGATCTTAACGTGGGCAGGAGCAGGGGACCAGGTTTGGTCATTTGACAGATCCTGTGAACTGTTTGTGAGCAAGCCGTACAGCCTGATGGTAAAACCATCCTGAGGTTTGAGAAACATCTACGCTCAGGGTTGCTGTGCCGAGCTGGTGTGCCTTGTTGGTGTGTCACCCCAGCTGAGATGAAACCTATTTCCATGGCTTCTCTGCTGTGCTGCTCTGGCACAGGCTGGCTCTTACCTCTTCAGAGGAGGAAGGCCACAAATCCTGCCTCCATAAACTGCTCCATAAAATACTGATTCATCAGCTGTCCAAGTGCAGCCTTTCTCATGGTCCTGAAGATGGTCTGGGCACATAACGGAAGCAGGAGGTAATCAGGAACAGGTACGCAGTTTGTAAACAAGTGTAGTGTTGAGATCAGAAGTAATAGCATTCAGAAGGAGGAAAGTTTTTTTTTCTAGACAAAACAACCACCTGTCTGTTCGTATTTCCTGCTTCAGCTTCCTCATTGCCCTTGAACATGTCTCAAAGTCATTTTGCTGATGTAAATCATGGCCTCCCCTTTGCAGTCAATTTTCTTCTTCCTGGGCTGGTTAAATAGCTGGTGTGCTCTGAAGAATACTTAGCTCTCTTACCAGTGCTTTAGGCAGTGGAATAGCTTAACTTTACAGCTTTTGTTTTTCGTAAGATTGTACTAGTGCCTGAGTCTTTCTTCTCTTCTTAGGGAAGTGGTGGTGTTGTGGGCCTTGCACAAAGTTTGAAGAAAAATACCTCCTTAGACTCTAGCTGGCCCCTTCATTCCAGTCTACTCCTGCTTGATTAGGTTTTGCCTGTTAGTAATAGTGTGCTCTCACCCTTGTAGTACCCCTGCTTCAGGATTTCTGCAGGTAGGTGAAAGGAAAACAGATAAATCAACTTCCTGAAATCCAGGCTGAAGAGGAGAAATAACCTCTTATATTGGAAGGAAGTCATAAACCAGTGCATCTGTGCAGATACCTCCCTGTGTGCATACCAAAAAAGAGCAGATAAATGGGTTCCAGACCAACTAAGACCTTGCCCTACGTGAGTGTATATATATCTCACCTGAAAAATCTGTTAACGTTTATAGTTGGGATACCTGAATTACTGTATGCCTATGATATTTTTTAAAAAATGTGGAACATACTATGATTGCTTTCTCTTTCCCAGATTTGTTTGTGCAGATTCTTGTTTATACCCTTTAGAGTGCAGCTGCCATATGTGGCTTTTAATATGTTGCCTAGATTAATTTTAAAGGGGCTTAAAGGAGAGAGTTCTCACTGAGAAGTAGCTTTCTTAAGAACATGCCTGATGTTGGCTTTGATCCTGTTTGTTACAGCGATCCTATTGTAGAGATAATCATAGAGGAAAAAAAATTGGTACTTTTATCATTTAAGATCATATAGGTTAGTCTTAGTTAATTAGTAACTGGAATGAAGCTCTCACAGTTTATCCTAAGAGTAAGGCTTGAAAACCACAAGCTGAAGTGTTAGAAAAATATAAAGACATAACACTTCCTATTCTAAGGAAAATATTTTACCTGTGCTTAGTTATTTCCTTGGAGTTATTAGAAAGTCCAGCCCATCTGCAAAGGATAATATTGACTATTTTGGCACCAGACTTGTCTCAGATGTGCCTGCACGTGAGCAGGCTTGATTTTTCCTTCTTATGATAAAGAGTGTTAAGCATGGGAAATGAATGTCACACTTACTGTTAAACAGCTCATGGAAGCTTTAGTACTTCAGCTTGTTTTGATCTCTGTTTACACGATTTTTTTTTACTTCTTTTTTTTTTTTCCCCCCTCCACTGCTGTAAATCAGCAGCTTTCTTCCTGCACCGATCAGCCTGCCGTGGAACCTCGCGTGCTGTGCCCTCCTTTCCAGTAAAGAGTCTAGACAGCAAATTCCCTGGTAGCGTATGCCATTTCGGATCGTTATGCCTTTTTGCTTTTTTGTGAAGGCTTTTTAGAAACTGCATTACCTCACCCGTCGGCCTGGAGATTGAGCAGCCAGCGCTGCTGATAGGGCTGCGGCACCCCGTGCCGAGCCAATGGAGAACTTCAGCTTCAAACTCTTAATGAGCAAAAGAGCAGCGTTCTCATTTAGGGCTCAGTAGTTAATGTGGGGGGGGTTTTTAAGTGTTACTTCTGAAAGACAAGCCACTTAACAATTATGTGCCATATTGCTGACCAGTGAAGCTGAACAAATAGCTATTTACATTGACAGATCAGAGGAATGTGTAAGTGCATCGTGGTAACCTACATTTTCTGTGCCAAGAGATTTGCAGCTGACTGCCTGGGTGACTCACTCCTTGGATTAGGAGATGAGGTAATGCTTTTGAGATACAGGGTGATGTCATTCCTTTACCTGAGCTGCATGCCGATGCTAGTTGCTAGTACTTTCAAGGAAAGTCCCTTTGCTGCTTCTGATGTACTAAAGAATGAGCTGCATAACTGATAGGAGTTGTTATTATTAATGTCCTGCTGAAGCCTCTGGCTAAACCACTCTTTTAAAAAATGTCAGCACAAGTGGCCATAAATGCCTTTTGTTACGTGTATATGTGGGCACCTGCAAGTATGCACATTTGCATACCTGCCCCATTCTTCAAATAAATCTGTTTCAGTAAAAGACCACCTTTGTGGTAATCGGGTACAGTCCCTTGTCAGCACCGTGTCATGTAATCCCATTTATACATAGATTCATCTTAAAAGAAGGTGATTTCTTTTTTTCCTCTCTATTTTATTTCTGTTGTGAAATACCACGTTTGTGATGGTTAGTAACTGAAATGTCTAGCTTGCACCTACGGTCAGTTTAACCCCATCTGCTCGTACTCGGGCATTGTCCTTCAGTGCAATATCTCTTTCCACTGCCTGTGCTCACTTTCCCGATGCGTTCACCAACAGCAGTTGTGTCTTTTCTCAGCCTTTCTTTCCCAATGTCATGCAGGACGTGCTGCTCCCGTAGGTGCCCTCAAGGTTGGGAGCACAGGCAGGTGATCAGCAGAGCTGACCGAAACAGTCTCCTCTGTCCTCCGCAGCTTATGGAGACTGAGGTTTTAACAAATGAGCAGGCAGTGCCCTACTGTCGGGGAATTTTTGAAGGCATACAAGCCATGACCTGATTTGACCTATATCTTGGGAGTATACAAGCGCGTGTTGCTGAGTGAGCTTCATGCGTACTGGGAATTTGGGTGTGCGGTTCCCAGAAATGGCCAACGTTTTGCCTCTTGTTTGCTAGTGGAAAATCTCCTACTCAGGCCCTGGAGCAAGAGCTTCAGGTCAAGGGAAACGCTGAAGGTGATGTGTGTCGCGCTGTCCCTGGAGCTCGCGGAGTTACCCACCGAGAGTCTCCCTTGCTCAGCAGCAATTCCTGGCCAGTTTGCAGCACTGCCTCCTCTCTTCACAAACCGATGGGATGGCCTGCAGCCCTTGCAGTACGCCACATTACAAAGCCATTGCGGTTGTGGCTTCCAGCAAGTGTTATCTGAAAGTCTGAACTTGAAAGTGGCTGTCTGGCTGCCACTGGCACGTGTCTAGTTTGACCACGCTATGTGAATTTAGCTGACTGATGGCCAGTAGGATTTATTCAGGATCCAATTTGAAGTCAGTTAATGGCTGGGTTTGCCAGGCTTGGGCTCGTGTGCTGAAACAGTGGTACAGGAGCTGGTTTGGCTTTTGTATATTTGGAAAGCTTCTTACAAAAGCACCTTTGCTGTTCGTCCTTACTTATATGTGGAATATCTCATACTGGTGGAGGTGAGTATGGGCCTCCAAACTACTTGCAGATATCTGGACCACATGCAGGAAGAAACCTTACAGAGGATTTATTGATGTAGTAACAGCTGAACAGGCTAAAAGTTGTCATCAAAATTAATAAGCATTTCTGAGAGAATATATTATAAAAACATTTTATGATATTACTCTTCTGTCCTGAATGTTTCAACAAGATACTCCAACATGGTTACAGCTGTAACTTTGGCACTGGCATCTTTTGTTTTTAAAAAGGTATTTTCCAAAATCTGCATGCCTTTGTTCCTTTAGATCACAAGGCTGCTCTTGAATATGAATGTTTATGTAAACCTTGTTTGCTTTGTGTTTCCATTGATCAGGTGATTTCTACAAATGACCCCTCCCCACACAAATTTTTGCTTTTCTGTTGGTTTATTTTTGTAAACGTGTGTGTATTTCTCCTCCCCGATGGTAGGCTATAGTGCAACATCTCTTGTGCATCACCGATCTCATGTAATGTCTCTTCCAGGATATTTGGCCTTTTTTGCCATAATGTGAATAAATATCTGGGAGGGAAAGAACATACCTCATTTTGCTTTGTAAAGAACTTCACAGCTACTCTCAGGGGTTTATTTTTATCATCTCTTCAATTACACATTGTGCTCCTGAGAGGAGTTTTTATTTTAATTGTCAGTCATCATGAGGCTTTTCAAAGCCAGAAAGCATCGATGTTGGATTCTTTAGGGATCTTAAATGCAGTCACCACCATTGTCAGGTAACTCACCTGAATTTTCTCTTTGAATGAGATGTGTCAAACAGTGTAAGAAGAGGTATTAGTTATTACAAGATCTGTCTTTCCCTTTCTGTTCAGGTGAATCCCAACTTTGCTTAATGCTGTTTGCTCGCCTGTGACCCAGTTAAGAGAAGTAAAAAGTCTCATGTTAGAGAGAATTTTAATCTTGCAGATTCTCACGATGGTTCTAGGAATAATAACCAGAAACCTTCTGGATCTTCTGTATGGCTTTGTAATAAAGATCTGCGCCTTGGAGTCTGAGCAGGAATATCTTGTTTGAAATGACTAATATACATGTACCAGAAGTAGTCTTTAAATCCTAATGTGTGAAGTATCTGAATTTAATCTAATTATGTTGTAGGATACTGCCCAAATGGACAGAGGTTCTGAAAAAACATTAAAATCTTCCATATTAATCCTCAAAAGCTAAGATTATGTGGATTACAGTTTCTCACTGTTCTTGGTGGGCACAGCCACTGTGGCTCCACGGTATTAGTTATGGTCTATCATGCTGATAATGAGTTTCTTAATAAGTCCCTTAGTACTCATTGACAATGACTCATACTTCCGAACTAGGATCTCCTTGAAAATCTCAGTGTAATGGATGAAACGCCGTATCCTGGTGAAGATTTTTTTTTTTTTTTTTTACTTGTGTGTTTAAGAAAAAGCCAGGCAAGTTTTAAAGGAACGATATACTTAAACATAAGAAATTCTGGGGAGGAGGAGTTAGATTTAACTGTCTGGAAATGCAAAGGTGAAACGTGAGCTCTTATCTCAATGATAATTGCACTCTCTGCTTTACAAGAGGATAGATATTCTGGCGTAGTCATTAATTGCAAAAGAGTTCACACAGAGCCTCAGCTTTTCTTTTAAAACCAATTTCAGTCTTCTGATCTAGAGAGAATGATTGATTCTGTGTTTAGGAGTGTACTAGCTCTGGAAAAAAACCACTGAAGTAGAACTTCACCTACAACGCCACTGTCTGGAAACTATCGCAAATAGTCTGCAAAACTTGCACTTTAACTAGTGACTGTCTCTTCAAGAATGCTTCTGCCCATATCATATTTTCTACAGTTTGGATGATTACTAATCTATCAACTAGTGGAGCTTTAAAATGTATTCCTTAAAGTGGAGAAGTGTCACACACTGAACCGTTTTTAACTAAGAGTAGTGGAATACGGATTTGATTTGAATGCCTGAAAGTTTTCTGCATTCAGTATAACTTTGAAAAATAAGACTTTGGGATACAAAACCATACAATAGGACACTGGAATATAATGGACTGTACTCTCTTGTACAGCATTTCTGTTTCCATTTGTGATCTTTGTGTTTTGATAAAATTGTGGTTAAACGGTAGCTAACCTTCAATTCAATTATTTCAGGTATTTGGAAATAAGATGATAATCCCTTCCTTGGATGGGGACCTTTTCCAGTGGGATCGGGATCGAGAGAGCATGGAAGCAGTTCCTTTCACAGTTGAATCTCTTCTTGAGTCATCCTACAAATTTGGCGAGGACGTTGTCTTAGTTGGGGGAAAGTCTTTGACGACCTATGGGCTGAGCTCATACTCAGGGAAGGTAAGAGCCTGAACAAGCTGCCTTGTGGATGTGTGTTTCAAGCGCTGTCTTGCAAATAGGTTGCTCTTGAGATACAAACTGCAGCACAGCTCAAATACGCAACTGCACGGCACAAAAGAGCAGAATCTGAGCTTCTTGGGCAACAAATGCAGTGGACTGGAGTAAGGCAAACAGCTGGTGCAGTTAGATGGTATGGCTGAGCCCCTCACTGCAATTTCCTCCTGCCTGTGAGCTCCTGCTGTATCCCCTGTGCTGGCTTTAACATTTGTCTCACCATTTGCTAAGCTGATTCAACTTGCTAACCCAATGGAAAACTGTTCATTTTTTGTTGGATTAGTTTTGTGCTGGGTTAGCTGTAGTCAGCTCAGCAAGGGGTCAGGGAGTGCCAGAGCCAGCACAAAGGAAGGGACCAGAGGTGAGTGAGTGGGAAAAAGAGGGATGACCCCTTTTTACCGAGCTGGGAGAAGAGTTCAGCTTTATCATATAGCTCTGCTTGAAGTAGACTTTGCTGTTCAGCTTGGTGCATATCAAAGAAGGCTTTAGGTGACACACTTTTTTCACAACTAATTTCAGATTTTTCACAATGAATGAGGGATAGCTGGTTGAAAACAGGTAAAACATTCAACATATGCAAAAGTTTAAGACTTGTAGTTGTTGTCAGTGAGTTTACTATCTCTTAGAAGAAGTTCTTACATATTAAAATCATATGCAAAAGTTAAGTTGAAAACTGCTTGCTATCTAACAAGTTCAGAAGGTATTTGTCTTCGAAATCCATTGGTTAAAAGTTGTATATTCTGAAAAAAACACAGAAGAAAAAAGGCTAGAAAAAGCACAGGAATTAATTGCATTATTCAGAGTCCTAGAATTGACACCCCTCTCCTTAATGTCAGATATCGTTAAAATGCTTGTAGATACTTTGTGTAGTGAAGAGCAGACATTTGCTAAATCAGAACCCTTGGTGCATTTTAAAACAAGTTAAAAAAATAGATTTAGTTTAAAAATTTTGAAAATTCAATGTTTGTTTTGCACAAAATCAGGTGTTTTTTGTGGTTTTTTTTTTTTTCATTTTGACCTTACATTTTAATGTAGAACACTTCTATGGCATGATGTAGAGTGATTGCTAGTGATAAAGTGCATAGACCCAAAATAAGAGTTCAAGAAATTATTTTGATTTCCTCATTGATAGTGGAGGGCACTGTACACCAACAGACTGCTCCTCCCCCAGTGTTCAGGAAGTGGAAATTTTGGGTTCTGCTTTGATTCCTGGCTTATGCTCACAGTAGCAAAGGTGCTTCATACAGGAAATAGCTCCTGACTCTTCCTCATTACGTTTGGGCAGTCTGTTGTCTGTTTGGCAGTATAATGTCAATTCAGACTTCCTGAAAGTGTGTGCAACTCCCTTTTCAAAATACAGTTGCCTGTATAATGCAAATTCTATTTGGCACTGGGACTGTTGCAAAGTCTGTGTGACTGTGAGAGTTAAATAAGATCATCTTTCCCCTTTAATAGTTACAAGGCAAAGGGGGAAGGCTCTGCACTATTTTATATAAAACAATAGTACTTCATTTGAAGTTAATAGAGTTATGCTGAGACAAATATGGCACGAAAGCAGAATTATGCTATGGATATTGTAGGAATGTTCTTTTGATGCCCATAGAAATAGTGGGAAAAGAGACTGCTAAGATTTCTTTCTGTTAGAAGTAGAAATATGTGCAAAATATAGTCAAAAAGTAGTCACAATAACCCAAACTGTAGACTTACAAGAATCTTTTGAAAATGCTAGTTCTGAAAAGCCCTTATCTCTTAAACCATACTTTTCAACATCCCTCAAGTTGAACATCTAAAACCACAGAGCTCCAAATCGCCTGCGAGCCAAAAACGTGTTGTAAGGATCATTAGCTTTGAATGTTTCTGTAGATTACATTTGTTTGTCTTGAAGCTCTTCAGAACTTCGAAGCACATGCGAGTCTCTTGCCTTGTCCCTTAGGTGAAGTACATCTGCTCAGCTATGGGCTGTCGCCGGTGGGATGACGATGAAACAGAACAGGAAGAGACACTTCTATTACACCGAACCCAGAAAACAGTCCGTGCTGTTGGACCACGCAGCGGCAATGAAAAGTGAGTGTATGAGTTGTTCAGAAACAGTCCGATCGAGATAAGTTCTTAATACATAATGTTTTAAGGATTTGACCTTCTTTTTACTCTCATTTAGACTAGGAATTGCAGAAGGGAGTTTAGATTGTTATCCAAAGGAATGCGCCAGACTGTTGGCTAGGATCTAACCCCTTTGCTCCTCAGTGCTTTTGAAAAATGTCTTGAACTTCAGTTTTATAGATGATTAGACAGAAAAGAGATGTGCACATATTTATTCCCTCTAAATCAAATGAAAGTTACTTTCCTTACCCTTACATACCTCCAAAGAGTTTGTCATTGCTGTACTGCACAAGGCAAATGCCACTAATGTTTGTTCCAACTGTTGATTTTTGGACAAAAGGAGACAGTTTAAAAGTCATCTTATGACCTACTGATTCACTTCTAAGTTCTTCACCTGCTCACGGTAACTGTCACTGGTTGATTGGGTTTTTTAATACTTGAGGACTTTAGCTTTCATTTTAAGTTGATATTTTTAAAATGGCTTCAGTCTTATTTTTTAAAAGTCCCATTCTTAAATATACTTTGTTTGTTTCATAACGTAGGTGGTCTGTTCTTTACAAGCTGTAGAAACCAATTCAGTCTGTGACTTTCCTAATGCTGTCACATTGAAGTTTTAATACATCAAGATTTCTATAAAAATACAGACATATTCTACTTTAAAAAAAACCAAAACAAAATCCACTTCATAAAATACAGGTTTAAAAAGCTGGTTGCCATACATAGATACAATAACTGCCCAACAGTTTAGTGGAGAACTAGTCATTCCCTGTTCCCCTGCTCCCTCTTCTGTTTGCAGCAGGATTTGACAGGTGGTGCATTGGTAGTGTATCAGAGGGAACCTAATTAGAACTCCGATAGATTAGCAGATCAGGTGTCTGAAAAGAGAAATCTTGGGTTCCATGGTTCTTGGAGACTGAGATTGGCAGGGAGAGGTATGCCATAAACCCATGCTTTTTCCTTTATACGTCTCTTTCAAAAACATACTATGACGTCTTGCGCGCAAAAATCCTCCTGTCTTTGTAGTCAGAAACAGAGGTGCTTTCCTGGTGACACGGTATGGATGCTATGGAGTTTACAGGATAGATCGGGGGTTTTAATCTAGAAAAAGAAAAACTTTTAATAAATCACTGAATATACAAAATGTGCTAAACTTTTACCATAAGGGTGTAAATATTTTAAGGACACACTTTGGGCTCCTGGTGGTTGCCACATTGGTCCTAAGAAAGGACCATACTGTTCAAACATACTGTTCAAGAAATTTTTTGCCCCTTTTGCTGTTCAAGACACAAACTTGCCATACTTTCCATCTGTGTCTTCTCTACAGCATTGGGCTACATCATGGAAAAAATAAAAGAATTATTTTTTCTCTTTCTGAAAATAATTTTCAGTTTCTGCCCTAATTTGTTGATTTACCAAAATTAAAGAGCTTTTGGCTATGCAAGACAACTCTGTGTTCCTTATACAGGTGTCTTTTTTTGCTCTTAACCTATGGGACATAAGCAGCCCTGGTTTCAAGAACCCATCAAAGAGATCCTATTAGGTTGTGTGTGTGATTAAAACAAAACAACAAAAAAAGCATTGTACCTCCCTCAGCTTGAAAATCTTATGTTTCAAACTAAATCCACTTTATTAATGAAGATAAATATGTCTTGTGTAGAATGCTGCTTCCTAAATGTTTATACTTGTTGCTTTCATCAGCTACATAACGTTTTCCTACTAAACAGACCCAGCTGTACTACTTGCTGATTTTAATTGCCCTCTCCATATACTAAACTTTTAATGCCATTGGCCCTACTTCACCAGCTGTTATCTCAACTCATCCTCTTGGACAAGATTTCTCAGTTTGTCTGGTTTGTATTCTGGATTAGCACTCCCCCTCCTGGTGCAGTTGTGTTCATCTGACAATCTGAGAGTTTACTGTGAAAATATGAGCCAAATATAGGTAATTCAGTTTAGGAATCTTCTGGATGGAGGATATGGGATTTCCTTGGAATACATAAGTTGTTTCTACAAAGTTTTTCTCTTTTTCTTTAAGGTGGAACTTCAGCGTTGGTCATTTTGAGCTGCGCTATGTCCCAGATATTGAAACTAGAGCGGGATATATTGAAAGCAATTTTAAATCAAATATGAACAAAGAAGAAACAAAAATTATTTCAGATGTGGATGAGCAGGAAGCTATGATGAAAGATACAGTGATAAAGGTCTCAGTAGCTGACTGGAAGGTGATGGCTTTTAACAAACGAGGAGGACACCTGGAATGGGAATACCAGGTAGGGGAAAAGATAAAATATTAAATGTTATAAAAGTAGAAGTTTTGCAGCATCATAGATGATGTCTTCCATCTTGGGTTTCAGATGCTGTCTTTGTAAAGAAACATATATCTGCTTGTAATATTTTTAACTGAAGTTCTGACTTTGAGCTGCTATATCTGTTAAATTCCTTGGTTTAGTTTTTGTAAGCACAGCGTTTAGCATTATTCTTATATAGTATTCAATTGATACAACATTAATTTTCCAGTTACCTCTCTCTCCTTCAGTTTTGCACTCCAATTGCTTCTGCATGGCTGGTTAAGGATGGCAAAGTAATTCCAATCAGTCTGTTTGATGACACAAGTTACACAGCAAACAATGAAGTATTGGAAGATGAAGAAGATCTTGTGGAAGCTGCCAGAGGGGCCACAGAATCCAGTGTCTATTTGGGTGAGACACAGACTGCAGCATTTCGTGTAGTAAACATTATTTTTTTTTTCCTCTGTTGAGGTTGTAGTAAAGCAGATCTTTCTGTACCGGTAGATTACAGTTAAGAGGAGCTGTAACATGTCCAGTCTGATATGCTGTGTAATGAAGGCTGTTAAATTTAACCCACATTGCTTTATAAAGCCCAAAAGTTAAGGTTTCACTAATGTATGTATCCCAGAAAGGCACCTTGACTTGATTTAAAGACTTTCAAAAGGTAGAGATGTGTTCTCATCTCTTCCTAGCCTACCCTGGTCATCTTTGTTGTCATTCAAAGTCATTCAGAGTTCTGTGTACCCATCTTAGAAATTGTGACAATTACAGAAGGTACAGTATTCCTTTTGGCTATGGCAAAATTAATATCTGTGACTGTTTAGCATAAAGATAAGATTTATTTTTTTTTTCCTCCTTTTTTCCCTTGTTCAAACCCAAAATGTTGCAAAACCATAAATCTTTTCCATTTTGATTCTGAAATGTTCACTGCTTTGTAGTTCAGTCCATTGGAGATGATTGAAAGTCTTGAAACTTTTAAAGATAGGTTTATAGCTAACAAGGCAGTCTTATTGCTCGGTAAGCAATAAGCAGTATCTCTCTCCAGCCCGCTAATTCGTCACATTCATTTTTCTTCCTCTACGCTGATTACAGTAACTCGCAATGAAGAAATTTCAGTTAAGGTTTTATGTGACTGAGTTTTCATCCAGCTGTCAGAATTCATTTGATGTGGTTAGTGACAATTTGAAATAGAGTGGCCCTAAGTACTCCTCCTTTTAAGCTGTCTGTCTCTGGGAAGTAAACATGCTTTGGTTTTCTAAGGCTTTGCCTTAACCTTTTTCTGTAAGTCTTTACACCTTGTAGCTTTCCTGTTAGTGGTTACACAGATAAAGATAACACTAGGAAGAAGCCGGATGGTTCCAGCCTTCCTGGTAATGGCTGTTGAGGAGTAATCTGTACCAGTGTTAACAAGGGTAGGAAGCTTGAAAGAAGCCTTACCTATGCAAAGCCTGAGCTGCTTTATAGCTCTTGAAAATTGTTGGCTTTTTTGTCTGTAGCCCCAGCTCTCCAACAGTGAAAATGAGATGTCCTGATCTCTTGCTTTTCTAGAACAGAGGGAACATATTACTTGATTTGATCCATCCTGGCAATCAGAGTCAGTATCTCAGATTCTCAGAATATAAAGAAATATGTTCAGAAATGTTTTTAACCACGTATTTTAACTGTGCAATTTTATTCTGGGAGCGAAGAGAACTAAATCTTAAGACTAATGTGCTCTCTGTTTTATTACTTAGGTATGTACAGGGGCCAGTTGTATCTTCAATCATCAGTCAGAATTTCTGAGAAATTCCCAACGAACCCAAAGGCTCTGGAATCCAGGAATGATAATGCAATTATTCCTCTTCCCAAAATCAAATGGAAGCCTTTAATCCGTAAGTAACAATTCAGAGTTTCATTTACCGTTTTAGCTCTGAAAAGACAGGACATCTTTCTGATTTCCGATGTTTCGAACTAGTCTAATGTTTCCAGCTGTAAACCGGTTCAGGAACTATCTCTATGCTTTGTTAATTGTTTAAATTTTTCTAATTAAATGTTTGATGTCTGCTTTCTTTTACTAAGGTTTTGACAGGGTCATTTTTAATAATGAAATGTTGGGTCTTCTAAATCAAATTGTTCAACAAAAAGAGGAAGACCTTTTTTGCAGTGATGAATATGAGTGAAATGACTTTTCCAAAACTAGGATTTTGGCAAGGGAGAGAGGTGTTAAGTAACTGTTTACCTTAAAATACCCTTCTTATTGTTTCCTTGCATTAATTTTGGTTCTCATGTTCTCGTCCGAGAGACATTTTCTAAGATTACGCCATTGGAGTTCTCATTAAATCAATACAAGAACAGAATTCTTATAACAGTTTAGCTCAGAAAAATGTGTCTTTTTCTATGCTTAGATTCTCCTTCCAGGACTCCAGTGTTGGTGGGGTCTGATGAGTTTGATAAGTGTCTCAGCAATGACAAGTATTCTCATGAAGAGTACAGTAATGGAGCACTTTCAGTTCTGCAGTATCCATATGGTAGGTAGAAGTTCCAAATAGCCAGGTTTACCCATTTATTCTCTGTGAAATTCAATTAAATGGCCATTAGTTTGATTTTAAATACATGTATATTTTGAACATTTAATGAACTAGGAAATTATTGCCTAACCTAGGATTTCCACATTGTGGTGTATGTACAGTTAGTGCCACACAAAGCACTTCAGAGTACCAGAAACTGCTACTGCAGAGGTATTGGGTGTGCTGCCATTGCCACTGATAGTTGGGCTGAGTGGAAAAAGCTTGTGAATTTTTTTTTTTTTTCAGAATTTGCTAACAGTGCTAAAGACTCAGCCTGGTGGTACAAAGTCTTCCATATGGAAGATACTCTGGTTTAAAGCTATCAGTGATCAGGCCTTCCAAAGTGGTAAACTTTGATGGGAGACCTAGTTGCCGTGGAGTCTGCAACCTTGATGAACTGAATTTGCTTATGTGCCATTTAAAATCATGGGACGTGCAAACAAAAATACCCTGTGTCTGTTGAGGAAACCTATTAATGAGAAGACAAAACTGCTTTGTAGTTGCCTACAAATAAACCTATGGCCTGTTTGTATCTTTTATACACAGATAATGGTTATTACTTACCATACTACAAGAGAGAGAGAAATAAACGTAGCACCCAGATCACTGTTAGATTTTTTGATGACACAAATTACAAGAACATTCGCAAAAAAGATCCTGTTCTTTTGCTTCATTGGTGGAAAGAAATTGTTGGCACCATTGTATTTTGCATTGTGGCCACAACTTTTATTGTACGCAAACTTTTCCATCCTCATCCTTACAGCAGAGTAAGTATATTTTTCTGAATCGTGAATACAGAAGGTATTATTCTAGCCTTTCCTTTTGGTTTTGAGTCTGCAATGAGTAGTATTAATAAGTTAATAACTAATGAGATAACAAAATCAAAAGCCTAAATTTATTATTTAATCTGTCTGTGAAGGCTGTCAGCTGCCATGTACAATTTGTTTAACTGCTTCAGCAGTCAGATTAGACTGTTTCAACCAGATCTGATGTCTTTGGAGATA
Organism: Balearica regulorum gibbericeps; assembly: GCF_011004875.1. Lineage (NCBI taxonomy): Eukaryota > Metazoa > Chordata > Aves > Gruiformes > Gruidae > Balearica > Balearica regulorum. Next base: position 76,331,045 of record NC_046187.1, on the reverse strand, counting down.
TTTATACTGAAGTTACTTAATGCCATATCTAGGGGTACAAACTGTCTCAAGTACATGAGGAGTTGATTTTGTTTGTTTGTTTTGTTCTTGTTTTGGTAACCCTTGTTAGCTGCGGAAGGAATCTGAAACACAGTGTCAGACTGATAGTAAATATGAGCCCACTTGTGGAGATGTTAAAGACACCAGCTGGAGTGACGTCAAAAACTCTGGATATGTGTCAAGGTGAGCTCAGTTCAGCACAATATGTACAGGCTTTTAGTCAAGGTGACAACTAATGCTACAGGGAAGAAAGAGTACGTGTTCTTGTTCTTACCTACCCAAATCCTAGTCCTCTGAATTTGCAGGATAGTCAGCAACTGACACAAAGAACCCTGTCAACCCATTACTGATGGGAGATTGCAGTTATGATTAGTCTGAGCAATCCTGGAAAGTCTACAGGATACCTGTGATCAGGAATGTTGCACTCATATTTTCAGCTGATAAGTGAAATGGAAGATTGATTCTTGAAGTTCTTAATCAGCCTTTACTCCCTCTGTTTCTGTGTTTATGGGTTAAAGCAGGGAAAGGCGATTGCAGATGTAAACAGATGATATTTTATGTAGTCTGCAGAATAAGTGGACCTTTGTTGCTGTTATGAAGGAGTTAGTTAAGACAGAAGGATGTATAGGGGCATGTCATGATACTCTGGAGAAAATGTGACCGTTTCCTGTGCATGTATAACTCACTGAAAGTAAGAACTGGAGTATTTAAAATGAGGAAGAATAAGAAAGGTAGTGAGATTTAAGAACAGTGATGTTTTGGAAGGGATGCTTAGAAGGACTAGTTGCAGAAATAGTTATTTGGGGTGGGGTTAAAGGCAAATCATCATTTAGAAAATACTTAGCCGTCACCACCTAGTTTGGGTATAGAAACTTAGGTTAGATTCCCATGGTCCATGACCCAGTAAGCATGCAACCTGATATTCTGAAAAGCTTCTTCAGTTTGTCATGTGCATGCATAACGTGTCTTGCTGGGTTGTGATAGACACTGAATAAATGCATAATCAGCAACTGTCCATTTCATAAATAGGTAACAGTCTGACTGCCTCAGTGGGTGAGCAGGGAAAAAAAAGACAAGAAATGCTTCAAGTTCTTCAGCATATTTTGCCTGTACAGAAATATTTTAATCATAAATGACTGTATTTTTCTATCTTTACTAATGCGTTCTTCTCTATCTTCTTTCCATTCTTCTGTCCCTTCCTCACACCCTTCTCCTCCCAGATACCTGACAGATTTTGAACCAATTCAGTGTCTGGGCCGTGGAGGTTTTGGAGTAGTTTTTGAAGCCAGAAATAAAGTGGACGACTGCAACTATGCTATCAAAAGGATCCGTTTACCTAACAGGTAATGAATGAGTTTGTTGAGATACAGAAGTAATGAATGAAAGGTGGGATCCCATCCTGCACTGAACCATCTGTTCCTGAACTGATTTCTCAGCTGTTATGTTATAGTGAATGACATACTTTTTAATGGGGGGGTCTGACTTAGTTTTGGCATCAAGCATTTGGCATGTGTAATCACAGCAGAAGGGTGACCTGCTTGGCTAAAAACTTGCATAGCAGGAGCCTTGTGAGGATGCTGCAGCTACATGGGAACTCCTTTGATTTCCTTGATGAATAGAGCCTTTGATAACAGGACCAGTTATTTGTAGCACTGTTAATTTGCTTCTCTCCTTCCTCTCCTTACCTTTCCTACTCCACCTTCTCTTTCTTTTCTTTTTCCCTCACCAGCTTTTCTGACTCCATTTGTCCATTTGTTTCATTTTCTGGTCCCACAACCCCTACCTTTTCTTTCAGTCATAGGTGGTCAAGCCATGCTGCTGAATTACCCTACACAGAGCTTGCAGCAGTTCCTTTTAGTGGGAGATGGGAGACACTGCTTCTGGAAATCTCAAGTTAGAACAGCAACAGGCAGGCCAGTAGAGGGAGGGGGTAAAGCTATGAAATCTAGAATTACTATTTTTTTGAATGTGTTAAATAAGCGTGACTAAGATTAAAGTTTTTGTTCAGAAATTTAAGGTAGCCTAAATTCTTCTTTTCCAAGCATATTCAAACCCATTAAATAAAACCATCTGACTTCATATGATCCAGTTACAGTCTTATGAAAAGAGATTATTTACTTCAGTAAGACAGCAGGCTATCTGCTTTCCTCTTCATAGAACGGAGGTAGTCTTTATGCAGTCTCCTGATGTTATGCCAGTTAAAAAAGAAATACTAAGGTATTACTGTCTGTCTTCTTTTGTGTCAGTGTCTTCTACATCCCTGTAGAATATTGCTGTTTAGTGGTCTTTTTTCTATCCATGTCAACAGTTGAGAACAAGATGAGCCTTTTCTTCTCAGTTTTGATGCCTATAATTATTTGAAAAGGGGTGACTAAATACTTGGCCGTTATGAGCACATACTGCTCCCCCACACTTCTAACCTAAAGGAGTTACTCTGGGGAATTTAAGACGTATCTGTCTTTTGGTGTGAAGAGCAATACTACTGGCTTGGTTTATACTGGAGTAGCTTTGATTAAATTCCTTTGCAGAAATGTCTATGGTGTGCTGTTGCTTTATGTGACCGTGTCTCTGTTTTTCTTTTCCTCACCCCAAATCCTAGGGACCTGGCCCGTGAAAAGGTGATGCGGGAAGTCAAGGCGTTAGCTAAACTGGAGCATCCAGGTATTGTTCGATATTTCAACGCGTGGCTGGAAGCTCCACCTGAGAGATGGCAGGAAAAGATGGATGAACAGTGGTTAAAAGATGAAAGGTAACTTGCGGCTTTTTTAACAGTCGAAGTTGAGGTTGTACATTAACAGAACTGGAGAATTGGTAGATGATCCAGGAAGATGGAGAGACTATGTAGGAAAGAGTTATTAACTTAGCCCATCAACTTCTCAGATGAACAAGGTACAAATATAACACGTTGTTCCATAGCGTCTCTCAATTTTGGGGTCCTCTGTTATGTTAAAGTCCTTCTTTCAGCTTAGGAAACATTCTGTAGTTCATAACTTCTGTAATTGAATCTATGGGTGGTTGGAAGGTTGGAACATTGCTGCTGTGATTCAATTTTTAAACATCTTTCTTTTTTGGCATCTCTGTCCTCTTTGTTCCTTTCTGTTGCTTTCCTCCTCTTTGTTGTCTTGGTTTAGATAGATCTGATTCAGTACTCCAATGGTTCAATGAATTTATTTTAGCATAAATCTGTGAGGGATAATCAGTGGCGATTTATAAAGCTTGGTAGAAGTAGGTTAAAAATGGAAAATTAGATAAAGGAGTTGGGGGATGTTGAGAGAAAGGAAAAAGTGGGTGTATGTTAGCATTTAAAGAATGAGTCCTAATACAAGACTATTTAGCAGTCTCATAATAGCATCTTAACGTGCCTAACAATTTTTAGAATACAGCGACCTTTATATTTCAGGCAACAAATTAATATTTCACAGCTGTAATTCTTCCAATGCACTTTAAATAGTCATTGCAATGCATGTTTTAAAGGATTGAATTTTTTCGAGCTGAAGATGAGCCTGATTGCACATTGGGAATCCAGGCAGTAGAGCTTGCTAAATTTTCCTTTATCAACATTCTTTTCTCAATGAGAAGACATTATCCTCGCTAAGAAAAATGGATGCTAAATTCTGGTTGTTAGCGATTCCCACACTTGGGTAGTTATTTACCGCTATGGTATGATGCTGTGTTCTTGGAGGTAGCAGTTGTTAAAACCTGGGCTTCTAAAAATGCGTTTCTAGTGGAATGAAGTTCTGTAGTACTGATCTCTCAATTTTGTTCTTCTAGCACTGACTGGCCACTCAGTTCTCCCAGTCCGATGGACGTCCCATCATTTAAGATCAGAACAGAGCCATTTTCTACAAAGGAGAACATCGAAGTTATTGCCACTTCCTCAGAGAGGGTAAGGTCCGTGGGAATACCCTGTGGTCAGTCCGATTCATCTGGAAGCCAGTTTTCTCCTCTGGAATTTTCTGCCACAGACAACAGGGACTTACACGAGTCAGAAGATCCACTATTAAACCTTCAGGACAGTGTCCTTACAGGCTGTGATGCAGAAGACAGTACTATCAACAACAATGAGCTGGGTCACTCCTTGGAAATTTGTCTTCCAGCTGTTCCCATTGTACACTTGAGGGAAGGGACCTCCTCTTCTATTGTGTTTGAGGATTCTGGTTGCGGAAATGCTTCAAGTAAGGAAGATAAAATTGATGTTTCACGTGATGAAAGTCTCTCTAAGGAGAAGGCAAAAAGTACAAAGGAATCAGATAAGAAATCTGCTTCAGGAAGTCCCCTCTCTGTTTCTCCACCAAGGCCAACAAGTTTAAGCCTGGACCTTTCTAAAAATATTACAGAAAAAGTCAAGCCCACCTCTCCAAAGGTGTACCTTTACATCCAGATGCAGCTCTGCCGGAAAGAGAACCTTAAAGACTGGATGAGCAGAAGATGCATGATAGAGGAGAGGGAAAGGACAGAGTGTCTGCAGATATTTCTGCAGATAGCTGAAGCGGTTGACTTTCTACATAGCAAAGGATTGATGCACAGGGATCTCAAGGTTTGTATTCATAGGGTAGTGTAGAAAATGTTGGGGATTTTTTTAAGCTATTGGCATGATCATCGCTGAATGCCTAAACTTTCCAAATTCTGGTTGTAACTGGTTATTTCACTGGCTGCATCCCATAGGCAAAAGTTTTCTGGTTTAGTACTGTGAGATTATCTTTGGAGCTATCACCTGTGCCCAAAGGATCATCCAGAAATCTCTGGTGCTGCAAAATTCCTGAAACACGTGGACTGACTCAAATGACATCACAGGCTAGCAGTCCTCCTTTGCTTTACAAATTCAGCTATCAGCAATTCCAAATTTGACTGCTCCTAATACAGCAGTGCCAGGCTGTTTAGCTTCGTGCCAAGTTCTGATTTAAACTGACAGATCATGAGTGTGTGGATACAGGTAAAATTTTTTTTGTATTTGGGAGTAATACGGCACTGGAGATAAATCCTGCTAAAATGATTGACTTTTATCAGTGACGTCAGCATGGGCATTACAAAAAGCTGAGTTAACAATAAAAGCTGAGTGTACAATAATCTGGAGGTGCGGTACTCCAGGAAGTAAACGTTAATCATTCATTATTGTAATTGAAGTCTTTCTTACAGCGAGACATCTTGTATCTGGCACAGCTCTGCTGCATTTGTTTTATGGCATTTTTAGTTCAGGTTCTTTATACAGGGTTGTTCATTGCTGAGCCGTGTGGCAAAGCAAGCTAATTTGGAACCTGTTCTACCGTTTCAAGTAAATCAGATAATTCTGGTATTTTCCTCCTTCTTTCTATAGTAATACTGCATAAAAGCAGCAGTGTTATTCCTGGTTAGAGAAAGTAAAAATTAAGTATTACTGCTCTAGGTTTGAAAGGTAAAATGTCCTGGAGTTGAATTCTGAGTCAATGCCAACTGGCATAACGCAACTTTCTGAAGGATTCATAATCGGTAACATCTGATCAAACATCCAGTCAGTTAAGACTGGGCAAGGTGGTTTTTACCTCTGGCGTTTAACGTAACTGAAGTCAGGAATAACTTTTTGTAGCTTGTCTTTCATTTTGTTTCTGATCCTATGTTAGTGCCTAATCTTGCTGGAACTTCTAGCACTGGAAGTGTCATTATGTGTTACCAAATACCAGAATTTAACTGAAGAGCCCAGCTGAAAATAGTCTTATTATTATAAGCTCTGAGAAACGGATTGCTTTTGCCAAATGGTGGAGAGGCAGTTCCTGTTTCTCTTTGCTTAATTGAGGAGATGTTAGTACTTACCTCAGTGGAGTAAATACTGAAATGATGTAGCTTCTCAGATGGTAATAATTTGGTATCAGTAGAAACAAAAGGTAAAAATGCCATCTCATATGTGGCAATAAAAGGGATTCAAATTCAGTAATGCTGAAATGATACGTCAAAGTTAGGAAAACTCATGAACCCATCCAAGTATTTTCTTTCCCCATCAGCCTTAAGCAATTACCTTGAACCAGTTATCTGAAACATCTTGAGTGCTTGAGAAACTGACCAGAAAAGTAATTAAATCCCTCTACTAATATGTTGCTAGACATGTTAATTAATAAACTTTCTTAACAATACTGTCAGTTGTAACTCTATGCAGTCTTCACTGAGATCACTGTTGAGTAAAGCTTATGTAGATCTTCACTTAAAGCTGTATTAGTCTTAATCAGCGGTTGTGTAGCGTTTCGGTGGAACATCTTAAAAATTTGATGTTGGCAGCAATTTGAACAAGATGTTTTATTTTGTTTACTTGGTATAAACAACTTGGAAAGGCTCTCCCTGAACAAGTAACTTCCCGCTTCAGAAAACTTCCCATGCATGTATAGATGTTATTCTTGGATCCTGGAAGTTTATTTGTCTGTTATGTGTTAATTTGGTAAAAACAACAGCCAGTATATTTATTTTTTTCTATAGTTTTCAGAAGCTCCTTGAAGCTGATCTCACCTAATTATGTAATTTCCCCAAGAGATTGGTCATGCAAGCCTAAGTTCATGCCGGCACTAATAGGCAAATAACCTGCAAAGCTGTTTTCTCTTTGCTAGAGGCAAAGCTAGCTGATAGCAGAGGCCAGTTCTTGCTCTCATTGGCACCAACAAAAACTCATTGACCTATGAAAATAAGTTTGTATGCATGCATAGTAAAAGATTCAAGAAGATTTTTTTAAATATTTAAATTAACAGTGGACATTGAGATACGTTAATTAGGCTCTTACTAATCAGAGATACCGTAATGACAAGATGGCAGGAATTCAGGTGGGCAAGTGAATAGGTCACAGTTCAAATTCTTCAGGGAAAAAAAGTACAGAAACAGAATTCTGTCAAGTGAATTTACTGTTATTCCCAGGATAAGCTGTCAATCATGCTTGACAGCTCAAAAGAAATTAGGAGTTTCACAGAACTGCAAGAACAGTAGTGATAGTGACAGGACAAGAGGGAATGGCCTTAAGCTGAAGGAGGGGAGATTTAGATGAGATATTAGGAAGAAATTCTCCCCTGTGAGGGCGGTGAGGCACTGGCACAGGTTGCCCAGAGAAGCTGTGGCTGCCCCTGGCTCCCTGGCAGTGTTCAAGGCCAGGTTGGATGGGGCTTTGGGCAACCTGGGCTAGTGGAGGGTGTCCCTGCCCGTGGCAGGGGAGTGGAACTGGATGGGCTTTGAGGTCTCTTCCAACCCAAACCATTCTGCAATTCTACGATAACAGTCTTAGATGCATTTTGTAGTGTTAATTGAATTAAACAGGAGTCTTCCAGATGTGAGTAGCTTATTCATATCTATGACAAAATGGAGATTCTCATTCTGATTGAAGAGTCTGGAGAGAAATTTCTTTATCCAGGTGGCAAGATAACTAAACTAAAGGGCGTTGTATTCTTCTGATTTAAATCAAAACCCTGTGCATCTGCCTTAGACTTCCTCTTTCTGTGTGTGGTCTTTATGGCTTATTTTTGCTAGCAGTTTGCAATAGCAGAGAGTCCATTCTCCTTAATTTGTAGAAACTATATGCCAGCCCATTCAGAGACAATCTGTTTTCAGCCAGAGAAGTGCAAGAAATAAAACTTTCTCTTAAGAGTTTTGCTCTGTGAAGCAAGACAGATCTTGTTGACCTTTTGTGTGTTTGTTGGAGGAGGAAAGGAATGGAGATCAGGGCAATGGGATACAAATCCCTAATGGAGACGCTTGTGCCTTCAGCATTAAAATTCTGTTATAAAGATTTTTGACAATATGGGTGTGCAGTCAGAGGGTAGGTGCCCTATATATGCTTCAGAGAGAGCCTGGAGACTCTATGGGTTTACAGGGTAGTAGCTTTTGTGCACTAAATGAGCTGTGACTCCGAAGGGCATGGCATTCATTACAGGAAAATATAGCGGGAGATAAGACCTGGCACAGAAAGCAGTTTTAGAGGCAGGATGTGGGCACTGTGGAACTAACAAGTTGTATCTATTTCTGTAGTGCTTATCTCAAAGCTGTCCGTTGCTTAAAAAAACAAGAAGTCTTTTTTCTGTCTCGTTTCTCTCTTGCACAGAGTGGGTTTGTCTTTAACTGAGGGAGTTGGATGGACTTTGAGATAGGACAGCTTTGTAGTCCTTTAATCTTGTGGAAAAATATTGCCCTGTATCTGTCTGCCGCCTCCTGTTCCAGGGTTTATGTCAACAAAGCGTCAACCATGTTCTCTCAACCCTGAAGGTCCAAGAGCTTGCCCAGCACCACCTGCCTCTTTACCACGCCGCAACCCTTTCCCCGTACATAATCCTTCTGCTTCTTTCCCTTTGCAGAAGCACTCTGCTCTGCCCCCCAAAATTTGTGTCTGACTTAATTTGTAACCAAGGTGGACCGGTCATGTTTCAGAGAAATAACCATTTATTTGGCATGGGCTGTTCTATTAGCCAGAATGCAAATCTCTTAAGAAACCATCTGAGATACATACCATTAGCAAGGGGGCATCTCCGTTCCAGTCTCTTTTATCAGTAGATGAAGCCAAGGATGGTGTTACCTGGCAAACAAGCTAAAGGAGAGCTACACCAGATCATCACCATGGCTGCTGTTGTGAATTGCAAAGTTCTTAAGCTTCTATCAAAAATAAAATTTTAATTCTGTTATGCAAACAGCTATTCCCACGGTTAAACCTGCACAGTACCAACTGAAAGGCAGACCTTGATCCCAGGCTTCCACTGTATCTATAATTTAACATTAAGATGAGGTGCTATGTGCTGGGTAATGATAAGGTGAACGAGTTTAGCACTCGGAGATTAGAATAAAAAAGACTGCAAGTCAGAACTCCAGCATCTGGTGTGAATTTGCCGTGTGGTGAAGAGTTGGATAACTTACCTGTGTTGTTCCCAACAGCTGTTGACTTTTATGTGTATTACTCAGCAGACCTACATAGCGCTAGTAAACTTCTACTGGACAACAAGAAATGAGCAGTCTGAGTTTCGGGAAGGGAGCCTAGTTAATAGCAGGAGTAATTCCTTTTTCCAGATTCATAGCTGGTTCTACCAACCTGTTTAATGAGCATTTTTAGTTTTGACATCATGGCTTATCTGAACTAGAACAAAATGTTCTATCTACTGAAACACAGACACTTGTTTATTACTTACATATTTTTTTCTTTTCACCTGTTTGTTTTCTTAGCCTTCCAATATATTTTTCACAATGGATGACATAGTAAAAGTTGGGGATTTTGGACTGGTAACTGCTATGGACCAAGACGAGGAGGAGGAATCAGTACTTACCCCAATGCCAGCTTACGCCAGGCACACAGGACAAGTAGGGACCAAACTCTACATGAGCCCAGAACAGGTTTGTGCTCTCTGCTCTAAAGCACTATCTGGCAGTGCCTGGAAGACATTTGAATTCTTGGGAGCTCAAAGATCAGGCACTCTCTAGTAAATTGTTGCAATCAATTTACTTAAATTCTTTCTCATCAAAGTAGAGTTTTGAGCTAAACTGAATTCCAAAATTAGTATTTTAATATATATTTATTATAGCAAAACATAGTTAATGATTGTACTTAGATGCATTCATTTATCTTGCTTTTAATGTAGTAGAAAACTGTATAATATTCAAGTTAATTGAACAAGGACACACTATTGTGCATGAAGTTTAAGTTGAAACATTTTGCTTTGCAGTTGGGCTTGCAAAGAGGAGTTGATGATCAGGACCTTACCACCTCTGCTCATTTGATGAAGTTTGTCAATGTGCTGGTCCTGTAGTTTTCAGCTCTGCACAGGGCTAATCACTTCCATATGTTGATTTGAAAGAGAGTTGTTTCTGTTGTACGTAATTACATACAGTGAGTAGCTTGATTGACCAAACTAATTTTGAATTTTCAGATCTGTGGGAACACCTATTCGCACAAAGTGGATATCTTTTCTTTGGGACTGATTCTCTTTGAGCTGCTTTACCCTTTCAGCACACAGATGGAGAGGGTCAGGGTATGTATGGTATTGGATTATCCTCAGTTTGATCATTTGTTTAAAATAGCTACTCGCTTGGTGGAACACTTGCAATAGGTTCTTCTCAGTTTTGAAAAAGCTTTGTAATTAGGAGCACAACTTCTTTATCGCCCTTGTACAGACCCTCTGAATCATTGAAAATAAATTGCAGTCGTCTTAATGTGTGCAGTTGAATTGAGGCCTTAATTTCTTTACAAAGCTCCTCTGTTGTGAAGCCAAGTAAGAGAAACTATTGAACTAGGATATCCAAGAACTCAAGCAACAAATATAGCTTGTGACTTTAAGCCTACAAGCTTATTTTTCATTCAAGAATTGGAACCATGCAGTGCATTTTTATCATTTCTTCCTTCCCATGCATCTGCAGTGCTTTTTCACCCAAAGCACTTAGTGAAAAATTGCTGTTCCTTTTCCTATAGTAAGTCTTAGCTGTGAGTCTCACTCAGCCTCAAGCACAATCTTCCCGGTAACTGATGACCTTCATGGCATCAAATGTGAATTTGGGAGATTTGATGGTGCATTGCAACTCTTCCTTGCTGTTAAAAGGCATGTGAGATCTATCTTGTTCAGGAGCAAGTTCATAGAGAACAGGGGCTACAGCCAGAAAGGTTTTCCTGTTGTACATGGTGACCAGCGACCTATGCAGGAAAGAAAGAGTCGTTACAACCTTTATCATTAATGCGTGTTTCGGGGGTTAAATTCTCATGTGGAGATGAGTTGGTTTTTAGCAGAGACATAAGCGGTTTGAACCATACCATGAATGCAGCTTGACTGAATGCTTCATCTATGCTGGTGTTGTATTCTCTTGCTTAAAATGCTCTGGCTTTTTATGGTACAAAAGAGCATAGTCTAGAGGAGGAATGACAGTGCTTAATTTGAACCCCTTGCACTGAAACCAATTTCAGTTTCCCTAAGTAAAATCAGTTTTACTGAGACACATACCCGATAAAGAGCTATCCTGATTCTCAGGATCTCCTGCAGCAGTAGTTAAGAGCTTTGCCTTTCCAGTTTCTGTCCTGAGTATAGAAGCAAAGCAAGGAATTGGAATGAATCCTAAATTGCATCTAACTGTGATGTTTTACTTCATAAGAGGGTAAAAAGAGTGCCCTAACTTCCCATGATTTCGCTGTGATTCCACTCTTTTTGATAAAACCAAGAAGAAACCCTCACCCCTTCATTGTCAAGTACTGGAGTTCACCTACTTTAGTGGTGGTAACAACTCTTCAGAGTTGTTACGCTGAAGTTTTCAGCTGGCATCGGCCAAGCATTAGCACTGCTTGCTGAAGCAAAATTAGCTCTGCCTGACCAGGTAGCCCAGCAAATTCTAGGAATCGGTGAGAAAGGGCTGGAAAAATCCCCAGAGGTGGAGTGTGAGACTTGTCTCTGTCTCAAGCTGTTAGTCTGTGGCACTGCAATTTATTTCCAAATTAAACATTTGACAACAGATCACTAAATGCAGACTGAATTGGTAGAGAAGGAGAACAATCTTTTGAAGCATTTTATTGTCATAACACTCAGTTCTCTTGAACAGGAGTTTGACTGTTGCACATCACTATTAACTGCTCAGTTAATACTTTCAGTGGAGCAATAGTGAATTGAATTTTAACTTCAGAACTCTTATATTTTATGTTCAAACTTTTGTAAAAGGAGATCCTTCCTAAAAGAAATTAAGTGCTAAATATTGCCCTTCTGCATTAAAACCATGCTAAAGTGGGTCACGGGTTGCTGGCAAGTACAGAACTTAAATTCATAGGGTAGCCTGCTGCAAATAATTCTGTGGCTGAACATGGGAAAATGACTGTCAGTAGATGGAGCCAATGTCCTTGTTATGGAAGAAGCACTGAAAGAGACCAATACGCAACGTGAACTGCTTTCAAAACAGCTGATAAGTCTGCTCGTTAGTCCATAAACGTTAAATAAAGACTAGTGCTTATGTTGTTAAGACAGAGACAGTCATTTCAAGTGTCTTGATACTGGTGTAGGTGATCTCGGGGATTTTGGGTAGTGCACGGATTTGTTGACTGTGTTAAGCCAACGTGAGAAAGTACAAGCTTGTGCATCTGGCCGGTTTAAAACCGCAGAGATCAGAATTCTTGTACCATGATGCCTATTGCAGGCTGCGTACCCAGGGAAGCAGCAACATGCCCATCTAAGTATGTTGTAATTTTTAACCACTAAAGCAAGACTTTAAACCAAGGTGGTTTTTTTCCATCAGGCTGATTTGTTTCCATAGTTTGCATATTTTTTGAAGAATAATAGAGTAATGCTACTGAAGAGTGGTATCTTGAAAAAGTTACATGTTTTTCGTAATATTTTTGCAGACCTTAAGCGATGTTAGAAATTTGAAGTTTCCACCGTTGTTCACTCAGAAATATGCACAAGAGGTAAGTATATCTGATGCTATTAATTGTAGCTTTTTCTTTAATAATTGTAGCTTTTTTCCTTGGCTTTCCAATTTCTTTGCAGGTAAAAATAAAAAAAAAAAGTTTTTGTGTTATTAAGATGCATTTCTCTAGCCCTGTACTTTTCTACATTTCAAAGCTATAGCATTATGATACTTTGGATGATACTTTTGTCACACAGTTTACCTTCAGTAACTACAATATTGTCTGACTTACCTTTGTCACTTGCTGTCATTCATGGTGTGTGCATCCTGACACGATTTCTTGCCACGAATCCATATTCACGAAGAGAAAGTGCAGAGTTCTAGACAGGTACAGGCAGACTTGCAGGCAGCACCATGGCTCTATGGGATCTCACACCAGGAACTAGATCTCTCAAGTGGGAAACCCTCTGAGGAAATTGCTCTGTGTTCTTATCAGTCAGATCCGTAGTGATATGGTTGCAGATGAAAGAGGAGGTGATGTACAAAACCTCTCCAATAAAAAGCTGAGATGCTTTCAGGTGTTCATGGTAGCTTCAGACCAGCAGCTAAAGGAGACTAGCCTTTTGCCTGGGGGAATGTGATGTGCTGTGCTCAGCTGGAGCAGGGTACTAATTCTGATTAAATTTGAGACATATTCAAGCTACCTGTATATTTACAGGAAAACCTCTAATTGGCCATGAAAAATCTCTGTGTGGCTTAAAACATGGTGGCTTAAACATGAAGCTAAAAATTACTCATAAATATTTCATGTGTTTTAATTTATTTTTTTTTTAATTGGAAGTGATGCAAAGGTTTTATAACTCTGTTGAATCTTGGGTCAGATTTGATTTGCCAAATTGATTGTAGTCCTTGAGTAAAGACAGTTTAACAGATGCACAGTGATACATTTTCAAATATTTAACGCATTTCTAGCTACTGTGCCAAAGCACTAATACCCAAATTACTCAGAAAGCAACTGAGGACATTTTCCACTTGTTCATACAGCCACAATTGAAGTCAGAACATACTAAATAAGAAAGAATTTATGAATTGGTTCATGTAACACGTGCGATGGTGGTGGTTTTTTGGGTTTTGGTTTTTTTTTTAGTACACCATGGTGAAGGACATGCTCTCTCCAAGTCCCACTGAAAGACCAGAGGCTGCAGCAATCATAGAAAATCCTGTATTTGAAGACCTGGAACTCCCACCAAAACCAGTGCTTAGGCAGAGGTCACGGACAATGAGTTTATCAGGAAATAAGCATTCCAGACAACCAAGCAAGTAACTATCCTCAGGATCACTTCTTCCACTCGGCAGGTTTTACAGGGATTGTTCAGCAGAAGGGTCCTATGATGCAGAATGTCTATCCTGGAAATAGTTTACTTAAACTTTTTTTGCCACGTTTAATGTGTAAGACGTGTTGGACAGATTTTCGTTTACTTTGACAGCCAACGAAAGCCAGTAACCACACTTTTCACATTCCATTTTTCTTACCTTAACTCTCCTAGGCGGATGGGTCCAGCTACTGTGCTTTACCAATGTTGTGCTCCATTATCATTTTTTTGGGTTTGTTGGGTTGGTTTGAAGCTTGTAAATGTCAGCTTGCTGGGTAAGTGAGAGATCTGTAACATGTAAATAGAATTAAAATACTGTATTTTTATAGAGCAAATTACAGTCTCTAAGCCTAGTGAGTATCTATCTGGACCACTTGCTCTTTGGTGAAATGAAGATGATTTTGAAATGAACTATGACTCCATTTTTGTCCCTGGTGGGTAAACTGGGAATATGCACTATTTTTAAAGCAAAAAATTACCACAGTTGTACATATTGTCACTCTCCATAGCCAGTCATTAGAGGAAATCGTTTCATACTTCTGCACTATAGTAGAGCTTAGGGAATGCATTTTATACAGATAAACCTCTAGAGAAGGAAAAGGAGCTTTTTGCCATTAAAAAAGGGGGGTTTATAGGCAGTGGTTGGAAGAGCCATAGTAAAAATTATGTACAAAAATGTTGTGATTCTGAAAATTTAAACCTAATGAAGTCATACGTGTCGTATGTAATCTTGTAGATTTGTACTTTTTAAAAAAATCAACTGATAGGCATTTGTGTAATCTGCTAATTTAACTGCCTAATGCCATGCTTTTATTTCTCATTGTAAATATGTTAATTTTTATTTATAAAATACAGAATCAATCCATTTGGGTTGGTGGTGTACAGAATGCACTTGCTATAATTGTTCAGTGCATTAATTATTGTGACTTCTTTCAAGTCTAAATGATTTAATAAACTTTTTTTATTTATAAAAAAAAAAGAAAATAGTAGTTGCTTCTGTTCAAAACCTGCATCAGTGCATGCTGCAGACAGCAGCATGGTGCAGCTGGAACAGGAGGACGGGCACTGCATTTCTCTAACTTGCTTTGCTTTTCTGCCTCGTACTTCCCCCGGTGCGTCTGATGATGCAAAGATGCATCTGCTGCTTGGAAGTGAGATACTTTCTGAAGAAAGAAGGGAACTGAGCTCTTCTAAACTGAGTGGATTATGGAGGCAATGTCTCAACTGTTAACAGAGAGGGAAGTCTTGGAAGGGATAATTCTTACGCTGTTAGAACTGGTTTTGCATAAATGTATTTTCCTGTTTTATGGGCTTAAATTTCTGAAGTTGTAGGCTCTGAAATCAATTTCTGTAAAAGATGCTGGATTCAGATCCTTTTGGGGATCACTGTACTGTGCTGTGGCACGGACTAGCAATTAAACCTGCTGACACTCTGCAGCCGTACGATAAAGCAAAAGTGGATTACAAAGATTGTCTTCCTTGTGCTCTTGGATTAACTCTCCTAGACACTGGCTTGTCCAGTTGATCCCCGAAGGCTACAGTGAATATTTGGTCAGAAATAGAACTTTATCGAGTTTAGCTGGGTTAAAACAGAAGACAGTTAAGTGCGTCCTCTTTCTTGGATTTCCCTGTTAGCTCAGCTGTAAATGCACAGTTAAATGCCCACGTTTAAGCCTCTCTCGCCTCCCTGCCAGTGCAGTGATTACAGGTGGAGCACGGGAGATTAAGTATTTTTAACTTGCTGTCTATCTGTGCTGAATATAAGTAGCTGCCTATTCCAAGGGCCCTGCAGCATTTCAGTACCGAAAATGGCATAGGTGTTCACACTAGGCGTGTCTGCTTGTTCTGGGATGTTACACTTACCCTCAAAGGCATGTACAAATCCTACCCTGCCACAAAGGCACCTGGCCATGCTCAGCTCTTAACTGCCTGTGTCGGTGAGTCCCTGCTTCTCCTAGCACTGCATGCTGGAGGGTGTTGTCCCTGTCTCTGCTCCTTTTTGTTTGACTGAAAGTCTTTTCCCAAAGCAGAGAGGTTTTCCTCTGAACTCTCAGTGCAAGCACTCATTTCCCTGCCTCGGGCAGCTCCACTTGCTCTGCCACACCAGTGGGGGAAAGGGACACTTCTCTGTGCTATGAAATACCCACCTGGGCTTCAACACCCCCATCAGCTCCAGGACTCTACCAGCTCTTCAGAACCAGGCTATGCAGAGGGACATGCCTCCCATGTTCTTTTGCTTCTTTAAGACAGGTTTTGATTATACTACGTTTCCCTGTTCCATCTCTGTCCTTCTACTGGATGATGTTCTTCACTCAGCTCAGACCAAATGGTCAACTGTGACTGAAAGGCGGAAGGCCTTGGGTCTAATGTGCGCTTGCTCTATGCTCACGTCCTGGAAGGCAAAGCAGTGAAGGCAGGTTTTTCTCAGCTCTGTGCCGATGGCAAGCAGCAGCTTTCTGCCTCGTCTGTGAGATCCTGGTCTCTACATGACAGCCCTGGTGGCAGGAACATCTGATGGCTCATAGACAAGTTTATTGGCCTTCTTTCAGATTATCAACATCTAGGAACCAACTATCAGACTATCTCAGTATCTCTGTGACCACAGAAATCTGCGTGTACCTTCCTGCCAACTGTTTGCAGAGGGACACCTGAACATGGAGGCAAGGACAGCTGCCAGCTTACGGTCCTGCACAAGGGAGCTCTGGTCTGAGGCTGTGCAGCGCTGCAGTCCTAGCCTGTTCTTGCAGAGGGTGTTGCCTACCCTTCCACTCCCTGCCCCCATAGCTTTTGGGGCTGAAACATCATTCCTTGTCCTGTTTTATCAAAATTAACTGGGTGGCAGAAGCAAGAATCCTGCCTGTCCATCTTTGTGCCCACTGGATCTAGATGCTTCCTCCAGAATGAGGGCAGGATTGTGTAGTTCTTCTTACTGCTTCTGTGTTGTTGTTGGAGTTGTAGGAGCTGGGAGACCTAAACCACTCTGAGATGTCATTTGACAGGAGTACCAGTGTTGCAACCCCAGGTCAGGGCTGTTTCTTCTACCAGGCTCTTGAGAGACAACTTCTGACCCTTGCACAGTGTCTTCAGTAGCTGAGCTGCTCCAGGCAGTAGCTACTTGCTTTTGCTACCTCTGAGGACAGTCCTCTGCTACCTTTGAGCCGGCAGAGCAGAACACCTCAGGACTTTCACTAACTCCTCCTTTTTTTATTTATTAACAAAGTGACATTCTTCACCCTTCCAAATCCCTCACTCCAGTAGTTTTAGAATGATGTGTTAGCCTGGATGTCTTTCTGCTCTGTTTGCTCTGCTTCCCAGGCTGCAGAAGCCTTGCCTGTCCCAGGTGGGTGATTGAGCACTCAGAAAAAGCCCTTTTAGAAACCACCCTGGAAGTGTTTCAGGTCCCCAGAAGAGCAGTCTAAGAGCAGTGACTCTCCCGTGTAAACCAGCATGAGACCCCACCAGAACCATCCTGGGACAAGCGGTGGCTGTGGTCTGAGCGGTCACCAGCCCTCAGGTGACTCTGCTGCAGAAAAGCCGTGGTCCTGGGGGCTCAGGTCCTGCTTTTACTGTTAGATGCTGCAGAGATGTTTGGGAGCAGTCCTGCCTTTTCAGGGTAATCCTTCAATGAGGTGCTCCATGGCCCACCTGCGGGGAGCTGGTGCTGTTTGATGCTGTTTGCAGTCCAGACAAGCACTTGGCAGTGCTAAAAATCATCATTCCCATTTTTCATCTTCTGGTTTTTCTGGCTGTGTGGTCCAGCAATACTCTATAGCTATGCTCATAGCATCAAGGTGTAGACATCACAAGTGCAAAACACTCAGGTAAGTAATAATTCCACCTCACGTGCAGTTTGACTGGTGTCAGTCTCATGTAGCCCCCTCTGAACTCCCCGGGCATTCGGTGCTCTCGGTGCTACAAACATTTCAGCAAGTCTCACTCCTTTCCTGGGTTCTGATGCATCGGATATTCCCTTCCAGAATTAATAAGGAAACTTACAGATAATTCACAGAAAGCCACTGAAGCAATGATCTTAGATGTTACAAACAGTAGCCATGCTGTCTGCGCACATCGAGCATTCCTCCTGCCCGTTCCTGCCTGCTGCCGAACGCACCCTGTAGAGTTAAACACCAAGTCTGAAAGTGGAAAGCTCTGAACCTCTCAGCATTTCAGAAGCGAGTGAGTTGAACCCTGAGCAACAGCCCAGACTGCGGAGAGCACAAGCTGCTGGACCACGTGCTGCCTTTGTAAAGACACGACCTCGGCTCTTTGAGCACATCCCTCCTAACTCCCGTACAGAGACTGGCACATGTGGAGTTATTAAACCTGGTCAAATTTGTAATGTAAGCTGCAAGATGAGAGCTATAGTGGCTTGATAAGAAAGAAATACTGTCCCACCTTATGTTGTAGATCACCAGATGTACACAAAGACAAGTTCACATTATCATACTGATTTTTTTTTTTTTCCCCCAGCATAAAGATTCAATTTGTCTTAGGAAATGCTCATTAAAAAATAATTACCCAGGAAGGAATTAGCTCCATTAGTTATAAGAAATTACCCCTAAAATATCAAAGTTCCTCATTCGTAAAACTGTGGAAGATGAAGGAATGCATCTCCAGTGTATGCCCCGAGCTGTAATATTCCAGCCCCTCTTTCCCCTATTTTCCTACCCGTTATTTTCCATTAGGATGTGCTCTGGCACTTTCTGTACCACCACCTCCAGCAACTGATTCTGCATCCCTATTACTTGGGTTTGCCCTTCAGGGCACTGTTGGGCCCTGGCACTGTAATGCTATATTCTAGGTCTGGAGCAGTCTTGGAAAACGTGGCTATGGAAACCATGTCTTCTCCAATGTCCACCTGAGACCTATGCCTGCAAATGAGCAGCTTCTTCAGGGCCCGTTGGAAGTCCCGGTTCAGGAAAGCATAGAGCATTGGGTTGATGGTGGAATTGCAATACCCTAACCAAGTGATGATCTTGAAGGTGTCAACCAAGACCGTGCTGGTAGAGTCAGTGCCTCTGGCAGCGAGCCACACGTTCAGGACAAAGTACGGCAGCCAGCACAGCACAAAGACTGAAATGATAATGCTAATGGTCCGCGTGGCCTTGTTCTCCAGCTGCAGATGGTTCTGCCGCTTGCTGTTGGGGTGGTAGTGAATCTCCAGGGTCTGAGACATGATACGAGTGGCCTTGAGCCGTGAAGCTCGGTAGATGAAGAAATACATGCTGCACATGACCATGAAGGGAACAAAAAATGCCAGAGCAGAAGCCACGATGGCAAAAATCCAGTTGGTAACAAAGATGCATTCTCTGCCTGCATCGAAGTCCACCCCGGGGATCTCATTCCAGCCTTGCATGACGGGAAGGAAGGAAATGAGGGAGGAGTATACCCAGACCGTGCAGGTCATCACGATGCATCTGTGAAAGGAAAGACATGAGAAGGGGAGAAAGGGTCTGAGTTATTTTGAGTTCAGAACATCCAGTACGATTCAATCCCCATGGTAACCTGTGTGGGAGACCACTGCTCAGCAGTCCCACAGGGCTTGGAGAAGTGGCCAAGCAGGAAAAAAGCTGGGGTAGAACAAGTCCATACGTGAGTATCTCTAACAACTGGGTAATTGGGTCTCTGGGTTACAGAATTGGGGTCGGTGTAAGGGATGCTCAGAGCCAGCTGAAAAAAAGAAGAAGAAAGATTTTACAGAGGATTTTTGCAAATATTTACAACACCACCTTGTAGATTTTTTCTGTTTGGTTTCAGCTTTAATATCTGGCCGCTGTCTCATCCTCTGAGGAGCAGTAGGGGTGGAGGTGATGGACACTAGATCCTCAGTACCACTGCAGTGCTTGCTCTGTGGCACGGCAGGCTGCACAGCCCCCTCCTCATTTTGGTGACTGCCGGCGCTCCGCAAATCGTACACAGCAAGAGTCACAGTGGGAAAAACATCCCCGAAAGAGCCTGAACCCACCTTGTAACGCACCCTGCAACTGCAGCGTCCTCTCTGCCCACCCTCAGACAGCTTTCCCCACCCTGCAGTCCTCATTTCAACATTTCACATAAAACCTTGACAGGAGCTTAGAAATTTATCCTGTTTTCTATTTCGCCCATGAATATCATGAGTTTAAGAGGGGGAAGACTACTGCTACATGCATTCTTCTGGGTGTCATTTCCCCCAGCCCTTGTGGAAATTCCCATGAAACGCCTGCAAAGGGCAGAAGCTGTAGGCACAAGTCAGCCCACGCCACCGATTTCTACCCCATTTTGCAACTCATCCTTAACTCAGAAAGTGTTTTCCAACCAGCTCTGCTGCATTCTCCTTTTCTCCTGCACCACATTAAACAATTTCTGTGAAGTTTTAAACGGTGCAAAGATCCTTTTGCCACATCACTCTGCAGCAACTGTCAATAGCTCATTTGGTCCCTAGTCAATATAGGCCATGGCCAAGTACAAATTTGGAAGGACTCAAAGTGAGGAGCAACTCCACTCACCTGCCACGGGACATCCTTTTTGAATAGTGGTAGGGGGTCACCACGGAGCAGTATCTGTCCAGGCTAATGAAGCACAACGTGACGATGGATGCAGTGCAGAACATGACATCAAAGGAGATCCAGACTTTGCAGAACAGCTTCCCGAACAACCACATCCCCGTCACCTCGTAAATGATACTGCCAGAGAAAATGGGTAGAAACCAAAGCGAGAAGGACTGATTTCATGCCTTTCTTCAAGCCTCCACTGAGGCGATGCCATATTTTAACACGGAGATACTAAAGACGGGCGTGCAGTGTAGGGAGGCTCAGTCGGACAGCACGGATTCATCCTCAAAGTGCAACCCAAGACAATAACCCACAGGTGGGGCACGGCTGAAGACGACCAAACCTATGCTCCTTGCCTGCGCTCTGTGACAAGCAGGTCCCTTGAGAAAGGTGCTTTGCCCTGCAGAGGTCCCCAAATTTACATACACATTTATCACAGCTTTTCCAGTGCCCTATGCAGCACAGACTTTTATGAATTCTCCCCAATTCCTGGGGCATGGAAGATGCTCCCTCCTCCAAGAAACTCACTTTTCATCTGGTCTCATGCTTCAAAACAAAAGGTTTTCAACTCTTGGGTAAAAGCCAATAAAACCTAGGAGGAAGCCTATGATGTGGCTTGTATGTTATATAGCTCACATATGCCTCAGCGAGGTAAATACACCAGCAAAAAGCAGATACTATGCCAAAATTATTTGTAATAAAGTCAAGAGGGGCCTGTGAGAAGTGAGCAGCAAAGGAAGGAACATATGGCAGCTGTAGGAAGGCTGATGCATGTTTCTATAGCGTTCAGTTAGATGCCATTCACTTCCCCTTTCTTTCAGCAGCTTTCTGCAACTCCCGGGGTGCTGCTGAAATAACCATTGTGTGTGAATTTGATGTGAAAGGCTGAGTAACTGCTTAGTCCTGCAAAGCTTTAATTATCCGCTAAGTTCCCAGCTTGCTGGTCAAATACGGTGAAAGTCGGGCTGCTGCGGAGCGGTGCACGCAGGTGGGCTGTGCTGTCTGACAAGGGCAGAGAGAGTCACCTTGATGTCAGATGAGTTGGAAACCAACCTCAGTTCTGCATCTAATTAGCAACAACTCATTAAAATGACTTTATGAAGGTTCTTTTAGAGCACAACTAATGTAAGTGGGTAGGTACAGTGCTGGCTGAAGGGCCCCAGCTCTCGGCAGCTTTTTGTTATGCAGGATGCTATGCAAAAAATCAAACAAACGTTAATCTACAGCAGAACCTGTCCCTACACCGTGGTGGCCTCCACATGGGCAGCACGGAGGGTCCCACTGCACACACATGGAAAGGTTTTGTGGCTCTTTTCTAGATGGGGAAATGAGACAAAGAGAAGTTGAAGCATGAGTCTAGTAAAGGACTTGAATGTCTTGGTGCCATTCCTCAGAAGTCCTCCTTATCTCCAGAGATGCTGCAAAGCCTGTGGTATGAGCACCATGGCCTTCCAGAAGTAGACCGTGCTGCTGTCATGAACATCCCTGACACAGTTCCTAGCTGAGCAGGTACCTAGCTCTCATCAGCACGCATCTGGTGGGATGCACCTGACCTTGCAGATGTTCTCACAGCACACGGTAGTGGATACCTGTTCCCTTTTCTCTGATGTAAAAAGTCTCTGCAGCTTGGAAATGATGCTGGTTAAAAGGAATAATAAAGGCCCAAAGAAATGCACAGTATAAGCAGAAGTGAAGTCACCTCTGTGTTTCACTTATGCTTGCAAATGAAAATAGTAGCTGGAAATAGCCTGGAAATGGCTGGGCTGGCTGGAGTACCCAGACAACAAGCTAAGCACAGCTGAGCCGCTCCTGCAAACGAGCCGAACCAGGAACAAACCGGCAGTCTTATGAAATTAAGGCACCAGGCGACAACCTCGTTTTTGCTTTCTATCACATTTCCTGAGCCAAACTGGGTCCTAAGATAATTTCTTTCCTTCTCTTTGGCATGTGCTAACATTCCGACTGAGGAGCAAACTGCAATTCAAAAGAGCAACATAGATACGAAACCGAGTTGTGGGAAAGATGTGGACCAAGAGCCACTCCATCAGCAGGGCTGAACAACACCCGATGGAGATGGCAGGGTCCGTTCCTCACCACGGGGCCCACCAAAAGCCGGAAAGGCTTCACACCAGGTGATGCCAGGGCACTCAGGAGGGGCACAAAGCGTCAGTCGTGCTCTGCTCTTTGCTCCCCTCCGTAGTTTTTTGTTGTTAAATAAGATATCACTCTCCTAGGTGGGCCATTTTCTCTCTGGCTGCATAGCAAAGCCTTTGGTTTTCATGGAAATCCTTCCCCCTTTGTAATGCCCTCTACTATCCTTTGACAGGACAAGGGGTAATGGTTTGAAACTAAAAGAGGGGAGATTCAGACCAGATATAAGGAAGAAATTTTTTACGTTGAGGGTGGTGAAACATTGGGACAGGTTGCCCAGAGAGGTGGCAGATGCCCCATCCCTGGAAACATTCAAGGTCGGGCTGGTCAGGGCTCTGAGCAACCTGATCTAGTTGAAGACGTCCCTGTGCATTGCAGGGGGGTTGGATGAGATGGCCTTTAGAGGTCCCTTCCCACCCAAACTGTTCTGTGGTTCTGATTCTATGATCCTTCCCCTCCACTCATATTCTTCACAGCTGTGGTCCGCTCCTCATCCTTGTGCCCTTCTTCTCCTTTCTTGTTGGGCATGAGAAACCGCAGACAGAATTCCCAATGAAACATATTTTCAGCTGTTTCTTCTTGTTCCTTCCATGCTTTCCTGGGAGCCTATAGGTAGGAATCGTTCAATTCCCTTCCCCTTTGCGTTCCTAACTGAGCAAAACCTGGTGCCAAATTCCCTCGTTGCCCTTGATAAGGAAGAGATCTTCCTCCAGTTATGGGGGATGCCATCAGTCTTACAGGGGGAAATTACAGCTGCCGCGACACCCACCTTGCTCTTTGCTACCGCTCCCTCCCGTCACCCCCATTGCAAATACCACGTCAGGAGGCAGAAGTTATGAGGATGCTGAGTAACTGAAATTTGAACTGGCGATTCAGGGAACAAGATCAGCCAACCTGGAGACCCTTCCCACCCCTGCCTGGCAAAGTGCCACTTCCACAACCCCGTCTTTCTCCAACATGGGGCAAAACCCCCACTATCAGCAATACAAATCTCCTGGTTAAGTCACTACTCTCATTCCCACCGACTTTAATAGAGTAGGAGAGGTTAGATCATCGTCAAGCCCCTCGGGTGGATATTTGTAGCACCAGGTAGAGGGGAGAGCCAGGTGAATACAGATGGATGATTTCAGAACCTGAACTTAAAAAGTCACCGAGCTTAGAATTGAAATTGGCAATAAGATTTTTTTAAAGGGCACCATTAACTGCTTTTTTTTTTTTTTTTTTTCTTCCACCTGACACTATAATTCAGTTTGTAATTACTTGTTGGGAAAATACCTTTTGGTGCCAAATTCAAAAGCGTAGGCAGCCCTGCGAGAGCGAAAGCACAAAATGGGAAAAGAGTTCAGCTTCTTCATATTGCTCCAAGAACACTAAGTAGGGTGCACCCCCCCAGCTTTACACCAACCTACGGCCGTTTTACAGCACAAGGCAGCCAGAGCCTACAAGTAAACTGATTTCTGCATGTGCTTTATTATGTTTTAGCCAGGCAGCGAAGCTCCCGTAAATATAAGCCTCATGCAGGCAGAATTGCCCTCTGAAGTGCCTCTTCCTCCATTAAATATAGGGTGAGCCTCAGTTACCCTATTTATGCTAAAATAAAATAATCCTTACATTTAGACAGAGAGAGGGGAGACGGTCTTTGTCCCCATAACAACTCTGCCGGTTACCGATGTGCAACGCAGTCGGGCGATAGGGGCAAAACAAATCCCCCATCTGTTATCCCGCTGCAGACTGCAATTCTCCTGGCCTGTTTATGCAGGCAAAAGATTTATTTTGCCAGATCACCGGCCTTCCCCACAAACTCCACCGGTATGTTGTCTGAACCAGCAGGAACAAACAAAATTCTGTGTTTCAGCAAGAATATGAAGAATAACATCTCT
This sequence comes from Balearica regulorum gibbericeps, assembly GCF_011004875.1. Lineage (NCBI taxonomy): Eukaryota > Metazoa > Chordata > Aves > Gruiformes > Gruidae > Balearica > Balearica regulorum. The sequence goes on along the minus strand of NC_046187.1, from coordinate 76,306,775 downwards.
GCAATAGCCTTTCAAGTTCAGTAATATGAAATCATCCGTTTTCTTACACTAGTAAGGAACATTTTTGCTTCTCCCTCCCACTCCCAGAAAATAAAAGATAACGGGAAAGAAGTGTAAAATGGAAAGCATAGAATTTAACTCCACTGATTTCAGTAGTCAGTCTTGACTAAGAAAAATGGGGGAAACACACACTCTGTGATTGGCTGTCCATTTGAAAAGTTAGCAGGATCAACGCAGTCATTACACTTTATGCTGACACGCCTCATCTCGCATTCCCCAAACACACAGAGCGTGCAAAATCATCTAGCAACTGTGTTGGCCCCGCGTGCAACACAGGGCTGGTCCTGGAAGAGGGGACTCATCTCACTGGAGCCACCTGAAAAGCTGGATATCTAGTTCACACCAGCAGCCAGGGTCCCTCTATAGCCAACAAGAAAAATACCCGTGGGAATTCTCTTCGGTTCGTTATAAGGGGACTCATTAAAAGGGGCAGGGAAACTGAGGCACGGAAACACATATAACCACCGACCCACAGTTAAACTCTTTGGAGAGCCCAGCCCTAAGCACAGCACAGGAACTTCTAGCCAGCCCTGCTTGAACAGTGGCCGCCGAGCTAGGAGAAGTGACATGGCATGCACACACCGCCATCCGATCTCACCTTACGAGCATTTCTTACCTAAAGGGCATGACCAGACAAGCCACAAGGAAATCTGCCATGGCCAAGGACATGATAAACATATAGGTGACGGTGCGTAGCCTCTTCTCCACCACCGGGCAGATGAAGACTATTGTATTTCCCAGGAGCGTGATCAAGTCAATGAGGGTTAGTATCAGCCCGATGACCACCTCCTGGAGGCCGATCCCTGTCCAGTTGCCACCTCCTTTCACAAAGGAGGAGGCAGCGGAGGAGAAATTAGAGAGCCAGGTTTCGTTTTTGTCCATCAGCATCTTCCCACTGTTAAAATCTGAAAGAGAGGAAAGGGGAAAAAAAAAAAAAAAAAAAGGACTTTAATACACATGACTTGTATGTCTATGAAAGGAAGTATAGAAATACTGTTTACGCTTCATTTACTTCAAGAAAAATCCACACACCCTGCTGTGTCTGTGCCATCATTGTCCCATGGTTATCAGTCCATTAGAAGTGTCTGAAACCCTGAGGGTGAGGGTAAATACGCAGCACTGGCTGAAGTCCTTCATGGCAATTAAAAGCTCTCCTGTGGATGAAAATGCATCAGGTGAAGCGTGATTAAAAAAAAAAAAAAAAGTACTGAGAGCAGAGAGAGAACAAGTAAGCAACCAAAATACAAAATTAAAGCAGCTCTGCTAAATCCCACTGAACAGCATACTATGTCCACAAAATATGGACAAAATATAAGCTTTAAGGTCCCTTCCAACCCAAACCTTTCTATGATCCTATCATTCTATATTCTCATTATCATCTTTGCCACCCACAGACCGGGTGATACTGCTTGCCCAGGCTGGCTGCTTTTGTAATGCCACTGTTCAGTACGTGCTCTGCTCTGGGTTGTCCTGGTACTTTTTTAGGCTCTGAAGTTAAAACCTTTTCACTACCACAGTGAGCATCTCCATCCTACAGTCTGAATGGCCATGCAGAGCTGCCAGCAACTGCAGGGAGCTTAATGCAAGTAAACAAGTAATTGAGGCATCTGAGGTGCAGAGTCATGTCCCTTCTGTGCCCAGCTGGGAGAGGATGCTCCCAACTCCGTAACGGGGGACTTAAAAGTCGAGGAAGTTCACGTGCTTGTGTCCACAGCTCAGTTCCCAGACTTTGACCGAGTGGTGGCACAGGTGCCTGGGAAGGTGGGATTGGTGCGCTGCAAAACTTCCAGCAGTTCGAAATTCACTGGTGTGGCTAATGGGAACACAGAGGCAAAACTTGAGGGGAAAAGAAAATTATACAAATATTTCCAGACATCAAATTTTTATGTTTGAACACCACCGCTTCTCCTGTGACTGGGCTGTGCTTCCACAGTACCCTCAGGTCAATCCCACATCCCCAGGGCATCCCTACTAGACACAGTGTGAGCATGGGTCAGGATACAGGCCCAGGTACTCCAACATGCCGTGCCTCACCACGGCCAAGCGTTGCCTTAGGAGGATTATAAGAACAAAGCGGCATGTAGCAAAATTTCCTTGATGTCTGTTTTTCCTTCCAGCAGCCTATGATCCAGAATTACCTCTAGAGATGGTTTCAAGGACTTCTAAGTCACGAAGTTGTCCTGCTTCCCCTTTGGCTCATGCAAACTTTTAGCATCCATGACCTTCTATAGCAACAACTTCCACAGCTCAGCTATGCACCGTGCAAAGAAACACCTCTTTTATGCTTGTTTTGAGCCTGTTACCAGCTAGTTTCATTGGATGTCCTCTGGTCCTTGTATTGGAAAAGGCATCACGCAAGCAATTCCCATCCACTCAGTGCCACTGGTGGGCTCTGTAATCTCTGTCACATCCCCCAGCCCCCTCATCACCTCTTGGTCAGGCTGAGGAGCCTTCACCAACTTGCTCATTCCTCCTACAGAAGCGATTGAGGACTCCTGGCCATCCTTCCTGCTCTTCTGAGCCTCTGAGAAGGACCAAAACTACAAACAATTCCCAAGAGGTAAATGCACTGTAGATTTATATATCGGCATAACTATGTTCTCTGTTTTGTCCTGCTTCCCTTTCATAACAATCCCTAACGTGGTTTGCTGCTTTTGATTGGCACTTAGCACCGAGCTGACCTTTCCACAGAACCGCCTATCGCCATCCCAAGATCTCATTCCTGAGCAGTAACAGTCAGCTCAGAGCTCGCTGCTTTACACAGGCAAACAGGATGAAATGAGGAAATTAGGTTCTCTCCATCTCCCCCAAACCCCATCACTTCACAGTTGAATTTCTTCTTCCATTTTAATGCTCAATGACCCTCATAAAAGCTTTTCTGCAATTCTTTAAGCCAGGCCTTACCGTTCATGCCCTGATTGAACTTTGTTTCACCTGCAAATATCGCCACTTCACGATTCACAATTTTTCCAGTTAGACATTGATTGAACCCCACACTTCCCAGCCCCTATCCCTGTAAAGAGCGTCGCTGACCTCTCTTCCACGCAGCAACTCACCATCCACTTCCCCCTGCATTTCACCTTTCAGACAAGTATTTATTCACAGAAGGAACTTCCTTCTTAACTCAGGACTATTCATTTTCCTAAAAGCCCCCACCATGAGGGACCATATTTAAAACCTTTCAGAAATCCAAGCAGACTACACCAACTAGGTGCTTCTCATCCACATACTTGCTGTCTTCTTCCAAGCACTCTCATATGATTGTGAGGCTGGGGGGCTTTTTGTAAAAGCAATGCTGACTTTTTCCTTGGATGTAATTGTGTACTGCGTGCACCCATTCAACCTTCCAAATTCTCAGCTCCCTCCCCTGACTTCTACTTACTTGCTGGATTTAGTGGTTTCCTTTCTTTCAAGTTAAAAAAAAAAAAAAAAAATCAAGAAATAGCTAAAGCTGTCTAGAAGAAATTAGGAAGGAAAGCTCCTCCTCTGCCCCTCCTCACCAAGCTGGGAGTTTCTGACTGAGCCCTGAAGCTCTCCTGCTCCAGCGCTGACAACAAGCAGCTTTGTTGGACATCAAGCTCTGCGGCAGACCCCTGAGCAGGTGCTGCTAAAAGTCTACAGGGTGTCTTAAGTACATTTGTCTTAATGAAAATGTTCCTTGGACAACATTTCCTGACAACACCCCATAAAAACAAAATTCAAAATCCTGTCTCCAGCTCTCACGTTATTGACAGGAAAGAGGATAATCTGTGCCATTCTTTCCAACAACCTGTGGAGCTCTGGTCACGAGTCAATGTCGCAAACATCCCTCCCATTGGGTTTTATTCACGCAGCTTTAAAGGTGCAGGAAAGCAATACTCGGTGTGGGAGAAAGGTCTCCAACAGATGGATCAAACCCCTTATTTACCAGCAGCAAAGGGGACATACCTGCTGGAAATGTCACCTTTGACAAATACACCAGGACATACTCCCATCATTACTCCCAAAACTTGGTTTATTGGTAGTCTCAGAACACTAATCCGAGAGACACGCACGTGCTGGGGATATCCTTCAAAGGGATGGCAAAATAGCGACAAAGTTTGCAACATCACTTTTCCCGAAAGTGAAAATCTTAGCAAACAAGAACGCTGTGGAGTACCCTTTACCCATTATCCCCCACAGGGGACACCCTTAAACACCAAACTTCTTATATATGCTGTGAATGACATGGACCAATAACCTGTAAAACTAACCTTTGGGGTTAGCATGGGGATGCTCCAATGGAAAATTTTATTCTTACTTAACATTGGAATATCATGTGGTCTGGGGCGTGGATTGGGTATCCCTTCTTTGTATCTGTCCTGTGTTTTTAATTTTGCAATACCTTCCCAGCGGTCACATAGAGAAGCGGGAAAGAATCCCAAGACCCGCCCCAAATGGGTGATTAATGGAGTTTAACTCCCAAGTATTATACTAATGGACAAATAGCTGTGTTAAAGTTTGAAAATATTTTTACCCTTTATGTAACCTTAAAACAGAACCAATTTGCCCTAGAAAATATTACCTGGCAGGTACATCTTTTCAGTAACTGGACATGGTATGCCTTTGGAGAGTTAAATTTACAGGTCCAACAGGTATCGAAGATGACCCTTCAGAATTGTCTATGATATCGCTTAAAGAACAAGGAGTTTGTGGGATGTTAAATCTCACTGACAGAGAATGTTGTATCACCATACACAATGCTACTACCTGAATAGAGGAGGCTAGAACAAAAATGAAGGAGATAACAGAGCAGACGGCAGAACTTTTTCAATCCATGCAACTGGAAGATTGGTTTGATGGCGAGACTCCGAACTCTTGGTTACAATCCATCCTACAATCCATGGGACTCATGGGATGGGGGGCACGGTTAATGAAAATGGGACTAACATTAGTTGTCGGTTTCCTATTTTTAATGATTGGCATAGCTGTTGTTCACTGTATGATCACCTGTGCCATCTCCTCCTTCTCTTCTCTCCTTTCCCCCTGTGTTCGCTATGTAAGAATGACCACTCTAGAAGATGACCTCCAGGAAGAAGTCAAGATGTCTCTTTGAGCCACGGGGTGGTGTGGAGCTCCGGTAATGAGTGAAGGTCGCAAACATCCATCTTAACACAAGCAAGGACAAACGAGCGGAGCCTGTGGAGGCAAGATGGCCTCCGTGTGAGCAGACAGGGACCATCTGTCTCCTGAGCATGCATGCCCGGGAGGGGTCATTGCTCGGTCATCCCCAAAGAGAGGGGGACTGCGGGACCCCCAGCACCCCCACAACCCACCGACTCATTTCTAGAACATTCCTGAGCACACACTGCACCTGCTCAGTGGCGACAGACCTCCCACCTGTGGGGCGGGCACATCGGGTTACAAAAAGGGGAAGCATTTTTTGGCACGCGCCTGCCACATGAGGATTACAACTACGAGCAGAGAACATCGCTGGATCCAAAGGTGATGATATCTTTTTTCTTCTCCTCCCTTTCTTTCCCTCTCTCCCTCTCTGTTCCTCTCCACCATTCTCTTTGTCTCTAACTTTGTTTTCGGCACATGAGGGCAATACCGTTACAAGTTTTGCTGAGCCGTTCCCTCTCATGATTCCACTGAGTTTTAAGAATTGTTATAACTTTTGCCAAGCATTTCCACTGAGTTTTAAGTAAAGTTGTGATTTGTTTGAACCTCTCAAGTAATTGTCATTACTCCTGACTACCGCGCAGAGAATTAAAAAGTTATCTTTACCCTCACCCACCAAGCGGGATGGGACACAACCCCACTGAGGATGTCATCAAACAGAATGAGCTCCTTCAGAACAGTTTGATTGCAATGCAACCACATTTTCTGGCAGAAAAATTGTTCAGCCCATTCTCCCCTTTACGAGATCCGCACAGACAGCACAGTGACTGCCAGCTGGCAAAACCATATGGTGACAATGCACGGCCGCACAGCTGGCCAAGTTACAGAACCTGCCACCGCAAGGTCCATTGTATGGTCCACATCCATCTTCTAGATCATCTGGTTATCTGCCACCTCCCATACCTGCTGAGAGTGTCCTCACACCTCTGGAGTCCCTGCAAAATCTAGAAACAGTCCTCTGATTTCCATCTTGAGCTGACCCCTAGCCAGTTTTAGCACATGAGTATCATCCAGTCAGCCCTACGTTCTCCTGGAAGAGCAGGCAGCATTAAGATAGGCTCCCAAGGCATGAGTAGCAAAACTTAGACTTAATTAATGTCAATCTTTTCTCCTTTTTTCCTTTGGCCTCATAGATGAGAATGCTGGATTCATTGTCTGGGGTTTTTAGATGTAACACTGAAACAAGAAGGTTTAGAAGTCACACCTTCCTTCTGCAAACAATGACTGTGCTCGCATGGTTGTTAAGTATGTATCAGTGTTAGCCTAACTCTAACTAAAGCTGATCATTACTTAACACAACGTTGCTCCGGTACTGATCTGTGAACACACACCACGCTCAGACTTCAAGCAGGACACAGCTATTACAGTTCACCTTTGCAAGCACTCTATTCTACTCCAGTGTCACCTTAGCCCCCGGCCTGGGTTAAAAGTCCTTTTCAAGTGAAAAACTAACAGCAGGTTGTTTAATGCAGGATACATCTAGGAGCATGGCACAATGATGCACAAATACAGGAGACAAATGTGTCCACCCTCACAAAACGTTAGAGAGACAGTCTCTTGCATCATACTATTTGTTGGTCACCACAAGGACAGACTGTGGGGCTGGAAGTGAGACTCTCCTCATTTGACATCCGCAATTTCTCCAACAACACATATTCAGCAACAAGAAGGGATGATGGGTGCTTGAAACTTCAGGTTTGGGTTCAGGGTGCAGACAGCAGGGTCCTGCTGCTCCTGGCTCCTTTTCAAGGATCCCCAGGCAGAGAGTCCCTGGAAGCCCATCTGCACTCAGGGTCACAGCCAAGCACCCAAGCTTACGTCTCTCATCCTTTTTGCCTCTGAGTGGGCAGCCAGCAACTTATCTCTTGCTAAGAAGTGCTGCTCCTGAACCACCTGGAGAATTGTTAATACAGGAAAGTGGGGGATGATACAATCTTCACATCTCTCTGGAAATCTTTGGGACAAAACGGGATGTGCTGTCCTTCCAAGGGATGTATCTTCACAATGTATTCTTCTACAAGCTGCAGCAGCTCATGTGGTTATGCTGCTGGTACAGCACAGCGTCTGTCTTTAACATCAGTCTTTCAGCCTTTCCTGTAAGGAGTCCTCTTAGATCTATCGGCTAAATGCTCAGCTGTACCATGATGTGGGATCATCCCAGGTTTCCTGGGAATCTCAGATGCCTTAGGTTTTGCGTTGTTCTTATTTGGACATTACAGTTTTGCTTCTCTTCAAAAATTGATGGGCTAGTTTCTGTTCTGAGTCTGTCTGAGCAATTCCATCATTTCAGTGGTTTTCCTTTAACATACAGAAAGTTTGACCTAATTTATCCAGCAAGCAAATCCCAAGTAAAAGGTTAATTTCATCACTAAATGGTATCTTTTGATGGCAGGGGAGCTAAAAATAGCTCTGTAATCTCAAGGCCAACTGCACTTTAAAATCTTAGAGGAATTATGAAAATTGGAAATATATTTGCTGCCGGACCCTGCTCCTCTGCTAAACCAAGTACAAATCAACGTGCAACTGTACCTGCCCCAGAACCTCAAAACACATTTCCCTCCTCCCCTCTGCCCCGAGGTGAGACTGCATCGCTCAGGAATTTGTTGAACAGTGCATTGCTCTGCAAGGCTGGTGTGCAGTGATAAAGGAGCAGGAACATCCCTGGGCGTGCTTCCACCTGTAAAACAGGCAGTCAAGGAGGCCACGCAGCAAAAAAGCCTTTGCACTGACTTCTCTTTTCTCTCTCTCTTCCTCCATCCAACTTTCCCATCTGAAGGGCAGCATTTCTCAGGGCACAAATGGTTTCTTTCCACCTCCAAATCAGTGCAGAACAACTCCTACAACCTCTCTGACAGCTAACCAGCCCTGGCTGTGAAAACCCAACAAAACACACGATCCTTACCTTCAAAACTGACTGTTGAACGCAACCAGATGGCTCGAAGCAGCTCAGCAGTACCGCTGAGCCCGGTGCGCGGTGCTTTTCCCAGCAGCAGGGTACAAGGGACTCACACCAGCTCGCAGGGCTCCCAGATCCCATCCCATGGAGCAGATCCCAGCCTGGCTGTGCACGGCTGATGGTTTCTGCCCCAGCGCAGGACATCCAACCCGCACCTGTGAGACAGCACAGCGATTTGCCCTTTGAGATCTCCCCCGTAACAGAAGTGCATGCTCTTCCACAGCAAAAGCAAGTCTATTGCAACCACCTCTCCGAGGAGCGAGAAGAGACTGAAGCGCGATCGCAGCAGTGAAACTCAAGGCAAAGTTAAACCCACGCTGCAAACGTGGGAGTGCCCGTTGGTGTTAGGGGAGCGACTGAGCCGGGGTGCCAAACCCCAACACTGGGGGGGGGGGGGGGGGGAGGGGAAGAGGAGCAAAAATCCCAGCCCCTGGGTTGCAAAACGCCACCCCCTAGGGTGAAAAACCCCAGTCCCGGGGTGCCAAATCCCACCCACCGCGGGGCAAAACCCCCAATCCCGGGGAGCAAAACCCCAACGATGCTGCAGGGCACCAGCCCGGAGCAGGGGGAAACTGCCCGGGGAAGGGCTGGGGGGTCCTGCCCGGGAAGGGGGGGTCTGCCCTCGGAGGGGAGGAAGGTGCGGGGGGGGGGGGGGGGGGGGGGGGGGGGGGGTGGGCTCAGCTCTAGGGGGAGTCAGTGTTTGGGGGGGGGGATGTCCTTCAGGGGACGGCGGGGGTACAGCACCTACCTGGGGGGGATCCTGCTGGAGAAGGGGGTCCCAGCCGGAGCGGCGAGCAGCGGCAGCCCTGCCCGCGGGCAGCCCAGCCCGGGGGAGTTGATGGCTGGAGCTGCCCGGGGATGGGAAGGGGGAAGCCGGCGGCGGCATTTACCGGCAGCGGGGCGCCGTGCAGCCCGCCTCCCGCGGGGGCCGGCCGCCGGGGGAGCCGCCCGCTCCTCCGCCCCGCTCCGCTCCTCCGCCCCGCTCCCGGCCGGGAGGCGATTCATCCCTCCGGGCGCCGTGGTTCCCCGTGGAAACGGTGGTTTTTTTTTTTTTTTTTTTCTTTTTTTCCTTCTTTTTTTTTTTTTTTTTTTTTTTCCCGGCGTTTAAACCAGTCCTTCCTGGCACACGGCAGCTGCAGGAGCACGGCAACCGCACAATCGGATAAAAATTAACCGGGGGGGGGGGGGGGGGGGGGGAGGGGAAAGGCGTGCAATCGGACTGGCTTCCCTGTTGCTAAAAGCAAAGGAGTACTTTGTTCATAAACTGAAGCAAAATGCTAAAAAAATCCCAGACTTTAAGAGGAATCTGTTAGCACTAGCGATGGTGAGATGTTACCTGCCCAGCCCCTCTTTGCCTTGCCGAGGATGCTGAGTCGGGCTCCGTGGGATGGGATGGTAGCTGTCGGGTTTTGGAGCAGGGCTGGCCAGGTTGGAAACTGGGCACTGGGTTGTTCAGGCATGTACCTGGGGGATAGCTGGCTAAATCGGCTGCTTGGAAAGGAGAGGTCCTCCTCCAAGCTGCAGGTCTGGGCTTGGAGTGACCGGCACCTCTCGGACTCCTCGGGGAGCTGACTCAGCTCAATGGTCTGGCAGAAAATGAACTTGGCCAGAAAAGGTATAAAAGTCTGATTCTTTGAAAGCTCGGGAGAGTGTCACACACGAAGCTGGGCGTGTGTAAACCTCATCCATAGCTCCTGTTCTAAAACAACCCACCGTATCACATCCAAATGCATCAAATCTTCACGCTTGCTTGCTGTAACCAAAAAGTCCCTCTCCTTTCCTACTTGTTTTCCAAAGACAATTGCTAAGGTTTTGGACTGTGGCCCATCACCAAAAATGCCCTTGGAGAATTTTCTCAATGAGTCTGGAAAGGAAACCTCTTGAGCAGGGTTGGTGGATAATAAAGAAACCCAGATTTACTGTCCTCTCCCTGGAATAGCTCAGCTCTTGGCTGGTCACTGGCCTTTTGTGTTTCAAACTTGTGTTTGACATTTCCAATCAAACTGTGATGGATGAACATGTTTGGAACATTTTGTGTTGCATTTATTGCTTCAGAAATAGCATATTACCCTTTGAAAATAATAAGATCTACTTTAAATGATGCTTTCCCATTCCAGGAATGGAAAGAAGGAAAGGAAGGAAGGAGGGAAGGGAGAGAGGAAGGAAGGGGGGAAGGGAGAGAGGGAAGGAAGGAAGGAAGGAAGGAAGGAAGGAAGGAAGGAAGGAAGGAAGGAAGGAAGGAAGGAAGGAAAAAGAAAAGAAGGAAGGAAGAATTTGTATCACAACCAAATACAATCTCATTTCTGTGTTTTCATTTAATAAGGATAAAATATTTTCTGTAAAGGTGGAGAAATAAGTAATGCATGGACCAAAGTATTTTGTGAATCTAGATTAAATTCATTACTTTAGTCAACATAAACTTCTGTGTATTTCTAAAAAGTGAGTTTTCACAATTTCTATGTAAAATACTTCAACATTATTGTGTTTAAAATTATCTTCTAATTTACATTTCATTTTGTAAAAAAGCTTTTATAAAACTTGAAATTTAGGGAAAATATTTTATTTCTCATCAAAGAGAATAATTTTGAAACTTGAAGAAAAGTTTTTTGCCAACCCTCTTTGCAGGCTGAGCTCTTGAAGCCACTTTCTGACCTCCTTCCTCACACCATCAGTGCCACTGAACCAAACAGCAGAACCTGACCAGGGAAGATAAACAAAGGAGAAGTTATAATAAAATAATGTAGGGATTGAGGGTTTTATTAAAAAGCTCATACCAGACTCTGTTGTTTCTCCAGTGCTGACAACCAAACGTCAACAAATAGAATGAAATTACATATATATAAAATATAAAACTATAAATTATTATATATATGTTACATACAATACATAATTTATAATATATCTGTATATTATGTAATTATATAATATATCATATAAATATATATAAATATATAAATTTTATAATACAGAGAGTAGGCCTGAGGAGAAGGACTTGGGAGTGTTGGTTGATGAGAAGCTCAACATGAGCCAGCAGTGTGCGCTTGCAGCCCAGAAAGCCAACCGTGTCCTGCGCTGCATCAAAAGAGGGGTGACCAGCAGGTCGAGGGAGGTGATCCTGCCCCTCTACTCTGCTCTGGTGAGACCCCACCTGGAGTACTGCGTCCAGCTCTGGGGGGCCCAGTACATGGAGCTGGGCATGGAGAGACATGGAGCTGTTGAAGAGAGTCCAGAGGAGGCCACAAAGCTGGTCAGAGGGCTGGAGCACCTCTCCTATGAGGACAGGCTGAGAGAGTTGGGGTTGTTCAGCCTGGAGAAGGGTCTGGGAGACCTTATAGCAGCCTACCAGTGCCTAAAGGGGCCTACAGGGAAAGCTGGAGAGGGACTGTTTACAAGGGCATGGAGTGATAGGACAAGGAGGAATGGCCTTAAGCTGAAAGAGGGGAGATTTAGATGAGATATTGGGAAGAAATTCTTCCCTGTGAGGGTGGTGAGGCACTGGCACAGGTTGCCCATAGAAGCTGTGGATGCCCCATCCCTGGAAGTGTTCAAGGCCAGGTTGGATGGGGCTTTGGGCAACCTGGTCTAGTGGAGGGTGTCCCTGCCCATGGCAGGGGGGGTTGGAACTAGATGGACTTTGAGGTCCCTTCCAAGCCAAACCATTCTGTGATTCAACATAATATATGTTATATTTAATGCATATATATTAAATTTTATCATATATGCAATATGTATTATATCTACTACATTATCCATTTATAAGTATATATTTCATACAATAATACATATTTATACACATAATATATATAAACACAGAAACAAGAAAAAACTTGTAATTTTAAATAACCTCTAGTCTACCTTTCTTTTTAAAGAACCTTCCTAAAGCACGCTTTTTCTCCTCCTCCGTTTCCCTCGCCAAAAAAAACCCCCAAAGAACTCGCCTCTGTCCCTAAATTAGCGTTAATTGCTCATTACGGCGGGTGGGAGGTGGCCGTGGGCAGCTGCCGCTGTCCGTGGTACCCCGGGGCCGCGCTGCCGCTCCCGGCGCTCAGGGGATGGTTCTGCCCCACCTCAGGCATCATGATTTTCCTCTCCCTGTGGCTTTCTTTATCCTCATGTAATCTATGAAGCCTGTCAGACTCGAATAATAGAGTTTTTACAGAGTAGAGAGTAATAATAAAGGCCTGAAGTTCTTCGAGCATGATAGCACCAATCCCTCCAAAAATGACAAAGAAGATAGATAACAGCAAGAAGAAGAAGAAAGTGGTTTGGACAAAGTGCTGCAAATGCTGTGTCAACCACTCGTATTGATGTCATCTGTGATGGATATCACCTCTCAGCAAGTCACAAACCATCAAAAAACATGCCACGATTTAATATTTATCAGAATTTCTAGGGTATTGTCAAGCAGGAATTTCTAGGATAGTGTCTCATGGGTTGCTGGGGTGTTGTTTTTACATTCTATGTAATGCTATCTGAAAAAAAGAGGAGTGAGTGAAAATACAATTAAATTGACTTTCTTATCTTGGCAACAAGAAGACCAATAGGAAATGTACATTCCAGAGTCTTTTGCTTACTAAAAGCAGCTTGATCTCAGAAGATTCTGTTCAAGGCCAGGTTGGATGAAGTTTTGGGCAACCTGGTCTAGTGGAGGGTGTCCCTGCCTATAACAGGGGGAGTTGGAACTAGATGATCTTTGAGGTCCCTTCCAACCCAAACCATTATGATTCTATGATAAATCTGAACAGTAGTAGAACTGTGTTCATGCAGTCACCAAGACACAGACAAAGGCAGAATGCAACAAATCTCCTTAGCCTGCCAAATAAGGGGGTACAGAGTGTGTGATACTCAGGAATGCTTTGAGGGAGGCTTCATTTACTTGGCACCCACTTGGAAAACATTGTTAAAACCCCTGGGAAAGGAGAAGGATCTCAGAAGAATGTGTTATGTTGCCAAGTGGAATGTGTTATTGTTGCTTTGCTTGGTGGGTTTTAGACATTAAGTGGGCATCCTGCCATGGCATACGATAACCCCGTCACAGAAGGAGATTTGCCGAATGCACAGAGAATAGCGAATAAAAAAGGCCTGTAAATCACATGGCAACAGGTAAATGGGCCCGTAGGAGTGGCAGGTTTGGTTTTGTGTTTTCTCTTCCTTTGTCTTTTGAGGGGCAGCCTGACCTGATGGTACTGCCCCTTGTTCAGCACCTTTCTTAGGGCAGCTGCATGAGAAGTAGAAGGAAGAAATGAGCATTTGCTTTCCTGTCTGTCTTGATTAGCCAGGTGTGAAACTGTACAAACAGTTGACTCTACTGTTAAATAACTCTTTAATAACTCAGCTGATTGACAGGATTTCTGAACAGAAGCTACCGAAGACGCTTGCTAACCATTGCTTTTCTAGAAGCACTATGGATCAGAGGCAGCTGCCTCTGAGATGAGCTTTCCGTCAGGTTGCATTGGCATGCTACACTTGATTTCTGTATAAATGGTGTTAGTCATCAGCTCAAGAAACACACTTCCTCTGACATGCGATACCTGCTGTGCTCCTTGATTGTGCTTTTTTAATATCTTATATGCTGTGGTGCCTGAGACATTTCTTGTACTTGAATTCTATCTGACAATTTCCCTTTCAATTTTCCCTCATCAGACCCCATATATTTATATTTCCTCTTTCAGGTGGGATTTGTAATCCTTCTACCTTGATACATTCATTCCTAAAATGAACACCAAGGGGTTACTCCTAGTGCCTGCTGCAGGCATTCAGCCCAGCTGCTCTACGCTGCTTCCACTTGCCCCTCTGACCCCAAAATTCGTCTCACTTTTCTCCAATGGCTGTGTAGGAGATACACAATCCTAATTTTTCCTGACTCAATTGTATTTAATTTATATTCTAGAAGTAAATAATACAGATACTCCCACTAGCCTTCCACATTTGGCTTCCAGTAATGTTTCTGTTGATCCACTTCTAACCCTGCAAACGCCTCCATGTCTTTGTGCATGCCCTAGCTGAACTGTAGCCTGTGTCATTCTGTTGAAAGATCAGGATCGTCCTGGTTTTCAAGGAAACTAGAAATCCCCAAAACATTCCTACTGAAATCCATGGACATTACTGGAGCCTGGGATAGCATTTATTAGACATTTATTATCACAACACCCATTAATTCAAGGCAGGAAGATGGATATATAGGTATGGAATTATAGAAAGAATAAAAGAAAAGCAATCCTCAAAATTTAAACTGGCTCAAGGCAGCAAGTGGATCAGGAGGTTTTTATGGAATTGCTCAAGGGTTTTGGTCTTCTGGGGCATTTTTGGGTCATTGGATAAATCCCACTTGGAGAGGAAGAAGAGTAACTGTAATTTCAAACTCTAACTCCCATCCTAGTGCTGATCCACCCCAGTCCTTCTTGGTGTTGAGAATGGAAATGTAATCTCTGACAAAGAGCAGGATAAGACAGTTGCAACAGAGATCAGGGCAAAGAGGGCAGTTTTGTGGGGGAACTCCTGAAGGATAGCCTGTGTGACTCATGTTGAGAGGACAGTGTATACTTGGTAGCTGCTTGTTCATGAAAATGAGTTTCAAAATCCCTATTCTGTTATTCTATATGGGGTTTGCATTGGCACAAACAAGCAAAGTGTGGTTTCCAGAAGGACCTGTGGTTGGTCTCCCCATACTTCTGCTCACAGCCCCGCAACTGCAAGGCTGTAAGTACTGAACAAATTTAATTAACATATGAAGTTAATGTGTCCAAATTCTGCTCAATTATGGATTTTCCCTTGAGCTACAGAAGAGTTTAAGGCTTGTAAGCTGCAAAAGCATGTTCAGAAACAGAAATGGCACAGCCTTGCCCACAACTTGCAATGGTGGCAGTTCCTGAATGCTCTCCTACTTCAACATTTGAATTGTTTGTTGTGGCTTCATTTCAGCTCAGCCACACACAGATTTTACTCCACAAGGAGTGAGCGGCTTCAGCTGAATCGTCATCACACCATGAGGAGACCTTGGACATTTTATCCCTTCTGATGCTGCCAGATCACAGTCCTTTCACACTGACTGATAATCCAACAGCCATAGTTATGCCTGAGATATCCTATAATTCAAATAGAGGTATCTAAGGTTGGCAGGAAAATATCCCTGAGTTTACATGAAATCAATCATGGTTTTTACTGTAGGACCAGCTGTTACATATCAGGAGACTTTCTGGGAACTTTGGTTAGCTTACATTGAAGTGTGCATGCATCTGCTATATATTCTAATGAATTTGCTTGCTCACATCTCTGAAGTGGCTTGTTTATCTCTTTGTAGCTGCTGGGCAGATGCCTTGTGTTTATGTGGGAGATTTCTCCAGAAATTTGATGGTACTTCTAAGCAAAATGGTTTTGCCTGTAAAAGGGCATGTCCTAGTTATCAGATGGTCAGGTTTTCAACGTGGGCACGCTCCTTTCCCTTGTTTACACCACTGCACATTCACCTGAGGATTGCTGTGTTTTGCAAACAAAAGCCCATTGTCAAGAAGGAGCCTTGGTATTTTTACCCTTAAGTTAATGAGGAATAAACTGAAACCCAGTGAGTAAGACCGACATTCCCTAAAGTGCTCTCTAGTTATGGGCACCTCTGTTCCTAGAGCGTCCAGATTGGGATACCTTGGGTGGGTTTGCAGCGGGGTTGTGTGACTAAGTCTTGTGTGTGCTTTGAGTTCTCAAAGACCTTCAGAAAATTCAATTCCAAGAGGTAAGACGATGCTCAAACTGAGTCATCAGAAATGAGTGGACATTTTTGTAAGCCTCTGTCGCTTGCCAAAAACTGCATAATGACTCAACGTCATAGTCTGAAACAAAACCTCTGAGTTCTGTGTGTTGACTATTAGACCGTGTCTGATGGGAGGGAAGGAGAAAAATATAAATCTAGTCAGAAATCCCACTGAGCAGGCACTAGAGATCTGTTACAGGGATCACCAAGGGGAGTTGCAAAGGGTTTCATAGACCTTGGATGAAAATACAACCGGTGGGCACAGTGATACACGAGCAGTGTCCTGAGAGGGAGGAGAGCACTGAAGGCCCACAGACAAAACCACCGGATGGAAAAGGACGGTATATCCTACACACTGTATCAGGATGCAGTACCTATTTGAATAGCTGTGGCATTTTCACTTGTCTCCAACACTTCTGTTTCATGGCTCTATTATGTATTTCTAGCAACAGCGCTGAAATTATTTTATAACTTGTTGGGGAAAAAAGCCATCTAAGAAACTTATCATTGAAACCACTTGTCAGGCTGTAAAAAAGTTGCCAAAGAAAATTTTCTTTTCCTTTTTTATTGTTTTTCTGACAAGCTGGACAGGAGCTGTTTTCTCTTGTGCTGCAAAATCTAATTATATACGTACATAAAAAAATAGACAGCACTAACCATTTGTCTCGCATGACTCACCACTGTCTTTTCAAATGTCATAAATGCTGGCAAGCAAACTACAACCATGAAACACATTCGTGTCTCACAAGGCTGCTTGGCTTGATTACAGGCTGGCAAGGATTAGGCTGAGTAATTGGGGGAAGATGGGAGAAAGATTTCACTGGACATCTGGGATTATTGTGTGCTGGAAACATTGCAGAAGATAAACCACTAAAAGACAATCTAGTGCCTTCAATGGCAATCCCCATCGCAGGGCATTACAGTTTGTACAGCCCAGAAGACATGAAACAGAGCATTGTCCAAGTGGAAGAGGAGACACCCACGTTTGGCAACACCTAAGAACAACAATGTCTTGAACACAGCCATTCCCTGGGAATGGCTTTCTTCTTCTGCACCCTGTTACTGCAGCAGCCACGGAAACCAAAGCCCAGACCTGCTCCTACCGAGCCTCTGCTATCATAACTTGAACTTCTCGCCCCAGATAGACCTCAGGAAGCGTGCTGAAAGGGAACACAGGCTACACTTGTGTCACAAACATGAGACGAGTGCTCTTCTAGGGTTGCCCTGCCTTGATCAGGCTGTCCAGTTCTAACCCAGGAATTCAAATTTAGCCTTGCATCTAAAATAAAGGGCTGTGAAAACCATAACTTGGGCCTCCTGTTTTAAAATAAAAAGCAGACCCCTCTCTGGATTACATCTTCATGGCCACCTCCTGTGCAGGAGTGAGGCTGATGCCTGAAAGCCCTGCTCTGGACTAGGTGGTGGGGAGGAGGGTTTCCAGTACGCCATGGTGAGACCCAGACATCCTCACCAGGGTGCACCTTCTCACACGGCTGCAGACAGTGCTGCACAGTAAATGCGTTTTACTTCCTCGCAGACCTCACCGGAAGATCGGGGTCCCGCTGGGTAGGACAGCACAGCTTCTCCTCTGCCCGGGGACTGTACATGTCGGGCAAACCAGAGCCAAAGTGAAGTGCATTGGGCTGAGTAGAAGGCAGGGCCAAAAGAGTAAGTCAGTCTCAGAGCATCAGACATGATGAATCTGCCATAGATAAGCTTTAATAAATCAATCAATCACAGTTACTTCTGAAACCCTGGAGAACTTTGAAGAAACTCATCCCTTCACAGCAAGGTGGGCAGCATATTTCTGAAACACAGGGTTTCTTAAATATTCTTCCTCAACTTTCATGGCACTGATTTGCTGGCATAGATCCTAGTGCCAGGACGTGTCTTTTCCAACAAGAGCCATTCTCATTTCAATTTTACAATCCTATTTGAAAATACATCCCCTCGCTGTTTAATTTCCCATCCCCGGAGCGCAGCGCTCGGTCTCATTCGCATGCACAGCATTTCCCCGTGCGGTTCGAGCCAAGGCTGGCTGCTGAGCTGTGAAATGTGTGCGCTTCCACTCCGACGGCTCCTTCCAACGTGCCTGGAGCAAAGACTTTATCTTGCTGGGTGATGTCAGGATGGTGGTGCCTGCTCTTCGGAGAAGATTCACGGTAGAAAATTACAAAACAGGAAGAAATACTCAGGCAGACAGGGAAATTGTGGAAAGTAAAAGAACTAGACATGACGTTTTTTTGGCTCTGAACTGCTTAAATCTCAGACCGTCCTCTGCTGCGTTGAGATATTGTGGTCTCCTCTACAAACAGCTGCATTATGTTTTTGTCATTGGGCAAATACAACTGTGGTTTATTTTTAGCTTTAATTGAATATCTCCTTTCAAATCTTATCACTGCCCACCCACGTCAAGTGGAATGGACATAAATACAAACATAATGTAGACTACCTTATGCTGAAGAGCACAGCAACAGCAAATTAATAATCTTTTTTCCAAGGCATTTCATCTTGAATCCAGGAGACACTTGTTCACTGATGTGATTCATAGTGCAAGAATAAAATATTTTCTGGCAAGGTTGATATTTCACATTTTAGTATGGATTTTCACTCCAGGATCTCAAAATATTTACAAACCTTAAACCTGATCTACACACAATTTTTTTTGCAGCAAATATATTTTTTTTTTTTTTAATTAAGAACATGAATTTCCCACCCCCACCCTCAGCCCCCCACCCCCCCACCCCCCCCCCAGTACCTCTCAATAAAATCACAATTACAGTTACAAAATACTTTGGAGCTGTACAACTTAATTCCCTTGCCAATATAGAAATTTCTCTACTAACTTCAGTAACTTGGTGACACTAAATCCATAGAGCATTCATATATAAAAAAAACATACCATCACTTGTCTTCCTAAGCTTAACTAATGCTGTAATACGCCTTGCAGCTCCACGGGTGGAAAGCTGAACAGAGCAGTAGGAGCCTTGCTGTTCAACTGGAAAGTGTGGGATAATTGCCCAGGGTTGTGCTGACAATACACACCTGATCTGAATATCTATGGAAGCGTTTGTAGAAATCAAGATGTGTTTAAACTAGTAGGATGAGAAACATGCTGCTTCACTGTGGTGGGAAATCAAACTCTGGCAATGGTGTTTTGCTCCAAAGGTAAGTAAGCCCTGAGGAGATTAAAGGAGCATGTGTTGGAAATTAGATGCTATACTCCAAGGATTGGCTTTGTACGATGTGTGAATCTTACTTGGTCATAAAATCTGGATGGCAAGAGAAGGACTGGAATATAAATGCAAGGTCAGTGAAGGAAGATTAAAAAAAAAAAAAAGAAAGATACTGTTTGGGAGCCAGCAAGAATCATTGCACATGTCGGTAGGTTGATAAGGGTACGCGTGCAGTGAGGCAGCAGCTCCTGGCACCTCTGCTGGGGTTGCCCAGCTGTGCCCAGCTGTGCGCTCTGCACTGCACAATTGCACCCGCTGGGTCTCGGAAGGAGCGGAAGAGAGGGAAACTTCATTTCATAGATTATGATACAAGAGAGGATGAACAGAGGATAATACACCTTCTCTGCTAAGCAGATGAACTGCTATCAGCTGGAATACATGACTTCTTAGGAGCAGGACAGAAATCCATCTCATCAAAACCCTGTCCTTTCCAGGAACAAATATAAAGAAAGTGGGGAAGGGAATGAAAAACCTTACAGCATCACTGATGAGGACAACAGAAATTGGGGGTGGACAGGACATTGCCCTGCCAGTGAACTGTCCCTGCCCAGCAGATCTCTATAGCAGCTCTTTACTTTCTCGTATTTGCTGGGTTATTTTCCCCTTTCCCCCGATCTTCCAGCTCAGTAATTTTCTCCTAGGCATTCGCATAAAGCAATGCACCAGGTGCTGTCTCTGTGTGGATCTATAACACAAATTACTTTATCTAGCCAATAACTTATGAACGAAGTTCAAAAATGATTTCTGTTGACGACTGTCAGACTGAGTCCTAACGACTCCCAAAGACCTCCTTTCACAATAGTAATCTATCTGCTTTCCGCTGCCTGCTCTGGAATACTAAAACATAGATTTACCTACTTTTTGGTTATTTTCTTTTTCATGGCTGGCTCTGGGTCTGGCAATCTGCTCTTAATAGAGTTTGGAAATCTTTAATTCTGCTGAATGCCTTTGTTGTCTCAATGAGAGAACATCCACTTTTCTCCCATTTCTATTTTATGTGCTTTTGGTGTTTGAGCTTCTATCACTGATGTATCAAAGAGTATATGAAGATATGATATAGACACG
Source organism: Balearica regulorum gibbericeps (assembly GCF_011004875.1). NCBI lineage: Eukaryota > Metazoa > Chordata > Aves > Gruiformes > Gruidae > Balearica > Balearica regulorum. Next base: position 76,286,572 of record NC_046187.1, on the reverse strand, counting down.
TATGTGTTTGCTAAGAAAACACATAGGGGGCTGTGTTATATTTTTTTGAATCAAAGGACTGCTTTCAGGAGAAATCAGGATTCAATGTTATAGAGCCAAAGTTACAATTTCTATAATAAAAGGAGAAATATGCTTCCTCTTCCACTTTCTTCCATGATTTTTTTTCCCATCCTTTGGAGAGCAGAGTGCTGGAGTAAAAGCCTGTATGATTCAGTGTCTGTATGGGCTCTGTGGTTGCACTACACTCAAATCCTGTTGTCTGCACACAACAGAAAACTTCCCACCTTCTTGGCCACAAGAGCACATCGCTGGCTCACGTTCAACTTGGTGTCCACCAGGACCTCCAGATTCCTATCTGCCAAGCTGCTTTCCATCTGGGTGGCCTCCAGCATGTGCATGGGGTTGTACCTCCCCAGGTGAAGGACTTTGCACTTCTCCTTGTTGAACTAAATTATTGCTATTATTACCCGAAAGTCAGCTCTTTTCTCCTCTCTGTGCATCCTAGCCATACTGTGTGTGATTTTAAAAGGTTGTAAGTGCAGACTTGCCTGATTTATGAATTCCCAGGCAGCATCAGTCTAGAGATAAGTAGCTAGGTGTTTACCCAAAGCCACGATGTGGGCTCCTCTAGGCACACACAGGAGGATTTTACGTTTCTAAACAAGTTTTCCTGGTAGAAATTCCCTGGGACAAGAGTCTGTGACCTCTCAGGTGCTTGGCCTCTTTACGCTTTGGCTGCTTGTTTTAATACTTGGTACTAAAACACTTCATGTCTGCCAAAGCTGCACTTTAACTCTTTGTCAATGTATCCGCTCCATGTCCAATGAAGCTGCTCGGTCAGGCTCTAAAGTCTCTTTTACTGCTCAAAGGAGGCATTTTCCTGAAGGCTTTGCCCACTTTCACAGCAGAGGCACTGCGGGAGCGATGCCCGTGCTGGGTTGCACAGGATCAGTGCCCCATATTTCTGTCCCCACATCTCTTGCTGGTTTGTCAGAGGACTGGCTGTGTGCACACACTAATAATTATTTGCTAGATACAGACTTATCAGCTACATCTAAGATGATCTGGGTAATTTTGACTGAAATGCCTAGAAATTTCGCACAAATAGCTCAGCTGGAGAGGGAGGAAGAGCAGGCATGAAGGGTGCTGAGTAACCCTCTTCTGTCTCTGAAGGTGATTAAGCGATATCCCCTTTTAATCCAACCAGACAATGCAAAAGACAGGGACAATATTCCTTCATGCAAGCCAGGCTATGTTGGTTTATTTGACACTCACACTACATGAATATGATTTATGCTAGATAAATATAGGTTGGATTCATACAGTTGGTATCCAGACTATTTACGTTAGCAGTTTTACTGAATTAGTTCTAATCAAATTAGATAAGTAAAATTTGAATCTAGAAAAGGAACCAGATATAAACAAGAACACAGGTTATAAGCTGTTCTGACACCTTTTCTTTTCTTTGCAAAACTACCCTTTTCTGATTATTGTGATGTACCCGTCATTCACCCCTTAGATTAAGGTGACAGCACCCATAGCCACAGAGCCAGCGTTTCCCAAGGCACATCCACAAAAGCAGATTAAGGACAGAGTGAGCTTCAGGCTCACCAGGACGTTGGTGGGAGGCACTGTCGTGTTTGAGTCTAACTGCTCACACCGCCCAAAGCAAAGCTTTACTCTCTGCCCCGTACCCCTCAGGCTGTGCAACTCTCTCCTTTCAAAGTCAGGAGAGCCAACCCAAAGAAATCACGGCCACGCACTGAGGGCCCTTCCCTCCTCTCACTGGGCTAAACACCATCATGCTTGAACTTAGACCAGTATAAGCAGAGCTTAGTTTGGAAGAGGACCTGGGAGGTTGCTTTATCTCAGCTTCCTCAAGCTCATTAAAAATTTTCCATAGCTGAAAAAAGGAGTTCACAGGGTGATGTTTGCCTGAGTTCCTGGTACTTCTGAAGCTCTGAGCCGCCCAGCTCTGTCTCTATAGTGTAGGTTTTGTTCTCGTACATTTGCATTGTACATCTGCATCTTTTTGCTGCCTCTGTCCTCGCCACAGCAAACCCAGAAGCAGGATGCAGTCCAGCATAAGGCAGTTTCAGACTTTCCCAGCTCTCTTCTATTCGAAAGTGAGTTAAACAGGAGTTTTCACTTCATATCTGGACAACATGCAGACCTGAGGTACTCTTCATTCATTACCAGCTCATTCCAAGAACCTCTGTAGGCTCTGAAGAATATGTATCCAGCTGTCACAGCAGGGAACTTGCTTGGTCTTGTCTCAAAAATCAATAGAAAAACAATTCCTTTGCAGAGAAGTAAAGGTTGACAACACCAAAAATGCATGCTGTACTCTGATTTCCCATCTGCATGGTCCACTCAGCTGGGACATATGCGTATGTAGGCAGGGCCATATTGTAGCACAGAGGTATGGATTCAAATCAGAAGAGATCTGTGGTTCCTCCATCCCTGGTGGGATGTGGATTCATCCAGAGTGGGAATTTATTTCTTCTTATTTTTCCAGATGTTCTTCTAAATAACCTTTTGAGATCAGTGACTAACTCAGGAGCTAAAGTACATGGCAAAATGTCTGAGGAGCAGAAGCAGCTCTCCTGGCCCCTCCATTCAGTCAGGAGGGCTAGCTGGCTGGGCAGGTGCAGGAGGACAACCCAGTGCAGGGGCTGAGGAAACCTTCCCATCCCACCATCCAGCAGGAGAGCAGTTCACCCAGCACTGCTGGCAAAGCATCTCCAGGAGCCTTTGGGCAATCTGATGTGAAGGACCTGGAATTGGCTGCGTTTTGCAAAAACTCATGGTCGATGATTAGTGCTCATCCACTAAAACCGTGGCTGATGTAGAGTCCTTCGGCTCTGAAGGCTGAACCCCACATTGTACCAGGAATGAAATGAGGAAAATGTCATGAGCTGAAGCCATCACTGCAGACAGCAAAGACTTTCCCAAGCCGTGTAACCAGTGGTAGGAGGCTGCCAGCTTCAGCTCCGAAGCCTCTAAATGATCGGCAGGTCCACAAAGCATCACAGGGAGAAGCTGAACATTTCTCATGTAAGAAGCTGAATTTAAAGCATTTGAAATTCTCTGCTACGTTCATGCAGAGTGATAAGTATCTCCCTGAGGCTTGGGAATGAGTCTACAGAGGAAGACAACGGGTGACTTGGGTTTCTGACCTGCTAAAACCAGACCCTACAGGCAGAGGTCTGGAATTTTGGCTCCAGGTGACGATCAGGCAAGGTCTCTGTCCCTCTCCCTGGGGCACCTTCCCAAGGGTGGCCATCCCTGTGGTCTGGCCTCTGCTGGGTGGTCTCCAAATGTCTGAGGTTTGTTTGGAAAACCCAGCAGAGATTTAGCTACATGTTAAATCCCTGAACACAGAATTCTGCATTTCCCAAAGCTTCATCCTGGGAAACAGGTCCCTTTGATGGGTCATCAGATCTTAGGCTGTCAGACAATTTTTCTAGATTATTGCAGAATACTACGAGGAATATCAAGATGACATTTCTGATAATTGGGGGTTTTCTTTTTTTGTATATAGTTCATATTGCACAGAGCATTAACAAAGAGTATCATGTGCTGTTCCTTTTTTAATGAAAACACAAGATGTCCTCAAAGGCTGCTCTAATTAGAGCAGTACAAGTACTTTCCAGTGAGGTGACTGCTTGGGAAATGCTATTCGATTAAAAAGAAAAGCTATTACAGAAAAACAGACCCTCCCCAGAAAACAGAATATAGAAAAAAATGTTGGAGAACAGAAAACAAAACAGAGTTTCTGGCAAAATAAAAAACCCCTGAAATATTCCAGGGTCCCCCCAGACTGCCCAGCTCAGCCCGCTGCCCTTCTGGCTGTTTGACAGGTCTCGGTGTTATATCGTGTCATGTTAAAGCCTTTATTTTTGCTAAAACAAAATACTATTTTTCTGGCTAGTGCTTGTTATAATGGCCTCAAGGGAGCTTTAAATGTTCATTTACTTTACCAGAGTTCAGAAATGCATAGCTCAAGCCAATTAGGTTTTTAATTAAACATGTATTAGGAGGAGAATCTTGCATATGAAATTTCTCCATATATATTTTTTAAGAGGCATAGCAATCAGTAAAGTTTGGCAACCCCTGCATGACAACAAGTTAAAGCCCAAGAACACTTTTAACCTTTCCTTGTGAATTGCATGACTCACAAAATTGAAGATCTCAGAGTAGAGCCCTGCAACTCTATTTCTTTTTCCCAATGTGTTGATTTATGTATTGATCATATTCCCCAGGTTCCTCTGATAGAAAGGCTGTCATTTGAAAAATAAGCAGCGTTTCATTTGTGGGCACTGTGCTTCTGTGGATTGCAAAGCCAATACATGCAATTCTGCAGCTAGGCTGTTAAGGCAAGAGCGTGTTCAGTAATTGATCTGCGTCAGCATCCTCCGCCACTTGAATGATAATACATGTTTTAAACAGACTGGTCTTAAAAACTAGAATGAAACTGGCAAAAAAAAAAAAAAAAAAAAATGCCTGAAGAGATCCGAAAAAGAAAGATATGATAAAAGAAAATGTTATAGAGTCTCCTCTGTGCAATGTCTAGAGAGGGTATTTAGGCATTTGGTGTCCAGAAGAGGTGGCTGATGAGGTTGATTTAACAAAAGGCTTGAGTCTGCTTATTTTTCTCTGCTTACCCAAAACACATGAAATCCCATACCGATGGGACAGCAGGGTACAGAAAACATTTCTGTTAGCAGAATGTGGCTGAAACCCAGTCTTTCAAGCTTGATAGAGGGGAAAGGGAAACTTATTTCTGAATCTTCATAAACTTGATTGCATGTAGGCTGCTGATGTATTTAGTTAGAAAATGAAAAATTCCATGGAAATTCAAAAATCTTTAGTTTGTTTGAAAAATAAATCATGCACAGTGAAAAACAACCAGCTGTAAAGTGAAGACAGGAATCTTTTATAAGGGTAAGTTAATGTTAGGTGAAATAGCTTTTCTGTAAGACTAAATCTATATGAAAGCAATACAGGGAAAATCCAATGCTCATATCTTTTCAAAGAAGAAAAATATCCATCTTTGAAAATTTTTCTAAACTCCTTAGGTGGAGGTACCTAGCAGCACCTCTTCACTGGCTGGTGGTGTGACATAAAATAATGAAAATATGTTACTGCAGGGATGTGAAAATTCATTGCAGAGGCAGAAGTTGGTCATCAGAGGTAGGGAATTAGCAGCAGAGGCAATGCTCACCCCAAACATGCTGCCAAGGTACGCAGGAGAGGCTGTGAACTTCCATCTGTGCAAACTAGAAAATGTATTGATTGCCTTTGAGTATAAGATTAAACAAGCAGCAATTCTCCGTGTATAATTTATAGGTTACTGGAGACAATGTCACACTTGGCTGTTCTTTCTGAAGTGACATCCTTCTCCCATGATTCACCCTCATCCCTATCAAAGATAAATGTGGTATAAAAAACCTGCAGTTAGAGACAATCTGTATTTTTCATTTCAAACTTTTATGCATGAAAAAGAGCCTATTTTGACTTAATGCTTGGATTTTAAATTTACCCTTCCAGTTCTGTGTTTAAGAAGAAAAAGCCTGTTTGATTTTTTAAAGATTTAGTTTCCTGTTATTCATCATTCTTTATCCCTTTCAATGAGGCCCTTCCCTTCAGTACCTTTTTCAAGTTGGCAAAAACACTGGGAAATGGGAAACCCAAAGAATTTTTGTTTTTAAGCTGAGACACAAATGTTTTAATTTTTTTATCTGATAGTGGGTAGAAACTAGCTTTGGAGAGCAAATGAACAGAGTGAACTTTTCAGATGCTATTCCACAGCTATCCGAGTGTTATCTCCTCCTGGCCATGGTCCTCAACACCAGATCCCAGTGAAAGGAGGCAGCCCTGGATGAACTGCATGGAAAAGGCCATGAACAGCAGGAGAGTTTTCTTCTTGCCTATCCAGAGTGGGGGAAGTTGCCTGATTTCCCAGAGAAAGGCTGGGCTCAGCATCTCCCCTGGGCATGTTCAGCAGCTTCCCCTTCCCACTGTTTCTGGATCATGTTTGCCACACGCCCAGTTCTCCCCTTGCATTATGGTGGGGTTGAAGTCATCAGACTCAAGCAGAAGAGTGCCTAAAAGAGGATGGTAGTACTGTGAGATAAATGCTTTGAACACTTCTGGTCACCCTCATCAAAGAGCACTTTGCTGCAATACTCATAAATTTTCCAGTGCTTTGCAAGTGCCTGGTCCCAGCCCTGAAGAGCGGTGGGAACTTGGTGCGGAGAGGAACTGCACCAAAGCAGAAGGGTTTGAACAGCATCCCCCATCCCAGCCTGGCTCCCAGCCTCTGTCTTCTCAGCAGATGTTCGAGATGAGGTCCTGCTTGAAAGGTTTGTTTTGAGCATCAGTCCCAAATAAGCAAATTGGAATAATACCCTAAATGTGAATTATAGATGGACTGAGACCATCCCTGAAGAGGAATTAGGATCCTGTTTCTTTGTCAGATAAACAACACCCTAAAGACCCTTCCTACCAAAACCAGAGGGACACCTGAACTTCCAGTACGGGCTAGGTGCAGCTTTCAGAGCCACAATTTGGACTTGTGTACCTAAATCCCTCTACAGAATAGTCATTGATCTCCAAGTCACTGGGACACCTTGGGAAGCGACCCACATTCAGAAAACACATTTTCAATGTTGCAAAAACAACCAAAAAAAAAAGATTAAAAGTTTTATTTTCCTTTTTGCCTGCAGGAATCTTTTAGCAAATGCATCAGGCAGTGCCTGCCAAGCGTGGTCAGCTGGGGATGAACAAATATGTGGGAAGAATCTGCCGGAGTCTGCAGGGCTCCTGTAGGCACTCGGAGATCTGTTCACAAAAACAACACGTATCTCCACAGCAGGACTGACCTACAGTTTTCTGAGCCCCCCACATGGCATGTGCACTCTGCCTGTGGCATATATTACAGAGCCGTATATAACACGTCCAGTCGTCAGCCTTACAAGCAATGGCCAAGGTGCTCACAGCATCTTGGAAATACCTGGATGAAAACAAGCCGTGAGTCTGAACAGGGATGCATGAAGGATTTAAACCTACTTAACAGTGCTCTTGCTTGTCCTGAAGATGTTCTTGAGATTCCTGCTACAAGCCAAATGCCCCAGTGAGATGTATGGCCATACTGATGTTCAAACTGTGCCCCATGAGACTCCAGCTGGTGATCTGCTGCTGCCTTGCCAAATTGTATGACCGCTACAGTATGATCACTTGAATTCAAAACCCTACAGCGATGAAACACACCTGTGTTGGAAGTCATCAGTGGTCCACACTTGGGAGCAAGTTCTTCTGCTGTAAAAAAAAAGGGTCTAAGGTTGAAGGTCAGAAAAAGGCTGAGGATAATACTGTCTGAACTGCACTAAAGTTCCCAGCTCAGTGTTAGACCAAACCAATTCTCTTGTTATCCACCGCCACATGGCAACGAAACAAACCAAAACCCTGGGAGTTTAATATTTTATTCACAACATGAAAGCTGAGGCTTCATCTTGCCCTTGGCACAATAAATAGACTGACTGACGCAAGTCAGTCTACTTTGTAATTGCAAAATGCCCACTGACCCGTAACAGGCTTCAGCAGTGATGAGTGCTGTAGTTCTGGTCACAGAATGGGAGGAAAAATGCAGATTTCATGAGTTGCCAGTAGAGATTTATATTCAGCTAGTTAATATCCCTGAGCTTTCTTCACAAGAAAAGTGATTTCAGTCATCACCGCATGTTGCGCTGTGTGCCCAAGCCTGGCGATGCAATTAGTGCTAACCTGGAGGTGAAGGGCACGCAGGGACCACCGCGATGCTTCTGGCAGTAGTGAGCATCACCACTTGCTATTTGTGATCTGGCAGTTAAATACGCTTCCTTCCCATGCTGCGTCAGATATGTAACCATCCGTTTTCAGATCCCTGCAATCTTTGCTGCCAGAAGAACTAAATGATGACGGCACTTGATGCAGGCCAGAAGAGATGAGTGTTTACCATTGTTGCATGTCTCTCAATAAAAGTCTATAGACTATCACAAAATGAGCAGAGGTTGGCCCACAGTAAGTGGTACTGTTTGGAGGACGCTGTGCAGCCAGAAAATATCCGTGTATGTCGTTAAAAGCTTGGACTGAACTCTCAAAGCTGATAATTACTGGAGCTTGCCTGGATGCTTAGCAAGAGGATAAAAGACTTGCATTAATGAAAAGTCCATGATAGATAAATGGCAGACGGCAACTGGGGGCAGGAGGCACGGTATGATGCACAAAGGACTGATTAAGAGGAGCTGTAACTTGGACACTTCGGATGCCGGACATCTGGAGTGTGGGGTGCACATGCTATTCTTCCTGCAAATACAGTATTGTGCTTATAATTGGGTTGAGACACACATACACATATACATACATACACACAAGTGTATACAGAAGCAGTGCTAAATAAAAAATTGTCAAGACCAAACCCTGGCCACAAGGCTGAGCAGCCAGAACTGGCTTTCATCCACAGTAATTAAGGCTAATCCTCTATAGCAGGTTTGTCTTGCGGAGCCGTGGAGTAAGAGGCCAATTCAGTTATGTGGACCACGGTGGTCCAGTGTTTCAGCTGATTTCCCTGGCCTTCTCATTTAGCAGCATAGATCTGCCTTCAGGATTCCTTTTAACTCCATTATACATGGTTTGTTTAAATATGGAAAGATCAATAAAACAGTTTTCAGTGCCATCCCCCAGATGAGACTATTAATTATTCATATTGGTCAAGGTTTTGGGTGAACAAGGGGCAGAGGAGTGGGTTCCTGCCATCTCCAAGGGGAAAAAAACCCCAAACAACCCAGTGCAGGAATAGGGAAACATTTATTACAGGATGTGCAGTAACCATGGAAAACGTGAATCCAGGAGCAGCTTCATGAGGGAATGACTCAGGCGTTGGTCATCCCCAGAAGCGTGGTCAAAACAGTCAGGAACACAGCGATGGGAAGGCACCTGCATTGCAGAGCTGAGGTGACTCAGGGGAAGATTTTCATCTCCAGCCTCTGGGATTTCTGTCCCGCCGTGCAAGCCCTGTCTCCAGGAGCATCCCCAATCCATCCAGTCCTTCCTTCCCCAGCAGCTGCAGGCCTGAGAATCTGGGACTCATACTCAGGCACTTTCCCCCCTCCTTCCCAGGGCGAAATTTTGGGGGAAGGGAGGGTCCCCTTCAATGCAGCATTTATTCAGAATGAAAAACCTTTTTGGCCACAAAGTCATTTAAAAATTCAGATGTGTTTCATCAGAAACCATATGCTAGCATGGTTAGGATGATGCTGACTATAGGGACTTTGCCTTGGGAAAGGTAAGTGATCAGATTAGGTGAAAAATGAATGGAAAAAGACCATTATAATTTTCTGAAAGACCAAGTATTGTCTTTTCCTAAGTTCCTCTGCTTTCCTGCCCTCTTCCTCAAAAGCTAGAAATGTATCAGTGAAAGGAGAAGGCCTGATTCCAGCTCAAAGACCAGTCTCAAACTCCTTTTAACCTGTAGCAATTTGGTCCCCAAACCACAAACCACCCCATCCCTCACACATACACCCCACTCTCAATAAGTACCGGCTGGTCCCCACACCCCGCCGTCACTGCCCGGAGATCTCCAAGCTGTTCTTCATCCCACAGATCTACAACACCACCTACCTTCTCCTAAGTCCTCTAGCCCTTTCTTGGTCAACAGAGGGACTCCATGTGGTCTTCCTGTAATTTCCTTCTTTCATGTATTTCTCTCCAGAGACGACTGGAGTTAGGTAACTTCCAGAGACCACGGAAATGCTGCTTTGATGTTTTTCCTTCAAACACGCTATTGTACCGATGACTGCATTGAGAAAGTTATATGTAAAGCCAAAGCATCAGATCTGGCATTTTTCAGACTGGCTGCACAGCCCCGTTTGGAATAAAAACTCCTTACTTTGTATTAGGCAAAAAGAAAACTGGTGCAAGCAACATGACTTCCTACCTTTCCCTCGATGTGCATTGGCTGGGTTTCAAGGCAGCACTCTGCAGGCACAAATACTCTGATGTAACTAAGAGTTTCATCACCAGCATCTGACTCAAGCACATGTACCACCATAACAAGTCCTCCATCATCCTCCTACACATAAAAGGTCCTTGAAGCATCAGGATCCCTGGGACAGGCAGCATGATTGCTGCTCCAGTGACCCCACAAGGACCTTCATGCCCTGTAATGAGCCCCTCATCCTCTTCCAGGCTCAAGGTCTTGCCCTTGTATGAGGTGTCCAAGTCTATGCACCCCTCAGCCATTGACATCTGCCCCAGCCCTAGGTGCTGCATGGACTCAGAGGGCATCTTATTCCTCTGGTGCATCAACTGCTGCTCAACTGTTTTTCCTTTCTTTCACCAATTCTTCGCTTCTTTGCTAGGCTTCAAGCAGTTTCTTCCAGTTCTCAAAGCTATACTTCTCCAACAGCCTCATGGGGTGGCTTATAAGTCCAGGGCCTCTATTTTGAGCCAGTGTCTCTATTTTTAAGGGCTCTGCTGTTAACCCATCTTTTATGCCCCATCACACCTGGTATCCAGCACCAGTTCATGCAGCATGACCATGTAAACAAGCCTAACTCAGCACCAGTGTCTTGCAAAGCTAGTGTAAGGCACAGTTAGCATAAAACCTATAGGTTGGTATTAGTAGCAGCAATATTGGTTTCATTGGTTTTATCTCAGGATAACCTGCGGGCACCAGGGCAGGGAAGGGTGATGGGGAAGGTGAGCACTTTTCAGCTGTGGAACTGCAAGCAAAGAGCCACGGTGAGGGGGTCCTCTCACTATTTTTTTTCAAGTGCTATAAAATCTGAGCTTCTCAAAATAAGTGGAAATCTTTCTAGGGAATCCAATAGCATTTGGATGCAGCTTTCAGGTTATGCGAGCCCACCTGTCCCTGCAAGAATGCACAAGGGTGATCATGCCACAGTGAGAAACACAAGCTGCTTTTGGGAGACTCCCTCTCACATGTGATGCAATGCGGCTGATCTGGCCCTCCAGGTAAATTAGTTTTTCACTAGAAGGTGTCACAGCTGAATTGAAGAAGGTGAGGTAATTACACACCATAGCAAATCTCAGCCTGTATCTGCTTTTCTACACAACACTCCAGACAGCTTGGTTGAAATAAAATACTTCAGTGCTTGTTTTCACTTCTCGTATTTATTTATGTCTTTTATATGCACATTCCTTGGGTAAATATAGTGAAATCTCATACTGTGAACTGAGATTGAAACCATGAGCAGTTGGCATAGCCAGGCTGGAAGACTCTCACGTGTTGATTAGAGCAAGAGGTTTCTGATGTGATCGTTTGCCCTGCTGACCTATTTAATTACTTGGCTCATTACCAGCATGCCAGCCAGGAGCCATGTGTCATCTGTAGGAATATTATCCCCAGACATGGAGCCTATGGAAAAATAAAATCTATTTCTTTTTCCTATTGCTTTGGCATCTCATTTTACTGTTGAGTAACACATACAGCTGTAAGTTTCCAGCTAGCCATGGAAGGATGAGAACTGAATTTGCAAATATTATAGCACATTTCAATTTGACAATGTTAAAAAAAAAAGAGGAAATGTTTGATACAGGCTTAGTTCAGTGTAAGACTGGTTCCTCCTTAGGAGGATAGGCCCGGCTGGATGGCACCACCGTTCGCCGGGAGCACGGCAATGCTTAGGTTTTGCGAAGGCCGTACGATCCCAGCGTACCTGAGATGTGTCCTCTGCACCAGGCATGACCTGCAAGGTAACAGGAGGGCTCAGGCCACCCAAAAGACAATTTTCTCAAGGTCCAGTGACTGAGCAGCTAAAGAGGAAGGTAAAACGTGGGGGTCAGCTGAGCCCTCAGCTGAAACATTTCATATTGATCTCACTAAAGGAGAACTGAAAAATAAAGGCTCCCAGCCCTCTGATCATCTTCGTGACCCTCCTCTGGACTCTCTCCAACAGCTCCATGTCTCTCCTGTACTGGTGCCCCCAGAGCTGGACGCAGTACTCCAGGTGGGGTCTCACAAGAGTGGAGTAGAGGGGCAGGATCACCTCCCTCGACCTGCTGGTCACCCCTCTTTTGATGCAGCCCAGGACACGGTTGGCTTTCTGGGCTGCAAGCGCACATTGCTAGGTCACGTTTTGCATCATTCACTCTTACTCCTTCAGCCCCCTCTGAAGAAGGGCATTTCTCCACAACCACTACATTATAAAACATTACATGAAGAACCTGTTCCAACAAAACTCTTACACACACACCAGCTTTAAGCACGTCATTAGTTGTCTTACAATTAAGAGATCAGGGATGCTGCACTGGTGGAGTCCCCTAATACACTTCTCCACGGTGATCCATGGGAATTCTGCTTTTCAGCCCATGGAAGCCATGTGACTACTGATGTGCTCAAAGTTGTTTTAATTAATTTAAATAATTGCCAAACAGTGTAGTGGGACTATTTACAAAGTTTAACATTAAGCACTTACTGAATAATTTATTGCATAATTGACAGGTTGTGTGGTGGCCATGGGAAGAATTTCCTTTGAAAAGGAAAGAAAAGTTGATTGTTTGGTGATCGGGCTGAGGATCAGCCTTTGAATGTCCTTACCTTCTTGCTTTACCTATTAAACTGTCTTTACCTCAATCCATGAGTTTTCTCACTTTTATTCTTCCAATGCTCTTCCCCATCCCACTGAGGGGGAGTAAGTGAGTGGCTGCGTGGGGCTCAGCTGCCGGCTGGGGTTTAACCACAACGACAAAGTAAGTTCAGCATTCAGTCTGTTCTTCCATGCTAGGAAATATAAAAGACAAAACTAAAGATGGAAAATGCTACTTGAAAATTCATGGTGATGATGAGGGATGAATCCAGAGCATCCTTTTCCCTGAACAGACATCTCCATCATGTATCCTAAGACAGACATTTATTTAGCAGGATGAGGCAGTGTGGTATCCTGACGTCGCACTCGCACACCCGGTTGATAAAGGATTGCACAGCCAGTGTTCAGACCACACGTTGCACATCTGAAATGACAATTTCCCCTTCCACCCAGGAGATGGCACTAAGGTACTCACAAAAAGCAGCACTTCAGCCTTACCAAAAACCTATTTTCCCTGAAGTTGTGTGTTGGGAAGAAAACTTGCAAAATTTGCATTCACTGGGTTGTGCATCTTGGCATGGGACCGAGTGTCCTAAGAGGGAACACATTTCTGACTGCTCTGTGGATGCCATCGCTTGGATTTGAAGTGGATTGTCCTTCTCATGGCTCCAGTGTGTTTCCCACCAGAGAACTGGTGGATAGATCAATCTCTATCCAGGGATGTTCCTCTGTTTCAGACACAGGGCAGCACCAAATGCTTTGGAGAAATATGCCCAGGGTCAACCACAGCAATAACAGGGCAACCTGCTCCTGGAAAACATCTCCTGATCTCCACCAGCCACCATGTGACTCATGTCCAGCTTGTTTCTCTGTGCGGGATTTTTTTCCCCTAGAACTTTGTTGCCAGTGTAAAACCTGATGTTCTCCATACAAACATCTCATTCCTTTTTGAATCCCGTTGAGCTCACAGCTGGTGTTATCTGGTGCCATGAGCCCAGGCGGGTAATTCAGGGCTGTGCAGAAAAAGGACTGAAAACAGACAGTGTTGAGGTAATGCCAACACTACCTAGAGCTTCTCACCTCTTCCTGACCCCAGCGCTCTTCAATTTTAAGCCTGTGTCGCTCACATGAAAAGGCTCCATCCACTGAAAAATGGGAGCATCGTTGGAGGCACCAGAGAAATAGAGAAGGCGACTGTGGCTGCTCCCTTCTGTCATCCAGTTATATTTGCATGCAGTTTGAATGTCCCCCGTTACAACACAGCCGTGACTCCCTGGAGTGGTGTGAGACGTTGCTGAAGTTACACTTCGCACTGTGCTGCCCGCTGCCCACCCTTTTGTGTGCTCGAACGGGCCTGGGGCCATCTCCATTTCCATAGCAGGGAGTTGGAAGGAAAAAAAAAATCATTAACAGAAATCACTGCCAACATCAGGCAGACCAATATTGGGAAGGGGCAATGAGGGCTGGGAAAACAAAGGTATGATAGAAAATCAATGTAATTCTGGGAAGACAAATGGGAGGAGATGGGGATGCAACAGGCCGGACCCCGGGTGCAGGGGCTGGAACACACGAGCGCAGGTTTCAAATGCCCTGTCTCTAAGCCTGGTCTCCAAAGCTGGAAAGCACCTAAATGAGCGTACTGCCAGAATATGCAGGAAGGACATTTATCTTCAATATCAGCAGCTTCCTTCCTTCTCCCTGGCACACAGTTAAGGACCACATTAGCAAATCCAGCATCCATCTGCCTGATTGAATATCCTCATTAGTGTTCCTGACAGGGTGTATCACAACCATATATCCTGATTCAGCCATTTGTTTCCACTGTGGTTGCCCGTTTTGATTAGCATTTAGCAACATACTTTTCCTAGTGAAGATGACTTGAAATTACCTTGTACGTGTGCCTTAAGCTTTTGTCCAGACGCAAGCCCTGCCAGCGTAACGAACTGTTGCAGCAGAGCAATGTTGAAATCAGCTTGAGGAGCCTGCCTCCAGCACAGGGAGGGAGGATAATGATGTTTTATCATAAGAGAAAACTATCAGTGAGGCCATGGAGTTAATTAAAAGTGGTGCAAAAGTACATGTCCCATTAAGAACACCTCTATTCTCATGGTCTTCTTCCCCAAGGAAATCAAATGTCTGGGTCTCCTTAGGAAGCTCTGATGTAAGTGAGTGTTATTTTAAGTTAAAGGCAACTTCATTGTTTCTGCCCTCCAAATTCTGCAGCCACTAGTCCGCTCTACTTAGCTACAGTGGAAACACCCTACGCCCCCCCAGCGCCACATGGGCTGTGATCAGTAACGTCCCATGCCAGAGCAGGGAGAGCGGGCAGCTTTGTAGAAATATCGGACCCTTGTACCTCCCTGTATCATCTGCTCGGAGCTTGGCCTTGACAGGCATGGTGTTGCTAAATCCCCCAATACTTATCTTCCTGCAGGGAAACAGAGCCATGCACGTGGCTTTCCTAAGGTCTGCGGCAAGTTAATGGCAACATTTGCCATGGGTAAGTGGTGATGGGCTGAAACACCTGCGGAGTTTAAGGAAGCAAGAGAGGTGATTCCCTTTGACGATAAACTCCATGGGAAGCACACATCCAGTGTGCTTCTGTGTATATACAGTCCCTGTCACCATCAAGGTATGCTTTATATTACTGTAACAGAAGTCATTTATCATCATTATTATTATCTTCTGACACTTTAGCAGTATCTGTTAAGATTCTCTTGCTTATTGCTCAATACCATAAAGTTGCCTCATTAAAAGCAATACATTTAAGGTTCTAGGGAGAGAGTTCTCTACACCATCTACTCCAGGCTAATTTTGGCATCAGTTCAGAAGACTCAGAGTCATATCACTAAAGCCACAGAGCTCAGCAGAAAGACTCTGATGGGCACGGTCCTGCCCGGGGCCACCAGCCCTTCCCAGGTCTCGGATCTTTGGCTCTGCATTGCCATCTTCAGGCTGGGAGCAGCCTTGCTCCTTCCAGAAATCCTAGAAATCTCCCAAACGGACACAGCAAACTCCAATTCTGGCTTATCCAGCATTAGTGGAAATTGGTGGCCAAACCCTGGAAAAAAGTGTTAAACACAAAGGAGGGGAAAGAGCTCTGCAAGGCTGGTACTCAGCTGCCCTTGGTAACACGGGTATTTCCCTCCTTGTGAGCGTGCAAGGCTTTAGAGAGTAAATTAATACAAGCAATGCTGTTTAACACACAATACTTCTTGCTGCGAGACAGAGTTTATTGACAAGTTTTCTTTACAGTACATAAACTGAAACTACCTGAGTGATTTTAGCTCTGTAGCCTGCACTGTCCCCAAAAAAAGCCTTTTCCTGGCAATGTTAGAAGCTCAGGTTCTTGAGAGATTTTAATGATAATATATGTTTAAAAAGGTCTTTGCCAAATATTTCATATGTGATAGAAATGATGGTGGGTTTGGAAGAGAGGAGGTTTCCAGGTTTTCAGGGTCTGTGATGGACAATATCACACAGACAGTTTGAAGGGCCAAGGACCTGTAATCACAGAACAGCATAGGTAACACATACTAAAATAAATCAGAAAATCATGGAATAATGTAGGTGTCCTGCCCCAGCAGGGCCAGCTTAGATGAGGTTGCTCAGACCTTGTCTTGTCAGCTTGTGAACATCTCCCTGCAATTCCCCCACCTCTCTGGTCTCCAAACACTTGTTGACCACCCTCGTGGTGAAAAATGTTCTCCCAATAAGATCTGGCTGGAAAATCACTTTCTAGGAGCCCAGAAAATCATAGAATCATAGAATTGTTTGGGTTGTAAGGGACCTTTGAAGGTCATCTAGGGATGACAAGGGGCACAAATGCAACAAGCAGTGACAAATGCTGCTACTCAGAAGAATATTACAGCAGTAAAGCTCTTACCATTTCATCTCAGGTCTCGTGATAGTTTGTACCAGGTCTCACAGCTGTTTATACTTTTTCGCACTGCCTCAACCCCTGAAATCCCACCATTACTCCCAGCTCTCAGTGCAAAAATGGTTAATCCCGGTACTTACCACAGCACCTGTAGCACCAGTCACTGGGCTGTGTCCATCGCAATCCCCTTCTCAGAGGACAGCCCAGAGCACAGCCCCGCAGCAGGGGTTTGAGATGACCAGTTCAGCCTCCGCAAGAAAATGCTGTAGTTGTCCTTGTACTCGGATACCCAGCGGTTCCTGCAGAGAACATGGAGAAGGCGATAAAAAGACAACCTCCATCCTCTGCTTTGCCCACCAGGACAGGGGACCTGCCTTCCCTTCTGCAGTGGTTGACCACCCAGCTGGGAAACTGCGTAGAGCAAATGAAAGCACATGCCAATGGCATGGGGGAGAGGGGGAACAGCCTGTCTCCATCAGGAGCAGCGCAGATGCTGCGACACACATGGCTGCCACTGGGACCAGTCTGCCCCCTAGATCAACCATTACCCAGGCGCTGTCTCCAGCCCACACATAACTCCAGGATCGTAGATCAAAATCGAGACTTCAACGCAGAGCTGAAATATATGTGTATGTTAGGAGGAGGTGGGGGGGATGAGGCAGCGGGGTGGAATTGCCTTTCCGGTGAGAAATGAGAGCTCGGGAGCAGTTTATGCCTGTTTGTTCATAGTGTGTGGATGAGTCACGTTGCAAACAGTTCCTGCCCCGTCTGATTTGAGAGAGCCCTTTCCCAGGGGAAGCCCAGGCATGGAAACGTTGAGATCTGCCTCCCTCCCCGGCTCCACAGGGACCTTGGCATCTTCTTTCCATAGGGACAAGGCTATCCCAGGAGAAATTTCCCCACTCCTATTAACCCCACTGCAAAACTTTTCAAGAAAAGGTTGAGCAGGCCTTGAGAAGGGATTTGGCCCGGAGGGAATTCATTTGAGCTCATTGCATAATACAGTAGCAGAGAAATATGCTTGAGAAACACCTTCCAATCTCAAACAGCTCCAAAACCTCCCTGCCCTACTCTTACCCTGTCCCCACTCCCACCAGCCGCCCTCTCCACCCAGCCCACCTCTCCCTTACTGGTTTAAGTGCTCATCTTCAGAGAAAATGTGAGAAAGGCTCTTATTTGCTCTACAGTGTCCACTGTGGGCTCCTGGCCAGAGCTGGAAATCCATGTTGTAGGTACTTCTCCAGTCAAGGTCAAAGCACTCTAGTGAAAGAGAGTCCAAATAATGGAAAGACTTTTTTGGGTCTCTATCTCCTGTATGCCACAGTCTGAGTGTTCCCCTTCTCCTGAGCTCCATCGGCCGCTTATGCTTTCAGCGCTCCTGTTGGAGCTACGATGATTGAAGGGTTAGCCAAGGGAAAATCTCTTTCATCATGCCAGAGCAATGTGTCTCTGCTTTATTTGGTCAGGGACTAAATCAGGGAAGAGAACCAGGGTCCGCTTAACCCCCAAGTGAGGACCATCACATCCATTGTGCTATCTTCTCCAAATATCCCCACAAAAGCTGCTCTGAAGAGGTGCTGTCTCCTACCCTGCTCTCTAGAGATGCCCCATCTGTATGTTGAAGCCTGTGTGTGTCCTTCTGCCTGCAGAGAAAGGTGCTACCACCTCTCGCAACAAAGCAGGGAGGACTCACAAAGAAAAGCTGCCGGTTGCAGATGTTTCAGATTCTCTGTGTATTTTAAAAATGCCACGTTCCTGTAATGAGTCATTAGTAAAGTATTTTTGTTGTTTTCACTGAGGCTGAGGTTACAGGTATTTCACAGGTGCATGACCATGTCAGGCCATTAACGCAACCCGAGCGGTCGCAGCAGCAGTTCCTGTGCTGCGACATTATTTCCAGGGAAGCCACATTGAGCTACACTACATGGGGTGGTCCATATGGAAACTGGGATGAAACGTTATTTACAACGCTCCAACCTCTTCTGGAAGATAATTGTTTTACTCTGCCCTGCTTCTCCCCACTGATGGGCAGATGGGTATGGGGACTCTGTGGACCTTTCCCATGTCATTCACCTTCCCTTCATCTTCCTCAGTCTCTTCCTGCATTAAATTACAAAACCCAAAGCCAGGCCAAAGGCCACAAGTCACCTGCACAAGGCATCTACCAAAGCCTCCATCCACTGACCTTCCATCAAAACAGACGAGTCCATGATCATGCTCCTGTTTTGTTGAGCATCGTGCTGCCTTGCCCGGCACGTCTCCAGGGTGAACTGTCTGTAGGTGGCCCAGCCCGGGGCCAGCTTCTGCCTGCACAGCAACATCCCTGAGAGATGGGAGAAGAAGAGGGTGCATTAGTTGGGAAGCACCATTAATTACTCACCCAAATCCTACCCTTGGGTGGGAGCAAGCAAACAACAACGGCAAGTTGGAGCCTCAGCTGGCATAAATCAGGGGAGATCCATTCTCTTCAGCAGAGCTTTGCAGAGGTGCATCAACTTTACATCGATTTGGTTCATGAAGCCAGTAGGGGAAGGATTTATGGTGATGCGAAGCAAGCGGAAGGAGCCATGCTGTCTCCATGTTGCCATAGTGCTAAAAGGAGCTGAGACCCTCTGCAGGAGGTTCGTGTAGGAAAGGGAAAGACTTTGCAGGAGATGATACTGGGCCACGCAGGGGCAGAGCAGGAAGGGAAAAGCCCATGGTAGTTTTGTCATTAACACAAGACAGCTTCAGATGGGCTTGCCAAGGAGATGCTTGAAGCCCTCAGATGTTAAGTGGAATCTAAATGGACCATCCAAATGGACATCTGTCCAGATGGAGACATGTCTGTCTGAGCTGCTCATCCAGACTCTCCTTGTAGGGAGTAGGGAGAAAGAAAACCTGCCAGGGCTTGCTTCAGCTCATCCTCAAGGTGGCATTTAAGCTACAGGAGATGACTCTGTCTTTTCTCCCCACTGATCGTGAAAGAATCCAGACACATACGTCCCACGCTTAGAGAGGTGAGCTCAGGGAATGGAGAGGACATCCTTGCTCATGTCCTCCTGTTTGATCCTGGAACATTGCTGTGCAATGCTGCTCTCCTCCCTCTCATGCAGGAGCTCAGAGGAAGATCTTTGCTGCTTTGGGAAGGTTGAGCATGGTTGGGTGATGTTTGATGACCACTAATTTTGTTTTCCTGACTTCCATCACCATTTTAATCCATGCAAGCCAGCTGTTAAATGGCGTGGCTGAGGGCTGGTTACCAGCCCCTCTGCTGCATTTGCTGCCAGACAGGTATCCTTAGCAGAAGGGCACTAAGGGCTGCTGGCTTGAACCACCAAAGTCCATCATGCTCAACCATGGAGTCCTTTTGTCTCCCTGCACTTCTGTTCACGACCTACAACATGGGGTTAACTGCATCTCCCTCTACCACAAAGGAGCTGTGAAGACAAAACCCTTAGAGACTTTCAGATGCCTTGCTAGCAGGGGCTCTTCATGCACCGAGCGTGGCTCTGCAGATGTTTCTAAGACTCCAGCTCACTATGCCTGCACTTTGAGCTGGCCTGGGAGCTGCATATTCGTGGTCCCATGCTGCTAATCCTCGCCGGGCTCAGCCCAGCACCAACGCTTCGTCGGGATGCTGCCATCCGCACGTGTCCAGCCAGCACAGACCGCGGGCAGGGGGTGCTCAGCTGGCAAAGGCCCGGGCAGACAGCCCCTCGGGTAGCTGGATACGGCCAGTCAGCTGCTCGCGAGCGGCCGGCGCCGGCGCGGGGGGTTACCTGCTGTTCCAGCAGTCTGAGCAGCAGCTGGAAGATGCTGGCAATAAGACAGCTCGTTCTCTGGCTCAGCGAGAGCCCGCAGCCTCCCCGATTTCTCTGCCTGCGTTGCTGCCAGTTCGGTGGCAGGGTAGTACTTTGGTAGGTAGCTTTCTGCAACAGGAAGGACTGAAGTAAAGTGCTTTCTCTGCTGCAAGGCTTTGGGGCCAGAGGTGCTGCCTTCTGGCTTCCTCCCTCCTGCACCATCAGCACAACTGCTGGCTTTGATGCTCGGTGCTGGGATGACTTCTCTCCTCTCTCTGACAACGCTGTCACTGTAGGTCATCGCCCGCTCCTCCCGGGGTACGGCAAACTCCTTGGCTTTTAGCTGGGAGTCTGCAATCTGCAGCTTCTGCAGAAAAAAATCCCATGTGAATGGAGAGGCAGTGATTGGGAAGGACAGTTGCTAAAGCGTCATCAAGCAACGCTCCCTGCCCACAGCAAACCCTGAGCACCCCTGGCGATACGATGGCCACAAAGCAGCTCCGTAGCTGTCATTAAAAATGCACAGACCATCATGGCTTCCTCCTTCTGCCCATCTTACGGCTTGGGACTCTGCTGGGCCCCAGGTGGACAGTAGGAGACAGGGAGTGAGGCCCAGCACAAGGAGCGGTTTGATGGTGGGAGAGGGAACGACTCCAGGGTTCATGTCCGGGAAAGACTAATGGGGCTGCTGGCATGGCTGCTTGGGGGGGCTGCTGGCTCCAGCCTCTCCACCTGCATGCTGCAGCTCCATCACAAGCCAGCTGCTCCTTTCTAGGGGCTCAGAAAGACACTGTCCTGCTGTGAGCTCTGCCAGGCTGCTGGGGCCAGCAAGGACCATCCTCATGGGGTTTGTCCATTGTCGTTTTGGATCTCCATGGATTTCTGTTTGTCCTCAACCTCCAAGGTCCTCAGGGCTCTCCCCAAGGTGGCTTCTCCATTTCCATGCTAACAGTAGGGTAGGTGGAGGTTGCAGACCTATGGGAACCACATGTGTCTGGGGATTTCCCCCACCAAGGATGGCCAGAGCTCCTCATGAGGCATCTCCAGAGGGATAGGAGCTTCCAGGAGCCCATGGTGGGGATGGCTACCAGCCACTGCTTTCTGCCTTAACCCAAGGAGCTCCCCACCTTTCCCTTGGGATCAGCTTCAAAATTTCACAGATAAAAACACCACAGTGGTTTTATCCTCTTAAAAAAAAAGAAACCAAACCCAAATCCTAGCAGGGCTAAGAGGGAAACCTGGGCCTCCGGAGCAGCTCATCAGCACGCTACCCAGTGGGACAGCTTTCCTTGGGAGTTAATAAAGAGTCAGAGGGAGCTGCAACCCAAGGAAAGCAGACATATCTCAGGTGCTCCCTCCCTTCTTATCTCCCAGACTACATCAGAACCTCCACAGGAAGCGTGCAGCCTTCCAAAAATAAAATTAAAATTAAAAAAAAAAAGAAAAAAAGAAAAAAAAAAAAAGAAAGGAAAGCTGAAAAGAAGAAGAAATTGAGATGCATGGCTTGGAAACCGTGCTCCAGCAGGCAGGGGTTAAACCCTGCCCTCCCAGCCAGGATCTCTGCTCCTGGAAGCGGAGCAGCCACCTAAGGCTGGGGCTGCCCGGGAAGCGCTCGCCAGGCCCACAGAACAGCGGGAGCCCCGAGCAGGACCGGTAATGAAGGCTGCTGGCAGCAGGAGCGCTCCCCGGGGCAGGAGAGGAGAGGGGAGGAGAGGAGAGGGCTCCACCGGCTGCTGCCCAGGCGAGGATGGCAGCGGTGGCCGCAGACAGCCCCTCTGCCCCAGCGGGCACCTTCACACAATGATTTCTCTGTTGTCATCCCCTCCTTTTCCTCCCCAGCCTGAACATTATTTTTTTTTCCCCTCTCTCGTGAGCGTATGAGCCCAAAGCACTTTAGCAACCGAACATGCCCCCCGCCACTTCTCCGCAGTGGCCCAGTGCAAACTGCAGCTGTCCCCACCGGGCTGCCACAAGCAATTAAACCAGGGCAGGCGGAGCGAGGCAAATCAGATTAAATAGCTCAGGGGGTCGCTCACACTGCAAGGAGATTAGGAAAAAAAACAACCTCAGCTTTCCCGCAGAAGTCTTCTCAAGCCCGTGTCAGGGCAAGGAGACATCTCCATCCCAAATGCAATCCCCCTCTTCAAGGCGGTACTGGGATGGGTCTAATCCTGACACACTCCATCAGCCCCACAGGGAGACATACGAGTCCAAGGCTTAGGCGCCTGTTCAGCAAGCAGTCGTTAGTGCCCTGACTTAATGAGCGTAATTAGCATCTTCCGCCCCAAACAGCTTTACCGGAGGGCACGAGGGGGATTTCCCACAGAAGGGATGGGGACACAAGCCAAGGGCATTTGATGTGATGTGACCTGCTGGTGGGTCACAGCGGTGGGGACCAAAACAGACCTTGCCAGTGCCGGTGCAGATGGCACCCACGTCTCCTGCCCCCTTGGCACCAACCCCTGTGGCCATGAGAGGGGAACTGGCACCACGGGCTAAAGAGCCAAGCAAAGAAAAGCCCATGGTACCTGCACGTCCTCCTTGTTGGGTGGCTCGTACTCCTCCCACCATCGGTAGTCTCTCTTGTACAAACTCCTGTACATGCCTGGTGACACAGGCAGCTGAAATGAGAGGAGCAAACACAAGGAGCTGCTAGGAGTTGGGGGAACCCTTCAAAAGCAGTCATACAAACCCAAAATGGTCCCTTGTAGCTCAGGAGAGAATGAGCTGCTCTTCTGGATGCAGCCTCTGTCCCCTGGGACACCTGGAGCCAGTCCAACAGGGGCAACCCCTTGCTCAGTCAAGTCCCAAGCAGGGTGGCCAGGGACGTCCTACACTCTTTTGGCAATGGTCTCTGGGGCTTTCGTAGTCCCAGGGTGTCCCTTGCAACAAACACCTTCTCCTGCCTTTCGCAAACCTCTGACTGCTCAGACGCCCTCGGGCAGAGCACTAACATAAGGCTGTTGAAATACTTTGATCAGCTGCTGAGGTCCAGTGTCACTCAGGTTAAATCAGCATCTCCTATTTCAGTAATATTTCCCATGTGCTTATCACATATTTAAAGGTAAGTGCTGGCTAATGTCAATACTCATTCTGCAAAGCGATTGGGGAAATTATGGAGGAAAACTCTGCCAAGGGATTTTAAGCCCTAACACCGCAAATCATCGCAGTGCAAACTGATGGAGATGGGGAGAGGATTTTAATGAAGCAGCGCTACGTGCGTGTCTTGTTTCCCATGCTCCTCCCTCGGCATCTACCACGGGCACTGCTGGAGCCAGGAAATCAGGTGAGATGAGCCTTCAGGCTGACCCAGGAGAGCTGTTTTTATGCTAAAACATTAAATGTGCTAACTTGTCAATGCATGGCAGAGGGCTGGGGGAGATGAGCTCTTCCTTGTGTGGTAAGTGAAGGTGTTACTGCTATCTCTGCTGCCACATGCACATGTCCACTATGCAGGGGTGGCTTGGCCAGCCAAGGCACGGGTCTGTGCGTCCATGGCTCATGTGATAAAAAGGAACCATCACCTGCACCTTAGGGAGGGCTCCTTGTGCCTTGCCAACAATGTCACCCATTATGGGCAAGAATATATTTTATATTCTCATTCGTTTTTTCTAGCATTTCACTCTTTTCCCCGCTTTGAGCTTCCCAGACCAGTGGCTGCCTTTGGCCAGGACCCAGAAAAACATTGTCACCATCTCCTATTATCCTCCCAGCCTGGCAGACCCTGCAAACCCATTACTCAAACACTGGTGAGGGTGAGACCCCCGTGTGTACTTCACCTTTGAGTGCGCAGTTTTCCTCGTGTCCACCATGGTGAACCAGGAACCTGGACCAGAAGTCACTCAGTTACCAACCAGAAAACCAGATCCTCTCCCCCACATTGCCCCGAGGGATAAGGGATCTAGAGACCTGGAGTTGAGTATTGGCAGGAGCAACGGGATTCAGCTGGGGCTCTAGGACTCCTATGCACCCCAAATTGGTGGTTAGAGTATGACTGACTTCATCCAACTTCAGAAATGCAAAAGGTACCCGTCCTGCCCAGCAACCAGTACGGATGGAGCCGGACACCTCGGGGGATGCAGCTTGGTGGGACACAGCAGGGAAGAGATGGTGGTACTCAACCATCCACCAGTCCCAGAGCCAGCCAGAGGATGAATGTGGGTGCTCCCTTCTGGGATAGGGTACATGTGGAATGGGATCTACCAGTGTTTGTGTGGCCACAGTGTTTCCAGGAACAAGGGAAACCTCTGCCCCTTTGTGAGACACCCGCACTCCAGAACCCTGGAGGCCTTGGTGGGCAGGAGGCCCCCCTGAAGGTGTGGGGTGAGGGCTTCTTGCAGGAGAAGTCACCCCACAGTCATAGCTGGGGAGCTGCTACCTGCAGCAGCAGGTTTCTCCAGGTATCTGGAGAAATGAGAGGAAAGGATCCATTGTGGGCACATTGTGGGGAGTGGAAGAAAACAGCATCCTCACCTCACTGCATGGAGGGGTGGGAAGCATTGCAGAAGTAAGGCAAGCAGGGATCTCCGCTTGGTCTTGGAGAGTGGACAAGTACACCTGAACTGTCCCATCCAGACATTGCGGTTTTCTTCCTCTGATGACCTGCAACATAAGACAGCAGGGGATGGTCAGATTTAGCCTTCTGTCCCACGAATGGACAGGAACACCAGCCCAGATCCACAAAGCAGTATTTACTCTTTAAAAAATGTCAAGCATTAACCAGGTTTGGATCCATCTCATCCAAGACTAATCTCACCTAATTTTAGATGTCTACAATGTGGATGTGTCCCTCTGAGCTGATCCTTCGTGGCTCTCTGGCTCATTTATCCCAATTCATGTGACCAACCTAGATACATACGTCACGATGAAATAAACTGCTCTCTCAGAAAGCCTGGGTTTGGTCAGGTGAATCTCATCCAAGAGTTCAAATTCTATAGCTGCACATGAACCTGGTTATCAGTTCAGAAATGAGATTCTCTGGAACTACAGTGATGATAATAATAGTAAATGCCAGTGATGACGCAGGAGTCAGAAAGATGACATCTTGGCCCCAGGATCCTGGGCTGATTTTCCGAAAGAGCAATGAGAACAAAACTTCTCGTTTGGATCAGTCAGAAGACTTCTGTGGGAGAGGATGTGGAGACGGGTCCATGGGAGTTTATTTCTGAGGGGTTTCTGATTCTGGGACAGAAATTTCCTTTTTGTTCTGCGCTGGATACAGAGGAGAGTCGGTCACAGACCTGGGTTCACAGGCACCATTGGAATGAGCTGAATTTCTAGAGTTATTTCTCTTTGCACCCTGTTATGCACCAGCGTATAACTGGAGTCTGAGGATGCTAATCTAGCAAGGGTCGTGTGCTGCCAGCAGCTCAGCACTGGAGTCAGGCAGAAGGAGAAGCCCTTCGTCCCCACGGTATTTTATGTAAATTAATATTAGAATAAACAATGCAACAAGGAAAGAAATTATTTTCAGAAATGTGAAACTCTCATGTTCTCCTGTGCTTATATTAAAGGGATTACACTCCATTTCCTTCTTAATACAGCTAATGCTCTATGGGAAGCCCTCAGGCCAGGGATTAAAGCACTTATTCAATTAATTAGGAACAAACTTCTGCCTTAAAGTCAAACACACAAATAGCAGTAAGCCCTTGAGAGTGTCTTCCTTCCAAGGCAGGGAAAATGGATTCTATTTCTGATGTAAACAAAACCAAGTCTGTACTCTAGAATTATCAGCAATAAGATAAATTAAGAAGATTTACTTTTGAAATATCATAATTCTGTAAAGCAGCACAGTAAAGGAGGGACAGTCCTGTCATCTTGAGCTCAGTATCTGAACCCACATCAGTTACGGGGCAGCAGAATCAGGTCCTGCAAGACTAACATAAATGAGAGACAATTTTAGGATGTAACATTGGTAACTAGTTCCAAGCTGCAGGCACAGCAGTGTTTGGATATATTTGAAGTTAGGGGTGAAATCCTGGCCCTGCTAAACTCAAAAAACAAAATGCTTATTCAGTAGGATCCGAATTTCACCTAAGGTGCCTGATTCATTACTGAGATAGGAGACAATTTCCAAAACCTGGCTCCAAATCCTAATCTCCCTTGATGATGGCTTGATCCTTCCGTCTTCTCGC
Source organism: Balearica regulorum gibbericeps (assembly GCF_011004875.1). NCBI lineage: Eukaryota > Metazoa > Chordata > Aves > Gruiformes > Gruidae > Balearica > Balearica regulorum. Next base: position 76,260,183 of record NC_046187.1, on the reverse strand, counting down.
AGGCGCAGCTCACACGAAATTAAAAGGCATTTTGCCAGGATAGTTCATGCAGGAGCAGCCCACTATTGCTGTTCAGCTTCCCATTTCTTCTTCCCAAATACCAAATGATGGGGCTGATAATTGCCAACATAATCCCAATTAGAAGCAGGCAGGAACCAAACTCCCAACTCTCACCTTCCTCTACCTCCAAGAAAGCTTATCTGCCTCCTCACTGCTAATTTAGATACAGAGAAAAAGTAAACCAGCCACATGCCTTTTTTTTTTTTAAGTGTTTTTATACATATTTTTAAACTTCCTTCACAGACACCTGTGGGCTGCAGTGCGATTATCTCTCCTGAGATACCAATTCCCTGCAACAGTCCCAGATTTCTCTTGAGCCCCCCGATACAAGGAAACTCTGCAGAAAGATGCTCCTGAATGTCAGATCCCTCCCCTGGCATCCCTGCACACAGTGCTCAGCGCGGGCTGCACGTGAGAAGCACCAGGAGGGAAACATCCAACCGGAGTGAATGGAAATATTGTGTTGGCTTCACATAAGCTGTAATCACCCCTTCCCTACAGCATCAACCACTGCATGACCATTCAAACTCTGCTGGGCTACACAAAGGAGTGCCGAGCACTTCAGTGTTACCTGTGAATCTCAGCCACGGGGTTGCTTTGTCAGTATTTTGTTGACCAGGCAGCTTTTCCTGTGCCTTTTCCTCCCCATCTCTCCCCCAACTAAATACTTTCTTATGTTTTTCTAAAGCTTCCCTGCCCTAGGAGCAGTTCACTGAGGAGGGCTCACTGTACCCTGCATGGCTGCTGCCAGTGCAGCCGTCTGCACATCGCTCAGACAGAAGTTGATGTTGAAGACCAGCACTGTGCTATAAACACTTGCAGGAGAAAATTGCTCTTAAATAATTGGTTTATTTTCACAATATTCCAGGGAAGCGACAGCTGAGATTCCCAGGGTCAGGAGCCTAAACCATGTACATGAATGGAAGTGCCCCTGTTTCTCAAGGCAATGATCACCCCAAACATCCAGGGAGGTTTTCAGAGGGTGCTGGTGCTTTTGACCTCTCCACATCATGCTATGTGCATGGATACAAGGAAATTACAAGCCAGGCAGGACTGGATTGTCAAAGGCAGACAATTATGTGTTTTAACGGCACCTTGGGAGAATTTTCCAAAGGGCCCAAATGTGTGATAGCTGAGTTCGGGACCTTTAAAATCAGATGGGAAAAGTTTAATTTAAAGTCAATCATAATGCAAAGCAATGATATTGGTGTACCTGATCTGTGCAGCACCTTCCCGGCATCCTGCTGGACATTTTCCTGTGCTTAGAGGTACCTATGCACCTCCGGAAAGTTGATCTCATAGCCTTAGTAAGACTGCAGTAGCACATGGAACGTAATACAGAGATGAATTTCACCTCAATTTGGCCCTGACTTCCCCTACTTGCTGCTTTTTTCTACTTGTGAAATGGCAACAGTGCTATTTAAGCTCGTATTGCTCTTGTGCAAGGTACTGTGCGCTGGGTACCAGGCAGGGTTCAGGTGAACCATCTCAGCTATTAACAATTCAATGCCAGAAAACACGGCCAAGGAGGACATACCTCTCTGTCAACCTGGCTCTTGACAAGTGCTCTTTGGGCTAGGAATAAGAGTCATTGCCCCTATGAGGATGTTGAAAGAGGGAAGCGATCGGTAAGCAGGACCCCCATCGCGTGAAAGAGGCAGGGCGTAATCTGTGAATCTCCATTCACGTTATCACCACGAGGAGACAAAGCGCGAAGGGGAGACTCTTCTTCAAGGGATGAGTGTTGACAGCCCATTCTGTCAGCACGTGGTCAGTCATCCATTTGGGTCTAAAAACATGAACTTCCGTGGCAGTGCAGCAGTCCAGCACGGTTTCCCATGGAGTTATTTATTCCATGCTTCTCTCTGGTCTTCTTGATAAATTGTTGGGGCATTTATGGCACCTTGTGGTCAGAAAGAAGCAGCCTAAATCTGAGGCACCTGCAGCTCTCTTCCACCACCTATAGCAGTTACAGGACTGAGCCCTCAAAGTCAAACTCCTTATTGCACAGACACTCTTCTCTGCAGAAGACAAGGGCAGCTGGTGAACTCAATGGCGGTGTCCCAAATCTTTGGGCAGTTCTGCTGTAGCCTCCTAAAACAATCAGCTGTTTGCTCACGGTTCCCCCAAAAAAGCATCCATCAGCAGAGGAAGGCTGAAATCTCATCACTGTCTATGCGATGTGTCCTGTGATACAAATCAATGCATATTTATGCACCTGTGTAAGGCAAATACATATAGGTATTGTCAGAGAACCTAAATCTGCTCACTAATGCCGCTGTTTAAATAGCCCTTTAACCACATCACTTTTCTCCTCGTTAGGTTAAGTCGCTGGAGGTGAAAAAGCCCTTCCAAAATGGTTTTCACTCACTCAGTCCAAAGTAAACATGCCTCTGGGACCATTATGTGTATCAGATATCCGAGGCTTTGTTAAGAGCTTGCCTCTTAGATAAATTCTGCTTCTCTTTCTCCTTGGAAGGAGAAGGTTAAAATTAGAGACAGGCTCACACAAGTATGGCAGAATAGCACCATGTGTTACACACATGTCGGAATAATAGGCAAAATTCAAGTGGCCTAAGTCTTGGGGAGGCTCTTGATCGAACATAACCCTGGTTACAATATGACATTGGCTTGACTTGTGCCTGTCACTTGCAATCACATCTGTCACAGATCTCATGGTGGCCAAGAGCCTGACGTTTTCACCTGCAGTCAGTGAAGCCACCATATAGAGCCCACAATACCAACCATGAGTCCTTGCTAGCAATAAATATAGGGGGATTGTCATGGAAAATCCTCAAGCCATATCCCCCCCATGCCTAGAGGAGCTCATGGGTTTGCCTTCTTAAAGGCAAGTTTGGCAGGATAACAACCGCTCCAAGCCAGCTTATCTAGACCTCATCCACAACTGACTACAGCGAAGAAGAGCCTTTCCATTGACTGCACCAAGGCTTGGACTGGGTCTGCAACCGGGAGATTTTCCCACTGCAGCCATTAGCTGTTCAGCTGATCTAAACTTGTCGGGGAGAATAAAGCAACCACCTGCTTCCAGTGACAGGACAAGTAAAGTGAGATCAAACGCCAGCAGGAGGAGAGAATTTAAGCAATGCGAGAGGTGGTTGCATGTCATTTCAGAAGTCACCTTTTGTCTTTGATCTGTGCTTAAGAAGCGGGCACCTCCTGGATCAGATGGTCATTAGAGAAGTGTGCCACCGAAGTCATCCCACCTTGAAGTCTCAAGTGTTTGCTTTCCCCGGGGATCCTCCTCCTACTTCCGCTGCCGTGTAAACCATCTGCCCTGAGATCTCCTTTAGAAAAGCCAATTAATACTGGTTAGGGAGCAGGAACCAGGACTCGTGTCCTCCTCTAATGCCAGGTACGTTCACTGCGATGAAGCTGAGGCTGCTCTTTTATAACTGTATTATACACGCACAGGTAGGTCCTCTAAAGATCTGAGGAGAGTTATTATAAAAGCTGTTATGCCAACAAAAAAAGCCCTGGCCCTGAAGAGCTTACAGTCTAAACACACGAGACAGATAAAGGATTTTGACTTGAAGGATTTTAAAGACAAAGCACTCCGAGACAAAGCAAGCTGCAGATCACACAGAAAATCTGTGGCAGAACAGTGGATAAATCCCACTTTGCTGAATTCTCACTGTTGCTCTCAAAAGCTCCTTGGAGCGCTGCCTGGTTATTGCTAACAAACCATTTGTTTTAGCAGCACGCTTTGGGGAAATAAAATACCGTGCAGATTTAATGTGGCAAGCGCATGCAGCTACCCTCTAAAAGCAGAGATTTACAGCAGGTGTGCATTCAGATATTCACCAACCCTGGGCATGCAATAAAACAAACCCTTTGCATTTAGCTTGTTGATACCTTCAGTGAGTGTTAACAAGAGGCAAAATCATGGGGAAGCGAGAGCCTGGTCTCAGGTTACCCCATAAATTGGTTAAGGCTGCAGAGAGGATTACAGTCCCAGAGCCATCCTAAGTACCGAGATGTCATTACGGCAAAATCAAAGGTAACCATGGGGCTTGGCAGCTAACTGTCAACAGCTATGGGAAAGAGCCAGCTCGGGAAGGAGCTCCGCGTCAGGATGAAATTCAGCCACCTTTATTTTCATTTCAGGTGAGGGGTCAAGCAGAAAAGCTATCCCCAGCGGCCTTTATTTACAGTTTTCAAGGGAGCGGCTGATGAAGCATTTAGAGGAAGAAGGATGAACCCGCTCGTCCCTCACTCACGGAGACCAGCCCGATGACAGACGGAGGATGCTGTAATGGCACAAGAGCTGGGAAGACGCCTTTATGAATGAAACAGCAGTGGTCCTAATGAAGTCGTTAACAAAACTCCCAGTGACTTGAACAGGGCCAGGACTTCACCTGTAATATTTGCAGGGAGACCAAGGAAAAGATCTTCCTGTCAGGACACTTGCTTTCTACAGCATAGGAGCTCACTCCCAGCAGTGATAACAACAGCAATGCCCCATAAGCAGATTTCAAGGTATTTCTTCAGCCTGAGTTTTATTTTACATTTCTTCTCTCCATCCTACCTAGGCAACCAATCTGAATTTCTAGAGAACCACAAAATGTTCTTTTTTTTTTTTTTTCTGCTAGACATGGAGATAATTTGCTATAAAAAACCTTGCAAGGTTTTTGTATTTCTCTGGCTCTCCTCTTGATGAATGAATATGACAGCAATAAATGGTTTTGTGTTGTCCAGTCAGAGTAGATACATCCATGCTGGGAAAAATACCAGGGACTGTTCTTTGGCCCTGAGCTCACATCCACACAGCCCAGCCAGCAGATCGGTCCCATGGAAACTGCTCACTGAGAGGTTTATAGCCTCTGAGCCATGCCTGGGCATGGGAGAGTACTGTTAACCCCAAAACACACCTAGCCCACGCTAATAATTTAACAGCACGGACTGCTGCAGGTCCCTGGCTGGGCCCACAACCCGGCCCTGTTTAAAGCAGCAGTGGAAATACAGCCAGTGTGTACGAACCGGGCATCCGGTATTTTTCTGCGTTGCTATCAAGTAAACATTAGATGACTTGCAAGGGAGTTTTAAAATCTTGCAGCTCCAAGCTGACCAGCACGGGGAGGCAGAAGGTGACGGCACCCCGCAAGGACACTGCGAGCCAAAGCTCCATCTCCTCCGCAGACCGCAGCAGCGCAAGGAGCCGAGTGCCTCCTGCCGTGCCCAGAAATCCCCACCCAGGGCAAGACACAGAAAACAAAAGGCGAAATTTCCCCTTTTCCACTCATGGGAAACCTTCCTTCACCCTCCCTCCTCTTCAAAGACCTAAACCCTACAAGCAGCCAGTTTTGCAAGGGTTAACCAGCATGAAATGAATGTGGAGAGACAGTTTGGGACCGTAATCACTTATTATTTTCAGGTAATATGCTTTATCTCTGACTAATCTCCTCATCTGGAGAAACACTCACTGCAGACAAGAGTCACCGAGGTTATCTCTGATGATGGGGCTCTGCGGACTACTGGCTGCGAGGGACCGAGGAGAGGCCAAGGAGAGGACTTCAATTATGGCCTGAACTATGCTCTGGTAGCTGAAAGGCCATTGTTTAATCTACTAGAAATCATCTATTTTAGCAGATAAAGGGATTACTTGGGTTTTCTTTTCCCCAAGAACGGCATGTTATTCCAACTACTAATGGAACATTCAGCATTTAATTAAAGAAAAAGCACAGGGAGAAGCAACACAGGCATCAACATCACTTTTGGGGAAATTCAAATTGATTGTCATCCTTTGATGCTGCTCAATCACCTCTATCTCACTCACCCTTCCTACAGCCCAGATTAAATCATCTGGTTCTCTCCATCCTGCACATTTTTTTCTTTTTTAGGGATCCCATCCAAAACTTTGGAACTACGCGATGTGAATTCCGCTCCGCAGAAACCTCCTGACTTGTAAAGAGCCAGATTACTCGTCAAGAGGAGAGTGTAGAAATTCAAGTTGGGTTTTGCCTCTTCTTCTGCACACTTGGTGCTGGTTGCTGTCTCGCAGGGCTCTGTCTACCTGGCCATTAGAGTGATCTGGTGTCATAGCTCCAGTGTTTGGAAACTCACAGTGGCTTCATTGCTCTAGGATGAACTTGAAACTGCTGCATGCATAAATCTTCTGTTTGCCCCTTTTCCTTCTCAGTTCCCTTGTCTTTGCCATCTCCATTTTCAGAGAGGTTTGCCCTTTATTTTTTTGTCCTGCAGACGAATGACCACAGAGGATAGTTACAAGTCGTGCTCAAGTGCTCCACTGTGTTCAGCAAATACAGACTCATTTTTTTATGTCATCCACCCCTTCAGGTCCACACAGACTGCAGACTCAAAGGGTCTATGAAGGAAGATTAGGAAGTAGCAGCTTACAGAGACAGGTGTAAATTCAGTACCTATGGGTGAACACCTCTGTTGAGAAAATTGTAAAGAAAATAAAAATAAAAATTAAAACAAATAATCTAATTTCTCCTACCATCAGCATCTTAATCCTCTTCCCATTATCAAAACAAAGAACAGGGTACCTTGAAAGTGATTAGCCAGCAGCCAGAGTTTCCTCACACAGACAACTGTCATTTTTGTCAATCCTCCTGCTGACTGTCCCATTTCTGACGTGGTCTCACAACCTGTCGCATTTTGTTGCAAATACCAGCTGTCTTTTTTTGGTTTGCCTTCCTAACCGTCCATTTCTTTGCACACAGGCCAAGGACAGGGACCTACTGAGCAGCCTGGTTTTTGCTTTCATGATTTGTCATGACTGTTTCAGATGACCTACACCCACGTGTGCCAACTACATCCTCTTTCAGATCTCTGTAGAGGGATCTGCTGCTGTCTGTCCTGTGTGGTGAAATTTCTCAGATAAATGGGGCAGTCCATCTTGTCTGCCCTGCTGCTACCTGCCTATGTAGTTCTCATTCTTTCTCCCTTCCCTCCTGGTCTTCATCTGGCCCACGCCAATGCTTGATCTGCATCATTCATCATCGGACACAGCAACCTGACTTAGCACATCTGATGAACGGGCACCACCACTGAAGATGTGATCATCCTCAGGCTCTTGATCTCCTTCTCTGCCCAAAGTCTTTGGTGACTGTAACTCCATCCTTCACTTTCTACAGGCAGCTCCAGAAGTTGCTGCAAATTATCAAGTCACCCTGTCTGTTACCAGTCATTGTGTTGAACCAGTTGTTCAGCTTGCTCTTGACCAGGACTGCTGACCTCACCTCTTCATAATGTTTTTCAGCAGCTTCTTACACATATCATATAGCCCTAGGACACTCCACACACCTATTGCAACACATTGGGTCAAATGACTTTTTGAAATTGTGCAACTGAAGTTCTTGATATCTCTGAACTTGCCAGTGACCAGCCTCTTGCACTGGTTTTGCTGTACTGTCCCTCTTGCTTTGTGGAAACCGAATCCACCTTCTGAATCCTCCAGCAAGGAACACAGTGAGGAATTTGCTTAGGTATCAGGAAGTGCACAGAATCTGGAAGGTCACCATTGTGGGAATTTGCTTACCAGGATCCCCTTTTCCTTGTTTAGGGGACCTTTTCTTTCCTGGTAACACACAATTGACTAGCTGGGACAATGACCCATACTACAGCCCCATCGATCCATTCTCAGCCCCTCAGATTCTTCAGTCTCTTGACCCTTTGCTGCCTCTGCCAGCAAGATTCTTCTTGTCATCCTGTTCCTGAAGCGTTATAATCTCCCAAACACTGAGAAACTCTTCATCTCTTGATCAGTCATCTGTAAAGACTCCGGTAATATTTCACTCATCTCTTCAGCCTGTTCTTTTCTGAAAGCAGGGGGCTCCCCTCAACCTAAATGTTGCGGAGAGTACGCTTGCTCTTCTTCCTTAGCATCTATTATAAAAGGCCATTTTGATTTGGACTTTCACAAGAACGTTTTAATGCTGCCTTGCTTTTTAAACCAATTCTCCTTGACTGCCCTTGCTATTTGACTTTTGCCCAGCTCTGGGTATGCCTGCTCAGGCATAGGTCTTTTCACCTGTGCATTCTGCTTAGCACTGGCCAGGTGGAGAATGTATTCCAACGCCCAGGCTCAGTGGCTGCCTGCTTTCTTTCTCACCAAGCCACGTTAAATGAATGTTGTTGAGACAGATGATGAGGTTATGACTCCAAAAGACCACTGCTCCAGGGGATACCCAGTGCTTGTTCTTCCTCTACTTGCTAATTTTGGTCTTCCTAAATGCCAATCAGAGCTTGTCAGCTCTGCTGCCTGTTCAGTTTGCACTTGCACCTCTTTTTGCCTATGTAGAGTCTGTAGAGCCTCATGAAAGCCTGCAGGCACTTGCCATATTTGCTCCTGGTTAGTATTGTCTTTGCCAATCTTTGGCATGTGCCAGTCAGTCATGAACATCAGTCACTGGGTACATGAATGGTTCACTCCCAAGGTACGGCTTAGGCATGCCTTGACTGGTAGCAAAATCGCCTGAAATTCTTCAAAGAAATAAAGGAAATTCTTCCTCGGTATCTGTCATAGGAGCCCATACATCTATAAGCACTACAGAACCTGTTCCACTGCACGGAATTGAAGGGCTGATTTCTGAAAAGTGACAAAATTTCAGTTGACCAGGGTTTTCCTTTTACTACTCTGATTCCTGCTGATGCCTCCCTTGTGTTTTGCATCATTGCCTTAAAACAAGGTTTTCTCATATGGCATATGATTCCCATATGATTTCAAAGGGCATACAGTATTACGCTGGTACATCTCTACGTTGCTCATTAACAGTGAGATTTTACCGAAAGTGATCTCAGATTCCTGTTTCTGCTCACCAAAGCCTCCATTAACAGCAATCCCTTCGCCAGACCACTTCCCTTCATCAGACGCTGACCTGGTTAGAGATATCAGATAGCATCTACCTGGCCAAGAAGACTGAACAGAGCTCAAAACGTTTCTTGTCAGCAGCCTTCATGGCAGACACGGCCCTGTGGGTCTCAGCACATGTTGCCCAGCATCTTCTGAGCACTTCTCATGAGTGGGTTTTTGGCTTAGGGGATAACAAGGTGCTCAGCCTTTCTCATAAGAGCCACACTTCCAAGAGAGAGCAATTCTTATTTACACATCACAGCAGTATCTAGATGGCCAAAACCACCTGCCTGGCTGGGCAATAAAACCTGGACAGAAATATCACTGAACTTGCCTGTACTGGGTAAAATTAAGCACAGTGCAAAGACAGCAAACCAGCTGGGGAAAGCTTTGAGTCTGGAGCTGGAGTATAGTGCAATGTTCAAGGTAGGGCTGCTGGTGGGAAAATGGGAACACAGGAGATCACTGTGGACAGTCCACATGCATGCAGAGGATCCAGGCTAAGGTTTCTCTTAGTAGCTGTCTTCTTCCAAGTATGCATTAGAAAGAAAAAAAAGTCCTATCTTGATTTTAATATTGGTGGAGAATCCACAAAAACTCCTGGTAAATTGTTCTAATAATTATGCATGATAGTAAAAATTGATACTTCGTACTTAATTCAGTTGCACACAAGGGTGTTCAGAGCTGTCTGAGGTTCCCTACAGCATCTGAGATGTCTGCAATGCCTGACAGACTTGAAACAGTGCCAGCGGGGGACCACTGGAGACTGCAAAGCACCTCAAATAGTCCCAGCTATCCCTGTGTGAGCAGCTGAATTGAGCCCATTCTATCTGTCCTGCTTCAGTTCTGGCCACCGGTTCCTTTACAACTTTGTCCTCATGCTTCTGCGCTCACGCAGGTATATAGACTGCAAACAAGTCACCCATAACATTCCCTTCCCGTAAGTAATGAAAGAGGGTTCCTTGAGAAGCTTCAAGGCTTAGCTGCACGTCGTGTGCTGTGGTATCTTCCCAGGAACACAGTTCCTACCAGTTTCATTTGATGTCCCCTAGCTCTTGCATTTGACTGGATGGTAAACAACTTCATCCCTGTTACTTTATCCTGCTACTCCCGATTTTACAGGTGCTACCGCAATCTGATGCACTACCAATACGAAATTATTATAATTCATAGAATCGTTTAGGTTGGAAAAGACCCTCAAGATCATTCTTCATTCCCATGCATCATTCACCCCAAGGTCACAACAAGGAACAGATGATTATTCACAAGAACCACAACAACTTTAAAAAAAAAAAAACAAATTTAATTTCCAGGACACATTCCATCACCTCATCAGTCTCAGATTTTGTTCCTAAATGTGTCCTTTTGCTCTTCTGTATCAAAAGACATTCTTCCTATATTCTCCCAGTTTCCACGTGGAGTTCTAGGCAGTCCTGTGTCAGTGAACTGTCCTCTTTATTATTTAACACTCCATAGCCCCAGTTTTAGACTCCAACACATTCGATTGACTTTGATTCTTTATTTTCCCGAAAAAACCAATGACAGAAACAGAATAATGAACCAGTTTCCACAGGATTTCCCTGCAAAGAGACTCCAGGATTCATTTTTCACAGTGGCATTTGGAAATCTCTGTTTAACCAGTTAGATCCACCTAATTTGCACCGTGTTGATTTTATACCCTTTTTAAAAAAAATCCACCTCCAACATGATACTAGCCAAACACTCAAAAACCAGTTACATCAAGAGTTGCTTACTGTTACCAGAGAACAACAGCAAACTGATCTGACAAGACCTATTTTCTATATAGACACATTCCTTGGCAACAATTTTATTTTTACTTCTTAGTCCTCTAAAATCTTTCCAGTGTCCCGAAATGAAAAGTCAGAGTTAATGACCCACCCATATGTTCTTGTTTTCAAGAGTTCTGAAACTCTGGGCTGTGCATTACCTGGACTGGCTGATCATAAAATATTTAATTTATGCGGTTGCTATTTAACATAATCCCTAGTTATTAATGGGCCCAAAACGCTCTTTCACCAGCATCTGATACATTATCTGATTTTCTCCCCCAGACAACATGGAAAAGAAATATTATTTTAATACTCCTCTGGTTCCTTGTGGTGGTGGTGATGGCAGCTACTGCCTTTATCTATGAATAGTTTTGACTATTTTTACCTTAGCTGACCATAAATTTATCTTCATGTTCTTTCACTGCCATTACTCATTCCAGGGCGAGAAGTGGCCTATTCTGATGAATTGAAACCCAAAGATACTGGCCTCTACCTTAGTCTATAGGAATGATCATTACACAGCAACCAGAGCACCAAGATCCATTTCAAACATCCCATTACACATCAAAAATATGCAGAAAGCACAAAAATGTTGCTTTATTTCAGCCCAGGTCAGCTTCTAAATTTAAGCAGGAGGGATGAAGCTCCCTGCTTAACACTCCTCCCAGAAAAGACCCTATCCGACAGTACCACGTTGGTCACACCTCATTGTCGGACGGACTTTTTATTGTTGCAAAAATAGAATGAGGACGGATTAAATTTGTGGGATCAGAGTAGGGATTTTTAAATGCTTTTTATAAATCTTAAGCCTGAGGAGAAGCAGGAGGAACGCAGGGCGCTGAGAGCTTCTGCAAACGTGCTTCCAAACACCTGGAGCGTGTGCTTAATCCACCTGCAAACAGCTGACTTCCCTCTGTCTCCCACCAGACTCCTCTTCCTTCCAAAACCCAAAAGCCAGGTCTCTATCCCAGTACCGGTAAAATCACGTCTGATACGCAGAGTTACTGAAGCCTGGCCACATCCCTTTGTCCCCCAAAACTCTGAAATTCCCACTTGTAACCGTCTCACTCCCAAGGTGTCTATTTAATCCCACTTTTATTAGGAGCACAGCTCTGGGTATCTTACAAAGGTTACAAACAATGAAGCTTTTATCAAAACTTTGGCTAATCAGTCGCTAACGAGCTCTCGTTCAGGAAGGGGCTAGGCAGGCCCAGGCTAAAACTAACCGGGGGTGGGGGGGGTGGGGGGGCAAAAAAAGGGAGAAAAAAAAAATAGGATTGGGAAGAGGGTGTTCCTTTTGAGCTGGATCAGTGCCCCAGTCCACAGCCACAGAAAGAGTTGTGCGAGCACAGCAGCCAGAAAAAGCAGCCAGGAGTGGACACAGAGCAGAACGGCTTCTTTCAGCGATGGTGTTCACTCACAACAGCCTAAAGTGCTGGAGTAACTACAGCTTATGATAAACTATGATTTATTCTTTGCTTTGCGGCAGAGTCTAGGGGCTCCATCATGCTCAGCACCATATAAATGTACTGGGAAAATATTTGCTATTCCAAAACCCTCAGTCTGCAGCCTGCAGTGCTTTTACAAAGACCAGGAACTAGAAACGAAACCAAACCAAGTCTGTTGTCGGTACCCTGAAAAATCGTGGAATGAGGACACCTCCTCAGGAAATGTTGTAGGGTCTGAAAAATCAAGAAACATTTGAAAACCTCTGATCTTATCATAAGGCAAGTTGGTAAAATTTGATCGCCAGAACTTCAGTCCAATAGATGACTAGATACAGGGAGGGAGGAATATACAGTATTCTCCTTAGGTAAGGGATAAAAATTACTTCAACCTGTATACACGTACACAGAACACCCTTCCCAAATTCAAGGCAGTGAAACATCTATTGCACACCATCAGATATTCGCTGTTACCCACTTACAGGACAAATCAGAGGGCGAGTGAAAAAGAGACTTACTTAGAGCGGATTAATAGGTGTAAGGCACCCAGTCTAGGAAGGAATAGGCTTAGCTGTAAATAAGTGAGGGGTACTACAGTTTAAATTTAATTTGAGCTGTTCTTAGTCAATTCTTTGATATTCTTGAGAGTGGAATCGCAGTCCTGGACCACTGCGAGAGAAAAGATAATTCTCCTGTCTTGTCCCTGAGGATGAAGAACTCATTCCCAATTTTGTTGATGACTCTGGAGAAAGATACAATCTGCACATGAAGAACTCTTTTTTATGTGGGCCATCAAGTTACTGCCTTGCCTCTTGCCAGCCCTAGGGAGAAAGTGAGACTTATATTGCAAATGCAGCCAAAACAAACCAAACCTGTGGTTCCTGCTTCACTGCAGCGATTCGGAGCCATTGAAGGGATCCTGGTCTCTCTCCTAGTGGTAAAGTCAATAGCAGCCAACATGGGTTATTATGTCCCGATCCTCCAACACATTCCCTGTAACTAGACCTCAGCATCCTCGGGAAACGGAGAGAGACCCAGGTGGGTGCAGGCATCGGTTCCCGCTGCGATGCTGGGTGCTGAGGTCTGAAGCGTTTTCAGGTTTGTGTTCAGCTGTACACACCTGAGATTCACAACAGGAAAGTTAAGCCTGTACCTACATGTTCAGAGGAGCAGGGCCTTAGAGGCAAAGACAGTGTCTTCCTACAAGAGAGAAAAGTGCTTGCTGTGTTTGTGACAAGCACACCACCAAAGCGAACGGTGTGGCTAGCACAAGGCAGGGACGGGGAGGACCTTGCTCTCCTGCAGCACTTTTCCTCGGGAAGTCTTGAAACACTTTCCAAGGCAGCTGGCTGGAGAGGTTTGCGTGTAATCGCAGCTGGCTGGGGATACAGTTCAGCCCCGACTCCCAGATGCCACAGGCTCCCCTACCCGGCAGACCTCACGTCCACGCTCGTAACACCGATGCTAACGAATGTCCTGGTGACTCGGGAGTAACAGACTAATTTCACAGCATCGCTCAAGCCCAAGCCCAAACCTGCTCGCAGCGATGGACAGTAGCCTCAGACTCTTACCTTGAAACTGCTTTCGGTTTTGCATTTCGGCACCTCGCTTGCCAGCTTCTCGGTGCGTTTCTGAAAGGCAAATGCCTCCCAGAGCTCTGTGGAAAAAAGCACTCTTTAGAAAGCAGAGAGGCAGAGCGCTGGATCTCTTCATGCTGCTCTTGGCAGAAGGGAACAGCAACAGGTTTGTACTGAGAGCTGACGATGTTTCGAGGCAACACTGCGTGCTACTTGCAGGATAAATGCATTAAGAAAATTAAACATTTTTACAGCCGTCATGCCATCAAAGCTTTATTCTCTCCACTCTTTAATTTAAGTGTTGGTTTGCATATCCGTGCCATCCCAGCTATGTAATAACCTCTCTAAAGCTATTTTTGTTTCACGTTCCTTACTATCTAGTAAAGCAAGCTGGAGTTTTCTGAGGACACGCATTTTTATTAGAGCTAATTCAGCATTATTTTCTCACTCGTTTCCTTTGTTGGAAGCAGAGAAATCAACTAAAGAAAACTCGAAGGCAGCATACCATGCCTCTGAGGGAAACAGCCTTCCCAGCCCCGCCATAGCCGGGCTGTTCCTCTAGATGGCTCTGCCTTTGCCCAAATACATCAAATCCCTGAAGGAAAAATCGCAATTTCGAGCGATACATACGGCGATACCACTAACTGCTCTTCTCCCTCCTGCAACTGAGCGTGGGGGTTTTTTTTCTTGAACAAACGGGTAAACACAGATTTGTTGGAATTTTAGAGAATAACATTTTCGGGTTAGCTCTTCAAACACAGAGGGAAGTTGCTTTTTAAAAATCTACCTGCTTCTTGCCCTTTAGATGCCCTTTCTAGTTGTGATTTCCCCACAAACGGCTTGTTTTAAATGCCTGATGTCCGGTGAGACTTCAACTCAGCATTTTCCTGTACGATCCTTCTCCAAAGAGATGCAGAGCTGTAATAAATAATAAAGGTAAAGAAGCAGAGAAGGGAAAAGACACCTTGCGAAACGTAATGTAAAATTTTCTCCTGCTGTTCTGGCTCTCCAAATACACACGGTAAGCTCTTTCCCCAAAAGGTGCAAAATAAAATCAGCGACAGTGACAGAAACAAACAAAATAACACCACCAAAAAACCCCACAAACCAACCCCCCAAAAAACCAAAAAACCAAACACGTTCCCTTGTGAGTAAAGGAGGAAATTCAAAATCGTAATTCTTCATCACGCTCACTTTTAAGCGATTCTCTGTCTCCAAACTGTCCACTTGTTTTAAAACGAAATACAATGGTGGAAATCCTCCAGTTATTACATCCCTGCTTAGATCACACAAGGGATGAAAATTTGGGATTGGAGGTAGCCCGGCAAAACTGCCCCGATTCAGCTTCACTGATTTACATGTGCGTTTGTAACTATTTTATCGAAGACATAAAACCCAAAGGCTTCTCCCAAACACTCCTGCTTCCTCAAAATCGTGATGTCAAATCAAGACACTCGGCGCTTGCAACCCTGGGGAGAGCCCTTCGCATCTGTACCTGGAAAGGGGATTTTTATCCATTTTTACCAGCAGAGAACGGAGTAACAATCCCCTTTAAGACCCGAGGATTTACATCTTCTAAAAGACCGACAAAAACTAAATTTTCCCGCACAGTTGAGCGTATTTTTCTTGTTATACGTGTGGGTCTGATCGTGTGCTTTGCTCCGGACGAGGAGGATTTGCCGGAGCTGGTCCCCGTATAAACCCCGGGGGTGTCGGGATCGTTACGAATACCGAGAGCTTTTTCTCTGCGAAAGGATGCGCTTTCCCTCAAGCTTCCCCCGAAGCACGAAAGCGAAAAATCAACTTTTATTCATTAAATCGCGCCCCGCGACTGCCAGCCCTTTCCTCCCGCAGTACGAGCGAACACGCCGATGTTGTTTATTTGTTTAATTTCGGGCAATTCCTTATCCAAAGCTAATTAACTGCGATCTCAGCCCCGGCTGTTGTAAGCCGCGCAGCAAAATTACACGTAAATAACAGAGTTTAAGTGAATTTCACCCTTCGCGTTGCCGTCGGGGCAACCGCAGCGATGCTAATCTCCCCCAGACCTCAATTTCGGGGCCGATTTCGGGGCCGAATGGATCAGGGACGATCGCATCCGTGGGAAAGGGGGATCGGATCCCTTGAGCGCCGGGGCAGCGCGGACAGACCCCCGGGATGGGGCGGGGGGGGGGGGAGCGGGGACGGACAACCGGGGGGGGGGAGGAAGGCAGGCTCGGGGATGCTGCCCCCGCGCTGCCGGCAGCCAAATCCCTGGCGCCTCCCGCAGCTCCCCCCGCCGGTCCCTCCCCCATCGCCGCTTTTGGGGCCCGGCCTTGCCCCCCTCCGCCTCCCTTCCCGGCGCGGAGCCGCGCTACTGGCTGCTCCCTGCGCGCCGCCACCGCCCGCCCAGCCCCGGCCGCGGGCGGGGAGGCCGGGCGCACGGCAGCGCCTATAAGGGCGCAGCTCTGCAGCCCCCCGGGATTTTTTGGTCTGGGGCCACCGGGGCCGCGGGCGCGGGGGGGGGGGGGGCTGTCCGCGGGAGAGGACGGGAGCGGGGGGGAGCGCCGGCCGCCCTGCATGGCCAGGGATTATGAGCGCCGGTGAGTTGCAGCAGGCGCAGCCAAGAGCCTCGGCGCCGGCGGCCGCCCCCGCGCCCCCGCAGCCCCGCAGCGCCCAGGAAGCCCCCGACATGGCGGTGTACTGCAGCGAGAACTTCAGCGTCTACCCCCAACCCAGCCTCCACCCGCCCGGCGCCGCTGCCGCTGCCGCCGCGGCCGCCGCGGCCGCCGCAGCCGCCGCCGCCTCCTCGGGGCAGCGGGCGGGCGGGTACGCGCTGGGGGACTACGGGGCGCCCGCCAACGCCGGCTACCTGTGGGGCATGAACAGCCCCGCGCCCTACCTGCAGGGCCCGCCCGGCTCCGCCGCCGCCGCTCCCTTCCTGCCGCCGGCCTCGTACGGCTGCTCGCGGGGCGGGCAGCTGGTGGGCTCGCCCTCGGCACCCGGCTCGCCGTCGGCGGGCGGCGCGGAGCTGAGCTGGCTGAGCCTGGCCAGCCAGGAGGAGCTGCTGAAGCTGGTGCGGCCGCCCTACTCGTACTCGGCGCTGATCGCCATGGCCATCCAGAGCGCCCCCGAGAGGAAGCTCACCCTCAGCCACATCTACCAGTACGTGGCCGAGAACTTCCCCTTCTACAAGCGCAGCAAGGCGGGATGGCAGAACAGCATCCGCCACAACCTCAGCCTCAACGACTGCTTCCGCAAGGTGCCCCGCGACGAGGACGACCCCGGTGAGGCGGCCGTGCCGGGCGGGAGGCTGGGCTGGGGGTGGGGGCCGCAGACCGCGCGGCGGGCCCAGAACCCGCCGGCACCACCGGGAGGCGAGCGGGCGGCTGCGGTCCCCTTGTTCGGCGGGTCCCTTGTCCCCTCGGGGCCGGCACTGTGAGGAGGCCGGGCTCCCTTGTCTCCCTCAAGCCGGGTGCCGTGAGGAGACCGTCCCTCTTCGCCCCCTGGGGCCCGGCGCTGGCCTCTGCGGGAGGTTTGGGTGAGGGGCGGCTGGCCCCAGCCCTCTCTCCGAGCTGGCCGGGTGGGCTGAGGCCGGGAGTGCCGGTTGTGCAAGGCCCGGCTCCTTCGGCCGTGATTCATGGCTCCCCTCCCTGCCCGCCGCTCGCCGGCCCGGCCCCGGGGCACAGCCGGTGCCCGGGAGTGGGCGGCGGGCGGAGGCGCAGCGGGACGGTGCTGGGCCGGCCCAGCAGGGAGGGGACGTCCCGGTCTGGAGCCTTTTGGGGGGACGTTGTGGTGTCACCGCTCCCGTCAGGCCCGGGCGCGACCAAGAGGCGTGCGGGGACAGCTAATGCCACCGCAGCCCCCTCGCACTAAGTCCTGGGCATGGGGCAGCTTGTCTGCAGCCCCACCGCAGCACTGCCGGCCTGCTGTCCCCTCCGTGTACCTGGGCGCGCCAGCCGCCTTTCCACCAGCTCTTCTGAGAAGAGCCATGGCAGGAGCACCACCTTGTCGCCCACGGCCGAGATGGCTGCAAGTGCCCCTGCTTGCTGTGAGGCAGCCAGAGCAAGGGGAGCCCTGCTTCAAGTTCCCTTCTGCTAGGTCTGAGGTGGAAGTGCAGATCCTCCAGAGAGGCTTATGCTCTGTGATGAGAAGGTTCTCCTGTTCCATGTGGCCTTAAGGGTCACTTGGGCATTGGATGGGTGGAGGTGATGATGTCCTGGAGCCAGGTTTTGGATTCTTGTACTGGACAACAGGCAGAGGAAGAACAGGTGTAGGAGAGGTGTGGGTGCTGTGCTGGTCAGACAAGACATGGAGGCCGCTTATCTGTGTGCAGTGGGGCTCACTGTCACAGAAATTGACTTTCTCTCTTGTTTCCCCTGTTTTCCACTAGGGAAGGGAAACTACTGGACCTTAGATCCCAACTGTGAGAAGATGTTTGACAATGGGAACTTCCGTCGCAAACGCAAGCGGCGCTCTGAGCCCAACACCCCCGCGACTGCATCTGCGGCCTCCTCTCTTGGGGGGCTGAAGGCCGAGGAAGAGCGACCCATCCCAGCCACAGGCAAACCGTGTGGAAACAGCCCACCCCCAGAGCTGGATCCCTCGTCTTCTGCCAGGGACCATCCGAAAAGCTCCTCTCCCTCCGGTATCATTTCATCCACCCCTAGCTGCCTCAGCACCTTCTTCAGCGGCATGAGCTCCCTGAGCAGCGGAGGCAGCCGGCTGACAGGGGGTCTTGGCAGTGACCTGCATCACAGGAACTTCTCTGCTGGACAGCTGAGCAGTGGCACTTTCACCCCTTCCAGCAGCTCATCTCAGGAGGTGCCTTCGCCAGACCAGCTGCAGCGGGTTGCGGGACCTTCCCCCGCCTACTACAGCTCGTTCCATCCCAGCAGCAGCAGCCAGGGAGCCCAGTACAACCACTACTACAACTTCACAGTTAACAGCCTCATCTACACCCGGGATGGAACGGAGGTGTAGGATGCTGGGGCAGTCGGCTGGCGAGCGCTGCAAAGGGAACGGGAGCTGCAGGTGTCTTTGGCAGCATGGAGGACCATATGCTTTTGCAAACAGCATTTCAATGTGGACACTTCCCAGGAGTTCTTCCAGGAAGACAGATCTTCTCACCTTTCAAAATAAGAACACCCCTTAAACACCAGCAGAAGGCAGATGCAAAGTCTTTTCCCCATCCTGGAAAACGTTAGGTGGTTTAGATGGCTTGTCATCTAAATTCTGCAGATGAAAGCGAACTGAGTCAATGTTTTCAGAGGTTTCTAATCCTGAATGTAGAATAAGAAGTTTAAAAACTATAACCATAAAGCGATATCAGCAAGAGCCAAGTGTAGACATCCAGTGAGTCTTAGAAGAGAACAGGAAAAAAAAAATGAAGAGATTTCTTATGAAGTGCCTTGTACAATGTATTAAAAAACTCTTCTGCCAGCAGTTGCCTCTGTAAGCCCTTGCTTTCTGCCCTGATCCTGCAACATGCAATGCACGGGGAGGGGAAACTCTGGGTAAACACCCACCCAAAACCTCCTCGAAACCCACGGAGGTCCACTCTGGTCTTCCTGTGTATGGCATATTGTACAGCTGGGGCTGCGTTTTGTAAAACAGTCTTTTTCCCTGAGCTTAGTACCAAAGATAACTCTAGCCATGCAGCTTCAGCACGAGAATAAACACTGGGGTATTTTTATACATATTTGTACGTAATGTAACTCTTCTGTACATATGTTTCTATGTGGTTTTATATTTGTAAATTATGCTCTGGAGCTGTACTTATTTATAATGTGTTTTAAACTTTGTTAAAGTTTATTTTACTTCGTTTCCCCTTCTTTTTTGTTGTTTTATTTGTTTTGAATTTTTTGTTGGTTTTGTTTTTGTTTGTTAGTGCATTAATGAAACTTCAGGCTGAACAGCTGTTGAGAATAAAACATTAACAATTGTTAGATTTTTGCCTGGTTGTTCCTCACTATGTTTGAGGTATTTTACAACTCTGTGGGAGACAGGTTTTGCTTTCACGTGGTTTGGGATAAAAGGTGCAAAGATTTATGAATAATTTCATCTGTGCAGGAAGACCAAAAAAAATAAAAAACTGCTCCGGGCCCAAAGCTGATTTGCAGCCTCTCATAGTCTCACTGTGCAGAGTGGGGACTCTCGGCTTTTTTATTTGTTTGTTTTTGTCAACAGTCTGAATTACAACTGTCCTTTTTCAGCCTGGTTTAGTTAAAAAAAAAAAAAAAATAAAAGCTTGAAAAAGTGAAAGAAGCAGGGCTGGTTCCAGCGTGGTGCTAGCTAGCAGGAGATACGAAGTCTTAGCTTGACCGTTGGCTCGATGCGTTTTGCAAATCAGTTTTCCAAAAAGGATTGCACCTGCGTAAAGTATCAGGCTAGTTGAGAAGTCGGAGCAGTCATAGCAGGGCTCTGCTGAGAATCCTTCCGATTCATGCTGCTGGGCAAGGAGACTCCATCCTAGCAGCTGTTACGCAAAATGATCAACTCCCATGTGCTGTTTGTTGGGTGCCGTGTGGGGTAGAGCATAAATATAAATGTCTTCATGAGGAATGTAGCGTCAATAATGAAGTTAAGCATGAAGTTGCAGCTATTTAACATATATGCATCTGCCGTGATGTAAGGCCGTTCCTGCAGGCTATTCAGAAAACGAAATCGTTGGCAGTGCGATGCAGCGCCTCTTCACTGGCTACCTGCATAACGTACAGGGTGGTGATGCAAGACAAACCACTGGCCTGATCAAAAATATAATGAAGCCATGACGAAACGTCAGATGACTGCCCTGTGTTTGGGATTGGGACCAAGTACTTTCCCCAGCGCTGGCCAACCGCCATTTGTGCAATAGCTGAGACCGGTGGGCGGGTGGCAGACTCCTGCCTCATCCCCTTCTCGCTCACCCCTTCCCAGCACAGATACCATCTTCCTCGCTTTAGGGGTAATTCCTCTGTGTCTTGATTTTTAATTGTGTCTCAGGTGATGCAGTGGTAGTGCTAATGGGAGGGAAAGGGCAGACTGCCACTAGCAAAAAGCCAAGGTGGTCAGTCCTGTCCTGCTTAGGTTCAATCGCACCGGGTGTGGAATAGCTTTATTTGGATTTTGGACTGCTGAGCTTCATCTAAAAGCAGTGAAGGGATTCCCAACACCTTCAAAAGATTTAGAGCTAGTCCTTAAGTCAGGAACAGCTTACTCGTATCTAAGTGACCATTGCACCCCTTCCCAGGCCTTAGCAAGCAGTGAGCCAATGTGGGACACCTGCATGTGTCCAGCTCATGCTCTTCCACCCAGAAGATTTGTTTCAGGGTTTACCCTCTGCCACTTCATCAGCTGTATATTTCTGCAGACAGTACCCAGAAACATTTGCTCCTGAGGATCCCAAATCAGCGGCAAATTTCTGTTGCCGTGTGGTCTGCTTCTGGCAGTACGTCCCCAGCAAATATCCATCCATGGCTCTACAGACCTTCTCGTGCCACATCAGTCGGGTGGTGGCATAGCCAGAAACTGCCGGAGCAGAGCCAGGAAGGACTCACCCACCGCAGTGCTCCAGCCTGGCTCCTGAGGGCCGGTGGTGGGCTCTAGGAGGTTTAACTGTCCCCACTGCACCTTTCCTGCCATTAGGACCAAGTTCTGCTCCCTCCAGGGAAAGTGAGCCCTTTGCTGGAACCAGGGGCTGCGGCCCCTCCTGCGGACACACCACCCCACAGGCTGCTGGGCTCATGATAAAGCAACCTGCCCAAGGGACACTTGAGAGTAGATTTCAGCAAATAGACACCTAGTCTGCAGAGAGGAGCCAAGTCAATGAGCTAATGGCAGCCTTTTAGGTTTCCTTTTGTCATTAAAAGAGACTCTTCTTTTAGCAACTCTTGGGAGAGGGATTGAGTTTAATGAAAGGCACTTAAAAGCAGCAGGGCTATTGTCATGGGCTTTGGGGATTTACTGCGATTCCTCCATTGAAGGAGGGGGAAGACAAAGGCAATTAGCCTGCTGGTCCCGCCCTGAGAGTCCCCACTCCCCTCTAAATGCCAAGGCCATGCCTGGGATGGGCAGTTCTCCATGACAATGAGCCTTTTCGCAGGGCATAGTCTGCTCCCACGAAGTCAGCAAGTCAGTGGAGAAATGTCCTTCCCTTGGAGAGAGGCTCAAACTTAAGGCTTCTGTCCTCTCTGCTCTCACAGCCATAGGAATCACTCTGTAAAGTGGCTTCTTCTGGCTTTGAGGGAGCAGTGATCTCATGGGGGGGTAGCTGGGAGCCCGCAGATTCTGTCTGCTGGACGCTAAAGCGTCACAGGAAGTCTCGTCTTTGCTTGGTTTTTCCAGTCTTTCTAGGCATCTGGACAAGACTGATGCAGCGCAGCTGTACTGGATGTGAAACCATGGTTGTGCTGATGACCGCAAGCGTAACTGCCTGGTACCTCTGCCCTGTGCTGCCCGTACCCTCAGACGCTCCTGGCCAGGGACCGTGGCTCTTCCAGCTGAGGGTTGCACACACAACTAGGCAGTCCCTGCTTGAAAAGAAGTACGGTCCAAAGGCATTTCAAGAGACGCGTTGGATCGGTAACACAGAGCCTTGCTGGCTCCTACGTGTGGCACTTCTCCAGCACGGGGTCGTTTAATTTTGCTCACTGCTGGCCTTATCGACACGCCAGCAAAGGTTCAGGCAGGCACCCACTGCAGGTCTGCACTTGAGCTACTCCGCAGTACAAAGGCTTTGCCAGTACAGCTGGATCAGCCCAGTCCCCTAGAGGAGACCCAGCTCCCATCAACAAAGGAAACTCTTGTGCCAGTAAAGTTAAACCCCCCCACCCCCAGCAACACCGAGTATAATGTGGGGCGGTGGGAGGGGATTCAAGAGGCAGAACACAGCCATCCGCACTGGGTTTCATCGCCCGCCAACTCTTTTGGAAATACATCTTCAATTACTGCCACTGGCCATGGACTGTGGTTTGCATCTCCTGTGAAGGCAAAGGCTTTTGATTTGCTCTGTCGCTCACAAAGTCCGTGAAAGTTGGCCACAGTACGTTGTGCCTGTACAGAAGGTTTTATTGCCTTTTTTACACTAATCGAAGGTGATTTTTCCCTGCAATCTTCAGGAATAGTGCAAAAGATGTAGTAGTGTTCAAGGAAACTACAGATATCCTGCCCTCGCCCTCTCTGTATTTCTAGCAATAGAAAATCTTCATCACACTTCTTGAGATAAGGCCCCACAAGCCCTGAAGATCTCACCTGACTTTGAATGTGATGTATCCAGATTCTGCCCTGCTCGTTCATGGTCCTGTCACTCTCGTTCTGATAGCACACAAAACAAGAGGGACAAAGCCTCATTTTGTAGCTTGACCTAAGAGAGGCAAGATGAGAATCAGGCCTGGTTGATGGCACATGGATGGCTGATGCCTCAGCTAGAAATAGCTGTGCCAGATGGAGACTGCAATTGTTGGGAAATTGTTGTTTCTCCTTAGGCTTTGGCAAAATAAAAAGACTAGTTTTATTATCCTGTTAAAAAGTCCCTCCAAAACAGATTTTTGTTCCCAATTACTTTTTTTTCTCTGATTGTTGAAAGAAGAGAAACATGGATTTACGTTTTCTTTTTCCTTCTTTTTGGCAGAAATCTCCATCAAACTGAACTTTCCCCCCCACCCCCCAACATTTTCTGTTAAAAAGAAGGTTGATGGAATGTTTTTGACCAAATTACCGAGTGCAATATTCACCTGGGTAAGGTGACGAGAATTTGCCCCTCAAGGAATAACTGAAGTATAATGTAAAACATCAAAGGTGTTGGGTTGTTTTTTTTTTTTTTTACCTTATACCTGTGCTATCTCTGAATCATATCAAATAATCTTCTCGTTTCATAACACCATACAATGCAGGCTAAAAGTGTATGTGATCTGCTTTGTGTACTGCTGAATGGATGATTAAACTGTCTAACCTGAGGGATATTCATCCAGGGCCTGCCCCAAACACAGTGAAGTCAGGGGAAAGACTCCCACTGACTTCAGAGGGCTTTGGAGCAGACCCATAATCAGCCAGGCTCTAATATACTTCAGGTGGTGTCTACGAGACTGCCCGGGGACACGTAAAAGGAGCTAAAGATTGCACATTTGTGAATTAAACATCGTAGGCCTGATCCAGGCAATTGGCTGCCGCAGGAGAGCGGAAGCCGTCTGCCCCGTCCGCCCGGGCTCCTTGGATCATTTTCCCTTTCCTACAGCCCATTGTGTCCGGGATTTATTGACAAAGCAAAGCTCTCACCGTGCGGCCGGTCCACGTTTGCAATAAACAGTGACAAATCAGGTCAGGACAGATGGTTAATCTGCCCTTGGACCCTTCAAGTGGTGCTGATTTTATATCTAATTAAAGTAAATAGTGGAGCTGAGCTGTGCCATTTCCCTCCCAGGCCGGTTTGGAGAGTGGCAGAACCCACACCTCGCCCTACCACTTCGGGGCTACCACAATCAGAGATCCTGAAACATGCAGGGTTAACGCCTCAGCTCCAAGAAAGTGGAGAGAGTCAAAGCTTGGGCTTCCTTCAGCAACATGAATGATAGTCAAACGGGGCCAAGTTACATGGGGAGGGCAAATCATGTTATTTGCATCCATGTAAGTGGTCTTCTAGTCTAGTCAATGGACATCTAGTGGAGCTAGACCAGAGGAGGTGGAGGTGCCTTACTGGTGCTGGAGATGGCCTGGGGATCTTCTTGCTTCAGAAGGATGGAAGCTTGTAGGAAGGCAAGATGGGTTCATAGAAAGGAAACCCACCAGGCATTAGGAAATGCAGAGACTCTCCATCTTTAGGTAGAAAGTTCCCAAACTGCAAAGTGTTGGAGCACAGGAATATATTTTGGGGAAGTACCACTGAACAGGACAGCCTTCCCTAGGCAACCAACCACCTTTCAGCACTGTGAGTCAGGACAGTGAGTTTGACGGTCTGATCCAGCACAGCCATTTTATGTTCCTATATTTATAGCAGTGTAGCTGAAAGCATCATTTCAAGTTTCCATCTTAGTACAGGCCGATGCAGAGCTTTGGCCGGTCCTGTTGATTTGCATGAGCACTGAAGACACTCAGCTTGCTGCAGCAGTTCTCACCCTAAAAAAAAAGCCTGGCTAAGTTAGGGCAGATGAGTTGCTCTTTGCAGGTGCCTATTTTCCTGCATCCAGTGCAGCAGGAGCCTGGACACCTAACTGAGGCCAAGCTTTTAGACTTCCTCCAGGCAGGAATGCATGAATGCCTGCAGATATGGGCATCTGTCATGTGCGGTCTTGTATCTGGTTATAAAAAACGCTATGGCCATCAGGGATGGAGAAGTCCAAGGAGTTTTCAAAGCAGGCCACAGGTCTAATCCATACGTGAACCTTCTTGGTCATGGGAGAGATATGGGAGGAGAAAACTCCTGCGCAGTTTTTCCTTCTCCAATGCAGCAGCATCTCAGCTTTGCTTTGGTTCATTCAGTTCTGGGGAGAACCCGAGAATTTCTTTGAGGTGGGACAGGAAGGTTAGATGAGCTTTTTTTACTCATTGTATTCCTGTTCACGCACTGCCCTCATCAGCGCAGGCACCTTCCAGCTGTGCAACATGATCGATATGTCATGTGTATTCTCTCTTTCCTGCTACAAGAAATGCTCATGGAGCGTAAAGCTTTTGGTTTTCCAGTGAGATACTGTTTCCTGCATGTCCAGGCTGCTCTGCCTGGCTGGGCACCAGCAGGAGGTAAGATTTGTGGTGCACTGCAGCTCCCAATGGGACAATGTTTACTGGGCACACGGAGAAGTGCCATCTCTTACCTACACAGCAGCTCCACTGCACCCTAAGCTGTGCCCAGCACCCAGGGAAGCAGTTTTGAAATAGTGAGCCCAAGTCATTATTTGATCATCAGCATCAAAACCATCGCATGTCTTAGTGGCAGAAGGTTGGACAACCTTTGCTGGGAAACAGAAGAGCAACACTGATGAGAGAACTATGGCAGGATGCCCTGGCCTTGCTCTGGAGAAGTTTCATTAGGGCTCATTTCAAGTTCAGGGAAACGGATTCAGATCCTAGTGAAGACAATGTGAGTTTGTGGCTTTCCCACAAGTTAGCAAGTGAAAATAAAACATAGTCTCTTCAGACAGAGCTCTCAGCTCACGGGAAAGGTAGGAACCACTTTGTCCCTGTTCGCATGTAAAGCCACGTGAGCGAATGGAGAGCAGCTGGGTTCAGTAGCCAAGGCAGCGTGCTCCTAAATGTGGATATATGTTGTCAAAAAATAATAAGAGCTGTCATACTTTGGTGGAGAAAAAATTGATGTCGCCTTCTTCCTCTCCAGCATTTGCAGCTTATCCTTGGCAGCACGGCAGGGAAGCAGACCTGACAAGAAACCCAGGAGACCCTTCAAAGTATCAGGGAATACCTTTATTATAATTGAACAAGGGATTGTATTTATTTTCACTGTCGCTGGCAGGGAATATGTGAGGAGTGGGAAGACTAGAGCAATGAGCATGTCATGAATGTTAAGGTCATTTTATCATAGCTCCGAACGCTGTTTCTTTCCAGACAGTGGCTGCTTGTCACAGTGTGAAACCTTATTCCCTACTCCAAAAAGGTGACAATCCAAAGAGACAAGTACGACCGAGGAAGTGTTACTGGCCCCACTTTACTGCAAGGGGTCAAGGAACATCATGGGAAAATGATTCACTTGCTAAAGGTCACACAGTGCTATGGTGGAATTCGGTGTCAAATCCATAGTTCCTAATGCCTCCATCAAAAAACTGTCCTTTCCCCGCTGAGTCAGCCCCAGCATGGCTCCAAAATTGGTGGTCCTTCCTTGGTGCTGTTACAGAAAAGCACAATGGATCACAAAATTCCTTACCTAAATCTTACCTGTGCTTTACACAGGAGCATGGGTGGTGCTGGGGGAACACCGCGAATGCCTAGGGAATCCAGCAGCATTTAATCTTCCTCCCTCCAACCTCCACAAGTCACCCATGCAGCCGGAGACTGGTTCTCTCCCAAGGGATTTTCATAGTGTGTAAGACCTATTCTTAACCACAGGACAACTGGAAATGTGCTAAACCTGCCAGAAATAATACCAGCAGCTGGGAGCTGTGGTGACCAGAATCTTGGGATCCATTTGCATGCAATACCAATCTGCTCAGGTTTTATAGCAGCAATATTTAGTTTGCGCGCCATGATCTTAAGAGGAAAGGGTTAAAATGTCTTACGAGCCGAATCCTGCTCCGGAGATCTGATAATCTAATTACAGCAGTTCAGGTCCCTTCTCTACCCCCAGCACAATCATGTTTGCATCCAGTAGTGATACCGATCTGATTCCACCCAGTTTGAGCTCTCTCCAAGCAGCAGCCTTGCTCCTTGTGTAACACGTGCTGCTTGCACTTGTGCACCTCCACATAGCTGCTGCAATGCACAGAGAGCATCTGCTCTCCCTCTTCCCGGGGAGGGGGGAGGAGCTTTTTCCCCAGTTTTTGGTAGACGGATGAGCTCCTGACCTCTGGTTTGATGAAATGCTTTGGATGCAGGAATGCTGCTTTCCCCTTGCCACTGGCAATCTGTTTCCTCTAGGAGAAAGTGATGCTCGGTGCCTCTGTGGGGAGGGTGCTGGAAGCAGGAGGAGGGATGAGTTCTGACCGACCTCAGAAGTGGCCTTTGCCTGGCCAAGCCACCACGACTAGATCCTCAGCTGCTAGGAGGTGTTGGTTCAATAATTCTAGGAAAACGTGTCAATTTGCAGCAGAGGAATTGCCCCAGCTCACTTCACGTCAGACGTTTCACTGCGTGACTGTACAGAGCATATTTCCCCTGCTTCTTACAGAACTTGGACACCTCACTCACTCATAGACACCCACCTGCAGACACATACAATTCAGTGTCTTATCTGCAAGCTGCGTCCTGCCCTCCCTGCCCCCCTACATGTCTGGCTCTCAGATCCTCACCAAAACTCCTCAACTCTTTCTAAGAGTGGGATTAGTTTCACCAACTTCAGGCGTTTCCAGTGCAGATGTTTATATCTGAGCTAATCACCCTTGTCTTCCTTTTGAGCTGAAGGAGAGAATTTGGGGCCATGCACCTGCTTTTCTTTCTTTCTTTTTTTTTTTTTTTTTTCCCCAGGTCTACTTCAGGAATGGATGAATCAGTCCCTGGATCTCTATTGCAAATGGAGGGGGACAGATCTATTCCTTCCCTGCAGTACTGCAAATATCATGAAAGCCATCAAGGTCATGGAGGGCAGAGGCCCAAATTAGTGCCTCCCCCAGAGAAACAGTTATAATTCATCAGCCCTGGCCTTCAGACCGTGCTGCTGAGTGCCCAGACAGCGAGGTGGGAGATGTGAAGGGAGAGAGGGGTTAAGCGAGATAAGACAAACCCATCAGGAACCATTCATTCATTTCATTGCCCGTGGAAGAGATCTTTTTTCTTTCACTCTAACACCTAGAGAAACCACTGTGTTTCTCTAATTGTTGAAGGAATGAGGCCAAGTCCCTCTTCTGATGTAAATCCCCCTGGATGCATCCCGCTATTCACAGTACGGACAACTTCATTTGCTCTGAAAGCAGCACAGGGAGCCACGCTGGGCCCAGGTTGACTGACTGACACTGAGAAATATAATTCAATAGCTCTGATTCTTAAATGCCACTCAAGCAGTGAAGAGAAACAGCCTGCATGGGCTCTTCTAACCACTGAGTTGCTCCAGTTGTGTTTCACTGAAGGATGCAGGCAGGTTTATTTTCTGACCAATGCAGGCTTGCCACCAGCATTGCTGCTTGGAGTCACCACCAGCCCTAGGAGGTAAAGGGAAAATCTCCCTTTGTCCTTTCCAGGAGCCAGTGGGGGCAGAAGGTCCTCTGTGTTTTCCTCTCCTCTCCTCAAGG
This sequence comes from Balearica regulorum gibbericeps, assembly GCF_011004875.1. Taxonomy (NCBI): domain Eukaryota; kingdom Metazoa; phylum Chordata; class Aves; order Gruiformes; family Gruidae; genus Balearica; species Balearica regulorum. Next base: position 76,231,629 of record NC_046187.1, on the reverse strand, counting down.
TTTTCAACGTAGGGGAGGAAGAGTCCCCAAGCCATCCTTTCACATTGTGTTTCCAACACCTGGCTGGTCAAGAAAAATCAGGGCTGGGCACACTAAGTCACATTCAGACTTAAATCCCTTCCAAGTTTATTAAGATTTTCCAAAGCTTAACTACATTTCTAATTGTCCCACCACCTGTATTGAAATGTACTGTATGTGTTAATCTCAAATTCTTTTCTCTTTCCATAATCTTTTCAAGTTTTCCTGCACTCAGGCAGTAAATCCAATTAGGTCCATGGGTGTTAGTAGAGAGCCAAATTTACTTTTCAGCTCTAGACATTCTTTTTCTTTTTCTTTTTCTTTTTCTTTTTCTTTTTCTTTTTCTTTTTCTTTTTCTTTTTCTTTTTCTTTTTCTTTTTCTTTTTCTTTTTCTTTTTCTTTTTCTTTTTCTTTTTCTTTTTCTTTTTCTTTTTCTCTTTTTCTTCTTTTTCTTTTTCTTTTTTTCTCTTTTTCTTTTTCTTCTTTTTCTTCTTCTTCTTCTTCCCTTCCCTTCCCACCCCTGCCCCTGCACCTTCCCCTCTAAACCTTTCCAGAAGTTACACCAGTACCAGCACTCTGCTCCTCTGCACGTTCCCCTTTCTTGTGTAGGCTGAAAATGCTGGAGGTAGAGGTGTGGCAGTGATGTTTGATCTTATTTCACATTAAAATCTACCGAGGGCAGATCCCCCCACGCACATCTTCATCTTGAAGAGCATCCTACTCAGTGAGTGCTCTGCCGGAATGAACAGGCAGAGTAAGGTAATATCCGTTGTAAGTAGGGCTGGCAGGATCGGTCCTCAAGCCAGCTGCCATCCCTGCAGGGTGTAAAATCTGTAGCCTCCTCCAAAACAAAGGTGAATGTGATGGCACTGCTTTTAGACAGTTCGTGCAGTTCATGCCTCAAAGCATATTCTGGTTCCAGCTGAGGGTAAAACCTCACCAGGATTTTGCCTGTGTCTCCCTTTGAGGAATATCTCAAGGCTGCCCGTGTTGTCCCTACTTGATTCCTATCAGGGCAGAATTAGGCACTTAGGAGCATCCTACTCTGTAGCCTTTTGACTTCCCAGATACAAATGAATGGTAATTATGCAGTATCTGATTCTATAAAATAGAGAGGTACTTGGAGAAGGTGTGTGCACTAGGGCATGATAAAGATGAATCAGGTGTGAGGAGCATGCACTCCCCAAGATGGCAGGGGAGCTGCAGGATTGTCTCTGATGAATTTAAACAAACCCGTCCTTTTTTGTTACAAACACTGAATAGTTTCCTCCCAAAATGTTTTGAACGTCACTACATGGAAGTAGCACTTCCAACCTGTTTTCTGCTGCCCACCTCGGTGCCCTGGGAAACACCTAGTCATTTTAATGCCCTTAGATCTCAGCTCCAGGAGCTCACAGGGGCACTCCAGCCCACCAAGGCACACTGTCCCGTTGCAGTCATCTCCAGGGAAAGGGCAACTCTCTTGCAGTCAGGTCCCCCACAGGACTTCTGAGCAAGAGCCCATGATGGGGGAAGAGAGCAGCTCACAGGAGGGCAGGCTGGAAGCTTTAAGGAGCAAAGCTTGGGATGCTCTCTACATGTCATGCCCATGCTGGGGACAGATTTTAAGCTGAAGAGCAGAGAAGTAGAAGCCCTTGCCTGTGCAGGCTCACTTTAGAGGCAGTATGCATAGCAGGGAAGCCATGTCATGTCTGTCCCCAGGGCATGGAGAGGTCACCCAGCTCCAGCTGAGCATGGATGCGGGAGCTGGAGCATCCAGTCCTAGGTCTGGTTCCTGTAGTGCCATCAAACTTTTCCTTGAGAAGATGTACAGTGGAGGCCTCCTCCATGGTGGTTCATGGGTTGCGCGCTGGCCAGCAGAGAACCATATCTTGGCTGCTGTGGTGACAGGTACCATCACCACCATTAGTGAACACCCAGAGATTAGTGGTGCTTCTTCAGGCCCTCCTTCCCCAGCAGGTTGGACTGGGATACTTAGACATGGAAAAGACATGGACAGCTGTGAAAAAATTTGGAGAAGGCCAACAAAAAAGCTAAGAGAGTGAGTGAGAAACAGAGAGAATAATTGAGTGTGAATAGCATGGCAGACAAGCCAGAAACATGACCAATACCTGCAGGTCTGAAGAGTCAAAGGGCAGGGAGAAAATGCAGAGGATTGTGTTAGTGGATATGGAACGAAATGCAATCAGCTGAAATACGATGGTTACTCCCCAGCTCCCCCAGCTCCACTATTTATGATAATTTTAAAGACAATGTTTGCTACAGACATTTGGACACGGAATGGCCCCCTGGGAGACCACTGAAGGTTTCTGAGGAAGAGTGGTTTCTGTACCTGCTCCTAGCTGACCTAGTCATGAAGGCACTTGACATCATCTCAGTGACAAACAGCTTGCAATGTCTCTCCAGCAGCTTTCGGAGAGTCTATAGCTGTGAAGATGCACTGCCTTCATTTCACCCACCTCTGCTGTGCCCGCACAGAGCACAGGAGTCCTTACACCAGCAAATCAGTACATCTTCTAAGGCTCTGGTAATGCGCTTCACGAATATTGATCTATTTGTCTCACTAAGTGCTTTTCTGGCCTGCTGTATTTCCTATAGGAAAGGACAGTCTTTTCCCCTCCTACATTACAGGGGGAAATTCTTGTGTAAGCAAGAAGGGCTTGCATTGAAATTACTGGTGGGGGGGCATATAAGGTGGTGCCTTCAACAGCTGGTTGTGAAGGTGGCATTATTCAGACTTTTGTCCTCTTGCTCGCTCAAATGGGATGACATTCCCTCTGCCTGCCCAATGCTGGACGTCAAAGGGGAAGGATTTCCTTCTGAAATATGGTATGGAGCCTGGGGTCATCCCACCTGAAGGCACGCAACCTGATCTTTGTCCAGCTGCAGCAAGAGGTGGGTGCCTTGCCACTCACCTGGACCTTTCCTGGAGGGTCTCCAGACAACCCCAAGGTTTCACACTGACTGCATGCTGCAGGGTGAATAGCCTCCTTGAAGTGGATCTAGGCAAGGCAAATTTCTCAGCGTACCTTCAAAGCACTGGTGGTGCCAGGAGGAGCTCAGCCAGCTTGTCCAATGATGCTGTGCTTGTAAGTCCTGGAAATTTGGACCTGGGCCTGACATAGGTGACTTCCAACTCAGCAAGGCTGTACAGATGCCAAATAGCCAGAGGAAGGACTCTGAGCACCGCAAGATCCCCATAGGTAGGATGGGTTAGGAATGTAGTCATTGCCTTGCTGGGATCAGACCAAGGTCCAACTCCTGCTTATTATCTGCTCCTTTATGAGAAGGTGGATTTCAGTGTTCCTCCCTGACTCTAACGTATTTTAATTTGGGGTATTCTTGTGAGCACAAGAAATAGCCAATACCCTTTTCAAATCCCCTAAGCTCTGGGCAAGAGTGATGTCTAACAGAGCAGGATCTGATAGCCCAGCTGCACCTGTGTGGAAAGACTTCTCCTTCCCTTGGGTTTCAATGTCTTCCCTTTGAATTTGTGATAACACTGCTTTGCTTCTGCATTATAAGAATTGGTGAGATACCAACCTACCTGGTTTTACTGACTTGCACAGCTGCTTTTATGAAAGCCCTTCCATTTAAAAGCACAAGAACATACACCCTATGCCTATGGTTGGCCTGAGAAGAGGAACCAGAGCCATTTCAAGATGTTTTGTTTGCTCCTATAGCGTGATGCACTGAGGAAGGGATGCATGGTGGTCTGCACAGCCTTCTCGCCCAGGAGAATATGAGTGGCTCCACTAGCACTGTCACTGGGTGAGCCAGGGATGAGCTTGTGTTGAGCTGCTCCTGGGGGGCACTGCTCCACCAGCGCGTGACACCCCCACACTGCACTCATGGTCACTTATGGTGTTTAGTAGCAGCAGCTCTTGGTTTGGTTCATTTTCTACTAACATGTCTGGCTGTTTGCAACCGCAAGAGGAGATGGTTCATTAGAGGAGCCACTGCTACCTCAAGACCCTGTCTGAATTTAACTGAGATTCATCTTGGATGTTCCCTTTTGGTGGGTTAATTCAGGGCTGACTGACATATTAGGCATAGTCCTAACTGTGGTATAAACAAGTTAGCTTTAGCGCTGAGGTCGTGGCGAGGTGGCAGTGTAGTGCTCTCAGCATCCAAAATGTCCTGTGATTGGATAATGCGCACAAGGACATGTGACATAACCTTGACATAACCTGAACATGCGCCATGAGGGCTGGGTACCCACATATCGCCCTGCTCCCATGTCCTGCCACCGTAAACACAGATAATCCCTAGCTCATGCTCACTCGGTCCTTCTGAAAGCACCTCATGAGCTTGAATTTAAGTTCTGCTTTATGACCAAGGGAGCAGAATCCTTTGCAAAGCCCCAGTAATCATAATACGTGGAGGCAGAATTGATACATGTGGGCTTTTTCTATCACTCAATTAAATGGTTAGTTTATGCAACATGCCGTCTTTTTGAATCAAAGCTGGGTCACTGTTAGGCTGAGGTAACATTAATTATTTTTCCGCTTGTCGGATCCCATGAAAAGGATGTGAAAATGGCCTGTTTATGAAAGAGTGCGGGCAAAGGCTGTGAGCTGATTATGTCAAACATATTCAAAGCTTCCTCTGCAAAAGGGATTGTGATCAACAAAGCATAGCCCACACCTGCACCCATTTCACAATGAAAGCTGTTAGGGCCATGAAGCTATTGGGGGAAAAGAGAGGTTGCATTAACCCTTTTGGGGAAGGGGGTCCTCCACTGTAAGATTTACACACACACACACACACACACACACACACACAAAGTTGCTTTTCTCGTTTCTCAAGTGGATCCCAAGAACACTAAACCAGTCTTTTCCACCTAACTGTTTTCATGCATGGGCTTTTCTAAGCTGGGTGAAAACATCACACTGCTGCATTTTCTCCTGCTCTTTGCTGATCTCCAAGGGAAGTTGCAGAGAGGAGCTATCTGTGCTGGAAGAGCAGGAAAGCAGTGCAAGCTCAGACCTCAGTCCCAAAAGAAGTTCTGTTCAGGGCGATCCCGGCACCCTCAGAGTAAGTGCCTATCACACGAAGCACACTGCTGGAGTCACACCATCTCCTTAATAAAAAAATGTAGCCGCTTGGAAGGCAGAAAGATGAAGAGATGTGCTCTCAGAGAAAGTTGAACTAGATCTTAACTGCAGGGTACCTATCCCATTTTCTTGCAGCCCTGTTGGATATACTACAGCTGGATAAGGTGGTCTGAATTCAGCATTGAGCCTGGCTGGAGCAGGAGGTTGGACCAGAGATGTCCTGCAGTCCCTTCCAACCCAGATGATGCTGTGATATGCAGAGCTGTGTCCTCATGAATCCCCATCAGATTCATGAGGCTGAGAGCGATCTTGCATCTGCTGCGTTACGAGGGAATACGGGACAGAGCAATGTGCCATCATGCCTCTCTGCAGTCTTAGTGTCTGTTCTTCCTTCTCTGATGTGGGTGGCAATGCTAAGGAAAATGGAGTTACAGCAAATGTGACTTCCTTTTGCAGTCTGTGGTGAACGCCGGCCAGGTCACAGTGCAAGCTCAAAAGGCAAAGCCGGAGTATTCACCTGGCATTTTCCTGCAGCACCCCAGGAACTGTGCCACGGGAGAGCTGAATGCTCAACTTCTGCACGTGGAGCCCCAATATCTGCTCAGAAATCCTTCTCTTTGGAGCTCCTAGAAGGTCACAATCCCACCCGTGTGGGAATTTTCAATTAACACTGTTAGCTAATACAGATGAGCTCTCCATGAGCAGATGAGCCCAATGACAAACTCCCTTGAAGTCAACTGAAGTCAACCATTGCATGAGGGAGGTAAGATCCACCACAGGATAAAGATGATGCTAAAACTTCAGGTTTCTGTTCACACTTCCTGTGGTTCAACAGATTTTGCTGGCTTTATCCTCTAAATCCTTTCTGGCTTGTGTGCCAAGTCAATATTGTTTTATGGGAAGACCTAGGACAATCCTTTAATTCAGCAAAACTTCTACTGATTAATGTAAGAATTCTGCCTTCATAACGATGCTATGGACTAATTGTATTTGTTCTAATTAATGCTCATGAGGGGGGATCTAGAAATGCCCTGATAAGCATCACATATTATAAAACCAGATTAAGGAAAATGTCCTCCTGACTCTTTTCAAGGTTGAAGTCTTCCCTGATACATTGCATATCATGATGGCAAAAACCTGCTCCTCTTGCAAGTATTAAGACACTTCCAGAATGATTTTCCCATGTGTGCTCATTTAAAATAATGTTGGTATAGTTCTACTCTGAGTATGGAGCAAAAGTAATTACAGAGCACAATAAACCTCTAAAACGCAGATATTTTAATATCTTCAGGTCTGGCTTCAGAGTCTTTAAAGATAAAATACTATAAAAAGCATTGGCAAAATGCTTTGACTGGGTTGTAGTCTTTGGTTGGGTTGTAATCTAATCTCTGGGCCGTGCTAATTGGAAGTGAGTAAGAAAGTAGGGCATGTTACAAAGAGGTGTCAGTGATCCAGGTGAGGCAGTGAGTAGGTCATTTTCCATTATCAAATGTTCTAAAAGATACTTTAACCTTGTTTGGAAACAAACAATCAAACAAAACCTCCAAATACCTAATCTAGCAATCCTCATAATTAGCATGGAGCAAGGAAAAGTGAGTTTGGTAAACATGAACTCAACTAAGAAACTATTCTTGGTTAATACGAACAGCGGTTGTCGGAATAATTGTTTTCTTGCAAAAATCATTCTTTTTTCTGTCAAAAATTTAAATGCTTTCCCTCGGGAGTTTAAAATAGGTTCCAATGTTTAAAAGGGATGGAGACTGAGAACACCTTAGTTTAAGAAATGCTAGGAGCTCTTTTGACAGCATAATGAAAGCCATGTTATAAATGATGAAGAATAGTCAGTTTGATTACGATTATGTATAAATACACTAGATCTCCCAACAGTATTTGCAAGGGTCATTACACAAATCGGACTATGGCTTTCTGCACAATAGTTGGTTCAGTCTTGAATACACCTCTTCAGAAAACCAGAATTTTCCTGCTCACAGGAAGTTCTCTTATTTCAATTGTTTATTTCTAAAACTGGAGTTAAAAAACAAAATACTATCATTTTCTTGGAAATAACACTATGTAAAATGTTCATGAATTGAAAGTGTCAACATGTGGATGTATTCTCAATTTTTTTTCCCTAAAATCTCAGTGTTTTAATGTTCTAAATAGTAATTCAAGCCAAAATGTTTGATTTTGATTTTGATTTTTTTTTCCCTTAGGAAAAAAATTAAAAATGCTTTTTAAACTGATAATTACTCATGACAATTTTGAGGGGAGAAAATGGTGAGCTAGGACCAAACCAGCTTCAAAAAGGACTTAAAAATAATCATTGAAAAATGTAAAAAATGAACCCTGCCTGAAGAAAAGTTTCTTTTTTCAGGAACTGTTATTTAAAAGCAAAGCCCTGCTCTGGCTGACAGCAGGTGTTAATCCCAACGGCCCTGTTGGTCTCCAGCAGCTGCTGCAGCTTCTTCCTCTCCAGTCTCTCCTGCAGGTTGGACTTTGCCAGCTCCAGGCACTATGAGGTTGTGCCAGTGCTGGTTTGGACACCGTTGCAACATCACTAGCAAGTCTTCTTGAGCAGTCCCCTATTACACATGGAGACTCATTTTTTTCTGAAGAATATTTCTGCTGCTGGAGTACCTACTGAGGTGCAGCATGCTTAGGGGCCAAATATGTGAAGCTCATCTGATCAGAAGTAGGTGTCTACACAGCCAGCTTCTCTGTCTGAGCCAGCCCCCTGGGCTTCTCTTCTCATCAGAGGAGAGAAACTGGATTTCTCAGAGCCTGATTCCATCGCTCTTTAATTCAACCTCTGCATCTGACTGATGAAACATGCCCTACTTTGCTTTGTTGACTATGGAGGTATAAAGGTGGGATGGACAGCTCAGAAGTAGACATCTATGATGCAGACATCTGCAATTAGACAAGATGAGTCCTGCCTATCTATCTACAACTGATTTGGCTATTCCTCTTCCTTTTCATGGAAAGCCACTGAAATGCCAGCTGACCAGACCAGGAGCAGGAAACCTCCTCAGTAACTGCCCATCACAATTACCCCCTTCAACATCTGGGACACCAGCACTGTGAGCTGCCTTTCCTCAAGGGTTTTCCCTTTCAGCCTGGAACTGAAGTGAGGGCTCAACCCCTGTAATAGCAAAGATTTTGAAACTCTGGTGTGGTTACAACTCAAGCTCAAGCAGAGGGTCAATCTAGCTAAATTATATATGGGCCACAAACAGCATAGTTTTTTCTGGATTTGACATATATACCCTCCGTTATTCATCCCCTTGTGCATACCACACCCTTGAGGAACACCATGAACCTCTCACAGCCTGGTCCAGAAAGACCAGTGACCCTATCCAGATCATGTCCAGAAACCCTGTCCTTACTTTAGGACAAATATGGAGTCCCACCATCATCTGCAGATTGCTTGGCAGCCAAGATAGCACAAACATCTCAGAGGGAAGGAGAGGATGGACGGATATGTGCAACCTCTTGCTCCTGGGCATCCCCCCTGTCATCCTCACTGATGGTGTTTTTTCATGTGTTTTGTTTTGGGGTTTTTTTGAGTCCACAACAGGTAGGGAATGGAGTCAAAAGGTAACTGGTTGCTTATCTTTGGATTTCAACCTGGAGGTGTAGCTTCTCCACCTTACTTGTATTTCTCCTTTTTCCATGGCTTTCTCCAACATCTCAAGTGGCAGATGTAGTTACTGTTCAGAGTAAATGCCAGCAGGTCATTTATTGACTTTCCGTCTCCTCCTAGGGCTTGACTCTTAATTATACTTGGGAAGATACATAAGAGATTATAACAAGAGGAATATCAGGCAGCCAAAACTAAACAGATTTATGTATAGTGTGTGTGGCATATGACAACATAAGACAAGATGGCTTATGGGCATTTTGGCAAGACACGAGATGGAACCTTGTGTTTGCATTGCTCCCATTTCTGCTGCTTTGTCCTGGCTTTTCTTTCGTGTCTCATCTGTAGGCCTTTAATGAGGGAAACCCAATATTCCTTGGCCAGTTGTGACAGGCGTTGCTTAGACACATGCTTGAAGCTGAGAACCAGACTGCTTCAAGCTGTTCAAAGGATAAAACTTCTCAGAGAACATTTTTGTCCCATTTTCCCAGACTGTGAATGAAGATACTGATACTTACCTCTTTTATCCACTTCAAAGGGTAATGTGAGGGCCAGATAGTGTTTTAAAGCACCATCTACTTAGTGGGCATTTTTCTTATCATCAGGAAAAGGAAGAACATAAGAGCAGCCAGCCTAGCTTGGACCATCCTTCCATCCAGACCAGTCACCTGTTTCCAACAGAACTGAAAGCAGGAGCTCAGGGAAGGTGTATCAGGATAAGGCACCTTGTCTTTACTTTTATGCAGCCTTCACTTGTTTCCCACTAAGCTGAAATAATAATAAAGGATTGATTATTCCCTTAACTGCCATTCCCTTCCTTTCTTCATCCCTAGGTCCCTGGAAATGAGTCACCATGCGAGACGGGGAAGGCGTTTGCTGTCAATGGGAAGATCAGCTCTCAGTCAAAGGCAGTGGCGCAAACCCTGCTCTCTACAACCAGGAAAGGAGTGGAAATTTCCATGGGGCTGGTGCTCATGAGTCCCACTAGTCTTGTCTGCAAACCCTCTACCTTTGATTCCAGGGTCTCCACACAATGGACTTTTTATGCATCGTTCCACCTTTGATGACTACTGCCAGGTTATTTTTCTTATCTGACTTAGGAAAGATCTAACAGGATCAGTTAGCTAGCTCCAGGGTAGGTTCTTTGAAAAGCAATGATTTAACAGTGCTTTCTTTTACCTGCTCTTGGGGTTCTCCAAACTTTCTGGTTTATCCAGCTCTCTGAGACACACCGCTGCCCTCAGCGATGCCTAGGCAAGCTTGGTCAAGGTGCTGGCACAGCCTGACCCATGGCTGTAATTCCTGCCTCAGTGGGGCCATGTGGCTGCTGATCCTCTCCATGGTGAGCAGCTCCAAACACAGCCTGAAGACAAGGGGAAGCCTCTGTGGGGACCGTGGAGATCTGAGGTGCTGGGAGTTAGCAACGGGGTGAGCGCTGAGTTAATTTGCACTAGAAGTGGCTGCCAGAAAGCTCTGGCTGTGGATGCACCTCTCCTTTTGCCCTCCTCCCAGCCCTCTGTGATGCTGGAGGGAGAACTGATCTCAGCTCAGCCAGAGCTGAACGCTGATGGACACTCAAATGCTCACCTGGCTTAAGTTGATCCCGAATCTGCACGGTTTACTGGGATGGAGAGAACAGCAGCCATCCAAGGTGGGTGATCACAAACCAAGGTCCCACATTGAGAAGGACAGCTGGGACCCTCCTGAGAGAATCAGAGGGACAAAAGCCTGCAAGGTCTCAGCAAACAGTGGGCACCTGGGTCTCCTCCATGGGAAACACAGCCGTGTGGGGCACGCCGGCTGGCAAGAGGTCTAGCTGGAGAAGCTGTGATGTGAAACTGGTGGTTTGTGGCACTGTCACAGAGTGGCTCATGAAGGGGTCGCACGCTTGAGCAGACCTGAGCAATTCACAGTCAGAGCTATCAAAGCAATGACCCAGCTCCTTTAACACGCTGTCTAAAATCATGTTCAGAAACTTTAACACAAAATTTTAATGCTCTGTTGTATCATTACAGACAAGTCCATGGTGATATTTTACATTTACATGTCACCTTCCACACCAGAGACTCCCGTTGGGAAGGTCTGGAGTGAGTCACGGGACTTTGGGGACTTAGTAGCGTTATGTAAAATGTGCATATGGGTACACAGCAGCTCAGTGAAGTAAAATCCTGGACTCCTTCCAAAGCTGGAAGAGTTCTAATGGGGGAGGATATGATTTCACCCACTATGGACAGACAGAGGGGTTTGGATTCACCAAATTTACTGTCTGTGCCTAAGCTAGTGCTCTCCCTGTAGCCCCATTGAGTAAGGGGGAGGCAGAGGCATCCCATCCACCCCAGCAAGACCTTGTACCTTCCTCGGGCTCCTGCTTCTCTCCTTCACCCTCAGAGGAGACTGAAGAAACTAGTCCACAGCAGAGCCTTGACTTTCAGGTGGCTGAAGGCAGGGAAGGTAAATCCTGCTCATGTTCCCATACGCAGGCAGCACCACTGAAATGCACCTCCACGTGTTCATAGGGACTTATAGTCAGGGTATTCAAGATCTTCACAGGCTTTTTTTTTCTTGCTATCCACCAAGAGGTGGAGAATCAGATATTATCATCTTTGAAAATATGTTCGTGCCTCGATTCTATTGAAGCACCTAATTCCCCTTGAAATCAATTTCTATTGGGATTTAAGTAACTTGCTCAAGGCGGCGTAAGAGGTCCGTGGCAGAGCAGAAGAAGAGTTCACAAGGGTGTCCTTCCCCTCAGCTCCCATTCAGTCTGGTGTGGGGTTGCACAAGATCGGACCAGAGATGGAAGAGCCATGAAGTTCAACATGAGTCCAGTCAGTCATGCCCCATGTCCTTGTTTCGTTGCTGTGAGGAGACAGGACCAGGGTTTTTAAAGTTTTGCGGTGTGGCAGAGCTGTCTGGCTCCAGGTACCATGGCATAGCAGTCGCTATAGATGACACTAGTAAATGGAGAATGGAAATTCAGAAATAAGTGGATTTTAGGGCATGGATCGGGAAACCAAGAATCAGTTGTGTAAGCAGAACTGCTCATTGGAAAACTCCATTTACTCTCATAACCCCGATGTAAGTCTCAAGACAGATTCATAGCTGTTTTAAGTTTTTATGACCATCCTGGGTCACGGAGACCGGGCAAGCTCTAACCATCCCCGTGGTGCTTGGAGCGAGGGAGTAACCTCTCCTACTCAAGAATATACCACAGTGGTGGATTTTTGTGAAAGGGACAGGTAGCTTTTTGTGTCCTCACGCTGCTTCCAGACCATGTCCCAGTCTGGCCCATCCATCTTTCCGAAGGACTCCTGCTTAGCGATTACTTCTTGCTCTCACACTGCCCTGTGTTGCTCACAGCTCCAAAGGGCTGGAAACGTGTTGCCTGTCCCTAGGTCTCTGCTCAGCAAATCCTAATGGTGGTTGAACTTAACAGCCCCATGCATCAGAGATCCACCTACGGTCTTACTGAATGACAGACAGGGAGCCTTGAACACACCCGGAGAGGTCACCATCCAAACCAGAGAAGGCAATGGACAAGGCCATCTGCAAGAAGGTGGAGAGGAGCTCCAGTGCCTGGATGGCTGGTAAGCCCTTCATGGCAGGAAGAGGGTCCAGGTGGGAGAGACAAGAGGAAACCATGTGGGGGAGAGAGGGGGCTATGGGAACGGCACAGAGCAAGACTTGCAGCAATGGGGCTGCCTGTCTGCTGCTCGCTGGGATGCTTGCCATTTGTCCAGATTAGAGATGGTGATACAGCAAAGCTCATTTTCTTTTTACTTTTTGTTATTCAGACAGATAGAGTGTTTCTTTGGTTGCTATATACACTTCATTTCAGATCTGATGCCAGAGGATATTCGATACAAGATCTAAACAATGCAATGTGTAAATTCATAATGCTGTCTGTGCCGGAACATGTTGCATGACTTTGAATCTTACTGTAGGTTAGTGCCATCAGATATACCTTAACACAATCAAATGTAACACACCCAGCTAAAGAAAAGATGTGACATCTTTGCTGTAAAGCTAACAGAAAACTAGCCAAAAGGGAACAAAACCCGATTTGGCAAAGCCTCAATCAGCTCAGAGGAAACTCGGCATGCATAGTGTGTAAGTACTCACAGTACCCAACACAGAGGGTAAGGAGACATTTCTCTGAGCAGAAAGGGAAAGGAGGCTTTGGCAGCAAGGTACATTAGATAACATTGCTCCTAATCTTGCCTGAGATTCACACTCTGCTCCGAGGCTGGGAACATCTCTCCTGGATTCACCTGTCTGGATAAATAGGCTCCTGCCTCCAGCTCTCCATTGCCTCCTTTCCTGCCCAGGGAGTCGCACTATAATTCCCACTCTTTAAAACTTTTCCTTAATATGATATATATGGGGTGGCTTGCAGAAAATGTACTCATAGTTAGAGAGGACTGCTCACTGTCAGATAGGAGAGTCAGCATGTCTCCTGTGCACAGGTACCTCCGATATGGGATGTATGCAGTCATGACAGCTGGTGCACACATAGCTGAGCTGGATTCCACATCTATGGCAATGAGTAAATTCTCTGCCATTGCAGATGCTGGAAGCATAAGGTGTTTCAAAATACATCTAGTCACCCAAGTTTCTTCTCACAGAGATTTCTGCCTTCCCCGTGATTGTTTGGCTGTTATTGGAGGGGAAAGCTTCTGTAGATTAAATATAGAAATCTGCTCATGTAGAAATTAGGGTATTCAAAATTCCCTACAGCTTCCAGATCACTTTAGTTTCCTTCCCCTCCTTTTCCAAGCATACTTTCATTTGGTTGTCCATCCCAGAATGGGATGTAGCACATTCCCTGCAAAGGCCTTATGATGTGTTGATGGAGCAGGGTGCCTTCAAGCAGGTTCTTGATTAGACAGCAAGATGGGGGGGTCATATATTAAAAGGTAATTGCTTTTGCAGTTTCCTGTACTTTTTAAGTGTGCACAAAATGGACCAGATGCCCTTAGTATATTTTCCTGTTCATGTTCAGCATCTTCCAAATGATCATTTAGTGCACAGAACATGAAAATGTGGAGGAGAGACTCTGAAACTTGCCCAGTGGATGTGAGCACACAGCCAACATTCTGCACTCTTTCGGTGATGTTCATACAGATCCAGCACTCCCTGTCATTCACTTAGATGGGGAAGCCAATGGTCATTTTTCATACCTGGCCCTATAAAATTAACTCAGGTTAGGTGTGATCATATCACAGCTAAATAGCCTGCAACATGCAACATTTTTTTAGATGAACTAGAGAATCATCTCATCCATCACAGTGGATGTATGATCACTATAAGTGGATGTGTGTCACTATAAGTGACCAGATGGTATAACATCTTTTACTGCAAAAGTACCTCTCCAAGTCCCACAGTGACCTTCCCAATTTGCAGCCATTTCTTTTTATCAGGCATATGAGAGTTTGACTCTGCTTCTGTGCAGCTTCGCTATTGTGGGAACTTTCATACCAAGAGCAATTTTGTGGTCAGAGCACTGGGCTAGTAAGCAGAAAATTAAGTTAAGTTGTGGCTTTGGAATAGATACCTACATGCCTGTAAGTCAGCTCTCCATCTAGAAAATGAAGATATTGGTATTTTCTTATTCTCATTGATTGCCTTCTGTGTTTATCCCTGAAGTTCTCTGTGAGGATGGTCTCTGGCTGCAGAGTCATTGTGGGGAGGACTCTGACTTTGCTCAGCCCCTGTGGCCACAGCTGTACCCCTTCCCTCCCTCCACACCAGCCCTCACAGCCCAGCAGATGGGTTCCTCTGCAACGTGATGATAAAAATTATGAGTTCCCTAAGACATGGTCCAAAGACCTTGAGCCAACATTTTGTTATTGGGAGGTGACTGCCTACAACAAATGCTTCTGCGATGAGACAGACCTTCTGACCAGTCCAGAAATACACTTTTCTTTCACTTGTCAATTGCTAAAATACATTGGATTGTTAAAAAAATGGAAAGATTTGTTCAGTGCTGGGCACAAGGCAGGGACAAGGGGCCAACCATGGTGATGACCAGGTGTCTAGAGTGTGAAAGCCTCTATGCATAGAAGAGGAAGGGGTTTTTTTCTGTACAGTACAGGATCTCATGTATCTTCAACACACATACGAGACTGTTGATAGCTCACCTTGAGAAACAAATAGCTCTCCTTCCCAAGAACTTCTCTGAGACAGTAAGATGACTTTGCCTATAATTTTAGTAAACTCCATAGATATTATTTCATATGCAACTTGATATATGCTGGGTTACTCTGCCCATCTTGTTCCTCACAATTTTGTTAATGATTCAGTACGAAATGAAAATCAACAGAGAGAGCAAAGTAAAATCCAAATGCAGATAACAATTAACTATGGATAAAAAGTCATTATGGTCACTGTCTAATGACTTGCAGAGACCACACTTTATTAAATAACAGCTTATTTCCCTCTTCAATTGTTCCCACTTCAGGTCCCCTGCTGCTTTCTGCAGTTTTTATAAATAACAGAGTAGTAAATCTCAACTCTAAGAGATGGAATTTGAAGAGATTCACCATCGTTCTTTCCTGTCTTTTTTATCTGCTGGAGGAAGCTCTAATTACAAGTCTGAGTTCAGGCACAGAGGAATGAGCGGATGTGTTTCAGAACTCAGCCCTGGATTTTGGAGGTTGGATAATCTTTGGGCAAAATCAGCACTTCCTTCAAAAATAAATAGCTTTGGTTACTCTTGGGGGTGAGGTTAGATGGCTCAGTCAAGCAGCAGAGACATGCTAGGAATGATTCAGTACTGCAGACTATTCTGCAAGCAAAGCAGTTGTCTTCAGGGGGACCTTCCTGGATCATAAGGAGAGCAGGTTGCAGAAAAAACTGAGTCTGTACATGGAGCAGAAGAATGGTATTAGTTCACCAAAAGAGTGACTTGTAGTTCACACTCAGATTTTCAGAAGTACCTGCTCTCCCTTCAACACAGGGGATGATGTGTCAAGCAACAGTTATGGAGATCCACCATTGAGGATCAAGTGTGAGGGACCACCAGCACATTGGTGGAAAAACATTCAGAATGAGCTTGCCAAGGGAGAAAGCAAAATGTTGTTGCTTCGATTGCACACATATATGATGCCTGGTTGGGTAGTAGTCTTTGTGACAGGACCTGGGGATTAGGCTGGTTGAAGAGTTGAATGGTAGCACATTGTGAAAGCAGCAAATGCCATCCTGGGATGTGTAAACACCAACCCCATGAAGCAATCCTTCACTCCCCATCAATACCAGCCGGGCTTTGCTGGAATAGGATTTCAGTTTCTCAGCATAACCACCCAAAGAAGATGTGGACCACTGGAGAGAGGCTGGAAATTGTTAAGAAAACAAAAGGTCTATATCGATCATAACCTACACAGAAATATTGGACACACTGGGATTCCTTAGCCTAAGGAGAAGACAGAGTGGGAATAGGCTGGTGGCCTTCTAATATGTAAAAGGCTGCTGTGGAGAAGGGAATGGTCTGCTCTCCATGTCCATAGACCAGCACAAGCAGTAATGGTCTCTGAATTCATTTTAGCCATTAGGAAACCTTTCCAGCAGTAAGGTCAGGAAGTTTTGCTGAGAAGGCTGGGATGCCCGCATCACTGGACACTTTCAGAAAGTGTACCCAATCTATGGAACAGCCTTGAGGTGTGCAGACAGACTTTTTGAGGTCCCTTTCAGTCCAATGATGATGCAAAAACCTGAGGTATTGGTTAGAGAATTGGATTTCTAATGTCTGTGGACTTTTTTTCCCTAGAATTTTTAAGTGAGACATGGTAGAATTCATGCCCTTGGATTGACAATTTTAATTATAGGAGAAGCAAAATAACAGCAATAGAAATTACCTATGCACCACAGTTTGCCGGTTCAGGATATAAATGGCATAATCTGTAAAATCACAATAAACCCAAAAGCTTCTGAATTTGAAGAGGAGCTGAAGCCTTCATTAAGTCCTTGTCTTATCAAAATGGTGAACAAAAATATAATCCTGCAGTTCAGTAATCCTTCAGCGTGTGCATGTACTTACTCCTCTACTATGAATGTATGTGTGTTTGTATACTCTCTCATTTTCAGACTTTTTTTTTTACTAGTGGTAATGGTGTACTACTGAGTGTAGAGTAGAATCTCTGTTTTCCAACAAATATTGGTTCTCATTCAAAAGTGAATGTTTTTTTAACCATCTTCAGGATGATGCAGGCTCCATTCAGAATAGATATGTAAACATGTTTTAGTAGCATGACTCATCACTGAACTGTTAACTGTATACATTTTTAATTGTGACTGTGTTAAGATTAGAGACAAATTATGTACTATTTCTTCTGGTTTTTGAGATAGTGGTAAATTTAACAATCATTTACATATCTATATTCACTACATTTTTGCTTACACAGAGTTAAAACCACATGGCCTAGACATGTATGATGTTGCATATTTTTAAAACTTTCTATAAACAGGAAGAATGGAGATCAGTGATTACCAGCTACAAAAATTCGCAGGTCTTTTGAAGTTGTAAACATTAAAATATCAGAGGCTGTTGAGTGACAGTACATGAACATTACAACCATAACAAAGACAGCTTGATGACAAATAATAATTATTATTAAAATATCATAGCTTAGCATTACAATCTGCAAATTACTTATTTTTCATCTGCTCAAGTAGATTTTAGAAGTCCAAATATTATTATGTCATTACAAAGATGACATTACTGTAGTGCTACTACTTATATTACCACTAATGCTACGTAAGAGCATGTCGGCCAACCAAGAATGGGTTTCTATGGTCCTTAATGAAGGACATTTACTGACCAATAGGCAGAATCTGCCCCACGTCAAAAATTGTTATATATTAGAAGACAGAGGCAGCAGTAACCACTTGTGATCACTAAGTCACACTAAACTGTGTTTTGTGCAGTTAACTTCTAAACATCTCTGGGGAGGTGGAATCCTCTTGGGAGTCAATTTTGTAATGGAGAAGATTGCTAACCTTGTTTCTATTGGGAGTTTATACTATTTTCCTTTCATTCTTTCTGCAGTTCCCATGGCAAAGTACAAGTGTTTTCTACTGAAATTATTCCATCCATGAATTGTATTCACTTGTACCTACACAAGAAATTCCTCAGCATCCCCCAGACAGCAGCTGACAGCGTTCCTGCCTTCCACTCATGGTCTTCATCAGCACCTGGCAAGCTGGACACGTTCACCTCTTTCCATCTGTCCCCCTAACACAGCCTCTGCAAAGACTTTACACACACAAACTATCCTCAGCAACGGGTGTCTGATGCACAGCTCCCAAATCCACCAAAGTCTCGTGTTTCCAGGGAGCTGCTTAAATTGAATTCAGCATGCTTAAAAATCAGCTTTGTGATTTAAGGGCTTAAACACCGATTGTAGACTTCTAAGATTGAAAATTGTGCCTTGAACGGTCCTCTCTTCTTTTTCACAGGGTGCCGGCCAGACGTAACTCTGCCAGCACAGCGGAGTAACACCGGCGCCTGTTTGCAGAGCAAGGAGGAAGCACCACAATACATTAATGCACTTGGATGTGACTTTTGCATGACGATGATGTACCACGTGCCCGGGCTGTTCTGTTATCCTGCGAAGCAGAGCCTGGATGCCAGACGTTAGCCCAAGTTCAGGTGCACACAGGCCCGCAGAGCCCTGGGCACCAGCAGCACTGCCACCGCAGCCCTGGGAGCCGCGGAGGTGGCAGTCGTAGGTCTGTGCTATATGGGGAAACATAATGCACAAAGGAAACGGTGCTCACCAGAAAGCTGAAAGGAAGGACAAGTGTAAGGACTGACTCAATCCTGCGATTACTATTCTTTTGCTAATGTGCTCTGCACTGTTCTCTTTATAAATTACTGAATTATCCTTAGGAACAAAAGGTATTAGGGTCCTGCAAGCTTCTCTCAGTTTGTGGTAGGACTAATTCATTAATGTGGCTCCAAGAGGAATGTGTGCAATGTTCTTTCTAATTGGACATGACTGGTCAAGAATGACTCGGCCTCCCTCCAGATCACACTGTCACTTATGCTGTATAATAAGCTACTACTACTGGCCCATGAATCAATTTTTAAACAATCTCCAGTAATGAACTTGGACGGCCCATTGTTGTTGACAAAGAAATGCACAGTCCTGCTATTGTCAAGGGGCTCAATTATGGGTTCTTGCTGATAAAATAGAGGAGGGGGATGAAGGGGGGGGCGGTCTACGGACAGTAGTGACAGACTGAAAGAAGTGTTTCATCTCTGGGGTCCTTACAGAGACTGACAAGCCAAAAGGTCAGTTTCATAGAGGTTTAACTCAAAATGTCTGAGGACAAAAAAGGCATCTGGAATCATTAGGAAATGTGAAGTTTGACTTGCACCATTGGAAATCCTTAATATATTATTTTAACTGTAGATCTGACAAACTCTTTGCCCACTGGGTGGGAAAGAGAGGTTAAGGGAAGTAAAAGCTTTATATTTATCCAGTGGGGGGGAATAAAAAGGTTAATTTTAGTAACTCTGGGAAGAGTCTGTGGGGAAACTGTCAATGTTTCAGCCCATTTGCCATTGTCCTGAGCCAGCGGAGTCAACACGGGTAGTGGGAGAGGCTGCTGCCGGCACTGGCTGCCAGACGCCGGGCTCCCAACGCTTTCCCCTCAAATAACCTCACCAGTCACCAAAATGTCAGGGCTCTGCCCAGTTCCTCCTGCCTGAACCAGCCTCGTCAGCACAGCGATGCTGCCTCCGTGCTTCACACTTTGTTCAGGATTACTCGCACGTTACTGGGATTCCCTGAGCCCGTCGGCATAAAGAAAATAAATATATCTGAAGTGGTTCTAGCAAGCTGGGTCTGGCGTGGAAGAGCACGTGTTTGCAATACTCTTCCCAGCTGACCAACGCCTTACAAAGTGAGCTCTTTGTAATGCCCATGTGAGGCCACAGTTGCCAAGTCTTATTTTAAAGCTTTACTATATGCCATGTGAAGCCAGGGAACTGGTTCCAGGTTTCTTCCAACAGTAGAGTGCACTGCTGCGAACCCAAGGGAGAATGCACACCCAAATTAAAACAAACAGGCAGGGTGTAAATTTGCAAATGAACATGTCCACTGGACCCACGGGCAAAAAACCTCCCTTTCCCAGTGATTTCACCACAGAGCCAGAGGAGCAGGGCAGAGGGCAGCCGGCACTGGGAGACTCCACTGCGTGTTTCCCAGGAGGATGAGTCACTTCTCCATCTGGATAAGACACCTCGTCTCCATTCCCCAGCCACAAAGCAGGACAACCTCGGTGCATTTGGAAGGCCTGGCTTGAGCAAGAACAGTAGGTGGGATGTAATGAGTTGGGGTCCAGCGGGGAGGTGGGGAATCAAGCGCACACCAAGACTTTGCAGGAGCACGAGTGAATCTGGATGCTCACAGCTAAAGCCTGTTCAAAGGTGGAATCTGAGCCACACCTGCCATGGCAAAGGCTGCTGAGGCTTGTCTAGCAGATCGGCTCATTTCACAGGATAGTCCTTCCAAATGCCCTTCAGAAGAAGGGGGAGGGAAGGTACTGAGGACACCATGCTCAGCACATTGTAACGCCAGCTTCAGTCAGGGGCAGGTGCTCCAGGACCACACAGGGCAGCACACAGGGACCTGGTAGAGCACATTGTGCAAGTGTTTCATGAGACGGCAGAGAAAAAGCCCACGTGGAACTGTGTAGCTTGGCATTGTTAGCTTTCTGTTATTGCCCAGACTCACAGCATGTGGGGGAAAAAACCTCCTCCTAGAAGCACTGGGACAAGTCCGGGGACACTCTCAGCAGAGGAATGTGCTGGGTGGCAGACTGTAAGGTCTTTGCAAACACAAGCTGTCACTGTTGGGATGTGTCCTTAGGACAAGGTCCAGCCTGGTGGCACTCCATCGCTGAACTCCCAAAATAGACAGCTTGCAGGTGGATCCCAAGTTTCTCAAGGAAAGAAAGGAAAGCTTTCCCTCCCCATTTTCCCAGCTGGTGAGAAGCCTTTTTTTTCCTCCCTAGCAATGTGCCAATATACCTGGACCTGTGGTGCTAATGGTTCGTGATTCACTGGGCACAAATGCATTTCTGTGTCCAAGCACTGGGTTCTGGTTTTTCCATCTGTTTTCTGGAATGGAGGAACAAGCAAATGAGAGGTACTTGAGCCCAACCAGAGAGAGAGGGGGTGTGGGATGAAGAGCAGTAGGCATGGTGAGGGCTGGCTTTCCACCCAGCAGATTGGCCCACTGCTCATTTTGGTCATCAGAGAGCTGAAGACAGCCCTTGTGCCTACCGGCAGCATTTTGAGACCCTTCGTGCCCTGGGCAAGTCATATTGCAGCAACCCTGGACCATGGGACAGAGCCAGATGTCCTGGGAGAGGTGATTCCCACATCAGCCAAGGTCTCCACAGGGGCTGAGTGGAGGAGAAGGGTCTTGGGAGCTGGAGCTATTTGGGCACTGGCTGAAAAACCTCTACTTACACAGCCAGAGACTGCAGGGGCCGTATTCGGTGCCTGTCTCAAGTCTGGGCGACCCCGTCTGTTCCCATTAGGAGGCCCAGGCGGTAAATTGGGCCCTGAATATATAATTAAGCAAAGGGCATCATCCTGAAGCCAAGGTTCACACTGATTTGTTGTGGCTGGGGTGGGAACAGCCCTTTGCAAATCAGTCGCAGGATGTTGCTCCTAGTCAGCTGGAAACTTGGTAGCTCGATTCCATAAAAGCTGGATCTAACGCTTCAGCTCCCCAGCTGGTTTCGGCATCCTGACCAGCACGCAATCCTGTGGCTTGCTTTTCCGCACGACAGTCTGGAAACCTTCCTTGAGAGCCTCTTGTTTGCTGGCTGCCAGGATTTGCCATGCAGATTCTTGCCAAAGGGATAATATAAACAAAGCATAATGTCAAGTTTCCCACACAAGTAAGATGATCTATTAGCACTGCACTTTGTACTAATTATTGCACAGTGGGTGGGGGCTTGTGAAAGGAGATTTATGCATTCAGCTAGCCTCACTTTTATTATTTGTAAGTACTTTTTGGCAAGGAATGAGCGAGATATGTATTTTATTGTTACGCTGTTGCAAACATCCTAATCTTCCGCACTCATTAAAACCTCATAACAAATAGTAAGAATGATATATTGCAGCCACAGTGAGCGTCTCATTCATCCCCAGGTGGGGGGAGGGGGGTGAGACACAGGGAAGAGGGAGGACAGGGGAAACGGGAATGTTTTTTTGGGCCACGGTCATATTTGCAGCACATGGAAGGCCCAGGTACCCAAAGGGTGGAAATAAGGTGATGGATGGGGAAAGGCTGCTGGGATCCCAGGGTGGATGGGGAGCTCTGTGGTAAGGTCTCAGTGTGGAAGGAGGTGGATGCTGCTCCAGACTGTGAATCAGCCCTCCCAGAAAGTGAGAGCCCATCTACACCCTTCCTGGCACGCAGCAGTTAACCTGTGCATCTGCCTTGGGGGGACATGGCTACCTGCAGAGCAGCTGGCTTGCAAGGCTTGTGCCTGTGTGTCAGGACCTGGTGTGAGGAATTGCCCAGGGCACACCAGAAAGGTGTCTCAGAGTATCTCTGTGCTGCTTGGACAAGCAGAAAAGACCCCAGAAGTTGCCTGGCAAGTCAGTTTTTAGGTAATACACTGCTGGGTCAAAAAGGCTGGGTGTCTCACTGGTGCTACTGGGTCAGAGTGGACTTGATTGTCATGATTATTGCTTTGTTAATCCCTGGTCGTGACAATTGCCCCAGTGCAGCGCTTGGCAGTAGGAGTGGGGATGCTGCTGTCCTCATCGAGTTGGTACTCACTCCAAGCCTTTTTTTCCAAGCTGAAGTTCAGGACACCATGCTCCCTGCTTTCCTCCTGATGACAACAAGGCAAGTTCAAAGTGCATCCTTTGGTGTTGTACCCATTGGGTTGATGCTGGGTAAAAGCCAAAACATGCCAGCTTTGGCTGTCTGTTATTCTGGGGGAACAAAGTTCAGGGGAAAACCTTTTCACAGGTTGAAGGGTTCTTATGGTACTTCCAGGGCATCACAACAGTTGTAGGGCATTTTTTTTTACTGGGAATTCTCAGATAAAGCTCAAAAAAAGACAACCTGGACTCTTGCATGCACTCTTGAGACATTGAAAAAGACTGCATGAGGAGTTGGATGGAGAGGTGGCAGTAACCCCAATGAGACACGGTCACACTCTGGGCTGCACACCACAGCTCTTGGAGCTGTCCCCATCCCTGGCTCATACTTACTTGACACGACGTGAGAGCTGGGGTGCTCTTCTTCATAACTGGTGGGGTTTCTCAGCATTTTCCACCTAATCTTGCTCCACCGTTGAGTCGTCTGGAGGGGCTAGGGTAAGAGAAGGACTTTCATCCTTTTCACCTATCATTCCTCCCACCCTGAACTTAGTATTTCAAATATTACAGGCAGGGCTTGCCCTGAGCCCCAGGCTGCTGCCAGCCCAGGACCTTTTCCTGGTCAGACCCTGTTCAGGTGTCCTTTTCTCTCTTCAGCCACTTCTTCCAAAATATCACTTTTGTTCTCTCTCTTTCTAGCTTCCAATGAGTTACATCATTGAACTGACCTCTGGATGCAAAGGAGGAGAGTGTGACCCAGAGGCTACTTCTGACTGTCAGCACTAGCCTGGGACAGGGTCAGCGTGGAGCAGAGCTGGACAGAAAGTCTCAGACCCACTGTTTCCAGCACAGTTTTGGAGTGGCCACGTGTGTCAGGCAGCCAGCTCAACCCTTCAGTAGGTACCTCCAGGAAGGGACTGAAAAATGGTACTGAATTTTCATCCCTCCAAGCTTAAAAGCCTTGACATCATCTTTGTTCTTCAGTTGCAGGCAAATAACCTTTTGGGACTGGTTAAAAATTACAACCCACAAGTTTTGAAATATTTGGGGAATACCTCCCGTATTGTCTTCTTCCCCAAGTCTTTATGTGTTTTCCAGCTGGCGTTGGGTTAGCCCTGGGATGTTGCTAGGAAACAAATGTAAAAAAAAGACAGGTAAGATGGAAAGGGAGAGAAAGGATTGAATTTAGGGAATTATAGATATTGGCTGGGCCTTCAGCCCATGGCAAATGTAGAAGAAAAGAACATTTCACAGAGATCATATTGGTGGTTTTTTTGTTGTTTCTTTTATTGACGTGCCAGTTCTAATTCTAGATTTTTCATCCTCCCTTCCTCTGGCTGAGCCCTGTTTAACTGCAATGGCACTGTGGTCCTGGGAGACCAAGGAGGGCATGTCCCCATGTGGGAACAGAATAACCACATGCCCTTCAGCCTGTGCTCTCACCCAAATATAGAAGGTGGAAGGAGGTCCTACCCTGCTCCACCATCTGGAGTATCCTAACCTGCTCCACCATCTGGGAGGGACAGATTGTTCATTACCCTGAAGTCACGATGTGGCTAATATAAATGCAGAGGTTTATGTCAAGTCCCCTGCCTGTGTTGGACACTCAGCTGGAAGAGCAGCACCAGGTGGAGAGGTTGGTTCCTAGTCCGGCTGTCAGCATGTCTAGCACGGGACGTTGAAGCGATGGTTTCTGGAGAAAGCCTGGCTCCTCTCCAGGGTGAGGAAGCAGAGGTGTAAGGGGGAGAATCGGCATCCAAGATGGGAAAAATGAGGATTAGGAAGGCTGCTGGCATGAGGTAACTCATCTCTCAGGCTTAAGAAAGTGTCAAGTTGCCAAAACAGAGATCACGGAAATACATCCAGCAAGGAAAGGTTTGATACTGTCTTGGGAACCACTGATGTGAACTCAAAATTGCTCCATTAAGGTCCCAAATAGCAGGCCCACCCTAGTGAAGGAGGGATTGCAAGGCTGCTGTCACTGTCGGTGGCAGACAACCATCAGCAAGTCTGCTTCACCACCTCACCATGGCGTGAAACCCCAGCTGAACAACCTCACTTCACTCCTTCCCATCACCAACAGCCCCTTCTGCAGCTAAACCCTGCCCCATGCCTGTCCAGCCATTTGCCCATCCTTACGTGATTTTTTTATCCTTTCAGACCTTACTCTGGTCATAAACTTCAGCCAGAACCGGGAAAGTCCCTCCTTCAGCCGATGTCTGTTGTAGTCTGATACTGTTTTTGTTCCTACCTTCCTCCCCAGTCATCTCCATCGCTGTCATCCCATCCCTTCTCCTGTCTCCCCCCTGCCCGCCACACTCACGCTCCCTCTGCACAGGCTTACCCTGAACAAACCTCTTTTGTCGGGCCACCCCACACAACAAGAAAATTAGCATCATTCGGGCATGTTGAGGCCACCACAGCAGCTACAAGCCATGATTATGGTGCATGTGGTTAGCACAGCCTGCAACATCAAACAGCGTGTTTACAACAGATGTAATCCGTAATGATATAACAGGTGTATAACAGTCAATACCAGCATTGTAGCGATCAAATAACTTTGTGGCACGTTCACATTGATCCGGTATTAATCCAACTCCCTCGGGGTTTTGGTCTATGATTTATATGACTCACTGGGAGGTTTCAGGACCTATTTGGCACAGCACCAAACTCCAGGCAGGGATCAGTATATAATTTACCTTTGCAGTGAGAGCTTTTTAAATCCATGCTCTTAGCAAGCCAGGTTTGTCAATGGCACTTTGAAAAGAAGGGCTTGTCGGAGCACGCAGAGACACGTTTCTTTCAAAGGGTGATTCATCCGCTGCAGCTTCAGTGACTGTCCTGGTTTTACATGCTCGAATGCTGATGAATTAAAGCAGCAACAGGAGTGTAGCCCGTGTCAGCTCTCACAGGCTCCTGCCCGCACTATGATTTTTCCTCTGCATCCCTTTATACGTTAGCCCAAATCGTTTACCTGAGTGAGGAGGCATACAGGAGAGGATGGGATAAAAGCATACCAAGGGAAGGAGGATGGGGAGCTTCTGAGCAGGAATCAAAGCAAAATCCCAAGGTCACACATTCATAACCAATGGGGGAAATATTTTTTCAGGCCCTGCTTAAACTGTTAAATTGTTTAATTGTTAAATTTGAGACCAAAAAACAGGTGAGATTCAAGAAGACTATGACTGTTCAGAGGGATAACATTGGCAGCCATCTAAGACATGGGATGCTCGCCTGGGGCAGGCATCGGAGCCTGGCTCGTGGCTCTGCTCCCACCTGACAGGAGTCAGCCCTCCTTCGACTAGGCAAGGGTCCTCATTTAGAAACTCATCACACACCTAATTTTAGTTTGCACCTCTACAGGCAATTTGCAGGCAAAACACCAGCGATCAAATGTATGTGGCAAATTAGGAGCTGCCTTTTAACAATGAGGGTGAAATGCATTGCTGAAGGAGCACGGAAAGGAAGCTGGTGTTGTTCGTGCAGCAATCCAACAAACGAGCTTCGCTTGCAGTAGTGGCAAGCTGGTAACTTTAATGAGTATTAAATGCAATTAAAGAAACAAACACTCTCCATCGTTCCCCAGAGTGAGAGATATTATCAGTTGTGGCTTTGTATTTTTACATAATCACAGTTTAAAGGAACATTTTTCCATATGTGGAAATTCCCTGTTTTCTCCTCCAAACGCTAACAAAATCCTTGCCGCTGGCTGGCTCTGCTCTCTTCACGGCTCTCTGTTATGGCACTCCTGCTTGCCCCACGGCCCCGGGGAGAAGAGATGGGCCCAAAACAAACGCCAGAGGTGAACGTGCTGGAGATCCAGTCCTACACCCAAACAGCACACGTTCCCTCCGCTCGGGGTGTTTTTTGAAAATTCCCCTCTCCCGATGTTGAAAAGGCTTCTGTGATCTCAGAGCCCTCCTCTTTTGGGCTTCCCGCCCTTGCGACGTGATCAAGAGGCACGTCCCACCCATCACGGTGTTGCCCTTACCCCAAAACCAGGCTTCCTCCGGGGGTAAGTGGTACGAAGGGCACAGCAACCTCGGGGAGCTCCACGGGGTTTAGCCCAACTGCGTCAAACCCACCTGTACCACTGGGTGGGCACGTTGGGATCTGGCTAAGGATGATGGCTTCCTTCTCTGATGCAATTAAGGCCATTGAGCACAGCCTCTGTCCAAGATGAAACAGGACGCACACGGGGCTTTGATTTGGAGCTCAGCTGCTCTGTGGCAGCTTCATGCTCTTTACTCTTACACCCAACAGCCAAACTATTTGCCCCCTTGCCAGAGAGTGGGACAGGCTACAGTACATTTGGACAGAGGCTCATGCCAAGGGCATGCTGCTCAGGACCCCCATACCCTGTGTGAACACGTTTGCACACGCAAGCTGTCTCACACACCCATTTAGAAGTGTCCACACATGGCTGTCCATGCATCCGTCTACACCGTGTTTCAATCCAGCCGCAATTGCTTTTCCCCATGGACAAAGTAGATGTGCTTCTTCCACATCTTCAAACCATTGGCCCAAGCACGCTTTGCACTGAGCGGTGATTTCTGGCTTGCTCGCACAGCCTTTGCTCGACTTGTTTGTTTGTTTGCCATGCACGCTGTTTGTGTGCAGCTTGCCTGCTGAGCTTTTCTCTGCCTGCTGCACTTTTCTCTGCCTGCTTTCAGTACGTGGGCTGGCCTGCTCCGCTCTTGGATATCATCTCGCTTGGTTGCAAGCCTGCAGAAGCTGCCTGGCTCTCCTGGCCTCCACCACTCAGCCCATGAGCAAGCCCCCAGCATGACCAGAACCACTGCAGGGGGCTAAGGTGAGGGTCTTGAGCATCCTGAGCTCTCCCACCACCTCAGCACAGCTCCCAGAGAGCTTCTCTACAAGCTGTAAACCTGACACCAAACCTTGAAATGATAAAGGTCTGTTTTTCTGGCGGCAGCAGGAGAAGTTTTAATGGTTTGAGCACACAATGAGTGGAGGCATTTCATTATGCTGACCTACTTATGGTTGTTGCCTAAGGAGACCTAAATCCACGTGGAAATCATCCAGGAAAGCCTATTGATACTGAATCCATCTCAGGAGACACTTAGGACTAAACTTTGAAACCTACATCCATTGGATGATCCAGACAGATCATCTCAAGACCTGGGACACCAGCCATGTGTCCAGGATCACTTAATAAAACAGGGAAAGAGTGAGGAACAGTCCCACCATCTCTCTGCCAAGCCACACTGTGCTATTCATGAAATTCCTCGGCAAGGGATTAAGCTCCGTGGTATACAGACCCATACTGTGTTTTCACGCTTTCCTGCATGCACATTCCAAATTTGACGTGAGACAAACAAGAAGACACCAAGGCTTTGAAGTTTTTTCTCAGACTGAGGCAGTTATTGCTGTTATTTTCCATCTGGCAAGACTTTGAGGATCTATGGCTGTTTCCAAATATGTTTTCTGGGAAAGTTACCATATTAGAAAACATTTAGATACAAAACGTCAGCGCTTATGGGAAAATCTTGTTAACATGGAGCCACCGGTGGGAGCTCTCGTTAAAAATTCCTTTCTGCTTGATAAGGGCTTTCCTTATCTAAACAGTGGTTTGGTGTCCTCCCCTCCGTAGGCTGGTGCTGTGTCATGGAGTCCGGGAAAGCTCTCCCTTGCAGGCAGAAGAAGAAAGACTAGACAAGTCGCATTTTGTGCCATAGTTTTGGTGTCTGGAGCCCACAGTGTTTGAGTTCACTGTCACTGCCAGGGCAACTGCCTGGACCTCGCCACTCGATGCGGTGCTGTGGGCGGTGAGAACCGGTCACCTTCACAAAAATAAGGACAGACATGCATCACAGGCAAGTTGCAGGTTCAATTCACAATTGGTGTTGTCTATCACATTGCAGAGTTGAGGAAGGACAGGTCTGCCAGGGAGACTAGCCCTTGGGATACCCTGAATCCCTCCAGGAACACATGCAGACACAAGTCTGTCTAATCTAAGCCTCTGCTCTGGACCTGGACCCGTTGGCCATGCACCTATCCATGTTGTGGAAGCAGAAACAGCCCCTCCATGGGCAACCTGATAACCAAACTCAGGAACACCTCTTCCCCTGTCTCACAGAGACACAGAATGGTAGGGGTTGGAAGGGACCTCTGGAGATCATCTAGTCCAACCCCCTGCTAAAGCAGGGTCACCTAGAGCAGGTTGCACAGGATCATGTCCAGGTGGGTTTTGAATATCTCCAGAGGAGAAAACTCCTCCCTGCTTCCCTCCTGTTCTTCCTCCGCCAAAATCAAACCATCATGGATACTGATCATCTCTCATGCTCATTCGGCCACACAGGGCTACACATAGGTGCCATTATTTGATTTTGTTTCTAATCTGTTGTCATTTTTTTGACCAAATCCCTTTAAGCCCCTTTTAAATAGCTCATGGATCATCAAGGACTGTTTCCCAGCTTTGTTTCTCCCTGTGCTCAGTCTCTTTCAAGCACCTTTAAATCCTTGCCCATTTTTACCCTTTCTGTTCCTGTCAGGTAAATAGTGTATTCCTTACAGTGAAACCTCAGCTCCTCTTGACTATGATGGGCACCTCTGCAGACCAAGGACATCCCTAGTGGCTACTGCATGAACTTCATGCTCCACCACCTTCAGCTGTAGGAGTTCTAGCAAGGATGACTATTTTCTTGAGAAGCTCCCAGCTTTCCATGTGGACTGGAGATTTCAGGGCTTGTAGACTGTGAGGCGAGCTGGCTCCTTCCCGGGGGAGCCCAGGAGATGCTGCAAACCCAGGAAGAACTGCCAGACCCAGGTGTCCAAGGTTCCCCAAACCTACTGGTTATGCACAATCCTAAGAGACCATCCTGGGATGTCTAGATCTCAAGCTCAAGGCTGGAGCTGGAGGCCTGGTAGCTTCCAAGGGAAGTAACCTCATGGGGTTGGAGAGGGGCAGAGGGTCCCAGGACTTTTTGGCTCTTGGCTTGCAACAGGGAGGCTGAAAGCCTAGAGGTAGGTTTACCTCTTCACCCTCAACCTACATGCCTAGGCCTCTGCTTCTGGTCCATGAAAGCTTGCTGAAGCCCAGATCTTCCTTGCAGAGGGAATACCTGAGGATGAGCAATTTGGAATGTTTCTACAGCGCTCCACTTGCAGTGTCCTGTAGCAGCAGCCGTTGTGATCCCGAGCTGGAGGCTGGAGGAACTAAACTAACCTGGATCCCCTACATGCACCTATACAGTGTCCACCCTGGCAGGGAACTCCAGCCACTGAGTCCCAGACCCTCACCCAACCCACCCCATATGAACCATTGCTTTGGGAACCCCAGTGCACAGGCGAGGCAGCTCCCACTGAATCCAGCTTGCCCGTGGCTTGAGAATATCTGCAACCCACACCCCAGTCTTGATCACTGCTGTATTTTCTAAGCCTTTCTCGCTCCTCCTCTTCCTTAGTCTCACTGAGCTACAAGGTGAGTCCTCAGTGATAGCTGAAGGATTCACTGCAGAGCATTGCTTGCATTTTTGATTATGCAGTTCAGAGCCCTCGAACGAGCCCTGCAGCCTCTTAGCTCATGATGACGACTGATACCAAACACCATTTCCTCTTATTGCAAGCAAGTAAAAATAAACAACATCTTTCTATACCTGCCTCTATCCAGGAAAGCACAGTAACCAGTATTTATAGATAAACAGAGATACATTGCAATGAATTTAGACCTGAAGATTGAAAATCCAATTGTGTTTATAAATCAGCTGTGACATGCCAGTGTCATGTCATCAGCGGAAGGCAAAGGGCATGTTTACTACAAGCAAAGGCACACGCTACAGTCATATGCATAAGCAAGTCTCTGCGCAGACAGGTTATTTTTTGCATAGTGGTTTTTTGATTTTTACATGACTTAAGGATAATGCTCTAGGAGCCTTCTTTTTTTCTTTGTGCAATTTTTTTAAATAGTAATGTTGTTTTTTCCCCTTTTGTGATTGACTGGAGCTTTTGTTCGGTTTTGGTTTTTTTAATGTTCTGAAGAGTGTTTGTGCTTTTTTTGGCATCTTATTACATACCTCAGAAAACCTGACTAAAGCCCTGGCTGCTTCTAAAGCTCCTGCCAAAAGGAATTCATACTCCTCTAAATTTGCTGTTCACATTTCTCGTTCCAACTGATATTTTTAATAATAAATACATTTACTAAGAATAGCTCTTTACCACCTCTGTCAGCTCAGGTCTTTTATTTGGACTCAGATCTCATCCTAGGGTTAACTGTTTGTCTTGAACAAAAAACAGCACCGTATAAAGACTCTGTGGGGACCCATCCAGCAAGTCATCCAGTGTCCTTAGGATGTGCCACAAGGGGCCAGTCCTGGCGCTGGTGTGCTGCAGCCTCCTGCCCACCTGGCATCTCGGACGTGCTGTGATTTACACAGCTAAGCCCAGGCTTTCTTAATCCTCAGTTCCTCTCCGTGAATGACTTTGTTTTCCCTGATGTCGCCTGTGCCGGCTCCGCAGCCAGGTTTCCACATCCATCTCCTTCGATCACACTAGCCAGGTTTTTTTAGCTGCCTTTTTTTTTTCTTTTTTTCTTTTTTTTATCCTCTAGACCAGGCCCTCTTATTAGATATGCCCTTTTCACTGACCCTGAATTATTGCTACCCATGGTCTTAGAAGAACAGCGCTGTTTGTTAGTCTAAGAGCACATGTGACAACCCTCTTCCTGGCCAACACCAGTGGTTGCACCAGAGATTTCCAGGCCAAAAACCAGGCATTTCAGCAAAAGCTACTGGCTCTAAATGTGATCCGAGGGGTCAGAAGAGGACAACGGAATCATCGTCTATTTGAGGACCTGCTGGAAGACACTAATCAGAAAGATATGTACAAATTTAATCCAGAGCATGCAAGAGTTTCCCCGGGCTGAATCTAACCTCCCTCGGTGGCAAACATCCCATTCCCACTGCAACGGGGCTGCCGGCAGGAGCCAGTACGTTAACGCCCGCGAGTTTTACTACAGCCCGTCTGGAGTGAGCGGTGCCTGACTGAGCCTGTCCGGCGGCAGCGGGGAGCAGGACATTAATGGGGAAGGGCATCCTGGTCCATAGGGGTCTGAGCTGAAGGAAGGTTCCCAGCTCTGCGGCTCTTTAGGTTTTGCAACAATTTGCAGATTAGTGTTGGCACTTCCAAGGCTGGGCTGGCAGCGAGACCTTTAACCAAGACAGACAGATTCCCTGCTGCGGCACTGTTCAGCGGGTTTAAATGGAATAACAACGTCTCTCCAGCTTGGGTGATATTGGGTCAATCTTTTTCTGTTTCGCTGTGTTTCCCCCGCCGTCTCCATCCTCCCCCCACTGCAGGTCACCGCCGCAGCCCAGGCTGTCGGGAGGGCTGTGTGCCGCCGCTCTTCTGCCTTTGTGCTTTAGGAGGTGGGGGGGGATCATTTTTATAACTCTTTGTACCAACGCAAGCAGAGCTAATGGTAAAAGGCAATCAAATCTTCTGCTCCAAGGCATAAGCTGGTTGCCTGCAGGGTCAGGGAGGAATTTCGCCCTCCCTTTCCTCCTGGGCTCAGAGGCTCCTCAGCATCAGCACATTTTGAACCTCCCCCCCAAAAAAACTCTCTTGTTCTTATAACTCATCCCTTTTTTTTTTTTTTTTTTTCTTCTGTATTGTATAGCTGTGAAAAATTACAGAGGGAATGATAGGTGATTATGGAGTCCCCGAGGAAGGACCCTGTTAGCACCCACAGTGAGGGGGATTGGGGGAGCTGCTCATGGCTCTGCTGGACCTCAGGGCAAAGCATTGGGGTGCCTTTTCTCTTGGGGTTTTTGACTGCCTCCCTCTGATCTCCTGCTCTCCCTCCATGGCACAGTGGGAGTTTTCTGCCTTTAGGTCCTTCCTTTTCAACTCCAAATCCCTATGGGTATTGGATTCACCTGAACTAAACCTCTGCTTGTGCCTGAAGGGTGGAAGCCTTGGGGTGGGAGATGCTCCCACCACCACCATCCCAGCAGCCCAACCTGAGTCCCTTCCCCTGGGAGTCACTTGCCTTAGCTTGGTCAAGGTGTACCAGCGAGACACACAGCAAAAATACAAGCAGGCACAAGCAGAGAAACAACCGTTGGGAAGGCAGGAGTTCAGAGGTAAGCCGGCTGTCCTCGGGTAACAAACTCCGGGCCACCCACATCAGAGCACCAACCTCAGCTCCCTCCCAGCAGAAATGACCAGGGGCAAATCTCAAAGGCAGAGCCAACACGCGAGACACGCACATCTATCGGCACGGTCTTGCGGGGGAAGAGCGAGCATCAAAGACGTTGCGGCCTCTTCTCCCGAATCTGGCTGTGCCGCAG
The DNA here is from genome assembly GCF_011004875.1 of Balearica regulorum gibbericeps. Classification (NCBI taxonomy): domain Eukaryota; kingdom Metazoa; phylum Chordata; class Aves; order Gruiformes; family Gruidae; genus Balearica; species Balearica regulorum. The sequence continues at coordinate 76,198,752 of NC_046187.1, read as the reverse complement.
CCCCGGGACGCCATGCCGGGGAGGATGGAAGTGCAGGGCAGCTTTGCCTGGGCTCCTTCCTGGCTCTCGGCACCCCTCTTCTCCAGCTGGACCCACAGAGGGGCGAACCTGCTGTGGCTGCCTCCCACGAGAAAGAAAACATGCACACGCAAAAAAAAAGGACTGGAATTTTTTTTTTTCCTGTTGCATTCTGAAACTAATAATTAAGTTTAAAAAATAACCCAACAACAATTAAATCAAATTAAGTATGAGGTCTAAGCTACGGGCAGAAGTTTGATTCGAAAACAGCAAAGCAAGCACTTCTGGTTGGGAGTCTTGATAGTTTGTCTCATACGGATGGTCAGAGAGCCAGAGAGAGCGAGGGAGGGAGGGAAGGCAGGTGAGAAACCATGGCTAACATGGGGTATGGCTTGCAGATGGCACGGGACCCTCTGGAGCTGGCATGTGGGTTATGGCCATGCTTTCCTCCTCTCAGTTTTCACCAAAGGAGCATTTGGGTGTCTGTGGCTGAGCGGCACTGGCTCCACTCCACTGTCCAGCACACATGGGCTGCCCAACACCTTGCTCGAAATAAAGCAACCTTGACCCAAAATCAGAGAGCTCTCACACCTAGAGGAGCAGGGAGATGCTGTGTTCATGGGTGTGATTGCACCACCCGTCCCTGCTGAGCATCCTTTTGGGACATACATCCTCTTCTCCGGGGAGGAAATCCCACTGTCCGTTCCCATTCCTGCCCATCTGCCCTTGTCACCTCTCAGGGAAAGTTTGGTGCCTTTTTGGTCCCAGCCACTAAGTCAGACCAAACCAAGAGTACCACAACATACAGCTGTGTCTTTCTGCGCTACAGCCTTCGGGATGTCACACAAGGCACGTCTGTGTCCCCCTGAAGAGGTAGACAGAGGGGCTTGCTCTGCCGGCCCCCAAAATGCATTGCTGGGCTCCAGACCTTATCCCAGGGGACAAAATCCCACAGCCTGTCCCTGAGGCCAGCCTTGCTCACCCACCACAACTATCACCTGATGACATGCAAGCTGTGCTGCTCAACCTTTAAAAAAAATCCCTTTTTTTTTGTTTTTTGTTTTTTGTTTTTTGTTTTTTGTTTTTTGTTTTTTTGTTTTTTGTTTTTTGTTTTTTGTTTTTTAACTGGGTCTCTCCATCCCAAACCCTGGTCTGTCTGGGGAGGTGGAGGAGTAGAAAGTCCCTTTTTCCCTCCTGGCTGACCCCCTTGGTCATTTCTCACCAGACATTTATAGGAACCACAGTGTCCAGCAACCCAGTCTCTTGGGATTTCAGCTCTTGGGGGTGACCCTAAAGAGGGGACCAGGTATTTCAGGCCACCCTGGGGGACGAGGGAGGCAAACCCATGGGCTCAGGGGAGCTGCCGCTGGCTGCTTCCCCCCACTGCCCCCCTGCCCTCCCCACGTCCCCCACCCACGGCCCTTCGCCGGGGGAGCCGCCGCGCGGCGCAGCCTGCCCAGGGCTGGTAGGTCTGCGTCGTGCAAGAGACATCAAAGTCTCGCCTGGAATGTGTGTGGCTCTGCCAGGCTGCGAGAGATACGGAGCCAGGGATCATGAAAGAGATACTGCGATGGTTATCACCCCATCAAATCAAGGGAAGCTGAACGTCAGGTCTGCCAACAATACCTGTTATTGTTCCTCCCCTGCACAGCGCTTTATTAAGCGCTATAATCATTTTAATATTCATGCATCTCCGCAGCCATTCCACACCCCCTCCCCTTCTCCTCCTCTTTGCTTTTCAACATATTCCACATTGGAAAGTGCCTTTCTTGCATTTCCTGGGAACTCGCTTTCCCTCCGGGCAGCAGGTGTTTTGGTCCGCAGCACCCAGCAACGTCCCTCTCTGCACCAGGCAAAGGGGATTTTCTCTCGGTCTTTTGCTTCAGTCCGTCCCGTTCCCCCCCTACCCCCCCCCGCCCCTTCCATCTGCCACCACCCCCTTTTCCTTCGAGTAAAAGCTAATTAAACACCACCCTGCTCAAACAATGGCATTGTTTCACTATCAATTCAAGGGAGAAGCTGGTAGCCCTTGGTCACTCGGTGCTCCCACTCTGGTGGGGTGTGTGCTCCCAGGACATCCCCTCCATCTCCAGATGGCTCAAAAGTGGTCCGAGGGTGTCCCTGCACCAATGCTGCAAGGCAGATGCTTTCCAGTGACTGTGCATGGGTTCGAGGTTTACACCAGCCAGCTTTAGACAAGTAATTGAGGCACAACAGCTCGCACCACATTGGTGCAAGGATCCTTTGCCCATCCTTCGCAGGTTTTCCAGACTTCATTCCTCAACTCAAAAAATAAAACTGTTTGCAGGGTGGGTCTGAGTGTGGGTACCCCAGAAATCATGGCACCCCTTCCCCAACCTCCCTAACCTGGTGGCACCGCTCCTTGACACCAGAACAGGCCAAACCTCAGCCAAACCATCAGCCCCAAAACAGCCAAAAAACCCATTCTTATCACATCCATCCTCATGCCCCATCCCTGGACTGGTGTCAGCTTGTCATGGCATCTTTGCTAGGCATGGTGACAATCACGCAGCATGCAACAGGTTCAAGTGGCAGGATGTTTATTTGGGGATTACAGCCTTAAGAAATACCTACAACATGATTTATTTTTTGACACCTCATCCACTTTGGGCTGGGCAGTGTTTTCCCAGGGATGGAGGTGTGCCTGTCACAGGATCCCTGGGAGCAGCGGCTGTAAGTCATTGAGAAAACAGCAAATTTGGGAGCTGTGTCATGGGCAAATACAGCAAAAATCCCCTTCAAATGGCTGTTTACAGGATTAGCTTCTGATAAGGGAGGAGAAGCATTGCAGCTGGCAGGCCCTTGTAGCAAAGGTAGCTGCTGAGTATATTGGGAGTAATTTAGTGGAGAAGAGGCTCCAAGCCTGATTCTGTGCTGTTTTGCACCTCGCCTGGATGCTTACAGTGTTGCCTTCCTTCCATTTGGCGCAGCTGTGATCCACCCCAAAAAATGGGACCACGGATTTAGGCGCTTTCCCAGGAGGTCCAACCAGACCTGACGACAGGGTGAGGGACACTTCAGCCAAAAGCAGCAGCACCTCCACCTGGCTTCCAGCTCCACCGAGAGCCCATTGCTCGTCCCAGAGATTATTTTCATTTTGAGGCAACAAAATCCATTTTTAAACTCCTTAGCTCAGTAACTGAACATTTCACTTGGAAATGAGATGGGGAAAATGTACCTCTGAAATCATTAGAGTGAAATTAAAATTTAAAAAAAGGCACGGTGGGATGACTGCCCAAATTCCCCCAAGTAGCTAGGGCTTCCTTCCAAGCCCCAGCTTTCTGGTTACCATATTTGAGTAAAACCTTCCCCTGTTTGGTGTATTCAGAGCACCTGTGGCAAAGAGAACCAAGTGTATTCAGAGTCCGATGGCAATGATGGAGGAGCCACCCGTGAGCTGCCAGGGGACAGGCGAGGGGACAGCAGAGCCCCGTCCGGGCCGGGGGAAGGTGTTGGCCACGCACCACGCTCTGGGGCCAGGCTTCCCAGCAGCAGCACAGGGTAACCCATCCCAAAACAAGACGGGACTTCAAGGTGGGTCAGTTTTAGGCCTAGGGAATGTGTCCTTCTCTTGCCAGTCCTGTGAAAACCCCCTTTCCAGCAGCAGGTCTGGAGCCCAGTGCAGGGGTGCAGGATGCGGCCCCTGGCGCCTTCAGCTGCGGCTGAGGTATGCACAGCTGGGACTCGCTGGCAGGGCTCTGCGCCGCCGGAGTTCCCCCGAGTTCAAAGCTCTGCTGCTGACTTTGTACCCCGCTGGAAGACACTTCCCCTCACCGCCTTCCGGGTGAGATTTCATAGCTGCAGGAGAGAGGGCTTTTCATCATTTGGCCTCAGCCTTTTCTTTCTTTCCTCCGCACCCCCCACCCCCCTTTTTTCTTTTTTTGGTAACAATATCCTATACAGAAAGGAAACAAACAAATTAACCGCTCGGTCTCCAGGCTGAGGCAGCCTCACCCACACGCAGCAGCCATTGCCCTTGATCCCAAAAGCGCTACATCCCCTGCACCATCCCACGGGCACGGCAGCAGCGGTGCCGATGGGGGCAGCGGGAGTTTTGCAGATGCGTGGAGCCTCTCTCACCCCATGGCAGAGCTCAAGGTCAGGAGGGGGCTGCTTTGCTGGGGCAGCAAGAGTATGACCCAGGGCTTGGCATCAAGGGTCAGGGATCCGCAGGGCTGGCGTGCCAACATGCCTCTGCTTCAGTCTCCTTCTCCTGCAAGGTTTCTCCTCTGAGCACAGAAATTATCGGATCTTTTTCCCTAGAAAGGAGCATAAGCGATGCTGGGGTTTCTGTAATACTCACACCTCATGTCTGGTTGCAAAGCAGCACTAAGCTTTAAGCGAGACCAATGGGCGCTTGGTGCCCTGTGTCCTCCTGCCCACCCCATGCATCGGCTTAATAGCAACAAGCAAGGCACAAGCCTCCGCCAGTGCCACCTGCATCATTTTGTGTCCCCAGGCAGGTCTCTTGTCACTGTTACCAAAGCAAGGCACAGCCACCAGGGAGAGGAGAGACACTCAGGAGCCCTTGGATCCCCTGTGGAGGTCATGCATGGAGCTACAGGAGAGGTCCTCAGGTTCATCAGCAGAGATGTTCCAAAAGACACCACAAAAGGCTTGAGTCAGGATGTAACTGAGAGTTTGGCAGGCAAAGATGAGGCTTTGGGGCAGGCAAGGCTACAGGAGAGGGATAACTTGCCCCAGACATGTGCCCCTGTGATGTGAAACTCCCAATGATGCCCACTAGTGCTCCCATCCCTCCATGCCCAGCACTCCATGGGGCAGGTGGGCTAGGTCGGGATGGAGTCCTGGCTAGCAGGGGGGCTACAGGTGCCCCGGACACAGCAAAAGCCTCAGCAGAGGCATGAGGGACAGAAGGAAATCCATGCAAGCGCACCAACAGACCTGGGATTTGGGAATATACGCATTTTTCTTCTTCACCATCTGGTAAAGAGCCGCTGTCTATCTTAAAGCCTTTTACACGGCAGAAAAAGCAGCTCAACCCTTGAGAAGGTGGGTAGAGAGATGTTTGAGCCTGTATGAAGTAGTGTAGGACCCCTGGACCATTTTAAGGGGAAAAATGAAGCAGTGCCACTGGTGTGTTGAGCAACTAGAAAGGTAAAAGCCATCTGAGCACCAAGTCTCCTTGGAGCACAGTTATTTGTGTTGACAGCAAATATTTCGAGACACGAGACCAAATTTTGGTAATTGTGCACTGGGTGACGTAAATCCCGTTCCTAATTTTGAAGTGATGTAAATCTAGTATTTAACCAACAGAATGAAGTAGCCTAAGTTTATTATGGGGCACACGGTCATACTCATAGCTTACAGTAAATAGGTAAGTCAGGCAGCTTAGCGGATAACAATCACGTTCAGGGGTTAGGGTATTGTTAAGAGCTGTTTTGCTAAGATAAGATTTCTGACATCCATCATTGCTTCTGTCAAACCCGAGAGGTTGTGAGCGTGATAAGAAGCTGTCGTGGTTTCGCTTTGTTAAAAGGCTTTATTGAATTTAGTAAAGATTGATTTTGCAGTGGCGATAATTCCCTGCAAGCGGGTAGCGTTCCCTATAGCATCTTAAATAACTGTTGCATGTCTATTCTGGGAGACAATTCTGGGAGATATTTATCTGTATTATCTATTATCTACCCACTTATCTTTTTATCTATCTATTTATCTATCTATTTTTATTTATTTTGACCAAACCCAGAGCTTGGTCCAGGTGGGTAGCTATTTCTGCTGCTGTTGTTGAGCTTGAGTTGAGTTTGGTGCAAGCCACGACTTCCTGAGAGTCACTTTAGGGCTCATGGTCAACAGCCTAATGGGGATTTACCAAATTACCACTCGCTACCGAGCTGCCTTGGGTTACCGTAAACAGGGTAATTCAGCCCAAACCTCCCTTCGCTGAAGGTTTTACTCTTCACCAGAGCTCTGCATCCCTCTGAGTCTCTTCATCCTCTCTGGGATGGAGGCGAAGGAGCCAACTTCCCTCTCTGAACAGTTCAGATCACGTGGGAAAACCGCACAGAGCGTGGAGGGATCTCGGCGTACAAATGTGCGGCGCCTCTTCAAAGCTCCAGCACAGAAGCTGTTTACACTGTAAATAAACAGACACAAGTAGCGGGTGCAATCCTTTTCCTCGCCCTCCGTTCCTCTGGGAAAGAAAGGCAGCTCCATAGGTGCCGTGCCCAAGCACAACGGCAGCAAAACCCTTCTTTTTTTGTTTTTGGGGGAGTGATGGCAGGAGACCTCTGAAATAAACTGAGCAAAAATGGGCCGAGGAGGCTGGAAACGGTGGAATAGCAGGACTTCATTTTAAACAGCAGGTTTTCAGAGGAGGCACACAAAGGTGATGGTGGATTTGCTCCGGCCGTCCTGTGCCTGGGCACGTCTGGCTCCTCTGCCGGTATGGTCAGTGCTGAGGAGCGCTGGAAAACAGGGGCAATTCGGGGCCAGCTGGCACCGTCCATCCCTCCCGAAGCACGGGTTTCCAGGAGGGGAAAAACAAACTTCAGATGAGCAACAAGTGAATCATTTACTCCCGTCTGATTATTAAAAGAAAATCCGGACTGGGATGACAGGTTTAGTGAGTATGGGAGCTACTGCTGCAGGTACCAGGCTGCAGCTCCCTGCACAGGTACAGCTTTCACCCAGGCTGCTGGGGGATCCTGCATGCAGGACCTCAAAAAGCAGCCCTGAGCAACCTGCAGTGGAGAGGAAGAAAAGTTTTTCCTCAGATTGGCTGAGGAGAAGAGGAAGGAAGGGAAGAAAAAGGCCAAGCCTTAGTGATGGGGAACGTGGAGCAGGGCAGAGCAGCATCCATCCCTGGGGATGGCAGATGGGTGTCCACCTGGTGCCCTGAGTACCCACCAGGTGAGAAAGCATGGACAGGAGCACCGGGAGCTGCTGCCTGAGCAGGGGTGTGTAGAGGATCTCCTGTGACCCTTACAGCCATGGGACAGCTCTGTGACATTTCTCAGGGCTTTCAGACTTAACCAGTTCCTTTGGCTTGGCCACCCAGCACCCTGTTGTCAGGCCTTGGAGAAGGGATGGGGAGCACACCTGTCCCTTCAGGGGCGCACAACAGCCATCGGAGCTGCATGCCCGGAGCAAGGTACAGAGCAGCTCTGTGGGGTCCAGCAGCTGGACTGCTTGGCTTTTGGCCACTGAAGGCACTTTCTCCTCCTGTCCAGCCCTGTGGGATTAAACTTTCCTCTGCCAGGTGTGCTGCGGTTGGGGCAGGGCTTGGAGAGGCTGGGTGGTGGTGGGCGAGAGAGCTTTAAAATAACCCAGGGTGTGGACACCTCTCTGGCAGTCATGTTATAAAAGGGCCTGGCTTGCCCAAACAGGTATGTGCCGTGTGTCCTCAGCCCCTGATGGTGGGTGCCTCTGCAGTGGTGGAGTCAGCTGCAGGTGCCCTCATGGTGGCCAAGCCTCGGAGGCTTGTGAAGAACCAACACTATCCCATGGTGCACGGCAAAGCCCACCTCTGCATGTCTCCAAATAGCAAGGCTTTGGGTCAGGCTGCCCCAGGGTTTGCTGCCAAGCCTTGGAGAGCTGAGGCTGGACTAGATGACCTCCTGAGGTCCCTTTCCACCTGAATTATCCCATGATCCGAGGAATTTCCCTATGGCTGCAAGAGCAGCTAGATGCACATCATGTGCTTCTTGGTAATGAAGCTGTACCCAAAACTTTTCCAGGCAGGACTTGAGTCATACAGTGTCTTGATGCAATGACACTACTGTCCCAGCCAGTGCATTGGGATCCTGGCATAAAAGAAATGTTACATGATGGAGGTAGAGGAGTGTTAATGCCTGGGTCCCTGGATGAGATTTCAACAGGAGTTGACACTGTTGTGTCTCCAGGCATAAGAACCTCATCCCACTACACCCTGAGAGTGTACAGCCAAGCCAGGAGGACACCATGCAGGTCTCCTTACAGCCTGCCCATGCAGTACGTGGCCTCCAAACTAGGCTCCAGCCATGGCCATCCCCACCTTTGGGTGTTTATTTCCACCTTGTCTGGTGTCACCTAATTTGCTGGCTCTTGCCTCAAACCATTTATATCATGGGGATGGTTCACAGCATCTCAGCTGGGCAACCAAAACTGACCAGAGGATGAGGTGGATTGAGGCTAGGTATTCCTGCTATGGGAAGAGGAGAGACAGGGCAGGACAATGGCATTACAACGGGGAGGGTGGAGGTGGCTGCTCCTGCTGCTTCTGGATGGATGATGGGCAGAGCGAGCTATCAATGAAGGAGGTCCCCAACCTACAGCAACTACCTGCCATCAGCGCAGCACCACGGACCCCACAGCTGCAGGTCAGGGGCTTTTCACTGACTGAGCACCCAACTGCTCACACTGCTGAAGCCTCTGTGTCCCCCAGTTCCATTCTCAGTGCCACCTTCCCCACTGACGAGGGAGCACTAATGACGAGATCTCACGTGTTTTTATTTGTGCCAGCTTTGCCGAGATAATTGCCAGCAAACACTATAGCTTGATAAGCAAAACATTGGCAAGCTGCAATTTCTAAAGCATCTTTAGCTAAATTTGTAGCGGTTGTCTCCAATTTGCAGTCCTGTTTGTGTCTGTGAAGAAGACACACACTTTCTCAGCTCCCTTCTCATGTTCTCACTTGCCTCACACAGTCATGGAGGTAGAAGGAGGATTCCCCTCGCTTTATGCAGCTTGGCTTTGACTGAATAGCTTCCAGTTACCTTGAAACCTAATCTTCTTTTGAACTCTTTTTAAGTCAGTTGCATTCTTGGAAGGAGATGAGCCTGTGAACTTGTATCATCTGATGAGAGAGATAACAGCTCTGCAGAACCTACGCCCGGTGGCAGGCACAAGCCAGAAAACATCTGCACCTGCTCATATGGAAAAAGCACCCGGGTATTAGAGGAGGCAATTTGCCTTTCATGAGTTTTGGGATGTTTATTCCATCATGGAGCTTCTCAGAGATGTCCTGGCTGTCTGCTTTGGGACAAATGCCCGTTGGTCCTGTGTGAGCTCTGGGACGTGCTGCAAGAAAAATCAGTACCTGAACTTCTCCAGATGAAGACGATCTTCATAATTTGCTTTTTTGGGGGTGGTTTGGAGCTGGTTCATAGCTGGTAAAATGGGCTTATGGAGAGAAACTGAGAGCCCTGCCCCTCCTTAGATCCAAGATTCCCAAGCTTTGCTATTCCTCTTGCCCTAAAATAGGGACTGAGCAACAAGATGTGCTGAAAACTAAGCTCTGTCTTCCTTGCCAGTCTAGTTCCCAGTGGCAGCAGCTACTCATGGCTACTAGTGACCATGGGCGGAGCCCAAGGATCACATAATTTCTGAAGATCATATACTGGTGACCCCTCTGCTACAGGGGTCTCTAAAGGTGTTCTCATTGTTGGCCCTATACCCTAATCATTGGGTTAAGGTATGACTTTTGGGTAGTCTGATTGGCTTCCTGCACAGATGTACATACCTATAGAGTCCAAGTATCTCTGAGTGTCTGAGCTTCCACCTGCAGAACCTGAGGGTTTGGTGTTCAGCTCTTCTCCTCCACATGGAGCCAGCCTGGGGTGGCCTTGTTCTGCTGTTGACTTTGCATTAGTAAAGTTATTATTGCTAAGAAATGAACCTGAGGGAACAAGCAAGGAGAAGCAGGGACTACGTGAGAGAAGGAACCAGATCTGTTTGCTCTCACCCATTCCTCCACCCAAACTGGCGATGAGACAACATGGTGGCCACCACCTTTGGTCTCCACTGTGGAGCGGAGGACCATCAAAAGAGAGAAGGGCTGGAAAGAGGGACAAAAGCCGCTGCGTGTAAAGTCTGGAGGCAGGGCTTGATGCTGAGCATGAAGCAACCAACCTACCTGAGGGCAAAGATCTGGGCCCTCAGGTCTCCCACAGGGAGTCAGGATGACGCCACCTTTTTCGTGTGCCTTCTGTGCTCCTCCATGTCTCCTTGGATCCTCAGCTTCAAACACAGCTGCTTATCTTCCTACATTACTCAGTGTTTCCCTACGTGTGCCCTAATGCATCTTCAAAGCGCAGCGCTCACCACAGTGAACAGACCGGTTGATTAAATTAGAGCAACTTCTAATCGTCAATGGTAGCAACTGCAAGGGCTGGGGAGACATTTTGGGGTAGCTGGGAATAAAATTGCCCTAACATTTCTCATTGTCAGAGCCATCCAAGGTGATAACCGTAACAACGCAGGAGACTTCTGTAAGGTCTCACCCTTACAGGAGCAGAGGAGCCTCTGCAAGAGCAGACGTGTACTAATGGGTTTTCCTTTTTTAGTAGTGTTATTCCCACTGGGATATTAAAGAGCTACCCCAGAGCATCTGGGCAAACAGTTAATTCCCCTGAAACCCAGGGCGGTTCATCAGCCCAATCCATTTGCTCTGAGTTGTTCTCAACACTTTGAATGCCAGATGCAGGTTTCAAATTGTAACAGCGAGGACAAGCGAGAGGAAACAACCAGTCCTTTTCCCCCTCGGAATTTCTTTGTTCATTAAAAAAAACAGCAAAAAAGTGGTGAAAGTCTAAATTCTGGTTTCAGAGGATGTATGAAAGCTCTCAGCTGGAGCAAAATTGGGCCCTTGACAAAAGAAGTCTCTTGGTCCAAGGCACCTCCTGGCCACTGGTGGTGGTCAGGAAGGAGGATTTTTTGGGGGGTTATGTATTTTTTGAGTCATGGTATCACTGTTTATTTTCGCCTTCCTCCAAGACAGCAGTGCCTGCCCTCTCAGCCATGGTGGGATGGCATTGCCCCCCCCACCAGTGACTGGAGAGGAGCCTCTTTGTCAAGTAACCCAACTGGAGTTCTCTCAGTATGTGATGGTCACATGATGGTTGTGGGGCTATGGGAAAGGAGGCAAGTGGGAGTGGGACCGCCGGCTGCCAGAACAGTTCATACAGCCCACAGCGTGCTCCTGCCCACATCTGAGGAGCTGTCGGGAAGGCGAGCAAGAAGGAGGGAGCTGCGGACCAGATGCATTGCTCTGGTGGGCTGTCTCCAGCCTGCAGGCCATCGGGAAGGCACGCCTGCACCAACCCTCCCGGCGGCTGCTCTTTGATAGGTGCCGTGGAGTGAGATTGTGCATCGGAGAGAGAGCGGTGGGGTGATCCAGTCCGGGAAGTCGTGTCTATCTTTGTTCTCCTCCTACCTGATTGCGGGATGACTCATTCCCTTCAAACCATCGAGGCTATTTCTGACAGGAGGTGCTACTTGGCGTGAGTAAAGATGGAAAAGCCTGCCCCATAACTTGGATGATAAAAAGGATAATAATTATGCTTTATATAGCAGACTTACAAATAATGGCTTGCTTCTTTGGCTGTTCAAGACCACACACGCTTTTTTTTTTTCAGGGGGAGAGGTGTGGGGGGTTAATTTGGGACTTTTTTAGCTGGAACAGGAGATCTGTGTGGTCCCGTAGGCTCCTGTATAATAATTCTTTTAGCTTAATATCTTTTGATCTCCTCTAAGTTATTCATCAGCCCTGAATAACACACTGCTTGACAGTCAGAACTTTTTATTGGTGAAACGGTGCTTCTTTTCACCTTCAAACAAAAGCAGGCTCGATGCTGTTCTTCCCCGGTTATTGCAGGAACCCATGGGCAGGTGTCGGGTACGTTAGGAGAAATGGGATACTAAGTGGAGACAGGAAGGAAGGGGAGGAAGAAAAAGGAGAGAGGTCAACAAAGAAAGGTACAACTTAAAGGAACAAAAAGAAAAAAACAGCCCAAAAAAATGAGATGTGCCAGAATGGTAAAAACCAGTAACAGTTTTGGATTTTATTTTTTTTCTCATTTAAATAAAAATAAAAAGGGAAAGAAGGGCTAAAGTGAGGGACAGGTAAAGGCGAGTTAGTTCAAGTCATACCAAGACATCCAGTGACTCTCTGCTCCAAGTCCCTGCAGGGAGCAGATGTTGGGCGCTGTCTGGAGGAGACAGTGGCCACGGCTAAGGAAGCAGTGTGAGGTGCTCACGTCCAGGGAAGCAGATGTTCTCATCCTGAAAAAGCTGGCAAGGTGGGGAAGGCACAAGTGAAGACAACCTCCAACTGAAGAACAGCCCAGGCTCCCTATATTTGAGAAGGGAGGAAAATAGTCTGTCCAGCTAAGCCCTCTGACCTGGGATCAACAGTATGGCGAGTGCCAGAACATCTCCCAAACACCAGCAGGGATGGTACATTTTTACAGCATAAATGTTTTGGAGACTTGAAAAATGCTGTAAGACTTTGGTGTGGCACACAGAGCATGGCAAGTTCCTCTGGAGGAGATGGGTGCTGCCGTGAGCTGGAAGGGAGCGGGGACCCAGCTGAGGGCAAGCGAGCAGTGTCCTGTGCAGGAAAAGGTCAGCTGAAGGGAAGGGAGATCATTAACAGGGCTCCCTAAGGATCAGTGTTGGAAATCATCTCACATCCTCCCTGGTGACTTCAGCACAAAAAGCAGCAGCATGTTGATAAATCAGCTGATGTCAAAAAACAGGGGAAGGAAAGGCATAGCCAGTCTGGAAAAGGACATGAATAGCAGTCCAGAAAAACCATCAAACTCCAAGGATAGGGACACCAGAAATGGGGTGGCAATGAAGAGCACAGAAGGCAAGCTGACACATTTAGGGTGACATTCATCTGACTTGTGTCAGTTGTCTGAAAGTAGTCCAAACGCACTCTACAGCCAGTGCAGAGAGACAGGCAAGTCCAGAGGGTAGTTTTCTCCACCTAGATGTGTGTCTAACTTTTCTATGGCTGAAATTCATGGTAGAAATGAAGCTCTCCAGTAGGAAGCAGCAGTAATAACTACTGCCGTACATACACCATGTATGAGAGCATCATGCAAGCCAGTATAGAAGGAAAAAACGGATGCTTATTCTAATATGTGGTTTTCCCTATGGAGACGCACAGGCGATGCAGGACAGGGCACATGGCAGGGTGCAATCACAAAAACATGGAGCCCCAAGGACATCACCGGCATCTCTGCAACGTCCGCTTTAGGAGGAGATGGTCATATAACAGTGCTCACCAGCACTGGGACATGTAAGTGAGGGAGACCACAGCAATATGGTGAGGAGCTGGCTACCCCAGGTGGCTGCAGAGATGGCTAACCAGCTTGGGGTTGGCTTCTGGCATGTCCCCAGCTCATGGCAGTAGTGATTTTGAGTTTCATCATCGAGTCTAGTTGGGACAGAGTGGTGCTAATCCATCCTCAGGCCTCCTACCAGTGTTGCTGTAATGTCTGAGGAGCATTTATTTCCTGACAAATCTGGAAGAGGGAATGACTCTTCCAAAGCCTCTGCACCTTGTGTAGTACTGTAGCTCCCACTTCATCTATCCTGGCCAGGAAGGATTTCAACACCATCAATAGCGGAAGGATGGCATTTCCCTTCCTTCCCCCTGGGTGCCCACCTTTATCCTGGGGGATACAGAGAGTTCAAAAGTGAAATGAAGGCCATCTTAATGCATCTGTAAAAGGTTCACCTTGGTTCTGACCTGAAGGACTTGCTGCTGCCACACTGGAGATGCTGCCTTGTGAAAGCAGAGATGTTGGGAGGAACATCTGCAGTTTGATGTCCACCACATTCGTCTGTCCATGCTGAGACCTACCTCAAGAGAGCCCTGGGCTAACAGCAGAAAACAGAAAATTTCTGATGTCTGGGAAGCAAGGGAATAGATGCAGAGGTCAGAAATACAGTCCCAGCGAACTGTGGCCACTGTTGGCGAGCTACCCAAATCAGGTTTTAACTCCATCCTTGCAGCAAAGTAGACAGGTCAAAGCCTGCTTTGAAGCGAAACCCGGGCTGCAACCTATATGCCCAGACAGGCACAGAGCCAGGTTCACACCATGCATTAACCCTGGCTCTCAGTGCTTGTGTGTGGACAGTCTGGGTGAAAGCTTTGGTGGAAGAGTCAAAGCTGCGTGGGAAGCGTGCTCCTCAGGAAAGGGGCCAGCGGTGCAAAGGCTGTGGTGTAGCCAGGTGGCAAACGCTGGCGAGCGAACTGACGAGAGCAAAAGCGGTCCAGGACTGGTGAGCAGAGCCAGCGGGCAGGAACCGGGACCAAGATCCTGCACGAGGATGGCTGCGAGGACACCTGCTCCGGCCAAGCCCCTGTGTTGCACCCCTGGATGCGGTGCTTTGGCAATGCCAACCCACGGCATTGGGACAAACCCAACAGTGGGTAAGACAGTCGCAGCATCCAGACACCAGCAAGAGCAGAGATGTGCTCTGTTTGTTGCCCCCACGAGGACTTTGCCAACCAGCCTCACCTCGCACACACTGTCCCGTCCCAGGGGTAGCTGAGGAGTGAAGCCTTTCTGAAAGGGCTGGATGGGGGAAGGCAGAAAGGCAGAGCCGCTAATGCACAGTCTGGATCTGGGAAATCTGCAAGGTTATTGGTATTAATATTTTGGTATGGGCTGGAGAACTAAAGAAAAAGAGTAAAGCATGGTATTTAGGCATGGATTAGAAAGAAACAGTAAATAATGATCAAGAATGTAGCCAGAAACTGGATGATTTACTATGACAAAGACAAAGGTGGCTGAAGGCAGGAGACAGCTGGGGCTGAGTGGCAGAAGGAGGAATGGGAAATAAGTCTGGGCTGAGCCAATATGCTCGCAAATGTCTTTATGCCCTTCAAATGCAACAAGCCACAGCCAGGATCCTGGTGCTGGTTTTCTATGGGGAGATTGAGGGTGGTGTTGGGTGGGAGGGGGGTTGAAATGGGGCTTTCTGCACCTGTAAGGATTGAAGATTAACCAAGCAATGGGCTCAGTGTTGGGGACAGTCCTGGCTCAGCATCCCCAAGACTCTGCTTTGAAAGCAGTAGAAACATGCATGGGGAAAGTTGAAGCTATGGCTAAAATCCATCCCTCCTGTCATCATCAGGGACTACAGGAAAGTCATTTTAACCTCAGCGGAGAAGCAAACTCTTTGGCTAAAAATCTGTTGCCTTAAGAGAGGTGTCAAGATGCACTCTAGTATCCACCCCAGCTCCCAGCTGCTGCTCCAGAAGAGCACCAGTCTCCCATGGACACATAAGCCAGCCCTTGAGGGTGTCTCAGACACCCCAGCACCTCTCAAATGGCCTCAGGTGCCCATGTGTGGTTAACAAAATTTGGCCCTTGGAGTCAGTAGAGATGCTGGAGAGAGCTCACATATCCCAGACAACTCTTTTATAGAAACATCCCCAAATTTAGGGATTTATGCCTCAAATCCGAGTTCAAAGAGGTTCAGAGTAAATCCACGCCCCAGCTGGAGAATCTTTTTCCTGCTCCCTACTGAGCCGCAAGCTTTCTCTGCTGTAACGGCAGCTGCTACCAACTGGTTCTTGCACAAGCAAGACACGAGGCTCTTAAGCAAAGTAAAATTCATACATGCAACACTGATAAATCCTCATGAGACAACAATGGAGTCGATGGGTCAGACGGGTCACATTTCCATATGGTGTAAGTGAGCTTCACTACATTCAAATGAAGGCAGTCACATCAATTTACACCTGCTGGAGAAGTGGACCTGAGAAACTTGATAGGAAAGCTATTTCGTCCGTCATGACTTCATTTTGCAAAGCAGGTCATAAGGCAGTTTATTGAGTGCAATGTTCAGATGCAATATGATAAAGCACTTCCATGCCTGGAAGAAACACCTGTCTAGGGAGATTTTAATAATGACTGCCTTGCAAAAGGGTCGCACTGTTGGGCAGCGAATGTCCTCATTCAGTCTGTGAAGAAGATCTGCATTTAATCCTGGTGTGCAAGTTTTCCTGTTAAACCAGACTCCTAGGAAAGACTAATACGGAAGAAGATGCAATCAAGGCAAGTTGGTGGAAAGATAACCCATCAATTACCCAGCGGCTTGGGATATTCCTTCAAAGGCCCATTCAATTAGACATCTGATTTGCATGTCTTTCCCATTTGCTGTAGGTACTCATTAGGAGCATTTAAATACAACCCTGACTGCAGCCCCACAAAGCCTTGGGTGGATGCTTTCGAGAACCTCATTTTAGTTTATCAGAGTTGTCAGAAGTTGCAATTACTGTAGAGCAAGAAACAAAGTGCTTTATCGCCCCTTTGAATCTGCTGGGATTAACATCCCCCCTTGCAAAAATAAGTGTCTTTGCAGTCTGTAAAGATCCCAAAGATCAAGATCTCTTCAGTCCCATCAGAAACACAAGCACGGTGACCCCCAAGCACTGGACTGATGTGCGGCTCAGCTCAACAGCACCCTTTTCCCCCTTTTTTTAATAGGTTTGTCCCCAAGTAATTGGTTGCCATCCTGGTCCAAGTTGACTCATACCACAGTTCAGACTAAGCTGGGGACTGCTGATCTCCCTTCAGCGAGAGACCAGGGCTGGGTCCTGCCTGTCCTCGGCTGCAGTATCTCGGTTTTTTTGGCAGTGGGGAGGGGACCGCCCTGCAGTCCCCGCACAACAGGTCTGTCCTGTCCTCCCTCCCTGACCTTTGCTGCTCTGTCCGAGCCTTGCAATTTCCATCCCGGCTTTTTAGTCTGAGCTGCTATTTCAACATCAGCTGAGCTGAACTGGGACCGGAGTGACATTCAGACAGACCCCCATCCAGCTGCGGTCAGATGCTTGGCTGAGAGGCTGGATTCTCGGGTGTCTGATAGGCAGTACAATCCCACCAAGCTTGGCCCATAGTCGAGATATTCACACTGTCTTTCTCCCATGTGGGTGCTGTTCTCTACTGAGGTGAAATCTACCTAGAAACTGCCCAGGAGTCTATTTTTGTATAAGATGTAGGAACTGAATGTCCTCAACTCTGTCTTCCCCCCTGAAAATTTGCCTGAATTTAGCCCAAAGCTTCAAAGATTGCTGTGGAAGAAGAGGGTTGAGACCTGATAGATCCTTGAGGAAAACAGCTAAAAACAATCACCCCTCCCTTTCTCCTTCCCCTCTTTGGCAGAACAACACAAGCAGACGTGGTGTAGACACAGCTGTACCCGCACACAAGGGCTTTGGTCAGCGTAGCATGTGTTATCGTGGGAGGTGGTGTAGTGAAACACGCTCCGGCAGGAGAAATCCTTGCAGTATTAGCCCAGCCTCGGTCAATATTTGTCCTGAGTTTGCACAGAGCCAGCCTTGAGGTCTGCAAGGACAACTTCAGGTCCCCACATGTGCCAGGCTGGGAGATCCAGGCAGGCACAAGGGCTGTGCACCTTCTCCAAACGCAGCGGTACCCTCTCCCCAGCCATGCAGGATGGGTGCTGGAGGAGGCATGACTGAGAAACTGGGGCTGGACCCAAAACCCCATCCAGCCTGGCTCCACCAAAACCCTTCGTGCCCCCCTTGCGCACCTGCACCCCAAACACAAGCAAGAAAGCTGAGAGTGTTTTAAAAGAAGAAAACCATGTTAGCCCTATCCCAGCCTGGGATTTCTGCTTGGATGTTCTTGTACAAGGCATAAAGGTAGTGTCTCTAATGAGATTACATATTATAGTCAGTTGGGAGTTGTTAAAGGGTTGTTTCTAATGGGATTAAAATGTATAGCACCCAGTTATATCCGTAATTGCATTACACCCCTAAGGAGAGCCTGTAGTGTAAACTGAAAGCAGGTCAGGGATTCGGCGCACACTGCTTCGCTTCAGTATCTCCTGAGCTGCTTCCCTGTTTTTCCTTTTTTCCCCTGTCTTGGATGAAGAACAAAGAGGGAGAAGATTTAGCAGAGTGTCAGGAAGTGACTGGAGGCTAATCCCTTCGCTGACACTCCCCAGCACCAGGGGGAAGTAACTGAGATCAGCCAAATTGGCATATCAAAAGCCTTCTAATTATGTCACTGGTGGCTTGAGCCAATTCCTAACATTCTTATTCATGGAGTTTCCAGCACAAGAAAACCCTTCTTAATCCGAGCTGCTGTTGTGCAGAACGTAATGTCATGGATGGGTTTCTCTTTGTTAATGCTGTGGATGCCAGGACGGCTCCCCGCTCAGGGGCTGCAGTCCTGTGTGACAGCAGGACGTGGTGAGGCATCTCCTGGTTGCTTTTGCATGGCAGGGTTTTGTCAGCGTAGTTGTATCATCTGAAAAATAAAATCAAATCCCTCCTCCCCATGCACTCACACTTTGGTCATAGAGAGCTGCAGTAAGCTCAGCCCAGGCTTTTCCAAAAGATGATGGAGTTACAGGAGAGATCCCGCCTCCCTGCATGTGTCCATGGGGTTGTGCTGCTCAAGACCAACCACCATGCCACCAAACCCCACTTGCACACCGTGCAGTGACCTGCTGGTGTTAAACCCACCAGGGCCGGAGTTGAAGTAGCTTGTTTGGCTCTAGCTCATGATCTAGCTCTTAAAAAGATGCTCTTCAGCAGCTCCCCACCCCAGGTTTGCGCTCCTTGCTGCCAACACAGTGCTAGCAACAGTGAGGGTCCGTGCCGGATGGCACGCAGTGTGCCCATGGCCATCGAGCAGTCAGCGGTGAGGACAAGCAGAGGACCCAGAGCATCCTGGCAGCCGGTGTCTGTCCTACCTGTTTGGCCACACGCCTCCCTTTAAACAGGGACAGCCAGCTGGCTCGAAGGGTGTGAGTTTAAAGCAGTAATAATACTCAGTCCGTAGGTAGCACTTTTCATCTGCAGCCTCAAATCTCTTGATAAATATTGCTTGCAGTAGCAGAGATCTGAAAAGAACAAAGGAATTGGGTCTGTGCCCATCTCGCTCCTTTGTAATATGCAAAGAGGGCCAGAAATCACTTTGTTCATGTTAGATTTTTTTTTTTTCTTTTAAGGTATTAGAAATGCAGATCTTCATTGCTCAAGAGAAAACAGTACATCCATATTGTGGAGCAGATACTGAGCAGGTGACACTTGAGCAAACAGGGAAGTGATTTGTTCTCAAGCTACTTAAATCACTGCCTTTTGTACCTTTCTGTTGTTATTGTTGTTACAACTCAAGAGCCTGCAAAACACTTGGGAGCAAAGAGACTTCTGGTAAGACCTCAGCATGGCACCGTCAGTGCTCAGCGGAGCTCAGATGCTCTGGCCCCAGCTGAGGTGTTGGAGCTGCTGTGCCCGGCGGTGCCCAAGCCGCACACGGGCTGTGTGGGGTATCCGGCCAGGGCATGGGGACACCAGGGCTGTGGAAAGATTTCAGTGCCCTTTACTTTTGGCACCTCTGCGAGGCTGGGGTTTGAGTCTCTGTACGAAAGTAGCACAGAGAGGCTTCAAGTTTATTGTTCTGGAAAGCACCTTTTTTAACTCTTTTTTTAATGATGCAGCAAAGCATCAGCCTGTGCAGGACCAGCACCCAGCCCTCCCAGCTCCTCGAACGGTATCTGCCCTCATCAGCAGGCACTCCTGCCTCCAAAGCCACCCTCCTTTAACCCTCCTGAGATACATCCCTGGGAAACACTTCTCCCAGGCTCCAGCATTCCCAGCACCACACGGGACCACCAGTGCAGCCGCGGAAGGGGTGATGATTCATGTGCCAAGAGCCTGCTGGACCCGCAGCTGGCCAGCCAGGGTGCCCAGCAGACCCAGAGATGCAAGCGGCGTCTCCAGCCTCCTGCCCTCCCTGGGATCCGAACGGGAAGGCAAAGCTCTCCCAACCTACGCAAGGCAGGGCAAAAATCTGGCACCCGCTTACTGCCCCGCAGCGCTCGATCAAAGGGGCTCGGTCCAGGGAAACGTGCAGACCAGAGCGTAGTCCCAAGGTGGCTCTTGGGGAGCGTGGGAGTGAAACAGGGGGTGCTGGGCATCAGCAGGGCATTTGGGCTGACAGGGTCCCTGCGAATGTTGGGCAGGGACAAGCTCCATCTTCCTTGGTGGCAAGAGCAGGGATGGTGAAGGGATTGATTGCAATGGTCCTGGGGAGAGAGCAGTGGGCACAGAGCTCTCCCAAAGCCACCAGGGAGGTGGCCAAACCAAAGACCTGGCACAGGTTTTTAGTACAGGACAGCATGGAGACACCTCAATTTTTTTCCAAACATTGGCTGTTTTTCTAGCCCAGGTGCTTGGGATGAATAGAGGGTAAATGAATAACATACCCCCCTCTTGCGTTGCACATCTGGCAAAAGGAGAGGGCATAAGCTCCTGCCTGCCCCAAATCCCATCAGTGCTTCACTGCAGGGACATTACAGCCAGGAGCAGGGCAGGTGGCCCTGGGGACATGCAGAGCCCTTTGCCCAAGAGCATCCTAGCTAATAGAGCAAGACAGGGATGGGAGAGGAAAACATGTTTCAGAAGCAGAAGGCAAAGACACCTGGACACTGAGCACCAGAGCATCAAGCCCCATCTGTCTGTCTGCCTGACCTCCCGACAGTGGTTACTGTCCTGGGGCAAGCTGGCAGGGGTGACATCCTCTTCCCAGCCTGGACTACCAGCATAAGCCCTCCCTCCACCCCTGGAGCCCTCCACCAGAGTTCTAGCTGAAGATGCTCGGGGCAAGGGGACCCATTTCCACCCCTGGAGTAAGCTGGAGCAGAAAGGAGCTACCCTGGCTCCCGAGAGCCAGCTCCCTCAAGATGCTGACGGGCAGAGCCGGGAGCCTGGCCAGGGGCTGCATGCACCAGATGCATGCTCCATCCTCTACGCCAGGCTCCGTGTCCGGCTCGCCTCCCCCAGCTACGGCATCACCTGCCTGTTTATACGGGAGAATTGAAAGCTGTTACCTCCAACTCTTTTTATACCTTGGTCTAATCTAGATACTGTTAATGATATTTACTTTCAAGACGCTCACCTTAGATTGGCTTTTCAACATCTAAATTAAGCGTTCCATCCCAGTCTTTGATATCATGACGGCACTTCAGCTACCTTTGATCATATCTACTAAGTATTCTCATTAGTAATCAACATTACTTACTTAAAATAAACACATGTTTTCTTGAAGCTTTGTGGTTACGCTTAATCAGCCGCAAAAATTCCCCTTAAGACGGTTTGTATCATTCAAGGGCATTTGCGTCCATAACCCTGTAAATAGTTGTTGTTTTCCGTGCACTCTCCAAAATGCCATCTGCCGAGATCTGACTTTCCATTAAAAGCATTTGATATCCATAACATCCCCTCCTGACTAAACCGCTGTTCGATACTGCTGTGTAAATTGAATCGCAGGGAGGATTGCTGTTGGCAAACTCCATCTTTCTCACCCCAGACCATCGGCTTTAGCAGAGGGCAGAAAACGGCTCCCATGGTGCTGAGCCTGACCCCTGACTTCCCGGCAGCAGCGAAACCACCCAAGTCATCGTAGTGTTTGTAAGAGAGATAACTGGTTGTGCTTTGAATGGGAGGCAGGTACCGCTGGGTTCATACAGTGCCTGTGCCCTCAGACCGCGCCGTATGATTTCAGCAATACAGGTCCTTACAATAAAGGTCCCTTTGAGGTGCAGAAAATGGTGAGAAACTTACATTTTGGGTTAGCTGAGTGTGAATCAGCTGCTCTTGCACCCTGGGCAAATAAACCCTACCTGGCTCAGGGTCCTGCATCATATTGCTAATGAGCAGCTTTGTGCATGAGCAGCCCTGACTCACCCCTGCCTGCATCCAAGGAAGCCTGCAGGGGAGGCAAACAGCTGCCTCCCTTCTTCCCCCAGCTCTGAATGTGTCCCCGTGTCCCCTTCCACCTCCTCCCTCTGCTACTGCTCGTGTTTTCCCCACATCCCTTGCCTCCTCCCTTGGGAGCCCCATCCTGATGTCCATGTCTCGGGCTGCTCCCAGATCCCCCAAATCCATCAGCAGCCACTCACGGTGGGGGTGGCAGAGGAGGTGGACCCTAGTAGACAGCAACGGTGATGCTGGGCTCCCACCAGGACTTCTCCACCCCTCCTGTCTCCTGTGGGAGAGGACCATGCTGACTCCCTGCCTGCAGGGTGCAGAGGGATTAGGGACACAAAACCCCCTGCCAGGGCGGGGGATTTTGCAGGGTCTAAATCTTTCCTGCTGTTGATAACGCTTCCTCCGGCTTCATCCCATCCCCTCCACCCTTTGATGTCAACAGGAGGCACCAGGTCTCAAACAGCCACTGCTGTTGATTAGACCTAATTAGTCCCTAATGCCCTCTTAAATCCCATTTTAAAAAGGAGCCATTCAGCACATCCAGGGCTGAGACAGCCCTGGCTGAAGGCAACATTAAGGGGTCTACAATCAAAAGGAGGAGACTGCTCACCAGGTAATTCAAGACAGCCGGGGTGCTGGGCAGGTACTGGCTCCGCAGCATCCGCGCAGGCTGGACAGGAAGGCAGGCAGCATCCCCCCGTGGCTGGGGGCACCCCAAACATGTGGCTCCTCCTCCATGGAGGAATCTCTGAGGCTGGGGACCACTCATTTCTCCACTGAGAGGAGATGCTGATTTCTGATTGTGGCAGGAGCCATCAGCGAGGCGAGGAGGAGGAAAGGGGATGAAGGCTCCGGCAGTCCAGGAATAATGCATCTGCATCGACTCTCGATAGCAATGTTTTTCTAACATTCTAAACAATCTGTTGAATCCATACACCTTGTGGGCCATCTCTTGGTTGGAGAGAGGAGAGCAACCCCCCTTCACCCAACTCGTCTCCCACCAGTGCAAGAGGTATGAACACAGCCAGGCCTGAGCAATTAGGGCTTTGGTTTGGGAAGACACAACCGGGATGAAGTCCCGTTTATCACTTGCTACAGTGCCGCTTACCTCCGTGGCTCCTTGTCACTTCATCCCCATCCCATCTCCTCCGTGAGGCTCAAGAGCTGGGAATGAGATATTCCCCAGCCTGGGCCTTTGCCTCAGCCACACAACCAACCTCCCGCCTTTAGGTCCAACTTTCTCTAGAAACCGGGCCCGCGTCCAAATTAATTTTCTGTATGTGTTGTTGGAGCGATTAGATCTGCAAATCAACATAGCCACAAACTGAATAATGCACCAGCGCCTAGCGCTGTCGGGGCAAAGCCCCAAGTTCCTCGTCAAGTTCAGTCCTGCAGAGCCTGTAACTAATGATTTTTCTCACTTGGCCAGGAGTCAGCGCTCTGTCTCTCACATGCACACACAAACATTGTACGTGTGCCTCGTTAGCATAGAGCGATCTGCAGATAAAGGGAAGGAGAGCGGTGCACCGGCACTGGGACACTCCCATGACATCAAGCCCTCAGCACCCAGCAGGAGATGCTGAGACCAGGAGAGACAGGAAGATGTTGGGAGAAGCATCCCACAACCTGGCTCCAGTTGTGTTGTACCACTTGCCCTTCTCCCTTGCTGGGACATTCTGCAGGTTTCTTTTCTGTCCTGTTATTGAGGACAGGTCCAAAGCCTGAGGATGTCAATGAAAGCCAAGGATGAGTTCAGTGGTCTGGCAGGTCCCAAGCATGGACACAACCACCCTGGCCACACTGGCATGGAAGCAGAGTGATGGTAGCTCCCAGAAAATCCCCAAGCATCACCTGGCTGGATCCAGGGAGAAGAAATGCAAGGGAGAACTGGGTGCGAGATGCCTTCTTCTACAAGCATGCACTGGTCCCCAAGGTTTCTTTGTTGGAGATGTTGAACCCTGATAAGGTCCCCCTCCCAACAAATTAGTGTTTCCATCCATGTTCACACCCTTCTCCAAGCCACAAGCTCTGTCTCTGCTGGTGGGCTCTCACATGGCCCACAGCCTTTCAGGCCAGAGCCTCAGCCCTGTTTGGGAGACCCTAGCACACAGCTCTGGGTTGCTCTACCCTGCAGTAATCCTTTTGCCACAATGGTGAGGCCACACTCTTGGGCTTTCCAGCAGCCTGGTGGGAGGCAGCGAGTTTAGAGTAGAGGAGGAGAGGATGCTCGTCTCCTAACTTGCATCCTAGAAGATACCTGTAGCACATCTACCATCCATAGCAAGAGACAGGATGGCTCAGAGAACCATCTTCTGAGATGTGTCTAGGGCAGGTAGGCTGAGTTGCCCTGTGGATGGGCTTATTTTGCTCTACGTGCTGCTGAGGGACCCCAGGCAGCCAGGTGGGACTGGGATGGCATTCATGTCACTCACCAGTCACTCTCTGCAGTGTTGACTTCTGGAGCTCCCTTTGTAATCACCAAAGGCCCTCTGGAGGTGCAATTCACCCAGCCTACTTGCAACTGCTTTAAGACAAGATGAACTGCATCCTAAATTCCCCTGGCTGGACAGATTACATCTCCATCAACTATAAAGGGAGCATAGTGAGACCTCTAGGTCTTTTACCTGTCTGTGTTTAGTCATGTGGTCCCCACCCTTGGTGACTGAAGCTGGGTGAGATGATAAGGATTTGCATTAATGGAGGAGAAACCAGGGTAGGTGAGGTGAGGCCCCCATGTCTGGAACAAGGAGAAAGATCAGCAAAATCAGCTTGGGGGTGAAAAAATTGATATACCCGCAGGAATGTCTCTGCTTAGGTGGGATCTGTGCTGTGACTCTGCTCAGGGCAGAAAGGACCTCAGGAGTGGATGCCAACTCCCAGGATTGGGCATTTAGTCCCAGCTCCTCACTCCACCTAAAGCCAACCTGTAGGGTGAGTGGCATGTCCCTGGGCCTTCAGCAGTGCCACACAGTGATACAGTGAACCACATCAGTTCGTGGCCTGAGCCTGACCTAACTAACCTACCTTTGTACCAACACAACCCACCATGCTAGTGCCAACCCAAGGGAGATGTCATTTTTCAGGGCTACCATGACATTTGCTGGAGAAGCATCTTTGTGAGTGGCTTGGTCTCCCAGCCTGACATCTCTGTGTGGCACATACATGATATTTAATGCAAAACAGAGCAGCAAATCTTCCTTCCCAGTGCTGAACAGGATGCTCTTATGCCCAGCTATAGCTTTATCCACAATCATCAGTTGGATTACCCCCTCTATTATCCTGTTAATTCCATTTCCTTATGATAAAATTATCATTTATCCATTTTATCATTTATGCTTGGTTGTCAGTCAGGTGTGACAACTGTAGGGGAGGTTATTCTTTATATTAGACCTCCTAAACAGACTGGTGCCTCCTAATCTGACACCAACAGGAGCAGATCTACCTCCATCAGCCCCTTTTCCCCCATCCCCTGAGCTGGCCGCCACTGAAAAGGAGGGGGACACCCCTCAACACCATTGCTTCTATTGTAACAACTCTAAATAGAGGACCTTTAAGGTCCTCTCAGAGGATGTCACCTTAGCATGAGCCTTAAGAAGGAGGTTGTACGCTCAACCCAAGCCCATCTGTCCCCTGCTGTGTCTGTATGTCCCTCGTCCCCTTCCTTGTGACCATGCAGTGGCTCATCCAGCTGAACACTAACCTGGCAGGGCTTGGTCCCAGCTATACCGCTGAGGTGAAAAGGGTTGTTTCTGCAAGGTTGGAACCTTATGACCCCTGAGCCCATACAATACCTGTGCCAGATGGTGTGAGAGGAGTAGTATCACACTGGAGTCCCCCCATCACTCCCCTTGTGCCAGCACTGATCTCCTGAGGTAGACCTAGCTTACACCAGCAGGAAGGGAAAGGCGTCCTGCAGGTGGAGCTTGTACCAGCTTGTCAGGCAAAAGATCAGTGCAAAAGAATGTGCCTACAAGTATAACTTCACAGATTTACCTTGAGGCCTCTGTCATTGCAGAACTATCCCCCCAGCTCACGCCCTGGCCAGATGTTGCCACACAGCAAAGATTTCAGGCAAAGTCACCCCTGAGAGAGGAGAAATCAAGAAGACTGCTCCTGCCCTGGCCTGGCTTTGCATGGTGTGCACAGCCACAGGAGGGACAGCCTGGGCTCCCCAGCTAAACACCTCGGCAGAAACTGTCCAACCCTCCCCAGGGCATCTGTCAGCCACTCTTCTGTGGGAACTTGCCAGGGACCTGCTCCTCTTTCCATGGTTTTCCTCTGAGAAGCAAAACCATGGAGCAGTCTAGATGGGAGCAAGACGTGGGGAGGGCATGGCTTGTACCCACTGCTCAATTTGGGTGCTTTCAGGGAGGATGGGGTAAAATCAGTGTCCTGTCAGCAGCAAGTCTTGCACAGATGTCGCCTTTCTGCAGGAGATGAAGAGGGGCAATCACCCCTCACAGTTCCCATCTCCTCTTGGGCAGCATCTGAACAGTGTCAGGAATGTGCCCACGGGGCCCCAATGTGCACCAGGACATGGCACGAGAGCGATGCTCCCCAGACGGATCCTGACACAGGGGACTCGGTGTGGGAAATGTGGCCCCAGGTCGGGCTCAACCGCCCGCTCGCGCGGCATCTCCTGGTACCCCCACTGCACGTCTTTTCCTCACAATGCCTTTGCTCCGCAGCAAGATCAAAAGGCATCCAACCCACTGATCGCTCAGTTTTGTGTCGAAAGGCTCCCTGATTACCTCACCATTAGCTGCACCCATTAAACAAAATCCTAAAGGTTTTAGACAAAGCTGAGGTTTCAGATGAGAGGGCGAAGGAATGACTCAGTGCCTTTAAACGCCAAAGTCTTCACCTCCGTCCTGTTTGTACAGCACCTAGCACGAGGGGTCCAGGTGCATGCCTAGGGCTCTGAAACACCGCCACAATTAAATAATAAGTGTAATAGCAGCTGTACTCCCACCAGCAGGGTTTCATTTTATTATTTAAATATTCAGTTACACTCAGTAGCACCTCTCGGAGATGCAGTTTGCTTCGGTGAGGCGGAGTATGACCCCCTGGCTGGCCACTGGCAGCCACTGTTGCAGCACGGGTATGGCCAAGAGCCCATTGGTGCATGCTGGCACCCACAGGAACAGCCCCGGCGCTGGTGAAAGCAAGGACGGGGAAGGAGACAGCGGCCCCAGGGTCCTGCAGTTCCCCAAGAGCTGGGACAGGGCTAGGCAAGGGGGTTTCCAGTTGATATTAAAAGTTTATAGGGCCTATAAAGGTGGTGAGCCCCACCTCGGGACTTGTCCGAATGAGACTCTCCGCTGTAGGCATCTCTCAAGCTGAGAGCATCTGGGGACAGTGGTCACAGTAGTGTCACCTGGAGCTGGGTGCGGGCGAAGGGGAGCAGGGAGGGGCACAGAAGCTATCTGTCCTCCCATTCCACCTGGAGAATCAGCAACAAACACTCAATTTCAACACTGAAAAAAGAGCTGATACAAAACAAGCAGCACTGTGGTTTGGCAGCGCTGCCTGAGGTTTGGGCTGATGATCGTTGACTCGCCGTTGGCCACCGAACCCCATGGGAAGGCAACCTCCAGGATGACAGGTCTCTGCAGGGACCTTGGAGACCCTCTGCCCAGCTCCTGGCATCGGCTGGCTGCAGCCCCCCATGGAGTCCACTGCTGACCCCTGGGACTGACGGGGCTCCTGGGAAGCAGCTTGCCCTCAGCCTGGTGCTTCTCCTGCCAGGCCCAGCTCATGGTTCAGAGCAGCGGTGGGAACCACCTGCATTTATCGCAGAAGAAATAGTGCCATCTACTGACATTAATAACTCTATTCCTAGAAAGCGAGGGGCGGATGCTTATCTCCCTTATGCTGATGGGCATTCAGGGTCATGCCAGCCTGAGAAACACCCACACAGGGCCATGCTAGTGGGGCAACCTCACAAGTGACCCACGAGAAGGGCTGGAGTGCTCAGGCAGCCCAAGACCGCCACAGACATCCAGGGTGACCCCCAGTGGTCTTGGCACTGGGGATGCAGAGCCTGAGCACCCATGGGAGAAGGGCTGGAGGGGAAGGTGCTGGTCACTGCCACCCAGCAGGGTTTAATCAGCCTCTTATGCCCTTCACTGTAATTAATTAACAAAGCTAAACCCCTCCAACAGACTGCTCTTCAAGGGTTATCCCCCATCCCATACAATTCTTTAGTCTTAGCTTTTTCCTCCCTGATCTGTGGGCCTGCCTCCTCTGGTCCTGTGGGGTGCTGGAGTTACTGGGGCTCCTGGAGGAGTTACTGGAGAAAGTCTCTTGGGCGGCATGGTAAGGGCCGAGATTTTCTTTTAATGGTCCTTCCCAGCCTCACAAAAGCCTCAGCTCCCATACAAGTGCCTGGGAGATAACTGCATTCAGCATGATGATACCTATGTGAGTTTCGGACTAGATATAAGGAAGAAATTTGTTACCATGAGGGTGGTGAAACACTGGCATTGGTTGCCCAGAGAAGTGGCAGATGCCCCATCCCTGGAAACATTCAAGATCAGGTTGGACAGGCTCTGAGCAACCTGATCTAGTTGAAGACGTCCCTGCTTGTTGCAGGGGGGTTGGACTAGATGACCTTTAAAGGTTCAACCTAAACTATTGTATGATTCTATGATATAAATATACAGACTATATAGATTGTATATATGTTATAAGAGAGACTAGCCCCAGTTGTTTGGTACAGCACTGAGGCCATCTTCCCATACAGGGACAATGGCAGGAGGTGCCACCAGTCTCAGACACTGGCAAGGCAAAAGTCACTGCTCATGTTCAAAACTGCTGGGAGAAACTCTTCCCTGGCAGCATCCCTTCCCATGCAGGCAGGCACGGGGACCCTCGGTGGGGAGAGCTCCATGACAGGGTGATGATCCCACCCCACCACCTCCCCAGGGACAGGTGAGTTGCAGGAGACCAGGTCAAAATGAGACATCATGAGCTGCAGCGAGTTGCTGAAGCCTGGTGGAGCTCGGCCTGGGAACAGCCCATGGAAAACGAAGCTGCTGATTTTCTGAGTTGACCTACCAATAGCGAAACCATCAAAGCAGGAGGCACATTCCTGAGGTCTGACCCAGCGCGGCAAAGTCAAGGAAAGGTTCCCACTGAACTTGACGGACACTGGACCGCAGCCACAACACTTACATATAGCCAAGATTTATTTATTATTTTTCCCCATGGTTTTATCCAAGACTTCATCCCGCCAGGGCTCTGTCTCATCCTGCAACAAGGAAGTAAAATTTATCCTGCAGAGTCGTTTTAACACATTAGATAACAAAATACAGTTAGAAACATTACTGTGTATGTCTATATATATAAAATGCACATATATATAAAAAATATATACATACAAATAACCTCTTAAATGAGAGGCCAGCATAAAAAACAGAGTAAACACTGTAATAATTCTAATTATGCAACATATTCTGCCTAACATATTTATTTTTAATGGTAGTCATTTTAATAGCTCTAAGGCCCTGAATTAGTCCAATATGTTCTTAACAATGTTCACTTTGAATACAAATGTTAATGACTTTTCCAGAGGGTCCAGCACCCTGGATGAGCTTGCTACACACCAGTATATTCTCCTTAACATGTTTACTTTTAATAACAGGTTTAATGATGCACTCAGGGCCTAATAACCACGTTTAGTCACAAAGAGAAAAACCAGCTACAAAATACTTTCTCTAAAAACTAGGCTACAGGGGATTGCCGTGCCATTTCAAAGCCACACCAGCCACCCTTTAATGTGCCTCTATGTATTTCGGCTCTGCCTGCATCCAGGCTGGGCACCTCAGCCAAGGATGAGCAGCCGCAATGGATTTTCGGAGCGGGTTTTGGGGTGATCCAGGGACCCCGCACAGCAGCTGAGACATTTGGGGTAAAGGACCACCACCGAACCTGGCCTCACCTCCTCCCACCCGTGATGCTCGGTGGTTGGATTTTGGGAGATGCACGGGGTGGGTTTCAAAGGAAGGTGTTCCTGGGCTCCGGCGAAGGCATCCCGCAGCTCTCACTGACGTCTCCAGCAGAGACGTGCCAAAGGGGAGCGCGTTTGAAAAATCACACCCACCATCCATTAAAAAAAAAAACAACCAAAAAAAAACACCCACCAAAAAACCCCAACAACAACAGCAAAACCCCAACTCCTACCTTTAGCTTTACAAGAGCTAGAAATAAAACCAAATTAAGAGGCAGTCGACAGCTGCTCTCTGCTTTCATGCCCAGATCAACTCACTCCCACAAGCCCACAGTCTGGCCAGCCTCGCTCATGTCTCAGGTCTCCTGGTTGGGGCTGGGGGCACGTGGTACCCCTTGGGCACATCCATCCCATCAGAGAGGCACTTTTGGCTCCCCAGAAAGAGAGATTTGCCCAGCAGGGCTTCAGTCTCCCTGGCTATGTCCAGACCTGTCCGAGCCCAGACCTGTGTCCGGACCTGTGAAATCTCACACTCTGAGTAGATGCTCAGAGCCACCTCCATGACCTGCGGGTGTAGAACCATCCCAACTCATCTCTTTCCATCCTCTGTTTGAAGGGCCACCCCAGGGGCTGTCACATACGTCCCCAATGCATGGCGGGTCAGCAGCAGCATGTGCTGGCAGGGCTGGAGCTACCTTGGGGGCAACACACTTCTCCCCACCACGAGGGAACATCCGGGGCATGTATCTTGCACCAAAAAAACCTTATGGATGGTCCTAAATATAACCATGGCAGACCTCGCCAGACTTCAGCTCTGCTTGCATGAAAAACACTTGCAAGGCTTGAACCAGCTCTAATTTGTATACCTTCTGCCCCGGGGCCTGAGCGAAAAGGGAGGGTGGAATCCAATAGCATGTTGTGCATAAAAAGATTATGCCAAAGATAACCTTATTGCTAATAATAACCCTGGAATCCCATCCCGTGAATAGGCCCTATTGAATGTTTGAACACAGGCATTCCTCGGTTAGGTTTTTCTGCCTACAAATATTTCACTTGAGTCTTTAAATACTAATCACAGAATTCAGACGAAGGCTTTTTATCTTCAAAGTGCTGCAGGAAAAAAAAAAATAAATTAATTCATTAATCAAAGATAATTAAAGGGCATAAAATATGCCTTTTTCAAGCGTGGGGAGCCAACCAACGCAGCGTGAAGCCATCGTGGGGACTCTGAGCATCTCTCCCGCCGCGAACGTGATTTTCCCGGAGCGGTGCCCAGGCAGTAGCCTTGCTTGTTCCCAGCAGCTCCGCTCAAGCTGTCTTCCTGACATGTGTTAGGCTGTATGTCTGCCACGCAGGAAATAGGGTTTGAAGCTCACAGCCAGGAGCAAAAGCTGAGATTGAGGCTTTAATGAAGCTGGGATTGAGTGGCTAGGGTGGTTCAGTGAAGCAGTAAATGCAAACACATTATCACCTGAGAACTTGCTCCAATTTCACACCAATTAACTAGGAATGAGAGAGGAGGGCTGGGGCTGGCTGCAGAGATGGCTGATAATCCCGTGAATGGGCAGAAATGGCTCGTACACAGACGCACTTGTGCCAAAACGAGTTTGTTAGATAACGCCAGTCCCGGCAATTTTGTCGAGCGAGCATGTCATTACTGGAGCTGCTTTTATTAGCAAATATTAAAAACATTTGTAGAAATACAGATGCCCGTGAGGCAAGTAGGGGTGGAAAGTAATAAAGCAATAGCTGATTATTTTATTTCTCTGCCAGTGTGTCATATCACAGGGGGAGGGAAGGGGCCAGGGGAGAGGGAGAAGAGGGCTGGGATGTGAAGGGCTGCTGGTGCAAAGCTCATGGAGGGGAATATGCCATCCTCAAGGAGCTCCTTGGGATGCTCAGCTCTGCATTTGGGGTGGTGTAGGTCTGAACCTGCAGATATAGGTCTGAACCCCACAAGGAGGGCAGAGCGGGCCCCCAAAACTTGCCTTGGCAGCAGAGATGGGACCCATCCCTGTCCCCTCCACCTGTGCCCAGGACCCAGCTCACCTTCACTGCATTTTTAATATTTGAGCTATTTCCCTTTGTTCCTGCTGGGATTATTTCCAGGTTAGGGGTTAGGGTGGAAAAGGGGCAGCAATTTAGGTGAAGTGCTATTAAATAGATTTCTATGGATTAAATACTAAAACAAATTGCATCCTCAGTGTGCTGGGCCCTACCTTACCCCTTCATTAACTGCTGGTTTCAATGTCTGCGAGTGACCAGCCTGATCCGTCAAACTGCACCAGCCATGAGACATCCTGCAATCAGCAGGTTGAACTAGAGCAATTTCTTGGTTTTAGATTAAATCCTGTCTTCATTTTAAAATGCATCAGTGATCAAGAGGCTACTACAAATGCAAGGGCAAGAACCCCTTGCTGGGTTTCATGCTGACATACCAGGCTGGAGAAGATCTCGAGAAAAAGTGGGGTTTGGGTTGTTTTTCTCATTTGGGCAAGAAACATTTGAAAGGTGGGGAGTTTCACATCTCCTGCTGGGGAAGTTGCCAGGACAAGGCAGGGAGCACTCCTCCTCTTCAGCGCAAAGTCAGATGGATGAGACTGGAGCCCTCCAGGCTCACCATCACACTCCACCATTGCTGCTCAGCCAGCGGGCTGGTCCCATTCATCAGAGACATGTGAACAAAACACTCATGAGCAGCAGCACCTTAAACCACAGCAAAGCAGCAGCCTGGCTAGCAAAACACACTGGTGCCATTGGGATTAACTTGGATTCTTTAATGTTGGGTACTCAAGATGCACTTCATTAGGGGACTGCAAGAGGCTGCGGCACTTTTGGATGAGAAACCCTGTGTGCAAGGAGCCCTGGGGAAGGTCTGTGCCCCGAGAGGGGTCCCCAGCGCTGCCGCAGATCCTCTGTGGCAAGGCAGCACCTGGGAAGTCATGTTATCCCTGCAACCAGCCTGCCCTGCTCCCTGGTGGGGAGCTCTGAAAAAATAATTGCAAGAAAGGTGCAAGAAAGGGAAAAAGCAGCACCGCATTCCTCTCACTCAGTATTGAATTACTCCAGGCTACGGGACAGACTCAGATATCTCCCTTCAGCAGCAGGGAGATGTTTTCTCTGGCCGTGGAGGATGGATAGCCAGCAAGGGACCAGGACAAACCACAATATCCTAAAAAAAACAAGTCTGGGCCACCTCACTAAGATTCAAGGAGAACCCCAGGGCTGGGTGAAGGTGATGCCTCATCTCTGGGCAAGGGGGGCCCTAGGTGCTCCCTTCCCTGCTGAGAGTCTGGTTTTCAGCATCCTGTTCACTTCGGGTGTGTGTTTCCTTCTGAACGGTCTTGGGAAGGAGGAAAATGTTGTGGTTTAAATGCCACAGCAAGAGCCTGCCGAGCCCAGTGCCGAGGGATGCGCTCCCCTGGGTGGGTGCAGCAGGGTGCTGGGGACACCTCTTGCTCCAGGTGTTCCAGCCATGGGGAGCAGGGACCCGTGGTCCTTCCCTCCTTGCGGCATGCAAACTGCTCTCCCAAGCAGGAAAAACACTGCTAAGCGGCAAATCTCCTGTACTGTACACAACGGTGTGCCCAAGCCCTGGTGCAAATCCTCAGGGCTCTTCCTGTCCGCTCTCTCCAGCCTGTAATTATTTTAAAGGCAACAATTAAAACTATTGAAATGCATGTGATGGGTTTAGGGAGCGTAGCCTGGCTAATCCCCACAAGCATCCCAGAGGAGCTCCCAGGGGCTGGATGCTGGTGCTTTGCCGGGCAGGTAGGGACCAAGGGGGGCTGCAGAGGACCAAGCTCAGGGCAAGGAGGTGGCAGCAGCCCGGTTTCCAGCCAGCACGGGCCCCCAGAAATCACCCACGTGAGGGAGCTCAGACTAGTGCCATGGGCTGGGTGGGCTGCAGGAGGGCCCCTGGTTCCCATCCCTGGGTTGAAGCTCCCCCGGGTCATGCAGAAAGGCAACAGCAGAAAAGACCTCACCCTCTTTTGCTTAAAGCTCTGTCTGTACACTTTAACAGTAAAAATGGCATCTTTCTTTTTCCATGTCGGTCCAGGATCTAGCACACGAGTCCTGCTCCATCCCGTATGTCAGGTACCAAAATAATGCTGTGCTCATACACAGCCCCTTCCGCATTCCCCAGCCTTCCCTGCAGCATCCCACTGCTGTTTCATATTCATGTGCAAAGGGCTGTGCAGACATCCATGATGCTCTCTGCAAGGAGATGGATAGTGAAGAATTGCATGGAATATCACTGTCCTGTGCTCACTGCTTCTTAATTTTATTTTTTTATAGGAATGATTATTTTTGCTATTCTTCTGAAAGCATCACCCTCCCAGAACCACGTTAATATGTGATTCTCCGCTGCTTTCTTTAACAAGCAGTTTCTGACCTGCCCTAAAATCACTGAACAGCTTTGGGAGCCCCAAAAGGCAGGGAACTAGAGAGCAAAAAAGAGAACACAAACTCTTTGTTCTCGGTATCTCGTGATCTTAAAGAGCTCAGGGTGATCTCAGGGGTGTCAGGGCAAGGACAGAGCCATGCAGGGCAGCGCCAGCTCCTCTCTTCTCTGGCCCTCTTGCTCCAGCAAGACAACACTTTTCCCTCCCCCCCCCCCCCATATCACCTTTTTTTTTTTTTTTAATATGGTATTTTAAAGATTTCTAAGATGTCTAAATTTCTAAATTTGCCTCCTTTCCTAAAACTTAAACACAATTTTGACCATGTAGACTAAAAGTGAGTTATTTTGTCTTCAAAATATCTTTTTTTTTAGCTCAGAATATTTTTTTAAGTTTCTGCTCAAAGTCAGCTCATTTTTAGCAGAGCAAAGTTTTTTTGTTACAATCCAAACTAATTTTCAATTAAATATTCAATTTCTGAATACAAGCTAGCTTTTCTTTCTATTTTTTTTTTTTTTTTTTTTCCTTTCCCCTTCTCATTTCTCTCCTTTTTTCATTTCTAAAATGCAAATAACTGTGAAAAATCCTGTTCGGAGCCACTTCTGCTGCTGCTAACACCCAGAGCCCCAAGGGTGCTCCCAGCCCCGTGCTCCCCTCGCCGGGGAAGGAGCCTGCAGAGGGTCCTGGACCCCCTCCCACGCTCCCCGTGGGCACCCGGCTGGCTGCATAAAACCACAGGACAGACCCAGCTGCAGGGCTGGGGGGACAGAAAAGCCCACAGTAAATCCAGTTTTGGGTCGATAGGACCCCAAAAGGGCCGTGGCTGTTTTCTGGAAAGGGTGGGGAGCTCTCAAGGCAAATGAGCATCATTTGGGGTGCCCAGAGGACTGTACTGCTCCAAATGAGGGACCCCTTCACAGGCAGGCAATGTGGCTGACATATTCTATGTATATTTATTATACATACTCTACAGATCTCAGGTTATAAATTACACAAATGCATTCTTAAATGTTTCCGTTCAAAAAAATATACATTTGCAGCTGTTGAACACACTTCCCAACACTGTTGTCACCACAGTCAAGCTCTTCACTGTCACTGTCCATCCAGCTACAGGCTGACGTGTGGATTTGGAGTGACCTCAGGAGCTGGGTCCTTTGCCCCGCACCTCCTCTCCTCCCTCCCACGCTCCTCGCCACGGCTGCAGGAGAGAAACTTGTTTCTCATGGCCCAGCTCCAACCAGGGCATCCTCCAAGTGACCTGCATCTTCCCCCACCAGTCTTATAAGTGATACAGCAGACAACCGGTGTCACCTCATGTATTTATTGCTTAACAGCAGCATTTTAGAGAAGTAAAGCCCAGTTGCCTTTGAGGGCAGGAATAACATTGGGTGTAGGTGCCATTCAGCATATGGCAAATTTTATTTGGGGGTTGCCTTCCATCACGTGAGCATCTGACTTTTTTATTTGGATTTCTAGAGGGCTTTAGTGCGGAGTTTCTATTTGAAGTTGGGGAGACGAGAGGGCAGCAGGGGTGGTGGGAACTCAGGTTTTCCCAGGAAGCGCACCCTATATTGGGAGATTAATATTGACCATGGGAGCAGCATAGGGATGGGGATTTACAGAAGTGCCTTGTTTTTCACAGTAAGGGTGAAAAAACCTGGGGAAGCTAAGAAGAAAGTGAGGAGGACTTCTATCTCTAGATCTTCAGATTAAGATGATCATAAACTAACATGTGGCTGGGCTCAATGAACACGACAGAGTGATGTTCAACAGCCTGTGTTGCTCCGGAGATCAAACAAAGTGATCTCTTCTGCCTTTAAAATGTATGAAGCTGCAAAATCTTAAGGGCATATAAACTTACTTTGATTGCAGGGCTGGGATCTTGGAAGTCGCGTTCCTTTAATTTCCTTGAGCTGCTTGCTTTCCACGTGAAGGACATGCACAGGGTAGTGAGTTTTCAATGGAAACTGGTTTTGCCTCATTTTCCACTTCTCTCCTGCTACAAGGAAAGAAGTGCAGAGCTCCGGAGGCCTGCCTGCCTCTTTCTATGCAGACAGAAAGGGCTGGGTGTCTGTGTTTAATTACAGCCTGAAAGAACTGCATTTAAAAGACAACAGCAAGCTATTTAATTAATACTTATCATTAGCACACATAGGAATGCCTAGCAGCAAATTGCAACAACAAAGCAACTCTTTTTTTTTTTTTCCCCTTGCACTTGGGATAAATTTTTT
Organism: Balearica regulorum gibbericeps; assembly: GCF_011004875.1. Taxonomy (NCBI): domain Eukaryota; kingdom Metazoa; phylum Chordata; class Aves; order Gruiformes; family Gruidae; genus Balearica; species Balearica regulorum. The sequence continues at coordinate 76,162,641 of NC_046187.1, read as the reverse complement.
TTTTTTTTTTTTAAAAAAGAGTAAACAAACCATTTGCACCAGATTTGAGATGACTTTATACAGAGTGGGAGTACTGGGATAGTCGGTATTACCCTAGGACATCAGAGATCTATAAAAGCAGGCTTTTCAATCTCCAGCTCTCCTGGCCAAGAAGCTTATCTTCATCTATCCATCTATCTATCTTTCTATCTCAGCATTTACGCTGGGCTCATCCCCATGTCTGAGCGCCTACTTGTCTTCATACCTGTCCATAAATTACACGGTGCCCCCGGGGCATTATAAATAATAATTCAACTCCCAAACCTTCAGAACACTGTTTTAAAGAATTGGCTTATAATTCGCCATGCTGCGGACTCCTCCTCCCAGCCCATAAAGGTAACGCCGGCGCAGAAGGACATGACACCTCCATCAGTAGAGGAAATGCCCCAAAATCAGTTCCTTGAGTGGGAGGACTGGGGTGGGCAGCCACAAGTTGGAAGATGAGGATGGACATGGTGGCAAAGCACAGAGGAAGGCTGGACTGCTCTGCTCATGGGAAACAGCATCCTCATCCTCAGCCCACTGGAGATTTGTATTATACCCATGAATTTTAGCTCAACCAGCACTGCAGACAGCAAGTCAACCTGTGTTCACCTTTAACTAACAGCACTCTTAATGGCACTGTTAATAGTTGGAGCACGAACCACAGTGTGGCTCTGCTGCTGCTATCTCCACGGGGTGCAACGCCAGGCAACGACTGCTAGCTTGGAGCCAGATGGCTTAAAGGGCAGACCTCATGTGTAGCCAGACAGATCCCAACCTACACTGGGACAGGCTCCCCAGTCCCATGTTGAACACACCAACAGATGGGTCCAGGACAGCAAGATGCTTTGGTACATGTGAGCTCTTGGGTAGAAACCTTCAGCTGAACCACAGGGGACCCTATTCCTCTGTCCCAATACATTCCATCGCCATCCCAATACAATGCTTCCTACCTGAGGTACTCAGGGGTTAGGAGCATGTTCCAGCCATGCCCCTCAGTCTGAAGAGTGTCCCAACCTCCAGGGGAACATCCCTGGCAATACATGGAGTCTCTGTGGATGATGGCCACTGGCTCATGGGCGACACTGTCTCCTAAGATGTGTGGGTCGGATCTGCTTGGGGTGAGGAACCTGAAACTGGAATTTTTTGCTGGGGAAAAGTATGAGCTGTTGATGTATGAGACAAATTATTTCACAAGTCTGGCCTGAACAGCTCTGGAACGTGCAGAAGTAATATATCATTAACCCTAGAAACACGTCAAGCTGCCAGAGCTTGCAGCTGCCCATCAAAGTGTTGGGCAAGGAGGTACTGCCTTTCTGCATGAGTTTCCTCTCTGTGTTTTCCGTTTTTCCATCAAACAAAGCTGACCCTCCCTCTCAGACTGAGAAGTGAGGAGGAGCAAGCAGAGCCCCGAGCACTCGCTTTGGGGCCAAAGTGGGAGTGAAACCCCTCAGTGTGGGAGCTGCCAGGGATGCCAGGGTCCCCGAGCAGGCGGTGGGACACGGCATGCCCACGAGACCAGGTTCATCCCCGCATCCCGGGCTGCCACAGGTGGCCGCGTATTGCCATCTGCGGGAGCATGGCTGTCCTGCAAGCTGAGCGTGTCTGGCTCCCTCCACCTCAGCTCCGGGCATGAAACAGGCTTTTCCTGCTGCGCCTCTGCCCTGGAAATACCAGAGAGAGATTTCGTAGTGTCCTGCCCAAAAAACCACCTGGTTTTGACTGAGGAAGAAGCAGCACCCTCACCCCACAGGGGTACCCTCAGGGATGGTTGAGAATTAAACCCCTTTTCACCCTGCATGGGCATCATCTGCGGCCCACCCGCGGCGAGGCTGGACCCTTTTCCATCGGGCTGCTCCAGGAGCGTGGAGATGTCTTCACCACGTTTGCTGCTTGCAAAACACACCGGGGCTTTGGCGGGCTGCAAGTCCAGCACCCCTCACCCCGTCCTTCCTGGTGCTCGCTGGCCAGGGGTCCAGGTCCAGCCCCTCACCGTCCCACCTCCCCTCCTGCTCCAGTCCTGGCCGGCAAGCCAGATTTGCAACCTCTTGCTTGGATGTGGAGCTGGGTGCAATTTCAGGCCTCTCCCGCCTCGCAGGGTGTCTTAAGCTATGATTAAGGGCTAAATTACAACCGGGCAGCCGGCCCTGGCCGAGAACCGCAAGATTTGGGGAGGCAGCTATTAAAGGCAGTGGAATCTGACAGGTATAACGTGTGCATCAACAAAAGGGGCAGCCGATCACAGGGGTCAAATGGGATCAGGGGGTTTCTCATCGACACCACCAGTGACTTGCTGCACAGCCCCCCAGTGCAAAGCCATCCTTTGGGGCAAGGTTATTCCTGAGGATGAGGCTGTGTTAGTCTTTAAATAAGATACATTTTGCTGGCTGGTTTGGCTCTTAAAAAGCAGTGAATGACAGCCCTGTGAAGCATCAGACCTTCCCTGGACCCCACCACCATTTTCCTCCCAACTGCTCGATCCACGCAACAAGTAGAGCCGTTAGCATTGAAAACATCCAGCACTGTGGTTTTTTACATCATTTTATATTAAGCTGTTTCCCTCATCCCCATTAACTGGGATGGGACAGCCTCGGCCCCCACCTTGGAGGAAGCATTGGTCTCTCCTGCAGGATTTCGGTGGGATGGAAGGAGACAGCACAGGGCCGGCTGCACTGGGGGAGCCGAGGAAAAGGCTGCCCAGGTGCCAGCAAGGCAGCTTGGAGCCCAGGCAAAACTTCCCACTCATCCCACACATTCTGAAACATCCCATGCTGATTCACTTCACAGAATTTACTTTTACCCTGCTAAATGCCACTAAACCTTCAAATTAATCCTCCCATTACAGGACTTCCTTTGATGTCAAAGGGGGAATTTTTTTTGATGGCAAAGGGGGATTTTTTCCCCCTGGTGTAATTATTCCTATTTTCCCCCCTCTTTTAGGCACAGGAGATTCCTGCCAGATGCATGACTTGTGGAGGCAGCTCCCACACAAGGTATTTATATATTTATATGTATATGATGGGAACGTGGTATTGAAAGACCTGAAGTTTCAGGCTGAAGATAAAGGGAATTTCCCATTTCCTATTTGTTTCAGCGAAGTTGCCCGGGACGAATCTGCTGCAGGACTCAGACAAAAAGCTGCAAGATAACAGCACTGGAAAGTAGCTCCTTAAAATAAACATGTCCAGCGAAAACATCCGCTATTTAACACTATCACTGAGCAAGTTGCGATGCCTGGGAATGATCCCTGGCACTGCTGAAATTATGGGGATGGGTAAAGTGGATCCACCCCAGCGCTGCGTGCGTTTCCCATTCAGCATCTCGGGTCCTACAGGGACCTCTGGGCTGAACATCCCAGCACGGGGCCGGAATCGCTGGGTAATGCTCAGAAAGCTGGTGACTGTGGGCAATGCTAAGGGAGCTTTCTGTAATAGCATGTAATGATGGAACAGGCGGGTTTATCCAGAGTTTCAATCAGTTTTTATGAGTTTCTAGGAAAAAGAGGATACAGTTGTAGAGCTCTTTACTGAAAATGTTATGAATCTCTCTATAATTCAACAGCGAAGGGTGTTTCTGCTAATAATTCATTGTATGGAGACCGTAGGCTCCTTTCCCAGCATAACATGGGGCTCTCCTGCGAATGAAAAATGAGCCCTGGGAGGCATCAGCCAGCAGTGCTCTGGTAGATCAGGTCTGAGTGACTCCTTGCCCACTGATCTCCCGCTGTCCCGGGAGGGCCGACCGATTACCCTGTGCCTCCCACCGCTGTGCCACCACTTTGATCCGCTCCCGGAGCGCCTGCGCCCAGTCCTGCCCGCGCTCCAGGAGAGTGGACCTTGTCTCCATCGTCGTTAAGGCAGTGATTTCAGGGGGGAGCGGGGGAACCAGGCCGGCTCGGAGCAGGGCGTCCTGAAATTTGGCTGCGGAGGCTGGAGCTAAGCAACACCGAGGCGTGCTGGCAAGGAAAGAAAAGCAAGAAAACTTTTGATGGAAGCAAGCCCTGAGCTGGAGATGCTGCAGGAGCAAAGGGAGAGGTGATGCTGCAGTCCTCGATGCTCCCGACCACATCTATCCTTACCTGTCTGGCTGTGAGTAGTGGTAGTGGGCGGCCACGGCAGAGTGGGGGCACAGCAGGTAGCGGTTTTCCTCCCAGCAGCGCTGCATGGCACGCACGATGTCCTCGTCAGAGGCTGAGCATGAGCGCAGGGTCTCGGAGAGCTGCGGCCCCAGGGATACCGGGGTGGTTTGCACAGGGCATCAGCACCCCATGCATTCCCAGCACGGCTTGTTTCATGGGCATTCAACAAAGCAGTTCAAAATGGGGAGGCTGGAGAATGAAGCTCCCCAGGGACTGAAGGAAAAGGGGTTGCTGCTGCCGCCGGGGGATGAGGCACTGCTGGAAATGGCCACCGGGCCAGGGCACGAACAAGAGGTTTCCATCCCCAGGTGCTGGGAGCGTGGGTGGAGGGGAGCCGAAACTCAGCTCAGCTCCACGCTACTATTTGCATGCTCCAAGGGAGTTTCTGAGGGCTTGTAAAACCCACCTCAGTGTAATAGGTCTTCTTTCTTTTAATAATGTAAATTTTTAGTATTTATTTTGCTGCTGTGCAAGCAGGAGCGGGCACCAGGCAAAGAATGCTCGCTGGAGGACAGCACTTTACATCGGTCCCAAAGAGCCTTGCGATTCAAGCGTTCGATTTTCTATTGTATTTCTCTCTGCTTTGTGTTCGTGCTCCCATTTGCCACAACACCGAGGCTGAATCGCAGCACCAAACCCGGCAGACCCGCTCCCAACCACCATGCTCGGTCCATGCCAGCACCCACTGCACGATGCCCTGGTGCAGGGCCAATGCTGGCACTGGAGTGGCCAAGGAAGGGGAGGTTTCATATCCTACTCAAATAATTGTAGGAATTTTGTTAGTTAGTTTTGAAAAGAAGAAAGAGGTTTCTTAAAAAAAAAAAAATAATTAAAAGGGGGTTTTAACATCTCCAAGCATGCACACTGATATAAAACTCCTCTGGCCTCACACTTAAATTTTTGGTTTAAGCTCTCCACTATGATTTTTTTTTTATTCTGAAAATAAGTTGCAAACAACTGGTAGTGGTAAATCTCCTTACACACACATGGCACCGCATGTGTGAGGAACTGACCTTTCTGTGCAAATCCTCCGGCAGCTTAAGGCTTTTCAACACGCTGAATCGCTCCATCAGCGTTTTCGTCAGGCGGCTGTCAGAGCCCGAGAGCAGCCAGAGGATCCTCTCCACGTTGTAAGGCTCCTGGGATAACAAGGCAATAGGTCAGCAGCGAAATTCCAGCATCTGTCTCAGGGGGAGAGCACTTGTGTGGATTCTCTGATGTCTAATTAGGGTTGAGGTCTTACTGCCCCCTTTTTTTTTGGTGGAGTCTGAGGTGGGCTTTGTGTCTTCCCCCTGCACACTTACATCTCAAGACAAGTCTTTGGGAACCCAATGTCCTTCAGACCTCTGACCTGTCAGAGCAGTCTGGCAGTGACCATCAGATTAAAAAAACTTAATGAAGGGACAACTGATGAATCGACGGTGTGACCACATCTGTGTAATCACCTTGAGGAACCCAGGCTAATAACACACTACGTATTTGTGAACCAGAAATATCCAGGTGTTTATTCAGTGTTGCAGATGCTGCTGTGAGTCACCAGGTCCCACATGACTCAATGAGACACCCAGCTCCCTGCAGGGCTGACCGATAAAACTTTATGAACATATAAGGCACATATAGGGCCTGACTGGCCTGTATAGCTATGTAGCAATCGGTGTTGCAACACTGCAGCAAAACTCAGTGCAAGACCATGCAGGAGGGTCCCAAACCAATTTCACCACTCACTGTCTCATTCCTGCACACTCACAGGCACCAAGAAACGTTCATCCAGGTGGTTTGGCTGAGATACCTCGTAGAGACAGCTAGGAAAAGGGGCACCAACTACTGAGTCCTCATCACATCTCCTGGGTTCCAGTGCTGGTTTCAGATGAGCTCTTTGTATCTTTTAGCAGCTGACAGTGCTTGTGACCTTTTGTCTCTCCATCCTGTCCTAACTCAGTGAGTCATCAGGACTTAGCCTTTCGTGCCCTTATCTGGGTGGCTTATGGCCCCAGTCCTGTTCTTCATCTTCCCACCATCATCTCCCAGGGCCTCCAGCCTGTAATCTTCAGTCCAGTTTGGGCGTAGCCTGTCCTTTGCTTTAGGCTGTCCCTGGTTTAGGCTGTCCTCTGCTTCCCAACCTGGTTGTCCTGAGAAGCTACATGTTAGCGTGCCTGGATTTCAATGACCTGCTACCAGAGATGCCTCTAGCACCATCTTCCTGACAGCCCTTCTCCTGCCCTTCCTTCTGCCAGTCCCACATCCAGACCTTCTCCTTCACCCTCCATTTGTACCAGACTTATGGTTTCCACTACAGATCACTACATTGACACCAGTTGAATTGGGCCAGGACGCTGGTGCAAGTACTGGCCTTGCCATTTAAATTATCAGCCAGCTCTCTGGTCTGGTTTTGTCCCATGCCACTAGAGTTGTCCAGGAGAATGTCTGGGCCCAGTTTGGAGGACAGGTCATGCTGGGGACTGTTCCCAAGGAAAGTTTTGGCGTGTGAACATGAGCTGCGTGGTGCTTCCTGACCGCAGGGCCAGAGAACAGCCCCTGGTTGGCTTTAGGTACTGCAAAGACACAGCGTCTGCTGTGATTCTCCTGGCATTGCTCCTTACAAGGCTCATCCACACTAGACTTTCTGCTTCACTTTCAACTCTTCAGTTAGTGTCTGACTGGAAAGTTTTCTCTGCTTTAGCTTAGCCTGCAGAAGAGACAACCTTAAAAGGTTGCGCACTCTCCATCCTTGAAGGTTTCCAACACCTGACTGGACAAAGTCCTGAGCAACCCGGTCTGACCTCAGGATTGACCCTGCTTCGAGCAGGTCCCAACTAGAGACCCCCTGAAGTCTCCTCCAGCATGAATGATCTGTTGAGCTGTGGAAATATTTGCACCGATGCTTCAGATGTGAGCTGAACAACAATGTCCCATGCAGCCATGGAGAGGGATACGCAGAGGGCTATACCCATCCAGTTCCTCAGGAATGTCTGGACATCACCTCACCTGACTGCCTTCCCTCATGATCCCAAAGTCTGACATGTGCTTAGGTGCCTCAGCAGACCAGTGCTACTGAAGGGACACAGGACAAGAGAGGAGTCCAGCCACTCTGAGCTCTGAGAAGCCCCACAAATCCATGCCTCAGGAGGACAGCCAAGCTGCAGACCACAGCAGCCTGGTGATGGGGGCACAATGACTTACTGACTACAAAGCATGGCAGTTCCTCCAGGCTCCCAGGTTCTCCCAATGTGTTTGAACAGCTTTTGGAAAATCCAGGTAGCTTAAGGCCACAGTGATACCACAGAGTTTCACACTTTGGTCACTTGTTTGGAAGCAGATCCAATCCCTGTGGATCACAGGGTACGTATGAAATGGGAGGTATTTGCTTCCAGGTGTTTGGTTTCTGTACCTCCATGACTTTTCATTTCTGAAGCCTTTGCCTGCCTGCTGAGACTTGTTTCACTCTGAGCAACCTGTAGACGGCCGTAGATGAGGCATTTCTTCCGGGCTTCCCTATCTTCTTCCTGGTCTATTCTCTTGCTCTTGGTGGAGCCTTTCAGAAGCATCAACAAAGCCCTTGAGACATGATGGGATTTATAATTTTCAAAAGGTGTCACATTTTGAGAAAATGTCCCAATCCTGCTAACGTTGCACATAACGAAACCCCAGAAATCCAGAATTTAACAATGAAGATTACAAAGCTGAGCTCTGAAAAGTGAGGAAGAAGGTGTTTGATCTCTCTCAGCTCAGCAGTCTGCAGCATAAATGCTCAATATGAGTCACATCTCTCAATGCATCACTGAGAGGCATTGCCAGTGGCAGAATTATGCTCTCATAAGCCAGGTAGAACAGAGTACAAGGAAAAAAAGTTATAAAAATATAAAATACTTGGTATTTTCCCATTTTGGCCAATTCATTACATACCTGAATATCCATGGCTGATGCTAACGTAGCCTTCACGCTCTCTGACAGTGAGAAATCTCCATGTTGAACAGTCCTATGAATGATGTCATTGCTGTTAACCACGGCAACAAGTCGAATTGGGAGACCCATTTTCTGGGCAATACAGCCAGCTAGGAAAAAAGTGAAAAAATACATGCATGTTCGATGGAGAAACATTCAAAGGAGATTTAGCAAAGAAGTCACCATGGAAATTCACTGAGCATATAGTTCAGAAGCAGACATAAATTACATTCCCTAACGGACTCTGAGATATCTGTCTTTAATATTTTTGGTAGAGCACCAGATTAAAAAATCCAGAGATGCAATGCTCCACCTGCCATTGAACACCAACCCTTGGGCATCTCCACATTTGAAGATGGATGGGAAGGGGACGGAGAGGTCAAGCAAGGACATTAAGCTTTTGGGCTCTTGCAGCTTATTAATGCTGCCTCAGATGGGCAGCCTGGAAATGTGAATGCAGTTGAGTGCATTGAATCCTTTATTGCTTTCATAAGAGAGTTGTACACCTATTTGGGGATGGAGGCAATCAAGGACTCACATTTAGAAGGCCAGACTATACAACTAGAAGTGGTTTTCTTGACTGCACACTACAATGCAAACCAGAGTAGGTACCAGGCAGGATTCCACACCTCTGTTAATGTCTCAATTAGGAAATCAGAGGCACAATATTCTCCCTCTTTTCTGGATCAAACACATTCTGTCCTCTTCTAATGTGCCCATCCTCAAGATAGCTACAGTCATTATCAAAGGGTGGTTTGGGATTTTCTGCACCTTGCATCAGTGACACCTAAATGAGTAATAACCATACATGAGTAATAAAATATAAGTGTTCTGAAAAAATCCTACCAGTGAGTGGGTGTTTTAATAAATAGCAATACCCAGCATTTGCAAAGTGCTTTTAGTCCACAGATCACAGCACTCTCTCTCTTCCCTATCTAACCTATCATTTTTCCCTTCACCTGTGATATTTCCTCCTCCTCCTGTTGGCACAACAATTTCCACCACTGGCAGCGGGGTGGTATCCAGGGACGGGGCACACTGAAAGTAAGCATAGAAGTGGTGAGCAATCTGCACCATAATCCTAGACCAATTGACCGAATTCAAGCTCATCAGATTGTATTTTCTGGCAAAATCGACATCAGCAAACAGTTCCTTGATCGGTTCATCAATTTCATCGCTGTTCCCATGAGCTGTGAAAAGGAGAAAGGAAAGATTAGATCTGCCAATATCAGCACATCGGGCACAAAGTATTTCTGCTCTGAAATAGGGCCAGTCTCAAGCCCTGGGGTTTGCTGTGGCCAGGGGTGTCCTGAGCTGCCCGTCTGCCTCGGGGGCTGTACGAGCCAGGGGTTGAGTGGCAGCACATGGATGCCAGGTGGTTTCTGCAGACATTGCACTCTGGGATCTTGCTTATACCGAGTAAATATATACTTGGCAAACATCTGCATCCCCTGTGAGATGTCAAAGACTTGTCTGAGCAGAGGAGTCCATGGGACAGCCCAAGTAACCCATGATGATCCCTACCACAGGGATGGCACAACGGTTGGGGACTGATCACCCATGAAGGAGAAGGGACAAAGGGAAGGGGTGACTCTTGATCCTTTTAGTGCCAGGAAACGGTGCTGAATTCAGATAAACACCAACTGCCCGCATGGAGGCAGCTCTAATCTGCAGCCAGGAGAAAAGGAAGTCTTGAACCACTTATCCATCAAACTGGGGACATCTGCTACAGGCTTCTGTTAGCCAGATGTCTGGACATGGTGACCATGATGGCAACAACCTGGCCAGCTGCAACTGCTACAGCAGCAGCCCCCTGAGACTTTTAGGGTCATGGTTTTGACACAGCAGGGCCATAAAGTGGACAGTCTAACAGTAATGCCAACCAGCAAAGACATGGACGTTGTCTTCAATGACGGTGGTCATCTGAAGTTCCTGTATCTGGGTACACAACCCTTTGGGCAGCAGAACAAAGATGTCTATGTTCTTGTGCCCTCTCACACTCTCAATGGCCGAGCTCCCCGTGTCCCCTGAAGTGCCTGTTTCAAAGTGAGGGAGAAAGAAGAAAAGCAAAAAATTGATGCGTCAGTCAAACCTGCACTGCTGCACTTTAAGAAAAAGATGCAGAGATGCACCACGAGATGTTTTTGGCTAGAGCAGCCACCCTGGCATTGCCTGGAGATCACTCGCCAGCCATCCATGACACAATACCACCCCAGGACATTTGTGGGGAGGGCCATGGGATGATGGCTTTCAAGGTAAACACTTGCCCAGAAGTTTTAACCCACACAAAGAGGTACACTCACCCACCAGAATAGTGACATACTTCTGCTTTTTCTCCAAGAAATACTGTAAAAACTGCCCTGTGCAGGACAAGGACAGATCCTTAAAAGCGTAAGTAACCCCATGCCACAGCTCCAAAACATTCAGCCCATCTTTCAGCCTGGACAGATGGATGACGTCCTTGTGTCTGAACCTGCTGAAGGCCCTGTCGATCAGATCTGGAGGGAAAATGGTTAAAGGGGCTGTTAGATTAGGTAGAGGAGTATTTTTCTGACCCATGGCTTCCTGCATCTGTGCTCTTCGTGCTCCTGGGAAGCTTTCTGCACAAAGACTCTCAGTTGCTGGACAGGTAACAGCATCTAACAAGTTATTCTTAGCTATTAGGAGTAAACCAGCCCACTTTATTGTCTTTGACAGCTCTATGGTGAGACACCCCAGGGGACACCCGACACAATCAGTGCAAACTGTGATAAAATATAAAATACAGGAAATCCAAATTTTATTATAACACGCTGTTGAGACAGAGGTTGTAGCTGCCCTCTGGTGGAAGGGATAGCTGTTAAATATTAAAAATATTAAAAATCAGATCTCAGTGAGAGCATGGAGCAGCAGAAAGCCCTGGTGGGAGGGCAAGTCTGGAGCAGTGAGCAGGACCACGGCATCAGCCATCACTATTGCAGTCACCCCAATCCCTCTTTGCACACAGGGGACACCTTTTGCAGAAGGTAACAAGCCCCAGCAAGGTGACAGAGGAGAGGAGGGTATAGAAAGGAGCAGGCAATGGTGCAACAGGCTCCATCCTCTGGGGGCTGCGAAGAGGACGGGGCAAAGGCAGGCTGATGCATCTGAAGACCCCAAAATCCTAGTGCACGTCCCTGCAAGCAGCTCCCTGCACGGCTGAGGCTCACCGTTGAGTGTGCTCCGTGGGACCAACCCGTCCGTGATGAAGAGGGAGCACAGTTCCTTCACCAGCTCCGGGTAGGAGAGGCGGCTCCACCTCCGCAGGGTGTCCCCATCCAGCAAGGGGATGTGCTGGGGCATGAAGAGGCCCCCGTCGGGCGCGTAGCCGGAGAAGAGGGCTCCCTCGAAGTTGACGGCCCCCACACCTCCCCGCGTGCTGACATACTCCATGGGTGCTGGGGAGGCACTGCAGTCACTGGCAGGGCCCCAGAGCATCCCCCCCACCGGGAACAGCCCCACATCCCAAGCTGACTCCCCCAAAAGCTTCCCATGTGGACAGACAGAGCTCCTCAGGGAAGAAACCACCTCCTCCCAAAAAAAGCCATGGGGAACAGGAGCAGCCGGGAATGGCAGAGGGCAAGCAGCATTTTGTGGGCGGTGGAAACGCTGCCCGGGATTTGCACCGAGGTGGCCGGAGCCTCCTTGTCCCGCTTCTCCTGCACCCTTCCCACCCTGTCCCGGAGACACTTCCCGGCCTGAGCAAAAGCCCTGACGAGGCAGAAGTCACTGCGTGAGCACGTCATGTCCCCTACAGGCTATTTGCAAAAGCTGGAGTTTTAAAATTAAAATAAATAAATAAAAGGAAACAACTATGTTTTTAGAGCGGGCTGATTTTGTTCAAAGGGGTTAAACTAAAGACAGGATTTAACTCGGTGTGGGAAGGGCTGAGATAAATCCACCAGTTTTCATGCAAATCCCACGGAGCAGCCGCCAGCGCTGCCGGGAGAGGCCTCCCTCTCACCCCGATCCTGTGAACCCCCGCAGCCGTTCCCACCTTGGGCAGCCCCTCGGCACGGCACAGCACGGCACGGCACGGCACGGCACGGCACGGCACCGCACGGCTGCAGGCCTCTTGTCCCCATGCAGAGGAAGGAAAGCTGGGCCGAGCGACTCGCCGCCAGCGCCGCCACTTGCAACCCCGTCACCCTTTGCAGTTGTGCTCACAGAAAACTTCTCCCCGTTGCAACCCGCCAATGTTCCCCTCGCCGCGGTGCAGCCGGCGGAGGTGACCGCCCTGCATGGAGCCTGGGAATGGGAATATACGGGAAAGACAGAGCCAAGCTGCTCCTGGTGGTGCCGGGCATCGGGGCAAGGGGCAGCAGGCACGAGCCGCGGCTGGGGAGAAATCTGGTTAAATATTAGGACGTAGCTTTTAACCGTCACGGTGATCAAGCGTGGGGCATGGAGAGCTTGTTGTCCTCAGTATAACCCCAGAGAAACTCAAAATTTAACTGGGGAAGCACTGAGCCACCTGATATACCTGTGAGGTTGGATTTAAATTTGAGATTGGACCTGTTTAAAGCAAGGTTCAGGTCAGAAACCTCCAGAGGTCCCTTCCAAGCAAAATAAGGGTGTTGTTCAGGTGTGCAAAGCCACATCTTAGCCTGTGGGGCTGGGACATCATAACACCCCGTCCCACTGATGGGGAAACTGAGGCACGGGAGGGAGAGAGGATGCGTGTGAGGCTGTGCAAAAAAAATCCTTTCCAAGGCAGGGCTGTGCATCCCTTTCTTTACTTTTTAGTTTAATAAATAGTAAGGTTTTTTTGAAGGGCAAGGTCAGTACAGGACTGGCGGCTGCGCAGACCCGGGGTGCAGCGCAGCGTGTGCTGCTGGAGCACGAGCGGGGACTTCAGCCCAGGAAGGCAAGGTGCAGAGGTACAGAGGATGGCTGATAACAGCCAGCCATGAGTCAGGAAGCCCACGTCCGCAGTAAGGGACACATTGCCTGCCAAAGCATCGGAGTCTGACCCGACGCGCGTTGCCTCTCTTACTCTGGTGAGTAACTGCAGCCATGAGAAAAGCCTCCAGCAGAGAGTGGTCCAGTCCTTGCCCTGAGCACCAACATGGAAATGGGCTTTTGTACACCCAACATCCCAAAAGGACTGTTACTGCAAGCTCCTCAGCAGGAGGAAGAACCTAAATTTCAGGCTCTGATCAGAGCTGTCCATGATGGTGTTGACAAGGTTGAACGGGGCAGCTGTAGCAGAGCAGGAAGCAAACAGCAGCCTTTTAATAATATGTCTGAGCTTCCCCAGTGGGTCAGAGCAGTGTTAATAGTCTCCATTCTCTGACCACCTCTAGGAAACCAGCTAGAAATGGATCTAATTATCTATATTTATATCAATTATATCACCCAACCAGCCTGCATCTCCCCACCATAAGGGGATCCCTGTGCCCAACATTTCTCATCATTACATTGCAAAGATGAAGCCTGAGCCACCCAAACCCGCTGTGGCCCCAAGGTCCTCCCGGTACCTGCAGCCCCTGGATCCTCATGGCACATTGGTGTGTAGTGGGATGCTGACCCTGTAACAGGGGTCCGTTCCCATCCCAAATATGCATCCAGGTCCTCTCACAAGGCACTGGAAAAAACAGGCAGCAGGGCAGGACCTTGCTCTTCAGGGATGGCTCGAGTTTAAATCCATGGTGAAACCTCCCCAGGGCCATCACTGGAGTCACCAAAAGACTCCATGGTCACCAGCCCAGCTGATACAAGTGGCAAATCCCAGTGTGGCAAAGTGGTATAAAGAGGTGATGTTCCCAGTCCATGCGTTTTTAATACCCTGTGTATTTTTGGAAGGTAAAATGATCCTTTAACACCTGGTCGGGTATTCGTTTACCACCGCTGAAAGGTGTATTTTCCCCATCATGCTCCAGTGGTAGCTGGCATAGAAAACTTGGAGTAACATCTCTGGGCAAAACAGTGAAATAATAAAAAATGAAGAAATTACTAAAAGCTTCAGGATACGTGATTTGCCTCCTCTACCCTAACCTCTCCCACAACAGCGTGCCAAGGTGAATTTGGGATTTTCCTTCCTTGCAGCAGTCTCTGCCCACGCAGAGGCAGAGCACACTTTGAGCCCAGCTCAAATTTAGGCTGGAATGAGGAAAGGATGAAATCCCTAGGGAAAGCTACTCAAGGTGATAGTTTTTATTACTGATGTAATAATTTAATATCACCAATGTGCATCTGAGCATCTCCACAAGGTACCTCAGCCCTGCAGAGTCACCCAGCAGGTCCCAACAGAACCTCACCTACTCCCACCACTGTGGGACTTTATGCCTCTGGGCATTTACTTACTGTACATCTGATACTTTTAACGTGTGCATTAGCTCTGTGAAATAACTTCACTGATTCATCTAATTTTTTTAAATTTTTTTTTTCAGGTGAAGAGTTTACAATGAGTTCAATGATTCCTTTAGCATCACATCCCTCTGGGATGCATGCAGGAATCCTGAAGAAAAGAAAAAAAAAAAGAAAAAAAAAAGTTATACTAGGATACCTGCTGCTTTGCACTCACTGACAGAAATAGCACCAAGGCTGTTGTCACAGCTTTATCTATGCCCTGGGCCTATCAGCAGTGGTAGCCCTCGCTAATGAGATCATTGACTTGCGCTGTGATGGCATGGATTGCTTACATGGCAGCCACAGGTGAGCGCAGAGCACAGGGGAAGCACCTGGGACACGCACCGGGACGACAGTGACTTTTACTGGGAGGGCTTTTCCTATGCTCGGCCCTGCAAGTTCCATGCACTCATCTTTACAGCGCTATGTCTTTAGTATTATTTTGAATTTTAAATGAAAGGAGGGGAAGAGCGTGCCCGTGCTACTCCGTGCCAGCCTGCCGGGGCTTATCCACCGCAGCAACAAATCAAGAGCTGGAAAACATTACAACATTTAATTAACCTGGACATGCCCAGTGCCTCTGTACTCCTGCTGGGATTTGCATTTCCACTTTGGACCCTGTCTGTTCTGAGCAGAACATGAGTTTGGACTCACCTGTCAGAAATCAGGTCTATTTGCAAACCCCAGCTAAGGCTGCCGTCAGACTTTTCCAACTTTTTTTCATATTGCACCAGTTTTTATCCCTCCAGATGGAATTTCCTCAGCCTCTCCACCCACCAAAGGCATCCCAAAGCATGGCAAGGAACAAGGAAGCAGAAGGGCACATACAGCAGAGAAGCCGTTGTTTTTTTTCCTGCACAAGTCCCCCCACAATTTCAGGCCTCACCCCAGCGCGTTGCAGCACCCAAAGGAAAGCACCGCAGCACTCCCGGCTTCACGTCTGCCGAGCAGCTTTCCATCCTCTCCACCAGCTCGAAATGTCCCAAGCACAACGCGTTGAGTTTGGGTCCCCTTCCCATACCCCCAGCAGAACATCCCCAGGCGCTGGGGACCGCAGGCTCTGCCAGAGCCACCAGTGACTCCCCGTGTCACTAGATGGCGGCAATGCCTTGTGTCCACGGAGCAGATGCAGGAACGCAGCCTCGGGGGAGCCTTGACCCGTTTCCACCCAGCCTTTCCCACCTTCCCACAGGTCACTCCAGCTTTCAGGCCGCGGACACCCAGCCATCCCACAAGGATTTGAAGCAGCAGCCAGGAAACACCTCTCCAAAGAGCCCTATTTTAAAGCCGAGGAAGAGGAGGCAGAGGTGAGGTGCTGCAGCAGGATGCCAGGCTACAAAGGTGGGTGGTCTGAGCCAATGCAAGGGCTCATTGAAGTAGGAAAGAGACTGTTCATGTTCATCCCATCTTCTCCCCGGGGCTTTATCACCTTCCTTCCAGCCTGGTCCCTTCCTCCCCTGGGGGTCTCTGGAGCCTACCCCCGGAAGGGGGCACATGGAAAGACCCCAACTCACAACCAGGACCAGAACACACCAAATTTAATAAAAAAGCATCACATAAGCCTGAGCAGCACAAAAATCTCCTCATATCTCCCAGTCCTGTCTCTGCCCTCGAGCTGTCTGGTGTCTGAACACCATACACAAACAAACGTTCAGACCTCTGAGTGACCCAAGCAATGCCAGGCAGGTCCAGTAAGCGAGTGATGTCTGGGGTTTTGCAATGCCCTTTACTGCCCCGTACGGAGCACATCCCAGCGGGAAGCATGTTATGTCGGCTGAGAAAAAACACATGAGCTTGTCGCTGAGGGTTGTTGAAGAAGTTAAGTGTCCCCTGCCCTCTCATGCACAGAAGTATGAACTTTCACAGAGAAAACAGGGAGATTCCAGATAAAACTGTAAGATTTTGGCCAGAAATCAAACTATTTCAGTACTGCCTTTCTCAGCGGCAGATTCCCACGTTGGTGAGGTTTCCATAGCAGGAAGGGGCCTAGGGAAGTTTGCAGAGAGTGTTTGCAGCTGCACAGGTAAGCGTGCACCCAGAATCATTTGTTTGAGTCTCATGTCAAGGAGATATAAGGCAGAAATGTACAACTGTAAATTAATTAAAGTGCACAAAGCTGTCCCTTCGTTACAGCGAATGTGGCTCTTTTCCCTTCTTTCTAAATTTGGTATCAATTGTCAGTATCTCAGCTGACATGAGGTAGGACTTCTACGTGGGACAACACCTCTTCTCACCTACAAATGTGCACACACACACTTTTCCACCTCCACCACTGGTGATTTTGCAGGGCAAGGAGCTGCCAGCGTGTCGGCCCTTTCCCCATGGCTAGGTGTGACGCTCTTTCCTCACTGCAAGGTGTTTCACAACAAGTTCAAGGATATCCATGTTGTGGTTTGGGTCTTGTAGACCAAAGTGCAGGACCCACTTGTAAAGGCAGAGCAGAAAGGGAGGGCAAGGATGGGATTGTGCAATGCTGGTTCTGGTGCTGGGAAGTGGAAGATGCTATTACTTGGAAAACGTTGTGCAATCTGGTCCTGAAGAAGGTTGTGCAATCTGGTCCTACTACGCCAAAGTTTACATTAAACCCCAGGCCCAAATTTTATCTCAAAATCTGCAGTCCCATAGGATATGGGCTCTATGACCACCCACTAGAGACTTGAGAAGGAAGATGCTGTGGATGCTGAGCACTTACAGCGTGTTTGCTTTATCAGCTTCTCCAGCTGACTTTGGGAAAGTCAGTCAGTCTCTGTGTGCTCCATTATGTGCAAAATTGGGATAGCTGTGCTCAGGGAGGTGCTTTGACTATAGCAAACATGGCAGCAGCACCAAGCAGGGCACACACCGTGGCAATTCTGGACTTGGTCCACAGCTCTGGCCTTGCTGGTACCATGGTGATTTCCCATGGAGCATCTCCCTGGCTGTGAAGCTGGTGAAAACTCAAGTGATCTCAGACCCGGTGCAACCTCTCTGCTTTCCTCGTGGCAGCGTCCTGCTTCAGCACAAAGCCTCTGGTTGGTGCATCGCTCTTGTGTCATTGCTTTCCCCAGACAAGCAGCACCATCTGCTAGAGAAGGTCTTGGGGGCTTTTGTTTGGACTTTCCTTTATTTTAAATATAAACTGTGGTTATATATTTGGCTCAGAGAGAGACAGAAACAGTGGTCTTTGGCACAGCACATCTGCACATTCACTCTGGAGCGGTGAAGGTACCAGAGTGATGATCACCCCGGAGCATGAGTGTTCGCTAGATATCATGGGTGTAGGATACGAAGTCGATTGCTTTGACAGTGATATTACATTTATGAAAAACCATTTTAGGGAGTGGGACATTCATACAGTGCATGTCTGTGGTGAGATGGGTTGCATGCCAGGACTCACGTGCAAACATTAGGGCACACAGACACACGGGGTCCTCCTCATGACGATATGAGCCTGAGAAGCTCTCCTTGACTAATTAGCAGCAACCTATTGTGAGCAGTCATTAAGTGGGCTGCTGTGCTTGATAAAACAGGATTGAGGAGAGCACGGACCAGCTGGAGAGGTGAGCACAGGCCCACAGCGTGAACTTCCAGGACTGGAGTTCATCTGACCACCTGTAGGCACTCAGAGGTTGCTGCTCTTTGCATCCCAACATGCAAGTCTCCACCTGGTCAGATGAAGGTTTACGTATCCCCACTGTGTCTCAGGGGCTCTTCATGCGTCTGAATCAGATAGAGACATCTGCACTGCAGACGTGTAGTGGGGTGGGACGAAACACATTTGCATTGGTTTAAATGTTCACTGGCTCTGCTTTGGGGGACTCTTCCAGACCTTCCTCACTCAAAAATGTTAACTGCTAATGGGTCCATTTCTTTACCAACATTTTCTTTCCCTGCCCTGGCACAAACTAGCTCCGCAAGCAACGAGCACCATTTTCAGTCCTTGTCCCCTGACTCCATAAGCTGGGCGGTGGGATGGAGGACAGCCTCATCCCACCAAAGGCCAAGCTGCAAGAACAATACACGCCCTCTGACGGTGTGAACAGGGGTCCATGTGCCTGGAGAGAGGCAACAGTACTACGCTGCAGATATTTGAGGCAAGAGAGTGGGAGGCAAGTGGCACAGCCAGCAGCTTTATTCCTGCTATAAGGCAAGACCCCAACAGCAAAGGCCAGCTCTTCTGCAAGCTCTCCTCCCCGGGTGATCGTTGGCTAGCGAAGCTAAGGTGGTGATAGGTCTCATGCTATCAGTGAAACAGCTGCTTTGCCCTTAGAGAAGCAATACTGAGCCTTTGCTCCCTTTGGGACCTTTGTAATAAGATGACAAGGGCTGAGGGCTGCCCTTCGCTGAATTTCGGCATTAATTGAAAGCTTTATCAAGCAGCAGCGCTTTGTACAAGCTGCTGCTTTTGGCAGTCTTATCAAGGCTCTGATAATGACATAACTAATCTAAACCAATATGAACTGGCGCTAGCATGTCTACAGCTTGGATGTTACAGCTTGGAGGCAGCCAACCACCAGGAGACTGCCACGGCCGTTTTAAAAAGAGAAGAATCTGGGAAAGGTGCTGTATTTTATCTCAGTGCTGTCTTGGTAATGCAGCACAATGAAAACCTGGTGGAAACCAAGAGGGACAAAGAGTTCATGGTAGCAGCAGCAGCATCTTTGCCCACCCCGTCCAACCTTTCGAAGCAATGCAGCCATGTGGCCTGCTGAAGCAACCTTTGTTCCTCAAGGCTAAAAATAATCAGACCAAAGATGTGAAAACTGGGCAGCAGACCAAGTTCCCAGGTACGAGCACAGCAGAAATAGGAATGGCCCAAGCAATAATATGGGTTGAGACAGAGGGAAGCCCACTTGGGGATCTGTGATTGGCAAACTTGTGACCAAGCTCTTCAAGAAATGGCTAGGGGTTCTAGGGTGTCCAACTGCACCTGCATTAGAGAAATCCATCACTGAATCAGCAAAAGCCCTGGCTTGTAGTTTTTCACATTTGGGCTAAGAAAATCCTAGTGTAGAGCCCAGTCCCAACTTCCCAAAGCACTGAGGTGAAACCAAAGGCTTCACAAAGTCTGGGGAGTCACTGGTGGGATAGAGAAGAAAAGCGAGAGATGAGATAGAGGTGAGATGCATGAAGACATTCCCAGACCTCCACAAGGCTGCCAGGTACCCTGTCCTGGGCTACAGCAAAGTGCCTCTCCCCACACATTGCTCCGACTGTAAACTCTTTTTCAGAGTTCAGAGCTCAAATAAGAGGTTTAGTTCAAACTGGAGGAGGCAGAGAAGGATTTTTGCTACAGGAGCCCTGAGACTCAAATCCCTGTTCCCAGTCATAACGTCCAAATCCACAAGAAGCAGTGCATGTAGGAGGGTGGTTTCCCAGTGTCCTGGCACACACTGAGTGAAAGTGGGAGCTGGGACCAGGAATCCCAGGGAAGGGTTGAGGGAAGGTGATAACAGCCTGCAACTGCTCCACGGGCAGCCACAGAGATGATGGGGCCAAACTCTTCTTGATTATGGCAGATGTTATACCCTGAGGCACCAGCCACAAATTGCACTTTGGAAGATTTGGGTTGAGCACTTCTTTTTCAAGAGGTGGGTGGCGCAGCCCCAGGACAGGTACCCAGAGAGGCAGAGGAGATGGGTTTTGAGATTTGGCCAAAGCCATGGTTGAGTTGGTGTTCGTGATGTTCTTGCTTTGAGCAGGAGGTTGAACCAGAGACCTTCAGAGATTGCTCCCAACCGGCATTTCTCTGATTCATCACCTTGGGACACAAAGCATTCAGATACCTCCACAGCTAGGACGGAGCTGAGAAGTTTTGCATGTCCATATCTTTGATTCAGGTGCAAGAAGCAGAAATGAGACACTTGCGTCCTTTTTTCTGAGAAGCTTCTAAGATCCTACACTTTATTTTCAAAGCAACTGAAACACAAAAGTACCTGCTGGCTTCCCACAAGACATAGCTGCCCCAATAATTTTTTAAAATGATCCATGACTTTTCTCTTTCTATAAACCAGGTCCAGGTTTTAGGGTAAGGATTTAGTTTTAATCAAATGGTCAATTGACTTGGCCTTGTGTTAATGCAAATCAGGTGCATTTTCTTGAGCCTGGAAAGTTAAAGTGTCGTCATGTTTTAAAATATCCTGTATTCTGGTGGAGAGATGTGCAAGTATTCTGAACTTTGCTATTGAGATTAAGTTTATCTCACCTGCCGTTTGCTCAGCAGGCCTGGCTAGATAATAATTACCCTGCCCAAATTTCGTTCAGTAAGGGTTTCTTCTTTTTTTATAAGAACTTCTGCATTTCTTTACTTGGGGAAATAAAAGAACGTGAGTTCAGCAGAATACTTGCAGACAAAACAAAGAGGTTTTATGTCTGATCATTGATCAAAAATCAGTTGGTTGCATTTCCAAACCTGCCAGCAGTGATCCACAGTTCACATTTATCCAATGCACCAAAGCTGGGAGCATAGATATATCTATTCACAGTAAGTGAGAAGAGGAGAGGATACCTGCAGAAAACAATTTGGGTCACAAGTGGGGTGAATTCTCTCATGAGTTGCCCATTTCTGCCAACCAAGAGACTCCTGAACAATTATATTCTTCTTTTAACATTTGATGGGCAACATCCAGACCTTAGGAGCCTGGCCTGCCCAGGAGGAGGTCTCGCTCAACTTCTGGTGTTTTTCTGAGTGGTTCAGCTGCCCAGATTAAGCATGATAACCATTTAAAAGTTTGTGGGACAAAACCTGGTGGGCTTTTCCGAATCCTATCTTAGCCTCGGGTCTCATTAGCTCTCTGGTTGTACGTCCTTTCAAGCTGGCGTGGGTCTCCCAGGGAGATTGTGGGCCTGGGAAGTCTGCAGTGGCTGAGATGGCAGGCCAGGGAAAATACCAGGTGCTCCTTCAGGCATCTAAGATTGGATTCATCTTGGCTAATATGAAACACTTACAAACGCCCTACTCACGTAGGCTTCTTTTGGAGAGGCTGGAGGGGGATAGGCAGTCCTGGGACACTACTCATGTGTTTCTCCTATTTCTCTCCTTCAGCTCATCGAGGTATCAACTCAGAAGCACTCATTGCACTGGACGTGGCTGGGGTTACCTGAGAAAGGTCTCTCCTTACTGACTTAATGGCCACCCCTTCTCCCTAGCCTGCATGGGGAAATGGGTGACAACTGAGCACCCGCCCCGGCAGTGGGATATGGTCAGATGCAGCCGGTCCATGAGTGTGTCTCACTGAAAAATTAATTAAAACCACAACTCCAGGCTGCTCCAGTTGACAATGGTGGAAGAAAAATGAGCCATGCAGAGCTGGAGCTTTCCCACGGTGATCACCCCAGAGTGAATTGGGAGCGCTGGGCTCTGAAATGAGTCAGACAGCAAAATATTCAGGTGTTTTTTCAAGTCTGAATCTCCTTCCCCATCATGCAAGGAGAGGGGACCAGAATTGCCTGGAGGAGCAGCCAGAGCTCCAGGGCATGAATACGAGAGGCACCTGAGTGCTTCTAGGTGGCAATGGCCAGTGGACACTGCCTGGAGGGAGGCAGGGAGCTGCCAGCTCTGGCTGCTGCCAGGACCCGGCCAGAGAGGTCAGTCACCTCTGTCCTCATGAAGAAGACACTGAAAAGGGATGTGTGGCGGTGCAGCCCAGCGTGACCCCGGGGTACTCAACGGGGTGGGGGAAAAAATGAAATGCGATTCCTACAGTGATGTCATTCCTGTTGGGAAGCAGGAGATAAAAGGGAAAACAAGCTGAAGAGCTGTTTGGAGAAATTGCTGAATCAACCCACCTCCCATGAGGTGCTCTCTGAACCTGCCCGTCCCCCTCCGTGGTGCGGAGGGGTGATGTCCCCTATGGACGCCCTCCCCAGCCAACTTTGCCCACCACCCGCCCACCAGCAGAGGTTTCCCCTCTCCTGCCTCCTCAGGCAGACACTGCCTGTACTAATTAACCAGAAACTGAGGCTGAATCTAGCCCGGGCAGTGTCACTGTGCACCACTGCAGCGCAGAGAGCAGAGGTGGGCGGCAGCCCCGGGCTGAGCCTGCCGGAGCAGGACGGGCGGCTGCAGGGGGCTCTGGCAGAATCTCCAACTTGGAAGGAGACATTTTTTTCATGCATATCCGTGATTTCACTTCAAAAAAGGCCAAAGATGCTATGAGAAGGCAGAATGGAAGAATTCAAAGAGGAGAAGGCATATGAGTGAAAAGGGGGAAAGTCCCAGAGCTGGTGACTTTGGGAGGGAGGAGGAATTCATTGGGGCAGAGGAGGAGATGGCAGCAAGAAGCTGAGCCTGGGAGTCCAGACCCGGAAGATGGATGCTTGGACGCCATGCAGCAACCCGGGACGCTCAGCCAAGGCGACCACACTGGGAGAGGAGTCCAGCCCCAAGTCCTGCTTTGGAGTGAGGAATCGGGCTCAGTTTGGAGCCTGCTGCTGGCCCTACTTCTGGCGTAGTATTTGGGAGAAACGCAGCTCCGAGGGCTGGGATGCTCCTTCAGTACATGAGTGACTGGTTCTTCTGGGGAAAGAAGAGGAGTGGGGGTTTTAGTGGTGGCTCCTAGCAATAGCCTTGGTTGATCACTAATGGCACCGGTCCATCTATCCACACAAAACCCCTTTCTGGAGGCAAGGCCATAGTGATGGAGTCTGAATTAAACTGCAGGCCAGTTCAAGCCCAGGATTTGATTTTGAGTGATGTTTTTTTCCTTAGGGGACAATGATGATTTTGTGACTACTGCTACATCTGGGTTACACCAAAGCCCAGAGGTGTAACCATTACAGAGGACTGCAAGGCATCTGAAGGAGTAAGTTAGTCCCTGCCAGTGTGCAGCCACTACTCTTTACGCCGATGCTAAAGACCCACCGTGCATACATCAGCGAGTAGAAACCCCACCAGTGTCAGCTCCAGGGGACACCATAATCTTTCACCGTTTTCTCCTCTTCCAGATGTGCACTACCAAATTGCAAGCTGGTTAGATGATTTGGCTCGTTCCTCTGATAATTAATCTCTTTGCACAATTATATTATTATCGTTTGTTTATGGATGCCACATTGCTACCGCCATAAAACAGGTTTATGGGATTTTCCCTGCCCCCATGTTGTAAACTGAGGTCTGTAAAATGTAGAGCAATTTATCACTGACCATTGCCCAGTTTATGTTAATGTTTGAACATGGCCATAAAAGAATTACATCATCTTACCTCTGACCAACTTTTAGGGCAAAAGGCCCTTATAAAACCAAGCTCTGCTTACCAGCAAGGCACCTTCTCTTGTGTTGGGAGCACAGAGAGCCTTTCCATCATGAGCTTCACTGGAAAGTACGAACTCCAGTCCCAGGAAAATTTTGAGCCTTTTATGAAAGCCCTCGGTAAGTGCCCGCATGCGCTGTGTGCTGCTTTGCCTCTGCAGATCCCACTGATATTTGGGAGTCTAACTCTGCTGATGTGCTGATGATGTAGATTGAAAACCTCTCTCAGATTTCCTATTCCTGTCTGTCATCTTGCAATTGCTGGGGTTTTTTAAACGCACGTGCATGGAGATGTGATCTCAAAATAGAAGTGAAAGCATGTCTCTGGTTGGTGGCTGGAGGTCAAGAGATGCTGGGTGAAATTTTATGACTTGTAAAACGGTCCCAGCAGTGCCTGCAGCCAGGGGCCAGCGCGGCAGTGCTGCACACACGTGCTAAGCCGGTAGGACCTGCTTAGGGCAACTGCAGATCTGCCCCATCAGGCTGTGGAATGTGAGAGCAAGCAGGACATTGCTCAGCCCACTGTGCTGCTGCTCGGCGATGCTGCAAAGCCCCAAAATCCACCATTCATCAGAAAAATAGACAGGTTGTTTAAATGCTTAATGATGAATGTGGCTAGCTAGATTTCCACCAGTGACAGTGTCAGGGAACGTGCTCCTGCAGGGATTCAGGGGGCTTTGCACTACTTCTGCACAGTTATGTGCCAGAGAGGCTCTACCTGGCAGATCAGCTTCAGGCTTTGGGAGGAAACTTCAGTTAGCTAGTTCTGTGGGACTCTGAATCTCATAAAAAACCCACTTGGCTCCCTCCTTCTGCCTTGATTTATTCTATTTTCTCTGCTTGCCTCTCAGTGAAGGAAGGAAATCAGGGTTTCTTCTTTCCCTCTGACGCTTGGCCAGGGAGGTAACTGTTCTGCTCCCAGCCAAGTTGGTGGGGCAAGGGAGAAGTCTAGTTCCCACACAAACCCAGGATGACAGTATTTGTTATTCTTCTTCCCCAGAAGACCCAGGGCTGTGTGGCCCTTGGGGAACCATCATCCTTGTGAGGCTTTTCCACACTAGAATAGAAATCCTCCCAGATGTGGGTCTCCAAACCCCACCATGTTCATTTGGCAGCAGCAATCTGCCCACCAATGGCTCCAAGGTCCACTTAAAGTCTCTTGTTCCTGGGCAGGGCTTCCTGATGACCAGATCCAGAAGGGCAAGGACATCAAGAGCATCTCAGAAATTGTGCAGGATGGGAAAAAGTTCAAGGTTACCGTGACCACTGGCTCCAAAGTGCTGCACAACGAGTTCACCGTCGGGGAGGAGTGCGAGATGGAGTTGCTGACGGGAGAGAAGGTCAAGGTGAGTTCAGCTCCTCCTCTGCTAGGGCTGCAGGGGCTCAGGGACGTTAAATTTCCTTTCCTGGCATCCCCCCTGCACTTGGGCCAAAGGGAATGACAAGACCACGGGTGTTAAAGCTGACACAGGGCAAAGACCTGGTTCTGTCCCTGTCAGTCTGCATGCATGATTTAATACAATGGGAAGGGGCTAATTGCTGAAACCAAGTCTGCAAATGTGTCTCCTGCTGCCCTGCAGGTCCTCAACAAGGCTCTTAGGGACACATTTCCAAAAATGACAGTCCATTTCTGAGCCACCTTCCCAAAAAACTCAGAGCCTGAGACTCTGAAGTTCCTACCTCCCCTATTTGCTTTTACAACACACTGTACAAGCTCCCCAACCAGCACTTCTGCAGATGAAGCCTTGCCTTTCTAAACCTATTTTAATAGCGAGTTTGGAAAACATTGGGAGCCAGTCTTTTGATAGCCCGTTTGGAAAAGGAGGCTAGAGATGCTTTGGTAAATCCTTCTGACGGCAAAAGGTCTGAAAGATTTGAGGTGGAAAAGGGTTGACTTTCTGTCATATTGCAACACGAAACATACCCCCACTTAATTTTGTTGACCTAAAGGTAGTGTAGGAAAGTCAGACAATGAATCATAAACTAATAAATCTCTCCTTTTGAGTCCCAGCAGCTGTTAGCTTCTCTGGTAGCCTTTTCCACTGCTCCTGTTTACACTGGGTGAGATGATTTGGCAAGGTGAGGATTTATAACCCTTGAAATTGGGTCAGCTCCCGTTCCTGGACATTAGTTTCCAATGGTTCATAAAATGTCAAGTCAGCACCACTGGCAAATATTGCCTCTCACCTCTGCCTTGGGAGAAGATGATATTGCAGGGACTTTTGAAAGCAGAAGGAATGATTACCCAAGAAACGCCCCTGTGAATCGGGACCTGATAGCTGTATCAGCTGTATCATGATTTCCCACATCTCTGAAGTCCCTTGTGCATAAACGAGGGGGAAATGGCTATTAGAAGAGTTTCACCCTCCATAAATCAGCACCACAAGGGCAGAAGAACGTGTCTTACAACTGGACAGACAGATGAACAGAAAATGTTTTTGCTGGGTTATTTGAGTAATTTCAATGATCAGTGATAGCTGCCCTGGAGGTGTTGGTGCTGTCTGTAGCCTTTTTAGACATGCAGATCCTTGGGGGGATCAGAGACTCAGCAGATGTGCCCGTCCCCCTGAGAGCTTTCCAGCTGTGACAGTGTTTCTGAAAGCTCCTCAAATTTTTTCCCACCTTGACCAAGACTCCCCCCAGTCCCATGCTGTTGCCTAGCTCCCCATGACCCCAACCCAAGGGAGGTTGCTGCTGCAATGTGCAATAGGTTGGTGATGGAGACAATGTGGCATGCCCTGGACCAGCTCAGGTGACTCTGCAGTCCTCTCCTTGGAGGTGTGCAGGTCCTCTTGGTCTTGGTGCTGCATGAGGAGCTGCCCCAAGGAGCATCAGGGCTGCACAGAGGCATCAGCATTGGCAGGGTGAAAAGCCTTCCTTCTTCTCCCCCAAAACTCACGTGATGTGATGCCAAGAATCCATGCTCTGGCATCTAACAGTGCAGAAACCATGAGTGATTCTCTATTTGGAAGGGAAAGATAGATATGGCAGCAAAATTGCACCCCTGTAGAGCCCAAAGTAAACATCCATACCCTTGCTGTGTTGTAGTCACCACCAGCACAACCCTCTCTCCTCCTCCTCCCAGGAAAGCTCCAAGGGAGCAGCTTGCTCCAAACAGCTTGCAGAGGGGACAGTGGCAACTCAGTACAGAAGGGAAAGGACAAAATGCAGGGGTTGATATGGTCTGCAGTGATAACATGAATACCTTTGTCTCCTCCCCTCACTACCAGGCTGTTGTTCAGCTGGAGGGTAACAAACTGGTTGCAACCCTGAAAGGGCTGACATCCGTCACTGAACTCAACGGAGACACCATCACCAACGTAAGTGTAGAAAAGAGTGGCAATGGCTGGAGTAACAGTGCCTACGGCTGCCTTCAGGGTTCTGGCCCTACAAAGCCTACAGAGATGGTGGGGACCTTACAGAGGTGCTGGACATGAGCACATGCTCACGCTCAGGCTCTGTAGCCAAAGCTGGTCAGTTGGCCAGGCACTGAAGGCAGTTTTTCGGTATAGTCTGATCCAACAAGTATTCTTTCAGACCCCAATAGGCATTTCTGATCAAAGTTTCATGCAATGAGGGCATGTTCTTGTCCACCCAGATGTATATGTTTGTGGCTGGGCCTGGCATGTTTAAAAAAGAGAGGTGCAGCAGACTGATCCCGGCTGAGTGATGCCAGATTATCCCTACCTGCTTTGGGGTATTCATGAAGAAATACAAAGCTTTAATAATTCAAGTTTATGGGAGATGATAGACTGGGGACCAATCCTGTTTTGATTTACAAGACCAGATCATTTCCAAGTAGAGTTTGGAGCCAAGCGCCATGAAAAGCTAACGCTTTCCATTTGTTTTTCAGACTCTGACCATGGGAGACCTCACCTACAAGAGAATCAGCAAGAGAATCTAGAGGCCCTGTACACGCCAATTATTTTACTGTGTAAAATGTGTCCATTAAAGTAAAATTTATATTAAAGGCTTCTTCATTACAATCATCAACCTCCTCTCCTTTTTTATAAAGAGATGCAAGCCTCCAAAACTCACAAAAGCCCAGGTAGAAATTGGGCAACAGGCTGAGCCAGGGCTGTGCTGATGTCAGTGAATGGAGCCAGGCTAGGGCACAGGCCCAGCACCATAGAGTGACCCTCAGAGATGTGCTCCACGCCAATGAGCTCCTTCCTGCAGGGGATGTCCTGGTGGGTCGTGCACCCGTGGATGCACTGGCTGGGTGGATGGAGATGTGCTGGGCAGGGAAAGGGCTCTGTTCCCTTTCCTTACAAACATGGCCAAAGTGACCCCAAGGTGACTGTCATGACGAAAGGATGGGGAGGTTTAGGTGGCTTCAAGGAAATGTCAGTGATCCTGCCTAAGAAGCTGCCTTGAGGAAGCAACCAGCGTGGGGGCAGTTCGAGTGTCCCAACCACCATCCCTATCCCCACACCTCTGCAACAGGCTCTGGCCACTCCATCCTCATCTCCTCCCCATCCCTTCCCACCAGCAGAAAGGCCTTGGACAGCCTTCAGGTGTCCAGTGTGTGTTTCACCCCAAGCCAAACCTGATAAATTGGGTTGAACTGGAATTGAATGCTTCTTCCAGAGTGAAATATATATTTTCTCTCCTGGCATAAGATGGGCACTAGTTGTTCAGTGTAGACACAGAAGGAGCACCAAAGTCATCTCCCACCCTCTTGCTTGGTGTTGCAGGCTGGATGGAGATGTGGTTTTCTGATGCACACAGGAGAGGAAACTCTTCCTTCTCAGCTGCCTTTTCCAAGCCCTGTGCTGAGATGATAATTGGGAATCATCACTGGGAAATGGGTATATATCTGGTGTGATATATGTAGCTGGGATGATGTTCTTACAACTGCTCAAAGCTGATCAAGACGTCGGGAAAACACAAGTGCTTCCCCACCTCCTTCCGCAATCCCAACACACTTTGCTAAAGGACCACTCTCATGCTGAGAACTGAACCAAAACGGATTGTCACACTGGGTATCAGATGGGCGCCTCATGGACAAATGGAAGGACTTAGCTCAACATCGCCTAAAAAGTAGATGTTGTCTCCAGTGAACTCATCTTAGATCTGGAGAACATCAGCAAAATCACTGAGAAATGTCAAAGAGGAAACACTCTGCTTTTCTTGCTATTCTACTGAGGAGAAGGTAGGGGATTCTTGAACAAACCATTCCTTGTCATCTCTTGGCTGTCACTGAAGGTCTGGAGCAAACCAGTTGGATTTTGAGATAGATGGGCAGACAGCAAAGACCTTTTTTTATTTAGAAACACAACCATTGCCTTCAGACTTTTTCCTTAGCTCAATTGACTTCCTACTGGCAGTTGATCTGTTGACACTATTTTTCTCAGTGTAAAATTGATTAAGCATCTGTCTAAGCTGAAAGGCAGGTGCTGAAAGACATCAGAGACCCCACCTCACCCTGAAGGTGAACAAAGGTGGATCCTCCTTCCTGGAAACTGCTTGTTCAGTTACAGCAATCCACACAGCCAGTGCACCACACCAGTGCAACTGGCTTCTGGCACAGAACGATCTCATACCCATCTGCTGCCATTGCTGCATTTTCTGATTTTTAACTAAAGAGACTAATTTAGCCTAATTAATTTATCCTGATGTAGGAACTCTACTTAACCAAACTTGCAAAGTGCCCACAGTTTGATGTTGCACCTGTGACAGCTGCAGAATCATTTTTCATCAGTTTTTCATCAGAAAAATGCCACTTTACACAAAACACTTTCTTTATGGAACCAGCTTACCACTGCTACTGTCCCTTGATCAACCACCCATGGACTTCACTGGAAAGAAATGATGATCACAAGGAAGTGATGGGAGAAAAAACACTTAGGAAAGAATGAATTAAAATTTAACCAAGGACTTCAGGATCAAGACTTATGTAGAGAGAAACAGGCTTCCAATGAGGATGCAAATAATTTTATAATAGATTTTTTTTTTGCTTTGATTTTTAATGCTAGTGGTAGAAAAAGGATGTTGTTCCTGCCAAGATCTCTTCTGGTTTTAGCTCTCAGAAGATTTTTCAGGACTCTTCCCCCAGCAGGTCCATGTTGTCAGACTGGTGCCACTGGAAACACTCCTTATGGATATGTCACATTCCTATATATCTCCTATATATCTCCAAACACATTCCTGTGTTTGGAGATGCCACAAGTGATGTTATCCCACAGGCATGAATTTGTGTCAATCTTGGGGTTTATTCCTTCTTGTGGAAGAGGCTTGGTGAGGTCTCATTGCTTGGTTCAGGCATGACTTGAATCTTTTGGTTTTTGAGGGCAGCTTCCCTCATCTTGTAATACACAAACTCATTCTGCTGGAACATGCGCAGCTCCATCTCTGTCTGGACACGCATTACCTGAGGGACACAACAGGTTACAAAACCTGTGACACAGGAGATCTCAAAGCAAGTAAATAATGCACTGCCTAAAAATGAGGACTGTCCTTCGGGGGTGTCCTAGGCCATGTAATTATTGATGCAACTCAATCTAGGTGATACTCCAGCAAGACCAAATTTGACTGGACACAGATATCCAGTTACTTTCTCAAACTTGGTTACTGTGAAGATGAAGAAGCATCAGCCCTTCCTGCACCCAGCTCTTCCGCAGGCTGCTGGGAAGCCTCACACTCCCAAACCTGATGCAGAACCTAGAGGCAATGCTGTGCAGAGCCAGGGAGCTCATCCACACCCTGGGCCTGACCCTTGGTATGACCCATCACCAGGGTGGGGGTCACCTCATGGGGGACCAGGCAGGAGAGGTGGAGGGGGCTGCTCAGCCCTTCTTTGACAACATCACAGTTGCAACCCCTGCAACCCAGGATTCACCGTGAGCAGTCATTCCTAGTGCTGCATTATGGTAGAGACTCAGAAGGTATTTTAGGAAATCTTTTTACGCCTGTCTACAAGTTTATTCAACCCTTGGTTTAGAAGCAGAGAAATAAGCATGTGTCATATATCCACTATTTTCTCTCTGAAGTAAGTGGGAAGGGAGATACAGAAATGGAGGTGCTGGGATCTCTCCCTCTGATATATATAGGCAAGCAGTCAACAGACAGGTTGGCTTTAGGTACTAGATATTCATTTTTCTGATGATATAAAATTGTACTAATAAAGGTTATAGCTCTGCTATAACAAAGACTAAGACACCAATAAAGGATTCATTTCATATCATGTAATTATTTTGGTTAATAAAGGAGGATGCTGTAAGGCCAACAGGTCACATCAGGTGAGTTAAAGGCTAAAGAAATGATGGATCCCCAGCTGTAATCGTAAATAGTTCATCACAGCTGAGCAGATGTCATTCCCTGGGATCTGCAGCTCTTGACCCTAAACTAGGAAATACACCTATCAGTCATTTGAGAGAAAATACATTGCAGCTCAGAAGGACTGGGGAGTAGTAAATAAAGAATGGATACCGATAAAGGAAATAAGTTGGTAAGCTGAGAACATCCACCACACATAATTTGATACAGTCAAATTGTAATGCCATCCATCCAAGAGCAGCGAAATCAGGCTGTTTGAAGAATGGGAGGCTCTGTCCTTGGGCATAGCAGTTTTACAGAAGATTCAGGGACTCAGTGGCCATTTTTAGTGGATGCCTTGGTGCAGGATAAAAGCTATTTTACAGGATGAAAATTTCCCATGAGAAAGGCCATGCATTTCCCAGCAGACTGTAATGTAATTTAGATAAAACCACAGCACTAGGAAGAAGCAGTCAGTACTTGATCCATCTGTCAGCTCTTACGGATGGATTGTTTCTACAGCTTGAATGTAATTTTTCCTAGACAGACAGCAAAGACAACACAGAGGATGACACCTACCTCCAGGTCTTTGGTAATTGGGTGGGAAGGTCCATGGGTTATCAGGAGAATGGCATAGGCTTTACAGATCAAGCCATGCCCAGCTTCAATGAGACCAGCATGCCAGTGAGTCACTCCTGCACGCATCACAGCCATCCCCAGCTGTGCATTGTTGGGATGGTATAGTTTCCTGGAAAAACATTGAGTAATTTTAGTTCAGGAAAGATCTGGGTTTCCAAATGTTTGTCAGTGACATGACATGTTTGCCAAAGAGCAGACTGTTTACTCAAGTGAAGATCCTATTGCATTCAGTGCCACTGAAACGTGCAGCCCTGCTTAGAAAGGGGAAGGCATGTTACACAAGTACACGAGTTATACAAGGACATGAGTTGTTGTGAAAGAGGATGAACAACCTGCGACTGGGGAAAGCTGGACACCTGGGTTGGAAAATGTCAGGCTCTGTCATTCCACATTATTTTGACACAATCAAAACCGAGATCTGACCCTACAGCCCAGAAGGCACCAACTTAATTTCAGATCCTTAATGAAGTGCCTAAATTGAGAATGCAACAACCAGCAGCTTCTCATTCAATGTGGGGAGAGAAACAGGTGGTTCCAAAAATTCCAGAAATGTTCATCTCACCCACTGGAGATGCATCCTTGCCTCCAGGGACTGTAAGATCACTCCCCTACAGTCACTACCCATGGTGGGAAAAATGAAAACTGGCCTCTACATCCAACATTAGAAGCTTGGGCAGAGTTAGAAGCTGCTTTGATTTACCCGAAAACCTGCCTTTAGGGGCTTCGTTGGCATATTGAATTGGCAGATCTTAAAGCAAGGAAGGAAATTACTGCAGTCCACACTCTGGACTGAGAAACTGAGGAACAGGCAGGGCAAGCAGTTTTCTCTGTGTCATTCAATTAGCTCAGTGCCAGGGCTGGGACATGAAGTGGCTTGTCAGGCTTGCAAGCCAGGGTGGTCACCCCTCTGAAAAAGAACAAAATATCAGAGGCCTTTTGGGGTAGAAGTGACCAAAAAGACAAGTAATGGGTATGACATGCTCTCAGTAGGAGGGTGAACAAGATGACAAAATGGGCTTTTCTCTCTTCTGCTCTCTACGGTTTCCCTTACTTTTTTTTTTCCTAATTAATACTCATCAGTTCTGTAGTAAAACCTCAGTAATAATAAAATATATCATTTTTACGGTGAGGTTTGCCCTGGATCTATGTGAACTAAGCCTGAATTTCTTCGTTCTCACTGAGCTTTTACCACAGGACTTGTGCATACTACTTAGCCAAGACAAAAATCCAGGTATTATTCATGAGTGAGGGGATATCTTGAGTGACAGCCATTTGACACCATTTTTCTTTTCTCTGCAGCTCCCCCTTCCTGCAGAGTGCAAGGAATAGACCATCTCCTGCAGTGACAGCATCTCTGTCCTGCACCCAGGCTCTGTGTCTTGCTACCAGTGCAACCCTGAGATGCTTCTGAGACAAAATGAAGAGTCTAATGAAAGACGTACCCAAACCATAGTTGCAGTTTTAGTAAATCAAGGTTATTTGGGAGCTCTTGTGCATTTAGGAAGGGGTCTCTCTCTGTCTGGTGCTATAACCAGGTCCCTATCTGAATCCCAGCACCGCTGCCCTGATGGAAGCAGACTAAGAAAATTATTCCTGTAACACCCTGCCTGACATTGCATAACCAGAGAGCTGCCAAAAATAGGGCACAGACATACAGGTAGCCGTCCACCATCCTCTTGGCATAGTCAGCTGCTTCCTCAAACATCTGGAGGTAGGAGAGCACCTCGGATGCAATGCTGAGGATTCTCAGGAGGTAGATGTTCGTGTCCGCCAGCACAGGCTCCTGTTTCTTCAGGCACTCGCGGCAGAGCTTCACAACCTGCGCCCAGGGGAAGCAGGGAGAGGAAGGGAAAGTCAGAGCACCTTTGGCCTTGAAGCTACCACATTAAAGACCTGTGGGTTGCATGGTCCATACCAGTCCTAGAGGTCAAGTCAGCCTCCATGAAGGTTGGGGAAGATAGCATATGCTTTTATTTGTTGAGAAACATCAGCCTAGCAAAATAATTGGTGCTCAGATCTTCCTCTCTCAGGGTTACATTCATAAAACTGGTGAGGAAAAAGTGATGTCTATTGTTCAGGAGAATGTTGGCTTTTATCAGAGACCAAGTGCCAACAGGACTCTTATACCCCAATACCATCCACCCAACCTCCTACAAGCACTTGATGTAATGAATGCTCGTAATGACCCCATGGGTTGGAGACACGCAGCTGCACTGTCCCATGCCTGTCTGCTCGGCTGTGTCATGGCTGCACCTAGCCATGACCCAACATCCAGATCTCTGCTCTGGTGGGCTTCAGCCTTTTCCCAAAGTAACTTCAAACTGATAGGATGTTGCTCAACCTGGAGCGTTTCCCTGAAGCTGTTACACTCTGAAGAGAACACTTAAATATTTCCTGGGCCAGCAAAAGAGGGAGAAAGGAAGAAGTTACTTGAGCTCTCTCACCCTTTTGACCCAAGCTCCAGGTGGGAGGTGGGTCTCCCACATCACACACCCATTTTCAGCACCCAACAAATGAGCAACACACATAAGCCAGGAGGTGAAGAGAAGATCAACACAGGCAAACACAGCCCACAGTTCAATGTTTGTGGCAAGTCTCCTGGCTGTCCTGTCCCCCTCGCAAACCCACTGGCGTCCTTTTTGTGAAGCTTCCTGGCAGGGATGACTCATTACACTTGCCCTGTAACTCATGTTTTTTGCCCCTTGGTTCAACACCTGTGCCAATCAGAGGTGCTGGAAGCCACTTACATCTCCTTGTATCATCACTACAAAGAGACCAAGTTGGGATGTTGTCTCAAACATGGTCATGCTTTACAGAGGGCAGAAAGCAGTGTCAGCTTTTGCAATTTGAGCTGCCAAGAGGGCAGGGAACATGAGAGGATATTCAGATTACAACAACTAGGGTTTGTTTCATCCTTAAATCATTGACGTAGAGAGGGACAAGACCTGCTTTCCCTGGCAATGCATATACAGTGAGAGAGCAAAAGTACTGAGACTCACTTCGTGGTAAAGTCCCTCCATACGGGCCTTGTTAATCTTCTCCAGCGTGTCCTTGGAGAACTGGGTGACTTCCTTCACCATCTCTGCAGAGGGCTGGGGACAATATTAGGAAAACCAGTGAGGAAAACCAGTGAGGAAAACAGCCTGACACATACCAAAACACTCTGGTTGAAGGGATGCTTGTTCCCTTTTGGGAACCCAAATCAGCTCAGTGAGATGCTTCCCACATCACTCGCTACCTTCCTAGCACTGGCTGTATATCCCAGTGTGCCTCCTCAGACCTGCCCAAGACTGAGCTGAAATGGTCCTGCTACCAAGTTGAAAGGTGAAGCTCCTGCTGACTTCAGCAAGAGCATTGCTCATCAGGGTCATGGTCATGTACCTCTGGCACGCATGCATAACTGGGTTCCTCGACTCTTCCCCCCACTTCTCTCCTCTCGAAAAGGGACATAATTCATCCTGCAACTGGGAGGTCTCACAAGATACCAAAGAGGCCATGAAAGCCACCAGTTGGTGTGTATCAGGGGCTCCTAGTGAAACTGCTTGAGAGAAAT
Source organism: Balearica regulorum gibbericeps (assembly GCF_011004875.1). Lineage (NCBI taxonomy): Eukaryota > Metazoa > Chordata > Aves > Gruiformes > Gruidae > Balearica > Balearica regulorum. Next base: position 76,127,496 of record NC_046187.1, on the reverse strand, counting down.
GAGGTCCCTGAAAGGGAGATGGGTGGAAAAGATAGGAAAGATCACTGAATTTTACCTACTCTAAGAATTGCCGTCATTAGGTCCAAACACCATAAGATGGTTGACCTCTGATTTCAGCTGCACCCAAAGACAGAAATGTGTTTTCCCACACATCTCAAAGAAGTTTGGATTTCACCATGTATTTGAAGGCATGATGCACATCTAGGCATGCCTGACAAAAGACTAACTAGTTCCTAATCAGCTGCCTCCTCTCCCTTCATATAATGGTGAAATATAACATTATGATATCCAGCGCCATCATTCATCCAGTATCATCATTCACCTTCCACTTTTCTGAGCCTTTCAAATTTGCCTTTTCAAATTATTCTAGCTATCATGACCTTGCTTTTTTAAAATGGGAAATCTGAAATCAGCTCACAATCTCCTGACTTCAGGAGATTGCAGGAAGAGGCTGGTCTGGAGACACACAATAGATCAGAGCACAGGCATGTGCCTAGCAGCCAGGCAAGACCTCTGGGTGTGGATCAAAAGCAGAGACCCAACGTTGCAATGAAGGATGCAAAGATTTGGAGTCAGGATTGTCTTTTTCCCACATGTGGTCAATTAGATTTTTGAGGAATCTGTGAAATTCAGCTAGCTAGGGAAAGCTCTTGAAAGTTTAGCGTGGAAGAAAAACCAGAAGGTTTTCAGAGCCACATACCCCCCATCTATTTATGGATAGAAATGTATGTCTTATGATTTATTATTCTATATTATTAGACTGAAGCTATCATGGCTAATCAGATTTTGGCAGCTGTTTGAGCAGCATGCAGGGTGTCCTACTGCACAGGACACTTTCAAAGGTAACGTTAACATCAGTGCAAATCATACCACTGTTCTGTCTGAGTAAAGACTCCCAGAATAGGTACTTTAACCAGCACTTCCACAGCAGCTTTGTCTAATAAAAATCCTCTCTTGCATTTCCTAGACCCCTAAGCCTGTTGCCATTATAAACAATGGGAACTTTGCTACTATTTGGAAGGGGTGAAGGACTGGAGGTTGGAGCGGCTGTTGAGGATGTAAGCTGTCAATCTTGCATATATTCATAGTGCTTTTTCCACGCAGCTGTGAGTGTTGCTGCTCTCAGGCAAGTGAGCCTGAATTCAGAAAATGCGATACAGCTGGCAGCGAGCAGACATGCTCTGTGAGTGAGGTCAGTCTGGGAACTTATTGTCTGTGGATGGAGTGTATTTTTAATAGCTGAAATCATGCACCTTGCATAGTTACAGGCTTTTTCTATACAAGCACTTCAGATTGTGGAGGTCATTTACCCAAAAGTGCGTGTCTTCCCACTGCATGGTGCAGAAAATCTCTGATGCTTATGAAAAGCGGATGGTGCATCTCACTGTTCGGTCAAGGCTTGACAGCTGAGACTTTTATGCCATCCACTGGAGGAGGTGTTCGAAAATACTTCTACAGCAAGTCAGACTAAAATGCTTCTGCATCAGAGGACTGAGGCTTTGGGACAGCTTTACTTTAGAAGGAGGGAGTTTCACTAGTCAGGATTAGCTTTAAGATGAAGCTTGATAATTTAGTAAAGGTCTTTTGCACTAGTGGGGAACCCAACAAGAAAAGGGTTTTGTCTGTCCCTGTGTCCTACTTCCCATAGGAGCTTCCTGATACCAGTTTGATCCTGTTTCTCCAAATCTTGCTCAAAGAGAGACTTTTGTTCTGCAATATCCAGCCTTTCCTGACCACCACCTGTATGAAAGAAAACTCATGGGACTGAGCTTGGCTTTCTGGTGACTGTGCTGAGCTGGAGGCTGAGGGTTTTGTACTCGTTCCCAGGAAGATGCAGCTCCATGGGCCTCTCCTCGTGGCAGTGCTAGTGTGAGAGGTCATGGTTCCTCATCCCACCTTTGCTGTTTCATCCTGCCCCACGTCAGCCCCTGAGCTGTGCTGGCTGGTTCATTACGTGACTGTTCAATAGTACCAATCAATGACTTGATGATACATTAAAATGCTCTTCACTTATACAATTTGTAAAGCTTGCAGGAGTAGAAATCCCCTAAGCTAACACTGTCACAGAGGACAAAAACTATAAGCAATTATATCCTTGCGCAGAGGAACTAAAATGAAACTCTTAGACCTACCAGTATGCTCATAAACTGGAGCTGCTGGCCAAGCAACACATCCCACTGCTGACAGCAAGACACAGCCTTACACCCTCCCACTGAATTACTTGTGAAACCTCCAAGAAAAACACAGATTACTTAAAATTGAATGGTCAAACATGTTAATTCTTCACAGTTAGTCTGCCCACAGCAACCATGCAGAAATGTCAAGCGATGGTACAAATTCCATGTGACAGGCCTTCACAAGGAGGGACTGGAAGTTCAGACTTCCCACCTTCCTTGAACCAGTGTGATGGTACACGTTTTACAAACCATACAGCTTCAGCAGCACTGGTGAGTCCTGTCACCATGAATCACCTGCTATGCATTTTCCTTTCTGCTGCTCAAAACTTTGATTCCCTTTCAGTTCCTCAAAAAACCCCACAACTACAATCTAAATGCCAGCATTTTTCTCAGCTCTAGACTTAATTTTCCAAAATTTTAGCATTCTGCCTGTTGATGGACTGTTAGGTTAGAGTTAAAGGCAACTTTTGTGGGCTTTTTTAAATGAAAAACTGCATGTATGTTGCATAATAGGGATTAAACTGGCCTTGCATGGTGGGCTTGAATTGGTGTCATGCTCGATCAAGGTTCAGTTCTGTTCTCATTTTTCACATTGGTCAGTCAGGCTTCTGCCAAAATCTGACCGCGTTGCTATTTAGAAATGTCCCCAGGCTGAAGAACCACAGAGACCCACAGATGCCTTGGTGGAGGGGACGCAGACACCTCTGGGTTTGGACACAGCAGGACAAACCATACCTTGCTTTCCCCCGCCTTCACCGCCAGCATCAGGTCATCCTTGATCTTTTTCTTGCAGTGTTCGCAGGCGCAGTCGAAGTAATACTGCTTCTTCAGCTGCTTCCGCCGCTCCTCGCTCACGTTGAGGAAATCCACGTAGGAAACAGTCAGCTCGTCCCCTGGAGAAATCTTGCTCAGTGCCCGTAGCTCGATCCTGAGTGCAAAGGAGATGAGATGTGGACTTGGAGAAACAGCAGAAGCAAAGGTGCAACCATAGAGCCATCAAAGACAAATCCTGTGACCTGCCCCTGCCTCGCAGAGCTGAGCTCTTGCCCCAAGGTACTGCTTTAGCTCTTCAGGGAGGCAACGCAGAGACGGGCAGCAGTCTGGTTAACTGAATACAGAGTAAAAACATGGTCACACCAGTCTCTCCTGCCCCTCTGCAAGTCCCTGGCAGGGATACATTAGGGTCTGAGCTACAGACAGATTAAGGCTCCATTACTTTATCTAGATGGGAGCTGAACCTAGACATAAAGTTTTATTATGTCACAGGGGATCTTGCCAGAAGAAAACCATGAGATCAGAAATACCCAACAAGCCTTGAAAAATGCTGAGTTTGGACTTTGGGTCTTTTTTTTAAGTACTGTTTTGCATGCTACCCACATATCCCTGGCTAGTGTCCCAGATCCCGAGCCATGCTGCTTTCGGTATCGTTTTCACTCTGCAACGTTAAGACACATTCCCTCTGGGTGCTGGGTAAGAGATGCCCTCACCCTGTCCATGCATCTCTACATAAAGGTTTAGAAACAATTCTCTGGAAATAGTCTATTTTTATATAGCCCATTTGATCTGATATTGCTAATATTAAACACAGGGAAATCACCGGTCTCTCTTACTAAACCAAAATCCACAGCAAATCCTTAATGACAGGCTTTTGGAAAACCAGATCTTTGCACCTGCCTTTCTCTCATGTCTTTCCCTGCAAAATGTCTGAAATACCATGCACACTTAAAACTATTCCCTCGCTCTTTCATTCTACACACTAAATCTCCCAGTTACTCTGGGCCATCACTCAATCGTGGGGGCTGGGCAGTCACAACTGCCTGAAGAATTTGGCCAGAGTGGGAAAAACCTCCATCAAATACCAATTGCAAGGTGATGCTTCTGTACCCATCTACTCCCCCATCTACTAGTGATTCTACCCACGGTTAGAGATAATTCACTTGAGACCAGTGACCTTGGGCTGTCTGCTCAGACCAGTTAGATGATTAAACGTATTTTTGCAGCTAGGCATACTTACAGGTTATCAAAATGAAGCCAGTCCCATGGTCTGAGCTCCCACCCTACCATCGCACTACAGTGTGGTACGTCAGTCCTGGGACTCCCTCACCACGGGCAGCGTATGCCTCGATCGTCCTCCTGCTGAGCTCAGCAGCGTGTTTGATGTACACGCCTGCTACAGGATGGATCTGGGGGGGACCTGCTGGTCCGTCCTGGACACGACGGGCTTTAGATGGGACCCAATCAAGTTCTCACCAAATGCATAGGTGGCATAGAACCCAAAGGTCTCACCAGGTGTATTAAAAATAAGTCTTTTGGGGAGGACATGAGTTTTTCTGACATGACTTTTTCTGTGTGATCATACTTCTGCAAAGGGATTGTAATTCCCTTGTAATTCCCATTAGAAGCTCTCAGCACCAAGGGTGTAGCTCTGAGCCTTTCAGCTGTGCTAAAGCTGCCGTGAAAACTACTCCCTGAGGCTGGTCTTGACCTTCTCTGGGTGTTAGATCATATCAACAGCATATTTCATACAAAATTTATTGCTAAACATGCCATCATCACAAAGGGCAGCTATTAGTCATATCACAACCATGGGAAAATGCCAGCCAGAGAAAGGTATAACTCACTACCCCAGGAGAAAGTGCATGAAAAAGAGCAATTCCAACCAGAAAGGTTTACACACATAAACATTCCTGTTCAGACTTAATGGGATCCTTGTTAAAGTGAGTCATGCAACCAGAGAAGCAAAATCAAGCCTCTGACTTTTATGATGCCCCTGATAGCCTAAGCACCATAGGTATATTTTAAGCAGCCGTCCCTTGTGCAGAAGGGATTGATAGCGTTTGGGATAAGCCTGGAAACACATGGCATATTTTAAATGCTATAGTTAAAGAGACACTGTCAGCTGAGAGCACCCCACTGAGCTTGTCCCGTGCTCTTTCCCCAGACTCTGCCCCAAGCCCCAAGGACCTTGAGAGACACATGCACAGGCACAGTGAGTGCCCAATAGCTCAAAACTCAAATTGCCCCCAAATAGCACCTCTAAGCAGAAGTGAAATGCATTTGCCTATTTTTATGGTCCTATCTATAATGCACTGAGTGAGCGTCAATAGTGAAGAAGAGCACTTCAAAAGTATTTCACGTCTTATTTGAGGAAATTGTGTGTTTGCTTGAAATCAAAGTTTAAGGACAACAGTGTCCCTTTAACAGGACTGACTATAATATACTGAGCACAGTGAGCTAAGCAGAGAACTTCTCTTTTTTTTCATACATTTTAGCAATTTCTTTATTTTCGATCAGGTAACAGTGGCATCATTAAAAGGTAAAACATTAATCAGGTATTATGATGAAAAAGGATGAAACCTACATCTCATGGTATTGCTACTGTAGTCAACGCATTCAACGGGCACAATTTGTTGCAGAAGAAACGTGGACTATTTAGTATGTCAGTAATGCAATCATTTCTCATCTCCTAATACGCAAGGTTTTATTTTGGGCTGTACAAGATTAGCAAGACCTTGTTCTGACTTTCATGCTCTTGCCGTAGTCAGGGGAGGAGAAATGAGAAGTGGAGAGGGGAAATACTGACAGGGAGGAAGCCAAGGGAGAGGGTGGGAAGGTAGGGGGGGAAATTTGTTGTGGGGGAAACAGTCACAGTATTACCACTATCGTTTTAATTTACTACAAAATGCAGAGTTAAGTGAGGTTTGGGTTTAGTGGGGCTTTACACGCGGGAGGAGTTCAGAAAACAAGGAAAGTGAAATTTGCTGCAAACAGGGAGCCCCTCGGGCTGTTTGCAGCTTTTCCATTAAACATGGGGCATGAGGGGTACAGGGAAGGATTATGCTTTCAAGACCGACCCACCTCATCTGTGTGTGGAACATTGATTTTACAGCCTCATGACTGAAAGACAAAACAAACATCTGCAGTTTACACAGGTACAAGTACAACAAAAAAAGATTGGGAACATGGTGTAGAGCATTGGGACATCATCCTGACAGGGGACAAGAGGGTTCCTGGTGCCTGGCTCATGTCTTGCTGCATGTAGAGCTTCACTTTTGCTATGCAGCTGTCATAACCGAATCACCCATCGCTGGGCCACAGTGGATGTGGGAGAGAGCTGTCGTGGTATTGTGATTTTAGGAGTGGTCTCGGCCAGGGGATGAGCAAAACCTGCTGCTGCTGTTTGGTAGGTGCAATAGGATTAGTTATCCTGCACAGAAATGTCTCCACCGACATCAGTAGCCATGCTCTCTAAAACACAGCTTGAAATGGAAATCAGACTGGGATATCAGCAAGGACTGTGCTCTGTGTGATGAGTTTAGTGGGTCCTCAAGTCCAGCATTGTGCCCTGAGTGCTGACAGAGAGCTCAGTTCCCACAACAGGGGCTTATCACCAAGTTTCCATAGAAAGACAAGAAACCTTCATCATTTACCTGGCCAATTGTACCACACAACCACATGGTCAAGGTTTAAAGTCAGTAACAGGATACGTGTGGGAACTTCGACAAGCTGCCAGGCAAAAAAACCCGCCATTCCTCTACTTACCACCCAGAAATTCAGACTTTGGGGTTGCTGTCACTGCTAGTTACCTCCTCCCCTTCCCAGGCTGGTTGGAGAGGCTCTCCATCATCCCACTATGGATCTGATCCAGGGCAATTGGCACAGACTCCAATCTGACTTTGGATCAGACCCTATTTCCCACCAAGGTAATCACCCTAATGCAGTTTTGTTTTCTCTTTGCTCGTTTACCAGCTGCTTGATAAACACTGGCATAGTTTTATCAGGTAAAACCAGCAGCAAGAACGGGAGTGCACAAGCAACGTGTTAAAGAAGAGGAGTGGGGCTGGGAGGGGGCTAACTTATAGCACTAAAGTTTGGTGAACATGGCAATTTGTAAAATCTTAAGACCTAGTGGAAAAATTGGATGAAATATTGCGGCTGTGCAGGTTTTTGCAAGCAGTTGCCCACAGTTAATGTCTTGCACACGATGCAACTTGCTGGATCAGCAGCAGTTTATACCTGTTCTGGCCTGGGAGGAGGCTGGGAAGGGCAGAGCATCCCTCCCGTGGGCTGCCCCAAACACTGAGAGCAGAGGCCTCCACTCCCAGCTCTGCTGAAACATCCCTGCATTTCTCACTTAATCTCTTTGCATCTCACACGTCCCACAGAAGTTTTCTTACACAACTTGGGTGGGAATGGGGAATGCCCAGCAGCTTAGGGCATCCTGCACTCGCACATGACTCGGTTTGCAGAGTCATTACAATCCCATTGCTAAAGAGTTAATCAGTGATTAATAGAGGTGGTACACTCTCACAAAGATGAGGGTTGTGTTAGGAATGGTTATACACGCATCAGCAGATAGTGCTACACAGCTGATTGCAACCTTCGGTTACGAGAAACTCTTGGACTGTGGACTAAGTATAATCGTTCATAGAATCATAGAACAGTTTGGGTTGGAAGGGACCTTCAAGACCATCTAGTTCCAACGCCCCTGACATGGGCAGGGACACCCTCCACTAGACCAGGTTGCTCAAAGCCCTATAACCTTAATTGCTCCTTAACTATTTATAAATAAAGCCTCAATATAAGGAGTGATCTAGGCAGCTGCTTAGCACTTTATCTGCTTATTTTGAGTCTGGTTTCAAAACTCATAGAAACCAGGGAAAAATTCTTTGCTGGTTCATTGGATTTGGGGTCAAATCTTGTGTAATTGTTTAGTGTATCAGACAATAATTTTTAAAATAACAATAATGAGAGAGAAAATAGTTCCTCTTTAGAAAGAAAATCCTGATATTTATTTTCTGAGCTAGAGAAAGAAACAAAAATGAATAGATTTTCTGGGGCAGGGATCTGACACTGTGGGGTTAGCAGAATCTGCTGAGTTGCCCATTAGGATGCATCCCCACTGCAACCCAGGAAGGAAATCCACTCACTTGCCGTTGTTGAAGATGACGGTACAGTTGGGCCAGCAGTCATGGTTGGCCTGGCAGAGGTTGGGGAAGATTCCCACACCCACAGCCTGCAGTCCTCTTTGGTCACTGAGGGTAAAGCCATTGCAGCTGATCTAGTCCCAAAACATAGGCAGGAAGAAGCATTAAAAGAGAAAAAGCTGAACTCAGCTACATTCAGGCTTTCTCAGTTCCTGCTGATGCTTTAGAAGAGGTTTTTCCCTAGCATCCCACCTTCAAACTTTAGGGAGAAAGGAGTGCCTACAAGATTATTGCAGAAGGTAACTGCAGAAACATCATCTTTAGCTGGGATAAAACGTCAGAAGAGAGCAATCCAGGAATCGTACAGATGGACCAACTCAGAGCAAAGCTGAGTAAATGCTGCAGAATATTTGCTGTTGATATTCATTTGGGATGTCTAAGATAAATTTGGTTTGACCATGCATTGGTTTCCTTATATTCGCTTCCTGCAAATAATTCAGAAAAAGGTCACAGGAAAATGAATTTGAGGCAATTCAAGCAAAGCCTAGACAGAAAGCAAAGTTCACGCTTATTAAAACAGGTATCAGTTAGAAATTAACCTTGAGACCTGCATTCAACCTGGTCACGTTTGCTGGGTGGCCCACCAAGCTTATAAAAAACAATTACTACTGTTGTTATCAGTCCCAGACAGTTTTCAGAATTACTACTTTTGGGTGACATATACACCAAGAATAAATTATTACGCTTTTCTATATGGAACATTATTATCACATATGAACGGAACAGTTTTTAGTCACAAATATAAAGAAAGGAAATATTTGCAAAGAGAAAATGCAATAGGATATACCTAAGGAAATAATTAACTTGGCTGCTAATTATTTTACTCTGTTAATAGTTTTATTTCCTTTCTTAACTGATTCTGTGCTTTATCTGTACTTCCTTACTTCTGCGCGGGCAACCTATGTCGGTCACTAGTACATAGGTCTCCCTTTGCGGGGTGGGTACGAAAGGATGCTGTGCCAGGGCTGGCAAAGCCGACTTCTCCGACGCACCAGCCATCAGCAGAGGTGTGAGCAGAGCGTGTGTCTCGTCTCGGCTCACCCTGGCCCCTTTGGCAGTGTTGTTAGCCCAGGGGTTGGTGCACCTGGGATACACCAACTTGTACCAGGGCTGGGGGCAGAGCAGCTCAGCCTGAACTGGCTTCTGGGAATTTCCCTCTCTGCTACACTGAGAACAAAAATTCGCAGTTAACAAGTTAGTAATGGATATTATTAAATATTTTAAGTATATTTTACCTATTTTAAGTATATTTTACCTATTTTTATTATATATAAGTATATATATTTATAATATACATGTAAAAACCTAATGCACCCAATATATAACAGGCATTAATGTATACACTAAACCAGATCTGCTATATTCAAATATAGTCTAAGTATATTTACTAAAAATATACTTAAATAGAGTTTCTCAGCTCTCCCAGGTGCAGAGAGATGCCCAGCAGGACTTGTGACGACAATGCAGCACCTACAGTTGAGCGAGCTGCTTGCCTGCATGTTTAGACAGATAAAATGTTTCAGACCTTGCCCTTGCCGTGCCCCAGTTTCCCAGTGTCAGTGCAGAAGCGATGCGGATAGGGAATGGGCAGTACTCAAATCACCTGAAGCAAATGCCGGTCTCAGCTATCCCAATCACTTACAGACTCTTAAGGGCAAGAGAGGGATGAACTCAGCCATCCTCAACTCAGGCCAGTTGGAGACTTACTCTGGGAAGCTGGCAGTAAAAGCAGACCCCATTTGCTGTCCCACCCCTCCAACATACCACTCCAAATATGTGGGAGATGTACTGCATGCCAAACTGCTGGCTCTGGGGCGGCCAAAACTCGAGGAAGCTCTCCACGTCAGCTTGGAGCTCCTTCTTCTCCTCCTCACCAAAGCTGTCCACGTGGTTCTGCAGGTCATCGATGGAGACCAGGCAGCCCTCTGCCAGTCCACTGCCTTCCCTCTCTATCTTCCACATGATGCGGGCAGCCAGCCTGGCCAGGAGAGAGCCCCAGATGTTAACACCACCAACAACCACTGCAAGGACGATGCAGTGGGAACATTGAAAGGACATCAAAATTCATTTCATCGTGTGCAGACAGACAGACCAAGACAGGCTCAGCATCAGATGGCTGATGGCTGGTCACCACCCATGTGCTTTTGAAGGAAAGGGAGATGCAGAGTTTTGCCCCAGCACCTATGTTCTCATCTGGAGAAGTGCTACAGTCCCCCCAGGTTCCCAGCCCTCCACAACAACTCTCATTTCCTTGGAGATTCCTCTCATTTTCTTATGACAGAGCCAGGATGTGAAGCCAAATCAATGTATCCTTCGATCAGTGAGTCCATCCCCTCTTCCACTTTTCCACCTACTCCCCACTTTCCCACACCTCCTAAGCCACCCCGGGTGGGTTTGCCTCACCACGTTCAGCTGCAGTAGAGTTTTTGAGGTCCAGCACCAAAAATAAAAGCAGGACCACAACCCCCTCACAGCCCAGATGCTCCTCCAGGTCCCCATCACCTCAGCTCAGGGACGCTTCTGGCCTTTCCCAAACCATCTCCCACCACCACCCTGTCCAAATCAGGCCACCCAGCTCTTCCTTGCCACCCTCCAGAGGGATGCCCTGTCCTCTCCCACTGTCCCCAGGCTGCTGGCTCAGCCCCTGGGGTCCAGCTCTCACCTGATGTTTTCGGTGGGTGCCTTGCCATGCTTCTTGATGGCGGAACACTCATTTTTGTGGTTCAGCCAAGCTGCCCTCTGGCAGGTCCGGTCGCAGTAGTAGGCAAACTTGCATTGGCCGCAGCGGTGGAGCCTCTCCTGCCGTTTGAAGCAGGTGTGGCAGATGAGGTGTGTCAGGCTGGAAGGACAGAAAGACCCCTTGGCTCATACCTGGGTGAAGGGCCAGCTCCAAGGGTTCTGCCAGCTTTGTGTCCCTGGGCTCCCCACACCCACTAAGGATGGACACCCTGAGATTTTTTGGGAGGACAGAGAAACAGCCCACCCAGCTTAATCCTTCTGCCCTTGCCCAGCGCTGTTGCTTTTCTGTTTGGCCACGCCAAAGAGACAAATATTTTGTTTAAAGGAGGACAGCAATAAAGCATTCCCCAGCCCTCAGCCCTCTTGTCTGCAGCTCATCTGCTCTTCCTCAGCACCGCTGCTGCTAACAGGACTTTCAGTCTGTTTTCTTTTTCTGTCTGCCCCGTGCTGAAGCACCAGCCACCGATGTGCGAGCAGAAAGCATATGCCTAATGAGTCTGTAGCTTCAGAGAGCACCAAGAAGAATGTGCAGGCAAAGAGCCAGCCTGAGATCTTCACCTGCCTGCAAAGCCTCTGAGTTTTGCTCAAGTGAAACCCCTCCTGAGCACTAAGGCTTTCCTGGACCCCGCATGGGCCACCAACAAGCCCAAGAAACTTAGGAGAACATTGGGCAAGAGGGGCCAAATGGGAGCATGGCTCTAAGCCATTCTAACTGCTCTCCTAAGCTTTCCTTAGGCACAGGCACACTGTGGGGATAAAAATATACATCAGAAATGCTCTGCTAGTGAGCAGACCAGAGGTGTATCACAATGAAGGAGACCGATAGATCAAAGTGGTTGCGTAGGAAAACCCTGTGTTTGTACTGCTTGAAACCAAGATATGTTTCTATGGATTAAAAAGCAGATTTGCTTGTCACTTTTTTTGCCACTGGGCCAAAGATGTAGCTGTACTGGGCACATTGCATTTGGCAATTGTGGCATTGTGTTGGAAATCACAAGACGAAACCAAGAAAACTGCCTCCTTCAAGGTAGATCTCATCACAGAGTCGTTTATGTCTTCTCCTCCTTCCTTCGGTCGCGGTACATGTCTCCTGGCTGTCCACCGTCAGCAGATCGCAGCACAGAGCCCCAGACCAGGTGGGCTGGGGGTTCTCCTTGTCCCAGCGATTCCAGGCAGACACTTACCATGGATTAGTGAAGGTCTGAGAGACGAGGGCAGGCTTCCAGCCATTCAGCAGGCCCCCAAGCACAAATGCTGAGGTACAAATGGATTTTCAGCTGCCCAGGGATGGACAAGGAACACCAAACAGCTGAAGACAGAGGAAAGATGAACTTTCAAGAGCTCACAGGAGCACTGGCTGGGGTAGGACATGGGGTGGGCTGGCTGTAATGCCAAGCTTAGGGAGAAGTACTTGCATTTATGATTGCTGTAAGATTTTATTAATAAATCTAGGGGAACTTTCATCTTCACAAGGCTGGTATGTTGCTGAGCTGAGAACATCAATGATTTACTGCTGGTCAGTGGCCCAGAATATGCCACCCGTGAAGGTGTTGTTAAACATTACAGGTAATGAGCATGGTGCCTGATGTGCGGATGTGGTCTGCTCTCAGGGCATGAAGTCGTCACCTTGGTCTGCCGTCAGCTTTAGCACTGTGCTCTTTAGGCCACTTAAAGCCTTCCTGCAGATGGACTACTGATGAAGATTTCTCCTCCAAATCCAAAAGCCTGACATGTCTTTCTCTGGTGCCAGCAGGAGTAAGTGCTGCCCACCGGCTATTCCTGCTTCTGGCTCTGCAGTTTAGCTATTTGAGAGGTTACTGAGTTAGTTAGAGGGTGACAGGATAACTGGGAAACACCTTCCAAAAGGAGCAGGTTGCTTCTTCAGGCAGGGTTCAAAACAGGATTTCCAAGAAGCATCCTACAATTGTATGTCTGTAACTATAACCCAGGCCGGGGGAGGAATGTATCAGAGGATACTGCTGAAGAAGTCTAACCTCATGTCCTCTCTCCAAGAGTGTCTGGGGTCCCAGACCAAGGGGAAACGTCCCCCACGTGCCCAGCTGCTTGCTCCTAGGACTTAATTCATTGGGAAGGAGAGGGAGACACTTTGGTCTCCTGCCCAAACAACTTTGGGACTTTCCCCTTGCTGTTAGAGAAGGCTTTTCACTGCCTGATTTGGTGCCCCCAGCTGTCTGCTTCTCCGAGCAACTGCCCACTTTATTTCTGCCTCCAGCCAGGCTCCACAGTACGGGAGAATTTAAATTCCCATCACTTAGACACTGCTGGTCCCAGGAGGGAGGTTCTCCTCTCTGCAAAAAGCTCACTGACCACAGAGGCTTCATTACCAAGGGAACATTATCATCGCCCACAGCCCCTAGTGGGGAAACTGAGGCACAAGGAAACAAAAAATGTCTTGCAGATCACACAAGGAGGCTGTGTCACAGGTGGGAATCAGACCCACAGGCCCAGCGTCCCCAGCCCCAAGACTGTCCTGCTTCTCCACTATCCAGATATATAAAACCCCATATGTATCCATATTTATATCTATCACAGTACACTTAAAATATACTTTTGTTCCTCTGGCACTACTGCGTGAGCTGTTGACACAATCCACCCGGCGCCTTGGCTCTTGCAGGATTAAGAGGGCCATTGATTTAAAGCAGAGGGCCATTGATTTAAAGCAAGATGACGTGCAGCAGACAAAACCCCATGTGAAAATAAGGTTTGGAAAATGACAGTGAGCAGTGCTGGAGGAAGCCTGACGCAAGGTAAGCAGCCAGGATGAGGCAGGGGAGAGCACGTGTCCAGGAAGGGGGATGCAGCCAGCTCCATTAAGTCAAATGAAAGAGCTGGTAGCTGGTGAGAAATGCGAGGCTGTGCTCTGTCAGCTGTCAAGTCAGGGGGGGTAGAGAGGTGCAAGAGAGATTACACTCCTTGTAAGGCAAAGGAGAGCCAGAGAGCTGATAAAACCTGCGTGGTTATGTTGTGCCGGGCAGCACGGGGAGATAACTCGCACAGGGAATGGGGGTCTCTCCTGCCTCCTGAGTGCTCCTGAGTCAGAAAGCGAAAAGGCAATTAAAGAAGTTTCCCTTCCCTGTAAAGAGGAGTGACAGGTTGGAGGAGAATACGTTGCAGCAAAACCCAAGTCCTCAAACAGAGGCTTTTCTCTCCCCAGTTCCCTCTCTGAGAACAGAAAAATACTGACATGTTAGCTTTGCATTTTGCATTTTATTGCATAAGGTGTCCAGAGTTTCCAAAGCAATGTCAACTGGTGGAACTTACTGCCAGCCCAGGAAAGTCCTCATTTCTAAGGAGATGCAGAAATGCACAAAAACATGTTATACGAGACTTCCCGAGGAGGTGAAGGAACAGTTCTTGTGGTATTGAAACTGCAGACATAACTGGTAGGTATATGAAATACCGCATTTCTCACAAAACCCTTGCGGGATCCTCCCTGCTCAGCAATGGTCTCAAAGAAGACTGGATTTATTGATAACGTGCGTTACCAGGACTCCACAGGGCTGGAGGTTTGAACCCTCAGAGACTCAGTGCTCAGCTTCCCTTGCTTTAACACAGGGACAATACAACTGCTTTCTGCTGTGTCTATGTGCACCATGGCCTCTGCTGTGATCTCTGGCCACTCATTCATTGCCATCTTCCACATAGTGAGAACTTCTTTTTTCCCTCCTGCCCCAAAGCAAGATCTTCATTAGCACAGTGATGTTTCCAGCCTGTCAAAGCCTTGCCAGGTCAGCGATTTAGGACTGACTTGGAAGGCAGGTGCCACTGACCAACTCACTAAATTACTTTCTTGGGAGACTCAGGTTTCCTTGGCGTCTCATTCAAGCATCAACCGAGCTGAACTCTCAGGGCCTCATGAGCTCTGATGTTATGTAGATGAGACACACAACTACTACTAATCCTGGATGTAGCTACAGTCACAAAAGCAATAATTCAATGTCCCAGCCAACAAATGCAAGAGGTGACAGAGCACTGTCAACTAAACCATGGCTCCTGCAAGCACGGCTCTCAGTGAAAGCAGAAGAAGCAAATAGCTCTTGTGACTGCTTGGATTGGATTCAGATGGATTAAGATCTGTTGGACCTGCCAGGACAGAGGGCTGAGCACTGCTATAGGAAATATATTAACCTCATCTCTGAGACATGCACAACTCAAACATCTGCCAACCATTTCCCATCCAGCACCCACAGCATCTCATTCACTGATCTGGAAAAGCCAGGTGAGATGGCTATAGTGCAAAGGAATAGAGGAGGATTTCACTGAATAGCTAATGGACACAGTGAGATGCTCACAAACTATTTAACACGTGTTTATCCCACTCTGTACATCACAGATGACACACACAAATGACCTAACTTACACCTAAGTCCACTTGATTCATATTTATTATTGGCTGGCTAAGCACCTCTCTCCTCAATGTCCTGCAGAGGACAGCATAAGAATAGCCTAAGATGTAGGCAAAGTCCACTTGGCTGTCAAAGCAGAGGCTGTAACACTTCATTAAACACAACAGCCTAAGGAAATGCACCTACTCTTTCAGCACTGCAAAGAAAAGGGAGGTAGTCAATAGCTGACTTCTACTGAGGATACCTATAACGGTGAATTATTAGCACCAGAACAGTTTCGGTCCTTTAAAAAAGGGGATTGGAACGTAATACTTTTATCTTTAAAATGTCAGGGAAGACACATCCTAGTTTGTCTGATTTGAGTGGAGGATTTATTTTAGACTACTTTTAGACTATTTCATATTTAATCTTTCATTACAAGCTTTCTCAGCCTCTTTTTAAAGAGGGGTGTGTGTGTGGTTTCCTTCAAAAAAGCTAGGGTTTCTCCCAGATTTTATTTAAGCTTTTGAACAAATGAGATAATAACAAAAAAATCAAACCCCAGAAAATTTTAAACAATGTGAATACGATCACATTAGCTCTCAGTTGTTATTGGTATCAACTCAAAGAATTTGCTTCCATAATCTTTTCAGAGTCATACTGTTACGGAAAATTTTGCATTTCTTATATCCCTAGGTCACCCCAGCTACAACAATGGAGTTCCCCATATTTCTCTTGGAAATGCTCTTGGGCCTGCTCCATACATCAAAAAGGAGTGCAAGAATTGCATGATCTCAGGTTTTTAGCAATTTGCAGATCACTCATCAAGCAGATCTTCAGGTGATCTTGGCTTTCTACCACACGACACTGTTTACCTTGACTACTGTCTCTCAAACTCCACTGGTTAAAGAGCAAACCTTCTCTTGATGAAGGTTGATAGAGATATATCAGGCATCCCCATGCCCGTAGGAAATGCAAACTCTTACAGGTTTGAGAGCCAACTGACATGCCAGAGGAGAAGGTCACATACTGTACATTGAGCCCAGGCAATGGGAATGCCATCATCCTGGAGGCCACTATGAGGAAAGGAGACCTGGGATCTTGAAAGAGAAAGTGAAGGGGAGGGAAGGATTAAACCCCAGCATGTAAGCAGAGCACTAGAGAAAGCTTCAGTTAGAGGTAATGCCAATGGGGAATGCACAGGGGCTTTGTAAAATGAAAAATGACCCAACAAAGGCAAAGAATTCCATGAGAAGATATATTTCCAACCTTCTGCATCTATTTTAGGGCAAAGTGGGCCTCACACTGGTGTTTTCTGAGTGCTATTTCAGCTGATAACAGCAAGGCTGATTCAAACACAGATCAGAGTGTGTCTGCACTTTATCCAAACAGCAAAATACTGGAGACCACACTGAGTTCTGCACCCCCCTTCAATCAGTGTTCGCTGTCTCCCTAAACAGCCTGCTGTTGTTCAGGTGGAAGTAACAGGCTTGATGCAGGAGTCAACACCAGGTAACCACTATGTTAAGCAAAAGGTTATAGAATCATAGAATCAGCGAATGGTTTGGGTTGGAAAGGACCTTTAAAGGTCATCTAGTCCAACCCTCCTGCAATGAGCAGGGTTAGCCTTGTGAGTCATACCCTGGCCTTAAAATCTAAGAAACCATGAGCTGGATGATGTTTATAGGAACCTTCTTTAGCTTAATTTTGAGTTTTGGACTAAAAGTCTCTGGCACTGACTATGAAACTGCTGCTCAGATGACCACCATTGGGTTGAAAAGTACAAGCCCTCCCCAGCCTTCATGACTTCAGGGTCCCTGTGACCTTCAGGGGCTTCCAGGGTAGGAAACAGTCTGCAAATTTAGACTTCTACAGGTGTCTAAGTAGAGATCCCAGCAAAACACTCAGTGGGATCTAGAAAGCCATTCAGCTCACCAAGGTAGGTGTCTGTGTTCGGTGCACATTATAGTGCTTCATTGACTATAACAGACACTGAGGACTGGATTCGCTTGCCTGGACATAGGAGCCTAGTGTTATTTTAGGCACTGCAGGGACACCCATCTGGCCTTAGAAGCGTCCTGATTCTCATAAATCCTGTTTTGTACCTGTCAGCCCTAAGAGGATGTCTCAGACACCCTGGGGCATCTCAAATGACATTAAACACCTATGCCAACTGAATCCTGCCCTTAGCTCTGCGCAAACACTCATCACAGACCTTAGTTTTGGGTGTCTTAATTTGCAGGCTGAGTCCCAAAGCGTATTGCTGGACAAGCCATCACAATCACCCCGTAGATTGGTCCAGTTAAATTGATGGGTCTTACTTGTTCAGAGTATGATGGCTGATTATAGAGTTCTGTCAAAGAAAACATTTCTCCTTTTCCTGGCAAAATAAAATTCTCAACACCTCCTCAAACTCAGCCTCCTATTGAAAGCCAGACCTTCATACAGTGCAGGTGGGTGACAGCCTCAGGCAATTCCTCACATTACTTTGGCAATTTCTCACATTAATATATAGCAAAGAGCCTTTGCATCATTTAAGCCCAAAGCATAGTATACCCACACTTTCTGCTGTGAGCACCTAACACCGGGTGCCAAGAGTAGTTCTTCAGGCTCCCTAGATTCCTGTTCAGTCGGAATAAAGAAGTTTGTTCTTCCAATAGTTTCTCAGAGTATGAAAGGTAGGTTTCTGCTATGCAACAGCCCTATGGAAGGGTTTCTCACTTACACACCTGAAGTTAAACACCCATAGCAGGTAACGCAGATTTTTCATTTCATAATTATTGTTTTTCACCAGGTTGAATGATGATCAGCTTTCATGGGGCTCCCCTGTTTCTGAACCGTAACGCCTCCCATCTCTTGACAGCTGGCACAAACACAAGCTGCTTTCTGTCCTGTACCATGACCAAACCAAGAAAATTGTGATTTATGTCTGAAGAGCAGCTCCTACTAATGTGAAAAAGAGACCTCCGCTTCGCCGGCTGCAAAGTACAGACCAACTTTTCCAAGTACTCTGCACTCTAGTGCTTCTATGGTGGCCTTTATATACAAATAGGGTTCTGTGGAAAAACTGGTCACCTATTCGGTAGGACCTGAGTTGAAAAATTAAACCTACCACTCACTCGTATTGGAATCCCCTTTCCACAGTACACATATACATTGCTTTCAGCAAGAGATGAAGTTGCTGAGTGGAATTAGGATGATGGACTCAGGACTTTGGGTTTCCCAATGCAGGGTGAAATCCTTTTTAATAGTGTAGGCTTAACACCAGTTTTAGGACCTATAAATGTTTGTTTGTGGGCATGGAAAAACACATGCCTCTTCATTGGACTCTTCATCCATGTAGAGGTGACAGCAGTTCTTTCAGGGCAAAACCAGCCACCATGGCCTAGGATGAATTTATTCTTGCAGGTCATACAACGATCCAGGCTACCCTTCTTTGATAGCAATCAATACCCTGGAACAGCAGTAGAAGGTACCCTCAAAACCAAAGCCATATATGTGTTTCACAAGAAAACACACATATTTCCATTATATCTCAGGTCCAGGTTATCCCCTGCCAACCACTAACCAACAAGCATTTAGTTGGCACTGCCCGCTTTGGAGATTTTGGGAATGCATTTCACCACTGACGTATATAAAGATCTTTGGGATGACACATGCTACGGGAGGGTAAGAGTTTATTATTGCATAGCAGCATGAAGAATGAGCAGAGAGATAAAATGACTGAAGTCATCCCCATCCTCTGCAGCTGCAGAGAAAGGATGTGTTTGCCTTACCCCCTTGCTGCTCAATGTCTGGATCTGCCCTCTGGGAGCTAAACAAACTCAGCCTGGGGAGGGAAAGAAGCACATCTCTCCCCATCCAAGGTTTTCAGTTGGAAATCTAAGCAGACACAGTGTGCAGCCTAAGAGCTGATGTGGTCATAGTTTCTCCCCTTACCTCACATTGCACAAGCGACATTTGAAAACGCAGTGAAGTAGTAGCTCTTCAATGTGGGCTGCTCTACTCGATGCATGATTTCACATAGAAGAAAAAAAATTCTCAACCAACTATCAAAAGGTAAAATGTTTTCAATGGCTTAAAAGATAATTAGTATTTTTAATAAGGCAGATGGGACAAATCATTGTGCGTGGGCACTTTTAAATCAAAAACAGTATCACAGCAAGATTCAAGCAAGATACAAAAGCTAAAAGGACATGTCAAGGAGAGATGGTTTTGTCACTAACTACTGTAATTGAACTCAGGGTTAAGAATTCAAGAACTTAACGTTTTAAAATAAAAAATGACATAATGACATTTTTAATGTAAGCTCTTGCAGTGACAAAATAAAAACTAAGAAGTGTCATTGCTGCTATTGTAAAGGTTCATAAACATGTTCACCCACTGACAGCATAAGGGCAAAGAAAAAGTGAATGAAAGACACAAAAAAACTTATTTCCTGCTCTGTCCTTTTAATCCCCAATTCTCTGCTATTGCCAGATCCCACAGTAGCACGAATCAGCTTCAGCTACAAGATGATGGGGATTAAAACAGCAGCATGAGCTCTGCTTGCGTCCCAGACTGTATTAGCAGAGTTGATTCAATCAGGAAAAGCTCAGCTAGGCAGAATCACTCATTGCCCTATTTAGTGTGCAGAACATTCACTAAAGTCACTGGCAGTTTGGGGCAAAAAAAATCAGTCTCAGGACTCACCATGGCACCCTTGAAGAATGCTCACGAATTTCCTAAGCCAAGAATGAAACCTTCAGCTGACATCTAGCTCTTCGGCTAAAAAGCCTGGGCCAAATTCTGTTCTTAGTGCATTATAAGTCTGAACAAATTCCACTCATGTCTGAGGCTTTATTCTAGATTTATCCCATGGAAGATTAACATAGAAATTGGTTCTTTGTGTCTTTTAGCTTTCAGTGTATTTAAGTGAATCTTCCACTGATTTGAAGGGCAATAGTGGGCACCTACCAGCCACACTGGCAGCGCAGGTTGATGGAAAAGTCGTTTGTCCTTGAAACAAGCAGCAGAAAAGAAAAATGCATTTGCACCAGAATTCAGTTTCTGGCTACATCAGTGTCAACAAAAGTTTAAAACTTGTCTTGTGCAAGAGTGAAAACAGAAACTTGTCTCCAGTTAACTCAGCTAGCTGTAAATATAAAATCACTTTAACAGAAACAACATCACTCACAGACCCCCACTAGCTTCTAGTTTGAAGGCAGTGGAGATGAAGCTGTGTGTACAGCTGGGAGGTGGTACATGTGAGCAGAGCACAACGTAACTCACTTTTATCATGCATTATACATTGGAGGCTTCAGCAAAGGCAGTGATCACTGTACCTGAATTACATTTACTCCTGGCAGTTCACAGGAGCGTAACATGGGTCCGCTTTTATGAAGCATCGAATACATGCAACTTTCACTGCATCTGGTAAAAGCTGACAGCACTGAACACCTTGCAAGATCACATCGTGAAAATAGATTGTGCCACATTAAAAGTAAAAAAGCTGATCTGAGCCCTGGGAAGCACATTCACTGTAAGCTGTGAATGTGTCTTTACCCAAGTGCTTCTGACTTCCCTTCACACCCTTCTCTGACGCTATCCAGACGCTTTCAAACTTACCCGCCCGGCCAGATGAAATTTTGCATCGAGATGACATTCAGTCTGTGTTTTACAAGTGCTTTTCTCTTACCTATCAAAAACAACGGCTGCGTAGGCTGGCTCTGCAAAGATGACATCCCCGGGCAAGAATTCCTTCTGCGCTTTCAAGCCCCTGCCTTTGCCTTCAGACGTGAACACTTCGACTGACTCCATTCCCCCTTTGGTCATCCCAAGGGACCCCAAAGCTCGAGAGGGGAGTATCTCAGAGCGAGCCAAATCTCCCGTCACTCCTGTCAACTTCGACTTGCCACAAGACCACACTTATAAAAGGGCTGGCCTCCCCCCACCCCCAGCCACACCGTTTCCCATAGGAGGGCGAAGGGGTGGGAGCAGGAGAGGCAGGAGGCGAAGATCCTCTGCGCAATATCGCCAACCTACGCAGGGAAGGCACGGGGCTGGGACTTCTGCTTCATTAGGAAACCCCTCTCCAAAAACCACGTTTGGAATTGTTTCTCCCAGCCACAAGCAGCTGTATATGTTAGAACTCGGATTAATTTATACTCTCCCATTGGAGAGAGAATGTATTCTCTTTGCAGGGTATTTTTAGCAATCACATGTCTCTGTCTCTCAGGAAGCAACAGCTGAGACAGTGGGACAGGGAGGGCTGGTATGCATATTTCTGACCCCTGCCACTGTCATCTGGCTTTTTCCAGAAATTAAACAATGCTGCTTTATTTTTACCCCCTAGTGTTTAGAGGCAAGGATAACAGCGAAACACTACCCTGAAATTCTCGGCATCTTCCATCACCACCAGAGCCTGGAAAAGGGGAGTCACTTCCCAAATGCCGGTGACGGCGGGCGCACGGAGCAGCGTGGAAGAAGCTGAAAGGACAGCAGCAGTTCAGCACAGGTTGCTGCACAGAAGCAAGCAGGACATCTTAGATATTTGCACAATTTTGGATGCACTAAAACTCTTTGATGCAGCAGCACATGTTGAGGGCTCTCCCCACCTCCAATGTTGTGCAAGAGATGGGGGAATTTGAACCACCTGAGTGGAAAAGGACAGTGCACCAGTGAGAAGCCAGGCCCTGGCTTTGCTCTCTGCCCCCAGCAGCCAGTACAAGTTCGGGGTGACGCAAAGGAAGGCCTCCATGTATAAAAGTGAACCTTGCTGTGGAAATTGAACCCAGCTCAGGTTTTCATTCAGCATTTTTTTATCATTTAATAGCACTTTGCAGGGCTGGTTCCTGCTAATCTCACCCTCTCACCCCTAGGAAACCTGATGCTATTTCCTCCTGGATCTCTAAGCACTGCAGAGATATGAACGTTTGCAAACCTCTTCCCACACCTCCATGCTGCACAGGAAAACTTGTCTGATTTAACAGGGAAAGTGAGGTGCAGAGAAGTAAAGAGGCTAATTCCTGTGCATCCCATGACTGTAAAATAAATGCTTTACCTTGTCAAGGCAGTGGGAAGTATCATTGTGCTCTTCAAGACAGTTATAGAACTGCTCAGCATCTTCTGCTAAAAGCTGCTGGCAATTTTCCTTGCCTGCGAATGAAGCATGGTATCGCGCTTCAGCACAAATATCCTGTGTTATAGTTTGCCTGCGTGTGCTAAGCACAAACAGTATCAATTCACAACTCTATAAATTCAGGGTGATCCGGGTGTTCATGTGATTATGAGCAATCTTCCCCAAACAACCAGACTCCTCCACTCGTACTGAGGAAGGCCAGAGCCATCGCAGAGCCGTCAGCACAAACCTCCCACAGCATACAAAAGTCACTACAGGAAATTAGCCCCTACAAGCAATTGCAATTTTAATTGTAATGCTCTATTTGTGTGATACGTGATGTCAGGATGCTCTGGTGTCACCTGTTACCCATGTTTAATTCCCCTCAGTGTAAGTGCCTTTCGGATACATATATTTGCCAGCAATACTTTAGCACCTCAAAATCAGGTGCTGATTTTTTTTTTCCCAAAAAAACCCCACAATTTGTGGCTATATTGAACCCAGTCATTAATCACACTAAAT
The DNA here is from genome assembly GCF_011004875.1 of Balearica regulorum gibbericeps. Lineage (NCBI taxonomy): Eukaryota > Metazoa > Chordata > Aves > Gruiformes > Gruidae > Balearica > Balearica regulorum. The sequence continues at coordinate 76,104,626 of NC_046187.1, read as the reverse complement.
ACTGTTTCTGATTCCCAGGTAACAAAGAATATAGAATAGAATAACCAAGAATATACCTTTTCAAAGTAGCCAACTTAAACCAACAGGACAAAGCCCTTCTAGAACAGTTACAAGAAACCAGGTCTGCATGAGCAGACAACTGTGGTGTACCCAGTACCATGCACCCCTCATTCCTTTGGATCACAAAACCCCCCACATTTTCAGCTGAGAGCATAAAAAAAAGTCCCCTTCCTGCCCAGTGAAAGCCATGGTGGTGTGTGCTCAGCTGGGTCGTGCGGGAGAGCATCAGCTTTCTGGCTGCACATCACACCCCTGGGCCACAGTTTCAGACCCACTGTGTGCAAAAATACAGTGGTAAAACTGTCAATCTGAAAAGAAAATACCAGGAAAGTTGGAAAGGGCCAAGAGAGCCTGGATAACAGCGATTCCTGCTTAAATACCCATTTGGAGCAGTGACCCTACTTCAACCCCTTGGAAACACATTGAATTTCAAAGCTAGCTGGAGGGGCACACCAATTTTGGAGCGCTGAGCAAGGCTGACCCTTCAACAGCTGGTTATTCTGCATTTTGGGTCTGCCTGGATATTAGGCTGGAGGGGTGAGTGGCCCTGTCCTTCTAACAGGAAAACAAACAGCACCCTCTACTGCCCTCTCAAAATTTATCCAAAGCACAATGTTACCAAATTTAATGGCTGCAGCTTTGGATTGAGTAGTGAGAATTAGAAAAAAGAAAAAAAGAGAGGGGGAAAAAAAAACCCTATCCTAGGCAGGCTCTCCTTGGATTCATCATTATAATTCAGCTTTAAACATTAAATGTAATCATGGTCCTGCAGGGTGAGCGTGAGCCCTGCATCCCGACGAAACCCCTTTTTTGGGGTGACATTGGAGAAAATTGGTGGGAAATTAGCCTGCCTGTTCTCCTGGGGGTGGGTGCAATGGGGTTTGGGGGGAATTCGACACTGAAGAGGGGTGGATCGATGGGGCGATCCAGGGGAGGGCCAGCTGGTGGTTCAGCAGCAATTTGGGGGATTTTGAGGGTGATTTGCGTGCCAGGTCAGAGAGGAGCCACACAAGGTGAGGGGAGAGGCCTGGAGTTACTATGTAGGTAATTGGCAGTTAGTTACTAGGCAGTTATAAAGCAGTTACTAGACACACACTAAGCTGTAACTAGTAGCTACTACTAATTACCAGGCAGTTATTGCATTACTAGACTCTTACTAGCAGTTATTGAGCTGTTATTAGGCAGTTACTAGGCTCTTACTAGCAGCTACTTGGCAGTGATTAGGTACTAGTAGTTCTGAGACAGTTGCAAGGCAGATTCTAGGCTGATACTGGTAGTTACCAGTAGCTACTGGGCAGTTATAAGGCAGTTACTAGCACTTATTAGTAGCTGCTAGGCACTTACAAGTAAGTAAGTGCCTAGTCGTCCCTAGTCAGCTCGGAGGGCTCGGGGTCCCTCAGGGGAGGCCAGGCAGAAGGTCGGGCCAGGCGCAGGGTAGCCAGAAAGGGCGGGCTGAGGGTGGACTGGGGTCCGGCGAGACCAGCTGCGCTGGCGGGGGCTACAGCGGACCCCCGGGGCAATTAAAGTAGACCCGAGGGGCGGGGGGAGAGAGGGAGGGTGAAGCCGGACCGCAGGAGGAGCTTGTTACGGGAGAAGCGGCGGCTGAGGCCTGTTAAGGTGTCCCGGACCTGAAGGCCCCGCCGAGGCAGCCCGGCCCGGCCCGGTCCCGCTGGTGGCGCGGTGCCCTTAAGGGGCTTCAGGGGCGGCGGCTCCCTGCGCGCAGCGCCGGGGCCATGGCGGCGGCGGAGCGAGGTGGGCAGGGCTCCCTGCAATCTCCGCTCCCCGCTGCCCGCCGGGAAGGTGAGTGGGGCCCGGTGGCGGGGCCCGGCCCCGCGGAGCGGCATCGGCCACTCGGGGCCGTGAGGGGGGAGGCGGTGACAGGGGCCTGGCAGAATAGGGGCTTGGCAGTGCCGTTCCCTCTGAAATAAAGTATGTTCTCCTGATGCCGGTATGGAAAAGCAATAGGCCTTTGATACCAAAGGCAGAAATTAATTAAGAGCAAAATGCACCAAGGGACTTGTCTGTGTTTCGCATGTGAGGGAGCAGGTAGGGTATCTGCAGCAGATCCATGCTGTTGGAAATGTAGCTTGTAAATTGTAGTGTCATATTTAATTCTTCAGTACAAAGAGGTCTTGCTTTAGTTTCATAAGCCAATCTTGTGCTTCAGGGACAGGAAGATGACAAACAGGTTACTTTTATACACTAGACCTGTGATATAGAGCCCTGGAATTGAATCTTAAGGTTGTGGCTGAGAACTGATGGGAATTTTCCATGCCCTCTCCTTCCCAGGCAATCTCTCCTGCAATCTAGCAAATAGCACCCTAAAAAAATAAAAATAATGTTGAGCTTCCAGGAACATCAAGCCATTCAAAATGGTATAAAATATACTTGCATGTTGAAAGGCTTTGGTGAATGGTTTATAAGCATTGGCTATTCAGTTGTTTAATGAAAATCAAATTAAAAAAAAAAGCCACATGCTTAGCAATGCATAAACATGGACTTTTGTTTAATATGTGAAACAGCCATTAATAGCAGATTTCCCCATTGTTAGTTAAATTTAGTAGTACTCTTGAACAGAAATAATTCCGGTGGAATTAATCACTGTTTAAAAAGATGACAGCTATTTTAAGCAGTCAGCTTTCTGGAGGAAAAAACAACACAACTATCTATGCTCTTCGAAGGAATATACTTGGGGGAAGTTAGGAATGTGGTCTTGCTATCTTTAGGTTTAAATTCCATTTTTCACATGTATTTCTTGAACTGACTTGCCATATTCCTGAATTCCACAATGTGCTTTGGTGCATTAGCAAAAAAGCCTTTAACTTTAAAAGTACTGCGATCTCCTGGGAATTCCAGGGGTCTGTATGTTGTGTTTCTTAAATTTTCAGTGTTTAGAGGTAGCTCACGCAGCTGGTACAGGTTTTGTGGTGATACAGGCACAGCAAGGATTGCTGGTTATGCTTGTCAATTCATACCTGTGTCAAACGGAGCTGTGGAACTGGATATTATGGATAATTTCTGGTTTGATAGCCTGTTGAGGAGAGGGTATCCTTTTCTTAAATATAAAATGAGCAATAACTTTTGGCTTTGGAAACTTTCTGTGGCAACAGTTCTTGCTAATTTCTTCACACACGCATCCCTTGGGGCTTTTTGTTTTAGCCCAAGGGGTTTCTTTTGACTCAGTGGCAACAAGATAAAAACCCTCGGTACCTTTAAAAATGTAGTTTAATCTGTAGTTAGAAGCATGCATCCTTTTTCAAGGCTCGGTATGTAGCGGTCTCATGTTATAAATGACTAATTTTCTCCTCTCCCTCCTTTTGTATTCTACACATCTTCTTCGCTTACTGAAGGGGGGAAAAAAAAGAAAGAGTTGGGTACCAGTTCACTGATATGTTTCTCCTCCAGCATTCTACAAGCCTGTCTTAAATAGCACTGAGAGTAGGCTGAGAAATAACATCGCACAAACTACTATCATACAATTGTACGGGAGCATTTATATGTCAGAAGAGAGCCGGGCGGTAGGATAAGTAACTGGCCTTAACCTAGCTCGGAGAGTTTACAGAGTGAGGATTGGGAGGTGTATTTTTTTTAATTGTTCTTAAGACCCATGGAGGGTTAAACCATGACAGTGGAAAGGGAAAAGGGTCTTTTATCCTAAGGAAATAACTTAATGTCTGGCCAGGAGACTAACAGCTTATCCTGCAGTGGTTAAGAAGTCTAATGCATTAGGTTTTTCTTCAGAAGAAACCAACCACACAGCATAGACTTAACCGACCGCCTTGTTGCACCCTAGTCACATTTTGACAGCGTGTTTCAAAAACTAAAGTACAGCTTCATCAAACTATGCTCACAAAAATTAAAAATAAAAATAAATGCTTGTTTTCTGAAATCCTGAGCAATTTTTGCAGTAAAAATTATTTGACACAAAAAAAACCCCAAAACCCCTTGTTTGCTGGTAAAAGCAAAACAGCTGATTCCAGTCTGCTTCAGCTGTGACAGGCTGGCCCAGCTCTTCTGGGTGTGGTGGGATGCAGGGAGCAGAGGTCAGTGGAATGGTCAGCAGAGACAGAGCAGTGGAAACAGGACAACTTGGACCAACAGGGAGAAAAATGAAAACAATCAGGAACTGTGTTGCAAGAAGTGGACATCTTGATTTTATTAGTAGTGGTTGATATACTGCACTTCAATCTTAATTCTTAAAAACATTTTCTGCGTCTTGGCTGAGTTCACAGCACTAAGAGAGCAGGCAAAGTGTCTTGTTACTGCTCACCCTGGGCAAAAGGGGGAGCATTGCATTTCACATCAATTCCAAGCTGCTTCTGTTGTGTGTCAGAGCTGATCACAGATCCATCTGGCCATCAAGGCTGTTAGCACTATTTTAGTTTATGTGTTTGAGAAGGTTTGGGTGATGCTAGGTTTGACCCCTGTTTTGGCCTTCTGCATGTGTACAGGCTTAGCTGTGTGTCTTAGCCAGATCTGTCATAACATGTAGTATTCAAAGATGCATATAAATGCTTGTAAGTTAACTTGTTATAGTATTTTGTGGGGAAAAATCTTAGTTTGAGTGATGAAACTAGTTTGTGGAAATATGTAGCGCCAGCACTAACAGCATTTGTTTCCAAAGAACAGGGTCCAGTTTGGCATTTCAATTTTTTTTGTGATCACCTGAGCTTTGAAAACAAAACAAATCATTCAAAAGGATATTCAGGGACTAAACTCACTGAGAAAAATAAAATTTAGTGCTGCTACAGTATTGCATCCTTGGACAAATGTCTTTAGCCTAACTGCAGAAATCAAAATCTGTGTGGTTCAGCCTCCATTCCTCATATAGGAACACAGTGCTGTAATACTGCTGTTCAGCGCATTTGACAAGGGTTATAAAGTTTGTTATCTTTGCCTGCCCTTTTTAAGATGGATATCTGAGTTTACTTCTAAGATTGCTTTCTGACTCCCACTGTGCAGTGATGGTGCTTGCCTGCTGTACCACAACCAAAAGTGACTGGATTTCAGTGCTGCTATTTGCCTGCAGTTTCAGACAGCTGATACTCTAAGCATCCAAGCTTTTGTTCGTCTTTCATCCTGTTATGGAGTAGGAATATGCTTGCCTGATTGCAAGCAATAGAGTTTGCTCATGGTGTAAAGTTACACCCAGTCAGCTGAGATAACTGACTGTGTGCAGGCTCCTGCCTTTCTTGCTTGCAGAGTAAAGCAAATTAATGTAGTGCATGTGATGTAAATTAACCTGGTTTACTTTGCAGCTGGGACAGGCTTCAGCATGCACACTCAGTTACTGTGAGGCTGGCAGGTGGTAGCCTGGTAAGATGCGCTAACCCCGTTGCTTGTGCTGCTCCAGATGTGCCTTGCAGACGGCCACGTGAAAGGGCTCGTAAAATGAGAAAATATGTGGGTCAATATTTGCTCTTGAGGACTTGCAGTTGTTGAACTTGATTCATGTATATCCATCTATTTTTCATTAAAATGCTGTGTTTGCTGCTGGCGTTTGAGGGCAGAATTTGTCTATGTCATTTTGTGGGTTTAGTACCTTGAACTTGAAACTTTATACCTTTGCCTTAAGGGATTTGTCTGGCTTAGACTTTTTCTTTACTACATTATTCTGTTTTCTGCCTGCTCTACCCTCAAGAATTGGGAAAGAAAAATTAATAATAGACTAAAGCTGGGAGCATTTCCTTTTTAATCAAGTGGTAGAAAATCCTGGGCTGAACAGGCTTTTTTAAATTACCTGGTTTCTGATATTTTAATTAATGTTAGTATTTTTCCTGCCACATTTATACTGCCCTGAGGAAAGACTTTTTCCCCCTGCCTTTCCTATATGGCATGCCACAAAGATTCCTCTACAATTAACCTAGTAAAAAAAAAAAAAAAAAAGAATAGCAAAGGTTTAAAGTTGAAAAGACATTCTTGAACTTCTCTCAAGTAGTAAAATATACAAGTACAATAATTTTAAAATGTCCCTGAGCCTTCTCACATCAGTTTTAATGCCTTAACTGAATTGCTGTTCCATTAAAGAAGTTGGTTTGTTTTTTTTTTTAAATACTGGATGTGCTTCTAAGATTGTAACTGAGAATTGAGAAACTGTAAGCAAATCCTTTTCTTTCAATTGTTTTTCAATTCAGACACTAAGAGTCTGATTTATTACTATTAGGCAATCTGTTTGGTTCCAGATTTCCAAAATCTACCTCAGTTATTTTGTTTGGTTTTTTTTAATTCATTTAAATTACTTCTGTTTTCTTGTTAAGCAACATGCTGAGCACCTGCAGTTCCCCTCGCCTTCTCAGTGCCCATATTTCAGTGTTTGAACATTAAAAAAAAATCAAGTTGATCTTGTTTTAAGAATGTGTTCCTCATTGGCTATTGATTGCTTCTCATAGCCTATAGATTAAGTTTGGGTTTATTCTCTACATTAAAAAAATAATTGTATAAAACACGTCTCTGGAAAAGTATTTTAATAAATCCTAAATGAATGAGCAAGAATGTAAGTATATTGAATATCACCTGGATATTCAGATGATACTTGATGTTCTCTGCCTTCACCTATGTTATTCACTATTATGTCAGACTGCTTTGAATTTTACTTCATATAAAGTGTTTCGATTCTGTGTCTCCTGAATGTTCTCGGAAGATGCCAGTCAGCAAATTATACCAATAAAAAGTATGCTGGGTTTTAAGCATACATTTATTGTTATGATCTACTTCTACTTTATTAACAGATTTTTTCTGTTTACTCAGACATTTTATAAGTTGCATTGGAGATTAGAATGAGAAGTCATTTTTAAGAGTGAAAGTGGATGTATTTAGGAAACTTTTCTTGCACCAGTCTTTGTAAAGTTTGAGTGTTTTTCCATAATTAATAAATCTTTGGTGATTCGTGGCTTGTCTTTAATGATTGAGGGCTTGTAACAGTGAAATCAACTCCCTAAAACATCAGATTTTAATCAAATTATTAGGTTAAATCTCAAGCTTCAAAGGTGACATCATAAAAAATAAAATTTTGAAGGAGATTTCCGAGAGTGACTTAAAAGGAACGCTGACTTAGAGGGATGGTATTTCTTCAAAGAAGAATAGAAGACATGATCATTTTGCCCTGTGGCTTGCTTCTCCAGCTTTTGCAAACATCTGAAAATGTACTAATTTTATTCCTGTGGAACTATATTATTTTCTTCAACTACTGGCTATGAATTAAGACTACACAGCTTTTTACGCCTTCTGTGTTAGGTTTATGTTTGCCATCTGGAATGTGAAGATTGTAACTCCTCCCAGGCTTGGTTTGACCCATCTTTCTACGTGTGCTCAGGACTGGCCGTACGTACCTGTAGCTCACCAGGCTGAAAGTTCCAGTGTACTCTGATCCCTGCGAAGTTGAGCTGGTGTTATTAACATTGAGCAGGGTCTGATGGGACTTGCAATCTCTTGAGGCAACTGCACCATTAGAAAGAGGAACCATTCTGTCTTTTACACAAGTGTGGAGCACCCATCACAGTGAGAACTCAGAGCGGAGGTGTGTTTTATTGTCAGTAGCTCACTGAGGGCTTTTCTAAAGGTAACTTGTAAAATGCAGCTTAGGTGGGAAGGAGGAATTGTGTCCTTCTCTGATACTTTCTACTTATTTCATACTTAAATAACAAGAAGTTGGCATCTGGAGTCACTTACAAAAGCAGTTGGTTTCTAAGTGGAAACACTTGTTTTCTAAGAAAACCAAGGAATTTAAACCAAGCTTGTTTGTATCCTAACCAAAAGCAGTAATTTCAAGTGACTGTTTATGCCAATTCTCTTGTTTAGGGTAATATTGAATAGGCCCATCCATGTGAGGAACTCAACACAGTCACTTCATAAGAATTGGTTTTAACTCATCCCTTTGCGGTAGGTAACTAATTTTTCCCATGATACTGTTGCAGGAATCAAAGCTGCACAGAAGCAAAGACCAGAGTTTTCAAGCTTAAATACAAATGTACCTTTCCATAAATATCTGCATATTTGACGTTCACTTTCTTGATCTCTTCCTTAAGTCTTGAGTGAACTGTTTTTATTGCAGTCCTGCAATGCAATTTTAACACAGGCATCCAAAAGTATCAATAATTATATGTGTTTATAGATCCACACTACTGAAACAGCGATTTGAGTGGCTGGGAAATTAGTAGTCGGATAGCAAGCAGTCTTAGCATTCATTTGAAACATGACCAGAGCTGGTGCATCCCTTTCTCTTGAGACACACATTGGGTAAGGTCTTTAACAGCCAGGTCATTCTGAATTTAGCATTAGTAGGGGGCTCACTTTGGCTGTATCGGTAAAGAGGGCAAGGACTAGATGGGCAAGGAGAACCAAAGCATTGTTTAGGCAGTGTTGCATGATACTGCCATCAGTGATCGCTTATTAATTCTGCGGACTGTATAGAAGACAGCTTTCCAGGCTGTTTCTGGCAGCGGGAGCGCTTGGCATGGCAGCCACTTGGAAGCCCAGGAAGGGGCTGGCTGTTCTGGTATTTTATGGAGGTACTCTCTGAGTGAAGTAACTACTAGGGTGCCTGGAAAATGATCTAGTCCTGGGTCAGGCTAGGATTCCTGATAAGCTTGAGTAATAAAAGACACAAGAAGGCAGCCAGCATTTTTGCTGGATGTGAAGTTGCTCATGTATTGCATTAGCATACAGTGCTTGAAGACAGACAGTGATGCTGCTGTCTGGGTCTAGGTAGGTTTCTAAACTTTCTCATACTGTGGAGACATAACCAGTCTTTAGCATCTCAAATGAACCCACCTTGTCCTGTCTCCGTGCAGAGGCATAAGCTACGTTTCCAGCCCTACCTCTCTTATCTCTTCCTACCCTCCCTTCCTTCTCTGTTAGGGCTCCATAGCCTCTGCAGTATATCTGGAATTTGAATCTGATGGTAAAGTAGCCCTTTATTAAAATGCTCAGGTATCTTGGATGACTACTATAAATAGTTACAAAACTGAGAAGGAATACAGATTGACTTTTGTGTGTGTGTGTTTTGCTTTTTTGCATTTTATAGACGTTTTGATTGATTAAAAAAGTCTTTTTTGGCACCTATTCTATGTTCTAGAATTGTAATAAGACCTGAAGAAATCACAAGAATTACTATAGTGACTGCTGAGAATTAGTAGTCAAAAGAATAAAAATATTTTATTCCTTTCTTTGAAAAGAAAATGGAAAACTTTCCCTGTTTTTCTAGTTTTCCCTTTAGGACTATGTTAATTCTAACTTGGATCATCACAAAGGGTAGCAGTTGTCTCCACAGTCTGCTTTCTTTGGCCTTGACAGTCCAACAACAACAGTATTTTCTCTCCGTGTGAATATCTACTTTTTTTTAAGGACAGCTTATAGGTAGTGCATTCATGGAAGTCTAGACTGTCTTTCATGTTTTCTTTTTGGGCATAAAAGTGAGGCATGATGAAACAGGAAGAAGTTACCTGATTTAATGCTGGATTTTTCCTTTATGCCTGGGTGGACCTGAATGCTCATTTCCCATTCTATCTAATCAGTCAGCATTGACAGGTACCTTTCTCAGCGTAGTTCCCTCTGAAAAGAAGAATTTCTTAAGAGCTTAGGAAGGATAACTGGGCAAAGCAAATGGTACAGGTGAGGCAGATGGTGTGTTGGTGAGCTGATAATTAGGTTTGCTTGAAATAAGAAATCTATAAATACACATGGTTAATACATGCGGCGTCGTGTTTCTGTAATTGTCCATTTGTCATCCTGGCTCCTTTCTGTTTGTGTGCATTCTTTTGCTGTGGTCAGTGCCACCTTAGGTCGAAGCAGAAGCACCTTTTTTTTTTTAAGGTTTTTACTATACCCACTAGAAGTGGACTCTGATCCTTCTTGGTGCTTCTAGACACTTGCAAATCAAGAACCGCACTCTTGTTCTCAACCCTGTGTGGTCATGTATCTTCATGTAAACAGGGCACCCTCAAGGCTGCTGAAGCCCCGAAGCTAATAATTTTAATCTACTATATGAGACCCTATGTCTTTTAGTGACAGCCTTTCCTGATGTTAACATCTGTAAGCACCAACAAAGTTTGGATCACCTGTGCTTTCAGAAGCTGTACTGCCCAGGACCAGTCCTTGCAATCTCGTCGTGAGATGGTGCTGGAAACAGGGCCATTACTGAAGAGGCACCAATCTGCTCAGTGGGATTTCTGAGCCCAGAAGCCAGAGGGAATTGTTACAGTGCTCCAGGCTTCCTGTGATCATTGAGTTAAATCTTTAAACGAAGTGCAGAGATCCCTCAATGGGACCGACCTTATGAGTATCTGAGGTTAACTGTACTAAAGTCACTTGCAAAGCTTTTCTTAGCATTTCAGTGGGATCAAATTCATCCTTTGATTGCCAGAAAATCCTTTATGTGTGCTACTTCACTTTGTGCATCCTTTTAGATATGTGAACTGATCTTACTATGTAATGCTATAATACGTCTGTTCTGAGGATGTCAGTGGACTTCAGAAAACATGAAATCTCACAGCTTGTCTGTAACAATACTAAGTGCTTTAGGTTTCATAATATAGCTGAGAAAACTGTGGCAAGGACAACCCCCTAAGACCTACTAAGAATCCCATGAGAAAATATTGCCATTGAGTCATTAGTAAATAGCAGGTGTGGGCTGGATTAAGGACTCCAGTCCAGATAGTCCAGAGACTTGTCTTTTCTCTGAAGTATGGGCTGTTGACAAATGTAAATTTTTTGGGGGGAGGAATAGCCTAAAAATAAGGAAAAAGCTACGCTGAAAATTATTGGTTGACTTCATGCAGCATGAACATTTGTATCTTTTGTTTAAAAAAAATAATCTCATGTCTTGTATTTCTAAAACATTTTAATCCATGTTCCTTTATTAAGGAGCAATCCCTTTGTGACAAACAGTAGTTGATCTGTTTTGTGGTGAACCATTTCTTAATAAGCTGATCCAAACAGTTGCTCCAAATTCATGGTACCAGTAGCTTTATGTAAACACTATGGAGGCATAAAAATGACAACGTTGGTATGGCAGTTCTGCAAGGCTGCTGCTTTTGATTGATTCTCTGAAACGTTTCTGATGGCATGGTTTTGGTTTTATCTCATCCTGATTTCGGCTGAGATAGAGTTAATTTTCTTCCTAGCAGCTGATATAGTGCTGTGTTTTGGGTTTAAGATGAGAATAATGTTGATAACACAAAAAGCTGAAGACCTCAAGTTCAACTTGATATTTATACAACTGGTTGCATGCAGGCAGCAGTACCGTAGATCTCCCCGTACTCTGTCATTTTTGTGTGTCGCAAATGGTCTTGAGGCATGGTTAAAAGGAGAAAGGGCAGACTTGTTCTTGACCCTTCTCTGGAGGTGAGCAGAGACGTGTCATTAACGTTGTTGTTATAACGCTGTTGGTGTCTGTGGTTGCCATTGGGAAGGAGCCTGGGGTCGTGCAGACTGAAGACCGTTTACAACTTACTGCCTGGTTGGGATTTAAGTGAGAGACACATCAGTTTATTCCTGAATTTGTTTCCACGCAGTTCACCAGAAGACCATGTAGAAATGCGTTATCCAAGGCATATATATTTGCCTAAAAATCCACTAGCTATACAGAAAATAAAAAGAAAAAGGCTATGTTTATATGTATGGGTTTTCATGTGGTTTGAGGCTGAAATTATCAGATCAGGGTTTTTAAAAGTGGCTACCAAGCAATTTCAGAAGTGCTGCTGTGCTTCTGACCGACTTGGGTAGCAGCTGCTGTGTCCTTTTTGTGGGTCAGGATGTTCTGGCCTTGTTTGACTTAAGGGAAGCAAACAGGGTTATGCTGTGCGTGGTTGTATCACACTGACAAAGCCGGAGCTGAACTCCCATGCTATGGCTAATTTAACAGCAGGTGAATGCTGAGAGCTGCATTAAAGCAGGTTATGTTACCATGCTCGTGGTTTGCGTTGCCCAGCCATTGTTTGGGAACCCCACCCGTTTTGTGCAAAATGTGTTAATAGTCATCTTGTGACCATGAAGAAAAACAGAGTACAGCAAATCTTTAAGGTTCTAAAATCAAGGCAAATGTTGTGAACTCCGTGTCTTTGTTTTTGTAGATATTTCTGTCTTGGGGGAAACCAGTTCTTGGGCTTAGCAACGCTACAAGGGTTGGATTTAGGTAGGAAGCTTCACTGAGATTATTGTAGCTCTGCATTCATCACTGCTGACTCAGCTGTAGTAGCATGACCTTGTCTTGAGAAAAGATTGAGCCAAAACAGAGGGACGAGAGAGTTAAGAGGTGAAAAATGGAAAGACTTAATGAGAAATGGAAAAGACAACACTATGAAAAGACAACTAAGATGTGATAAATTTGCAAAGAAGAACAAACCTTAAGTCAAGTCCTGTCAACCTTTTTACAATATTGAAGAATGAAAATGGCTCTTGTAACAATGAAAAGCAATATTTAAAACTGTCCGTAGACGATATTTTAGCGCAATTCATCAGTTACTGCAAAATGCTATTGAGGACAAGGACACAACAGGGTTCAGGATGGCTCCGAGAGGCATAGTAGAAGTTACTTGGACAACCAGACTTCAGCTCTCTATAATCCAGTCTTTTCATTGCAGTGATCAGCCAAGAAAAAGGTGAACAAAACCCCATTTTTAATTTCACATTATAATGTTTTTAATTTTTCATGTTATAATGTCTTTATAGGTTTTTTTGTAGCATGCACTTGTTTTTTTGTCTGCCAAGAAGGCTGTGCAGTTCACTGCTAAGTCAAAGGAAAATACACATAGAATACTGTTGTTGACTAGTATAAAGATGTCTGTCTTTGAAAGAAAGTTGTGTTTTCCAGTGAGAAGTTATACAAATTGAAATAGGGTGAATACTGCCCATGATAGTAGCATTTCATAAACTTGTGCCTAGTTGCATTGCAATCTGCCTTTTGTTGGTTTTGGTTTTTTTTTAATAGAGAATATTGTTCCATTTATCTTTCTCTAGGTAGCTGTTCTTACGGTTCAGTACACTTGAGCAAACTGGTGTAATTTTCCTCTCGAAGTGGCTTTTTCTGCTACAAACGTTGGCAATTCATGCATTTTGGGTGCAAGATGGGCTTTCATCTTAATGCGCAGAACTAAGTCATTCAGTTTTCTTGTGTGGATCAACTCCAGTTTTGATGTCGATTTTTCACTCCTCTGCTTGAAGGGGCTAAGCTACATGAATCAATAACTGTGGAATATTGAACATTTCTGGATTAAAAAAAAAAAGCTCTAAAGGACTAGTCATCTGGCCATTGTACCTCATGAAAATTAAGTTTTTGTTAGAAAATGTATTCTTATGTTGGGGACTGATGGTAAGCCGTGCCGGACAGTGGCATTTTGACACCCAGTCGTTGCAATCTCAGCCAAAAGCCACATCGGAGCCAGCTTTATTTAGATCTGCACGTTAAACAGTTCAGGAGTGCCGCTTTGGGAAAGCGAAGTGGGGTTCGCCATGCACACAGTTGGAGAACAATCTCTGCATCTGCTATTCCTCAGGTTTTGTCAGGGCCCATAGAGCTGCTGATAGATTTTTTTTCAGCTGGTTGTACGTGTTAATGTTGGCTTGTCAAAGCAGTTTGGCATTCCTTGTTTCTGGATTCCACTGGAACCACATTCCTGAGGTGATACTGGCTCAGTATATGTCATATGGCTTGTACTGAAATTCGTGCTCTGGCTTTTAAGCAGCTTTTTACTTGTGCAAAGATGGCAGCCATGTTATCCAGGGCAAACGCAGGGTGGAGTCTAGTTATTAATCATTTGTGAACTGATCATCCCACAGCTTAGCGTCGTTATTTAGAGCTACAGAACACAATACACAGTATTTGATTCCATTTTTCATGTTCCCTTGGACTTTGCTTTGGCAAGGGGCCAAAAGAGCAATCTTTAGAAATAGTGGTAACAGTTAACTGCCTTTATGAGTTTCTAGATGCTTTTTTGCACTGAGCCTTGAGACCACAGGGAGCGATGCTTTCCTTGCCCACAATCTCGCCAGGCTGCGTGCAGAGCATGGAAGGCCAGCTGCTCCACATGTGGTTTCCAGGATGGACCATTGGTTACACTTAAAGAGTTTAAGCTCAGTTAAGACATCACAATACTTTCCCCAATATTTTCCCTTTAACCTGAGCTTCGTTTGAAGGGCATGGTTTAGTTGAACTGTTTAGTTATGTGGTTCCTTTATTTTTACTTTAAACTTGTTTAACTCTGGCTTATTTTTAAGAGCAAGGCATTCCAATAAGATAAATTCTAGCTCAATTGGAACTAGCGTGACCCACTGGGGATGAAAAAGAAACAGGTAGTCTTAGAGTTTGTCAGCACAGAAAAAGTTTTGGTGATACAGCAGCGTGGGTAAACTTGCTCCCTGAAAGCATAGCCTGTGCTAGAGAAGTGTTTCCCACAATATAAGTTAAACTGATTGCCCTAATAAAAGTGTATTAAGAGGAGAAAGAATGGGGGTGGTGATGTAGCTTTATATTTGTGAGGGTTTTGCTGGCACAGCTATGCTCTTGTGAAGGTTGTGTTTAGTTCTCTTAATTGATGTGATGTTGGTACTACCTTTAAGTGCTTATTAGAGTATGTCCCCCTAGATCAAATGTGGCTGCACATAGAATTATTCAGGAATAGGTTCAAGTCTGGGCCATTTTTAATATGAATTAAAGTGTATACAGGCCATGAGTTAACTGTGAAAAGGGCAAAGAAAATCAAAACAAGCCATTGGAGCAGTTTTTTCCCGTATAACTAAATCAGTTAAATTGTTAGAGGGGAATGGGTACAACCTTCCTAAGTATCTGTGACCTCCTGGCCTTTCTCATGTACTGAGCTACTCCCAGACTTTCTTTAAATTTCTTCTTTAAGGAGTATTCCCATTTTTAACTAACTCTAATCTAGTCCAGTTAAAATCCTTCTTTTTAGGCTGTTAGTCAAGTATTTCTGATGATGTGGCCTATTTGAAGTGGACTGAAAACCCAATGAAGAGTCTCTGTCTTTGTTTTTAAAGTCCAGGTACTCTTATAGTAATACTTTATAAGTCCATGACAGCAATACTTGTAAGTAGGAAGGTTTTGGTGGCTTTACAGCATCGCTTTGAAGCCACAGTGAGGCACGGTGTGATTCAGCGGGTGAACATGGGTTCCTTCATCCTGTGCTGCATGTGGTTGATGTTTTGTGTAAACAAAGACATGCAAATATATCTTGTCCTAACTACTGACTGATTTTTGTCTTTTCCTCTTTCCATTTAGAGGACATTTTAGATGAGGCAACAAGAAAAGACCTTTTCACTGACACTTTCTGTAAGGTTTGTGGGGCAGTGCTGCAGTTTGAGTCTCAAAGGACATCACACTATAAGGTAGGCTGGAAAGGAAAATTTCTCCTAGTAAGCACTGTGGCTTTAGTCTTTGGGGTTTTTTTTGAGTTTCTACCTAGTGTTATAAAAGATTTTTATAGTGTGTTTCTCAAGGCTTATGCTAGGCTTAGACATTAACCAGACTTGAATGTTGTAAAGGTTGTGAGTTCAGTGATAGTGAAGGGATTTTAGGAGGAACTGAGCAGATTCAGGCCATGCTGTACATGGGATTGAAGCAGATCTGCACCACGTGAGCCAGAACATACATATGGCACAGGGCAGTGCTAGCTATAGAGGGTTGAGGTCGTGCCTTCTGACACTTCACCCAGCGATACACACGTGCTGCTCTGTGCACTGGTGCCTGCTCGAGGCAGGTTGTGTGAATCGTGCTGAAGGCATTTCTTGGAACAACTGTGTGCTGTAGACACGGGAAAGCATGCTTTATTTTGAAACTTGATCTTGAGGGTGTGCAAGTTTGCAGGCACAACTGTTTCCGTCTTTTTCTTTCTTCTTGGAAAAAAAGTTTAAAATATCATTTGCTGTCAGAAGTCTTTCTTGCTATTCACATTATTAAGACTCAGGTCTTGCAAGGTGTTGTATTTACTTTGATTTAACTTAAGCAGCAGTTGTGCTGTCAGAACTTCATAGAGTTCAGACCATCAGTGTGATGTTCTGTTTCTTGGATCCAAATCCAGTTGAGGATAATAGATGCAATTGTAAAGTTACCCAACTTCACCACTGCAAGTCAAATTGTTGCAAATAACTGACTCTTTTTTTCTCAGTTTTATTATCTAACTGAGTATGATAGGACCGCTTTCTCTTTGATAATATTGTTATAATATCCTGCACTGCTCCTCAGAATCCTTAAAAGACATCTGAAAAGCATCAGATCAGAAAAGGCAAGTTACTACTTTTGCTTTATAGGTTACCACTGGATAGGGTGGCATGTGGGTAAGTGTGTTACAAATGCAAGAGTTTGAAGGTTATGGGTTGAGAGAACATCTAAGTATTAAAAAATAATTGCATCTGAGGGAAGTATATGTTAACACCCCCTTTTAGTTACCTGGACTATTGTATCCTCAGTAGAAAGCTGCAGAAATCTCCACAGACTGACTCCAAACTAGATGTACTTTAACTTCCAGGGAAACTTGTTTCTCTCCACTCACCATATGGGGAGACTAGATTTTTATTTAGGAAGGTAAGTTCAGTCTTGCTGCCACAACACAAGACAGCCCTGGCTTAGTGGTAAAGGAGCACAGCAGACTTTGTCTGTGGCATGGCTGCATTCCTTTCCTCTCCTATTTTAGTGTCCCTGTTTCTTAGGGAAAACGTCAGGATTTTTGATTTCCGAAAGAGTTGAGAGTAGATGACTCCGAGGGTAGCCTGAGACAAAATGTTATGAGTAATGCTAAGTACTATGTTATTGATGAAGCATAGTGTTGTTACATGAGCTGGTGTTTGTCCGCTTGTGGCTTTGCTTTATATAAATACAAATTGGCAAGTGTTAAAAGCAGTTTTTGATGAACGAAGTCCCGTATCACTGCTTGGATCCTTGTTACTGAAATAGGAATAATTCTAGTCTCTTCCCAGGGCAAAAAACATGCTCAGAAAGTTCGTGTTTACATCCAAACGCATGGTGAGAAAGATGAGAGACAGGAGCATGGCAAACAGAAGAAAACTAACTGTATCAGTTTTCAGGTGACTATTCCTCTTCATCGCTAAATAAAATGTTTCCTTGTGTACTTCAGTCAATGCTTGGAACTGAGCCTGCCCTTGTCTGATTTCAGATGGATGGGAGTGGAGTAGTGGACAAAAACAAATATTGCAATCTCTGCAACATGTTTTTTACTTCCCCAGTTGTTGCTTTGTCTCACTACTTGGGAAAGATCCATGCTAAAAAGCTGAAGCAATTATCAGGAGACCAAACCCACATGCCAGCACGGAGCATGCAGCCTGTTTCTGGTAGGAATTAAATAGTTTGCTTTGCATGTGTTTTACTGTCACTCTCTGAAACAAATCTAGAGAAGTATCTTCCTACACTTGCCATGTCTCTCTGCCTTTCTATTCTGCTGAAATTGTGGAGCTGTCTTGTGGTGACTCCTTAAGTAAATAAAGATACTACCCTGTGCAACTCTGAAGCCATGGAACCTTGCTTTCAAATTCCTTATCTTTCATTGACTGAAACTAAAGGCAAATATTTTTTATTTTTTACTTTTTATTAATGAAAGGTGTTTATTACTGTTTTGAGAATTCACTGCAGTCCCAGCAAGATGTTTCTCTGGTAAATTAATACAATAAGAAATTAAAAAACAATTAGTCCATGAGCAGCATTTAACTACTGTTAGTCCTGTACAAGTTGCTGAACTGTATTTAAAGATGGAGCATTGCGTATGTGCTCTGAATCACCCTCTGCAGGGTCCATGTCACTTCTTGGACTGTACAAGGACCTTAGAGTGACCAGCCATCAAACACAGCTGAATTTTAGGTATCTAATGGTGGAGTTTCTGTATATTCCAGTGTTTGTTCCTTAGCAGTCTGTGCTTTTATATCCTTGCAACGACTAAGATATTTTATAATCTCTTGCAAGTAGTTCAGCACCCAGCAGACTGTTCTCCTTTCTGGCTCTGTAGCTCTGTGGTCACCTGTTCTGTTCCATGGAATTGTTTTAGCCTTTCCTTTGCTGTGCTGTCAGCAGATTTATCCTCTACTTCCATGTCTCCAGTTTTACAGAAGCCATCAGCTGAAAAGCCCTTGCTGCCTTCAAAAGCTGAAGAGGCCTCATCATCCTCCAACACAAGACTGAAGTTAAATGATCCAGACAAGTACTGTAAGCTCTGCTGTGCTCCCTTCAATAATCCACTCGTGGCCCAGCAGCATTATGTTGGTAAGAAACACAGAAGAAATGAAGCACGGAAAAAGATAATGGAGGAACTAGGAGACAAAGCTGTCCCTGAAGAATCTGGCACAAATGGTAAGAAAAACATGAGCGAGTGTTGCAATCTCTGAGTGTAGCTTGAGTGCTCAGTTCTGATTTGTTCAGGGAACTGCTCTGATGCGTGCAGGGAAATGAGTCTTCTCCTGTGTTACTGAACAAGTTCATTTTTTCCTTTCTGTTTGGTCTATGAACTGCTAAAGTTCTGCCTCTGACAGCTGTAAGTTGAAACATATTTCTTATTGCCTTGGAGACCCAAATCCAGTCCTCACCAAGTTCTGCAGTCAAATTCAAAGGATCATAGAAAATATCCCAGTCCCCGATCAGTTGTATCTGTGTCTTTCTTAAGATGTTCATCCACCTTGTTCGTAAAAAACACCTGTGCTACAAACTCCACAACCTCCATAAGGAACATGTCCCAGGACTTCTTGATCTTTACCTTTTTGATGTTAAAACCTTCTACTGACATTGAACTCATCTCTCTCTGACCACAATATATTTCTTCACTGTGTGTACAACAAGCAGTAGACACAAGAATTGAATTATTTGTTTCCTTTTTGTCACATTCTTTAAATAATTGAAAACTGGTGTTATGTCTTCCCTTAATCTTTTGTTCATGAAACTGGTTGTCATAATTATTTCAATCTTCCCACATAAGGAAATTTGTTTCCTAAACATTGTTCTCTAGCCTCCTTTGTCCAAAGCCAAGGCCCTGTTGCTGTGCAACTTCCATTAATTTTGAGGTGGCG
The DNA here is from genome assembly GCF_011004875.1 of Balearica regulorum gibbericeps. Lineage (NCBI taxonomy): Eukaryota > Metazoa > Chordata > Aves > Gruiformes > Gruidae > Balearica > Balearica regulorum. The sequence continues at coordinate 76,085,552 of NC_046187.1, read as the reverse complement.
TCCTCTGGTCCTGTGCAATAGAACTGTCAATCCTTTCTTTAGTAAGGAATTTAAAATTCTACCTGATAGTCAAAAGCCACTGTTAGCATAAAACAGCTCTTATTAAGTCATGCTACAATTTAAACAAAATAATACATTTTGATGCAAAGCATTAGCCCGTTGCAATTAATGCTGCATTCTGCTAATGGATGAAGCTCTTGGGTTTGCATGGGGAAAAAGATTACTCACTGGTTTCAGAATACTTAGGTCTATGGATGGCACAGCTTGTAGGAGAGGAGAAAATGACAATCTAGAAAACACAAGGTTTTTCCTCATCTGATCTTACCTTATATTCACCTGAGGCTCTGTATACCATATTCATAATGTACTGTATTGATAATTCCCTCAGCATCTTCACAGGGTTGAACCAACACTGCGTGAACATTTGAGCAGGTAATGTATAAACTGATCTTATTTTAATTAAATCTGGACTGACTGGATTGGTATCTGTTGGTGCCTGCTTTGGGTCAGGTATTTACAATAGTATTTAGTTTTTCAGTACAGTTCATTCTCATCAGCACCTGACAACAGTTTACTGGAATTATCTTGGATCACTTCAGTCATCAGAAATACTCTTCATTAATGTTTAAACCATGGTTACACCTCACCAGCTCCCTTCATAAATACTATTCTAGTGTAAAATTGCAGCAGAGACTTTATATCTGTCCATAAACACTGTTTATGAGAACATTATGTTAGGACTCTTGCATGGGATGGGATCATGATATGCTTTGAGTTTTGCCTTTCATTTGCAATCTTTCTAACCTACAAGTTCCTTCTTTTCAGCTGTTGGGGTTGGTTATTACATGTGCCACGTATGTAATGTCACACTTACATCTATAGAAACGTACCAGTCCCATATGCAGGGAAATAAGCACCGGATTAAGTAAGTCAATAAGTCTTTTGTTACTATTCTTTTTTAGTTTGTACTTTCAAACTTTTTCATTAGCCCTGTTGTCTGCTATTAAGTGACTTTGACTAGTTTGTGGGGGTTTTGGTTTGGTTTACTGGGTTTAAGGGGCACTCTCCATTTAAACATCATACTTCTGAATGAAATTCAATCTTAAGAGTTCCCACAGTTGCATCTTCAATAACAACCTGCAGGAAAGGTCTTGAAACCTGTACAGTTTTCCCATTGATTTTGCTATCTGGGGATAGCAGCACCTATTTTGGTACAGCACCTTCAGTGCTCAGTCTGGAAGGAAATGGTCTGAACTTAAAGATTCCTATTGACGGGGCAAAGACAACCTTAATCCTGAAAAATGCCAGTCCCCATCAGTTGTGTTGCTTTCAGGATTCATCAACATGCATCTTAGATTTGGCATAAGATCATTTATGGGATAGATGATAGCTCTTGTACTTTCCCTTTTACCCAGAAGAGATCTGTGCTAATTGCAGAATGGATATTGTGGTGATTTAAGATGTACTTTTTAGAGATTGCTTTGCAAGTAGGCTAAATATCAAAATTGCTTACATGTTAGGCATTTTAATAAGACGTATTTTAAATGAAGGTGCAATAATAATATAGCCACAAGAGTCTGATGTAGAACTGATGTGATTTTAAATGTTGTTTGAGTCAAACCAGGAGTGTAGGGAACTGCTTCAAGCCTATCTGCAGTTTAACAAAATGAATGTATAAAGCTGGGGAATTAAAGCAGAACAAGATACATTTAGGGGACAGGTCTTCAGAGCTGCCCTTCCCACAGGGGATATCTTTGTCATCCAGCCAATTTATCTTCCAGCCTGACAAAAGGGAGAGTAGAACATAAACTGATAGGTGGTTTTGCCTTGGGAGCACATTTATCTTGTTTGGGTTTTTTGTGAGTTCTCAGGTTGGTTGTTTCTGTTCTGTTCTGTTTCTGCTGTGGAGTCACACAGTTTGCCTTAAATAACTGTACTGCAACTGTTCAATAGAATGAATCTCATAAAGAAATTAGTAACTTTGTTACTTGACAGTCAGTATATAATGTAGTAACTTCTTATCTGTAGCTAATTGGAGATTAGTTAATAAAAGAGAATCTTAAATTTTCTTTTTTAAAAGTAGTTTTAAAAATGTATGCAGTCATTTTAAAAGCATCTTATTCTTGCAGCGTCCTAGGTCGCAAGAAACCCATTTGGTCTTCATGAAGTTATTCCGGATTTTTGGTTTTCACAAAGAGTAGAATCTGTTTCCTGTAACTTCAGCTTTACAGATATGATCATGTGTAACAGAGTCCATGTAGTTACACAGAACAACACACTTGGAATATGTTCTTTTTCTAACTCTGGAAATAAGACTTTTTTTTTAAACTCAACAGATGCTAAGCAAATTGGTCAGTATTAATAACTAAGACTTTCTATCCAATTTATGCAGAGAAACAGCGCTTGTCGATCTCATGAAGAAATCAAAGAAAACATATGACTCCTTTCAAGATGAATTAACGGATTACATGAAAGTTCAGAAAGCTAGAGGTCTAGAGCCAGGAAGGTATTTAGGAAAAGCAGAAGAGGAAGGGTTTCAAGATAAAAACATTGAAGGAGGAAGTGACCTTGGTGAGGTTATATCTTCAAACTTTAAGTGTGAACAAACCCAGCATTCCAGTGTTTTCTCAGAAACCCAGTCACCTACAAATACTGGGGAAAACAAATGGCCAAGCTGGCCATCAGCTTGTGAGCATGCACTAGAAAAGACACCTAATTGTTGCTATAACAAGGGATACTGTAAAGAAGAGCAAGAGCTGCAAGCATCTGAGGTGGCCACCATAGGAGATAAGAGCTTCAGCCTGTTGGTTGCAGAATCTAAAGACTACTGTAAACCTATGCTTGCTGAAACTTCTACCAGCTCCTACAGAAAAGAACAGAAATTTCAGATAAAACATTCTGAGGTGGAAAAATACATCAGTGAAGAGCTGAAGTATAAGAAAGAAGCCACAAAGCAGAAAAGAAAGAAAAATAGTGAAGGTGCAGATTTCAGAAAAGAAAATGAGAAGCAAAAGAGAATTAAATTTGAGATAGACTTGGTAAATGAGAAGAAGTCAAGACCTTGTAAAGACAAAAGACTTAAAGAAAACCCCACTGAGAGAGAGAACAAAAAGAACAAAAAGGATAAAAAGAAGCCACAGACAGATAGCAAAAGAGAAGAGGAGCTACTTTGGGATGAATCTGTCTTGGGATATTGATAAAGGGTTTGCTTAGCTTTAAGTAATTGATTCTGTTTGTAGACTCACTTAACTATTTTGTACTATACTCCTTTTTCTTTTTAAGCAAAGTTTTTGTTACAATGTGGAAGTGAGAAAAAGCCTGTCTTCTGAAATTTTTGGGCAGTAAGTAGACATTAATTTTTAGTCATCTTACACATACAGCAGCCATTGTAGTGATGTGAGTTTGAAAGTCTGTAATCTCTTCTGGAATATACTGCAAATAAGGGTCAGTAGCTTATAAAGTACTGTTGGAATTTCACCAAAATGTGTAACTTCTTTCTGATATTAATGGTGCCTACTATTGAGGTTTCTGTTATTCTTCTAGGAAAGTACGTAAACTCGTAAGGTAATTAAGGGCACTACAGTGTTTTGGGCCATGTCTGTAACCATTTCTCTGACAGATTTAAAAGGAGAATGTGAAAGGCTTTTGATTCCAGATCATAGGTGTATTTGCTATTGGAGTTTTTTGGTTTTGTTTTGTTGTTTGGGGTTTTTTTGTCACCCAGTTCTGAGTGGAAAATGAGTCTATTAAACACGCAACTGTTGTCAGATATACATTGTCTAGTAATTTTTTCTCATTGTAATCCTGATTTTTAGCTTAATTTAGGAAACACAGAAAAGGTGCAATATGCAAAATTAATTGCTAACGTGAGGCTACGTTCTTCATTCACTCAAAGTAACGTACAGAAGGAATGTTAGAATGAAGCTAGATTTGTGATCCAAGCAATACCCTGAAAATTCAGCAACAGCTTTCTTATTTCCATTTTAAATGTCATGTCACCAGACCTTCATTCGTGGTGTGGATTTACGTTATTGTGGCATGAGCACTGGTGTCGTACGTATGGCAATTAATTGAGAAACTTAGATGATGGAGTTCAAGCTCTTTGTGTTGCTCCCAGGACTCTTGGATAACTTTCAATGAGCCACGGACACTGGAAATGCATCAATCTCTACAGGGCTTGGAGCAGGCAGGCTGCCCAGGAGGAGGGGAGGAATTGCAATGCCTGCCTGCAACTGTGCAGAGCTGGGGTTCTGTAAAGGATTTGAAGGCTGTGTGATGTCTTACTGGAAACTGCTGGATTGAGTACATACAGTTAAGCTCTCAAAAGCAATCATTTAAAAGCAAAGTCATAAGACAACATTTAGTATCTCTTTTATTGCCTTCAGGTTGCAAGAAAACTTTCTCTGAGCCTTGATGTGGGATCTGAAAGCCATCACGCTGTTGAGTCGCACCACTTAGAGTGCGCTTTCCACTGGGTGAGGCTGTTTGTAGAGGCACCTGTGCTAAGTTGCTGCTTTTGCTAAATCTGCCCAACTGAAACTTTCTGTTGTGGATTGTTGTGGTGTGGGATGGAGTAGAGACCAGGGCTCTCAATCTTGAATCCTGTCTGATTTGGTTTAGTTTTTGTTCTGTGGGTGTAAGAAGTAGGTTGAAAAGCCCTGAAAATAATGTAGTCTGCTTTATTTTTTAAGGATTTGTGTTTTGTGGTTGATTGCAATCTTGGATTTAGACTTTTGCTGCTGCTGATAAAGTTACAAATCTGAGTAGTCAGCGTGTGAGCTGTCAAGTAACTTAGTCCATCCTCTATCAGACAAGCTAAACTAGATACATGTACAGCTAAACAAAGTTAAGCAGGGACATGAAGGTGTCAGTCTCAGGAACCTGAACTCGGAGGTCCATGGGGGACAGTTTTAAGTTCAAAGTGTACACAGGGTCCTTGTTCTGGTCCCCTTTCCTAATCTTTCCTGGTCTTTGTTTGAGGCTGATAATGCCTTTGCTTTCTTCAGTGGCTCTTCGTCTCTCGGGAGTTACATGCTTTTCTGTGTCTTTCCAAGGACTCTCTCCCTGGTTTCCTTAGCCCCTGCTCATCTGGAGTCTCAAGTCACACATTAATAACTGCTTTTCTCATTATTTACTTGGGAAGAGAGCAGATTGGATCATAACTTACGCTAACTGTTGATGACAGTTGTGAGCTGTTGTAAACTGCCAACTGCAGGCTGCTTGTGTTGTCCCACAGTGTGACTGGGGAGGTTTTTAAGTGCTCTCTCCTATATATACTCTTTGCTGTGAGAATAACATGGGCAACACTGCAGCTTGTCTCCCATGTAAGACAAATAATGACTTTCTTTTCTCTCGGGACACCTAGTTTAGCAAACTAGGCCTTGTAAGAACTCTTTGATATTTCTGCCGCTCTGTCAAATAGGACTGTACAAATATGGCCAGTGTCTTCACAATTGTTAGTAGGCAACCCTTGCTCCATATGGTCACGTACTCTTCCTTTCCTTAGGAAGTCAGCCTAAGAAAACAATTAGACCTCCAGCAGAGGGAAAGGCCATGATGTACACAAGGAGCAGACTAATTGAAGGGAAATGAGTGCCAATTTACTTTTGAAATAAGCGTTCCACTCTTGGAAATCAGGAGAAGGAGATTAACAGCTCTGAAAATATGGTAAAAGCATGGGTTGGCAGAACAAGGAGATGTTTTTGGTTTTTTTCAGTGATCATTCCCAAATCTGTACTTAAACTCTGTACCCTCCTCGCCCACCCCCTGGAAAGTGGTTGCACAAACTATGTGGAATAGCTCTAAACAAAGTTTCTTGGTATCAGACATGAAAGATAGGATCCCAAAAGATGTGTTCTTGCCAGATTTTAATTAAACAATGATTAATCTACAATGTAAATGCTGCAAATGAGACATGGCAGATGCTCATCTAGCAGAAATGACTTACAGCTCTGATTTAGATAAGTGATATCCAATTTTCTAACATCATAAATAATGATTATTGTTCATGTGTTTCCTGATTGCCTCGTTCCTAGCCTTTCACATTTGTGCCAATCGTTAGCTACGTGCTAGACATTTTAAAATACTAGGCACAGAGATTGATGACTTTCTTTACCCTTTACTGTAAATATGTCTTCTTTCACTTCTTAGTAGCAAAGAAATCCACACAGCCTGTGATGAAAGCTAATTCTGCTCATCTGTTCCTCCCATTAAAACTACCAAAGCATTACAGTTCTGATTTGAGAATCAAGTCACAGATTTTTCTGTCACGTCTGAGCAGAAGGACTTGCAGATCTGCCCTGGAGTCAGTGGTGGTTTATGCAGGCACGAGGGTTGCTCTGTGAAGGCCAACAGCACTAAATTGGACCTGTCTCCTCTTCCAGTAAACCTGTGTGCTGCTTGGCTTTGTGAAAGAACTGCTGCGTATCAAAAAGGCAAGTTAAAACTGTGTACATGCAGCTTAGTACAAAACCAAGGTTAAAACTGCCAGAGTTTAAAACTGGGCTTTAAGTGAAGACTCCTGCATTTCAATTTTGGCTCTGTCTGGTTCACCAGGTCACCTGGATCAAATAATTCTTCCAAGGCCTCTTTTTTTATCAACACATGGTGCAGAAGGGGACTCTGGCAGATTTATCCTGCCCGTGATGTGCCCCTGAAGCAGACTGCTGCTGCCAGTTTCCTCTCCTTTCTCCTGAAGGTTACCATCCCCTGTGCCATCCCTGTGTCCCTGCACCCACTGTTCTCCTTCACAGGCAAACAGATCAGCTTAACCCCTGGGAGAGCAGCTGCCATTAGAGGGAGGCAAGGCCACCCTTCTGCTGGAGCAGGAATACCAAGAAATACCTGAAAGCGTTGGAGTTGCTTGTTCAATGAACACGTAATAGAGCCTTGATGCTCACCTCTGAAAGCAACTGTCACATTTGGTGTCCCATGAAGAGTGGCATGACTCTGCTGTTCTGCGAAATATTGTAACTTTTTGATTGTTTGTGTTCCTTTTCATGATTTTTTTTCATTCTGGTGTTTTCCTTTTCATGACTGCCTGCAGTACGTGAAAAATTTGTGGTGAGATCCTAGAGCGAGGTCTGTCTGAAAACGGCCGCAACTGAAAGAGGACATCTCTTTCTGCGTCCCGTGAAGTGAGCAAGAAGTTGTTTTCTCGGTGGAGGGTTCTCATTTTGAAGTCTTGCGATAAAAGGCAGAACCGCTGAAGTCGCCTTGCGTGCCCTGAACCCAGGCTGTGGTTTCAGCGAGGCACACTGGGAACGCTAACACCTGGTGAGTTAACCCTACTGTTGGCCTGTGAGACACCATCCTCCTCATACCGAACCTGCTAAACTTGTCCGAGCGTATTTCTATAAAGATTGAGAGGCATTCAACTGACATCAGTGTAAATCACCTGAATGCAGTGCCTTGAGCTGCATCTCAAATTTACCATGTGTCTGTGGAATCAGATCACAGTGTAAAAATGTTGTTTGAGCTAGTTAGGGGAATATTACAGTTTAATTAAGGTGGGATTTTTTCAGCATAGAGCTCTTGGCCAGCGCTGTCATCCAACAACATAGAAGCTGACAGTGTGCTTAATGGCTGTATTTATCGGCCAGAACACCAAGATGAAAACACCACGGTGAGGACTGGCAGATTTGGATTCTCTTTCCAGCCTTTCCACAAGCTTCTCCTGTGATTTACAACTTGCCAGGAACATGGTGCCAGATGAGCTTTTCCAGCTGCAGCTTTTTTAACCTTACCATGTTACAGCTGCTGGTTCTTCTTCATATCCACTGGTGGAAATGACCTGAGGGTGGAGGCTACAGCCCTGCTGGTGTCTTTCCAGCTGTAGCAGTTTCCTGTCCTCATATTTTTGGAGTGAGGTGGTGAGCAGCTAGGCACAGTCTCTTTTTAACCCCGACCAGCCGTAGCAGTTCTTGACTATACCCTCACCTGGTGATGAATGCAGGTATCACAAAAGTGGGTCACAAAAAATAAATAAATAAATAGGAGACCGTAAATAAGTACAGTGCCATAAATCTTTCTGTGGGAAAGCTTTGGGAAAAAGAGCAAGTGTTCCTCATCTCCAAATAAGCTACTGTCCTTTGTTTCAGAGAGCTCGATTTACAGGTGAAAGCAATGAAATGCCATTTCAGCCAGTTATTTCTGGCAGAGCAAAGCTTTAGGTATTGATTCCTATTGAACTTTAAGAACATTCTGTTTCGATTTCCGTGATCTCCAGCAAACTGCCTGCCCAACTTAGCTCCTAGGCGTGCGCTGACATTCGCTCCTGCTCGAGGGTGGAAGGCTGGGCGCAGGCATAAATCTTAATTTCCACAGGTGACTGACGACATTTCCACAAGCCTTGACCACCTGCAGGAGCCTGCCTTGCCCGATGTGCTGAGTACCGCTTGTCTCACCGATGGGCTTCGTTGTAGGATTCATACTCAACACCACCAGCCAAAAACTCAGACCCTCAGGTCACAGACCTTTACTTCTTGCATTGACAGGCTTGGGTCTTTGCTGTTTCTCTACTTGAGACATGAAAATTTGAAATAAAACCAGAATCTTAGTGGGGAATGTGAAAGAAGTGGTACACTGTAATTTTTATTTTTTTTTTTTCCCTCCCAGAGCTGTGGGGAAAACTGAAAATCTCTGTGCGGGGGGGGGGGGGGGGGGGGGGGGGGGGGGGGGGCGAGGTTTAAAAGAAACCTTTAACATGAAGTAGGATTTCTTAGAACTAACAGTGAAACTTCACAGTCACGTCCTGAGCACTAACCTAACAAACAGTTGAAATAAAGTTGTTTTCCCCAAAGCAAAGTGCTAGATGTTTCCAAACCATCTGTGTTATAAATTCAAGCTCCGCAGGCTGAACCACAGTTATCAATAATATCACGCTGTGTGAGGAATGTATTGACTATGCTACCTCTTGCTGACAGCTAAGCTTTTTCCCTCAAAATGTTTCATTTGGAACTGCGTTATATCAGTCTCTCTTGATGCGATTTCTGAGCCAAAGTGGCAAAACCTTCCCTTTTGGAGTCAGCAGAAATTAGGATTTCTATTTCTCTTCACTCCTCCCTGTCAGGGATATGCCAATGGTAAATAACACATTGAAGTACCATGGTGTATATACAAGTTCTCGGAGTGTTAATCAAAACTCTGAAGTCTGCATCCTTACGTTCATTTGACTTCATGTGCAAATGGAGTCCGTGCTTTGAGTGCGCGATGGCAGAAGCTGTGGGAACTTTCTGCATCAGCTCAGTTCTTTCCTACCGTACCCTCAGCCTTTCTCAAATCCATCTCTTGTGCTAAAAATTAAAAATCGGTCTACCTTGCTTAGCTTCACCCCAGTAACGTTCCCTCTCTTGCTTTGCACTCCCCTTGTTGCTGCAACACCAGGCGACCAGTTGCGTCGCTGTCCCAGGCGAGGTAATGTGTGACTGCTGCAACGTGAGGCATCTCAGCAGCTTGCAAGATTTGGCTCTTTTGCTCACAGAATCTTAGAGGTCGGTAGAAGTGTTGGTGCTGTAGCTCCATGCAAATCCAGATCAAGGGACCATGCAGGATGCCCTCAGCTCAGGTGGGTTTCTCTCAGCACCTAGACCCGCCTTCAGCAGCACCACCTGTGCACGCACTGAGGTTCCTGGGCCAAATAGCTCCTCTCAGTGGTGCCCATGATGTAGAGGCCTCAGGGCCCCTTGGGGAGGCACTTTTTGCACCTGTATTGAGTGTAGTAGTCAATGGACATCAGAAATTCCTTCACACATGAGCTCCTTCCCAGCTCCGTGCTGTCGTGCTCAGGGTAGAGGAGGATGCCTGGGAAGCCAATGTGAAATCAAGACTATGATAGTGCAGTTGCATCCTACAAAGCAACATCAGACGTTGTCCTGGTTTCGGCAGGGATAGAGTTAATTTTCTTCCTAGCAGCTGATATAGCGCTGTACTTTGGGTTTAGGATGAGAAAAATGTCGATGACACACTGATACTTTAGTTGTTGCCAAGCAGTCAAGGACTTTTCAGCTTCTTGTACTGGTTTGCCAGCGAGTAGGTTGGGGGTGCACAAGGAGCTGGGAGGGGATGCGGCCAGGCCAGCTGACCCAAACTACCACAGGGATATTCCATACCATACGATGTCATGCTCTGTATATAACTGGGGGGTGGTCAGGAGGCAGCACGGCTCGGGAGCTAGCTGAGCATTGGCTTTGGGGGGTGACATCTTGTGCTGTGCCTCACTTGTTTTCTATGTTATATCATCATCATCATCCTTTTCTGTCCTATAAAACTGTCTTTATCTCAACCCACGAGTTTTACCTTTTTCTTTCCTTTTTGATTCTCTTCCCCTTCCCACTGCAGCAGGGGGGTGAGCGAACGGCCGCGTGATTGTTTTAGCTGCCGGGTTAAACCGTGACAAACATGAAGTCTGGGGTTTGGGACCCTCTGGCAATGGTCAGCAGTTAGCGTTCCTGGCGATTGTGTCTGTTTAGGCGCTTACAGACCTGTGATATTTTTTGAAAACTCTCAGGATGAGTGTCTCTTCCCTGCCAAGTTGTTTCATCTCCCTGTGTGAGGGTATCTGCTCTCACAGCCTAAAGCAAAGAGGTGCTACGTACTCATTTCCTTAGAATTACCCTCAAAAGGAGAGGATTGTATGGAAGGGGCTTTGTTTTAAGAAAAAACCCCTCTCGAACCTGAGGGAGAAGATGATGCCAGCTGCTTCCCCGCCTGCCTTCTGGTTTGTTTACATCTCTTTTTCTTCTTCTTTTTTTCTAGCTCGGCAAATGAAGAAATCAGACCGCACGCACCAGCCGTGCTCGTTCGGGAGCGCTGGTGTGCCGACCCCGGCGCTGCACCTGCGGTGAAGGTGTCGTGTCGCCCAGCCCGAGCAGATCCTGCACGCTGCCTGCCACGCAGCTGCAGCCGGGGGCTCGCCGGGCGCAGGGTACGTACGCCGGTGCACAGCTTGCCTTTCATCTTTCCGCTCCGCGCTCGAAACAGCAAGAAGCGCCAGTTTGTGAAAAAACAACAAAAAAAAGAAGGTTGAGACAACATGCGCAAGCTGGTGTCCTTCTTGACCTCCACTGTGTGGCCTTACCCACTCTGTAAAGCTCATCTCATAGCTACGTCATCTTTCGTTATGATTTTACTGCTCCAGGTACCTGTGGCTCTCGTCCGCTGGTGAAACTGCTGAGAGCAGCTGGAGGAGCAAGAGCATTTTGATTGCCCTGTGCTGTAGGAGGCCTAATTCTTAATTACACTGTCTTGTGTTAGCTTTGCCAAACTCAACAGTCGTGCTAATGATAGATCTCTCTAAAATTGGAAATTGTTTCTATTGTGGTTTATTTTTCAAGAAAATGAGTGACCCTATAAGAATTCCCAGCATTTCCCCTCTGTGGGATATAACTGCAGTCATTTCTCCACTCCTAAGAGTAAACTAACTCCCTACTGAGTTATTCATGACCCCTTCTCAGCCAGGCTGATGTATATCTGATCACTTCCTGAGGCTGCTGTGGGGAATAAATCAAGCATCTCCCTTCACGCTGAGTGCTGGCACATCACAGAATTTCTCTGGGACTCTGCAATACAGAAAAAAACACAAGCCAGAATCTATCCCAGATGAGCTACCCAGCTCTTCAGCTCTCCTACTAGCTCTCCTCATTGCGCCTCTGAGCCTCGACGCTCTTCTTTATTCCATCACCTATAACTCATTTCTTCCATCCTGCCCATACATAATAAATGGTGCTCAGCCAGGATATAGCATGGTGCGGTACATCGCCGTCTGATTTTATCACTTTTTCCCTGGGGCTTTCTCGCTCTTCCCTTCTTAACGGCTCTGCTACGCTGGGTCGCGCCTACAGTAAATTTGCAGATTGTGAATAGTTGGGGCTAGTATCCAGCTTCTCTGGGAATCACCGGTGTGCTCTGGGGTGGAGTAGAACGCTTGGGAACGGGGGGACAGCTTGCCTAAACACTGAGCAGGGCTGATCGGAGTAAAACGTTTGTTCTCAACTGTAAAGGTATCTTATGGAGAGGCCAGAACTGGAGCACTCCAGCAGACAGTCCAGTGCCGCGTCGAGATTGAGCCCTCCACGGTATCGATCCACCCGCTACTGCTTTTGCTTTTATAGGATTCCTTTGATGCGCAGTGGCTTACAAAGTGCATGAGGTTAGAGGGACATCAGCACCAAGAGGATCTAAGCCGGATGAATCCCCTCTCTGTGAATGAGCAGGTGTCTTGTAGATGCTGGGTGAAGGAAGAGAGCTTTGCGAGGTCCTGCTCAAAGCGGGGAGTCCTGAAGGAAGATCTTGCGTGACAGTCACGCTGAAGAAGCAAAAAAGCCGTCACCACCAAGGCTTATTTTTACATCACGTGTGCCACTTGGGTCAAAATTCCACATCTTAGCCCCTAGTTTTTCAAAAGTTAACCTGAATTACTACCACCAGGACCAGTGGGACCAGTGACTGATCTTCACAGCCTAAGGTGGAGGCTGGGCTAGGTCTGAAAACTGCCTCTTCGATTGATCTGGTTAGAACTGAGGAAAGCTGGTGTGCTGCAGATGGGCTGGGGGTTTCCACAGACAGACTCCCCTCTGCTCCGGAGTGCAGAGGACAGGGGCAAAACCACCAGGGAATGAATACAATTGTGTTACTCATTTGGCTTGGAAAATCAGGCAAGTTTGGGAAAAATCCTTTATGGGATCTACCGACACCACTGGAAAAGCAGACAAAAACTCTGGCTCAAGGTCCTGCCCCCAGGCTGCACCCAAAGTCTATACTGCTACGACCATGAAAGCAGCCCTCCTCGGTTTGTAGCGATAAACAAACGATATTAAAAAGGGGGGGAACTTCATCGTTTTGCATACTTTCCCAACCCACGTGCACACGTGTGCCGGCTCTGCAGAGGGCAGCAGCTCGTTGCAGCTGCAGAAGATGCTGCTGCCGCACCCAGCAGCCGTCCAGGGACTCTGCGTTCAGCTAAAACCTGCACGTAGGTGTAGAAAATCCTTTCCCTACGGACATACCATCATCCTGGGGATAACCCCTGCTGTGCCACACTGTCCCGGTGCGAGTTTGGGGCCAAAGAGTGGATAGGGCGCGTTTTCTGTGGTTCCTTTGTCCCCTACAGGCTCCCAAAACAGGTTAGAGGAATAAAGGCTTTGTATAAAAGGGTAATTATACCCAGGGAAATTAATTTTCATGAAACATGTAAGGTGTTAACAAGTAAGAAGGGTGCTTTAACCAATATAACTGTGTGTTTTCTGTGAGGCTTTGTTATGGGCAAAACGCAGGGAGCAGCAGAGGGGACCAGACACCAGGCGGGTGGGAGGCCGGGGGGGGTGGGAGTTCAACCTCCCATCCCAAGGGCGAAGGGGGTGTTTTCGCAGTGCTTGGAGGGGGAAAAAGGATTTCTGTGGTTTTAGACAATGATTTATTTATTCACATTTTCATGAGCTCAGTTATGATGTGTGCTTCTTAAGGAGAAGTGTCTTTATCAAACTCATACATTCAAGTTTTGCTTTTCTTTAAAAAAAGTATGCTATGGCAATGTGTCATTTCTTTGCACTTCCCAGCCTGGTGTCTGTGAAAAGTGGGGGGTTTAACTCATTTCTCGAGCTAGCTCAGCAGTTGCCTGCTGGGTTAAAGGCCAGTTCTTTAATCTTTTCATTTCAGCCTGGATTGCAAAGGGCTTTTTTGTCTGCGTAAAACCCCCCCATTCTCAGAGAGAGCAGCATCTCTGAGATGAGATCAGACACACGGGCTGGAAATGAGGTGGTTGATTTAATTGTTGAAATTGCCAATGTTTTAAAATCATCTGAGACCCCCGTGTATATTTTAAGGCTCCTTCTGGGTTCAGAGGTGGGGGGGTGATGCAGGATGGGAGAGGCAGCATGAAATAGAGGAGCGGGTTTGTGCCCCAGCTCAGAGCTCCACTCTACAGCCCCAGGCGGAAATCTTCGTGTTTCAGGGAATATTCTGCAGACAAAAAGCAACTGAGGGATGTTGGCCTATAAAAGCGGGGGGGGGAGCCCACATCTTTTCTTGTTACCAGAATTTCTCTTTACCAGTGTAGCCAAAGTTAAAAGCGTGGGTAGTGAGCAGCTGAACGGGCAGCAATTGAATAGACGGTCCGTCCTCTAACAGACAGATTTTATTGGGTACATGCACAACTACGCAAAACAAAGTGGTGATGTCCAGGCTCGGAAAACAAGATCTCACCAACCCGTTGGCCAGACGTCTTGGGAGTCTCAGGAACCCGGAGATAATTGCTGCAAAGGTCCATGTGGATTCAGCTCCTTTAAGTCCAAGATGATTACAGGGTCCTTCATACTGCTCATCTTATATTTTCTTTCCAAGTCTTTGAGGCTGGTAACATCTCTGCCATCTTCAGTGGGTGCTTTTGCACACTCAGGTATTACGTTCCTTTCTCTTTTCTTCCAAAGACACTGTCTTTGGCTTTCCTTGTTCCCTTTCTTCTGCTTAAGGAGTCTTAAATCGCACAAGAGCAGCGTCTTCATATAGCATTTGGGGATGGGAGGTTCAAAGACAAATTACTTATGCTAAGTCTTGCTTTTTTTTACTGTGAGGGTGATCAGACACTGTAACAGGTTTGCCCAGAGAGGCTGTGGAGTCTCCATCTGTGGAGACAGTCAAAACCCAACTGGACGCAGTCCTGGGCAATCTGCTCTAGGTGACCCTGCTTGAGCAGGGGGGGGGTTGGACAAGATCATCTCAAGAGATTCCTCCAATCTCAACCATTCCGTGATTCATGCCAACCACAGGCTGCTTGGCCTGCCCTCCCCTCCTGGATGGCTCTCTTATAACAGAGGAGGCCATCCCTCACATCAAGGTCTGGTATGGCGTGTGTCCCCACCGCTCAACGCCTACTGGGTTGCAGCCAACAGCGGAGCTAAAAGTTCTTCTTGGTGGCAAACACAGAGGCCAACCCAGTCTTGCCCTTGACTATGGTAGGAGGCGCTTGGCCAGCCCCAGTCTTTTCACCTGTTTGTCAATGCAGAGCTTCACCTGCCTCATCCAGTAACAAGTCACTACCATGGCAAAGCACACGCAGATTTGCATTAGCAGTATAACTACAACGGGGTGCAGCAGCGCGTTGAAGATGCCGGTGGCTGTGGGGGACCAGCCAAAGAAAATTTCCCACCAGTGGTGTTCTCCCACCCTCTTAATTCGTTCCATTACTTGTTTTATAACATTGCCATCATGATGTACAGTTATTAGGATCTTTTTAGCTTCTGCCTTAGCATTTTCTAACAGCTGCTGTAAAGTTGCATGCTCTAACATTTCCTTTACAAGTGACAAATCCATACCAATGGGGGTCGGGGTTATACTACGATACAAGGTGTAGTTTCTAATTAGCAACTGGCTAGTAAATACGGGCGGTTTATACACAAAATCACAGCCTCTAATAATAGCTACATTGCAAGCACACATATTCGAGTCATTAAACACAGTCTGATTATAAACTTCATTAATCTGCACGTATTTACACATTGTTCTAAAACACACGCACCCTTTCCCTACATACGCTAAGACGGTTTTATTACTGCTCTGGGGATTGATCTCAAAATGACACACCCCTTCTTTGGTGTCAAAACAAACATCACTCGCCTTAAGGGCATCATCTTCGCATATGAATCCCAGCCCCCTTTCCAAAATGCAGGCTTCCAAATCTACCGATTGCCATTTCCCACGAGATACCCTCGCCCACATGCGGTGCTCCAGGGGGTAGACCACAGACCCGTTTGTGTTAACCCCCAGGGCCACGATGGGATAGACCTTTTCGATGTGAGCCTCCGCCACAGTCAGAACGTGAGCGATGACTGCGTTGAGGACCTGGTCATGGGTGAAGTTGACGAGCCTCCACCAAGCTTGGAGCTGCCGCTCCTTCTCCGTGGCCGCATCCCACACAATCTTTCGGATCTCAGTGGGGAGGACGCCGTTGTCCCCATCTCTCAGGATACCTGCAATGACACTCTGCACCCACATCTGGGCCTGGATGCAACTAAGAGCAAGAGAGACGTTATTTTGCTCGATGCCCAGCACTTGCAACAGCACCTGGTGGTCTTTCTCACTTATTTGTTCCCAGGTGGGCAACACCTCTGACACGAGCCACTGCCCCATCCCCAGGCTGGCCAGGGATGAATTCAGGGGGCTGAGGAGGCCCTGCACACCTGAGGTGACAGCCTCCAACTTGTTGGCTAAGACCTCAGCGTTCATGCTGTTGAGGACTCCCAGCCCGGCGCCTCCTCCTCCCAGCGCCGTGGCCAGCAGGTCTCTTCTGGCCCGGGTCCCCTGGATGGAGCGGCTGTGGAGCCACGCCAGCCAGCCGGCGTGCAGGGTGGATAGGAAGGGGGTACAGTGCGGTCTGACGGAGGAAATGTTAACGGTGGACAGGGACAACACCACCTTCTTCAGTGACCTGACAGGTCCGGTCAGCAGCTCTTGGATGTGATTTTGCTTGACTACATAAGGGCCTATTTTGGAAATAAAAGGGCGCAAGACAGCAATGATGGTAAACTCTTTTTTAAATCCTTCGGGGCCTCCTATCCACCATGTTCCTCCAAGCTCGGGGGACATTTCTACACTCAGATTTCCTCGACACCACACCTGGAGGTTTATGACCAGATATGGGCAGCGTCCATAATCCTGATTATACCATGAAGCCTCCGTGCCTAATTCAGATCTATTAAGTGATTTGCTCTCGCGGAGGCAGTTTACTGGCACAACCCACCTGCGGCCGTTAGGGGCAGCGATAGTCACAGTGGTGCCATCGATTTGCATCGGGTCAGTTATACTTTCTTGGGAGTATTTAATTTCCAATTTTACTTGGTTGCCAACTTCAGCGTATTGGGCTGCATGCCAAGCCAAAAAATGGCACTTCGAGATCTTAACGGCAGCAAAGGAGTGCGTCGTGGTGCTAATCTGGAATTTAAAGGACAGCCCCACGCTGTTGTGGGCCCAGAGGCAGACCACAAACACTGGCTGGACCAAAGTAAAATTGTACCAACAGTCCAATTTTTCTACGGCACAGGTTTTTTTCTGATTCTTCTTTGTTTTTACTTCCGTTACAGAGATTTGAGTTACCCGCTGGTGAGTGGATCCATTAATTACCCTGCACCCTACCTTTATTTCTTGCCCCACCTTCCCCAGCAGCTGTGGAAGTCTGTTTGTGCTATCCCAGCCCCACTCATTTTCCAAGTACACCTCTGTCCCGTGCATAACCACCGTTGACAAATTTAAGCCTTTGTTAGAATTTAAACCCATGCTTCCCGTATATTTTATGTGAGCTTGAGACCAGGGCCAGTCGGTCCCAATTTTTGTGTACCTCCTAACTCTGTGCTGGGCTGTAGCCCGTGTTTCAGGGTGCCTTTCTAGGTGGGAACGACTGACTTTTTGTCTGAGATGCTGATGGGTTGGTTGGGCATGTTGGGTGCTCAGCGCTATGCACATACCAGAAAGCAAAGCAAATCCTGCAACCACAAATTTGAAAGCATTTTCCCCGCAGCACAAACAGGGCTGGTGATGCCACGAAGTTCGCCCTTCCCGCCGGTCGCAATCGCCTTCCATTTTCCTTTATCTGCAAAACATAAGCAAGACGGGCTCTCCAGCCCTATTAATTTCCCTTCCATGCTTTTAATTGTGAAGAATGGAACCATTTTTCCTGCCTTTTTGCCCCCTTTCTGATTTCTACCTGGTACATGGAGGGGCTGGCCTTGTTCACAACCCTAACAGGCCCCATCCATTGGGGTCCCAGCACCTCGTTCTTCTCTCTAACCCCCCGATACATTACCAGGTCCCCCATGTTCCACTCCACAGGGTGCAGCAGCACTCCCAGCTGCTTATCCATCTTAGGGATGTTGGTGTCCTGCACCGAAGCGAGCTGGTGGTACGTAGCCAACACCGTCCTCAACACGTCCTGGACCCACCTGTCCATCAGCACGCGGGGCTGCAGTTCGTCTGGCGGCTCCCCTCTTTGCCACCAGTGTCCCAGCAGCTTCAGGTCTCTTGCAGGAGGCAGTTTTGGGGGAGAAGGTGCTTGAGATGCCACGGCCCCCCGTAACGCCAGCAGGACCAGTGGGAGCTTCTGATCCCAGTCTTTCCTTTGCTGGTTCATAAGCTTCCTCAGTGCCATCTTCAGTGTTTGGTTGGGCCCCTCTGCTGAGCCAGGTTTCTGGAAATGCCCCGTGATGTGAAGCTTTTGCTTGATGCCCAGGGCCTGGCACACCCCTTTCGTGACTTCTCCAATGAAGCGTTGGCCGTGGTCTGAGTCGATCTCCTTTGGGATGCCCCACCGTGAGAAGATGTGCTCTACCAGGATCTTTGCGGTTGCACTGGCCGTGTTGTTTCGAGCCGGAAACGCTTCCAGCCACTTGGTGAAATTATCGCTGATCACCAAGCAATACCTGTTGCCTTGGGCTGTTTGGGGCAAAGGGCCAATAAACTCCATCTGCAACTTGCTCCACGGCCCAGAAATCCTCTGGTGGCCCAAGAGGGCTTTGGATGTTTTGGCATCAGGATTGTTGGCCGCGCACATCAGGCAGTTGCTGACGTACCTCTCCACATCCTCTCTCATTTCGGGCCACCACCCAGCACCTTGCAGCCTCACCATGGTCTTGTCTGTCCCCAAATGCCCCTGCTCGTGAGCCAGGGCCACCAGCTCGGTCCGCACAAGTTCAGGCACCACCCAGACCGGGAAGTCTGCCCCCTCCCTTCGTGCCAGGACCAGCCCTGAGACGTCCTTCCACACCTTGCACCCTTTATACTCTCTGCTCTGCACTAACTCCCAGATGCTGGGGTCTTGTGCCTGCAAGCCCAGCAGGTCCACGCTCTCCCAGTGTCTGCTGGGAGCCACCAACACAGGGCCATTCTTCAAAGGCTTGCTGGCCTTCCACATCAGCCCTTCCTTCGCACCTTGCTTGGCTTTGGCATCTGCCTCCTTGTTCCACTTTGCTTCCTCTGTTCCCTTCTTGTGGGCCTTGACCTTAATGATCTGGGCTGGTTGTAGCCTCTGCTCCGCCAGCCTCGTGAGGTACAGCAGCTTTTTGGCATAGGTGACAGGCTTGCCGTCGGCAGACTGCATGTCCCTCTCCCTCCAAAGCGGCAGCCACTCCAGCACCGCTCGCACCACCCAACCTGAGTCTGAAAATATGGCCAGTGGCTGGTCTGCCGGCGTATTTTCCAGGGCGGCCGTCACGGCCACCAGCTCGGCAGCCTGGATGGAGTGCGGCAGACACTTCCCCTTCACCACCTCCCCGGTGTCACGGTTGATGGCAGCGTAGCCTGTGTAGAGCACCCCTTCCTCGTGGTAGTTGGACCCATCTACGAACCACACGGCATAACCCCTCTCCTTGGCCTCCGCCAGGCTGAGGCCGCTCTCAAACAGGGGCGGCCGCCCGAGCTTGGGCTCGTCTGGGGGACCCCCCGGCTCCTCCCCATCCCTCTCTGCACTGATTACCACCCCGTAAGTGCCAGGAGAGGGCATCCCCGCCTCCCCGGGGACCTCCTTGTTGGTCAACGCCAACACCCAGTTGGCCATCCTGGGGCAGCGCAGGGGACCTGTGTCCCCCTTCCCCGACAAGAGGTACCTCACCGGGGCACGAGAGGTCCTCAGCAGCACCGGGGATGACCCCACCAGGTATTCCCAGTGCTGCAGGGCCCAGGTCAAGGCTAAAACCTCCCTCTCATAGTCAGTGAACTGCTGCTCAGCTGGTGTCAGGAGGCGCGAGGCATGGGCAACAGGGAGGAGGTGGGCACTGTGCTGCTGACTCAGGGTGGCCCGCAGCCCCCTCCCCGTGCTGGCCAGCTGCAGGACGTAGGGTCTGTCCCCCTGGGGACATGCCAGCACGGGGGCTTGTGCCACGCTCTCCTTTAAGGTCTTCACTGCCTCGTCCTGCTCTGGTCCCCATTCCCAGGGGGTGTCCTTCTTGAGGAGGTGGCAGAGGGGGGCAGCTTTCTCTGCATAGCCCTCAACGAACTCTCGTGAGAACCGCAGGAGAGCCAGGAAGGACCTCAGCGTGGTGGCATCAGCTGGCGCCGACACCTTCTGTATTAGCTCAACCCTCTGCTTCTCCAGCGAGCGCCCTTCCTCCCCCAGGGTCACACCTAGGTAGGAGACCTCTTTCCAGCAGAGCTGGGCTTTTGGGGGGCTGATCCTGAAGCCCGTCTTCTGGACAGCCTCTAGAACCTCTGCCAGCACCTCCAGGTTCTCCTCCTTCGTCTGGGTGTGGATGAGGATGTCACCAGCACAGGACAGCACGCTCTCCCGGTGGCTGAGCTTCTCCCACATCCTTGCCACATGTGCATGGCAGATGGCTGGGGCATTGTGGAAGCCTGGGGGGACTCTGGTGAAGGCAAATTGCCGTCCTCGCAGGGTGAAAGCAAACTTGTGCCAGGACTCAGGGTGCAAGGGGATGGCGAAGGACGGGCTGGTCAGGCTTAGCACTGAGAACCACTCGGATCCCTGGGAGATGGCTGCCATGATGTCGGGGTACTTGGCTACCGCAGAGGTCCGTAGTGGGGTGACACGGTTCAGGGCGCCGAAGTCGACCGTCAGCCTCCACGTTTTCCCATCAGCTTTCCGCAGGGGCCACACTGGGGCATTGCTGATGCTCTGCTGCTCCACCAGCACACCCTGCTCCAGCAAGGTTTTGACTGTGTCCCACAAGCCATCCTCAGCCTCAGCCGGGTACTGTGGCTGCGGCTGAGGAGGGGGATCTGGCCCTTTGACTGCCACAACAGTGTCAATCTGCCCACAGTCCAGCTTGCTCCTTGCCCACACCTGGGGGAACTGCTCTGTGACCCGTTTCACTCGGGGCTCCCACTCGGGGTGGACCAGGAGCTCAGGGGCTTTCACTGACATCACCCTGTGGCTCGCCGGGATGACAGGCGCATTGCTCTGGGGGCAGTGTAACAGCGCTTGGTTTGCCAGGTCCACCACCACCCCCATCTTTGTCAGCGCAGAGATAGCTAAAATTCCCGGCTTTCCCTTCATTTCCATTTTCCCAAATTTTTCAGACCCTTTGGCAGTCCCGATTTCAAAGGGTACGGGCCCTGTGAATGGCACTGAGGATTTTTGGCCATTCGGCCCTGTCAGTTCAATAATTTCAGAGGTTTGGAAGATCCCGGCTTCGCCGGGGGCCATATTCAGAATTGAATAAGAGGCACCAGTATCAATTAACATCACTTGTCCAAGCACCCCTCCTCCAATAGTTATATCAACTATCAGGCGCCCCCACGAATCGGTCTTAATCGGTGCCACAAAAAGGGGCGATGCGGGTGCCTGGCAGCCCTATTGCTGAGCCTTAGACCCCGGGTCAATCGGGTTGGAGCTGCTGTGCTTTTTGGCCTCGTGCAGGGCCAGTTTTCGGAAGAGCTCTGCATCCGGCAAGCCATCAATATCCTCCTGCTTCTCATATTTTATCAAGCGCTTCCTCAGCTCAGCCCGCCAAGGGTTGGATTTCTGAAACCTCAACCCTTGCTGGTTCTCCTTCCCCGAACCACCCTTGCCGTCAGGATCTTTTCGGTTGTCTCCTTGCATTTTTCTCACACCCGCATTTTGGAAGGACATGGCTGAGGTTTTCCCTTTCTTCCCCCCCAGCATGTACCCTGGGAAGGCCTGCTTTTGCAGCTCGAAATTCTGAGTCAGGATCTGCTCCAGCTCTGACAGCGGCTTCCGGGCCGCATCTCCACCAGCAATCACCCGCAACGGGGGCGTCAGCCCCACCACGAGCGGCTCCTTGAATTCAGGCCTGTCAAAATCGAGGGGAGAGTCTTTCGAGCCAGGTAGCCCGGCCATCTGGTAGAGCATCTTCTTACGGTTAACGTAAGCATCCGGACGCTCCTCTGGGTTTTGCTTCTCCTGGTGGAAAAGCACTAAGGGGTTGACCTCAGGGAAGAACACCTTCAGCACAGCGGACTGGACATCCCCAATGTCCTGTACGTTACCCATCTGCACGTCCCCCGGCAGTGCTGCGAAATCGTCTGGTTTCATGCACTTTCTCACCACGTCTATCAGGTCACTCACCGAGTTGCCGCTCTGGCACCTGGGCAGCCGCTGTGCCCTGGACAGCCAGTTGACAGCTGTCTCCTTCGTCAATGGCCCCAGCATCTTCCCCACCGTTTTGAGCTGCTCGGGGGTAAACCAGAGCACAGGCCTGTTGGTGTCTATGGCATGGAGCGGGCCATGGCCAGCTGGCTCATCGGGGGGGTTCTTTTTAATTTTGGAAGCTTCCACCTCCCCTCCCTGTAGCTGACACATCTCCTCTCGCAGAGGAGCGTAGGGGGATGGCCTGGTGGGGCCATTGGCACTCCACACATCATCCTCGTAGTCATAGTGAGGCGGGTGCGGGTCCAGGGAGTCCTCCCCTTCACCATTACCAAACCGGCTCCTCTTGCCTTGGATGGCAGCCACGATGCCCCTCGACACCCCCAGCTCTGCCTGCAGCTCCTGGATCTTGGCATGGCATACCTTGTGATCGGGGCCGGTGCCTCGGTCCCGCTGGACGTCCTGCAGGACCGCCCGCACCGCGCTCTGGGCATCATGGGTCTCCCCAATCCACTTCCCAACCTCCTTCTCCAGCTCCTCCGTTTTCAGCTTCTCGTAGCCCAGCTTGCTCTCCAGCCGGGTGATCTCCACCGCGCTCCGCAGAGAGTCCCCACACAAACCCTGCACCTCTGCCCGCAGGTTGTCCACCTGCATTTTGAGCTCACCCTTGGCCTGCTCCAGCGTCTGCACACTCTCAAGAGCTTCCTTCAGCAATTTGGACAACTCCCTGCTCACCATCAGCAAACCCTGCAAGGCTGCTCGCTTCTTGCACTTGTTTGTGGGTTTGGGCTTTTTGGTCTCCTCTGACCAGCTCTCCCACTGCTGGCAGAGCTGCTGGTATGCCTCCGGGCCCTGGAAGGCCCCCGGTGACCAAACTGGGGGAAGACACTTCTGGAGCACAAACTGCTCCAGCTTCCAGTTACTAACGATATCAGTCATCATAGTGAGGGGAACGAGATCCAAGACGGCTCCGTCTTAGGACAAAGCTACCATAACACCAGCACCACTGACCCACCCACAGAGGAAGGCTGCGACCCCACGGCCCGCCCCTCCGAAAAGCCCCCCAAGGAGATGCCGAACCTGGTAGCAAGGGAAGGGGAAGGTGGGGATGGGTGGCCGCGGCCGAGCAGGCAGCTGCCGCAACTCGCTGGCTCCCGAGGAGGGAACGGGGAAGGGATGCGGGAACGGGTGAAACGAAGCAGAGGGGTAGTAGGATCCCGATAATAAGATCTCACCAATCCGTGGCTGGATGTCCTGGCAGTCCTGGGGACCTGGAGACGATCGCTGCAGAGCTCTGGTGGATTCGCCACCTTTAAAGTCAAGGTGGTCGCAGGGTCTCACTCCGGTGGCTTTTTATAGCCATGGCAGGTTGTTGTTTTGAGCTGGTAAGGCCTCTGTTTACTTCCTCAGTGGGTTTTCCTGCTGCAGATGCTGTATCCCTCCCCCTGTCTTCCCAAGGACACTTTCCTGGTTTTTTCTTATCCTCTTGGGCACTGATTAGAACTGGAATCACACGGTAGCAGCTGCTCTGCCCCTTATCTCTTTTGGGGGGGGGGGGGCGGGGTGGGGGCCAGGATTAGTCACTGGTCGTTCATGCTAACTTCTGTTTGCACCAAGTGCCCAGAAGAGGGAGAGCTGGAGCCTGTCCCCACAGCATCCATCCTCCCAAATTCCCACGAGGGCCTCCTCGCTTGCTGCACACTTCATTAACACCTCGGTTTTGGGGGGACATCACACACGGGGCTCACACCTGACACCTGTAACACACACGGTCTCCCCAAGCCCCTACCTCTGAGCACAGATCTGCTTGCTGGGCAGAGGCAAGATGGCAGGAAAATTCACACAGTTTGCAATTGAGATCCATTTTGGCATCTGGACTTCGAAAGCAGTGGGTTTCCATGCCACAAACCAGCCCACCGCACGCTGGTGTGTACCTTGGGGGTACCTCACGACGTGTCAGGAGCCTTGACTGTGATATTGCATCAGCTGAAGTACAGCTGTAAATCTGCACCTGCGAAGGCAGGCAGACACCCCCAACCTTGTCCTGCAAACCACGTCTTGGCTCAGAGCAGTTTAGAAAAGAAAACTTGACCCACTTGATTTATTCTTTTCCTGCTGTTACACTGAGAAAGAGGTAGTACTCATCCTACTCAGTGAAAATGCTATCATCACTTTCATCACTGCCTTTCCCCCTAATGAACTACTCCAGAAACTGCGCTCTTCCCTGGAACAAAATAATTTAAAAAAACTTAAAAAGCAAAAAAATATTCACCTGTGGCTGTTTGAGTGCTGGATGGAGTTTTTATCCAGCAGCCCATTATCCCTACCAGGCCCTTATTTCCAGGTACTGTGGTACCAGCTTTTTTGGACGAGGCTCAAGGCTGAGCAGCCCTCCCCAGTCCCAAAATTGAGCTCTTGTAGCCCTGAAAGCACAGAGGGAATGGATTTTTCCTTATTTTTATGCAACTGTTCCTCCAGCTTGGCATTTACAGCCCAGCTGAAAATACCTCTGCTGCAACACGGAGGTTTAACAGAGATGAAACCCCAGCCAGGTTCTGCCTCTTGTCTGTAGATCCCTTTCTTCTACTCCAATGTTTTGCTCCAACCCTCCCAGAGCAAACACTTTTCTTTAAAGAACTCATCATCAGGAGGAAAAAAAAGATTAAAAAAATATAACAAAACTGGTGAAAGCACAGGGAATTAGTGTCGGCATGATGAGGTGCGCAGGATTCAGGCTGAGAAAAAGAAGAGGGGCGAGGAGGAGACCTACAGGGCAAGCACTGAGATGGGGGGCTGGGGGCTGGGGTGGTTGTCTTTCATTTCAGAAGAAGAATAAATCCCCCCTAGAAATTGTGCAGCCGAATAATGCAAATAATACACCGAAATTCAGTGATCCCCCCCATCTTGGCCCAGCCGTGAGCCAAACACTCGTGATTAGGAGCTGCTGTACCCCAGCAAGGTCATCAACAAATCTTGCTTGTGTTAACAGACCAGTTCAACTTACACCTTTTTTTTCCTCCCCTATTTTCTTCCCAGGACAGCAGACCCAAACAATGTGGGGATGCTATAAACAGCAGCTGCACTCCTGCACGTCCCCACAGTGCTTTTATTTTTGTTGGCGATAGGCTGCCAGACAAAGGCATCCCACCTCCAAAATGTTTTCTCATAGGAGCAACACCCAGTCCTGAGAACAGCTTGGCCGCCAGTAAATAACTCAACTTCGTATAAACAGCAGCTTCAAAATAATTAAAAAGGAATCCCTGTTCCAGCACACACAATATGCTTTTGCATTGCAAATATTCCTTTTTATTTCCATAGGAGACACCCTATAAGTAAAAGTGCTGCAGGGAAGCATGTCTAAAGCTGCTATAATGGCCTGGGGAATCCTCCCAAGCCAAAATATCTGCTTAGAAAACCCAAAATACCTACTTAGACAACCCAGTGTCACTGGCCTTGCAGCAGCCCAGTGTAACATGCCCTGTGTCCAAGGCTGTAACGGTGACAAAAGCCGCCTCTGGGAGCACTTTGGTCTTGGCCAGGAGGCCAGAAGATGTTCCAGGTGACAGCAGCGGTGAGAAAGGGGGATGCAGCCATTGCAGCAGCCAGGGACATTGGGCTCAGCTCTCCAACTTCACTGTAGGGATAAAGGGAAAATTCACTTGCAGTGGCATTTCTCATATTAAGCAACCCACCCCCCGCCCCCCCAGAAAAAAAGAGGTTCCTACACCCAGTTCTGGAGAGGTTCCAATTTGGGAGTGAGGGGAAAGGCAAGCAAGGAGAAGGAGGGGAGAAGGAAGGGTTGCTGCACACCGGGGGGGGGGCTCACCTCTGAAAATGAGCCCTTAAAAGCACTGAAATGCATTTGAAAGCACTGAAATTACGTTCTCCTCCAGGAAAGAGTTAAGGAGCCATTCAGCCCACCCTAAATTTTAGCAGCCGAGCCCTTCGTGGCAAGGCTTTTGGTGGTTAGCAACCCGCTTTGGGCAGGAAATTATTTTAAACAGAAATGGGGAGGGGACATGTTATAGCAGCATGGAAAAATCTGGTACAAAATGGACAAAAATATTGCACTGCATGAGATGCAAAATCGTTTTTCCTATTTGTCCACCAACGCAAATCCCAGGGGAGATTTCTCGGTGCCCCCACATGAGACCCTCCCCTGGAAATCCCCCCTCACCAGGGAGCCAGCCCCAGGGAGATGCTGAGGCTTTGTCAGGACCATGAGTATTTGCACAAGTAGGGCATAAAAAAACCCCAAACCTTGCTTGGCAGCCAAGGGAGCAGTAAATAAATAAAATTAATTTTTTTTTTCCCCCCAAACATGGAAATATTGAAGGCTGCTGACACCAGTTCACCCCTGTAATTTCACATCACATATTTCACTCTCCAGATCCTAAACCCTAAGTGCTTCAAATCTCTCCTTCCTGAAGACATTTCAAAGCCACTCTGATATTTTATCTATCATTTAAATATTTCTGCGTATGAAATATGCTGGTTTCACAGCTACCAATGCAGTGAGGTGGGGAGCCCCAGCAGAATTTCCTTATTTTTGTGGTTTTTCAGCCACTACATTTGTTTGAGGTTTCTTGCTCTTGGCTTCAAAGTTTTCTGTGATGCCTCACACCTCTGCTTTATGGCGAGCTATTTTGGCGTTCATCATTTTCCAGGCCCGGAGAAAAACACCTCCCGCTAAAGACTCTGCTGAAGAAAACAACCCTACAGCTCAAATTGCATCTTCTCCTTATTTTGAATGCATTTTGATTTCATCAGAGGAGAAACTAGCAAAAATTCATCCTCTCCTGTTTTTATTTTTAATGCCAAGCTCCTACATTTGTCATTTTTCAGTTGCACAGAGCTAGATTAAAAGAAGGAGGAGAAGCTAGGTGATGAAATATGAAGAAATCATAATTAAAAATCAGTAAGTTTTCATTCTTTTTCTTCCTAAAGGAGATTTCAGGGGATCCCGTGCAGTGCTGGAGAGGCGTGCGGGGCCGCTGCCCTGGTGCACACCTGGTTTGGGGGTTCGGTGCAGAAGAAGCTGCCGGGCTGAGGCTCCAGGTGCTGCCGCAGCAGATGCTCTTTGGCAGCCATCGGCGAGACATCTGCGCTGACACGGGGAGGAACCTACCGGTGTGAAGCCAGCCCTACCACCAAGAGGTGGCCGTGCGTGGAAAGGGGGAGCTGGCACAAAACCCCTCCGTCGGTGACTCCACCGCCATGGCCCGGCTGTGGCTCCATCTCTGCATCTGCCTCCAGATCCCAGGTAAGAGGGACACAGCTCTTAAGGGTTGAGGGCAGCTAAACTCATGTTGGAACCTTTCCTCCAACCTGCTCCGGCACGTGGGATGCATTGCACAGCGTCTGGATGATGGAAGGTTAAATATACAGGCATCGTATAGATCTACAGGATATTATTACCTATCACTGCATAATTTTGGACAATGCCCTTAACAACATGCTTTAACTTTTGGTCAGCCCTGAAGCGGTCAGGCAGTTGGACTAGCTGATCGTTGTACGTCCCTTCCAACTGAAATAGTCATATTCTATTCTATTCTACATATAGTGCAATATATAATGATATAGACACTTCGGAATTTGTGTTTACTGCACCTTAGTGCAGACAGACTGTGGGAAGCTGCTGATGGAGAAGTTAAAGTAGCACCTATCTCTGCTGCCTGTGTAATGCGAAGACGATAAATATTCCATCAAATTTTCTTCTAAATCTCTCCAGGGACTGAACGTTTCCCAAGGGCCACAGCTGGAATTGCTGTGTTATAAAACCCAGCTGCCTTCTGCTTATTGCAGTTGCAGGAACTCTAGACCAAATATACAAGTCAATGTCGCAGCAAGGTGGTAGAATTACACTTTACAGGACAAATTGTGCCATCAGTTCTTAGGTGAAAATTATTGAGAGCTTGAAACACCCATTAAATGTATATATTAGGGTGGCGGCCCAAGTTGGCCCCCTAGATGTTGCCCAGTCGGGGTCCACGGCCGCCCAGCATCCTCGCTAGAGGCTGTCAGGACTGCTGGGTGTTTTGTTCATGGTGTGTGATGGTGATCCAGCCACGGCGTAACACCTGACAATCTGGCAGCAAACAGCCTGAGGCACTTTATCAACACCTATATACAGCTAATAATATCCTATAGATCTATACAGTGGGGTCCCAACTGAGAGAACCCGAATAAATTAGAGTTTGCTACGCATGTGCAAAGGGAACAGGGACTGCTTTTGGGGTGCTGCAGGCTGGTCTGGCTGAGCACATGGAAAAAAACCTGTCCCACTCCAATTCTCCGTAGTCTCCTGTGAGAATATACACCAGGAAAGGGAACAGGGAGGTTTTGGGGGATGAAGGTGCAGCAGAGGATGAACTTTTCTACTCTGGCTTTCTCCCAGCTCACCCTGCTGGAGCTTGATCTCTGGCTCAGAGCAGACCTGAGCGTTTTCCAGGATCCCTTCTCATCCCTTCTGATTCGTGTAATATCTCTCCAACAGCTCAAGTAAAAGGTTTTCACAGGGAGGTTAGATTTCCCATGCTCAGCAGAGCAAGATCTCAGGGCAGCCAAGGGGACTCTGAAGCCACCATGCCCCATGGCCACACACATTTCATCCCCTAAAAATCCACACGGGTGTTTGCCAGAGCAAAGTTTGTGAGGATTGCACTCCAAACCCTGAAAATGATGTATTTTAGTAATAAGGAAACATTTATATTGTCACAGCACGAGAGCAGGGGGTGAAATGCTGTGGCTGCTGTGCAAAGCCTGAATTTTGGCATTGCAACGTCAGGGCTGAAGCTCGCTCATCTCTGCAGCACCCCGGCAGCGAAGGGGTCATCGGTGCGGGGCCAGAGGAGGGCTATGGACCTGTATCAATCAGCAGAGCCCTCTCCTCTGCTTGTCCCCATCAGGGACATGCAGGACATGGGCCAAGGGGATGACTTCAGATGTTCTTGTGGTCATGCAAACCCATTCCCACATCACTGGTTTTGCAGGGCTGCATGAAGCTGTTTGCAACTACTGTAAGTAGCTTTGGGATTTTGAAGGAACAGGGACAATTTAAAGTAAAAAAAAAAAAAGCCAAAACCCATGTTTTGTTGAGCTATTTGCATGGCTGTAGAACTCATCTGGGAAAGACGGGGGAAGCAAGAGCATCCTTATCTTCAGGGGGCTGTTTTTCACTTGGGTTTGGAGTATCTGCAGCTTTGTAGGACTGTTTGCTGAACAGAAAGGATCACAAGTCACCTGTTATCCTTTTCACAAGGACACATCCTCGCTCACACACAGACACCGCTCACATCTGCCCAGGCCAAACACGACTTGGATAATTTCCACAAAAGCTGCAAAGCCCAAACACAGAGATGCGATGTCAAACCGAAGCTTTCAACCCCACTGCTACCCCTCACTCCCTCTCATTCCCTAGGTCTCGAAATTCAAACAAAAATAACATCCTCTGAAAACTAATATCAGATTGGCTCATTTTGAGATGTTTTGCACATTTTTTCGTCTTTTCTGCATCTGAGATGCAATCTGAAGTTTATTGGTGTTGCTTTTGTTGGAACAAAAATCTGGCAAATAAGTTAAAAGAGGCTCAAAAAAATCTGCTGAAACAGAGGTGAAGCCTCCCCAAAAAATGAGAGAGAAAAGGAGGCAGCAGAGCAGCACCCACAGGAGCAGGTGGGGGTGCCCTTCCCTGCACATACGGACCCCAGGACGCCCTCAAAATCATCCCTCCATCCCTCTCCCTGCCACTGAGCCTCCTCCCTAGATGAGTGCTTACAGGACAAAAATCTACCTGTATAACTAGGCTTGATCAAAAAATAGCTGGGGAACCCAAAAGGGCCTCTGAGGGAATATGGGCTGAGGTTCCTGAGAAAGATGCTCCTGTTTCTCGCTTGTGTGATCCCCTGGTCTGTGACTGTTTGATCTTATTAAGCCCGCAAAGAAAATTTGTACTTTACATGGAAGAAAAATAATGAAAAGAAAATAATAACTATGTATTTCTGTCTTTTTACTCAGGTTTCTGTACAAATCTACTTTTATCCCAGATTCCAGGGCATATTTTAGCCCAAACTAACAATAAAACAGAAATCATCTGTGAGCTGAAGAAGGAGCACGTTGGGGTGTACTGGTACCGCTGGAGCCAGGAAAGGCAGAATTTTGAGTTCTTGGTATTTTTCAACCTGTTGGGCAAAGCCACGTATGGCACAAACATCAGCCAGGACAAGTTTAGTGTCCAGAGTGCGAGTTCCCGCACCTCCTACAGCCTGCACATCAGCCACCTCCATGCCTCGGACAACGGCACCTATTACTGCTCCATCTCCCAGTCCTCCCAGCTCCTCCTGGGCAGTGGAACACGGCTCGGTGTGGGTAAGCATCACCCCCGGGGCTCCAAAATGTATCACCAGCAGACTGTGATGAGGTCCCCTAGGTAAGGGGTGATGCATGTTGGTAGACCTTTCCCGATTTTGAAATGCTCTGGGGTTTTTGTGGAGAGACCTATGAGACCAGATAAGTCAGAAAATACAGAAAACAGCTATATTTTTAGGTCAGCCGCATGTGACAGTCCTTTTGCCACCAACAGTTGCTTTGCTGTGGTCATGCCTTGAGTGCTGTGTTGGTCCTAGTGTTTTAGGATTTCCACGGGAATGTGCTCAGCGTCCATATTGGAATGCCCTGTATTTTTCTTGTCCTCTGTGGTGCTTTGGATGAGAGACTGGATATGTGCCCTGCTCTGCTCCTGGGTCCTCTCGCACCCCAGTTCTTCCTTACCCTTCCTCCAAGTGACAAGAGCAGCAGCTTCAAGGCCAGAGGACATCATCCCTCGCATCGCTGGGGTGGGTCTGAGTGCAGGTTTCAAGCCCATCCTTCACATAAAGGATTGAATTGGGATTTATTCCTCAAAGGTTTCAACCCACCATCACTGGGGACCTCCAACCAGAAATCTGCAGGTGACGTTGGGGGAATGATGCTTTACAGACCCTGGATCATAAAACAGCTCTTTTCAACCCATTTTCCCCTTGACCACCGAGCAGGAGGTGGTGTAGAAAAACGAATGTGTTTGAAGTAGGATTCAGCCCTTTCTTTGCAGACTTTTAGGGATACAAATAACTTATTTAACCAAGATGTAGCTACGGCTGCTGGCTCTAAATCATCCCCACTGTCTGAACCTTTCTGGGTTATTTTTGCAAATATGCCCTGCACCTTGAGCTGGCTGAGAAATCCCTTTCGGATTCTTGCCGATTTGAAGAAAAGCTGGTTTAAGATAAAGGAGAACTGGTTTTTTTGTCAACTAGGCACATATCTATGTTCAAAGCAAAGCATGAAAAACAGGGATGAAATTCAGCATGATCAAGGACACTCCAATTTAAAACTAAACATCAGCAGGTGCTCGGGGAGGACTCAGGCCTTGCTAGATAATTTCTTTTTTTTCCTTTAGTACACATGATAAACCAAATTATCTTTCAGTTCCTTTTCTTTAAGCCCATTGTAATGTAAGGGAGAAGTTGTCCAGATAAATCCCAGAAACCTGATGTCTCACTTTTCCGTGTAAAAGAAAGGTAGTTTCCATAGGAATTTCAGTCCTGGATGGAAGCAGAAAAAAATAGTTTTGAATCACTCAAAATTTTGAAGAGGCGGAGTTTGAGCGGTCAGATGTACAGCTATTTAATGACATTACTGGGATATTTTCCTGACCAATTTTACAGAGATAAATGTGCTCCATTATAACTCAGATACACCCTAATAAATCATGCCCTCATTTTATCAGACAATAAAAATAAAAATCCAATTTTGAGTAAAGATTAGAGCAACCTGAATACAGAAAAGAAAATATGCAGGGATCCCTTAAAACCTCCTGGTGCTACTGAAATATCCTGCTACTCGTGATTTTGTGCAACACCGATGAAATGGTGCCTGGCAGTAAATGTAGCTCAGGAAAGTTTCCTTTTTCCCTTCCTTAACCTTTTGCCCTTGTTTCCTGGTACAGTGTTTTATTAGTGCTTTTTCAAGCTCTTGGTAACTTCTGTAGCCACCAAGAAGTTCAGGTCAAGCTCCTGGCACCTCCAGATAGACCAGCTCTTTGCGGGGGTCCCCAGATGGGGTTAATTTTAAAAGCTAACATTTTCAGCCCTTCTTGCCTGCTACTTGAGATCTCCACTGTCCTCAGTGCCATACTGACCATCCTCTTCTCCTCCTTATCCTTATCCAGTTGATGTTTTGCCTCTGCCTCCGAAGACCACTCAGGCACCACTCTCTCAAAAGCCTGTGCGCTGCGTAACCAAAAGCAAAGCCGCCGTCAGGAAAGGTACGGCACCGGGTTGGCTTGCAAAAGGGTGTTGCTGAGCTCCTGAGGGTCTCCAGGGTTCAGCTGGAGTTTGTCCTGGGGTGGGGGCAACTTCAACATGACCCTGCAGGGATGGGCATCTGGGTCCACCTAGACCCACCGCTCTGGATGGAACTGACCTCTGCCTTTAGGAGTGGTCCCCTGGGATATAGAAGGGTTTAGGGGCCAGGCTGTATTTCCATTTAGCTCTGCCTAAGCTCTGGTGTCCCTTGGGTACACAGCCCCTGCGGGTGCAGCACCAGTCCTCCAGGCATGGTGAATTCCCATGCCAGAGAGGACACCAGGAAAAAGATTGTCATGACTCATAGTTAAGTTCCCTGCAATGCTTTTGGGGTGTAATGCATCCTCCAAGGGATACCCCAGGGTGATGGTCATGTCCTCCACTCCTCCTGAGGACCTGCCTTGCTTTTCTCCCCTCCCCACCCCACCCTTCATCCCCCAAAGCTGCTGGGGCAGGATGGTGCTGGGTGCTGAGCTGGGGGTGGGGAGGTCCACACCATGTCTCCTCCTGCTCTCCAGGTGCCTGCAGCCCCCTGGTCTGGGTCCCCCTGGCCGCCAGCGTCCTGGTCCTCCTGCTGAGCCTGGTCCCCACCACCTACCGCCTCCACCGTAAGCATCCCACCACCCTGAGGACGATGAGGGGTGTCAGGCTCCGGCACAGCCCGGGAGAAGGATGGGGAGCGAGGAGGAGGTCCCAGGGCTGACGGACACTGTCTCTCCCCAGGTCTACGGCGGAGGCTGTGGCTTCGTATCCACCGGCAGTAAATCCCACTGGCTCCCCTCGCCTCAGGCTGGCAGGGAGAAGCTACAGGCTCTCCCCTGCACAGTGCTGAGCTCTGCCTGGATGTGACCCAAGAAGGATGTTACAGGGGGCAGACATGGCCTTGCACTGCAAGACGGACATTTCTTTCCTGCGACAGACCACGACTTTAACATTTTTCCTTGACACAACAGCTGGTAACTGGACCGGGCCAGATCCTGCAGCACGCTGAGCATTTCTGAAAGGGCACTGAGCAGGGTGAACACTGTGGCTCTGCACCAGGGCTGATGTACTGAGGGGATCCAGATGGGCTGGAAAGATGCTCTGAGAGCTTCTTGGCTCTCCTCTCTGCCCATGGGCCATCACAAAGATTTCGTTTGCTCCAGCTAATGCTGGCTGATAAGACTTTGCTAACGCTCTGAGAGCAACCAGCAGACAGCAGGGGCAGGTCACTGCACGGCTTGTAAAGGCCCCGTACAGGCACATTCATTAGAAATAGCAAATATACCACTCAACTGTGTTGCTCTTCAGGCTGATGTCTTGTGGCTGCGCTCAGTGCGGGACATGGCTGTGTGGCGAGCGAGGAACCATGGCCTCCGCCCGAGCAAGAGTGAAAGCAGAACAGCTCCAGGGGGAGGCAGGTCTGGGAGGGCACCTTCTCCCACAGGAGATCGCAAACAGCCAAGAGTGGGAGTGAAAAGCCAGACAACGCGATGTAGCCAAGGCCGAACACCTGGCACAGCCTGAAGGCCAGCACCCCCTCTGAGAGCAAAGGGAGGCAGCCAGGCCCAGCGGCGCGGTGCGCCGGCGGGAATTGCCCCAGGCGATGCCCGTGTGTGCCGAGACCTGAGCAATGCCAGAGTGTCTGACCCCCAAGCGTGCTGAGCCCCGAGCAGCGCCCGTGTGGGCCGAGCCCCAAACGACGCTTGGGTATGCTGAACCCTGAGCGTGCTGAGCCCCGAGTGATGCCAGAAGCAGGGGAGGTCTCCCCAGGGATGTTAACAAGGCTCAGCCCCTGCCTGGAGCTGCAAGGCTGACGTGGGGCTGGACATTTGACATCTTGCTGAGTGCAGGCAGTGGGCGCTCGCTCTTAGGTGCATCCGCAGCCCCGCGTCTCTGCTGAACTACAGGCACCAGCGCAAGGCTGGATCAAGGGGAAGGTGGTCCAGACACCTCCTGTCCCCAGCATGGGTGGGAAGGCCAGCAGCTATTTTTACTGCTGGGGAAGCAGCAGGGATCTCCTGTCCTGCACATTGCCTGTGTCCTTACAGCTGCCCACAAGCCAAGGGTTGATGTGGCTCCAGAGTCCCCAGGGCCAGGGCAAATGCGGGCATGGGAGGAGCACATGCGGGTGGAAAGCATGGCAGTGGCACAGAGGTGTCCCTCTGGCCTTACCCTGCTTCCCCTCCCAGCCACAGGGATCTGCCACTCCCCACTTTAATATACATTTTTCCAGAGGACTTGGTCTCACACCTGGCCATGGGTGCTCCTTGCGATGGATATTTCCCATAAGTGATGCAGTAGCCCATGCTGAGCCAGCTTTCCCAGGCTGCGATGCTAACCCAGGGTCTCAGGCCACCCAGCTGATGGCTGCAGGGGACAGTGACCCCAGACCCCATCCCACCGGGGATGCTGCAGGGAGGGGTCCCCGAGCATCTCTGTTTCCAACACATCATACCAGCAGCATGTTTTAGCCTCTGTGAAAGCTCAAATGAATTAAACCCACCGTTTATCTACCCTACAAGCACTTGGTGCGCAGAGCTTCACCCAGAGCAGATGATTTTTAAGAAAGATAAGTATTATTACAGGACAGGTATAAGGAAACCTCTTTGAAACTTCCCATTGGCAAAGCTTTATTATTTCAAAAAACAGAGGTTTTCCCTTTACTGCAGCTGCTTTTGAAATCCCAGCTCTGTTTCCCACACTTTAGGCATCCTGATCGTACTGTCCATACCTGCTTCACCTCTCAGCCAGCACAGGAGATGGCTTCCCATGGCCAAGCAGCCAGGGATGGGTCCGGGCAGCAAAAGTCAGGCTGCGACAGCCCAATCCTCCTTTCCTACAGGAAGGTGAGCAGCCTTGTGGATAACCCTGCCTGGTCCTCTCCTCCTCCATCCATCCTCACGCTCAGGCCATGCCCACAGTGTCCAGCCCTCGCTGAAACCACCTGGGATTGCCTTGATAGACTTCAGCCACCGGATAATCCCAACTTCAGTAATACCCATTCAAAGGATGGGGATTTACCCCTTGGCTCTCTGACCACTGGTGATTAACTGTAACAGGCAGCAAAGAATTTGAGTAAATTCTGAATTCCCCACTTTGACTTCATTGTTCCTTTGTAAATTAGAAAAAACAAAACAAACCAACCAACCAAAAAAAAAAAAACAAACCACCCCCAAACAAACACAAAAGACAAAAGACAAACCAAAAAAACCCAACTTCATCATCATCTCTGTGCAATGAAAACAGGAGGGGACAGCAACAATCAAGGATGCTACATGTCCTGTTGAAACACAGGTTTGAGTGGTTTAGCAATGGAAATAATGAAAAAAAATTAGTAATCCCTGTAATCATCAATAGGGTGTTTTAAGACAGTAAACCCTGGAGAGATTTTAGCAGCAGATTTTACAACTGTGAGAGCTGGTGGAAAAATATCACCTCTCATTTCATAGACATTTTTCCCAGACCAAATATAAGAAAGAAACAGAAGCACTGATAAAAAGATGCTTTTATGTCTGAGAAAATGAGCCAGGTCCCCTGATACCTGCAACTTCTCTGGTTTTCTGTCCTTCCTCATCACTGTGCTGGGAGCACGATGACAGCACCAGCCAAGGGTCAGGGACGCCGTGCTGCAGCACATGGGGAGAAAAGGGATGCTTCCATCACGAAAACTCATGAGAAAATATCTCTGTGCATCTCTGCTAATAGCACAATGCCCGGATCCGTGGAGGGAGAGATACAGGTAACAGCATCACCCATCACAATGTCACCCCTGCCGCCGTGTCCTCACAAATGAACGTCCCTAATTTATTCCTCGTTTCCTTCCGAGGATGGATCAGACTTCTCCCATCTCCAACTGTCACCCTCCTCCCCACAGCAAGGAACATCCACACCTAGAAGGGGAAAGAATGGGATTTTTACATATAACCCCAAATTCTCACATGAGCGGGTAATAAATGATGTCGCCTTAAATGACAAAAGGAGATGCCGCAAAAACTTGAACAGATGCAAAAGGCCTTTGGATAGGACAAGGCGGGGGAGGTTGCATATCTATGGGTTTAAGTACAAAGTGTAACTTATCTTGCGCCAACCCCATAAATCATCAGGCAGGGAACTGTAAGAGACATCAAAAATTACAGGTTGCAATAACCCATTATTATTACTATTATTATTATTATTATTATTATTATTATTGGTTGTTGTCGTTGTTATTTCTGTATTTATATTCTATGTATTCTAAATTCTATATTCTACAAAAAGACTACAGTTGTTCTTTCAATAAACAGTGCATGCATATCTTGAAAACATTAAAATATTCAAGGGACAGAGAGCAGAGCAGAAATGCAGGCATTTCAGGCATTGCAGTAAACAGTCTTCACAGTTTTACAAAACTTCTGTAAATGGATTAAAAAAAATTTGTCTTTCCAGAAAATCTCAGTTGCTGACCTAATATTGGCAATGCCCAATTTTTCTTTATTCTTTTATCCTGCCCAGTCATTTTTATGTGAAAGACCTGTGTTTTTATAATACAAACAAGTAAATATAAATCGGGCGCAGTCAAAAACATTCGACTGAAAACAAGCTAGTGACACGAGATCAGAAGTTATATCCGATTTTAAAGCTCCTAAATATATATTAAAAAAACCCCAGAAACTTTGCAGAGTCATAAACACATTTATCCTTGGCCGATTTATCCTTGGCCAGAACGGCTTCTGTGCACAGTAGCCGCTTATTAAACATCTCCTCCTGGCAGGAAAAAGGGATTCACAGCAGGATTTGCGGGCATCCGGACCAGGCTTGTTAAATGGGAATTTCTAAATGGCTTTTTCTGCCGCCGTATAAAACCAGATACATCCCAGAAGCTGCAAAAAAAAAAAAGAAAAAAAGAAAAAAATCCCAATTTTTATTTGCTTCTCCTGAATCCCATTAGTGCACAGACACAGCCCTACACACGCACGTCCCCGTGACAGTTATTTATATTGACAATTTTATAATTATATATTATTATATATAGTTACAACTTATATATTATATATTACAGTTAAATATAAATATAAATAACATATTCAATCTAGTTGTAACTTATACATATTACATTTAAATATATATTATATAAACATATTATAGATATATTTAATATATGTTTTATATAACTATATATGTGTTATTATATATATTGACAGTATAGAGATTGACAGATACCTATAGAAAAAAAACCACTGGGGAACAAAAAAACTACCTTCAGGCAGCATAAGTATTCTTGCCTGTATTTCCCCAGACTTCATTGCCTTTCATTCAATAAAGCAGAAATGGTTTCTTTAATATTATTATAATTTTTATTTAATATTTTTTCTAGTTATTAAATTAAATATTATTTGCTGAAATAACAAAATACTTGTGTATATCAATATATCTGTATTGTATGCACTCAGGGTGAGATCTGCAGCTTCGGTAGAATT
This sequence comes from Balearica regulorum gibbericeps, assembly GCF_011004875.1. Classification (NCBI taxonomy): domain Eukaryota; kingdom Metazoa; phylum Chordata; class Aves; order Gruiformes; family Gruidae; genus Balearica; species Balearica regulorum. Next base: position 76,047,726 of record NC_046187.1, on the reverse strand, counting down.
ATATACAAATATTTGTTATTTAAGCATTCAGTTAACTGGAACACATATCAGACTGAGTTAAAAAAAATTGTATAAAGTATGTGTTTTGCTTCTCTACCACCTTGCTATGGGAAAGATTACTTCTCTTTGAGTTAATACCCCAGTGATTTATTTTTTTTTTTCCACATGAAACAGAACTCTCCCCATGCTTTATATATTTGCAACAGGACAGGAGGTTTAATATTCCTCCCAGAGCCGTTTGGTTTTTCTGCTAAAGTTAGATTTCTCGGTTAGCCTTTAAGGTATCCAAGTGTATGAAGGGGGACTGCATCACGCTTTTAATTAGGGGAATATCATTATTACTATTTGCACTTTGTGATCTTGTTAATAAATTAAAGCCAGATGTGAAACCCTCCAAAAAATCCCAATGACGGCATCAGCGCAGAATTTTTTTCTCTGCCAGGTACAACATATCTATGTGCCGTTGCAAGGGGCATCTCACGCATTTAGCATCAAAACCCCAAAACTTCTGACACGAGTCGCTCACGGAAAGCAGCTGGCAACCTGTATGAGAGGGAAACCTGCTCAAATGGCAAAACCCTCTCCAAAAAGCTCCGTGGAGGGGTCGGGAGCCCTCGGGCAGCCAGGCTGATGCAGGCACCCATGAGCTTGTCTGCTTGGGTTTTTTTGGGTTGGGCAATGAGTAAGGGCTAAATTTCATCTTGCCCAAACTGGATTGAGCCTCTGCATCATGCAGCAGCAAACACAACCCTGCAAAAATCAGGGGCGTCTGCAGGGAAAGTCTTGCAACGCCGAGTTCTTCACAGGCCTGAGCTCTGCCAGGGAACACCAAAACCCACCTGATTTCCCCATGCAGAGCGTGCGGAGCGATGGATGCCTCCAAAGCAAAGCCACGAGCCCACAAGCCCGTGCCAACCGTCGGCACCCTGCCTGATGCAGTCAGCCCCGTGTCCCACTCCACGCCTTCCTCCACGCTGTGAGCACGATGGAGCAAGCCTTACCCAGCCCAAGGTGCAAGCCACAGTGTTTTTTTCTGCTCCTCTTCTCTGCTCATGATTAAAACATCCAGACAGGAGGTTGGGCACCAAAATATGGGGTGCAAGCAACCTCCCTCCCCACAAGGCTGAGCAGGGAGGAGTGTTGCGGCTTAGGAGACATCTCTGTCCCCAGAGCTGCTCGTGTGATCTCGCCCACCACATTTCCTGTTGCTCCCTCCCAGCACCAAGGGCTGGGGCTGCAGGCCGTGCAGGCAGCGTGGTGAAATGCAGCACAAAACCTAGTTGTCAGGCAGCTGCCTCCGGGGACAGGCAGGGCATCCTCAGGGGAGCTGGGTCCACGCTGCTCTTCCACGTTGCAGCATGGCCCATGGCAGAAACCACAGCTGAGTCCCACCATATCTGACATCTCTTCAGGTACCACCACGGGAGGAGATGCTGGATTGCTGGAGGCCCTGCAGCCACCTTGCAGGCAGGGTCACAGGCAGAACCGCTGCTGTTCCTCAGCAAAGCTCAAGGTGCAAACCATAGTCCGGCATAAGGTGAGGTGCTGGGCTGTGCTGACACCTAGCTACAGGGCTTCAAAACTTTACGCCTTAACATCAGCACCGAATGCAATATTCAAATGGAGATATTTCCTATCAGTCTCTTAAAAACCAAATGAGAGAAAATATTCCTGGGGGTTGGGACTGTATTATTCCTGCCCTGAGCAACGAGCTGCAAATGACACTGCTGTTATTAAAATTTATGTCTCAGGTCATCTTGATGCAGGAGGAAACGAGTCAGAGCAGCAGTGGAACAGCCATTACTAAAAGATATGCCTTCCCTCAGGTTGTTTTGTTTTAACCTGACTCACCCTTTGCTACCATAGCCAGGATAAGTTTGATATAATTTAGAAACATGGGCCACATTGCACTGCGCAGAGCCCAAGCTGCCATCCCCAGGGACATGCTGGGGGAAGGCAGCTGCTGCCGTGCAAATTCCCCTGGTTCCCAAACCTGAGTCCCTCCTCACCTCCCCAAAGCTGAGACACAAACTGAGCTAGCTGGCCAGGGTCAAGCATCTTTCCCGGCCATTATCGCTTTTCCAAGAGACATCCAGGGTGCCCTGGACTGTAAAACAGAGAGAGGAAAAACTCACCTGCCCTCTCTGCCCTCTCCCAGCATCAAAGGTGTCATGCTCGAGGTCCCAGGTAACCACAGAATTGCTCCAGTGCTCCCTGCTGGAGGGATGAAGGAGTGTGATGCACCAAAGATGGCCACAGCATCCTCAGTGGTGTCATTTATGGATGGGCACGCCATGAAGAAGCTGGTGATACAGCCCCTTCTGCCTTCCCTGGGCCGCTCATGGCTGCGAAGCGAGCAAGGGAGAGTCCCAAAGGGCTACGGAAAGAGTCCTGTCCCACCACGAGCAGACAGGGACACAGACTCAGGGCCTGCAGGCATGGGTGCTGCTGCCCTGAAGGACAGGAGCCACATGAAGCCCAAACCATCTCCAACTCATCATCTTCCAGCTCACACAACTGGAGACACAGGTCGGAAAGCCATAGGCAGTTCATGTCTATGTGTCTCCAGTATGCTGAATGTATACACCCCCAGAAAACAGTTTCTTTCTCTATGCAATGCTAACCACATAAAAGAGTTGGACCCTGCCCTTTTCTCTCACTATCTGTGGTGCAGAGGAAAGAGATGTTGGGAGAGCTATGGAGAACCGCAGGATCCGTTCTTGGGATAAATGTCCTTGTGCAGGGCCAACAGCTAAGGAAGATTTAAGTGTTCTGCATTAAAGAATGAGATAATTGGAAAATTAACAGTTTCAGAGGAAACAGACGTGGAGTTTTGTAGCAAATGGCTTCCTTAAAATGACATATTGTAATGAGATCTCATAGATAAGAATATAAAAATGACTGGTTTGGTTCAGAGCAAAGGTCCATCCAGATGGTTATTCTGTCTCCAACACTGGCTACAAGCAGATGGCTAAGGAATAATAAGGACAAGACAATCATATATGACACTTTCCCTTAATATTCAGGCTATTTTTAACTAAAAAGATTTCCTGAGCCTGTTGCTATCTATGGAATAACCCACAATGGACCTCTCTTCCAAGCATTTGTCCAGGCTCTGCATCCTCAGTGTTCTTTGGCAGGGACATCCACGGGTGAAGGACAACTTCATTTGCTCTCAGCCTGACCCACATCAGCTTCACCTGCTACCCCTTACTTTCTGTATTGGAAAAGGCAGTGAATAATCAATCCCTCTCCACTCCCTCCCAGCCACTCACGATTCTGGAGACCTTTAGTGTATATCCACTTAAATCATACTTTCAGACTAAAGAGTCCTAGCCTGCCTACACAAACCCATCTCAGATCTCTGATCCTCCATTTTTTTGCCCTTCTCTGACCCTTTTCTGGTCCTACTACTTCTTGTTTGAGTCCCCTCTTTGAGATGAGGGGGTGAGACCAACACAGAGCATTCAAGGATTTATACAATGCATTGGACCATGCATTGACCATGGCAAGGACAAGGACTGGGAGAATGAATAACTGCCCACCGTAGGAGAAGATCAGGTATGAGACCATCTAAGGAACCTGAAGGTGCACAAGTCCATGGGACCTGATGACATGCATCCAGGGGTCCTGAGGGAACTGGTGGATGAAGTTGCTAAGGCACTCTCCATCATATTTGAGAAGTCCTGGCAGTCCGGTGAAGTTCCCACCGACTGGAAAAGAGGAAACATAACCCCCATTTTTAAAAAGGAAAAAAAAGGAAGACCCAAGGAACTACAGGCCGGTCAGTCTCACCTCTCTGCCCAGCACAATCGTGGAGCAGATCCTCCTGGAAATTATGCTCCAGCACATGGAAAATAAGGAGGTGATTGGTGACAGTCAACATGGCTTCACTAAGGGCAAATCGTGCCTGGCAAACTTGGTGTCCTTCTACGATGGGGTTACAGCATTGGTGGATAAGGGAAGGGCAACTGACATCATCTACTTGGACTTGTGCAAGGCATTTGACACTGTTCCGCACAACATCCTTGTCTCTAAATTGGAAAGACATGGATTTGATGGATGGACCACATGGTGGATAAGGAATTGGCTGTATGGTTGCATTCAAAGAATTGTGGTCAATGGCTCAATGTCCAAATGGAGACCAGTGATGAGTGGTGTTCCTCTGGCGTTGGTACTGGGACCAGCACTGTTTAACATCTTTGTCAGCGACATGGACAGTGGGATCAAGTGCACCCTCAGCAAGTTTGCTGATGACACCAAGCTGTGTGGTGTGGTCAACACACTGGAGGGAAGGGATGCCATCCAGAGGGACCTTGACAGGCTGGAGAGGTGGGCCTGTGCAAACCGCATGAAGTTCAACAAGGCCAAGTGCAAGGTCCTGCACATGGGTCAGCGCAATCCCAAGCACAACTACAGGCTGGGTGGGGAATGGATTGAAAGCAGCCCTGAGGAGAAGGACTTGGGGGTGTTGATGGACAAGAAGCTCAGCATGGCCTGGCAATGTACGCTTGCAGCCCAGAAAGCCAACCGTGTCCTGGGCTGCACCAAAAGCAGCATGACCAGCAGGTCGAGGGAGGAGATTCCCTCCCTCTACTCCACTCTCATGAGATCCCACCTGGAGTACTCCGTCCAGCTCTGGGGGCCCCAGTACAAGACAGGCATGGAGCTGTTGGAGCGAGTCCAGAGGAGGCCATGAAGTTGACCAGAGAGCTGGAGCAACTCTCTTGTGAGGACAGGCTGAGAGAGTTGAGGTTGTTCAGCCTGGAGAAGAGAAGGCTCCGGGGAGATCTAATTGCCACCTTCCGGTACCTGAAGGGGCCTACAGGAAAGCTGGAGAGGGACTGTTTACAAGGGCATGGAGTGATAGGACAAGGGGGAATGGCCTTAAGCTGAAGGAGGGTCGATTTAGATGAGATATTGGAAAGAAATTCTTCCCTGTGAGGGTGGTGAGGCACTGGAACCGGTTGCCCAGAGAAGTTGTGGATGTCCCATCCCTGGCAGTGTTCAAGGCCAGGTTGGATGGGGCTTTGGGCAACGTGGTCTAGTGGAGGGTGTCCCTGCCCATGGCAGGGGGGTTGGAACTAGGTGGGCTTTAAGGTCCCTTCCAACCCAAACCGTTCTGTGATTGGACCATTGGACCATATGATGACATAGCTGTGTTCTCTGTTTTACACCCAATTTATTTCCTACCTGCTAACATCTGATTTGCTTTTCCTGCTGGGCACTGAATTGGTGTTTCCATGGTAGTACCTGTCTCAATCCAAATTTTCACCTCTGAATGGCAATATTTGGCTCCTTATTTTATAGGAAAGCCAGGACTCGTTTTCCTTGCGTGCATCACTTCACATTCACCTACTCCAAATACACCTGCCCCTGTATTGCCCAGTCTCTGAAAGATCCTTCTGCAATTCTATATTTAGAGTCCATAAATGCAAGTAAATTAATGTGCATAAAAGTTTGCAGGACATGTTTTAAACATGAGTTGTCGTATGGCTACTGAGTCCAAGGCTCACAAACAGGATGGGAGCAGCACCTCTAGGAGAACAGGTATAGAAAACGTAATCACACACTTCTCTTCACAGTAATGGTGTGAATCAGGCTGTTAAAAGTGAAACCCTTAACACCAAATTCAGTTTGCTTTGTTGATGACAGGAGAACATTAAACCAGCTGCTGCTTTTTGATGCAGCCATCTCTCCTCCCCTCGGCCTCTGTTGAACAAGGTATCATGGCTTAGGGTTCTGTTTTACAGGTCTAATTCTACAGCAAGGGTTGTGGGTTTTGGTGGGGTTTTTTTCAAGAAAATGCAAAATCAAGAAGAAATAACATGTTGTACAAGCCAACGAACTAATAGGACCACAAAACAGATGAAGTAAACTCAAGCAAGCCAGAGGTTTCCTGACATACGGCCAGTACTGTCAGGAGGATAATCAGACTTGGGAACATTTCCATTTGACTTGCTGTAACCATCTATGGAAAGTAAAGTTCCCTCTCAAAGATGTTAACAGTAAAGATGCACAGCAACACCCTGCTCTGGGAAAGTCCTCCTGCACCACATAGATGGGCCCAGAAATTCCCTGGGGTTTCTCCACCAGGCTTTCCTGCCCAAGGTCTTCAGGGAAGAAAGTGAATGTACAGCAAGGAAGGGGACTGGATTTGAAAAGACTCTGGATTGATGGAGACAGATGTCAGCTCCCAGGGTGTGAGACCCTGGAAGGGGGCTGAACTAGGAGGACAACTGTCAAACAGTGCCTCAAACCCAACAGAAATTTGATTGTGGGAATTGGAAGTGAGATAACAGGCCCAGCTGACCAATTAAAGATGATTGGAACTGCTCTTCAGACAAAAAAAATATACACTGGAGCTATACAGATGCTATACAGATTTTCCTTTTCCTAAGGAAAGCCTATAATTCAGTGCTAGAATATACGAAGTCTTTCTGTAGTTCTGGACTGAATCTCTGAGGTATTTATGAGATTGGAACTGCAAAAAAAACCAACCCCAACCTGTCTACTCCCAACTCCAGCTGTGGTGCTGGCAGAGTAAATTATCACCAGTCCCCAAAAGATGCAATTACCGATTGCTGATTTACCAAATGTCTGCACAAACCAGCTCCGCAGCATCAAGACAGAAGGTGTAAGGCGGCTGAGGAAGGAAAACTCTCAACACATTCAGGTTTTCTTGTATCAAACTCTGCGCTGAGGTATCAACAAGCGTGGAGGTCATGGAGATTTTTCAAGCCAGCGATCAGGTTAAATGACCGCACCACGGAGAAATGAGAGCGCAGTAGTGTCTGTGGTTTGCGTACTGTATTTTAAGATATGTGATGTTTACACTGAGAGTACCAGGAGAGAATGCAGTATTGGCCACTGAATTGGAAACATGCAGCTACAGTGGAAAGAGTGCGAGTGTCTGGTGTGTGACAGTTGCACTTGACATTCTCCAAACCCCTTCAATGCTGCAGCTTTGCAAAGAAAAGGGGGGCAGCAAGTTGCTCATAAACCACAGCTTCATTTCACACCGGAAACCTGTTGGTTCCCCCCGCCCCCCCTCCCCGTTTAAAAAAGAAATTTGTGATTTGCAACTGAGTTTTTAAACCTTCATTAGAAGTTTCCATTCCTCCTTACAAAAGGGATCCTTCAAAGGTTAACAAGAAGAATCGGCAGTGCTGAAGCAAACACAATCTGGTGTCACACCCTGGGTTACCATCACTGATCACTTGCAGGGATCAAGCAGCACCTGCCCGTCATCAGCAACGTTGCATCATTGCTTAGCAATGGGAAATCCTTCTGAAGCACTGCGAGGAGATGCCATGGGCAACAGAAACAATGGGCCTGATAGAGCACGGTCATTTTGATGCTACTTTTGTGTCTACGAATAATCACAGCATAACTCCCATGTCCTGAGATGTGCTGCCAGTCATGCAATACGGTGAGACATCCATGCAATGTCTGATATTACTGATACTAAGAAGCTAAAGAGTTTCTTACCACTACACGGAAGTCACTGATCCTCCCACAAAATGACCTCGAAATCAATCATATCTGAAACTCAGCACCTCTTCCAGTTCTGATGCCCCAAGCTCCTTCTCACTTCCCATGCCTTCTCTTAAACAGATGTAAGCAAGCACAGAGAAAATTAATCCTAAAATCACCTCCTGCCAAGCCTCATTCCAAAAATGCGGATCCTTTTCAGTCTGTCTCTTCCCTGGGTGGTTTTGTCTCTTCTCTCTTTGCTCCTATCTCCTTCTGTTTAATTGTTTGACATGAATTAAATACAGAACTAGGCTTGCCTTAGTATATAAAGATAAACCTCAGTCATAAGGAACTTAGGCTGGAGTTCACCAGCAATTGAGCCCTGCAACCTTAGCTACGAGTGAAATGAAACTTATTGGTAGGTTTGGGAGAAAAAAGAAATTACCTTCTACTGTCTAACCAACCTGTCTGGTCTCCTGGCACCTTTTATACAATGCTCTGCGGAAGTAACTGGTTGTCTGAATTTTTTCTTCCTTAGTCATATCATCACTGTGGCACTACAATAAAAATTACTAATAAAACATGTTATTAATGCTAGTGTTTCACTGATTTGACTTATGTTCTCAGTCTAACAATGACAAGTCTACTGCAAAATGTCATCTAGAGGACAAACTGCCAAACCAGAGTACACTAAAGTCAAGGGGATTTCTTAACTGATCTCATTAACCACCTACCCCTCCCAGTTTTGGAGTAGGTCACCAGTGTAAAACATACATATACTGATCTAAATTATTTATAGAAGTGTCAATTTTAAATTAGAGCTTTTCCTGGAGGTCCTGGAGCTTATCGTAACCGAATAATTGCCATTGCAACTGTTTTAGTTGTTTTACTATGCAAAATAGAACCAGCTTTGTGCTACGTGATGCCTAAACACAGAAGCCAGAAAAAGATGATCCCTGCTCCAGCTAATGTAATATTTAGGAGACATGAGCGCACACGGAAGGGGTGGTTTCATCTGATCGCACGCAGACATGTCCATCGGAGCTATGGAGCTACGCTTCCCTGCTGCCCTCTCCGGCCAATGAAGGGCATCCACGCTGAAAAGCGAAGCAGGACAGCCCACTTACAGCTATATCTCTCCCCTGACAATAAGCTTTTGTCTTGCCTTAAAAGGATATATTCATTAGCAGTTTATTGCAGGCAGCAGAAAGGAATAGCTCCCCCTGACGCCACATCCTGTGACTCCCCAAAGTCACCCTTGTCCAGAGCAAGGGACAAGCGTCAGAAGAGACAGGGGCTGGTGGTGTCTTTCTTGTAGTGGTGAGTCACAAAGTGCTTCAGCAAACAAAAGTACAGAGAGGAAAAGGAGACCTCTGGATGGTGACACGGAGCCTGGGGTCTGAATGTGACACGTGAAATGGTGGCCTTGCATGGAAACCAGCTCAAGCTGTGAGCTACGAGGACCAAGATCAAGGACACCTCTACATCCAGCAGATGAACCTCTGGGCTTCAGTTTGGCACCCAGAACTCATTCAGAATAAAATTTACTGTTAATCAGAGACAAGAATGAAGTAAGATGTCCCTACTAAGAAAGGCAATAGCCCCTCCTGGATGATCCTTTAATCATATAGGTTCTCCCAGCACATCCATCAGCACATCTATGAGGACATGTACTGCATGCTGTAGGGAAGCATCCACACTCTACAATAGGCTGAGAACCCTGTTCTGACAAACATTTGATCCATTCTCATTTCCCAGCATGTTCACTTCATTTTGAACCATACTGAAAAATGGGAATCAGGAATTTTCCTACTTTGGTCTCGAGAGCGTTGTGCTTTTTAAAATGCCTTTGAAATTTCATTTCCTGACACTGAGTTGTGATAGTGATGGAAGTGGGGGGACACTCACACAACAATCCTGATGGATGGCAGGAACCAGCTCACTACAGCATCTCAGAAAACATGAGACTCAACTCTAGTCTTCTACAAGGCAGGCCCATGGTTTCAGTTCCTTGCCTACATTCCTCCATCAGCCTGTGAAAAGAAGTGCTTCTGAAGAGCAGCTTATCCCATTATAAAGGGAGGATGAATTCTACTTAGGATAAGGAGAATAAACTGCCCATTGAAACCAGAAGGAGCCTACATAAGTAACATCACTTACGTATCTCATCTGGAGACGCCTGGAGAACCTTGGAAGCACCTCAAGCCTGATGGTCACATTTGCTTGATGGGATTTTGAGATCCAGATCCTTGTAACGTTGTTTAATTGACAAAACCTAGTTTCTCTTTCTTCTGCCAAAATCTGCTCTATTTCAGGCAGATGTGACAAGTTTCACAGTCTCATGAAAGTATGAATTTCAAACATCTCAGCAGGCCTAAGAGCAGCTTTCCTCACTCACCAACATACTTTGATGTTTAATGAAATAAACCCAGTTCCTAAATCATTTTCCATAACTCATCTCTAAGTAGCAGCCACAATAGCAATGGCATCAAAGTCAGCAGCACCTGGTTTCTGGCATTCCCGGGAAAAGGAGGCTTTCTTTGCAGAGGAGTAATAGAAAAACACCTTGCACAGAAAAATTATCAACAGGAAATCTAGGAAGTGCCAAGCAAAGAAATAAATAATACACCAGCCTACCATCTCACAGTCTGGTGAAACTGTTGCTGTTGTATGTGCAAAGCTCCAGGAAGCATCACCTATACCCACGTGGAAGTGGTCACCTGGAGGCAACAGCAAGGGGCCTCTCTGCTGAAGCATGAAAAAGTTTTTTTGGCAGGGCAGAAACCCCTGTGGTTACAGAAGAAAACCACAGATGTTAAAAAAAAATTAAAAAATGCATACCCCTGGGGCACAGAGCTTTCTTAGTGGCTTTCAGATCACAGACCACCTGCCTTGCACAAAGCAGCTTTTGCAGAGCAATTGCAAAGAAGAATTGCAAAGAGAACAATTGAACACCTGAAGAACTCAGCTGCATGTCAGCAACACATGTGCTTGGAGATAAATAGTACATATGGATATATGCTATGAAACACCCATGTCTTGCTTGCTAGGCAATAAAATACAGCATGCTCTATCATCTGCATGAGACCCGTTGAATGTGCACAAGCGAATGCAGTGGAATTCCTGCCAAGAAATGCAACCTGGGGCCTGCGGCCAAAGCACGGGGCTGGTCTGTGACCTCTGCAGAGCTGGAGCTGCTGTGAACCCCCAGACAGCTGGGAGACAGCAGGCTGCGGGGCTGATCCTACCTCAAGCACGAGCATCATCAGTCTGAATCTCTAGGGAAGTCATCGAGGGAAAATCCTTGAGGTGCCGTTAAGAATTAATAACAATAAATGAGCCAAAATTCTGGAAAAGAACTGAATTTCTTCAGAAATAATTTCTTTCCCCTCCCCTTCATTTTGCTGCAGATGTCGAACATCATCTCTTTACCCAAGAGGGTCCTGATGACATCACATCCGTTCCAAAGAGCGACACAGCCTCCTAAGTCAAGTGAGAAAGATCACCTCTGTTTGGTTGCACCGTCCCCAAGATGGCCAGGTCTCCTGCACTGCTCCTGCTGCTCATTCTGGGATTCTGTGAGTATGGACACCGGGCTGTGCATCGCCTTCACCAGGATGGGCAAGTAAACCCCCTCCATGGACTCCAAGGAATTGGGCTAAATAGTTAAAGGGAAAATAAAAAGCAAACCAAAAAGGCTGACTTTGAGGTTTGCTCCATAATTGTGAAGGTAAAGGAGGCATCACCTCAGCCAGCGTAGGGAAGCCAGAGGGGTGGCTGCTGCGTCGTACACACCGGGATGGGAGCCCAGTCAGAGAAGTGGTTCTGGAGGGGAGAGGGAAGCGGGGAAAAAAAGGGGATTTAGCAGTCAGTGTTTTTAAGGAGTCACTTCAGAGAAGCTGGGAAGGGGTACCATCCCTGAGAAGGCAGCTGAAAGGCTTTTCTGGAGGGCAGCACCCATCCTTAAAGCCCGGGTGGCTGATGGCTGAGCACCCTCCACACACTATCCAAGCAAGGACTGGAATAAAACCTCCAAGTCATTCAGAGAGCACGGTCATCCTTTGCATTTGACCTTGCACCGCATAGACAGGGAATGAGGTTTGCCCGGAGGGGACGTGACTCTTCCCAAGCAGTTCCCACGAGGATTTCTCTCCCGCAGGCTGCCCTGGGATCCAGGGCCAGAAGTACGATATGAAGGTTGGGTTTCGTGACAAAGGCATCAAGCACCCCCAGATGGGACAGCGGCTGGAGCTGGAGTGTACGTCTGCCAAGGAGGACAGTGGCGTTTCGTGGCTCCACCTGGACAAGCATGGGACCCTTCACTTCATCGTCTTCATTTCCTCCCTGCCCCGGACCGTCTTCAGTGGGAACAAGGAGACATCCACGCACTTCGAGGCATCAAAACACGGCAACTCCTACCGGCTGGTAGTGAAGTCTTTTACACCGCGGGACGAGGGGAAATACTTCTGCCTCATGAACAGTAACCAAATGCTGTACTTCAGCCCTGGCCAGCCTGTCTTCTTCCCAGGTCAGCAACACCTCCACTCAACCTTACTTAGCTCTGCCAAAATGCCCAGCACCCCCTGCCCATGCCTTTTTTAATTAGTCACCTCTCCCACAAACCCTGTTTCCCTGCTTGCTTGCCCAAGGCATCTTGTGACCAATGCACCCGTCCTCCAATGCACCCGTCCCTGCTTGCCAATTCTTCTCGTGGTGTCACCCCTGCCTAAAGGCAAAGGTAAATGGGCATCACCTCCTCACCCCCACTTCTCTATCCCATTCATGGCTCTGAAGGGATGAGACTACAGTGAAGTCCACCACGTCCACCACCACCCCCTCCATCCTCACCTCACATAGGTCCCAAAAGTCTTACCAACCTCAGAATACTCAGGCTTTCTGATGGTGGTGGCAGAATGCAAGAAATAAGGAGCCTGCAGCTCCTTATTGGGTCTTGGGAAGACCCTCCTCAGGGGACACACTCTCCAAAATGGGCTCTATGAAGTCCCCCCCAGACCTGAGCCCTACAGTGGGCACAGAAGCAGCCGTGCCCTGGCAGGGGTGGGAGAGCAGAAGGGCAGGAGAGCACTATTTTATTTCCCTATATGCTGTATTTATCCATTTTCACTTACAGTCACCACCACAGTGGCATCCAGCACACCAGCACACACCACCCAGCATGGCATCACCCAAAAGGACCCCTGTCTGAAGACCCGGGATACAGGTATCCCAGCTGCAGGGACGGAGAGGGGAAGAGCTGGGCTCTGGCCCACAGCTACCAGGGGGACGGTGCAGGCATTTCGGGATGGGGGAGAAGGAAAAATCCTTAGAGCTTTATCAGAGCTGGATACTTGGGTACATGCAGCGGGGAGGGTTAAACCCCAACGTTCCATCCCACTTGAGAGAGGCTAAGGACGATTTAAAAAGCACGAGCACATCTCCTGGTTGGGCACAGCGGGAAGAGGTGGAGGGAGGGTAGAGCCTTGGGGGCTGGGGCTGGTTTTAGCCTTGTCAGGGGACACGAGAAAACTTTTGGCTACGTGTCCCTCCTCAAGTCCCCAGGAAAACAGCCAGAGCGGCAGCACTAACAAAGGCCCACGCTGCACTTGTGGACATCTCTGGTGAGCCAGGAGAAGCCAAGCAGGTCCCTCGGGTCCACCAGAGCTGGCTGTAACACCAGCCGTGAGCGCCTTTCCTCTTTATTCCTGCAGAGACCAACAAGGAGGAAAAGCTGAATTTCTTCTGTGATATCATCATCTGGGTTCCCTTGGCAGGCGCCTGCTTCCTGCTCCTGCTCGCCTTGGCAGTCACCATCATCGTGTGTCAACGTAAGACTCACCCATAACCCCCCCATAGATATTCCTCTAACCCGAAACTGCAGCCCTGTCCTGCAGGGGAAGGGATTTTCTAGCTACCCCCTTTACGTAGCTATCAGATAACCAGGACACCACCAACTCAAGAGAAGGACCACTGTTTAAAAAAAAAAAAAAATAAATCCGTGTCCATATTCTCCTCATCAGTAGGCTTAGCCTGAGAAATAATTATCAATTTCTACACTACAAGGAAGAAAACCAGGTTATAAATAGAGAAAATTTACTCTATCCAACTGTATTGGCTTTACTGTCCTTAAATTGGTGTATCAGGGATAAAAGAACCAGACTCTGAACCACTGTGACAAAATAGGGTAAAACATGCTCCAGTGCCGGGCTTGCAAATTCAAATGCTGAGAGTCCCATTAGCAGCTTGAGCTGTAAGCAAACGAGCAGCTTAATTACACAGGTTCAGAGACTGCTACGGTTAAAACAGTAATGCAAAATCTCTGGGTAGGCAAAAGTATTTTGGTGAAATTTCATGTTTGAAATGCCTTTAAACTACCCTGAGCAAGCAGTTAGTGCAAATGTATTTAAATCAATTAAATGCTCGCTGAAATCAGTTGAACTTTCCTTTGGGGAGTGCCCCGATAGCCACAGAAGTTACACTGCTTTCATTCATCTGGCTCAGCTCATTTCCCTGGAACACCAAAGTATTTTGCCGCTGAATTAACCCAACTAAATCCTCACTGACCTCACAGCCTGAGATGAATTTACCAACTGATCCAGTTGAAAAAAAAAGTACAATTTTTCCACATCCTTCAGCCCCAAAAAATACTAATCACCACGGTCTGCAGGGATAGGAAGAAATAGGTGAAAAAACACTGATGAGCCACAGCCAAAAATCATTTTTGAGGGAAATAGCTGATGATGCAACAGAGCTCCCGGCCTTGGTCCAAATTCCCTCTGAAGTCACCAGGAGCCAAGAGCCCCTCCGTGTGCACCAGGACGCCCTGGTGACCCGCAACGCCGTTAACCTACAAATGCCACTCAGTGATTTATTTCTGCCTTCTAACACTGATGAGTCACATCAGGGAAAAGCCATTAGCTGGAATTAATTTTTGCAGCAGGCAGCCCCAACCCTCAAGGACAGGTTTTTACCTTGTGCTAAAATTAACGCCTCGACATTGTATTGCACCGAATGCGTAACGACTTAGATGCTAAAATGGGGAAGGAGTATCATTCAGCGTGGTTGCGTGCTGCATGGCATCATCGCCACTCATCTGTTGTGGAAATTAATTGCTGCCGGTGGACTTTCAGCAACATGCCTAAGTTGCTGGAGACTAAAAAAAAAAAAAAAAAAAACCACCCAAAACCTCACTGTCAGTGTTCCCAGGCTGACCCTGCTACTCACATGAAAATTTACTTAATGAAAATACCGAAGTGGACTGCTGGGGAAATGGCTTTCCTCAAAAATAAGCTTGATTTATCCGCTGTTAGTCTTAAGGCAAGCAAGCTGCTAGGGAATGCCAGCCCTTCCTTCCCTCTGCAGCGTTTCTTTACTGAGCTGTGACTTCGTATCTTTGAACTGAAACGTTTTCTTTTTTTGTTTTAGAAACCAGAAGACGAAGGTGCAGATGTAAAAGGTTAGTAAGGGACAGGTGTTTTTTCTCTTAGTGACATTTTTCTCTTAAACTTGGCAGCATCTCACCCTCAAGCGATAAAGCAGGCAGGTGCCAAAAAAGCAACCTAAAAATTCTTCATCTAATATACAGTGGATAGGAGGGGACGGTGTAATGAAATAAGGGCAAGAAAGACATATAAGATTCTCTTCTCCTGTGTTTGTGTTGGTTGTTTGGGTTGTTTTGTTGGTTGGGTTTGTTGTTTTGGGGGTTTTTTGGGGGGCTGGGTGTATTTTTTTTAATATGAAGTAATTCAAATGACTGAGCACTGACATTGCAATAGATACTGAACAGGAAGACAGAAGGTGGTTTTGGCAGCCTAAAAACTCAGTGCTCGTAACTAACACCACACTTGAGTGCTCCCACTGCACTACTCCAACTCGAGCCCGGGGTGACAGCCTTTCATTCCTTCCCCTCCCCAACCTGTTCCTCCGATGTCATCACTGGACCTTGGGGTTGTGCCCATGGGCTAGATCCAAGTTAGTGCATCCCGAATCCCCTTCTGCACAGTTTCCGATCAACATCACCGTGGCTTTATGCTTCCGTTTCCCAAACAGGAGGTAACTACTAGTAGCAGAGAGGCTGATGCAGCCTTAGATGATCATACCCGTTTTCCGAGGCAGACAGGAATCCTTTTTTCTGCTTTCCCCTCCTGCCTCCCCAACCCACCCATCATCCCGAGTCACCAGGAAAACACTATCAGAATAAGAATTGCAATTTGCTGGTTTGGAAGAAGAAACCCTTTTGTTTGCGAGTAACGCGCGTTTTGCTTCTGCAAATCGACCTTCCTGCGGCTGGTTTCGTCACCTCGCCTGCTCTGCAGAAAACCACTTGTGCAGTTTTGCGAGCTTTGTGCTCAGCGTGCAGCCCAGGGCTCGGGGCCAGAGAGGGCTCCGGGAGGGAAATCCCCGCTACTGCTCCGGCCAGGCCAGCGCCAGGCTGGCACTTGGAAAAGCTGGGTTGCAAGAAAGTTTGGAACAGTATTGTCACACCTCTGGAGCCTTATTCTTTGCAAATCAAGCATCTTTTGAATCAGATAAATTAATAATCCTTCTTATATATCCATGGGTTTCATGGTAAAGTTAATAGATTTTTAGTTGCCCAAATTAACACACTCAGAAACGATGACTAGGAAACGCCTCCCTTCCCCTACATTAACAGGAAAAGGATCCCTTTTTTTTTTTTTTTTAAAAGGCAGAACTCATCAGAAATCATTGCCTGAATAATAAAACAGTGTTTAAAGGAAGAGGCACGGAGTGGCAATGCCTTCTGCCCTTGGGGTGCAATCTTCCTACGTACATATCAGAATACAGCTGCACCCACAGACCTGCATTTTCTTTTACCTGTCTGAAAAAGGGAACAGCTTGTCATTTTTACGATGGATATTTATTACATCTAGCACTCTTCTGATCCTCCCCTTGCTTTCCAGGGGCTAAATGATAACTAAGAGCTCTTCTTGCAGCCTTGTTTAGGACGATGCTTGCATTCTTCGCTTATCTCAATTCCTGTTGCCAGCCCTGTGCAAAGATGTTCTGTCCCCAAGGGAAAAAACACGCCACAGAGCTCTTCAGTTTTGCTCCGACTGAGCGATTGGGTTACAAGTGCCTTAGGAAATCATCTCATCAAGGACAGCTCTCCTTCGGCAGCGCTAACATGACAGAATTCTGGTTTAAGCAATTGTAGCATATTTAAGCTTTTATTTAGAGAGGAAATTCCTGCTGCTCTGAGCTGTTCCCGCTTATTGAAATGAAGCTCTGTGGAAGTTAACAGTGCAATTCCCTCAATCAAAGAGCGCCTCAGGACCCAGCCTGGGATTCCTGCTGGCAGCTGAAGGATTCATTTTGCACCACAAATTAATCTTCAGTGAAAATGGGTGTCAAATCTCCAACTCATTATATTAACATAAAACTAACAGTTGCTGGAGACCAGTAATTTCTATCATTTTGGGAACACGCTGGTAGTCTGGAAAGCCTCCTTGTAAACTCCTCTGCAAGAAACTGGTTTGCAACAAGAAAAAAAATCTTTATGAACTGATAACAGCTTTCCCAACTCCAAAAAAGCCCTAAGCTTTTCTTCCCATTTCAGCTCCCAGCATTTCTGAGTGTGGAGAAAGGCTTGATGAGAGGACAGATGTGTGCAGAAGTCAGAGGCAAATTGAAAAAAAAAAACCCACAATTTTTTTTTTTTAGCGTAATGATTGATCAGCAGTGTATCTTAAATAAGTCTTGCTACTGGCTGTCACCAGTTGAATGCTGGCAGATCCCTCACCAGCAGGAAGGGGATTTAGGGAGAACACTTTGCAGCCTGTTCTTCAAGGTCCCTGGCTGCAGACCGAGGCTAAATGAGCTGATCAGCAGCCATACATTAATTGCCTTCTTGTTCCTTTTACACCACAGTAAATACAAACCTTTTCTCTCTCTAGACCTGTGAATGGGAAGCCCAACGCGAAGCCTAGCATGCCCAGCCGACACGTATAAGCATCTGCGCCTTCTGGCTCGTCTTCTGGGAGCTGTCACTGCATAAGCCCATCACCTGTGTATCTATACTGCTACTACTTCTCACGCACGCTACCTTCACTAATTTGAAAAGACAAGATGGAGCAGACGCACGGACAGCAAGCTGGCACTTTGTCTGTGAACCACACGCTCAAGCACGGCTCCTTCCAAAACCTGAGTTTTTTCAAATTAATTCCCAAAGCCGAACGCCACCTCTATTCCCAGTGACAGAGCTCCGTGGCTCAGGCAAAAAAACCAGGTCAGTCCTGATGCTGACATGTATCAGTGATAAGCCGATGAGAAATAAGGATATTAGCCAGATCCTTCCTCAAGAGTGTGTAATAATTCTTTCTAAGATGCAGCTGAAACTTGAATTTGCTACAAGATTCCTTAGAAATACACACTCTCTCTTTGTGGTGCCACGCATCTCCTAGTTTTACTGTTTCATTTAATATAACACAGGGCTGCACTGAGAAGGTAAATATTGATTAGAGCGCCTTACTTTTTAAGGTTTTACAACCCTGTGGGGTAAGGTTTACTGTTTCCCCTCTTGCTATCCTTGTTCTGCTGCTAGCCCCACTTCCACTGATTTCAGCAGTTTTGCCTGAGCAAGGAAGGTGGGATTTTCTTTCTTTCTGGAAGAAATGGATGAGCGGTAAAAAACCAAAACCAAACCCGAACAAAAAACCCCACCGGTCTTTGTCACTCACTTTGGTTAAGCAGGACTTTTAGCACACCTTCTTGGGACACATTGATTGTCTACAATGAATTCTGGTTTTTTTGCTCTGTATTTGATGTAAATATTTCCTTACTACACTTCCAAATCAAGAACTGAGAAAAAAATAAAATGATGTTTCTGGTCAGACTCAATAACGTTTCCTTCTTTCTCCAGTTCCTAGCCTCAGAAAAGCTAAAACTGTTTGTGAAAAGAATAACTGAGGGTTCGAGAAAGTCTTGGGTAAGGGAAAAAGGCAACAATTTACATACCAGCCTGATCTCTCTAAAAGTATTTTCCCAGAGACTTACGAGATGGGCCCCGCAGCACCCCCCGGCATGGGGGAGTGTTATGAAGGTGGATGAGATAAAGACTCTGGAGGTACTCAGGTATTCTTGCCAAGGAGCTGATAAAAACCTGGGGAAAAAAAGAATGAGAGAAACTCTTTGCTAGTCTCCTCCTCTGCAAACAAGCTGGGAAGAAGAGAAATTCAGAAAGAAAGAAACAAAGATCTTCCTAACTCAGGTTTCTGTAACACTTAATAAACCCCCTACAATTAGGGACTAGCTAAGTGTATCTAGACAATAGCAGGCAAATACTGAATAACAACTACATGTATCTACACACACTGTAAAGGAAAAGTTAACAGAACAGCCTTAACATTGAAATGAATTCACAGCCATTAAGAAACGCTGAGACACATTCAATCTATCCCGGGTGGCCTCGCTCAACCCCCAGGTGCTAAGCTGGGGAGAAGCGAGGGTCTCGCCGCAGCTGCGGTGCCAGGCTCTGCCGCATCTCCGACATGCAGCTGCGTTTTGACACCACCACAAAGCAGATCTACTCAACAACCTGTTTCTAGGCAGGTGAAGCTCAACCTTTAGCCCTGGTTTTTTACATTATGTTTACCTAAACAAGTCCAATCTCATCCTACAGTCAGCTCCGACCATGCAAATGAAAAGCTCATACATTTTCTCTCTCCTATGAGCATCAATTTTATTATTGGCTTGTCCCAGAGGCTCTTGGTTTGAGCTAGAAGTTTTCATTTATAAAACCTTAACTCATAAAGCATTTCTGCAAAACAGTTTCCAAAAGGTAGGAACATCACTACCTCACTGGTAACATCCTCTACAGCTCTTTCATTGCCGTTCTCAATCGTTTTATCCTGGTTTTTCACGTTACAGAGCTTTGGTCTACATCCTCCCAAGTTTCTGTAACCCAGGCTGCTGGGCAATGCTCCTCCTGAGCCCACACTCTCCCCCCAAACCTAAATCCTCTTCCAACGACTCAGACTGTCTCCCCACTCCCACAGTGACCTTCCCCTTCCCGCTCCGGTTCTTTTAAAGGGTTTTGTAGAAAGAACGTGAAATGATCTGACGGCACGCATCTGCTGTTTCCCCACAAAAGGCCACATATTGTGCATGGGAAGCATTTCCTTGAGAACGCATTTTCTCTAGGACAGTGGTTGAGTGTGGTATGTGACACGCACCAAGATTAAATGTACAGTGTTAAACACTGAACAGAAAACCTAGCAGAAGCGGTTTTGTCTGTATTTTGCTCCCTGTAAGCTACGCTATTTTTTCAAATGTTATTTCATGATCCACAGGTTAAATATTTCTTGGTAGCTCTACTGCTATGAAAGCCTACAGAGGTCAGTCCTGTAGTGAAAAACAGGATATGGGTATTTTAAAAAAAAAAAAACAAAACCAAAAAGCATTTCACTAAGATGAGCACACGTACAACAAATTCCTCACCACAGAAACCGCATGGAATCCTAATGCAGGATAAACAAATTAATACCCTAAACAATGCAAAATACATATATTTGGGCATTATTAACTACCACTGTGCTGTGCCACACCGAGCCCCCCAGTCCTGCGGTGAGATCAAAGCTCTCCTGACGCTGCAGATGACGGTAGTGAAGAACTGGAAGCAGTGTATGTCCGGTTTGGAGTTTTTGTTTGTTTGTTTGGGTTTTTTTAGTAGTCTTAATTTGCACAGGAAATCATCTAGGAGAGAAAAATTACAGCACTGACAGTTGTAATTACCCTCCTGAACACAGCATGAAATCCACTGCACAGTTGGGGCTACTGATTTTTGACCTCTAGTTCAGAATCACAGAATATCATTGATCTCTCTTAACCGGAACGCCAAACTCGGGAGACTTTGGGATTCCTCCCGCCTCCCTCGATGCACCCCTCATGCTGCTGAACCTCCAAGCCGCACTCTGCGTTTCAGGGCGCCCCGGGGTGCACCCTGCTCGGCACAATCCTCAGGGCCCAGCGTGCCTCCAGGTATCGCACCCCCAGATAAATACTGACCATCAGGCAACTGCCCGCGGCAACTAGTGTCCTACTGCTTCCAGCTCTGGTTCCACAGCCAGATGCCTTAAAGCAAACCTCATCTTTGAGGGTAATCAGAGCCTTCATTCATAAATTCATGAACCCAGCAAGTTCCCAGCAGTTTCAACACTCTGAAGAAAGGACTTTGATTGCAATATTGCTGCCTGTATAGCACATTCCCTTGTTAGAGGGTATGTGTCACGTAAAAGCAAGCCCAGCTAACGGACGCACTACAGACCCTCCTGCCTGCCGCTTACTGGACAATGTCGTCACAGCTGTAAGCTAGGAGGGCATGGCTTCTTCCTGGGCATAATCAAGGTATTAAAAATACATGACTGTTCACTGAACTCTATTAGCAGCTTCCAGCTTCTTACTTGCTATCAGCCAGGCATCATCTTCAATTCTCTATCTTCGTTCGTGTCTTTGCATCTCTAAAACGTAGATCTTTGTGATCACTGATTTTGGTTCTTAGATCTGCGGATCACCAAAGGGGTGTATGTAGCACCCAAACTGCACATTAAGCTTGGCTGCAAACTGCATATAAAGTATCAGTAGAAATATTATCCCTCTGTTCCGTTGTAACAGATATAATGAGTTAGCAAAAACCTATTAAGAAACGAATTTTAAAAGCATAGCCGACTCTCCACCTGAGGACTTTCTGTGAGATACTACAGACACATGGCCATGGACTGTTGTCCCTCTGAGTATACCCAGGGGTAAAACTTGTTCATTTGCCTCTTCTCACATGGGCTTTTCTATTTGTGAACCGCTATGATTTAAATGTTTTCAAAATAGACTGGCCTGAACTGCTGTGAGCCAGCTGTCACCTCTGCAGAAAGTCAGGCGGCCAAGGGAACAAGAGGCAGCAGCTTGGGGCACACCCCAGAACGAGCACTTACTCCTCTTTAGCCACTGGCCCAAGTTTCATGCTGAGTATCCCCGAAACGAGGAAGATCTCACAGGCAGACACATCCACAAGAAGTTTGAAACAAACCACCAGACTGACTTTGCCCGGGAACCCTCCAGCAGAGGCGGTGACGCAGCACAGCTCTCCAACGCACAACGGAGCCTCCTTCACCAGCTCTGCCTTGCACGCAGTCCCACGAGCGATCCATCTTCCAGTTCAGGTCAGCCCTAGCCAGTGCTGCATCTCGGATTCAAATCTATAGCTCAAGAAGGCCTGTTAAGTTTTCCATTTACATGTAGAGCTGAAGAACTTTATAATCAAGCTTTGTAAGACTTGAACTTTCTTCGCAAGACAAGCATTTACCTTTGCACCCTTACTAATGCGCTACAGATAGAAGGCAAAAAACAAACCACAGCTTTGCCACCAAAACCTTAATAACCAGATGCAAATATCAGTATAGCAGCGAGAAGGGAAGAAGCCGAGAGCAACTCCAGCCCTGCTGCAGAAGTGCCTAACACAGCATCAAGCTAGACGGCATGTAGATGCCTCTAGCGAATCAAGTTCAGAGCAAACTGGCTGAGTAGCAGTGGCTGGGCAAGAAGCCTGGGCTGCTGCTTGCACTGACAAAAATAGGAGGACTGGCTGAGCTGGAGTCTAGAGAGGCTGGTCAAGGGTGCTTGTTTCTCCACGCAGGAAGCTGTTGTTGGACAGGCTCTACAGATCTGACGGCTTTTTGCTTATAGAGTGGAGGAGGTTCTAGGTTGCACGGTAAGGCCATTGCACTGGGTGCAGAGACAAAGGCTGGGAGCTGTTATGGGTTAGTGTGAGGCAAACAAAAGTCTGAGACATGGAATGATTTTCAAAGAGAAGTGGAAGGAATAATTTTGTTCAGAGGTTGAGCATTACCTAATAGCAAAGTCACGGAAAACAAATAGTGGAGCAGCTCAGAAGCAGATGGGCTAAAGACAAACTGAGAAGTTAACACAATGGTGGAAAGAGCTGATTTACAATTTAAGCAAAACTTCAACTAGTAAAGAAGAAAGGGTACAAGATGGTCACTGAAAGCCCTATGAAGCTGAGAGAGGCATCAGATGTCCCCACAATGAGTATCCAGAATTTTTGCCTTTGTTAGACACCTGCTTCTCCTTCATCCAGAGCTTCACTTAGTCTGAAATATTTCAGAATGATGAAGGATTTTGATGAGTTAAGTAAGTTCCAGAGAAATAATGCCGCCAAGATGACCCCAGAATAGCCAGTAACTGGACTGGTGAGTTAAAGTCACTGTCTGTCCAAACCTGTATTTGAGATATGACCTGTCACAGTGAAGGCTCCTAAGCTCAACCCAGACTCCTCAGACTTACGCTGTGGGGCATGTTGTGCAAGTGCTTGGAAGCCAACCCATAGAAACCATACCCTTGCTGCTGTTTCTGTAGCACTGAAGACAGAAAAGCAGAATAAGGTGAGTAAAGAATTACAGAAATCTCTGGAAGAACAGTAAAGAGACAGTGAAATATGACCTTCCTGTAAGTAGGTTTCTTCCTTCTGATTCATCTGAAATCAAATCTATTAGACATGCAGGGTCAGCATGACCTATCCATCACTGAACTCCCATCCTGAGACATGCTGAATAAATTGAATACATATGATTTTTGTTGTGGGAGACCTATCACGTCTGCTTGTGCTCCACATTCCTGGAAACCTCCCATGTAATTTAGAAACCCTGGAAAATACTGGAATTTACTCTCAGTTCTAAGGGGGAAAAAAATTGTCAGACAAAATAGCTGTTTGTATATTTAAATTCCTCCTCCCATGTGCAAACATCTTATGGGTGACGTTTAAGACTTGAACCGAGATGCTATTTGCACCTTCCCCATCCCTTTGTTTCTTCAACCAAAGTAAAAGAAAACCCACAGCAATAACCTGACACTTCGTAAGAAGGAAGAAAGCAACAGCAGTGTCACTAAATCTGAAAATAAACATGAGGCAGAGGAAACGCAGGAGAAGCAGGGATATCCATTTCAAAGGCTGAGCTTTACTCCAGTCCAGGTCACAGCACCCACCACCTTCAGCCCTGAGTTTTGTTCTGGTCCGCACTGGCACCGCGCTGTTCGGCTGCATTCAAAATAACCCTCTAGAATGTGAAAAATTCTTAGTTCTAAAGTGGAATAGGAAGTGGACAACACTACTAGGGCTTCTGCATTTGAATACACAGATACAGCTGTCCCTAAAAGCTACTACAAGTCAGTGTGATCTGAAAACACCAGTTCCTGCACGTAGGCCCAGCAGGATTCAGTAAGAGCTTATAGTTGGCTGTAAACAACTCGTTTTCATACTTCCCTACAGGCCTGCTAATTTAATGCAAACATGAAGTCATAAAGGAATATTAAGTCACTCTTCTTTTGCTTATATAAATTTTTGTAAACCACTCTTTTATATATATTAGGCCTTGAATTAAATTCAGAATAATAATGTAACACTACATTCCAGCTTTACTCGCTTCAGATCATTGCTGCCACTCTCTTTTCTCACACATTTTTTTTTCTTCTGTTCTCAAAGCACCTTTCCCTATACTGCAGTCTCCTATTCACAAAAGGAAAAGTGCAAGAGTTGGGATGGAGTAAGGAGCATCATTTTTTTCTCCCTCTAGAGACAAATCAATCTCTGCAGTGATAAGCACTAAAAGTACCTTGCAGTAGGCAAACAAACCTTGCAAAGAAAATCTAACCCAAACTTACTGTGTTGAACTCGGCGAGTTGGCTCTGAGTAGTCATAAATAACTTGAACCTTAAATTTTAGCGGCAGCCATCCTGTAAAATGTTAGGAAGAAAGAATGAAAGCAACAGGATGGAGCCAGGTCTAAGCTAACAAGGGTCAGAAGCTCTAACTCATTACTTGTAACACACAGTTTTCACTGCAGCTTCTACACACGTTCATTAACCTGACTTGCAGATAGAAGACTGAAATCAATACAGTATTTCAGTAGAGAAACACTCATTTTTAGCAGGGAAGACTGGTTGTTCAGCCGTGTCTACTTGCACTGTGCATTGCTGAAGTCACTGCAAGAAAAGACTTTCCTTAATTCAAAAATACTTCATGGAGCAGCCGATCACCGACAGTACTAACAGGAAGTAAGGACATGAGCTTTGTGTTAATGACAGCCATAGTACAAGAAAAACAACCAATACCATTTGAGATCAAGAAGGATACGTACTATTTTCATTTCCTACTATCTGCTTCTAAGGTTTGATTATGTTTTACACCACAAGTCAGACTTGAAACCCCACAAGAACAGATCACAAAAGATTTCCTGTTTGAGATGTTTACAAAAACTCAAACTCATTAATAGAGTTAATGTAATGGTTCTATGTCTATTAATAGACATAACACTACTAACAAGCCACTGCTACAGAAATCAGATTTACAACCATCCATTACTTTTGGAGCACCCATAAGCTAAACTAAACCTTTTATATAAGCACGGACAAAAAATTCTTGGCTTAAGACCCATCTACATTACTAGCTGGTGCACTTGCTGCTGCAGAGTTGCTGTTCTGATGCATTTTGTAAAGGAAGGGGAAGCTACTGGTTGCAAGCCCAATGCAGAAGGCAGAAATGACACAGTGAACTCAATACAGACACAAGTGTGCTGAGTCTCTTTACTCTTGTTAAAGGTCTCATTAAAAGGCACTTGCTGCACAAAAGGACTAGTTAAAGGCTTCACAAACTGGTCCAAAAGTGTGAAAGACAGATCTCAGATACCACTGTAGCTTTAAAATCAAATACTTTTTTACTATGCGTATTCCCAAACGCTGTTAGAAGAAGAAAAAAAAAAAGTATGTGTATCAGGTGCTAACTGTATTTTAAGCATGAAAACCTCAGAGTATTACTCACTTTTCCCTGTGCAAGCACTTTCTCTAGTTACCAGAAGCGCATCAAAGGCCAAACTGGATACCTGTAACAACCACAATGTAGAGGTGTTTCACAAATGCCCAGCACAACATCCCATTACTGGAAGCACATAAGCATTCTATACTAAACTGCTAGCATCATCTGTTGGTGGAACTTCAAAACTGCAAGCAATTATTTTTAAGTAAACATACAGACAGCTAGGAGAAGAATTACAATTATCTGGTGAAAACAGTCGAGGTTTTGAATTAGCTACGGATCTGTAATATGCACTATTTAAAAGGAGAAACAGGACTGCTTTGTAATAAAACATGCTAATACTTAAGCTGAATTTGTACCCTATTAATAACTGTGCCATTTTTGCACTCAATTGCATTATAGGCACTATCAGCACTAACCAGTGTTCACAGCAATGCCAAAATACCAGCAGCGTAACAGAGAAAGAGATGCAGCACTTACACTTCAGGGTGGTTTTTTGGGGTTTTGTTATTATTTTTTTTTTAAAACATTTCATATGCCATTTCATATAAATCCAAAGCATTAAGCCATTCCACTCATAAGAAAGGATTAAGAGCAATTTCAGCAAGACTAGGAAACCTACATGGAAAATAATATCCTCACCCGTTTATTGTTCATTTTACCACTTGGTAACGCGGTTGTTTTGAACTCCGTGTGAATACAACTTAGGTTTTACAGAAAAATCAAACACCTGTATTTTTCACATGTACCAAACACATCGAAAGTTTAAAATTTGTGTGCCTTGACTTGCTCCTCTTAACGTCTCTTTAGGGATGTCCATTGTCACTGATCTGATAGAGTCCAACTCAAGTCTCTCAAGTCAGGCGACATAGAGATTCAAAAGGTGTAGATTTCTCAAAGACGGTCTTCTCTGTAGTGCATTGTGCTAGTGCATTCAACCAGTGTGTAAGTATTCAACCATATAAGCTTGGGGTTTTGTTTTTTAACTACACAATACAGAAATATAATTTTACATGTAGCTTTGCATGCCTTATGGCTGCTTGCCCTACTATAGGACAGTGCAATAAATACAAATATATGCACACTAGAAAAGATTTAACTGCCATGATCTACATCTCATTTATGAGTACAAATTTACCTAGTCAACAATATGACAAATTTAGCAGAAAAAGTGGCAATGGCAGTAATATTCTACTACAAAAACAAGGCTAGAAGCAAAGTGTTCTCAAGCTACAGAAAACTTGCTACCTCCTCCTAATATATGATGTAGGGCCCAGTTCTGCCAAGTGCAGTCTCGTGATCAGTAGGTTGCATCAGAACATGCTTTTCCCCCATTTAACAATGAATACTTCTACAATTTATTTGGGTTTGATAACTGTTTATAAATAGCACACTATAATGACTATTAAACTATACAGCAACATGACATTTATAGCCTAATCCTGAATACAAAGTTCAAAGAACATGACTACAAAGGCCAGAGAGCAAATGTCATCGACTAAAAGCATTTCCACTTCAGAATTTATTGAATGTTCTCTTACACAAACACTTCTCGATCGTGAAACCAAAGGAACAGGATTTCCTATTCCGTCTGCTCCAGCAGTAATTTAGCCACAACATCACCCTTATAAATTAGTGATGGATTTTAACAGGTAGCCCCTTGGGGCTATATATTTTATATACTTTATATATATGCACATTTACTTTGAATTCTATGTAAAAGTTGAAAAAATGTTTGAAAGAAAAACTCAATATATCACAGCTTTTTCAGCGAAAAAAATACAAATTAGTTTTAGTTTTATAACCACTATTCAATTTATCAAACTTTTTTTTTTCTGAAGTATTTACCTTTAATTATGTACACATTACAGGAAATAAAACTTTTTCCACAAACTTTCTCTAAGGTGACAGTTATCAATAGAATGATAGAATAAAAGCAGGAAGAATATTAAACAAATGGGGGTGACCAATTTCTGCTTTTAAAAAGTAAAAAGTCACCATATAATTAAGTACAAAAACCTGCATTGAATGACAACTGCTGGTGTAGTAACTTGATCAGGTATGGAGACCAAGAGTATAGTAAAGCCCTATGGTAATAGTATTTCTGTAGCATTTCCACTTGGTATGTATATACTAAATGTTGGCAAAGTTTCTGTAGCATTAGCTTATACAAACATAGGAGTCCTCAGTCTGCTGCATAAAATGGAACAAGTGTGTTTTAATTCTCCTGAAATGCACCTGAAATCCAGAGTGTCACTTACAAACTGCATAATGAAACTTTTCTTCAGAAAAATATCTGTTTGGCATCTCCGGGGCTCTGTTCCATCGGACAATAGGGGCATTTTAATCTGGGGACAAAGACAATGGGTTAGAATCATGGCAATGTGCCACAACTGAGCATTAAGCTTTTTCATCTGATACAAAGATATCGGGTTGGCAGTGGTAGTCCTTCCTCTTCTTTCCCCTGTAGCATGAAACAAGTGCACCTTAAACCATAGTGCTTGACTTGGCCCCATTAAAAGTCACCTTTAGCTGAGAGAGACCTTATCACGCTTTTTATTCTAATTCTATTCTTTCTCACCTTTCACCCACACACCTCTGAATTATTAAACACCAAGAAATTACTCTTCATGATTAATCTATTATTTCTACTTCTGGGTTAGTTTGTTGCGTTTTAGTAATTTTAAACAGGCTGGTAGCTTTCACTTGGACTTCCTCAGTGCATTTTATTGTCTGGTTCCCAAAATGCTGTGATTTTACAACTCACTTAGATCAGCACCTGCAGGCTATGGCTAAAGAGGTCAGCCCGGCCTCCCTGCTGAGGTCTCCACCAAGACTATTCCACCTGCTTACAGTATTTCTTCTAGTGTTGATCCATTTTCTCCGCCCCCTCTCCTAGTTTGGGCCTCTCACCCCCCCCCCCAAGAGCTGTGCTGTCACTAAAGCTGATCAATGAAAGCATCAGGAATGAGTGATCAGGGACAGGAACTGTGTAGCAGCAAGTTTACTGGCTTAAAATGGCTAAGGTCACCCATGAAGGCATACCTCTAGGCTTTTCTAACAGGGCAAAGAACGCGAGCATCACTCGACATATTTTCATTCACAGCGTCACGCTGGATTTTGCAAAACAGCTTACAGCTCTAAATTAAGCTGACAGCCTCCACGGAAGATGCATACATTTAATTCAAATTACTACTGGTTCTTCCTCAAGAAAATCTGTATAGCACTCTCCCTTCCATTTCCTCCTTCCCAAAAGCCTGTAGGCACCCCACTGATATCTAAGGAGAAGTATTTCCACAGAGATAATTTAACTACCTGCTCAATTACTAAGCCATATTTCCCTAGAGGTTAAATTTTGTTTTTTAAGGGAAGTTTCATGCATTACTAACCTTGCTCCTAACGAAAAACTGTGTGTGTAGAAGCCTCCATTTTGAATTTAAGACAACACAATGGTACTTACAACTTGGAAAATTACCCTGTTCATGGCATTCCTCACATAATCTCACTTTCTACAACATCAGAGCGTTTATTACGCTTTTCTCCAGCACATCAACCCGGTTTATCTGGCTTTTAAGTCATTCTCTAAGATTAACAGGCTTCCACCAATTACATAATTATGGACACAGTTTTCCCAAAACACAGTATTCTAGTCTTAAGATTTGTCCTTGTCTATATGTTGCTTGAAATAAAAGTGTGGTACTTACTTGCTGCCATTAAACATTTTATTCAAAGCATCTCTTGATATAATATGACCACAGACTAATTTCATAGGTGGATTATTATCTGTTGTTTGCTGACGAAGAATGGGACAGGCGAATATTGAGTGATACCAGCACTTTTTACCAAGGTCCACTTCAATCTGTGAAAGAAATTAATATAACAATTTATCTTGGGAAACTACATTTGCAGACAATTATCCCTTTCAGGTCATTGCCCTTACTTAACGTACTTCACAATTCAGCTGTGAAGGCAGCAAAATCCATTGTGTGGATGCCTGACAATTTCCCAGCCAAAAATACTTAATTGCATTCTTAAAACGGTGATCTATGTCACTGCTTCCCATCCCCAAAGCAGAGTATTCTGCCAAAGGACAAGTGAACATTTTAGGGCAGATCTATGCCTTGGCAGGAAAACTGAGCTGGTGACCCAACAAGACTTTCTGTATTTCCTAGCCAGTGATTTTCAAAGTAGTTTAGATAACAGATCTCATTTAAGAGAGATTAAAAAAAAAAAAACAAACCAAAACAACCCCTTGGATTGATTATGTTGATGTTCAACAGCTTTTTGAAAGACTCTCCTAACACCTACATGTCATGTCAATAATGAAGTGTATCAGAATCATTTATTTTCAGTACCACACAGAAGACACTGGTACAGCACAGCGCTTGCCATCGGGACCAAATTATTTCAGAAAGGGACTTCTCACCAAGAAGTCATCCATGACTTCAGGAATCAACTGAGAACTGCAAAAATCACTGCTTCTGTACCTGAAGCTCCTGGCTCTGACCAGTTCTCAGTTCTGACAGTTTTAACCTTCAAAGAAACCTGACAACATAACCTTTTCATGCTACTTAATCTCTGTTTGCTCCATGAAAATAAGGCTTCCTATCCCCATGCTGCCTTAGCAGTACATGCTAGAAACACTTAAGTTTAGAACAGGCAAGGAGGCATATAAATACTACTAACTGATCTGCATCTGACGAAAATCTTTTCCCAAATGCTCCCTAGCTAAACATTCCTGTCTGGATGGCAGGGCACGAATCTGTCACACTTGGAAATTACACACTCAGGGTTATAGAAAACATAGCTGGGAGAACCTCAACACATGTACCTACATGATAAATCAATCTCTTCCAGCTACAAAGAGGCTAGCTCAGTTCATGCCCAGTTTGCACTAAATAGGTTCTTTCCAAATCAGGAGCAGGCCACTGGAGAGCTGCACACACCTGGTAAGAGCTATAAAGGGAAACTGGGGTTTCATAACAACTGAACTTCATTTCAACTGATACAAATTAGTTGTGCTGGAAGATAACACACTGGATCCCAGTTCAGTTCTTGTGTCCCCAGATGTAGCACTAATTCTTTCATCTCCCGGCTGCCTGATAAAGTGTTAGTGCAAAGCAACTCATGGACAGAGCTCAAGTATAGCTAGGGGAAGTTAATGTTCCTCAGTGGGATGCATTTCCTTTCCAGTTATATAGAAACATTGCCTACATTCAGTGTTAAGGCTAAGTGGAAGGTGAGAGCATCTGGTTTGTTAAGCTCATTTATTGAAGCCCTTTTCAATGTGAAAGGGGATAACAAGTAAAGGGGGTAGCAACAAACAAAACTGAGATACATAAACCTGACAGACAAATGTAATGGAGACAGTAACAAGAAACAACCTCGTCAGTCACACTTATTACAGGTCATCAAGAAACTGCAACCAAACCTGGACTTTGCAACAGGTAAGAATGCAAACTCAAGGGTCTCTGAGGAGACGAGGTCAGTAGAACTATACAAACTGCAGGAGGAACGTGCAGGGGAACGGGATCGGGGAGGAATGGCCAGAAGGGGATATAAAAGGCACCATGCCAGCATTTAAGGGTCTGTGAATGTGCATTTGCTTGTGAATCTAGAGAGTGTTGTGTGTGTGCTGTCACCAGTGAATTTCAATCTTTACCAGCCAAAGAGAAGGAAGGAAGGAATCTTGGCTGTCTATATTTATTTTTTATGCAAGTCCTGTATGTGGGTGCTCTTGAAGGCAGCGCCTTGTCTGAGGCAGCCTGCATAGCCAGTAGTATCAGTGTCCTTTGTGTGTGTGTGTGCGCACGTGGGTGGGTGTCTGCGATTCATGCACAGCTTTGCTACTGGTTGAACCTACAAAAAGGAAACCAGCAGCCATGTCCATCAGCCTGGGGCAAGACCCCAAGGTCTCTGTAGAGGAGGAAGCCCCAAGCCCAGGAGCTGCTGGAGGTGGCAGCCATGTGTATCTTCCCTTAACATTCAGTACAAAAGAAACCTGAAAACAGCATTCGCCACTGGAAATCTGCCCTGGGATAGCTCAGCATCAACTCACCGGTAGTTCATCCTTTTGGTTCCAAACACCTGTGCACTGCCTTTGTTCAATAACTGCCTTGATATTAATTAGAGCTGGTAATGCTACACAACCTGCTGAAAAACTGTAGAAAAAGGAAATATGTTAATACAAGGTGCCTGTCAGGAAACCAGCATTTTTCTACTTTAAAGGTTAACTGGGACACAAGAGCGTAGTACTTCATTCAGTTCTTGTCTGTACTTCTAAGCTCCCTTCAAGTACAATAAGCAAGAGTTTGGGGGCAGGTTATAGCTACCCTGCATCTTAGGCCAGGGCCCTCATGTACTACATTCTGGACTGAAAACGAACAGTTAATCCCTGTTCTGAGTCTTATAATGAATTGATTTCCTATACCACGTACTTTGATTTTGAGCTGTACAGGAGGAAGGCATCATCTCAGCTTATACAGGTAGCTGCTCTCTAAGCTATGAAGAGTCCATGCAGCCTAAGAGTTTCCACATAACCCACACATACACACAACCCATAATCCTTTAATTATACATAATTACCATGTAAAGAAACATGTCTCCCACCTTCACCTTAAATCAAGAAAACAAATGTAGAAAAAACATAGGAAGGCAAGTTAAGGAAAGAAGCCACAGCCTGTAACAAGAATGGCAGTACACAACCTAACAAAGTCAGTGTCCCAACAGTTCAGCCCGCTCTGGGAGTTACGTGTTACCAGAACTTACCACATTATTTTGAAATATTTCACTATGTTACAAAAGAAAGCATGACACTGAGTTGCCACAAATTGACAGATGTTTTGATGGATTTAAGTCTGATGACAGTACTATAGGCCTGGAAATCAGCAGCACAGAAACAAGATTTGACCTTGGTATGAGCCTGCTCTGTTTCTTTGGCAGATTATTTTATTATTTGTGCAAGTTTTATTGTCTAAAGTCACAATCTTCCTCTCCACTTTGCCCCTCCAAAAACTTGTTTTTATGTTTCTGCAGGAACATTCTGGCTAGTTTATTTGGGATGGGTGGGCTTGAAACTGATGAAGCTCTTGACTAAGTTTTTTAAAAAAAAAAAAAAAAAATCATATCCCTCACCTCCAACTGTCCATTTTAATCCTTACACTTTGCTTTTTGGTTATTTCAGCACTGACTGTAACTTGTGTTAAACCTGTGGAAAGTTTAGACAAATAGTATTTGTAGAAATAAAAGCATTACTGCTTTAATAGTTCTGTATGAAAACATCTCTGGAAGAGCCCCTTAAGAGTACAACTACTAAAGTAAACAGTAAATTCAAATGGCGTCCTGTAGTCCTGCAAGACCCTGAACCATGACCTCCTTAGTACAACAAGGCTTTTCCCACTGACTCCACGCAGTAACTCAGACCAGGAGGCTTGTACAGGATTAGATAAGTATTGGAGAAACCAATCAGCCTTTAAAAAAGTGGCCGCTACTCATGTTCTAGAAAGCAATATATTTCATGGCAAGGATTTAACTTCAAGCTGGTTTAATTACTAAAGGATTTGCAGCACTCAAAGGTCATGCCAGTTTAGAATAGTCTTGTTTATAACAAGAGTATCGATACCACCTATACAGCAAATGCATTTCAGTGCTATCGATTTCACACCAGGCACAAAACAAGCATCCAACCAATCCAAACATCAGTAACAGGGATTTTCCACTTCACTGAAAATCTCTTGGCCATTTGCGCTGAAAACCGTATTACAGCATCAGTACATGAGCAATTAAAATGTAAAGAATTGCTGTTAATTTAACCGAAACAGGAAAAAGATGAAAAGCAAAACACAGAGGCAGAAGTTTTAAATACCTATAAACTCCTCAAACTGAAACTCATAACATTTGTTGTAGAAAGACAATTAATCTGAAAATGGTCCCTTTGTTGCTTCTGTTGTATTTTGTGACAGAGGTGCAAACAGGAGAAGCAGAAGGCTTGACAATTTTAAGAGCTCTAAACTAAGCACAGAAGTCTAATAACAGTAACATGCAAACAGTAAAAAAAAAAAAAGCCAAAACAAAAAAGAAGAGGTAGTGAAGCTTCTGCTAAGTACCAAATCTACCCCAGAAAGATGCACATATTTTCTATTCAATGTCTGAAATGAAAATGAGAACATCAGGGGCGTGTATCGGGGGAACTGACATCCAAAGGCTAAATAGCAGCTAATCTGTTTTATCTTCAGAGAAGCTAGAAGGAGATTAGATTGGTTTTTCTTCACATTTCCAACAGCCTCCTACAGATTTGCATTTTGTCAGATTAGCTACTGAGCTTGAAAATGCCTCTTTCTTCTTTACAAATTGTTTGCTGGACCTCATTTGGAAATTTTAGCAGCTAAAAAATCACAATTCTTAAGCATTCTTCTAAGGAGAAGACAATTAAAGTAATGTGTGGATTAAACCCCAAGATGATCAAATGCTGACAGAATTATGGCCAGAGTTTTGGGGGCTTTTTTGCAGTTAAACAACAGGGACAGTTTTCACACATTTGCTGTGGGAATAACTGACTGATTGCCATCCTCATCTTTCACACTGATGTCTAAACTATGGAAGTCAAATTCAATCCGCCAATGCTGCTTCTTGAGCTGCGAAGGTGCAGCGTAAAGCACAGCACACAGGAACCTCTGATTTCTAATCTTTGCAAATCCTGTCAGAGCTATTTGTAACCACGCTCTTTATTGAATACAAGCAAGATGAGACTACTTCTCAAAAGCTGTTTCTTTTTCCCTCAGCAAGAAATAGAAAACAAAACACCATATATCTGGTCTTAAAAGCAAATGAAAACCAGCATACCTAACACTGAGAGGTGATTCAACTGAGAGCCCCAGAAGAGCACAGGCATCTCTTGTAAAAATGTCACAGATGTCCGCCCACTGGTTTGCATCTAATAGATGAACGTACGGAGAGTTCTCTATACCTTGCCGCAGATACACCAGGCTGCCCATCAAAACCTGAATATCTGCAAGGAATCAGGAATGGTTAGTTATTTTATACTACGAATAAAAGCTAGTGTTTACAGTTTCAGCTTTTACATGGAAAACAGGCAAATATACCATATCAGTAACACACATCCTCACCTCTGCAAAGTACAACGAAAGCCATCACAGAACAGACGTCTACAGCGACGAGAGCTCCAGCCCACTATGGACAGACTGAGGGGTCA
Source organism: Balearica regulorum gibbericeps (assembly GCF_011004875.1). Lineage (NCBI taxonomy): Eukaryota > Metazoa > Chordata > Aves > Gruiformes > Gruidae > Balearica > Balearica regulorum. The sequence continues at coordinate 76,013,206 of NC_046187.1, read as the reverse complement.
TCTGCCCCTCTACAAGCACCTGCATGCTGCCTATTAATTTGCTTAAAACAAGTTTAGGTTTTTGTGAGCTGACACACAGAGTACCCTAAAAAACTAGGCTTTACTGGACTTAGTTTAAGATGGTTCACTTAACTCACATATTCTCCATTTTTCCAAAGTTTCATTTCTCTTTGTAATACCCCACGCAGCAGAAAATAGCAGATGACTATTCCAAGAATGTTTCTGTGCATTTTTAACACCTTACCCTGGCAGCAGGCCTATTCTGGATGTAATCTAAGTATTATTTAAAGAGTCAAAAACCTTAAACTTAAACAAATGTGCTGGCATTAAAATATAATTTTGTGCCCTTTTTAAAAAAGAAAAGAGGAGTTAATTCAAATTGTAAGGATTCAGGTTATACCTGTTAAATACAAAAATAAGAAGCCTCTAACAAAATGAAAATAATGAAGTAAAACATGTTTGGAACACGATTTGTATTTTATTATGAGGTGCCACATCCAAGCGTTTAAATCCCCTCAATGTTACCGAAAACTTACCTTTCTGATGATTTAGGGCGAACGGCTGGAAGTTTTTCGCATACTGAAGTGCTTCTCTTTGATTTGCTGTTCCACCCATCAATAAACTAATGAAATACAACCTGTGTAGTTTAAATTCCAACGAACTATTCTGTGCCATAAGCATTTCTCTGTTGGATACCGCCCACCTAGAAGCAGCGAGGAGGTACAATGAGACACGACACAAGAGTAATTAAGTATCAGCCTACACCATATGAAATGATTACAATTATCAACCACCTATTTCAAGGAGAATACAAGTGCTCCCTGAACTTCTATACAGAGCACAGATAAAGGCAAGACCCTTTACAAGTAACAGAGCTACACAGGGCACACAACACATGAACGAAGGTACTTCTGGTGTACAGGTGCTGTACAGGTTAACCTCTGCAAAATTCAACATGCGCTGGCTAGAAGGCAAGACTGAATTAGGCACAATATAAAAGATAGAAATAGCAAGAATCTACCGTATTTCGACTAATACCACTCTGAATCTTAACAATTACAGATAATCTTCAGCTGCTAGTTGAAGAAGTTTGACTAAGCCTTTCAAGAACATATTTTCCAACTTCCTCGTTCGCCACACATTTCCTCTACGCCACTATGTTTATATGCGTTCGTATGTTGCCCTGGAGAAGGGAAGTTTGTCTATGGGGCCCTCAAAAACAGACATTATCAAGACCTTACAATGGGGGACAGAGGGAAGGGAAATCAGTTTAAATATCATACTTCATCCTGCTTAAACTTTGCTTTCTGTGTTATTTTCAACCTGGACAAGAAAAAAATATTTCTTACTTTCAAGGTCTCATTCACTATGACAACACTAACATTTGGCTCCCAAATAACATCGAAGAACCCTTAAACACACAGCAAGTAAATGAACTGGAATTGTCAAAGCATTTCTTAAAAAGTTATTGTATTATTTAGATTTTATCCATCCCTTTCTGGGTTTTTTGTGGGGTTTTTTTGGGTTTTTTTTCCCTCTTAATTCAATTTAGCCAGGCCTAAATCAATCCAATCTTTCTCTTAAGAACTTTAAGTTTCAACGTTCTTCAGTACATCTGTTTCTCATTAGTGTTAATTAGTTATACTATTTTCACTGTGGGGGCCCCATTAAGCAAAGAGCTTTTCACTTTTCAGCAAGAAGTGAGGTTGTCTCTGTTCCTTAAAAAGAAGAGGTATGCAAGGCTTCTGTTCTTTTCAACCGATACTAAAATAAGAAAATTAAGCACTCTTACAGTACTGGCAAAGCTTGCAATGCAAGTTAGCCTTCTGCGTTAAGATGTAGCGTGAATGAGCAAGTACCTACTTTCAATTTGTGGTGGTGAAAGTGTCAGGAGTCTAACTTACTGGCAAGGCTTTCTAATGACAGCAGCAACCTTTCAGCGGGCAACGGTGAAAAATGTAGCGTTTGAACTAAGAACAAGCCCCACTGTCCCTCATTTCCAGCAGTTTCAGATGAGCAGCCTCAAAAGACTGTCAACACTGTAATCCCCCACCCCCAGGGGGGAAGGGCACAGTCACTAACCATGGGGGGTTTTTTTGTTGGATTTGTTTTGGTTTTATGATCAGTGTCCACGGTTTAAACTGGGTATCGCGGCAGTAAAGCTCGCTCCCGGCTAAGAAAACAAGAGCCTGAGGTTAACAACCATAGACCAATAAGCAGCTGAAAGACAAAAAACTATGACGAATAAAGAATAAGACTAGTCCACAGTCCCATTAATGAGATATTAATCTGTACAGTATCAAAAGAGCCTCCATCCTCTCCCTGTCAATATTTGCAACCACATGACACTGTACTTCATCTTGCTGAGATTGAGTCTATTTTTCCAAATTAGCTTTTAGGCAGGTTTTCCATTTTTAGCTCTTTGAGTGGCAGCACAGATTTGTATCAGAAGAAAGCAGCCACAGAAGCAAGGCCTGAGGTGTTTGGTCTGGGACATGCTGTTCCTCTTTCTAATAGAAAGACAAAAAACCAACAAGCAAGGTTTAAAACATTCAACCCACATATTCTCTACCACCGTCCAAAATCATCAGTAATCACAACACCTGTCTTCCTACCTCCTCTCAAAATGACACTTTCAGAGTGTTTTCACTTCTGAGACTCAAATCCATCCGAATTTTTTAAAGTTTACAGTATATTATTCAAGCACAGGTACACAGAGCTCTCTTCTAGCTCCCACATGGGATTTAGTTAAAATTAATTTCACAAAGCCTAGCAAAGATTAAATTAAGTTTAAACCATAACCCATAGGTCCCACCAAATACCAGGACCTGTGCACCTTGTTGCTTTACAGACAGAAGAGAAGACAGTATTTCTTCCCCAGGAGATTACAGTCAAAAAGCTTTGAACCTGCAAGTCATTCCCACCAGGCTTTCACATGGAGACCCACCTGGGCTAAGAAGGACCAGAATCCACCCAGAAGAAAACTATGGATTTCCCTCCCCCATCACCAAATTACAAGGAGGACAGTCACTGGAAATTAATGGGATCTTGTGGAGGTACAGACATTATACGGCTTAGGGTGCAAGGCCAGACTGGGCATCTACAAAGTCACGTTGCACACCCCACCAAAAAAAAAAAAAGAAAAAAAGAAAAAAAAAAGAAAAATGTTATAGCCAGTTGTACCAAATTTAATTCTGAGGGGTAGTAAGTGTTGGAATTTGTATTAGTAAGAAAATCTGAAAACCAACTCTTAAAAAAGACGACTAAGTCAGATATGAATACTAACTTCTTGCTATCACCACAGCAGGGCTTTGAAAGTCTTTTTGAGAAGTCATTAACCTAACAACTCCCTTTCCATGGCAGTGACCAGGAGCCACTTGTGTTTGCTTCATTTCCAACACTGAGCTAAGCTGAGCACCAACTGCAGGGCACTGGCAGAGCCAGAGAAACTGGTTATTGTAGAAGGTTGGGATAAAAACAATTTTGCATGGGTAAACCCTGCCATACTCCCCTTCCTGGTTCACGATACTGTAATTAATTATCCTTGTGCAACACCCGCTTTCTGCTTCAACACCACTATCAGTAGCCTAGCCCTAGAACAGAACAGTTTGGGACTGCTTTTACGCACCCCAAAGCTGTACTTACTGATGCCAGTTTTAGCCATTTATTAGCTTTTTGCCCAAAGAGCACAATGACACCCCTCCAAGTTCCTCTCGCATAGATGCTGCCCCTTCAGAAGCGGTTTCTGTCCCTCCTCCTGAACACCCACATCTGCTGGGAAATAATATGGGAAATATCTTCACTTGCATCAGCAGTTCTGCGAAATAACCAGGCATTTGCGACATTGGTTACCTCCTAAAGCGTATAGTTTTGTCACATTTTGATCATCCTCACTACCAAATATGGTTTTTACATAAGCATCACTATAAATAAGGACCCTCTGTGCCCAGCAGCAGGCAAAGAGAAGCAGATAGCTTTTGCACTGGAGAGTTTAAACAGAATAAACATTATAAACAGAAATGAGGCAGGGTGGGGGAGGGATACCAGCATAGAAACTGTGCTGACAATACACTCTGTTCTCTGTTCATTCAGCTGGCTTCAGAATAAGAGTTCCTTTGAAGAAAGACCATGCCTTCTCCTTTGTTTGAAAAATATTTAACACATTGTAGGAACTACAAGATACGATTAAGCAGCAACGAATTAGGCATAACGCCTAGAAAACTGGAGCTAAAATGAGTTCAGTGATTTCAAGTGAATGGACAAAACAGCAAGTTACTGTTCCTCAGGAGTGTCCTTTACAACAGCTGTCACTATTTGAACTACCAGAAATACGTGGTGCAGCAGACAGTAAATCCTGTTTCAGTTGTAACACCAGGCATTTCAGCGTTGCTTCCCTTCAATTAGCTAATTCAATAGCAATAAACCACCTGAGCTTTCCACCTGTGTAGCTATATTCAAAGGCTAAATATTTAGGTCAAACTTTGCATGACCCAGAGGCATAATCCAGGATTTAGTTTATGAAAACCATGGTTTGAATATCAGAGTATCCCTGCACTTAGTTTAGATGCCAGTAAGCTCTAAATTGTCATACCTGTGTTGGTTCATGTTAAAGGGAAAAGAAAATGTTTGTTTATAGAAAAATGTTCTTAATTGAATAATGCAAAAAAAGGCATCTTAAGTATATGAATGATGCTAGGAATGAAACACAGAAATTTTGAATTTGCTTTCCTTTCATTGTTTCTATTTTTAAAAGGTCACTTTCAAGTTGTTTTGGGTTTTTTGTTTATTTTGGGTTTTTTTTGTATTGTGGTGTTTTTTTCTTACTTCTGAGACAAACCTAAGCTTACCAAAGCTTTTGCAACTTAAAAAAAAAAAAAGAAAAAAATAGGCTGAGGGTTTGCTTGGGGTTTTACTATTTTTAAAAGAAAAGCTATTCTGAAATGGTACTGCACAGTTACATATCCACTACTGTAAATCATAAAACAGTAGCCCATGAGACATTTCACCACCTTTCCCTCCTGTTCACTTTGAGCACCAGCTTACATGTCTAACGGTTGTAAACTCTACTAAGTTCAATAAAATACCCTGGACTAAGGTTGATTGATAGATCTCAGATAGTCCCAGACTGGTTTTCATCTGAGCATTCAGCATTATCCACTGACTTGCATTAACTGAATCATTTTGTTCAGAAGAAATCTCACTAACAGCTCTCGCTGTCAGCCCAGGCTCCCAGCAGCAGCTCACCTCTCACCCAGCGTTAATCAGCACCTACCTGGCAGCAGCAGCAGCCCATGAAGTACACACCTATCCTTTCACTCCTTCCTCCCACCCTGTGGTCCCTTAGCTGGAAAGGGAGAGCAACTCGAGGAAAAGTGAGAACTTTGATCCTGAGCCAAGTTCTGCTCACCCCAAAGGCTTGGTGAAGCCAAAAAGACTTGATGGTACCCAACACCTTTAAGAAGTCCTGGTATCCTTCAACATTGGACCTTTTAAAATAAGGTTCACTAATGATTTACTAAGTACCATCATGGCTATAGAACTGTTCCTCCAAGTGATGTTGCCTTCCCAAACCCTTAAATCAGCATCACAAATGATTCAAATTAATCCTTAATTTAAGACAGCCTTAGTTAAGCACTGTCTACAGGGAGGGACTCAGTAACTAGACCTCGCAAAGGAGAAACATGGACACATCAAAGTATGTTAAAGACAACATTTAAAGTGAAAAAACTAAGGATTTGTTAAAAGCATTCAAAAAACAAAAAAGGGAGAAAAAAACCTGAGTAGACTCACTCTAACGCAGGTCTCAGAACTCTAACTTTTAATGCTTCCAATATTCGATTCAACTCCACAAATGGTTCTTTTTGACTTTGATCTATCGATAGACCAGATTCCTGGAAAAACAAAGGCAGTTTTTAGTTAAAGCATAGGAAAACATGGGATTAAGCTGCTGTTTTTCTGACAGTTTAAATATTCACCTGGAACATTAACATTCAAATAAGGACACTCACACAAAGCATAGTTTTCCACAGTTGCAACATTCAACATCCACACTTATTGCTACCTGACAAAGTTCCTCGGCTACATCCAACATTCCCTGCCGGAAAAAGTGCTCCACCATCACCTCGTTGAGGATTCGCTGGCTGTCAGCCTGCCAGCACCCATCTATCCCCACGCTGCTTATGTCGGAGTCAAAATTCTGAAACGTACAAATTAACAGTTAATAGGCTGGAACAAATCGCTCCACGTAATTTTTCTTTAATTATGCAGGACACCTATGTCTCCACCCTGATGCCTTCTGCCTATTGCTCAGTTGGCCCTCAATTACCTCCTGTTCAAAGCGAAATATATCTGTCAGCTGCTTCATTATCTCCTGCATACAGGAGAAGAAATCCTTTGGCTTGTTCAAGTCTGAATATTATCCACTATAAGGAATTACACTGACAAATTACACGTCTAGCTAGCAAATTAGAAATCTAGTTAACTAATAAAGGAGTTTCCAGACCATGATGTGTTTTTAAAGGGAGTATCTGCAGAAAAGGTTTTTTCCATATGTGAAAACTGAAAACACATAGAGAACGGGGCGGGGGGGTAAATCGCCTACACTAGAATCAAAATAGCGTTATCAATGCATCACTGTCACTACAGCACACCAAATTAGAAGTAAAAGCTTTAACTCAAGAGTTTCTGACATAGCTGGAGAGGTAGACGATGCTGAAAAAGGAAAATGTCACTTCTCCCCACCCCCGAACGACAATGAAATTCAAATCTCTGAAGATCTCAAAATCCCAGCAACAGGATGAGCTTTGAAGATCCAAGGTATCTCTTACTGCTCTAACCCCGATGATCCTACTCCTGTGTATTTTTAGGCCAGTGGCCTACGGACATATTCCAGGAATAAGTAAAAATATTGTCACGCGAACTCTTTAACTCAAGCACTTGGCACTCCTTGGCACAGTGCCTATTGGCAGCAGGAGAGCAACACTTATTCTAACCCAAGATATAAAAGAGGATTTTAACTGTTAACATGTTATATGATCGGGGCAGGCAGGTTAATTTGAATAAAAATCCTCACCCATTGCCTAAACCAAACCTCTTGCAAAAGAAATAGAGTCTAGAAGTCAGTGCATTGCTTCCTGCCTGACCTGATGGCCTGCAAACTACGACTCTCTTCCAAGAGCGCACTTCAGAACTCAGAAGTTTGGTGAAAATAGCAGTGCTTCAACTACAGCTCTGCAACGATCCGACAGTCCTGCACAACATGGAAACACCTACCTAACACAAATGCACTTCTGTCAAAGTAGGCAGAGCAAACAACACAAAGTTAATATGAGCTCTCTGTCAACCACATATTATCAGTTCCCCAACAGCCAGCACAATGCCGGAGCAGCAGGTTAGCCGATACCCGACCTGCTAAGGTCTGCCAGCGCAAAGCTGGATAACCAACTTTAGAACAAATCTGAGCAGGCGATGTGGGTTTACGTTAGGTCAGCACTTTGTATCCCAGAGATGCGAGATTGCCGACCTGCAGTAGGAACCCAAAGAGTCATATGTTGTTTTGTCAAAACACATGCCAGGCAACAGATATTTGCAAAGCAACACTGCCAAAAGCATTCGGGAGCCTACTATTAACCTGTTTCAGAAGTTAAATTGAGATTCTTAAATTAAAAAGAGAACAACATCATGGCAGCTTAAAATTTTCAGACCAAGGGGTCACTTTTGCCTCGCACAAGTCTCTTTTGCACAGTTATGGCTCACTACCTAATCACAATTCAGATGTCAGCCTCAGACTGAAACTGCTGCCTTTGTAGGCTGGCTAGAGAGGACCAGAATGTCACGCGGTGATTAGTTATGGTGAAGACAGACGTGTGGTGGTACCCCCATACAGCGGGGATCAGCCCATACAGCGGGGATCAGCCCATACAGCGGGGATCAGCCCATACAGCGGGGATCAGCCCATACAGAGCCAGCCTTACCAACAGTGAGCATGTCCACCTCTTAAATGGCAAGGGGGAAATGAAAGGGGGCACAGTAGCATAAAACTGTAAAGCTTCTCATTCTTCCTTCCAGTAGTCTGCACAGCTCAGCTTCACACTGTATTTTCCTTTTATTCGCCAGCTATTAACATCCTTCATCAGCCACCTCCACACCTCCTTTGATGCTGCTCTGTGTCATCGTGAGAGAAGGGCAGCCTGCTCATCCCTGCACGTGTGGCTTCAAAACCACCACTCCCCTCAAGTCTCAGCAAATTTTCAGTAAAACATTAACCTTAGGCTAGCAAATTGTCTCCTCCATCTTTCAGAGACGGTGGAGCAACATGAGCTTTTAAATTATTGCCATTGATTCAAGTCTCATATTTAACAACATTTTCACTTGGGTGTCTTAACCTGTAAGCTCCTTGTCATGCTGCTCGTCTTTAAGCTGTATCTTGAAAAAATTAAGCATCTTTAAATAATACAGTTCTTATTTGTGCCAGCCCTTTGAAGCCTTTAAGGTTCACTGCCATTGCTGATTCTGGTATCACTGTCCAAACACCACTAGCAGGTAGCACAAATCCATCAATAACACATTAAAGAAATACAGAAGCAGTATTAAGAACACACAAGCTTGCTTTTGTTACTTAGATTCCGGGGTGGGAATCATCAGTAATCTAAAAATAAATCGACTTTTACGTTACTCTTTGTGCACTTTCAAGTCCTAGCGAACGTATAACCCCATAAGAAGAAATTATAGTCTTCTGGGCAGTTACCAACCATTACAGCTGAACCTACGCCTTAAACATCGTCACATCCTTCTCACTGCTTGGGGGCAGAGGTGGTAGAGCCACTTACCTCAGTTCCTTCACAAAAATCCACACTTTGCTCTGAAACAACAAACCTATGAGCCTTCAGAACCTTTTCCAAAACCAATTGTAAATTAGATTTTTTTAATTCCATAAAAGATGGTAACAATGACTCATATCAACCTAGATGTGCTGTAGATTCAAGTCACATCATACAATCTGAGCATCTCCATTTTTTTTCTCCCCCTCATCCACTCTGATCAACCCAATCTTGACCAGGTTCTCATTTCAACAACTTTTTCTTTTAGATGTGGGTTTTATTATATGTGGAATTCTACAGCTCTGCCTCCAGTGGGTCCTGAGGAGCTTCAAGAACTGACTGTGCATATTACTGTGAGTGACCGTCACATGTCAGAACAAATTACTGCTTGCCTTTGGCTTACATATTTTGTAACTGTCATGCATGCATGATATGTTGGTGAGTACACATCTCTGTTTTGTTTTCTAAATGCTAATAGTATGCTAACTGATAGCACGTGGGGTTTAATAAGATTTCACAAGTTCAAATAAATTCTTTAAGTTACAAACTTCAGAAAGGTTATTTTGTGCTTTTCAGGTTTTAAGCTTAGAAGAGTGTCACTTAATATTCCCAAAAAACAAACCTTTTTTTAAGAGCCTAACTAGTAAGCCTAGGGCTAAAATGTAGAATATTAGGTGCTAAATATACCAATGATACAATGTAAAGTACATTACTGATAATTGCTGAAATGTGACTACTTCAAGACGTGCACACACCCAAGACGGATCATTTTAACCAATGTACAACCTTCCACGTTATTAGTAACAACATGATATGAAGAAGGATGATGATTAAGGACAGTTTTATTCCTTGGTTTTTCAGTTGAGATTACTTCGTGCATTCCTCCCTTTGAATTCTGACCCAAAATACAAATAAAATACACTTGTTTACCTTGTCTGTTCAGTTTGTTGGTTAATAAGACAAAGCTCGACTTGCAAAGACTGTATTTATCTAGCCTCATTCTTCACAGCAACATAATTAAATGATGGTCAGCAAAAGTTTTTCATTTGTTTCTATACAAATTTTTACATGAAATAAACACTAACTTAGGTAAAAGTTTAATCCAATCTTTGTTTTGGGAAAGCAAAGTGTTGGCCCTTTAAGAACAGGCTTAAAATTCAGGGGGAAAAATGCAAGGAGCTATCATTTAGTCCACTTACTTTCCTGGATGAAGGCATTTAACCGCTACTCAGACAGATGGCTGCTAGAGGGAAAACATTTACTAGCCTCATCAAACATGCTTTGAGATGAATTCAAATCATTCCAGAAGAGTGATTGATTTACAGGGACACTGATGAGTGAGCTACCTGATAACAACTTGCTGAACAACAGTGACATGATGAGTTCTGGAAGCGGAGCAAATACTAGTACAATAAAGAAAAAACTGGATGCAAACATTTCCTTTCAAAGGAGAAAATGCTCTTGGGAAGAAAGGGTAAACCCTCATGGATCAGAAACATGTAAACTATGTATAACTGCTACAAAAAAAAAAAAAAAGGTATAGCTTGTTAGATGAATCATCCAGGAACTGCTACCTAAAAAGCAACACACGAAGTTTCGGCATTTCAGACTAATGTGGTTCATACTTGATACCATGCTTGAACTCCATCTTTTAAACACTTAGGAGCTTCTTTTCTCAGGGTGAGCTCTGCATGTAGACAAATCCAAGTTCATAAGCAATGACTACACTAAAACTGACCAGGCTAAACTTTACATATAGGTATAACCCTGCCTCAACACTGGAAAAAAGAAATTTAACCTGAAGCATGCCACAAACAGATAATACAGCAAGTTCTTTCAAAATCTAAGCTTAAGTAGGAAGATTGTTGATTCTACATGTTACAACAGCTGTCATTTGGATGCGTCACATAAAATCGATACCAATATTAGCACGTTTCCCAATCTCAAATCAGGCGATAAAATAATGAGTTACATTTATCTGTGCCTGAGTATACACAGCTAGGAAGACCGTAAGCAGTGTTCTAGAGGTGTTAATCCGTCTATAAAATAAATGAGGAAAAATGCTGGAATGAGAATTTACATGTGACAGAAACAAAACTCAAATCTCGTGAATCAAGGCAAGTGCTGTGTTTTAAATTGTAATGAGCATTTTATTTAGGAAGCAGCAGTATTTTGCCCAGAACGTGTTGAGAATCAATTCACCGCATCAATTACACTTAATTACTTCTATTGGTTTAAGCTTATTATGGGAAAGGAACAGGGGTGAGGGCAATTTCTATACGTTATGGGACTTGGATGCCAACAAAGACTGTGCTGGTAGGTTTCCAGCAGAATGGGGAAATTGCATTAAGTACATAAGGAAGATTTCCTTTAAATGTCACTGTCCAGGGAAGCATTAAATTCCACCTGGATTTAAACATTACACATATGCATCTGATAAACAGGCCAAGACTTCAAAAAAGTAGTTCCTTTAAGATATTACAATCAGGGAAAAAATAATGAAACTCAAACTATTTGCATTTAAGAAAAAATTTAAAAAGTCAAAGTTCATATTTAAGGAGACAATTCTAATTGATGCTATGAACTTCATAAAAATACATCCTTCATTACAAGCAGGACTGGGGCCTCATGCAGTTCCCACTGCTTCTAGACTTTTGATGTCAACGCCACAGACACTAAACAAGATTGAGAAGTCAGAGGAATGAACACACTGACTGCAGCAAGTTGAGCTCATTTTTGAACTCTACTCACTGAAACAGCCCTTCTGACACTCAACAGGCACAGAACAGATTACTGGTATCCTTTCTACTATTTTACAAAACCACACACTTGAAATCTAAAAATTGCTTTTAGTTACAGCTATTCTTTTTCAAATAAAATATCAGATGAACTGAAACGGCTATTTGGAGATTAGACTTATGTCTAAACTTCACTAAGCTTGCAAGCCTTGCTTTCTTTAGCGTATAAGAAATATTATCAATTTCCATTGAATGTTCATATTCTTTATATACAACACAGGATAGCTCTATCTCAGAGTATTTGAATGAAAAAGGTATAGCCAGACCTGAAAGCTTACTGGTACAAAGTCCACTTGCTAAAGCAGAATAAAAAAGTTTCAAACTTAGGACAAGATTACATAGATTTATTTCAGGCTTCAAGCCAGTAATAAGGATGGAATTTTACTCAAGTTAATTGGTTTAGATACAGCAGCAAGGATTAGAGACAGATGCGTCCTTAAGCTGTGGATAACAGTGATGCTTGGATTAAAGCTATTAGTACAAAGTTTGAGCTCTCCATGATGGTCAATCATAGATATAAGCACAAAATGTAACAGTGGCACAGACATTCTGCCCAATAATGCAGCGTTATGTATTTTGTCTCTTCATCGCGCTACTGTTAAATTATGCTTTAACAGATTAGCATTACTAAAAAAGTTTAAATGAGATTCCCAAAGGATGAATGAGTATTCTGTAATGCTGCAAAAGACTTTGTCCAGATGAAAAGACTCATTTACTAGTGTCTTCCTTAGTAAGATCATAACAAATGTTTAGACCCTATCAGCATAAGCATGTTCTAATGTGAAACTATCACATAAGAATTGTCCAAAAAAGTACAAGACTCCTTGCGTACAGAACTACTTTACACGAAAGAACACACAGATGGAAAAAAGCATGATCTGAAAATATACATATAGCACCACTTACAACAAAAAGAGTTTTAATATAATTTCAAAAAACTGTTAATATCTACCCTCAAAAATATATTCAGATCCCAGTTATTCTTCAATCTGGAATTCATAAACGAGTGTCTTATATGCAAAGGACAGCTTATCTTTGAAGCTACCTTACTGTTATGGCATAGACAGACATACTATGAGAAGCTGAATCTACTCTACCGCATTAGGAACGCTGTGTGTTATAAAATCAAGCCCTAAGAACCAACAAACCTGAAATACATACAAAATGTCTGTCTTAAAAAATTTTCTGGTTTTATACTGCCTTCTAGAACAAAATGCCATTTTTGAGTTACTTGCTACTGACAATTAACTAACAATGATATATATATATATATAAAAAAAAAATTTCTTATTGAGACAGATACTGAAACAAACATTTTGCTAAATTGATATAACACATATTATTACTAGGTCTAGCGGTATCTACAGGGCATGTTCTCTCAGAAATTAAGAGGCTGCCCCAGAAGGAATACTCTGTATACAACGAGTTCTGAAAGCAAACCATGTACACCCCACAGTCTTGCCTCTACCCCAGCCCTATGCTTCTGCAGTTGACAGGAAGATTTAATTAAGGTAGTTGTAGTATAAATCCAAATTTTGTAAAGCAGAGTACACTTCACAGAATATATGCAATAATGTAATCAAACCACACTATAAATACCTTATCAATGGCTTTTCCAACTCGGGATACACTGCTGTGAATATCTTTATGATCAGAGGCCAGTTTCTGAACTGTGTCTTTTATTCTTTTACAACACTGTGTCATAACAAGCGAAATTGTCCCCGACAAGTCTCCATCTTGATCTAGACAAAAGAGAGGAAAATTACGATGTTATAAACAAATGATAACATTAAATCTCTCAATATGCAACAACACATAAAGATAAGAAATGATATTAAAAGAAAGAAATGCAATCTAGAGAGTATTTGCAAAGCAAGATCAGTTTCAGTGAAGGAAGACCTACAGGGGACAGCTCACCCGTGGAATGAGGCATCCAGTCAGGTGCACAGTAACATTGAACAAGTGCAACAGTTTAAAAAAATTAATGCAAAGATCCCGTGTGTCTCTGTCACAGCAGATTAATAAACCCATCTCAAAGAATCATCCCAATCCACAAATCTCACAGGACATAAGAGGAAACTACTGAATCTGCTACAGGATCAGTTTTCTTTTACAGTTCCCTGAAGATACGTGAGAACATCAGGTTTAACTTCAAAAAGATGCAAGCAAAATTTGGATTAACGAGGGCCCAATTCATTCTTGCCCCACAAGCTGCCCACTTACATCAGACTCGGTGTGCATTTGAGCCATATGAAATTTTTGCTTCCTGACTTGTGGAAACAGCTCTAAACAGTTCGGCCGACCAGTCTCCAATTCTCCTCAATGGACATAAAGAACCTGACTGTGCACATCAAATCCACTCTTTCTTGATTATCTACAGTGTACCCTTAAACATATGCCTCAGAGAGAGCAAAGGAAATCCAGAAAAAAGCTGTAAACATAGGGGTAGGTTATAATTTACCAGCCGCTTATTCTAGATACCTTCCTTTACGCATCTTAACTCTCAACCCTGTTGCTGACATCAACAGCAAGAACAACCTTCTGTTGTTACACACTAAAACTAGCTCATCTCTAGAAAAGTAAATAGCTCCTGTTCAGTCCACAAGCCCCCACTAAGGAAGCTTTAATAGCATTTTTGCAACAGCCATAGCTTTTAAGAAGAAAAAAAAAAGCTTTAACTTTTTGCTCCCTTCGGTCCCATGAAGCTAACGATCGCTCCTGGGCAAACAGCTAATAGGGCTCTATATTTTTCCCAGTGAATGAGTGAGGAGTAATAGGATCAAAACAATCTCTTCAGTGCACGTTCACTACCTTGACTCTATGCAACCTGAATTAAAAAAGAAAATTTCACTCAACTACTACATAAAGTTCGCCTCTGAAAATTATTTCAAGAATAATCACTATTTCTCAGTTGCTATTTAACATTTATGATAGACATTTAAAATCACATGAAGGATCTTAAATAACTGTCTCCTGACTTTTGCCAAGACAAAATGATCAGTCAGAGATTACGCAACAAGCGAAATGGAAAAACTCATTCCCCAATAAACAGAGAGGTTAAAATACACACTCATAATCGGCATTTTTTTTTCAGAAAGGCCATTAAGCTAAAACCCAAACAACTTACATGTGTAACTGTTGTTACCCCAAGCAATAAGTGACCCCTAACACTTACTGCAGCAGAAACCAACTACGGTAAAGCAATGAAAATGTCTACACAAGAAAAGCCATCAGAGCCATACGAGAAAAGATTTCCCCTCTGCACCTCTTTCAGCTTTAATTAAACTATGAGCTACTTCTAATAAATCAGCAGAAGAAAGCCTGCAGACAGTCCTCTCAGTAATTCAATGTTCACAGAAGACTACAGACTGACAGCTTCTCTCTCTGCATTGTGTACGTACAGTCACAACTTAAAAAAAATAAATATATTAGTGAGTAGACACCAGGCACAGAATAGAGTCCAAAGCCAAGTTTACTCAGCCAGACACATTTATACCATCTAAGAATACACAATCCTGCCTTGGCTACTCCGGGAGGTGAGATATATCAGGGCAAGAGAGAAGAAAAACAAACTTTGTCTTCCTATTCACAGGCCTTACTATAGGGCTGTTCTGTACTTAGGCTTTAATAAGAAAACAGCTCAAGAAATTTTAAGAGACTGTATGAATGGGGAAAAGAAAACCAGTTTAGAGGTTGAAATAGCTTCTAATAGTTTCTTTTCCTCCACCCACTTCCTTTTTATATCTACTACTTAATGCATTTTCCCACAACTTTGCTCTCAAATCTTGTTCTACAGCATTAATTTCTTCTTCAGCAGTGAAGGTCGTCTTCTCTTTTCCTTTTGTCCCTCTGAAATTGTATACACAAACATATTTCTGCAGTTCATACCCCTGAATTACAGAGCTCCACATTAAGATGTCTGGCTGCTTCCACTTCCATCAATTTTCAAAAATACTGAGGATACCATATATAAAAGCTGCAAATACATGTTATTTATAACATTCTAGTAAAAACAGGTTAAATAAAAAAAGAATTTTGCCACATATAAAGCCAGCTTACCCTCAGATGCCAGAAGTGAACAGTGTCCCTGGATGTTTGAGGGTGCACTAATAACATACTGGCTTCATCCTAGAATACTTACTGAAAGAAAAGGTCAATTTGGGATGTACTCTGCTGGGACAGCATCACCACTTACCAAGTAAGTGCTAAAAACATGTCCAGGGCCTTCACAGGACAGTCCCAAAAACTCTTAATCCAAATCTGGATGGAAAACCCAATGAGGACCCTGAAGGAACTGCACACTGGAACCTTTTAATTTTATTATGAAAAGAGTAAAAGTTCTACATCTGCAATAGGATTCTCACAGACAAATCTTTACAGCCCCACAGAGCCCTGTGAAGATCTATACAAGCGTAAGGGTCGTGCCACGCAGCTTTCCAGGCCAGATCAGCATCTCAGTTTATCACGCATTTTATCAACTGTCCTTAATGCACGAGCCCAAACTGTTTCAAATAGCACAAAATACATTTATTGAAACACAGTTCAAAACAATGCCAAAAAGACCGAACGCTATTTCATCCCAAATAAATGCCTCAGAACCAGAGTTCCATGTTTGCTGTCTATGGAAATTACTGTGTACACACAGCAGCTCTAATACACTCATGTTTATGTTGTTCCTGGAACCATACGCACTTGTAAGCAAGCTTTGCACCTGTATTTGTACAAGACTACAGCAAACACATTTTTCTCTGAACCAAACAAAAACAGGTTCCACAAAACAGTGAAACAGCACCATTTGCTCTCAAGTTTGGGCTCAGGAGCCTGCAAGTTCCCATTTTTAATCCCTGAGCCATCACTCGCTTCCTGCATGGCTTTGGGTAAATCACTTCAGCTGTCTCACCCTCCCCTCCCACTCCATCGATAAACACTGCATTACCTCCATCTCAGGGATTTCGCAAGGTTTAAACGTCTCATGTTTATAGCGCGCTTTGGCCATCCAGCCCGCCTGCGCAAGTGCTCAACATCAACTGTAAAGTACAGGCAAGACTTAGCAGGAAGTAAACACGGCCTCCTCAAGAGTGGCTTTACCCTAAACACTTCCAAACCTAGCCACATCAAAAGAAAACAGCTTAGTGACCTAGGAGGGGAAAAAAAAAAAAAAAAGAAAAAAAAGAATAAGAGGGGGGGAAAAAAAGCAAACAGGGCAGCCCTGTTGTTTGTTTGTTTGTTTCCCCTGGGGGTGACTAAGCCCACATAAAGGCGCAGAAGGTATGGCCACGCTGACCAGGGTCACCTGGTACCCTGCCCGTCAGGAACAAACGCTCCTCTTCAGCGGCGCACAGAGGGCAGGCGAGGCCCGGGAGGGCCGATACCTGTTCCTACCTTTAACTTTTCCCTGCCAGAAACGCACACAAAGCTCCGACTCCAGGGGGTGGGGGGGTGGGGGGGGGGGGGGGGGGGGGGGGGGGGGGGGGGGACAGACCACAGCACTCCTCAAGCAGAGAGAGCTTCCCCGGGGCCGGCCGTGAGCGGGGAAGGGACCTCCCGGGAGCGGGGAGCGCTCTTCAGCCCCGAAGCTGGAAGGGAGGGGGATGTCTCCCCGGACGGGTCCCCCAGCCCACAGAGGCCCAAAGTTTTGGGCCATTTAACCCCGCAGGAAGGAGCCGGGCCCCGTCTCCCCGGGGAAAGGGGGGAGGGGGGGGGGGGGGGGGTGGTGGTGGTGTCTCTACGTACTCTCGGTCTGGAGAATCTCCCGGCGCAGCCCGCCCGCGTACTGGATGAGCTCTTCCAGGCTGCGCTCGCAGAGCTGCCCGTAGCCCGAGAACTTCTGCAGCACCTTCTCCAGCTCCCGCTCCACCGTCACGCACTGGTCCATAGCGGCCGGCACCGGGCCGCACTCCTCTTCCGCCGCCGGGCCCCCCTCTCCGCCCGGGCCCCCCTCTCCGCCCGCCCCACTCTCGCCGCCGTCCGCCAGCACCGTCCCGCCGGCGCGGCCCAGCCTGGCCCGGCCCGGAGCGCCGCTTGCCCCCAACTTCCCCGTCTCCTCAGGCTGCCGCAGTTGTGCTCAGGCAGCGCCGCGGGCAGGCGGGGACCTCAGCGGCACTCAGCACAGGCAGCGCCGTGGACGCCTCAGCCAGGAACCTCCCCGCAACCCGCGCAGGGAGGGGCAGCGATTATTACTCAGGCAGCGCGGCGGACAGCCCTCGCCCGCCGGCGGGACGGGGGCGGGGGGGGCGTTGTGAGGCGGGCTCGTTACTTCTACCGGTGCCCCGCCGTTCGGGCTGGCCCGGGCAGCGCTTGGTTTTAGGCTTTTCGGTTAGGTGGCCATGGGGCCGGCGGTAGGGAGATCAGCTTGGGGAGAAGGGCTCCTTGAGGTGTTAGGGCTCAGGCAGGAAGGTAGGCAGCTAAGATCGGGGGCCTGAAGGGGGGAGCTGTTGCTATGGCGACGTGAAGGCCGGTTGGGGTGTTCAGGGAGGCGGCGGGGCCGGGCCGGGGCTGGCAGCTTCCCGGGCCGCTCCGACCTCGCAGGAGGCCTCGAAGGGTTGGGCCGGCTCCTCTCGTTCTCAGGACCGGGCAGCGCGACCCCTTGGGCCGGCGTCTGGCAGCGGTCAGCAGCTGGGAGGCGGCAGGCCGAAGCCTCCGCTGGGGCCGATGGGGTGGGTGTAGTGGCAGCGCTGAGGTAAACCCCTGGGCGGCGGGAAGGCGCGGCAGGGGGTTCAGCGCAGTGGTGTGGCACCAGGGGCAGGAGGGGGTTCGCTTCCAGTCAGGCTGTGGGGAACGCATCTCGCAGCTGCCCCAGACATTTCACAAGTACATACCGAAGGGCAGCTTTAAACAGAGTCAGAGCTGCGTTAAGAAGGCTGGCGTGCCGTAAACAGAATATTTAGCCTGTCATTAGATTGTTAACATGGTCAGTAAACTTCCTCTTGAGTTTTATGTTGACTTACATACTGAAGTCATGTATCTGACTGGCAAGTGTCTTGTAAAAATGTGCTCAAAAGAAATGTCTTAGCTCAAATACCACTTGCTTAACGTACTCCAGTTTCAGTGTTTGGAAATGGCAGCACAAGCCAGGTGTGAGACTGTTTTCTGTAGCATGGTACCACCAAAGTTCCTAATAAACGTGGACAAAGTTGACTGCAAAACCAGTATTTGGTCTGAGTCTGGGACAATGTTGCTTTATCTGTGCCGGTACTGCTGGAACAGGACAAGAAAATCAAGAAATCTGTATTCTCACAAGAATACATGGCTTGTGTAGGTGCTTACAGGTCACTGTCATTCTGTCAGATTTAGGCCCAAACTGCTGCTTTTGTTTGTATTCTTGCTCTTTATGTAATCATAGATTATGTTTAAAGACATGCCAATATCTTCTCATTTATTAGGTCATTAGCACACTGGTTTAATTTTTTTAATTCTTTACTGCTATGGGCTCCTTGGTCATCTCAGCACATTCAAACAAGATCTTCTGATTTTTTATTTATTTTTGGTCATTATGGTTATTAAACAGAACCTATCTTCTCCAGGGGACAACAAATAGTTTTTCACTGTACAAAAAAAGAAAATGCCAACCGCCTAGGAAAAAAAAGTGACATATATTTCAAGGTTTAATTAATGTATTCTGTTCCTGTAAGTTGGTTTGGCCTTGATTGATGTACATTTCTGTGCTGTTGAGCACTGCATGTTTGTAGGCAAGGAAAATCGCTACAGGAGAGGAAGGAGTGACTATCAGATAAAACTGTAGACTGCATAAAGCCCTGAGCAACCTGCTCTGGTGTCACAGCTGACCCTGCGTTGAGCAGGAGGTTGGACTTCATAACATCCTGAGGTCCTGTCCAACCTGAATTATTGACTGAATCACTACTAGATCACGTTGGGATCGCCTCACCCAAATAGCCGGTGCTTTAGCTGAGGTGTCAGATATCAGCCATTGTATTGCAGAATAACACCTATATATTAAATCTACTTCCGTTTGACCGTTTGCAGATGGTAGGAAACATTTGATTTAAAATTCCTCTGCATACAACAAAATAGTGTCTGGGCTGTTGTCGTCTTGCTTGGAGACTTGTACAGGTTTGTAGGTTTATTTAATAAATATCAGATAAGGAGAAGTAGTCACAGTTTCACATCACGCATAAAAATGTGTTGAGATGCACCTATGTTGCTTAAAACGTACATCAAGAAACGCTGTGTTAGTGAACTCCTAACAATTGTGTTTACGGAGTTGGATGGCTCTTAGGGGAAACTGGGTTTCAGGTAGTTTAAATATTAGTTTGCTGAAATTTATCTTGATATATGGTGATATTAAAACTGTCCCAAAAAAAGGGGATGATAATATTTTAACATGGTAAGGGATTAAGATTTTCAATCCTCGGTTTTACTGACTTCAAAATGACAATATTTTTCTTAATGTTTCCCACAGAAGTCTGGAAAGTGGATTATTGTCCATATTCCCAGGCTGCACAGTCAGCACCTGCTCGTAGGAGAGGATGGGGAAGGAAAGGGAATCCTTGCCATTTATCAAGGGGCAGCAGAGACTTCAGATCTGGCTGTCTGACAAGAAAAGATGGCTGTCCCAGTTCTCAGGATTTGGTCTCATTCTCTCATAAATCATAGTAAAATATTTTTGCTGCCAAAATTGTTTAAAAGCGGATCCCTGCTTCAGGTTTTTGGTTAAAGATGGAATTTATATTCTTCATTCTCTTCACATTTGTAATATTTGCTGTATGAGCACAGGACTGACTGTCTGATGACTGTTTGATGTTGTTAATTAGGTAGAGGTCTTTAAAAATGTCAACGTGTGTCATCTTTTTAATAATTTTTAATTCACTGTAAAGATATTTAAAATTTCCACATAATTAAAACTCCCTGAAACATTGTTTGCAGATGACATGTCAAAGACATTCTGAGTTGCAGCTGGAAACCAGCAAATGACGGCTCTATCTAGAAAATACAACCGGTTCCAGTAGGGTCAGCTTAGTGAGGCAGGGATGTAAGGGTAGGGAGGAAAGACAGGACCAGATTGCCTGGGAGAGGAACTGAATCGGTTTAGGTTTTCTCTGCCAGGCCTTTGGTCAACTCATCACCTGCAGGTCTTGGTTGTGCCCCTCGCTGTTCTTCATGCGCAGCTCTGCGCCTGTCCCATCTCATTGCCCGGGTGCTTCTGTGCTGGCAGCTGCTTTGCTTTTGGCTGTGGAGGGGGTTTGAGTAGTGGTTTGAAGCATCATTTTTACTTTCTTGAAACGACTCCAGGGTTTTGAGTTTTGGCAGATGATTAGCTTTGTCTCTGCAGGGGACTCATCATCAGTTACCACTGGGGAATGTTAAGAATTGATTTAACTCAGCCCATGAGCATTAGTAAATGACATATTGGTGACAGCCTCCCCAGCAGTTGGTGTTGCAAATAGTTTAGCTGTGAGCGTAGACACATAATTGTTGCTAGGTGCTTTCCTTCCGGAGAACCGAGGGCATCCCCAAACGAGCTACAGGGAGAAAACTCGGGGATTGGATGGAGGGGGGGCCTGTGGCACTCATTAGAAACAAACAAACCAACAAAAAAACCCCAACAATATGTTTTCTATCTAAAGTTAAGTATACAAGTTTCCTCTTCAGACACCTAACTCTCATCTCTTCCTCCCACCCATCACTTCACATACGCTCGAGCTGCTCACTTGAAACAAAAGGTAGAGAAATCCTGTACGTGTGACAAAAGAAAAGGGCCTTCACAAGCTTCTGAAAAAAAGCACTGTTCCTGGGGTGCATTTTCGGGGCTGCCCCTGGAGCTCAGGATGGGTGCTGTTAAGGGTGCGTCTTACCGAAAGTCCCTTGGCTCTGCCAGCTGCAGTAACAAAGCCACTCTCTTGGTTTTTTGCCAAGGGGAAAGGATTTGCCTTCCTGATGCTTTGCCACTTTCTCATTAGGGAGATGGGCCCTGGCTGCGTCGGAGGGGCAGTTTACCAACCTGCAGTGGCTTTGAAGCAGAGAGCAGCGCTTCAGCCTGGCCTCCCACCAGCTCCCTCACTGCACGGTGCCTCCGGTATGTTTTGCCCCAGCTGGACCTCCCACCTGCGGCTCGCTGCAGATCCAACCAAGCTGCTGCAGGCCTTTTGCATTTCATCGAGCAGCATCAGCAAAGTTGGGGTTTGCTCTCACCTCTAATCTTTACCACATCAAAAGTCTGAAGAATAAAGGTTTATATGACTACTAGTGCGAGGCACAACATTTACAAGCCCATAAGGGCTTCGTTTGTGAGCAGCTACTTCTGCAATCCCTCCACTTTTCCCCTTTCAAGAAACAAAATGAGCCTATTGCCAGAGAAAACAGTGTCATGATTTTTCTTCTTGAAGAGGCCATGGTGGCTGCGTGACAAAACAGGCAGAACCTGGGTTGGTTTTTTTCTTTTTAAAATCACATCAGCACGCTGAGAACCCTGTAAATGTGTTTTCAAGGCTCTGAGGAGTTTGGCCATTTAAATGCTTTCTGCAGGTCAATATTAATGTGTCTTTTTGAAATCCGATAGTACAGAATTACTTCAGTGTGTACACTCTGGGGGGTTGTCAGTGTTTTTAAAATTAAGCTGCGCTATTTTTGTGTTCATCTGTATGAGTTGCCAATTTTCATGCAAATTATGGATTCTTAAAATAACTAAACATACAAAAGAAATGTTGAGTTTCCTTCAGAGGAGAGCCTTGTCTCAAAGACGAAGCTTGATTTTAGTACATCTTTTGTAGCAGATTAAATCATGTCTTTGCAGCCTAACATTTTTGGGTGATTATTTGTGGATCCAGTTAAATGAGGATCCACGCTGTGCTCCAGACGCTTCAGATGTGAGGAACAGCCCTGTTTTAAACCGTTTGTCAGAAGTCGTGGTGCTGCTCGCTGGTTGCCTTTTCCTGTCGGTGTAGCACAACGAGCGCCAAGTGCTTGGGTGCCAACACAAAGCTGCAGAATCCCAGTTTTAATCCATGCAGATGAATTTTCACTTTATTATTTGGTTTAGCGGCAGCAAAGGGCTGGGAGCAGGGCTGGAGATGGGGAGTGGAGGGATCATACCTACACCCAACAGCGGCCCGACTCCAACCTCACTGTGTCCGTAAGCTGTCTTAAACCCCTCCACACGCATCCGCTCAATTCCAGCTGCGTAAATATTTTTCTTCTCATGAAAAACGTCGATCCGAGGTTTGGATCATCCCGATAACTGATATCCCAGGGGTTTATATTTATTTTTATTTTGCAGCAAGCGCAGCCGCTAGGTCCAAAGTCGATGCCGGGGGCGAGGACGCCAATGACATCCACGGCCGGTGATCCGGGGGTCGGGCCGAGGTGCTGAATCACCGCGGGGGGGGGGGGGGGGGGGAAGAGGCGGTGCCGGTGCCAGTCGCCGGGGCAGCACCGGGCGCCCCCTCGCTCCGCCCCGCCCCCTGCTGTACACGTCACTTGTTATGTCTCCACCGGCGGCCGAGGCTCCGCCGGGGCGGGGACAGCGGCGGGAGGGAGGCGGGGGGGCCGCGGCCCCGCGGCGCTGACAGCCCCCCCCCCCCCCCCCCCCCCGCTCTCCTCTCCCCTCCCCGCCCCGCGGCAGCCCGGCCTCCGGCTCGGCTCTCCCCGGCCCCTCGGCGGGCAGCCCCCGGCGGGAAGATGTGGGTGAAGCTGTGCTGTTTGCTGCTCTACTTCCTGGCGCTCTTCGTCCTGGCCAGGGTGTTCGAGGCCGTGGCGTGGTACGAGAGCGGTTTCCTCGCCACGCAGCTGGTGGACCCGGTGGCGCTGAGCTTCAGGAAGCTGCGGACCATCCTGGAGTGCCGGGGGCTGGGACATTCGGGGCTGCCCGAGAAAAAGGATGTGCGGGAGCTGGTGGAGAAGTCAGGTACGGGGAGCTCCCCCAGCGGCCCACGCGTGGGGAAGGAGGTCGGTCCCCTGCCACCCCCCAGCGTGGGGAAGACGATCCCCGGGCGACCCCCGCACGGGCTCCGGCCGCCCTTGGGATGGAGACTCGGGCACCGCTTCCCACGCCTGCGGGCCAGCGCGTTCGCAGGGTGAATTTGGGGAGCGAGCTGGTTTCCCCCACCCAGGACCGAGACGCCGGAGTGGTTAAATGGAGAAGGGCAGGGGGAAGCTGAGGGATGGTGACGTTAAAAACCTCCGTGGCGTTTTAATCCGGAATAGGCTGTGTGGAGGGAAGGCCTTGGTTAGACGGGTCACCGAGAAATGGTTCTTCCCGATGGGTTACGCCGGGTTGCTGTGGGCGGTTGGGGTCAGGATGGCGAGGTGGCGGTTGCACAGATGAGACCAAATGTCGTCTGCTGTGAAAAATGAGGAGGAAAGAATCCAGATATATGCAGCGGGTTACTATTTACAGCTCAAGACAGCTTTTTTTTTCCCCCATCTATTCCTCTCCCTACCCATTTGCTGATTTTATTTATTACAGGTATTGCTATCAAGATGGGCACTGAGGAAAGCAGCGATTTTACAGCTGAGGGGCAGAAGGGATGGGTACTGAGGGATGCAGCGGTTTTATACAAGAGGAGCAGAAGTAGATCCTACGTACAATAAATGGCTTGGAAACAGGCAGGGAGGTGTTTTGGAAGTAGGGAAAACCAGGTGAAAGAGGTGGACTTTTGAGGGGTGATGAATAGCGAAGGATGAAGAGCAATAGAGATGTAAGGAATGGAAGAGGTGTCTTGAAAGTACGGATGCTGGCCTGGAGTAGTCGGAGGGAGCTGGCCCCAAGGACTGGGAGATGGGGCTGATGTAATAGCTGTGGTGCCAGCCAAGCAGGAAAATGTGAGTAGTTGTTCTTAAATAGATGATCAAAAGGCAGCTGATCCAGGTGAGAGAGAAATCCCGGTGATCGGGATACACAGTGAGGGGTTTAAATGTCCAGACAGAAAAAGAGAAGGATTTGGATGAATATACCGAGTGCCATAACCTTAAAAATGCTAACTCCTTTTAAATAATTGATATTAATGCTGGGCATTTAAATCTAATTTGCTTTTGTTGTTCATTGTTTATTTATGTTGTTTATTAGCTTTGCTGCTCCAACAGTAAAAAGCATTAGGCGATTTCACTTTTGTTTCCAATCACTTTCACTCCTTGGCTGTCAGGTACTTTCATGATGTCATGATGTTTGGGTTGCAAATGCTGCAGGGAAATGTTTAACTCCAAACAAACTGTATTAACCGACTTCTTCAACTGCCATGGAAACACTTCTGATACCAACAGGCTTTGCAGCATTTTTCTGTAGGGTTTTTTTTTTCCTCCTCTAAATTCTGTGAATACTTTTGGAAAGGGTTTCAGCTGTAACACTTTTTTATTTTATATTTTGAAAGAAACAGCCTTTTTGGACAAGGCTTAATTTCTTCAAGCTTAATAGATTAGTTACTAGAATGCTAGTTGTCGTGAACAGCATTTGTAATGATTGTGAAACAAAACATGAGAAGGAAATTAGATTACAAAGGAAACATTATCATCTGATTTTACTGTGAGCTCTTTGCATCAGTAGGATTGAAGTTCATGGGAACTTTTTCCAACTTTGCAAACAGTAGCCAACAGCTACG
Organism: Balearica regulorum gibbericeps; assembly: GCF_011004875.1. Classification (NCBI taxonomy): domain Eukaryota; kingdom Metazoa; phylum Chordata; class Aves; order Gruiformes; family Gruidae; genus Balearica; species Balearica regulorum. The sequence goes on along the minus strand of NC_046187.1, from coordinate 75,988,039 downwards.
TTATTCTACCTGCGATTTTTACTTGCAGTGGGACAGTCAACATGGTTTTTTGGTACAAAATTATTGATTGAAATTCTGGAAATCTGTTTGAATTATCAGTGTTAAGAAGTTAGTTGATGCAAAATTACTATCCTGTGTAATGAAAGTAAAGGTACATGAATTAAAATTGCTCTTGGCCACTGAATATTGTTATTTTCAGAGAGTGAGGCTTAGAAGATGTTCGTTCATTCTTTTGTGTGCTCGGTTGCATGCATATAATCTGCATGCATCTGTGTACTCAGAAGCATAGCGTTCTTGTCTTCTGTGGTCTGACAGCTGAAATCAAAGTGTTCGTAGTCACGTCACTATAGATAGAATTATAATAACTTCTTAGCTTAGCTACCTTTGTCCTGAAAAGATTCTTTGAGCAACCTTGTAAAATACAGTTAGTGAAACTGTTACTAGAATTTATGACGTGATCTTTCTCAAGTGTTATTTTAATTGAATTTCTCCATTTGTCTCTTTTTCAGGAGACCTTATGGAAGGAGAGCTTTATTCTGCTCTCAAGGAGGAAGAGGCCTCTGAATCGGTTTCCAGTACAAACTTTAGTGGTGAAATGCACTTCTATGAACTTGTAGAAGACACAAAAGATGGGATTTGGCTAGTACAGGTAAAAATAGTTCATCATTTATTTTTATATATTTATCACATCCAAAATGTGTTTCAAAGGAGGAGTTTATGAGGGTAGTTAACTAGTCATAAAAGTATATAACAGAGAGATGGTGACTAAACTACATCAGGGAGATCATAAGGAATACATCTGTTCAAAAAAAAACAAGAAAGGCTAGAAGTGACAAGAGTTCCTATACAGACAGGAAGAAAAAAACCCTATTAGTCTGTGGATTGCTTTTTGAAAACCAGGTACTTCAGAACCAGGAAACAAGCAAAGCGCCACACACTGAAGTACATGGACTATGCAAGTACTTGGCCCTGGTACTGCGAGGGCTTGTGTAACGCGTGAAGTAGGTGCATTAAGTATAGATGCTCCCAGCTGGCACAGGAGAGGCGCCTCTGGTATTGTGCTTCCTTTTGGTTGTACTACATGCTCAGACCCAACCAGTTTAAGTTTCTGTTTACCTAAGGGGCTTAGAGCACTTTTAAAACCTCTGTTGCCTCTTCACAAAGGCAAGATCTCAGTGTGCTATTTCCTAGGCTAGCAGGCTGCTTCTACAGCATATTCCAGTAGCTTAAAGTTAACCTTCCCCCAAACCTTGTGCGCCCACCGATTTTAGAGCGTGCTTCCCCAGGACTGTATGAGAATAAGAGAACATTTAGGAAAAGAAAGACAGATTTTTGCAAAGAGGATTCTGAAACAATTTATCAACGCTCTTGAGAACATAAGTAATTAGACCAAAATGTAAAAATGCTTTTCTGCATCAACTTCTCTATTGATTAGAGATTTTTTTGTTTGTTTGTTTTTAAGGCATAAGTTTCCTGCTAACAGCCACATCAGGCAATCAAAATTCTCCACCACAAAATTAATTGTTCAGTTGACAGCTCTCCTGCCTGGTTTTTCTGGTCTCCTCACTTCATGTTTTCTGTTTAAATAGATTGTCAAGATTTAATGACTTCCTGCTATTAGACCTGCACTGTCACCACATCAGATCTCAGCCTAAAATAGACAATGAGAGGACAGATTACCTTCACAGCCAAAATGGCATTTGTGTTTTGGGAATGATGTTTTTTGGAGTTTATTGAATCTAAGTTTCAGGTTTAAATCATACAGAAGGGCATTCTTCAACCAGAGAGTGAGTGTTGAAAGGAAGTTTACACATCTCCAAGCTAGTTGACAAATACGAGCATGAATATGCTATGAAAAACCTTCCCTCCTCCCCATGCAGCTCAAAAGAGTAAAATATAGTAGTTCTCTGTTGTCTGTTGCTTGCAGAATTTTAATCGTAATATATTTTCAGCTAGCTTCATAATAGCAGATCAGATAGGCTGCGTTTTGATATCTCTAGTGTGATGAATGTTGTCATCATTCTGGGAATATTTGCACAGCTATTCAGTTGGTCACAATAGCTGTGGAAAAAAAAATAGTGGAATTTACTGAATAATTTACTTGCTGAATGCTATTTGTCTGTTTCTCCACAATAAAAACCACTAGACATGTCACATTTCTTTTTTCATTCTTGCCTTTAGAGTTTTCATCACTTCTGAGTTTTCGTTTGTTCCCTTCCCCACCATAACTCCTGTCTGGATAACTCCTGTGCTGGATTCTTCGTGTCCTTTCACAGGTTTTTCCCATGCTCTTTTCTTAGACCTCATCCCTGCAGAGCTGTTTTTTTATCATCACTTTCATGTTCTAATTCTTGATTACCCTCCCTTGCACATTCTCCTTTACTGTTAGGCATCCTGTGGAAACTTTACAGCTAATTAATCAGCTCAAAGCTTAGGTGGGGGACAGTACAGAGTGAGGATGCCTCATAGATGGGTTTGGTGACCGTGGAGAAGGTTGGAGCATTCCCCTGCTCTGTTGCTGCTACTAGCTGGGAAGCAGAGAGGATCTCCAGATCCTTTTCAGGGTCCTGACCCTGAATCTCTGTTCCACGGGGGCTGCTGGAAAGCAGTAGAGGGAAAAGAACAGTTCTGGCTCAGCTAGCACAGTGGCTGTGGGTTGAGTTGGTGTTGAAGACTTCATGATGATGTCTGGGAGGATGGGAACTCTGAAGATTATTTGTATTTTTCAATGCATGTAAATTAAATTTCTGGGGCGGCACCGGCTGGTAATGCGATAGCCATCACTGTCTGCAGAGAATCAAAGGAAAAAGAGGAAACAATTATTATTTCTTGATATGTTTGACACAAATTCAGATGTGAGTTTATCATTTAGAGCCAGCAAGATGAATTCCTTGAAGAAAGTCAAAGTCCCTGCACAAGGAAACGGTGTTTTGTGGCTTTGTTTATTTTCTGGCAATCCACACACAAAGCATCCAAGTTCAGCGATAATTTGTTTACCAGTGTAGCCATTCACAGGTGCCCTCTGCTCCTACATGGAGCTTCTGTAGAGCCACAGACAGCAGCACGCTCTCTCTCCTATTAGCTCATGATCTCATCACCTTTCCTTTTACGCCCTTCTTGCTTGCCAGCTGCTGTCGTGCACTTCTTTGGCTGGCAAGGAGGACAAGTGGTAGTTTCTAGAGCTGCTTCTCTTGTTGGTGGAGGAGTAACGCATAACGTTCTGGCTTTTCCTGACTCTGCTGTGGCTCATGCTCTCTGCCTAGTCTCTAGAAGCTTGTCAGATCCAACAATATCATAGTCACTATGACTTTTTAAAAATGTACAGTAAATGATCTACAAATAAAAATCCTCTTTGAATGAAGTTAAAATTTCAAGTAATGTATATTTTTATTTTTAAAGTCTCTATTGTAACATAGTGGTAGAGAGAAGTAAAGGGAACTTTCTTCCCGGCATTGAAGCAGGAGGACAGACATTTTGATCATGTCTGGTAGAGGTGCAGAGGACATTATTGCGGATATAAAAGGTTGCAGTCTCTTCTGCATCTCATCTTATTCAAGTGGTGTAGTCACAGAGCTAGGTTTTGGTGGTCGTTCATTTGTTCTTTTGCTTGCATGCAGGATGAGTAATTTTCATATTTGCCTTTTTAATTTTGCCAGGTGATCAGTCGTTCTCGCTACAAGGAAATTAAGTAAAAACACTCAATTCTTTTCAAATACATCATTTAGTTTCCAGTAGCCCTTCAGGATCGTTTACCATAGGATACCCGATTTTAACTTTCAGTATCCTTCTTGAGAGTCTTCATATCCAGTCAAGGGTGCAGAATACCATCAGCTGGAATGTAATAGTTCTCATATTGCTTGCATATCTGTGTTAATTCATTACAGAAGCTCATTTATTCTCAACCTCTGACTTAACTGACAGCTTAACTGAGCTGTTCCTATTGGTGCATAGATCACCCCACCTCCCTTGAGAAACTACATGTAATTTTGAGGTGGTTAATTTTTGCATGCCATGATGGATGTAGTCTTCTGTCTTTGCCTGTTTTGATCTAATTTCTCATGGAGAAACTACATGTAATTTTGAGGTGGTTAATTTTTGCATGCCATGATGGATGTAGTCTTCTGTCTTTGCCTGTTTTGATCTAATTTCTCATGGTCTCTTTCTCAGAAAAGAAAAGCAAAAAAATCTCCAGACATCTTTAAACCATATGGATGGATTCTGAACCACTTGTGAATTCTTAGGAAAGAGCGACTATGCGGAAATTCAGTTTCATCAGCACAATGCTGAATAATAAACAGAAAGTGAGATGTCTCAGAATTAATAAAAGTCCAGGCAGTCATGTAGAAACTTGCTGATGTTATCAGGAATAAGTGGGCTTTTTCCCATGCTTCTAATAAATAACTCACCAGTCCATTTATAATTAACTGTATTTCTAAATGAGAATTGTCCAAATATTTTTACATCTGTTTTATCTATGGCAGGATAGTTTGGAACATAGCTGTTGATTATAAAGGGTTCTATGAAAAGCACATAAGAAGCTTAATTACTAGACCGGGGTTTTTGAACCTTTGTATCTTTGTGGATTCCTAAAAATATTCTAGCGAGTGGCACGGACCCTCTACAGTAATACCAGGCTTTCCTTGCTCATTTACCCTCTGCAGGCACAGTGGAGGAGTTCCTGGGGGTCTGGATATTTCCAGCTGGAAACTGCCGAACCAGACCGACAGTTCTCGCGTACATACAACCTTACCAGTTCATGAAATAAGTTAGAAATCAGTTTTGCCTTTGGCAAAATCGCGCAGTTTTTTCCGATTCAAATGTCAGTAATCCTTCAGAGGAGACTGACTTGCTGAGGCTGGGCGAGGATTGACCGCTCCCCAGAGAACGACTTGTACGTGTGCATGCACAGCAGGAAATGGTGTCTCTTTTTTAATAGGTTTTGTTGTTCCCGATGGTTTAAAGCCTGTCACAGTGCCCTAGTGCCTGGAGTTGATGAGCACTTGGGGTTCTTGTCTTTGTGGCTAAGCTGTAAAACCTAGTTTTGACTATTTGTGCGTATTCAAAATTGTGTGCTCTTGGTATGAGCAGGTGTGCCCGACACCTGGTATCCTGGCTAAATTCCAGCGTAGATAATGCCTGAGCTTCCCTTGGCGCTTTCATTTGGATACAGTTTTCCTTTCATGGCACATGCTTCTATCTGATAAAGCCTGAGAGATACCGCCAATGTGAATATTTTTCCATCACAAAAAATATATATAAAAAACACGTGTATCGCTTAGCTCGGAGCTTCTGCTGTGTTGTGATGATCTCACAATTCTTGCTTTCTGCTTTGAATTCTTTTTTTAGTGTTGTTCCCATCTCTGGCGCAACGTAACAAACACAAATGGAATGACTCTTAATCAAACTAGCACGGCACGAGGCTGTCAAATGTATAAAATAGACAATTCATCAGGATGTTTTTCCCTTTAGTGTTACTGAGGTTACTTTAGGTTCTTGAGCCCATTAGAAGCAGTAATAACTAGTTTTAAGAGCTGATTTTTAAAATGTCCTTTTTAAAAAAGCTCTCTGTCAAGGGTGTTCACGTTCTGTGGGAAGTTATCCTTGCATATACTGTGGTCTGCAAAGTACTCGGGTTGCTGCAAGTTGTTGGAGTGGAGGCAACTTAAGAGCGTTGGTTTTGTTCCAGACAGTATACCTGGTCTTGTGCATGGTACATTGTAGGGATTATTCCCCATTAAAAAAAATACCAGTTTATCCTATTTTAGTGTCTTTGCTATGAGGATATGTGTAAGCTCTTTCCCCCATTACGCTGTAATTCTTCTTATGCATCAAGTGGTTAGTACATTTCTTTCCTCTGTAGATCTTACCCGTAGGAGAAGTAGAGAAAGTGACTGAAGGAGCTAGAATTGGTTAAATTAATGAGAGTTGAAATACCATGAAGTATTGTTAGTTCCACATTTGTCCATCTCTGACTTTCATTCTCATGCTGTGTGATATTTGAACATTTTTAGTTGTGAGTGAGCTTCAAAACTTACTGAGACCAAATCTTGTTACAGTGACCTGTTTCAAAGTCTCTACATACCTGTCTAAAAAAGATTGAACGATATCTGGTTTAAATACACAAAAAATAGGAGAATGCTGAAATAAGGCTACTATCATGTTGTGCTCAAGAACTACTGGGGTACCAGAGTAGGAACCTGTCTTGGAATATCACATTGCTACAGCAAAGTTTTTAATAGCACCAATGTTTCCTTGAGCCACTTCAATTTCTGTCCCATCTTTTACTAGTATTTTAAGAATGTATGTATCATAAAATAATAATTAAAAAAATCCTTAATGATAACTGGGAAATTAAGTAGCATCTGCATCGATGACAGTTATGAAGTAGATACTGCGATATCTAGGCATCTACCTGAGACACTTTTGGATTAAGCAAGAGAGGCAAAGTGTCTTGCCGACATTGTCCTATTTTTCCAAGTGTTTGTATCTTCATGTCTCTGGGGTATTTGTTCTTAAAGTCTGTTTGCTTCTTTAATGTCATAACTATAACTATTTTAATTTGGATATCAAAATGATTCTATTAATTACGTTCTTGATTGGCGTCTTTTGGGACAGTTCTGGTTAATTTAAAGTCAGGAGAGCTCTTCCAATGCAAAAGCTACCTATTCACATGCCTGTTGAAATCATCAGGATTCAGTATTATATGTCCCTAGATGAATTCTGTTCTCATTTTGTTTTCTGTGGTATCTGGAAGCCACCTTCTAGTACCTATGGAAAGTAAACAAGAAAACTCAGGTCAGACCATGTAGAAATAAAGGAGATTTCCGAATCCCCGTCTTTCCATTTTTACTTTGCACATCTTGGTGGCATGACTTACCTGCAGTATTTCACAGTTGTCGGCTGAGAATCTCCTGACCTTTGGGGGTATGGTGTGGTCCTCCCAAATTCACAGATGGAATACAAAGAAACTTATGCCTAAGACTTCAGAAAGTTTGTGGATGGATGGAAGTTTGTGGAAGTGAGGGCCTGGCCTTCTCTCCGCTATCTTCTTCCACTGAAGAAGCTAGTAATTCATATATAGAGATGGTAATTCAGACCCTGCAGCAGAGCCAGTCCTCTGGCCTGGGTTAGGTGTAGATCAGAGAGCAGATCTATCCCGTGATGTGGGATTGTTAAATGTCAGGGTTGCTTTGATCCTATTGGATTCTCTTAGCTCATTAAGATGATTAATGGATTAATTAGGTTACCTTGATTGTCATCTTTGTCACTCTGACATACGATACGTTGCAGATTGTGAACACAGCTAATAATCAGAAAAGCTTGAAGGTTTGTGTTTCTCTAAATGTGGTGTTTGTTTCCCAGCTGTGCTAGCTAATCTCATAACAGATACCTTCTTCTACGAGCTTTGTCTTTATTTCTTTAAAATGCAATAGAGCATATGACCGAAAGGGACCTTGATGAGTGAGTTCAGCTCTCTGCTGAACTGTAGAATATGCATTTAGAAAATACCTTGCTGTCACTCTTAAATCGTAAGTTGTCTGAGTGTAATATTCCTATTGACTGTTCTCAGAAACATGTATCTGACTTCTGCCGAAAGCGTATTCGTGGCTTATTTGTTCCTATCGCGCTTAAATTGACATTGCCTTTTAGTTTTACTGACTCCTGATGTCTACCCCATTACTCCCAGTACATGAGACCAATCAACCAGTTTGTTGGGCGTGAAATATCCTGGGCTCTGCTTATTTCACAGCCAGTTAATATTGATGACTTAGAGTTCTTTTTGGATCAACTACCAGACCCAAGCTTTTCCTCCCATCGCTGTTTCGAACTGATGAACTCCCCAAGTGTCCTGTTCATTACTGGTTTCAATTTTTTCTGACACTCTGCACGACAAGATTTGTGCAGCTCTTCCTGTATGGCGTTATAATCCTCTTTTGTGCGTAGACGTGCTTCCCAGTTTTGTGTCATCTACAGATGGCTTTGGGAGACTCCCAGATTTCTGCAGGAAGAGCATTAATAGGAATATGTGCTGAACTGAGCTCTAAGGTAAATCTAGTAAGAAGTCTGATAGCACTTTTCTGGCATTTTGATCACTTTAAAACTTTTTTTTTTTTAAACTCACTATAAAAACTTCTCTCCAGTTCTCCTGAAAATTTTCCATGTGGCACAGTACAAGATACCCTACCGAAGTACAGACAGAGTACTCCATTCCTTTTCTCGTGAAACTCAGATCTTTTTGTCCAGGAAAAGATGGATTTTTAACTCTCAACTTAATCAGGAATGAAACATCTTTAGTAATTCCATGCTGGAAAGGGGTGGAAAATTCAACTGTCTCTGCACGTTTAAAATTTGTTCAACAGTTTTGCATACTGTTGAGATCAAACTGGTGGGATAATTTTTTTTTTTTTCATTCGCTCTTAAATATAGTTGCTAACTTGTTATTCTCCTGTCAAAATGTCAATTACTCTGACAGGGGTTTTATAAGAAATCTTCACAGGTTCATGTGTAATTTTGTATGCTTGTTCTGGGATGGAGATTACCTGCTTGCTCTGATTTAAGCGCATTAAGTTATTTGAGTTTTGTTTCTGTCTTCAGGTGATACAGTCTCTTCCCATAAACTGGCTAATCTGTCCATGGGCAGCCAGCTCCTCTTCATTCAAAGCTGAGTCAGAGCATTAATTTCATTTTTAAAAGAAAATTATCTTACATTTCTATCTTATTGTATGGTGATCCTGCTGCTTTCCCCCCTGTTCTATTCTTATTCATATGATTGAAAAATCTTTTGGTGTAGCTTACAATATTCTTTGTATGGTCTAACTCAAATTGCTGGGTTTTCCTTACATTTTTTGATTTCTCTTACATCTTTCTTTACTAGCTCTTCCTCTTGACCTTTTTTCATTCTTTGTAGATTATCAAACTATTTCTAACATCTTTTTGGAAGTGCTTGCTAGGAAAAAGTGTGGGACTTGACAATTTTTTCTCCCCTTGAAATAGAAAATCCTGATTGCTTTAACACCTTGCACTTGAAGAATTTCCAGGCCCCTTCCACATTGGAATTCCTGGTCTCCTCAGTCACAGGTTTTTCAGCTAAATTTCCTAGTTTATCCAAGTTCACACTTCTTAAATAACTTGCAACACTTATAACAGAATTTATCTTTAATTTAAACTGAATTACATTGTGATTGCTTAACCTGCAGTATTTTCTCAGACTCCCTCATCCACAGAGATCATGACTGCTTTCCAAAATACAAACCTTTGCCTCTGCGTGGTGAACTCCCAATGCTGTAAGTGGGTGTTGTCTGCCAAGGAGCAGCTGCAATGGACATGATTATTTGGGTTTTTTTGGTCAAAATGACATTTAAAAAAAAGGCATGAGCCCAAGAAATTTTACAAAGCTTCAGTGTGCAAAACCATAGCAGGGTTTTCTCTTACCTTGTTACAAAATACAAACTGCTAGTTCTGTCGTTGTCCTTCAGCATAAATAACTTTCGCAAAGAGGAAAGACTTTATCGTAGGAAGGGAATTAAACTGGTATTAAAAAATCCACCAATAAAACCAGCCAGATGACAGTAAAACATACCAGTGACCACATTTGCAACAAATCTCCTTCTCTTGACAGTTAAAGTGAATATTGCAATATCAGACAGAAGAAACAGCTGAGCAGCGCGATTCTCCTGCACATAACATTAGTGTATTCTCAACATCTGTGCTAGGCTTTTTCGGAATGTGCGAACAGAATTTTGGAAGCAACCGATCTCTGAGCAGTTGTACCAAAGAATAATCCAGTTACCAATGTTTTTTCCTTTTATGCTTACTAATAAAACGTAGTGATTCCTTACTATGTTGGATGCATTAATTGTGCCATAGTAGCTCTGAGGATATACTGGTGTTAAGGTGTCTTCAGGAATGTGGTCTTTTTCAGTTGAAGTACATGAAAGGAAGCAGTTCTTGATATCCAAAATAATTGCCTCAGTTACATTGGGTGATGTAAAGAAGCCTCAATAATAGGGCAGATTTCCCCAGCTGGTTGTCTCGGTTCTTGGAGGTTACGTTTAGCTAATCAAAAAGGCTTTTCTGTGTGATGTGTATGTTTTGAGAATAATTTGAAGGATTCTTACCTAGATGTTCACTCTGGTTTTATTTAAACGTTTTGGGCACAGTGGAATAGGAGTGTAATCTGTAAGTTCAGTTTAACTTTGTTTCCCTATGTAGAACGTTCTGCTTAGTGAATTCTCTTATTTAAGTTTCTGAGAGGATACTACTTACCACAAAGGAGTTGGGGTTTTTTTTTGAGTCTTAAAGGCTAGACATGTTTTCCAGCTCTGCATCTCAGCCTGTACATAGAGTGCTGTTCATCACGGTGACAACTGAACTTCCAGAGGAAGGCTGACATTTGAGGTTATTAAGTCAGAAAATGGTTGGGTGAAGTTTAATGGTGGATAAATAAATACCTAACAAATGGAAGTTTCAAAACTTGATTTAAAAAATATATTTTAAGTGGTTGCCAGCAAGCGTGCAGAAGCATGTGAGGCATTTCTAAAATAGAAACTGCGACGGCTCATGGAATAATGCATGATCAGTCATGTCATTCAAAATTACCTGTCAACTGCAGGCAGGCAGGTTTTTCTTTTTCGTTCTTTTTTTTTTTCCCCCCCTTCCCTGTACAGTTGTAAGGCAGAGGATGAGTGCTTATTTTTTGTCATTTGCATCTGCAGAAGCTCACATGTAGGTAACCTGAAGTACTACTTTAATATACTAGGTTAGAACAAATTAGACCTTGGGATATATCACAGTGAATTATCATCCTGAAATGGCAGATAGGACATTGGAGTTGGTGGAACAGTCACGTCAAGTTACAGACTGAGTCACTGGCAAAGCTGGAAGGAGTCAAGATTTTTAAGCATTATCTGGGAGTTTAATCACTAGTTTCCACTGCTTAGAAATGGTTGCTGGCAGTCTAATCTGGTACCAGGTACATACATTCCAACTCCTTTTACTTGCTCTGAGACAACATTTCTTTGGCATGTTCTAGCTTTTCATGGAGAATTGTAATAAAATAGTGGTCTTTTTTACTGTGAAGAAGAGGAACTTGCTGCATGCTCTTCCTGTCTCCCCCACTATGAACTGGTTAATGATAATTTTGTCATTTTCCCAAGGTTTTTGTTAACTACCACTGATTTTAGTATCTCAACAGGTACTTAAAATGATGATGCACTTTTGTCTTTCTGCAGAAACTATTTGTCTTAGACCTTCACTCTCCAAAGACACTTAGTGTGACTACCAGTTGTATATAATTATTGTATCTTCTAAGAGAAGGGGAAAACAGTATTGAGGGTGACTATATCTCTGTTTTCATGAAACTTGCTCTTTATTTTGGAAAGCGAACTTACTGTGATACTAAATTGTTATTTCCTTTTGGCAATAGGTCGTAGCAAATGACAGAAGCCCACTGGTGGGTAAAGTCCACTGGGAGAAAATGGTGAAGAAAGTGTCAAGGTTTGGCATACGTACTGGCACTTTTAACTGTTCCAGTGACCCCAGGTATATTCTTAAAGGATTATCTAAATCCCAAGAATATCTTAAGGCTCAGCTGCGTTCCGGCAGCAGAGCTTGCTGTGTTGTAAAAGTAGCTGTGACAGAAGGTGGTTTTATTCATGTTTTTATCTCTACTAAAGTCTGTTCAGAATTCTCTATTATATTACTTATCAGCATCATAAACACAGATCTGCAGCTTCCTAAAGCATCATGTGGGAAATACCTGATTAGACTCTGTGGAGTGTAATACAGCAATGGAAGGGAATGAATAGCAGAATCTGGCCTTATAGTCCAGGCATGTGGGGACAAGAACTGCACTTGGTTAGGACAAAGCTGAATATATATAGCCCATGTAAGAGAACTGTATCAGTTGTAGAGTTGTTGCATTGCCATCTGGAAAGGAGAAATGCAGGTTAGCATGAACCTTGCAAACAGTGCCTGCTTCTGACAAATTATTGACAAATCCTGTTCCCTGAGAAATGTGTGCATGTTTACATATAAACTTGTACACACCCTTTGACAACATACAGCGTGCTATGCAAGATTCACTCTTGTTTGCATATGATTTTGAACAAGGAAGAAAAGCAGAGCCAAAGAAGCTATTAATAATTCCAAGCTGTTGTAAAAAGAATTTTTTTTTAACATCTTGTTGGAAGGATTTGCTTCACATGATGGGAAAACTTTGTCGAGAATTCCAGTGGTATGTATGGGTATGCACATGTCTTACATAGCTTAAGTCCTAAATGTTTACAGAAATCTCAAAGTTAATCATAAGAGAAACTTCTTAGACTGCACTGCTTATGCTAAATAGTCTTGTATAATCAAAACACTGGTATGAGAACATCTTAAAAAATTGGCAATGTTTCTCTTTGCATAGCTCCTAACTAGTCTTAATGTTATGATCAAATACGATGTTTTAATTCATTTTTTCCTAATACAAGAAATGTTTTGTTGAGTAAACCCTCGTGAATAATTTCCATCAGGTTGCAGCTGAAATTCAGCAGAACGCTGCATGCTTCAGTAATCAGGATACCTTTATTAGTAGGGTGGTATCTCACGGCTCCTTCTAAAAATGTTACATTCGGATTCCTGAGTTGGGAAGTTGTAATTGTCTAAATATAAGTTGATAGACCAAAACCAGAGAGGATGTAGGTTCCACTGTAGCAGCTTCTTGGCTGGAACGCCAAGGAAAAATAGCTTCTAAAACTAAAGGTTTATAGTGAAAAGTCAGCTTGTGTATTTTTCAAGTCCAGTGACAAAGCATGTATGACTATATGGCCTTGTTTACTATAAAGACCCATGAAAATTAACACTATTCCTCTTCCTGTTTTATGAGTACGTATCTCTGCCACATTTCTGTAAGACAGATAACAAACGTATTGTAAGAATAAACACACTTTGCGAGAGAATACTGGGTGCCCGTATTTCCTACTGTTATATATAAAGATTCCCAGATGCTCAGCGTGTCTCTTTTTTGGGCTCATAACAGAAATTTAAGGACTGCAGCTCCAGGAGTATGAAACTCTGTAATCTAACTTGTCATTTTCTTTGTAGATACTGCAGGAGGAGGGGTTGGCTGAAATCCACCCTCATTATGTCAGTTCCACAAACCAGTACCTCCAAGGGAAAAGTAATGCTCAAGGAATACAGCGGGCGCAAAATTGAAGTGGAGCACATTTTCAAATGGATCACAGCCCACGCTGCTTCTCGGATCAAAACCATCTACAACTCCGAACACTTAAAAGAAGAATGGAACAAAAGTGACCAGTACCGTGTGAAAATATACCTGTTTGCCAACCTTGACCAGCCTCCAGCATTCTTCTCCGCACTAAGCGTAAAGTTTACTGGAAGAGTAGAGTTTATTTTTGTGAACGTGGAAAACTGGGACAATAAAAGTTACATGACAGAAATTGGTATCTACAAGACACCATCGTACATACTTAGGACTCCTGAGGGGATTTACAGGTATGGAAATAACACTGGTGAATTTATATCACTACGTGCCATGGATTCCTTTTTGCGCTCATTGCAACCAGAAGTTAATGATTTATTTGTTTTAAGCTTAGTTTTGGTTAATCTGATGGCTTGGATGGACCTGTTTATTACACAAGGCGCTACTATAAAGCGTTTTGTGGTTCTTATAAGCACTTTAGGGACGTATAATTCACTATTAATTATTTCCTGGCTACCCGTGTTAGGTTTTTTGCAACTACCCTACTTAGACAGCTTTTATGAGTACAGTTTAAAACTCTTCAGGTACTCTAACACAACTACTTTGGCTTCTTGGGTAAGAGCCGACTGGATGTTCTACTCCTCGCATCCAGCTCTCTTCCTCAGCACATACCTTGGTCATGGTTTACTAATTGATTACTTTGAGAAGAAAAGAAGACGCAATAACAACACTGATGAAGTAAATGCTAATAATCTGGAGTGGCTGTCAAGCCTGTGGGACTGGTATACCAGCTACTTGTTTCATCCTATTGCTTCTTTTCAACACTTTCCTTTTGACTCGGATTGGGATGAAGACCCAGATTTGTTCTTAGAGCGGTTGGCCTTCCCCGATCTCTGGCTTCACCCTCTGATACCAACTGATTACATTAAAAACTTACCAATGTGGAGGTTTAAATGCCTTGGCATCCATTCTGACGAGGAAATGCTGGAAACCTTTCAAGACAGCGAAAGTGACTCTGACAGCGAGAACAAAGAGGTCTTCAGTAGCGAAAAAGAAGTCTCGGAGGACGATGAGCTAAACGCATTTCATAGGCGCAGTGAAGGAGAGCCTCGGTGCGGCACCGAGACCTGTTCGTGTGCCAACAAATATTGTCATCACGAGCCATATGAACGGAAAGCGAGATCCTACGGCTCATACAGCACCACAGGCGACATGGAACCAGATTGGTCAGCTTGGCCCTCCGAGATGTTGCACTGTACGGAATGTGTTGTGTGTCTAGAAAATTTTTCAAATGGTTGTCTGCTCATGGGCTTGCCGTGCGGCCACGTGTTCCACCAGAATTGCATCGTGATGTGGCTGGCCGGCGGGCGACACTGCTGTCCCGTCTGCAGGTGGGCTTCGTACAAAAAAAAGCAGCCATACACGCATCCGCAGCCTTTGTCGACTGATACCCCATCTTAGCTGTGTGCTGATGTCCTTTGTAAGCTTTCAGGATATTACTGCTTGCCTTTTAAATGTTAGTCACTTAAAAGATTACGTGGTTTGAAGTTTTAGTTTAAATGTTAGTGCAGTGAACTAAAATATACATGATGCTAACGTTAACGACAGAATCATTTGGTTGCCTTGTATGTTGAACTGAATGCATACTTATCGTACAATAACTTTTCCTTTTCAACATCTGGAAACTTGATGCTGTTTTTGTAAGCACAAAAATCAAGCCTACAACAGAAGCGTATTCCAGCAAACATTTACAAGTTAGAATGTGGGTGAAATTGAAATTCTAATCGGAGACAATTGCTTAATTTAAGTGTTTCTTATTTTAGAGTCTGTTCAGCACATCTTTGTTGAATAATGTATGTTGTAAGACAGTACCATTTAAAAAGAAATCAGTGAAATAAATTATTTTAAAAGGATATTTGTAATGTTAATTGTTTTGATAAATATTTTATCTGTATGGTTACGGATGTCTTGCTGGTCTGATTTATCTGTGAGGACAATAAAAATATAACAGAACTTGTGTGACTAATAAATCATCTCCTAGTGATACAGGAATTCATTGCTCCAGTGTTAGCGACTGGCCAAGCAGAAGGCAATGGGTTTTCACTGGGAACTTCTTCATTAGTCTGCTGAGTTGAGGTGCTTCTCAGCTTGACCAGGGGCTTGCCAGTTGATTACAAACCGCTTTATCAGATGGAAACCCACTTCTACCAGCTGTCTCGCCAGCACCCTCATCTGCAGCCACCTAGGAACACTTTAGGGTAGCCCCTCTACAGCCTCAAAGTAAAATGTTACGAAGTAGCAGAATATTGTCACGCAGTCACAAAAGTGGCTTGTAAAAGTAAAAATTGCCAGATTCCAACTGCTGGTATTTTGAAGTGATTTTTGGTTTCTTGCAGAAAAGTGATAGTTGTTGGATGCCGTGAAAAATAGAGTCTGTTTTCTTTATATTTCAATATGAAATCACAGCTTTGGTTGTACCTTTCAGAAATCCAGAGAGGAGAGAAAAAAAGAGAAAAAGGGAGAAAAAAAGAAAAGAGGATGAACCAATGTAAGTAGAAGAAAAGGCAAAACTAGAAACCTGTTTTCAATTGTCTCATTATTTCTTTCCTAGTTCTTGCCTATGTGGCATGAAAGGAGGATAATTAAAGGAAGGTGATAATAGGAAATGTAAACATGGGACCCTCTTGTGGTTACGATCCATCTCTCTGTGCCTTTACAGAGATTTGGGAGGCTGGCGCTCACGAAGCTGCCTGGGACAGTTATATCTGTCGCAGGTTATCTGGGCACTATCCTTTTTAATAAATGTTTAATGCCTCCAGTCACCAGGTGTCCTCCCAGGAGGATATTCTCCTAATTACTGGAAGAGCTGGTTTTATTGTGAGTACTTTTTCCTCTCTTGTTTCCTTTTTCCTATTGCAGTACTGAAGCATGGAGGTAGAAAGGGCATAATACCACCAACTCTGCTGTGGTCCAGAAAGTAATCTTTATTCCAGTTGAGGCCTGTCAGTACATGCCCTTTATCTGTCATTACAGCTGCGGCAGAGCAATGGAGAGCCATAATGAGGGCAAAGAGCATTTCTGCTTCCAATTTGTGCGGCAGTGTGATGCTTAGCCTGTGTGCTTATCGTAAGTAGCTGGGGTTGAAATCCTTATTGTTTCAGGGCTCTCTTGAAACCTGCACTGAAGTAAGACCTTGCCATCTCAAAAGGGGAAAGGGAGGAGAACTTCTGTGAATGTAAATAAAGCTGCAGTTGATGTACTGAAGTATACAAGTGAACCGCTGTATCACAGTCCACCGGGGCCTTTTGCTGGTACCTCGGCATTTTGCCAAACACTGCGAGTGTTGTCCTCGGCGCGCTGTGCACTTGTGGAGCACAGCTCTGCTGCTGGAAGCTGACCTCATACAAAGCCTGGGCTCAGGCACCTCCTGTGCTGAACCTGTGTTCAGCCTTATTTGCAAAGCATTGTGTTTCAGCTGAAGACTTGTTTTAGTGACCTCAGTTGCTCTACTAGTCTAATTCTTTTGATGAATGACACAGACTGCTGTTTAATTAGCAGGAATGCTGCAGAGGGCACATCCATATGAGCAGATAATTATGACCAGTAGATAGCTGTGACGGAAGGTTTGGTCCCCTCGCGTCCGTTAGCCTGGGTTATATAAATTGTTGTGATCCAGTTCCTGGCGATGCATCTGTTTCAAAATCTACAGCAGCTGGTGTAGTGTATTGGTAGTCCCAGCAGGAAAGAAAAAGCAGTTGGATGTATTTATTTTATGAAATGCTCGTGTCAGTAGCAGTAGCATCCAAGTAGGACTGTTTTCTGCAGCATGCAGAATCTCAGACAGCCCTTACCCAACACGTTGACAGTTTAAAATCCAGAGAACAAAGACAGTGCCTATAACAAGGTCAGCAGTTTTGCTGCCTGCTTCTCTTGCCTTGCTGGGCTGGGTTGTACTAGTATTTTTTAAGTGTCTTAACTGAGCTGCTAAGCATTCTCGAAGTGCAGTGTTTTATTCTCTGACATCTTGTGCCTGAAAGTTGGTGGCCGACTGTAAACAGAAAACGTCAAACAATTGATGTGAGGTTACTTATGTCAGTAGGTTTAATGAGATCGATGGGTGTTTTGTGCAGCTATTAAGAGAAGGTGGATTTAGATAATGTCTGACAGTCTTTGCCAGTCTCAGCAATTACTGTTTTGTTACGCTGGCTTTCCCACCGCTGGTACCCAGCGCAGAATGAGAGCTCTTTTCAAAGCATAGTTACGTCTGTCTTCATTCTCCATCAGGTCTTGGAAGGAAAAAAGACAAAGGTGAACTGCACCTTTTTGTAACTGTTCTTAAACTGTTACTAAAATGTCTTTCTCTGGGAATTAAATAATGAGGGTAAGTATAATTGTAACATATTAGAGTTAGATGAAGTTAATAATGCCTTTTTCTTCCTAAGCTTCTGCACGCGTTGTGTGTGTTGGTGATTCTTTCCAGTCCTCTGCGTCTCACCGTGTGCATCGGGGCGTGAGGAGATGGAGCGACTTGCTGGAGCTCGCGGCGCAGCACCCGGCAGGGTGGCTCCAAGCTGGCCCTTCGCCTGGGCCAGGTTACGCGCCCTTTGCCGCAGAGACGGCAGCAGGCAGAAGGGCCGAGCCAGGCCTTGGCCGTGGGACATCTCAGGAGAGCCCTGGCACCTCAGGGTGATTTTATAAATACTGACTCTCCCTGTGCCTTCCCGCAACCTGCGTGACGGAAGGCAGGTGGTGACGTAACCTGCTCTGTCATCTGCTTTTGTTGCTCCTAACAGCAACGGCCCACCGTGAACTCCTGCCTTGCCCAAGCCCGGTTGGCTCCTCCGTCACCCCTTTCCGCCGTCCGCCCGTGCCACACGGTTGCGATCACGCCCTATGACCAAAGCGCTGAGGCGTCACCCACCCTCAGCGTCACCAACGGCTCGAGGGCAGTGCCGGTCGCGCCTGGGCGGAGGCGTGCGCATGCGTGGTGAGGGGGCGGAGTCGGGCAGGGCCGGTACCGCATGCGCAGTGGGAGTGGCCCAGCCCTGACAGCGGGCGGGGAGGGGAACCCGGAAGGGCCGGGCGGCGTGAGGCGGCTGCCGCCATGGGCCTCTTCGGGAAGACCCCCGAGAAGCCGCCCAAGGAGCTGGTGAGGCCCTCAGCGGCGGCGTCTCAGGCGGAGGCCGGAAGGCGGCGGGGGCGTGTGGTTCGGGGGTGGCGGCCTAGGTGTATGGCGTTGCCATGGCGCCGGGCGGGGGCCGCGGAGAGGCCTGGATGAGGCACCGCGGCGCCGGGGGTCTCGGACTGAGTGGGGACGGCGAGCCTGAGGGGGAAGGATTGCCCCGGTGAGGTCTGTCCCGGGGTGTCGCCGAACCTCAGCGGCAGGCTAGGAGCCCTTGCGCTCCGTCCCCAAATGGGCTGGGGGCACAGGCGCTCGGTGACTTCGCTTCTTCTCAACTAAAACAGCTTCTTCCCGGGCGCGGTCCGGTGTCAGAGCGCTCCCGCGCCCCGGAGGGGTGCAGAGACCTGGGGGGGCTTCTCAGGGCCACAGAGGCAGCAGCCAAAAGAGCTGGGGGGGGGGGGGGGGTTAATCAGCGGCTCCTGGATTTTTAGCTTGCTGTCTTCCATAACTTCTGGCTCACTGGATTTGTTAGCGGCTTCTAGCTCCTGTTGCAAAGACAATCTTAAAAATATGAATAGCTGAAATATTGGGACTTGGGGGGTTTTTGAGGCTGCAGGCAAACTATGTAAGCCTAGCTCCTTCCCACAGTTGTCACACTGAAATGAAATAATCGAGATACTGACTGATTTCACTGTTGCCTTTCATAAATCACTATTAACGTGTTAATAAAATCTGCTGTTTGATGGGAGGAAAGATCAAATACGTTAGGGCTACTAAAAAAGCAACAGGGAGCAGGTGACAGACGTGGAAGTTGAAGACTTAGAAGAGCTGTGGTGTCACAGATATTCCCTGCTGCTTCCTAACAGCCAAGTTTCAGGGGAGTGGGCTGTAGTTGCCGCTTCTTGGGTGATAGCATTAGAAAAGGAATATACTTTTGACTGTATTTTTCCTTCCCCCTCTACCTGTGTCAGAGCACCATGCAGGCTGGTTATAGTTTCTTCCATTCATGAGCAGTGTTGGAAGATACCTTAGAGAAATGGAGTTTGCTGCTCTCGATGAGAGGATAAAGCAGCAGACAGCTGTTTAACCCGTGCAACGTGGTTGTACTGCACCAATAAGTTCTTGTTTTGTGTCTGATGACCACTCTTTCCCCTTCCATAACTAACAAGCTTGCCGTGTTTCCCAGTAGCACAGTGTGTCTGTGGGTCATTGTGGAGCTGTTTGCAGAAAAGCCTGCAAAGGCACTAGCAAACAGGCGTATCTGAGCCGCAGAGAGAAGTTACTTGGGTCATCTTGCCACTATGAGCACACTCTTGGGTTGCAGGCTGGCATGATGACGTCAGAGGCTGTAACAGCGATACTGAGAAACCCATTAAGAGTAAGGAACGCCTTTCCTCCTGTATCTAACTGGGCAGCTTTAGGTGGAAGAAGTTATTTCTGCTTACTAGATGATGGGGAATTAGCACTGCTTACCTCCCGGCTGCCAGCAGCTGTACACAGGATACTGTCCCTGAGCAGGGCTAGAGAAAGCAATCTGAGCACTGCAGGAGGTAGCTGATGATGGGAGGAGGTGGACATTTTTGTGATGACAGTGTGTCACCCTGGGATTGTTTGTATGCTTGCTGATGGGAAAGAACTTACTGGCTGAATGATGCAAGGCAAACATCTTCAGTCCTTGTGAAAAGCTAGCGATGCATTTCAGCCTGTCTAAAGCTGGGCGTCTACTGTACGTTTAATGCCACATCTGGGTTGTTTGAGCTTAAAAACTGTGTTTATTTCAGCTTAGTCTTCTGCTGGCTGACTCTGGCGTGATGCAATGCTGTGAGAATGATGTTTTTATTTATGTCAGAACTGAAAGCAGAATAGCTTTGTCAGCATGGAGTTGTGCTCGGGATAATTAGCCTTGCTTATCTGACCAAAGTGCTTCTATTCCCAGCATTGCTACCTCCACGCTGCATTGTGCTGTGGTTTGTAGCCATATCCCTGGTGTCCTGCATCAGATCGGCAATAGAACTTCTTTACTGCTCAACAGATTGCCATGTCTGAAGTAACAGGAAGCATGCAGTAGTCTAGATAAGAGTCAATGGGATTTCTTCCTCCTCTTGTACAGAAAACTGGTGACAAGTAGTGAAAAGACCAGGGAATGCAGAAGCACCCGGCTCTGTCTTTATGAGGGCAGTTGTGTGAAGCAGCTTATTCCTGGGCAGCATTAGGGATGAGCTATCAAAGAGTTTTCTGCTGTCAGAGTTAACAGGGATTCATGACAACATAGGGCCAGTCGTGGTTTAATGGTGTCTTTATGCTGGGTTGTGCATCACAGAGGCAGAATATATGGAACCTGCTCATTTGACAGTTGCCAATTGTGCTTGTACATGAAAGCTTACACATTGGTTTGTTCTAGAATACAACTCGTAGGGCAAATCTCTAGAAGATAGTACGCTTGAGATGTGACAGTCAGCCAGCCAGAGTTCAGTCATGCTTTCCCTTAGTCTCTTTCCCCTCTTCTCGCCAGCTAGTGCGGGCATACGCAAAAGAGGGACCTTCTTAGCCTCTTATCAGCATGAGGAATGAATCTACAGGACATTTTTCTGCCTTATTCTGAACAGCAAGAGGGGTGGCTGCAGTTGGTCTGCCAAGGTGTTGTGGGTTTTTTTCTGTGATAATCCAGGATTCAACTGTAAGGTGCAGGAGCTTTCCGAAAACCCTGCAAAACTTGTAACACACAGAGCTCTGAAGGATGTTTGAGGGGTTTTTTTGCAACAGATTTTGTGTTTGGGCAACTCAGATGGTGGTTGTTGTCTGTAGTCAAAACATGGTCTTGTTCATTGTGACTGGGAGTATTTTATTTGGGATCAGTGAAAGTCTAAGAATGCCTTCCTCTGCTGGGCTCGTGCACTGAGGAGCACTCTTTTTACGGCCCTCTTATAAAGCTTATTCAGGTAGACAAAGCTTTTTATTTTAATAAAAAAAAAAATCACTTAAAAATCAGGGTGATTTTCATATGAAACTATCCATACAGCCACCTAGACTTCTTGAGTGGCCTGTGCACTGGCATGTACAGTGTGCAAGTGGATCCATGAACTAGAGGTCATCTTAACACTTAGGGGTTTTTTTTTTAGTTACTGTGCAAAATCTGTGCTGCTAATTATAAAAGTAGCATCAGAGCTTCCACTGTGTTCATATGCTAGTATTAGCTCCTGATTCTTGATTCTGGTGCTGCACAGCCCCTCTCTGCTTCTCTGTTTGTCACAAGTGCTTCCAGTTCTTGGCTGGATGTCTGGCAGCTGCTGCTTCTCTGGCGTCTCCGCTTCCCTAGAGAGGTGGTCAGAGCAAGTGGTGCTGCCCACCTCCATCAGCGCCCTGTGTTCAGGAAACCAGCAGTGCAGGAGCAGAGAGGTCTTGGCAACTCCCAGGAGGGAAGCTGGAGAGGGGGTGGCTATGTCTGACCGCCACCAAAGGCAGGGTAAGGGTAGCTGGAGGGCAGAGCTCCCTGTTGAGGGACCTGGGTCAGCAGGAACCTCACAACGTTGAGCAGCGCAGGGTTGTGTATGTGGGACAACCATCCCTGCACGTAGGGATGTGCAGCGTGGGGCTGGCTGGGCAGCAGCTCTGCAGGAAAGGACCTGGGCTTCCCGTGGATAACAAATGTGAGTTAGCAGGGCACCTTCGCAGCAATGAGGGCAAACTGGGCTGCGTTAGCAAGTTGTAATCATGGTGTTGAGGCAAATGGTTGTTCAATTACTCTGCTACATTCGACATTAATGAGGCCAGATCTGCAAAGCAATGTCCTGGTTTGGGCACCCAGTGCAAGGAGGATATCAACAAACTGGGCAGAGTGCAGCAGAGGGACACCAAGATGATGGAGGCCTGGAACCCATGACACAAGAAGAGAAGCTGAGGGAACTGGGCTCATTTTAGCTTGGAGAAGGGAAGGTGATGGGGCAAGGATCGAAAGCCTTTCACTGTCTCTCATGGGGTTGCAGTGAAGACAGAGCTGGGTACTTGCCCCATGACCTTCCCTTCTGGGGAAGGAAAGTGACAGGAAAGGGGCTACGGCCACAGGTGGCCAAGGAGAATTTTCATAAAATCACAGAATGGTTTGGGTTGGAAGGGACCTCAAAGATCATCTAGTTCCAACCCCCCCTGCCATGGGCAGGGACACCCTCCACTAGACCACGTTGCCCAAAGCCCCATCCAACCTGGTCTTAAACACTTCCAGGGATGGGACCTCCACAACCTCTCTGGGCAACCTGTCCCAGTACCTCACCACTCTAACAGTAAAGAATTTCTGTCTAACATCTAATCTAAATCGACCCTCCTTCAGCTTGAACCCATTCCCCCTTGTCCTGTCACTACACTCCCTCATAACCAGTCCCTCACCATCTTTCCTGTAGGCCCCCTTCAGGTACTGGTAAGCTGCAATTAGATCTCCCCAGAGCCGCCTTTTCAATTCAATTTTGAATTGACTGTGAGGAAAGTTCTTTGCCACAGGAGTGATTAAGTGATGGAACAGATGCCCAGAGCGGCTGTGAAGTCTCTGCCCTCAGACAATGTCAGAACTCAATGGATGAGGCCTCTGAGCAACCT
Source organism: Balearica regulorum gibbericeps (assembly GCF_011004875.1). Classification (NCBI taxonomy): domain Eukaryota; kingdom Metazoa; phylum Chordata; class Aves; order Gruiformes; family Gruidae; genus Balearica; species Balearica regulorum. The sequence continues at coordinate 75,965,123 of NC_046187.1, read as the reverse complement.
GTCTGAACTCTGAACTTAGTCCGGCTTTCAGTAGGAGGTTGGCTTGGAGACCTCTGACTGAAACGAGTTGTAGCACTAGTGGTGCTGTCATCCCGGGCCAAAGTTTCTACCTTATGCTGAAATCCCCTCTGGCAAGTTCTGTCTGCACAACGATGTCACTATGACATGGAAAGTTAGCCAGGCAGTGAGCATCTCTGATTCACAAATTGTGTCCTCCTTAACTCCTTGTCTGAAAGTTAAGAGGAGTGCAGTAATTGGTGGTATCTCTGCAATGTTGTGGGGTTTTTTAATTTGAATAATGAAATATTTAAACATCACTCATAACTTAAAGCTTGTGCATTTTGAAGTGCTTCTTTTGATATTGAATGGTTAAGTTACATCAAAATATAAAAGCAAGGTTTTAAAGTTGGAATTTCAGGTAACTCTCACTTTCTCTTTTTAAGGTCAATGAATGGTCCTTGAAGATAAGGAAAGAAATGAGAGTGATTGATAGACAGATCAGAGGTTTGTACTTATGTCTCATTTTTTTGTTTTTCCTTTCTCTGTCTGCTTTAAAGGGTTTGTTTTGCTTTAATTGGGGGAGGCTATGAAATCTAATAACCTGGCGTACTCTATCGCATCTGCAATAAAGGAAGATGAATGTAATCCTGGGGCCAGACTTAGTCTGTGTTACAAGATGACATCACTGTGAAGTTCTTCAAGTAAAAGTAGAAAATACTGTATGCTTCCAGTAAGACATAATGCTCTTAAATGCCATTTGATAAGATGAATTAGATGACTTATCCAGAATTTCACCCACATTGATTTAATGAATCATATTGGTATGTAATGGCATGAAGTGCACTTGCTAAACAAAAGTAGCTTGCTGTCAGCTTGGGAAAATTACAAACAGGAGAAAAAAGATTTCTCAGTGGGAATTTTGCTATTCAGTTATGGGCATTACACTTTTTAAGAGGTTTTGAAAAGCAGAGGAGTTGCTTATTATTACACTGCCACTAGTTCAGTTTCTTGTTCTGTCTTCTGCCTGCCTTCCCAGAATCTGAAAATAGATTGGGGGCTAGATTCTATTTTCCCATTTTTTGTCTTCTACCCCTACGATCGATCCATGGGCTGTGCTAGTGAAGAATGTTTTGTGTCAGCATCTGGTTATTAGGCACATGCCTGTTTTGAGTGACTCGGGGAGTATGTTCTCCCTTCCTCCTTTCCTCCCCAGCCCCACACTTCTGGAGTAAGCTGGCAGGGTTCATATATTCTCCCACTTGTAGATTTGTACGAGTTGGTTGGAGATGCTCATGCAGTACAAAGTCTGTCTTTGTCCTCATCTGTAAGATGAGAACAGGGTTTCTGCCTCTTCCAGGAAAACCGATGTACAGTGATGTTCATTATGCTTGTGAATTGTTTTGCATTCTCCAAGGCACTTTGTGTGGCTGTATCAGGCACAGAACAACTGAAATGTGACTGATCTTATTAGCAAAGTATGTTTTAGAGGTCGCATCTTCCATGGGAGCAAAACCCCCCATGTGTTTGCTATTGATGGTTCCTTGAAATTTTGGTTTTCTCTCAATTTTATGCATGCCATAATACTTCTAATGTCCTGTATAGATACTGGGTTGTGTGGTAGTCTGATATTTTGGCGTGGGTGTAGATCTAATTATTGTAGCAGCTCTAAACATCTCTGTATGTATATTTCAGAGTGTTATATTCAAAGAAATACAGTTCAGCACGTAAGACCTTAGACTAACCACCAACCATCTGCTATTCTGATAACTCCCATGAAAATAAAGTACAGAATATCTTTGTAATGCCCATATTGTGCTGGGATTTCACATCTTGCCAAGTGTCAGCTGTGGAAGTGTGTGGCTTTGCTAAACACTTACCAGGCTAGCAGGCTGCTGCTGAAAGATGACAGCCGCGTACCAATAGTTGCCCAGGAACTAGCAGGGCTCATCGACAGAGCTTTAAACTAGGCTCGAAGGGGGAAGGGGATAACATTGGGCTTGCCAGCGACATGTTGTGGGACAATGTACCCAGGTTGGAGGGATGGGATGCTGGCGAGGGCCCTCGGCCTAATGCTCAGAGACGTGCTGGATGCACTACAGCACGCTCGAAGCCTAGAGGAGACGAGCCAGGGGCCCCGGATGTAACAGGAACCAATGGGGTAACACTGGGAAGATACATCAAAAGAATCCCAGCCACCCCAGCCAATACGTCAGCCTCATCGGGGGCACAACTGAAATGCCTCTATGCGAATGCACGGAGCATGGGGAACAAACAAGAGGAGCTGGAGACGTGCGCCTGCCTGCAAGGCTATGACGTTATTGGCATTACGGAGACGTGGTGGGATAGCTCCTACGACTGGAGTGTTGGGATGGAAGGGTACAGGCTCTTTAGGAAGGACAGGCAGGGCAGGCGAGGAGGGGGCATCGCCCTCTACATCAATGACCAGCTGGAGTGCATGGAGCTCCACCTGGGGATGGAGGAGGAGCCCACCGAGAACCTGTGGGTCAGGATTAAAGGGAGGGCTGGGGCAGGGGACATCATAGTGGGGGTCTGCTACAGGCCACCTGACCAGGGGGACTGAGCAGATGAAGCCCTCTATAGGCAGATAGGAGCAGCCTCACACTCACAAGCCCTGGTCCTTGTGGGGGACAGCTGGCTAATATTCAAGGGTCACCTCCTCCAAGCTCAGGAGTGATGCATCCCAACAAAGAGGAAGTCAAGCAAATCCCCCAGGAGGCCCCTGTGGATGAACAAGGAACTCCTGGGCAGAGTCAAACAAAAAAAGGAAGCCTCCAGAGGGTGGAAGCAAGGGCAGGTAACCTGGGAAGAATACGGAGAAATTGTCCGAGCAGCCAGGGAGCAGGTTAGGAAAGCCAAAGCCCTGATAGAAATTAGTCTGGCCAGGGATGTCAAGGACAACAATGAAAGCTTCTATAGGTATGTTAGTGATAAGAGGAAGATGAGGGAAAATGTGGGCCCCCTCCGGAATGAAACGGGTGACCTGGTTACCCAGGATGGGGAGAAGGCTGAGGTACTCAACGACTTCTTTGCCTCAATCTTCACTGGCAAATCCTTGAGCCACACTGCCCAGGTCACAGAAGGCAGGGACTGGGAGAATGCAGAACCGCCCACTGTAGGGGAAGATCAGGTTTGAGAATATCTAAGGAACCTGAAGGTGCACAAGTCCATGGGACCTGATGAGTTACATCCGTGGGTCTTGAGGGAACTGGCAGATGAAGTGGCCAGGCCACTTGCCATCATATTTGAGAAGTCCTGGCAGTCCGGTGAAGTTCCTGCCAACTGGAAGAGTGGAATTGTAACCCCCATTTTTAAGAAGGGTAAAAAGGAAGACCCAGGGAACTACAGGCCGGTCAGTCTCACCTCTGTGGCTGGCAAGATCATGGAGCAGACCCTCCTGGAGACTATGCTCCAGCACATGGAAAATAAGGAGGTGATTGGTGACAGCCAACACGGCTTTACTAGGGGCAAATCGTGCCTGAAAAACTTGGTGACCTTCTATGATGGGGTTACAGCGTCCGTGGATAAGGGAAGGGCAACTGACGTCATCTACCTGGACTTGTGCAAGGCATTTGACGCTGTCCTGCATGACATCCTTGTCTCTAAATTGGAAAGACATGGCTTCGATGGATGGACCACTCAGTGGATAAGGAATTGGCTGGATGGTCGCACTCAAAGAGTTGTGGTCAATTGCTCAATGTCCAAGTGGAGAACGGTGATGAGTGGCGTCCCTCAGGGGTCGGTACTGGGACCGGCACTGTTCAACATCTTTGTCAGCGACCTGGACAGTGGCATCGAGTGCACCCTCAGCAAGTTTGCCAATGACACCAAGCTGTGTGGTGGGGTCAACACACTGGAGGGAAGGGATGCTATCCAGAGGGGCCTTGACAGGCTGGAGAGGTGGGCCCGTGCGAACCGCATGAAGTTCAACAAGGCCAAGTGCAACGTCCTGCACGTGGGTCAGCGCAATCCCAAGCGCACCTATAGGCTGGGCAAGGAATGGATTGAAAGCAGCCCTGAGGAGAAGGACTTGGGGGTATTGATTGATGAGAAGCTCAACATGAGCTGGCAGTGTGCGCTTGCAGCCCAGAAAGTCAACTGTGTCCTGGGCTGCATCAAAAGAGGGGTGACCAGCAGGTCGAGGGAGGTGATCCTGCCCCTCTACTCCACTCTTGTGAGACCCCACCTGCAGTACTGCGTCCAGCTCTGGGGGACCCAGTACAGGAGAGACATGGAGCTGTTGGAGAGAGTCCAGAGGAGGGTCACGAGGATGATCAGAGGGCTGGAGCACCTCTCCTATGAGGACAGGCTGAGAGAGTTGGGGTTGTTCAGCCTGGAGAAGAGAAGGCTCTGGGGAGATCTAATTGCAGCTTACCAGTTTCTGAAGGTGGCCTACAGGAAAGATGGTGAGGGACTGTTTATGAGGGAGTGTAGTGACAGGACAAGGGGTAATGGGTTTAAGCTGAAGGAGGGTCGATTTAGATTAGATGTTAGAAAGAAATTCTTTACTGTTAGAGTGGTGAGGTACTGGCACAGGTTGCCCAGAGAGGTTGTGGAGGCCCCATCCCTGGCAGTGTTCAAGGCCAGGTTGGATGGGGCTTTGGGCAACGTGGTCTAGTGGAGGGTGTCCCTGCCCATGGCAGGGGGGTTTGGAACTAGAGGATCTTTGAGGTCCCTTCCAACCCAAACCATTCTATGATTCTATGATTCTATGAAAGGTTTTTTTCCAAAAATTACCCACTGTAGTTGGATTCTGCCATACTTTATCATTTCAGTTGAGACTTCTGCAGGAAGTGGCTGCAATCTTTGAGGATTGATGCTGAGCTGGGACCTGTTTTAGTTTCCCTGGGAAAGGCTGTGCTAGATGTGTTTTGATAACAGCAACACTCAGATCCACCTGGGATGAACCGAGTGGGCTTGGATCACATGGTATTCCATATTTTTCTGCAAGTTCCTTAGCTGCTTCTTCTTTCACCATTCTTTGGTCTTCCAGATCGCTCTTGTTTCCACATAATACAATGTCAGGGTTTTCACAATATGCATGCATTTGTAGCTGACTTACCCAGTTTCTGACATTCAGAAAGCTTTACTCATTTGTCAGATCAAAGAGTAAAAGAAATCCCATGGCATCTCTGAAGAAAGCCCTTGTCAGGCTTGCCCAGTGACTGGGCACAGTTACTAATATAGCAACACACTGTTTCAAACCATCTGTTGTTGGACTCTTGCTGCTGTGGTGATTTCCATTCGGTGTAGGTCATTTTTTGGAAGGTTTGAAGAAATGAAAGGTATCCTTGCGACTTCAGAATTGAATTTTTTGAGTTAATATTGTTGGAGTAATGCAGTAACTTTGTGCTTTACTGAGCTTGCAAGTCCCTCTCACAGGTGCTTTGGACTGCTTTATGCCTCTGTTGTGCTTGGTAGTGCTGCGGAGGGACTGGTGTGGTGGCTTTGGCTCACTAGAGGTGCGTAGCTGGCATTGACCTTCAAAGATGGAGTTGACTGTTCTTGCGTATTTGTGTCACTAATTTCATATTCAGCAGTTTGTCATGCAAGTGAAAGCATTCACTCGAGTACGGGGCCACCCTGTGCTAGTTTGGATGTAGTAACACAATACTTGTGGCTGTTTTTAGCCTGGCAAAGTGAATGTCATAATTCCTCGGTGCTGCTGGAGTACTCCTGGTGCTTTCTGTTTTCTGCTATACCACTTCAGATGGTTCTTGCCTGTCCTGATATGCCGGGACTCCCGTGTCTGACATACAGATGTCTTCAAGCTTGTGACATTTCTGCAAATAGTAGTGGGGAAGCAGCAAGGAGTACGTTTTTCTGATTGGGTCTTGCAGATTTCTGCCGGTCCTTTAGGATAAAGATGCCATTGAATGGTATTGAGAGAATGACTCATCTTGAGTACAGGGTTCATTAACTCCCACGTGAGAAGCCACATTGAAGTCTCCAAGTCGGCCTGTGCCAAAAAGCATGCGTTGATGCCTTTGTTTTTATAAAAGGGTAACTCCTGATTTTTGCCTACGTGTAACTTTTGTCTGATATAAATCAAGAAGACTCAAGCGAAACTAAATTTGAACAAAGCCTTTGCTAGAAATAATTTTTCTTGTGGTCATTTCCTTCAATCCTTTGCCGGAAGGTGAGCCTTACCCTTACTGTCTGAATTCTTTATTTACTTTAGGATAATTTTTTTTGCAGACTTTTAGATCCACATTTCATCAGTGGCTAATTTCTTGCTGAGTCTGGAAAAGGAAGGGGGTTGATATAGCCCCTGCTTGTTCCTGAGTTTCTTACTCTGAGCTTTTTGGGGTACCTGGCTTCTGCTGTACACAGCCAGCGTTATCTGACAAGGCAGATGTGTGAACAGTCACATCAGATGTGATGTAGAGAAACCTATGTTATTTAAGGAAGCCTATTTAGCGTATAATATTTCAAATCCAACTGTTTGGTGCTCATTTAGTACAGGCTTATTGCAGTATTCCTGCTCCAGCATGCTCATATAAAAAGATGTTGAATGAAGCTGGATACCAGGAGAGTTTGAACAGGCCATTTTGAGTTATATCTAACAATTTACAAGCATACTAGTTCGTGCTGATAAATTATCCGTAGCTTTGGTACCAGCCAGCTTATAATTTGAATATACCAGTTTATATGAACACCTAATGCATGTGTGTTTAAAGTATGAGCAGCAGAAACTCAAGACTGTAACTACAAGTATAGACTTGGTTCGGTATCCAGTTGAGGCTCAATGTGTTTTTTGCCTGACGGGGGGAATAATTAAGTCTGTCTGCAAGGATGAAGGCTTTTTTGGGGCAGTAATTAACAAATCTGTGGTTCTAAGTAACTCTTAAAGTTGTGGATGCACCCTTATAAATTCACTAGATAAGTGGTTATGCTTTTTTATTTTTTTAAGGCCAGTGTATATCTAAAACTGAGATCAGCCTCCTACAGTTTTTCCGAATGGATCTTTTTCAGAAAAACATCATTCAGGGATTTAGAAACAGTGACAATAATTTTGCCTACAGCAGCCCTTGAGTTCATGTGAAGGTGGGCATATGAGTTAAGCTTTGAATGTAGTCTGACAGGTAAGTATTTTTGCTAAGAAAATGCCTATCTGTCTTAGGCTACTAGTTTTAAACTCCTTGTGAGTTTAAACTTTGTTCCTTCCTGGTGAGGTGGGGCTATCTGGTGATGAGCACGGAAGAGGTAATCTTGCAAGCAGCACGTCAGTACAGTATTCTTAAACTGTGTGTGTATATGTTATATATGTCTGTACATATTTATATTTTTATCAGGCCAGTTTAATAGGAAGTTATTCTGAAGTTGTAAGTCAAGTAGTCATCTCAGAGTGCTTGTTGTTACTAGACCTTCTTTGCTTCTTAAGAGTTCTATCTTAGCTCAGCTCCATGCAGCGATATTCCTGGACAGTCCTTTGCTCTTAACTGCAAAGGAAATTGCAGAGCTGGATGGTTAGTAATGTGAATTTTCCTGTTACTATTTAGTTGAGTTAATCAGCAAACATGTAAATCAGCCTAGAACAAGGTCTTTGAGTAACAGAGGGAATCTAAAATCAAGCAGAAACCATTCTTTGCATTGAAAATACACCCCAACAAATGGCTGGTTTCTCTTCCAAATCCTTAACTTGTCACTAATTACCGTGTTTTTTTCTGTGCTTCAGATATCCAGAGGGAGGAGGAGAAGGTGAAACGGTCGATAAAAGATGCTGCCAAAAAGGGTCAGAAAGATGTGTGTGTGATCCTCGCGAAGGAACTGATCCGTTCTCGAAAGGCCGTAAGCAAACTCTATGCATCCAAAGCTCACATGAACTCCGTTCTCATGGGGATGAAGAACCAGCTTGGTAAGAACAACTTCTGAGCGCTTCTAGCTTAGAGGTGGGGCCCAGGTTTCTGTTTTCAGAACCAAGGTCAAATGTGGGCAGCACTTGAATTTGGAAGCAGTCCTACTCTTGTGAAAGGCAGCTGATTCCAGTGGGCTTCAGGACACAGGGAAATTCCTCCTGTAGCGGGCCTGGAGGCACAAGGCTGCTGCAGTTCTTCCTCCCCACATCCAGCCAGGCTGAGCACCTGTTCCCAGTAGGCACCGGCACCCAGCAATGCCTTTACCAGCACCCATGTAAACACATGCAGCTTCCACACCAACCTGAACCGCACTGACAGCTCCATCCTGGTCTTCCTCTTCAGCTGATTAGGACTGAGGGACACTAGTAGAATACATATATATATACACACACACACATACACATGCACAGTATATGGGTTGTTCCAGTAGCTGCCCTCAGACACCCAGTCTAAGCTGGCCAACTATCTGGTAACTGGCCTCAGATCTTCTCTGCCTGAGCTGCTGCTACCAGGACCTGTAGGCCCCTGAGATTTATGGTCTTCTCCAGTCCGCCTTGGTCCCTCTCTTTCTCCACCTTCAGTCCTTCCCTTGAACATCCGATAAAAAGTTTCCCATGTTCAAGCACATTCCTGCAGTCCCCTTAAGATTCCATAATAAGTTTTTCATGGTTCAAAAAAATGCCCTTTTCCCCCGCATCCCACACTGACTCCTATATCCCTGCAGCAGACAATAACCCCCTGCAGTCTGCAGGATGTCCTGGAGATCGTTTCCCCACTGCTCTGTCTGGGTGGGTTTCCCAGCCTGGGCTCTGGAGCAGTCAGGGAGCTCCCATGGTTCCTACCCCTCCTTGTTCCCTAGATCCTCGCTGGCTCTCTGTGTTTCCTCAGATTAGCTGCTCAGCAGATAATCTAACACCTCTCCTCAGAGCCTGCGGGTTGCAGTGACGTGAGAATCATGTGCTCTGAAACAGAACTCTCTTCCAGTAATTTGGGGCATGATTTTAGTGTGTGTTCCTAAACAGTTTGAACACATGCCTCATATCCCTGCCTCCTTGTGGAGCCGGTTGTTGTTACTGATTGTGGCAGGATCTGTAACATGAAGTTTATTTCCTTCAGCAGAATTCCCTTCATCTTGTAAATTATTGTTTCTCTAGCAAGAGTCTTAGGACACTTATTAAATCCTAAATGGGAGGGGGTCAGTGTTTGATTTCCTTGATGTGGATGGATTGATTTGCCCTGTGGCTTAATACTGAGCTCTCTGTAAACCCTGCTTGCTCCTTTGTGCTTCCCCAGTACTAGCAAATTTCCCTCATTCCTTATCCACGTCTGAAATCTGTTGTAATAGACTTTCTGCAGTATTTTCCGTATCTTAGGGCATTTTAGCCTGTAAAAAGAACAGAGCAAAAAAACATTAAAGACAGAGAAAGACTCAGTGGAGGTCAACATGCTACTGAAACATCGAAGCGTTCTCCCCCAGCATTACCCAAGCTAGTGCTAGTAGATTTTAACACTAGATGAGTGAGAAATCAGGAGTCGCAACATGAACCTTAAGTGCAATCTTATGATAGGTGGACTGTGGCTCCCTGTGTACCTCATTCAGGAATGGGAAGCAGGGGCCGTCCTTGCAGCTTGAGGTGTCCTTTAAAAGGAAAAACTCCTTGTTACTGCTACCAACATCTTCATCTTACTGGGAATGTTCTGATAGGCTTACCCAAGCAATAGGAAGGAATCTGGAATTCGGTCTGGGGCTTGTATTAGCTTGCTTCATCTTGGGAAGTGACTGCTGTTAGTTTGTTAACATTAGACTTGTAATGTTTTTAATAAGTATTAAAATGAAAAGTAATATATGCCGTACCTTCGTTTTGCTTCATTAAGGAGTGACCATTTTATATGCAAACAGGTGAGTTCACCATGGCTGGGAAGCTGCAAAGCTAGATGGCACAATTCAAGAACCTCAAAGTACCCTTAATTGTTACATTTTGATCCTGGTATATCCACATATATGAGAAGAACTTTTAAGCTATATTATGCGAATAGCCCTGGAGAGCATATTGATAAATTCGCTTTACGCTTATTTCCAGCTTATCTGCTCCAGCATTAATTTTCTAGCTTACTGTTTGGTGTGAAACCGTTGCACTAGAACTTCTGTCAGAGTTAGTTTCTGCTGCCCGGTGTTGGGCAGACAGTCACTAGTTTGGTCAGCAGGCAGACGTGGAGCTGGACTGCAGCTCCACCGGTGAAACCCTCGCTCAGTGGGACCTCTGGCTGCTGAGGACCATGGCTCCCAGGGATCCCTCGTCGCAAACTGGAGTGCGAGTGGGTTGAAATCTCTCTGCAGGCAATCGGAGTGGCTCCAGGTAAACCATACAGGACAAGTATCTTTGCTAAACACTTCTGTTTTCTGAGTAAGAGTTGAGATTTTCCAGGAAGGTAGACAAGAATGAAGCAGCGGGATGTCCCTTTATTTTTTTAATTAAATTGCCTAAATGCAAACAAATTTCTATCCCTGTAGGGAGGATATAATTTCTCTGCTTTCAGTGGTGCATGGATCTTTCAAGCTTTTCTATGCCTCTCCTTCACAGCTGTCCTGAGAGTAGCGGGTTCGTTGCAGAAGAGCACAGAAGTCATGAAAGCTATGCAAAATCTAGTAAAAATCCCTGAAATCCAAGCAACGATGAGGGAGTTGTCCAAAGAGATGATGAAGGTAGGATCTGTAACATAAATAAGACTTGGGCAAACAAGAGGTGGTCGTTAGCATGCTGTGCTACTGCTTAGGCAGCTGGGGACTTTCTAGGAAGTTGCTGTATGTGGGGAAAACCCCGACCCAGTGATTCCTGCAACGCATTTGCTGTAAAGCTTGAAGCCGGACAAAGCTGCTCAGGTTGAGGATGGAAGGAAGAAGACCGGTCCTTGTACTGGTTGTGGCTCGGTGGTCCCAGTCCTGCGGACGGGGGAGGCAGAGGCTGACAGCGGGGTTCACCCTGCACCCAGGGCCTGCCCGTACCTCTGCCTGTTCCTGGGAGACTCAATCTCCTTTTTCTGGGGAGGAAAACGTTCGTTAAGAAAGACCCAGCGCAGCCTGTGGCGCAGTGGGAAGCTCAAAGTCCCACCTTAGGCACGATGGCTGTTCTGATAGCAGGTTTGAAGCATCTAGCTTGGTGTCTCCATCTGATCAAAGTGCTCCAATTTTAAAGTATACTTCTTCCCGACTGTGGTTGTTTTCTTTTCAATTACCAAAGTTGTTTGGCTTTTTTCCCTCCCTCTTACTACTCCAGATTGTCTAGCTCAAATCAGCTTACTTAATAATTGCGCACCAGAACAATTTGCCCGTGCCTAGGTCGCAGACCTAGGAATGTTCAAATGCAGATAGAAAAAAGAGAAGCTGTCGAACACTCATTTTACAGCATGTTACACAATTTATACTTCGTGACTGAAGTTTGCAGTTGTATTTCACACGCCGGGTTGTTAGCGCTTAGATATACAACGAGGAGTAACTTGAGGGTTTCAAAGTGAGAACGTGTGTGTTTAATCCTCAGTTTTCTTACGCTTTTCCTGTGCTCCGGTTGTACGGATACACACTTAAACTGTAGGCAGGTGTGTTGGCGAAGCCCCGGGCAACGGGATGGCCTTGATCTGGAAAGCTGGAGCGTCAGGAAAGGCTGGAGCCTCAGGCGAGTGGTTGTTAAATGCCTGGATAGGTGTAACATGATCCCGAAAGCAGGAAGCGTGTTCTCTTACTCTGCTGTTTCCAAGGGCGTCACACGCTGCCTTTTCCTTTTTTGCTAGGCTGGTATTATAGAGGAAATGCTGGAGGACACCTTTGAGAGCATGGAGGATCAGGAGGAAATGGAAGAGGAAGCTGAGATGGAGATTGACAAAATCCTTTTTGAAATCACAGCTGGTGAGTGATGTTTGCCGGAGCGGAGCCTTGTCCCTGCTCTGTTCAGTAAGACACAGCGATTGAAATCTTTGTTCTGACTGAACTGCGCTCACCCAGTGGCGTGAGTGCTCTGACAAACTGGTTTCTCGAGGAGTACTGGCTGAGGAGGCCGGTGTGGTTCGGTAAAGCCTAGGTAAAGTAAAGTAATGTGCACCAGCTGATGGCTGTGCAGCTCTGTGATTGAGGCTGTAGCAGATCAGCGTTTGTCTGTGCAGATCTTCTTACAAGGTGACGTTTATGTGATTGATGAGGTGCACGAGTGTTAATGAAGCCAGGAAATAAACTTGGCTGCATTGCCTTGAGTCGGGCTGCGCTGTGATTCCTGGCTGTAAGATGCTGTTAGTGTCTGGAGTTGGGGGGAAAAAAACCCCTAAAACCAAAACCCAGCCGCAGACTCCAACTTCTGCCTTACAGCTCATGAAATAATGACCTACTGGTTTACTTATTTAACTCAGATAATGCTTAGCACGCTCCTTACCCGAGTTCCTTGTGACGTGGTGTGACAGATGTGCATACTGGAGCTGTGTTCAGCTCTAACGGGCGGAAAGCCCAGTTCCCAGCTCCTGCCCTGCCCTTACCTTATGCTCTGCTGCTGGCTTCTTGCCCTCTCTCGTGTCTCTCGTCCTGCTTTGTTTTTTTCCATTCCATTTCCTGGCCGGGCAGGCGGTGGGAGCGCCAAGCAGCATAGCCCACTGCCCAGCAAGTCAACCAGAAGTGACTGGCTGAATTCTTTGAGGTGTACCTGAAAGGTGCTCGTTATCAAATCAAAACCTAACGCGCATTAACGAGCCTGTTTGTTTGTTGTTTGCAGGGGCCTTGGGTAAAGCACCCAGTAAAGTCACAGATGCTCTTCCAGAGCCTGAACCCATGGGAGCGGCCGCTGCTGTTGACGAGGAGGAAGACATCGAGGCAATGCAGTCGCGATTAGCTACCCTCCGTAGCTAAGGATGAAATGAGTGTCATGTACAGTTTGCCTTTTTTTTTTTTCCTTTTGCAATGGGATGTCCTGTCCTACCTTCAAAATGCAAAACTTAATATGTGAAAATATTTTCTGTAATATATATTTTATTTTTTTTTTCTTCCTGGGGATTGTATTCTCCAAGAAACTGCTGTCATATACTTCTTGGGGAGGGCAGTCTGTAGAGATTATCTTGTCTCTTTCTGTTCAGCCCGTCTTGCCTGTGAGAGGCTGTGGTGAAATGCCAATGGTGGTGTAATGTTATGTATTTTTAGATATAAAGTCTGAAATACATTCTTAGCTTCAAGTAGCGTATTTCCCTAAAGGGCACTTTGGCTTAATCTGCTACCAAAAGCCTTCAGTGGTGTGAGACCTTTGTTTTTCTGAATCACTAAAATTTTTATTAAAGCTGCTTTTAACAGTTGCTCCTGTGCGTCAGTTGAGTTTGCATCGCTTCAAACTCTTTTCACAAACAGTATCCACCCCTAACAGCACCCTCCTGGTTTTATAATGCCTTTTTTTTTTTTTTTTATTTATTTAGTACATTTAGGGTCTTCCTCACATGCTTACAGAAAAGCTGTCAGTCGGGCAGAGCCGTGTTTAGCAGAGGCAGGCTGCCGCTATCGGTCCTGCTGTGTGTGTGTTCCTCTAGGGCCTGGTGCTGCTTGGGACCGCTCCCCCCTCAGCTCTGAGCAGGGCAGGTGGCCAGAGAAGGTTCCAGACCTGCACAAGCCCTGCCCTCGTGACTTTGGCCACCTCCAGAAGCTTTTTTTTTTTTTTTTTTTAAGGTCTCACATGTAAGCCATACTCCTAAAAGGCAAATACCAGCCCTTGCCAGCTCTGTGCTCCACAGGAGCCAAACAAGAGCAGCCCTGGGAGGCAGGCTGGTGGCAGGCTGGAGGGATGACGCAGAGCAGACCATCATGTTTTGCTTTCCTCATCATCAGCCCGGGCTCCTCGGGGGCCAGGAGAGGGCAGCTGGGGCAGGATTAACCACTCTGCTTTGGGGGAGGCAGACAGAAGGAAGGGGAAGCCCCCCCCTTCAGGTAAGGTGCGCTTCCATCCCTTCCAGTGAAGAGACAGCAGGGAAAAGGAGCCCAGCTGGGAAGAGGGATAGCTGGAAGAGCCAAGCCCAAAGCAGACAGCTGCTGAGCAGCAGCTAGGCAGAGGCAGGAGCTGTGCCCTGACTCCCAGTGATGTTTCCTGCCCTCCCCAGACTCTGAAGGCAGTGGCCAGGCTCTTCACCCTGGGCTGTGCAGTGCTCCTGCAGCCAGCAGGAACAGATCTGGGACCAGAACTGACCCCAGAACCAATCTACATCATTAAATTTTTCAGTCTTTATAAAAATAAAACCTGGCAGCCACCAGCCACCTGAGAACAGCCGTGCCCCCTTGCAGATGCTGACCAGTGGCATTTGTTACCCACTCTGCTCTTCTGCCAATCCAGCAGTGGCATACCCCAGTTCTACAGCAAACAGGCACTAGGCTGGTATTTGGTTGGTCACTGCACTCCTCAGGAGAGCTCTGCCTTTCATGGGTTCCATCTCTGCCCAAAACCTAACAAGAACAGGTACAGGGCACCATTTGTTTCTTGTGGTCTTAAAAATCCAGAGGACAGATCAGAAAGAAAAAAAAAAGCAGCTGGAGGGGCAGTAAGATTGGGCAGGGAACAGCTGCAATAAAGACAGGTTGAAGAGCAGCATAGTGGTAAGAAAAGTTCAAAATCCAACTTCAACAAAGGGTCTTTTCACACATACACGTGTGCAGAAAGAGCAGTGTGAGTCATTTTGCTCGCTGGGAGGTCAGGGACCTGGGCTCCTGCTCCCCCCAAGCAGCTAGCTGGCCCCAAGGCAAGCGGTTAGACTGCTTTGCTTCATTCACTTCAGACTCGATACTGCAAGAGAGCATTCAGCTAAAGCCTTGCCTTTAAGGACACCGAACTAGTTCAGCATGAAATGCCAAATGAAGGGGTTATTGCTCTTCTTTAGAACTAAAGCCAGCTGAAGCAACTGGAAACAAGCCTGTCTGTGTACTGTCAAACCTCAGCAAGTAGGGATGTTTCGCTGCTTCAGTTGTTCAGGGTGCCCGGTTTTGTCTCAGTTTTGAGAGAAGGGGAGCAGAGCACGCAGACAAACCTTTTACTATCCTACTCTGGTGTAACCTGAGCAACTCCTACTCCCTCAGGTCACTGCAGGCTCAGCTCCACTTCAGATACTGAGGGGTGGGAAGAGGAAGTTTCTTTGAAAAAAAACCAAACCAAAACTGTTACCCAAGAGACTCAGAACAGTCAACACTCATTAGTAGCAGGTGAAGTACTACAGGGAGGGAATTTGCACAGGGTTTGTCAATAAAGTCCAGAAAAGTGACTTTTGGCTAGCAGGAGGTTCCCCCAGCCTGGCTCTTCCTAACAGCTACCCTGAGCTTTTTGGTGCCAGAAAGGACACTGAGGACCAGGGAGGTTCATTTTAGCTTGGCTTGTTAGATTGAGAGATGCGCTTTTCCACTCTTCACCCCTTCTGCCCGTTTCAGGTTTTATGACGTTTCCAGTCTTTCTCTAAGTAATTTTGGAGCGACGCGTGTGCCATTGAAGACTGAAGCTGTATTAAAACTCATTTGATACAGACAGTGGTATTGGCATTGGCCGAGAAGCAGCAGCCAAGCTCAGTCAGTCCTGCTTCAGTTAACTGAAAAACAAAGCTATAAACAGATCTGTTACTCAATTCAATACCCTAAGCCTTCAAATACTTTATAAAACAGTATGAACAGTATATGATACACAATTTTCTTTTGCATTTCAAAGCACTGCATCAAATTAATTACATTTTCAAGAGTCCATTGAAGAAGCCAGGCAAAGAACAGTATCTGAAATAGAAGAATTTTATGTAGACCATTCAGTGTTAAAAACCAGAGAATCAAACATCAGTTCAAATTAAAGAGCAGTTTCAAAGAGAAGACATTTGATTAAAAGTTTCTTTTAACATTTAGAAATTTAAATACATTTACCTAAAGATGGTTAACCCCCATCTCTATGTTACTATACAATAGCTTAAAGCTAATTTTAAATGCTAGTTCTATGTTAATGTGAAATTCCAGAACCGCATTCTTATTTTTCTGTAAATTGGTTATTAAATTGGGTGACTCCATACTTCCTCCCACCCCAAAATAAACTTTAAAAACTGGAGCTTTACGACATTTCGAGTAATATTTGTCAAATGAGTAATGTGGAATAATTTCCGACAGTTCTATAGGAGGTATTTTGTACAGTTTGGAGAGCAACTCCATATAAAGTTCTATTGCAACTGAGCATTCACAGTATGCCACAGTCCATACATATTACTACATATACATATCAGGTTTGTAAACATTGGAAGAATACACAGAACATAGTACCACGATCCTCTGGTACTGCTGAAAGGAAGATGAGGTAACATTCATATAAGCTCAAAGTCCACAGAGGTCCTGACTGAGTAGTTAAAACAGCTGCCAACGCTTCTGTTTCATAGTGTGTGGTTAAGGCTTTCCACTTCACGGTCTGCTAAGGCTGGATTCATTAGCTCTCAGTATCCCAACCGCATCTTTAACAGCGTGGTATATGACATTCTTCACCTAGGAGGAAAAGAAAAGGCATTTAGGGCCCAGTTGGAACTCTCCCACTTCCCCATGCAGCTCTCCTTTCAGGTTAAACACGCTCATCTGCACGGGTTTGGCTTAAACTACTAACTTGTGAAAATAAGGTTCAAATTCTAACAGGATGTGAGTTGAAACCCTGTAGCTTGAGGAGAATACTGCAAGCTCAGCTAGAGGGAAAACAAAAGAAATAGAAGAAAGAAACATTTCAAAAGAATCTCAGGAGAAGCTTCAGGAGACTTCCTCAAAACTAACAATTCAAAAACCCATGGAAATTCCTCTTCAAGGTCTAATGTGTTAAAGCTGATCTGAACATGAAAGCAACGTGGGTTGTGTGGAAACACCCCTTATGGGTTTTGTGAGGGTGGTTTGGTGGGTTTCAGTGGGGTTTTTGAAAGGGTTAAGAGGGACAGGGTTCATCCTCAGCACCGGTCAGTTACCTGCAATTTATCTTCATGGTTCGTATGCGTATGCGACAGATATCTAAATTCCTGAGTGAGCCAGAAGCAATGTTTGACATGCTCTGGGGATACAAAGTCTTCTGCAACTTTAATACAACTGTACAAATTATGAACCTAGAGAGAACAAACAAGCATTAGCCACATGCTCAAACGTCTGCCCAAGTGGTCAGGCTGTAACAGCGTCCCTGGTCCTTGCCTGGTGTGGAGCTCCTGCTGGAATGAAAACTACATCTCCTAGAAACTGTACAATAGCCCAGCCTTGAACTCCATACTCTTGATGAAGGCGTTTTCTTAGCGATCGGTCCAAGTACCAACTCTGATCATGAATGGGATCGTGATCTACAGGGTTTTCTTGACCTTGTTCTTCCGCAACCTGGAAAGTCACAAGACAACAGGTATTAAGATATACCAGTCTTACTGGACAATCACGATGTATCGGTGGTATTCCGTACGCGCGCGTGCTGTACAGAGTGAGAGTGACTCACACCATGCATTCAGGTGGAAGAGTCACACCATGAAAGGTTTGGATTCTTATTCAGCCCTTAGCTCACCACGGCTTCAGCATTTCTCAGTCCCTCTCGTTTCACAGACACATTGCCAATGTAGATATAGGAAATGCAATGAAACCAAATTTACAGTAAGAGGGAACAGAAAGGTGTTCGCTGTGGGAACCACTGTCATATATAGGATCCATACCCTTACATTACTATAGCCTGTAACAGGAAGAAACTCCTGAGTGTGGAATTCAGTGGGTGTCTGCCCAGAGGCCAGCACTAGTCAGCGTGCTCACTAACCAAACCAGAGGATGCGAACTAGATTTTCAAGAGATACGAGGCTGGGAGGCACAACAAGCACTTCAGAAGAGAAAGTGGAGGGCTGCGGGGAGAGAATTTCTGCAAAATGTTCCAGTATAAACCTGATGTGCTGTGGCAATCATTTACACCTGGGACTGTAGCCCCAAAACTCATTTGGGAGGGGAGAAACAGCTTGGTTCTACTCCAAGACAAGCTGCTGAAAGCCTCACACCTGCAGGCAAGTATGCTATGAGGGGCCACAAAGAGGTGTGAGACACTGATGTGAAAACTCAAAATATCAATGCTTGTCAAATTCAGAATCATATTTTATCAAGTATAAGATTTGTTCTCTGTTAATATTAAACAAATCTGCTGTAGCCTCTCTAAGCTTCCACCCCAGACAGTAGTGTGGCTGACAAGGCCAACAGTTGTTCAGATCATCCCATTTATCCTTTTAAACATCAACACATGAGCTCTTTCCGCTTTTAGAGCACCAAAGAAGTTCCAGAATTAAAACCACCAAGAACTCTGGACCATTTGTGGTGAATTTAAATACTAAAACAAGCCCTTTTGGATATAGTATCACATGTTTTCATGAGACTTAAAGGTTTAGTAGACATCATGCATTTCCCTCAATCCAAACCTCATAAAGGTATGGGGGGGGGGGGGGAACAAGTAGGAAAAAAGAACAAGGAAGAACTTCATGTACCACATATTTCTCTGACATTTCCCAAGAACATCTCATGTGCATGTTTAAGAAGGATCTCATTTAAGATTAAACTGTGCTTTTGCTTAAATCTAAACCAGCAATTTTTTTGTTCATTACATGACATCATTACTTGTGCTACAAGAAGTGTAGGCAAAACGTATCTACATACAGGCAAACTTCAAGCTTCAACTTGCTACCCTCCTCAGATCCTACAAGATCCACAGCACACGGGAAGTTTTGTCTTGGGTACAACTCAAGTACCTTTGTTTCATGGAATCATAGAACAGTTTGGGTTAGAAGAGACCTTAAAGATCATCTAGTTCCAACTGGGATAGAAAGGAGGAGAAAAAAATCTTCTTCTCTACACAGAGAGAAGATGATTTTTTAAGATACAACAGCTCACCTTTTTAAGGAATTCCCGGATCTTCTCTGTATCTTTAGCAGCATAAATGTGCCACAGAGCTCCTGGTTTTTCTCGACTTTCAGTAAAACGTTTAATTGTCAATTCATCAGAATCACCATCTTGTATGGTTTTAAGCACTTCTGTTGAGAGCAAACACGAGCAGTTACACCACAGGACCTTCCCTCCAACCACAGAAATAACCCCCAGAACACAAGAAAGACTTTACCTTCTTCTTGATCAGCCTGGCCTTTGGGGATACCCACATAAACCATAACATTAGCTGCATCGGACACATCTAAATGGAGGTTTGTTGTGCCATATTTTCTATCCTCTGGTGTTATTAAACCTAAAAAAAAAAAAAAAAAAAGAGTAGCAGATACCCATTAGTAAGACAGAAAGCAACCTTATGCCACTCTTAGCAGCACTATCTGAAAAGACCAGAGAGCTTTTACTTTTATCCTCAAACGATTGTGGTACAGCAATATACTTTATCTCCAGGACCTTGTCCCATCTTGTTTGTGTCTTCCCAAGTTTACAGGCTGCTACATCAATTTGTATCTATACCTAGCCTATATGATGTGTAAGAGCCATGTTTAAGTCTGGCTAGAAGATGGTTTCTATAGCAGTTTAGAATAAAGCATTCTCAGAAACAATCTCCTTTTCATTCTAAAAGGCAGCTGGTACAGTATTTACTAGCCACAATCTTTTTACTGGCCATGATCATGCTTAGTTTTAAATGCCTTTTGAGTGTCAGCAGATGAACTAGCCATAGAAAGAACTGCTCAAGAAGAGATTAAAAACTAAATGATACTGCCCAAAAAGGAGAAGTAACAAAAGTGACACAGCCAGAAGTAGCAAAACAACAGCTAGATGCAGCCAGTTACAGGCAAGAGAGGCTGTGTATACACATGTGGAGCAAGTTGATTGGAAGATTGGGAATAATTATTATTGGCTTGAAACCATTTGGACAAAAACCATTTAGTAAAATCATATAATGCTCTGGACATCACTAATACCCATAAGCAAGTCAAAATTAGGCTTTCAGATCAATAGGTTTAATCAAATTGTCTACAACAGCAAGGATTCATTTAATTTACAGTAAATTTTAATTTGAATGTGTGGTCAACATGACCTTTAGAGTGAAAAATTCCTTACCATAAGCATTGTACATCTTCGGGCCCAAGTCTGGTCGTACAAAATAGTTGGGAAGCCGAGAGGCAAGGTTGAGCTTGCCACCTCTCCTAGTGTATTCTGGCAATGGAATATTTTTCATCAAATCATCAAACCTAAAGTAATACAGCACAATTTAATGTGAGGAACTGATAAAAAAAAGCAGACTAAAATAGACTGCAACAAAAATCTTTCTCCAGTCAAGAAACTGTACTCCTCCCCCCAGGGGGTTTACTAGACACCATGAAAAGAAATAAAAGAAACAAGACACAGAATATAGCAGATAAAAAAGTTTAACTGATCTGGAGTAATGCTATTTCCTTGTATAATCATCTCAACTAATAGAGTAAGTCAGAATACTTAAAAATATTTGGCAAAAAAATAAGCTTCAACTGAACTTTAGATTTCAAAATGACTCAGGCTTCTAGGAAGCTTCCAAAGTTTAACGATCCACTAGCAATTTTAGATACTCGCTTTACTTGGCAATAAATACAGTAAGCTACATGAAAATTTAGCATAAAACTCATTTGGCATTTCCAGCTATGTCAGGCATCTCTAAGATACAAAATGGTTCACATGCGACCAACTGCTTCTCAAAGCTGAAACAGGTGTCAAAACGGAACAACATTCCTATGTTTTGTTACTTTAGGGGTGTACCACACAAATGCTGAACAGTTTCTTTGTAAATTCGTACCGAGAAGGCATCATATCTCTGAAGTCTTCTCCTGGAGGCCAGTCTTTAAGCTTCAACACCATTGGCTCTCCTTCTTCTGTTCTCAGGCGACCTATTGTCAAATATTCACAAGTCTTAATTTTTAGTAGTCGTACAACTCAAAATCCAAAGAATCATGACAAAGAAATCCTTATCTTCGTTTAAGATCATGTTTATTCCACAACTATTTATGTGGAACCACAGACATACAAGTTCACCTGATACCACAGTTGGGTATTACTGCCATGACAAACATGTTACAACAGGAGATTTCAGACTAGACAAGCGCCCTTTACCAGCTCCCCTCCCGAAGCACTTCCTACAATTTAGCTCAGGCATCTGTTTTGCATTTGAGGCTAGAATAGCTGATGATAAAGCCAAATCTTTTCAAAGATCAACTAACAGAAAAGAAAGGTGTAAGTGAGCCTTCCAGCTCCCACTCTTCTTGCCCCAAGTTCCAAATTCCCTAAGTTTACATCACACAAACATATGAAGTAGAACTCCAGATGCCATGGCAAGTATTAATTCTAGAAAAAGTTTGTACCTAGAAGTGAAAACCTCATGCTCACCTCCCCTAAACCTGTTTTTATACAAAGTAACTTTAGTTCCTCAGGAACAAAAGGCACCTGCAAGTTAAACCAGCAGAACCAAATTACCTTGTGAGCACCGACCCTACACATGCTCTTTTATGTTTCACTCAACTGGGCAAAAAATCTGACAGGTGAACCTACTTGCTAGGAAGGTCCCAAACAAACAGAGTGCTTTTCCAAAAGACTAAAGGCAGCCAAACACACTCCTGAAGGAGAGTCCTCCCTGGGGCTGACAATTTCTAGGGGTCCACCATCCCGCAAGCATGTATGGTGACACTGTCACAGACACACTGTCCAGGATGAAAAGAAAGCCTGGAACATGTTTTACGCTGCTTGAGGCTGCTTACGGATGGCAAATTTGTGCTAGGGCAAGATTATTGTTGCTGAATAGTTACCTATTGGAAGAAAATTCACATGACTTACTTGAAATATCTTCAAATCCATCCCAGAAATCCCCTACAGTAGCTCCAGTGATGATTTCATTGGTCCTGCAGTTAACCAGATCTACTTCCTGTTGGCCAAATTCCTTCCTAAAGGACTCCGGTCTCCAGAGGTCTGCATTTAATTTGTGATGCACTCCTGACACCATTACAGGCTATGAAGAATAATAACATACTCTGAAGAATTATTAAACACCAAAAATTCTATTTCCAAACAGAATAGGGTAATGTATAAAACCTACTGAATATTTGAACACTGGCATTTTGCAAACACTGTATTTTCCAAAATAAATGCTCAGCCTGCCTTACCAGAATTATGCCATGTGTTTGATCATTCTTTATTTCAAGCTATGAGGCAGCTTTTTATATAGAGCCGTAAGTTCAGCAGTGTGTTTAGAAACGGAATTAAAATAGTAAAATATACATCCGTTTAGCCAAGAATCTGACAGTGTTCATGTAGTGCATTTGATGAAGGTTTAGTGTTGCTTCTGATTGCAGTGAGTTTGTACCTGCACTTCAATTAAAGGGCAAAGCACATGATCTGAAAATGGAAAAAGCAGAAAAACTGAAATACCTGTCCCTGTTTCCAGCACTCCCTGAAGACATTCCAATTACTTTCATTGTTGGGATCTTGAAGACATAGCAAGCGGTTATCACATAACCAGTAGTGAGGCGTATCAAAGCCCATTATCGTAGGCTTTATAGTCAACCCTTGAGGTTTCTTAGGCAAGTCTGTAATGGTTCTATTTTGCACGAGGGAAGCAAATATGTCATCAAGGATTTTGGGTGTACTCTTGAGTCCATTGTCTGTCTGATTTAAAAAAAAAAAGAGAAAGAAGAACAAAACCAAGAAGTTAGTGCACTTTTCTGTTGCCTTGTCCTGCAGACTTTAAAGACGACATTTGCTACTTTCAGAATTTTTCACAATCATGCCGAGAAACAAAAATCTGCAGAACTTTGCGGTCTAGAAGCTCACCGCTGTTAAATGCCAATGCCATTTCTGACACTTTGTCTACAGCAGTCTGGTATAAGAAGTTCTGCTCCGATTTACATTTCAGCAGTGCTGCAGAAAACCATGAAATGCAGCACAGAATAGGACTTTCTTTATACCAAAGAACAGAGATGCAGTTTCATCAAGGAATTCTCTAGGCCAATATTTTACCCCACCATTTTGAAGCCATATCTGTAAGAGCAAACAAAGCCCAGGAACATCTGAAGTGAACCAGTCTGCAAATGAGATATGGGAAAGATAGTCACCCACCACAGAACGTTTTTCCCTCCATCTGTAAGTTCCTTGATGCTTCTTTTTTTTTTTTTTTTGAGTCTAATGGACATGCCAATTAATGCCCCTGCTCGATGTAAGTTTAAGTAAATTCATCTGCTTTAGCACTTAGTTCCCAATACCTCACCAAGCAAGACTTGCTGATAGTACCACTGAGCTACTACTCTAGAAAGCACTAGCTAGAACACGGCAACACAGACACTGAATTAAGTCCTTTTCCCAAATGAAGACAGAATTTTACCTCTGTGACAAACATCTGTGGTAGTTGTTCACAGGTTTAGAACAGTAGCCTAAGCCTGGTATCAAGTCAAACCTGTAAACCAAAACTTTTCATATACCTTTCCTCCTGAAGAGTTCAACAGATTCCGCAAGAAACCGGTGTTATTGTTGCTCACAGGTGTTAATATTGCACTGTTGAATGTCTGCAGGGCTGCAGCAGGCTTAGCTAAACTGGGGAGTGTCTGAAGGGGTTTGTTTTCATTCTTTGAAGTAGGTATGAGGAGTTTCTCTGCAAAGAGGAAAAGAACACATCTGAGAATGAAGCAAGGATTAATCCTCTGAAACAAGTATAGGCTTTAGATTTTTTTTTTAAGACAAGAAGATACTCCTATATGCATACAGGTATGTACGTACATACATATATATAAAAATCTCCCCTCAATACATGCAGATTAAATACTCTCCACTTAATTTTCTTCAATACTCCGAAGCTTTTAAAATCACACATTCTCAAATCGAATTTTAAAGAATACTTGCATCAATGGGATATTAATCCAGTTTTCAAAAAAGAACATGCTAATCCTGCCACATTTTACTCCAAGTCATTGCCACAGACCAGTTTTGCAGTACAGGCACTGAACACCCATCCCAGCAGGCAGATTATTTCATTCTCAACACAAGATGTTGCTGGGTCTGATCTATAGTCTTCTAACCAACAGCCACAAAGGGTTTACTCTTCACTGGTTCTGCACATACCTTTGTTTTCTTTATTCACGTTTCCACTTGTTAGGTTTGATAACCAGCTTAATGAAGGAGAAGTATTTACTGAAGCAGTTTGTTTACTTCCAATTGCTGACTTCAGAGGGGGATCGTGTGTTGCGACTTGTGGGCTCAGGACAAAACTGTTATGTTGAAGGCTGGTCCTCTCTCCAGGTACCAAGTTCTGAAAAAACAAAATGAGAACTTGATTAAACACAAACACACTCTACTCAGAAAGGGGAAGCAAGCAATAACTTGTCTAAATTTGTTCTTTCACCAAAAAAGTGGTTTGGCCCTTCAAAAAATTTCTGATCTCCACAAGAGGTCAGCACTGCATCGCAGTACCAGCCAGAGATGATGATCCAGCAGGATTCGGGATCTCCCAACTATAAAAGCAGGCAACAGAGTCAGTCCATCGCCTCTCAAGACAAGCACAGAAAGCTGAGTTTCCCAGGTGCATTTTCTGGGACTGCTTTGGGAACCAAATGCAGTTTTAATAGCAGCGCTCTCGCAATTCTAGTGATAGCTGATGATCAGACCAGGGCTAAGCTGGAGGTCTAGTTCAGTACAATAAACTAACTATGTAGTGCTCCTAAATTTTTATCATAAGAAGGCGTCAAAAGTCTGCTCACCTGCCAGGTCTAACATACACCTGCATATGAGAACAGCACCGGCCTGGTGAGCACAATGCAGGTGCAGGACCCACTGTATGTCTTCTATGCAGTTGATTTACCTACTTGTTTGGAGACTAAGTAATGGACTAACCAGAACTACTGCTTTGGCTTGGGATTCCTGTGTGACTGGCTATATTTCTTCTCTCTGCTCAAATACTTTCCAGAGAAGAAATTATTCTGCAGCTGTGCCTGCCTATTGCTACGTTCCTTATTTCATTTCTTAATAACTGCTGATGCTTGGTAAGGATTCCAAACACAACATAATAAAATGCTTCCAACTTTAACAAGCCTCTTCTATTGATTGCCAACACCAAAATCAAGTTCAGTCTGCTTCTTATGCTTAAGATGACACATTTATTCTCAAAATGAGTTTACAAATAAAGCATACAGCAAAATTAAAAGTACTTAATTCAACTATTTTCTTGCAAGATGCTGCAAAACTAAGCCATTAATTTGCACTCTATATTCAAGAGCAAGAAAAAAAATACACACTTTTACAAATAAACATACGATGAGATTTTGTTTGTTTAACATAATGAGCAGCAAACTTCCTACCAGGATTCCCAGAGAAATCGATGCTTCTCCATACTGCTCTAGCCCTCGCAATTTTATTCATGTTCAGTTCTTTTATGAATTCAGTGCTCTTCCACCCTACCACTTCTTTAAGATGCTGCATGTATCTCCAGGACCCAAGGGACAGCCTACACTTTGCAACCATTCCCACTAGTGTGTTCTTAAGACTGTTCTCTTAAGGGTTCTCTCAGTCTAATCCTATTTTGCTCTACAAAAATAATCCTCACCAAGCATTTTTCAAGGATAGGTCACTTACTGAGGCATCCGCAAGTCAAAGGGATGCAATGAGATTTTCCCCAAAACTTAAAAAAGAACTGGACCAGAAAAATGAATACCAAATACAAATTTTGAACGAAAACCTGCAATAGTGGGGTTGTCAGTAGTGGTCAGAATTGGTGTACCTACAACAGCAAGTACCACTAACTTCAAATATGGGTAGTAGGCTGAGGCAAACCTATGCTACACAGACATAGTGTGAGACAGTATCAATACCTGTTTTGAATCCTCCTTTAGAGTCGGCTTTGATAGCGCCTTAAACTGCTTATTTGCACAAGGACAATTTGCCTTTATTCCCCATTTTGTTCTTACAGAGTGAACAATATCACCAACATCATAGAGCGCTGCAGGAAGAGAGTCATTAGTGAGCTCACGTGTAATTAGAACATCCAGCAATCAGCAAGACTTTTTAAGAAATTGTGTATGCTATGCAGATAAACAACAGTACATGAACACCGTTCATCATTAAACAAGAAATTTTACTACTTCTTTGTAAAGGTCAAAGATAATAAAATAGTACTAAGTACGCAGGCTGTTCCAAGACTTTGGACAACAAATACTAAGCTTTTACTAACTTTATTACTAAACCAAATCCTTCACTCAGTACAATATCAATAACATACAAAAGACAAAAAAAAGCCTACAGCCTTTTTTCATCCCAATCAAGTATTTAAAATACCTTTTCCGGGAATTATTTGTGTAGGCATTAGATTCTCTGGTTCGTGTACCTGCCCCTTCACACATTTAAACCAGGAGAAAGTATCTGAGTCATCATCTGTAAAATGAAACCATTGAATTGTTTTATTAGTGCATCTTTCACCCTCCTCTGGAAAGCTAGATATTTTAATCTCATTGATATACCAACACGTGGGTCTACAACATTTTCTTTTGTTGGGAAGGCTTATTGTTTTGTAGTTTAAGGAAGTTATTGACTTCCAGAGTTCAAAATACAGGTTTTCTGTCCCCTTTGCTTAAAGTAGCAACATGCATTCTCACCCTCATGTAAACTTTTTTTCTTCATCCTATAACAATCCACACACACGCCGAAGCCACACTTAGAGCAGACCCAATGAAGGTTGAAGATTGTGGTGTCACAGACATCACACATTTCTCGAACTCCACGAACTGCACGCTTCCAGGCTACCTGTCCTGTAGCAATTGACAGATTAGTCAAAGTTTAGTTTAAACAAAACACGATATTTGCATGTGAAGTATAGCTACCTTAAAACACAGCAGTGATTTAGTGACTCAGACTTGGTTTTGTATTAGAACTCCAAAACAAAGCCTTCGCTGTTACAGATTTAGAAAAGTAGGTCCAGAACAGAGTCTAAGCAATCAAGACCGTTTTGCTTTCTCCTGTGCAGCACCAACTACATCTCTTATTCCTGACACGTATCTGCCCAAGTTAACTTGCACACTGCTGACATTCTCCTAAGTGGAAATTCCACAAGTACCCCAGAAAAAAAAAATTAAATTACTACTAGCAAGCTAAGCTTAATGTCTAGCTTGCCACAACCAGCTTATTCTTGTTCTCTCTTCAATAGTATAGTGGGTAAATAGTTCTCTTCCTTTTAGTAGGTTTTCTATATGTTTATAGGTGTGTATCAGACCTTCTCAGAATGGCAAGTTGCTCTTCTCTGAAGAACTGACCACTGCTGTTCAGGTTTCTAATGTACTCATTATACTCCACCTTTTCCTCGCCCCAAGACACTTCTTACATTCACTCAAAATATCCCAAATGTTGATAGCATCTTCCAAAAAATTAGAAGTCCTTCCAGGGCTCCATTATGTACAAATTATTTTCGCCTGATGTCCATTTGATTATGTCACCAGCTAGAAAACTAGACCAGACAGAAAGCACACATCTGCCACCTCCTACCTCCTTCCACACTTATAACTTCTCTGAAACTTTTCTGCCCACGATGTTTCTTAATTTTAAAAGCAAGTTATGAGAGACCATGTCCTAACATATGCTAAAAAAAAAAAAAATCACATCAGGGTCCAAGACATCTGTTGCTTTTCTTCTGTATAATGCCCGTTAACTATGTAGGGAACAAAGCTAGAAAAGCTTGGCACCATTTGTTCTTAAGTATGAGGTAAAATTGTTTGACTATTCCAGGAGACAGATGTCTAACTATCACCAGCTCCACCCTTCTCCACCTTTTAAAAATATGCACTATATTTACCATTGTCTAGGCAAATCCTCCAATTTCCCCAAAACAGGATGAAGGGCTTTGTTATCTTTTGCATGTCATTTCATAGTTCAGTTTTCTGAATTTTGTCCTTTTCCACTCCTCCTATTCTTTTACTTCCTCTCTGTAGTTTGATCCTGTCTCCTCTTTCTGTAGGTCTCCTTTTGGCAGCTGGTGGCCAAGGAGCAACATGACCTAACAAGCTGTTCTTTCTACATTGATCAATCTTTTACTACATGGGGATAACTTACACTTTTCTACTAACCCTTTAAGGAACTCTCTTTAAGGAAGCTCTCCCAAATAATTTTTTCCCTCACACTTGTTTGTGCTGTGGCTCTACATACCAGTCCAATAACTCACTGGTAAAAGAGAAAAGGGCTGATCCTGAGCCATACTGTGCAGTGCAGAAATATTCAAACATAAATGAACTCCTAAAAAGTAGTAACTGAACAAAATATTTTGAACATTCTGGACAAGGTCAGTTTGTCAGAGATGATACCTTTTCATAAAAAATTCGATTTCAGCTGAACTCTGCCAAGAAAAGTTTACCATAACCTCAAATCATGGTAGCAGAAGAATCTACCTTTTCCCGTGCCAACTGAGTGAGCACTCTTTCACTGAACTGTTCAAAGAAGAATGAATATCTAGACTGTAAATTACTACTTTCCTACCCAGGGCATTAAAAATATCATCCATTTTAATGAAATTGAGTTCCCTTACTCTCACCAGTCAGGGCAATAAACAATGAGAGAAGAATTAATGACATTTTTCTCCTTTCAAAGCAACTCCAGAACTCACATGTGTCTTTTTTATTGATGTTTCTGGTAGGTATACTAACAGATGCATCCTCTGCTATTAAGAAACACCTCATCTCCCCTTTGTTTCATGAATTCCACCCAAAATTTCATCCTTCTGAAAGTGTTTCAGTATTCGTTTGTACCTCCCTCTCTAGCTACTGATACTGTGGCTCTACAGGCCTGAATATGTTCCAGTTCAAGCAAAGTCATCCAGGGTAAGACCCCACAGCAAGCATTTCTGAAATGGCTCGAGTCTTCCCTCCCCTTGTTGAAGGGCATTCAGGCCTGTTCAGGTTTTTCTTCTTCTATTCAAAACCTTGCAGCGACTGGTAAACTGATATAATCCTTATATAATGTCAATATTATCCAAATGCAGAAGACAGTGGGTAGACAGTTTGCTAAACCATACTGCATCTCAGTCATGTAGTTATAATCCAAAAAACAAACATAGTTTTAAGAGTCATTCTACTCTGAGAAGTGATTATGCAAGATCACAACCTTCCCCAGCTGTCTGCTCATGTTTGCTACAAAAAGGTTCTCATGTGGCCAAAATCCTGTGTTGGAGGACGCAAGGTTTGCCCTGCCTGCACTGATGAAGCTCTGCAGTCAGTCACCCCATCAATAACACCTCTCTGGTCCATTCCCAGTAGGGCCGTACATATAATCACTTGAAACAGTCCTACTGGAAAAGTTCGGGTGGAGGAAAAAAAAAAAAAAAAAAGATTTCTTTACTGACTTGAGAGGCAGCATTACATCTGTTATGGAACAATAACAGAATAGGACCAAAGCAATCTAACAGAACCTGTGCAGTCAAAATACAAGCCTTATTTCATTTACATAATAAGAATAGATTTTTGTCAGCTGCCTACCGTTTTATTTAATTTTTATTTTTACACTTTGTTTTGTAACAATTACACTCTCTGCAACAGGAAGAGTAATTTGATAAATTAAGAAAAGTCTTCTGACAAAAAAGGGTAGAATTACTTTTCCCTTTCCCCCGCCTGTGAGCAAAGAGTTGTTGACACTAGTTCACACTGGGTCTTAACCATTACCTCTGAGAAGACGGAAACACTGAAATCTTATATGACATTGCCAAATGCATGCACTATATTTTCACACAGGTCAGAAGCTTAAAGTTTCGCATAAAGCTATTAAAATATAGATTATTTTAATACAAATTGATCTTACTGTGTGGTTCAATCGTAGACATTACTTCCTTTTCAGATATCACTAGCTGACAAAAGTGATCTCCAATGTTGGCTAGGATATACTTTGCCGTGTCAAGATCTAGACCCACAACATTTTTTGATAAAGGTAGCCATAAACTAATAGCCTCAGGGTCATACTTATTTGGAGTTAAGAAGCCTTCCTCACGCAATATTCCATGCTTATTGAACTGCAACCTATGGAAACAGGGAGAAAAGGAGAAAAATCCATCATCTCAAATGTTTTACTAGTTTACATCCATTCCAATAAGTCAATGCCTGAACTGTAAATATGTATGCTGTATGTCAATGAGTTTAACACTTAATGGTTGCAACAGACATGGGTAAACATACTTGTCATTAAGCATGCTTAATGTACTGCTTGTTTAAAGAAAACCTCAAAACATCAGGTTTTGTTTTTATAGTGAGGTAGATTTCGTAAAGATTTTTTTTATTCACACAAAACCAAATGAGGTTAACAATTTTTAAAATGAGTTGGCATTAAGGATCACATCTAAAGGAGGTAACAGTAAGAATTTAATCTAGAACTATGTACAACTCACAAGAGATATTAGAACACCTGAAAAATACAATATATTTCAGTAACAATTTGGAAGTAGGTGGCAAAAAATCCGGTAAAATTTGAGTAAGATATTCTTGAGTGATTCTGAGTAGGTGGAAAGAATGAGATCTGTCTTGTTAGCTGTCTATTAAATACAAAACATCCAGAGTTCTGCTCATGTTTTCAGGAACCCTTTTACTAAATGCTGTAGACATTCTGATAAGAACATGTGCTCCCTAACACGTTAAGTGTGGCAAGAAAACATGTGTTGGCAACTGATATCACCAGACAAATGCCATCTTCAGATTTTGCAGATTACACATTCAATAAAGAGACAGACAGTTCCACCAGCTTCAAGTTCTAAACTGAAGGATTCAACTGCTTTAAACTCACTGCAAGTTTGACTTTTTACCCTGAGAAAATGAATTACCATAGTCTGTTGTTACTCTGATGTCCTAGTTTCAGCTGAGATGGAGTTAATTTTCTTCCTAGTAGCCAGTACAGTGCTGTGTTTTGGATTTAGTATGAAAATAATGTTGATCACACACTGATGTTTTTAGTTGTTGCTAGGTAGTTGTAGTGTTTGCACTAAGTCCAGGACTTTTCAGCTTCTCACGCCCTGCTAGGTACACAAGAAGCTGGGAGAGCACAGTCAGGACAGCTGACCCAGACTGGTCAAAGGGATATTCCATACGACATATGACATAACTGGAGAAGCTAGCCAGGAGATGGAATCACTGCTCAGAAACAGACTGGATGTTGAGCTGTTTGTTTTTTCCCACAGGTGGTAAGCAATTCATAGAATCATAGAATGGTTTGGGTTGGAAGGGACCTCAAAGATCATCTAGTTCCAACCCCCCTGCCATGGGCAGGGACACCCTCCACTAGCCCAGGCTGCCCAAAGCCCCACCCAACCTGGTCTTGAACACTGCCAGGGATGGGGCTCCACAACCTCTCTGGGCAACCTGTGCCAGTGCCTCACCACCCTCACAGTAAAGAATTTCTTTCTAACATCTAATCTAAATCGACCCTCCTTCAGCTTGAACCCATTACCCCTTGTCCTGTCACTACACTCCCTCATAACCAGTCCCTCACCATCTTTTCTGTAGGCCCCCTTCAGGTACCGGAAGGCCGCAATTAGATCTCCCCAGAGCCTTCTCTTCTCCAGGCTGAACAACCCCAACTCTCTCAGCCTATCCTCATAGGAGAGGTGCTCCAGCCCTCTGATCATCCTCGTGACCCTCCTCTGGACTCACTCCAACAGCTCCATGTCTTTCTTGTACTGGGGCCCCCAGAGCTGGACACAGTACTCCAGGTGGGGTCTCACAAGAGCGGAGTAGAGGGGCAGGATCCCCTCCCTTGACCTGCTAGAGGTCAATTGCATTTGTGCATCACTTGGTTTATATACATTATTTTCTCCATTTGTTATGCTATTAACTTGTCTTTATCTCAACCCACAAGCTTTTTTTTCCATTCTCATCCCCATATCACTGGAAGGGAGGAATGAGCAAGCAGCTGCGTGGTGCTTGCTTACCAGCTGGGGTTAAACCATGACATCTGGTCTCACATGTTTTTGAACATTTCAATTAATGTCAGATTATCCCAAGATTTAGATCTCTAATCTGAGGTTAAATAAGAGATTAGTAACACATCTTTTTTTTAAACCTTTAGCTACAAAACGTGCAAGGGGGGCAGTGTCGCACTGGAAGAACAAACCTCAAGAAAACAAATGAAAGAGTGGAAGAGTATTTTTTTTTTCATGATCTTTGTAACCTTTCTGCTTTCAGTTTTCTCTCTTCAAAAGGTCTTCAGACCTATAGCTTCTTTTTTATTCTACCTAGACACTCAAAAGAAAGTCATTCTTCTGAAACTAAAAAGGAAAACTGAGAATAAGTAAGCTTCCCATCTCCCTTGTGGTAACTAGTATTTTTGCTTTTCCTCTCTAAAATCAAAAGCGTTACCTTCTTCCCATAAAACACAGTCCATGCATCAAAGCTTAAACGTGTGTGGGGGGAATGAAAAGAAACATGCGACAACATCTGGACATGAGAACAAGTAGCTCATGGAAAAAATGTACACAACTTGAAAACAAAGGACAGGACACGTTAAAAAACAGCCGGACACTGCAGTTTGAGAACATCCACCCTGGCCTTACAGATAGGCTTCAAGTAACAACTGAACACCCTTTTTGAAAGGGTTCCTCATGGTGTCTTAAGAGGTAAAGAGGTAAAACGTCAAAAGACCTTGACTGTTCTACTCAGGAATCGGGCTCTGGAGGGATATAGATGTGGAGTAAAGGATCTGAAAGAGATCCTTTTAAAGCTGCAGATTAGGTTTGGGAAAAGCAACCACCACTCAGTCACTGGGTTTTCCTTAAAGTTGCCTTGCTGACCCTCCACATCAGTTCTCCTGAAACCCAGTGAGTGTACTGACTGAACATTTCTACAGAAAACCTAAATAAGTGGTACAAACTCTTAACTGTAGAGCAAAAAACAGAGCAACACAATATAAATTATTTGTCCATCACTATTCCATGGCTCCAGGTGAAAGCCCCTGGGTACTGTCTGCAACTCTTCCACAGCTGTAAATATATGTCTAACATTTCACATGTTCAACCGCTAAACTTTGGGAGACATGCTCAGAATCTACCCTCTCACTAGTATCTCCAATACTACTGAGCTGCAGCACTCAAACTAAACTCACGTTATCCAACTGGCACTCAGCCCAGAATAGCAAAATGAAGAGCTCAAAGTCCTGCCAAAATATTTTCTACTCAAATGAAGCAGTTAAAAAAACTTTAAGAGCTAAAAAACCCACAGGCAACCTCTCATTTGTTAGGTATATTAGCCTTATAGCTTAACTGCTACATGTTGACATCTAGCAGTTTCAAACCAGAGACCTAAATGAGACCAATTTGAGCAAAAAACTATCTTTTCATCTGTCCTGAAAGATGAATCCACTTTACAGCTAACAGTGAACGCTCAACAGCCACCCTTTCAGAAAAGCTGAAAAGGTCAGATGTCCAACTCAGACATGTGGGGCACATTATTCACGTTCAAAGAATATCAAGGTCTAAAAATTGTTCTTACCTTCTGAAGTGAAAGAATCGACAAAAGACAGTGGAGTCTCTCTGCTCTTTGTTCTTTCTATAACTGTCCAAACGACATTCCCTGCATTTATGCAAGTGAGGTGCGATATTATTGCAGGAACCATCCTGTACAAATGCTTCTCCACTTTGCTGCAGCTTTTTCACTTTAGAAGCATCTGCTAAAATTGACTTGCGAACAATTACTGCAGGGAAGAGTAGCATAGATTAGACAAGCTTCAATTTCTTACATAAAGGTGCAAGCAAATGTATTTTAGTGAAAGATCAATGTCAACTTTTCCTATAACTTTCACACTACATTGAGACAAAGTTATGCTAAAATATTTGCAGTTGGCAGAACTCTCTTTTCAGGTCAGTAGAAGCTTTTTCAAGCTATAGTTCCACCAGAGTCATAGTCTGCGGACTCAAGTTTAACAGCTCCTTTTGCTACTCCACGGAGGAATATTGTAAAAGAGCTTCTGCTTTTATTAAAGTTCTTCAGCCATCAGGGCTGGAGTACCTGAGCACTGAGTCTAGTCGAGGGTATGACGCGATCGTGTTTCACAAGTAATAAGACAGAAGTACAACCTGGCCATTTCTCAGTCCTGTTCTCACCCTTCACGATACAACAGCTTTCAATACCTTACTATAACAGATGTCAAACATCTCTCTTCCTCCCACATTGTGGGTGAGACCTAGCAGGGCACAACAGTGACTGCTCGGCTGACTATGTACCCATGTTAATTATGGAATAGCAAATGGTAATCCAAGACCAATCAACATGAGATTGGAAAGAAAGAAGAGGTGGGTGTGTAGAGAGATTCTCAGAACACTGAATGATCAGCTATACTGCCTGATGCACAGCACAATATATAACATCAGTAGTCTAGCTCCTTGAACAACTACAGACTTTCTCATTCTGTCCCACATAGAAAACTTGAAGAGCTCCCCAAGTGGAACTGGGCCACAGAAAATACAGAAACAAGGTGGGTTGTTTTGGGGTTGGGTGGTTTTTTAATTTTGTTTTTTGGGGGTTTTTTTTGGTTGGTTGAGTTTGTTTTGTTTTCAGAACAATTATTAAATGAAAAGCTTTTCTTCAACAAAGCTTTGTTGAGAACAACTTCCATCTCTCACCATGCTTCTAAAATTTAGGACCATCACTAACAAAATCAGTCTCATTATTCCATCCAGTATCTGCATTCCAAACAGAACCTTGTTTTTGTAACCCATTTTGTTCTTGCATGCATTTTGTAATAACTTATTTCTAGAAATTAATGATTAGTTCTTTTCCTTTATCAGGAAAGTACATTTCTCTCAAGTTTATTGCATTCCCCATGTAAAAGAACCCACAAAATGACTCAAATTCCAGATTCACTCACACAATGTAAATTACTGATTTTGCATATGCTAAAGGATCTACTTGTATGTAGTTACACAGAAGCTACAAGGACTTTCAAATGACAGGAAGTTTTAAAAATACTTACTATTATCCTGGACCTTGGCACTTCCAGTCCAAAAGCTTTCATTTTCATTTCTGTCATACAAAATCTCATTTGAATTCCTTCTAATAAAAAATTCCATGTCTGTAAGTTCATCAATCTTGTTCCCTTTGTGGATGTTCTGGCTATTGCAGTTGCTTTGAGATTTAACTCCAGACTCATTAAGAGAGAGAAGATGAGCATCTGAGGTTGAGGGTCTACAATCTAAAGTCCTCTGCAGTTCAGCAGTGCTACTGACTCTGGGTATTGCTATGGAAGAGTTAAGATGTTGCAACTGTTTTACAGAAATGCATTCTTTTGTAAAGTTTGTTGTGGGCTTCATAAGAGGTTCATTTGTATTTTTCAGGTTGGTTCCTTTTTCATTAGCTGAATCAGTCAAAGATGAAGATCTTGAGGTTGTCAAAGAAGTATATTTACCACTTTGACCATTAAGATTTTGCGTTTGTTCTTTAGATATAAACGTCACTTTAGGAAAGGCCGTCAGATCTTCCTTCAATGGTTTAATTCCAGTATTAAGACAAGAAGGATGAGTTTCCGGTAAGCTCCGTCTACATGTGCTGAAACACACGACATGCAATAATCAGACAAAGAAAAAGGTGTGAAACAAATCAGGGCATCGGTTGCTCAATCTAGTCACGTTCTTCTTGAAAGAAGAAATTTAGTTATGTACTTTTAATTCTGATGTTCCAAGATTTTAAATTTGTGGGTGGTTAAATACGTTTGTGTTTGAGGGGGTTTTTGTTTAGGTTTTTGTGGGGTTTGATTTTTTTTTTTTTAAGAGTCAGGCAGGATGATAAAGCTGTATGCACATGTAAGCACAAACTTAGGTACTGCAGCTACTCCACTACCTTCTCTCACAACTAAACAGTTACTTTCTCATTTTCTCCATGCAACAGCTGTATAACCAAGTGCATTTCACTTGCATGTCTGTGTGAGAAGATTCTAATACTCAAGGAAATTCTGGTTGGCACTACAAGTCTCTATGAAGACAGTAAAACTGCTCCCACACAAAAAGCTCAAATGAAAAATAAAATTTCATCTTTTCAACATTTATCTTGTAAGATATATATACAAAACTAAGTGGAAAAAACCCTATACCACTTCTTTTTAAGCTAATACAAAATTTGAGTTTTCCTGTCACACTATTCTACCATTATGTTCATTTTTGTGACAGAATTGGAGGTAACAAAGAAGTTTAAAGCCACTGGTATTCAACAGAAATATAATGGAGAACCTGTACTTGATCTGCAAGAAGCTGGTATACAGGACACCTGCTTGAATGTGTTCTATTTGCCTTGGGGGCAGAGGAGGAATGTATTTGGAAAAAAAAAAAGTGGGCAACAGACCTCTGTATAACCCATCAGTAACTTTGGCTTGTGAAATTGCAGGACAACTACTCAAAGATAAAAAAAGAAAAATATGGCATAAGCAAGTAAGCTATGTATCCAGGGCAATTAAGTCTAACACATTTCTATGCCAATATTACAGAAGACTAGTTACTACAGTTCTTTAAAATAACCTCTGAGTTTATTTTGCTAAGAATTGGAGCTCTTTTTGGAGGAAAAAAAGTCTGCATAAGCATAAACTGATTCCTTACCCCTGAGGAGTTTCTGCACCAAGATTGGGTGGCGAGTTAGCTGGCAGGGGCAGGCCTTGATGCCTTTGGTCTTTATTAGCAGGAGTACATCCTAACAATGCTTCACCCAACACAGTTGGTACTGACTGCACATGTCCCTGACTGGGAGAAACCTGCAAGAGAGATTTTAACAGTTAGGAAAATTCAGGATAACAAATACCGGTTTGCAAGGTTCAGCTTAAAAAGAAAAATACATCAATACCCTTCCCACTGTGTTTATTAAAGCTCATTGAAGATCATTCCTCACATGTCCAGAAGATGGAAAGGCCTTAGAGCGTCCTTTTAAACGTTACAGGTTCCATGAAACACTGTTCATGTTAATTCATTTTCTCCTGATTAACAACAAACTTTTTTGGGGGGAAGGAAGGTGTATTAAGAAAGTGGAAAGGAAAATAGAAAACTCTGCTCTTCATAACTGCCAGCGCAATGATCTTTCTAAAGATAATTGCAGTAATCAGAATTAGCTTTCAGAGCTCATCTGAAAATCCTAGAGAAAGTTAAAACTGTGACGTTAGTCTGACACCATTACCAAAAAAATCAAGATGTGAACTTCCTTGTAGTGAAAAAGTCTTTGTACTGGGATTCTAGAAAGTGTTAAGTAAAGAAATCCTGTGCTGATTAAATCACCAGCCTCACAAATCTACAATTCTTTTAGGAATACAGCAGACCCATTAAATTAGCAAGTGTCTTTAAAAACGGTTGTTTTCTGTGAGGCTCCTCCCTCAGCTCTAACATCTATATTCCACTCCCATATGCTCAACTTACTGCTGGAAGTTACACAACAGACTCATTACCATCAGCTCCAAAATATTTCCTTTCTGCTTTGGTATAACACAGCTGTCAGGCATTGAGACAAGCTCTCAAAAAACCACTGGAATTAATTAACTCCATATTAGAAATCAGAGTACTATGACATACTAAGTAAAACAAAAAAAATATGGCTTCAACTTATCACTCCCATATATTCACATCTACCAAAATCAGAGAAACAAATAGAGCTTCTCTTTTCCTCACTAGAAAGTGCACTCACTTGTAACCATTGAGAAAATAGCAGCAAGACATTTCCCAAAGTGCACAAAAATGATAAAGGATCCAGTCATTTGAAGGACAGCAGACTAGAAAATTAGAATAACTTTGCTACTTTAATAAAAAAGTACAGTGAAACAAGCTATGATTTCAGATCATGATAACTCTTCTGCAGGACATTTGGAATAGGAAATAAAGACCAGCTTTGCATGTATCAAGCAGGCTGCTCAATGGCTAAATATGAAGAAAGCTAAAGAATAGCAAACTGAGCACCCAAAAGATGCTAAAAGTACTCAAGTACGAGCTGTAGAAACAACATGAGCAGAGTATGACTGCAATGCACTAGCTACTTCATCCTCATTTGCTGTATGCTCTTCCTCAGCAGTAAATACAGAATCACAGACTGGTAGAGGTTGGAAGGGACCTCTGGAGATCATCTAGCCCAACCCCTCTGCTAAAGCAGGGTCACTTAGAACAGGTTGCACAGGATTGCATCCAGGTGGTTTTGAATATCTCCAGAGAAGGAGACTCCACAACCTCTCTGGGCAGCCTGTTCCAGTGCTCTGTCACCCTCAGAGTGAGGAAGTTCTTCCTCATGTTCAGATGGAACTTCCTGTGCTCCAGTTTGTGCCCATTGCACCTTGTCCTGTCACTGGGCACCACAGAGAAAAGTCTGGCCCCTTCCTCTAGGCATCCACCCTTTAGATATTTATAATCATTGATCAGATCCCTTCTCAGTCGTCTCTTCTCCAGGCTAAACAGACCCAGCTCTCTCAGCCTTTCCTCATATGAGATGCTCAAGTCCCCTCATCATTTAACACAAGATAGATCACTCTCTTCATTGAGGAGTCTTATCCTGTACTTGCTACCTCATACAAGACCTCTTTGTGAAGCCGTTCAAGATTTCTAATAACAATATCCAGTCATTAGCCAGATCTGCATAGTTGACTCAGCACAGGACTGACTGCACAGAAGCCAAGAACAAGAAACGAAAAAAAAAAAAAAAAACAACCCAACCCTCCCACCCCACCACTGCTCTAGAGCTTCCAGAAGGCTACTCCTGCCTAAAATGTAATTTTTGGTCTGAAACACTGGGGCAAAATTATAGGATAAGTTTGAAGTACTATTCTTTAGCCAAGACATTATTTTTCATTTGCATTTCTATACTTAAAGTTACCCACATCATCTTTTGACCTTTGAGACAGTTTTCTAAGATCTCAGTGATACTTGGCAGGTCACTCACAAAAGAAATAAACGTAGACATGGAAGTACTAGAAAAGTAGTCATACTCCCTTTTTGTACTGAAACAACATTCTTCCACACTGCTGCTTGTGCAGCTTGAATCCTCAAAGCATGCAAGTGTGGCTGAAGGTTTTGGGTTTAAGTACAAAATAGTTAAAAAAATAACGTGAAAAGCAAAGATTATGAACTTGAGAACTGCTTTTTGCATTTTCTCACGCTACAGAATACATGACCACGCAGGCTAACTCCTAAGCAGGAGGAGGGTGCAAAAAGCACAGTTAAAAAAACCAAAACTTTCAGGCTCAGTAACTTTTTGTCCAATTATCACACGACAAGATGTTTTGCCCATGCCTAGACAAGTTTCAGAGAACTCAACACACCCTCCCCATGGATTATATTTATTATTCCACTTTCCTATCTAATCCTTATTTAAGACTGTTCTGAGAAATGACATAACCATTATATAACAGTCATATATAACATAGTAAGACATTACCTCAGGAGAAGATTTTGTGTGCTTAGTATCAACACCTCCACTATTCTCAGATGACTTCCTTTTCATGCTCCCAATTCTTTTAGATTTATCTGGAAGAGAAGGTGATCAAGATTAGTCTATTTCTTACAAATATGCTAAGTAGTGTTTGAAGGACAAACAATAATAGGTCTTACCACATTTTCCATTGTTATCATATATGATTTCAACATGAATTAACTCTGGATCAAGAGTTTTTAAAGCTGGAATCTTGGAAAGGAACAAAAACACAGAAGCAGACATTTAAAGAGGTGAAAGTTACTGTTTGAATGTATTTATCTTAGATGTTGTGGTACAGACTAAGGTCTTAACTTCTAGGTTCTTTGAATACCAAGCTGAATTTAACAATGTATTGTTATGATACTGTCTCTGCATGAAAACACACATATAAACCAGTGCTTCAGAGCACTGTCTATACAGTATAGAAAGCAAAGAAACCAGGATCATAGGTTTGTGTTGCTTGTCAAGTAAAAATTCCAGGTCTCCTTCATTTTTTGTAGAAGACCATTTGTTATTTGATAATTCTACCAGCAGCATTCAGTAATACAGAAACAGTTTGGGGTAACAGATTAT
Source organism: Balearica regulorum gibbericeps (assembly GCF_011004875.1). Taxonomy (NCBI): domain Eukaryota; kingdom Metazoa; phylum Chordata; class Aves; order Gruiformes; family Gruidae; genus Balearica; species Balearica regulorum. Next base: position 75,925,311 of record NC_046187.1, on the reverse strand, counting down.
TCTGCACTACATTGATCCCCATTTTTTAAAGTTTATTACAGTAAGGACAGAATTAAAATGGTGTCAGTGGAGGTATAAATACATGATCCCACCCATTCCCCATCCCGGTTTGTAAACCCACAGCAACCAGTTCTTACCTCCTGACAGTTGACTTCCAGAGTTCTTGTAGCTGGATTACCATTTACAACCACTGCTGTGAACCACTGAGTAGATGGATCCAGGCTATAAATTCTAATTTTTGAACCAATGATATTTTTTCCACCTTAAAAATTGGAAATAACAATACAAGAAAAGGGAGCTTAAGAGAAAGGGAGCATGAAGATTATCACAGTTGCCAACATGAATTTGCCAACATGAATTTGCCAACAGTACGGCATGCAAGATGCAAGTAAGCAAAACAAACAGAGAATCTTGAGACAACTTCCACATGGCTGAGGGGAGGGGGATAAAAGCATAATTAAATGATGTTCCAGCTACGTCCTTCCTGGAATAGTTCCATGAAGTTTTCTGGCGGTTAAAGCATGCAGCAGAGGTCAGATTGACCTCCAGATCTCAGACAGTGAGGCAGATCAGTGGACATAGAAATGAAGATTGAATGATTGGATGTAAATTTTTCCTCTCTTAAGAGTTATCATTTCCAATACTGTTAAGTTGCAATATTTATCTTTCCATAAAGCAAGCAGTTCTTGCATATGCAAGCATATGACTACAAATATACTTGTATGAACCCAGTAGTTAAGAATTTGAAGCTAGCAAATATAAAAATAACAATTTTAACTTGACTAGAAAAAGTAGTCTCAATATAAAACTTTGGAAGGTTTTCTAAATGAGCAGCAAACAAAAAAAAATGAAGCTACTTAAAGCAATAAGCAATTCCCAATAATTTCAGTGATAATTGTAACAAATTTGGTATCTCTTTCACAAGTGCCAGGACATCTATATGTGCCTAAATTCTGTTCTCTTACAAAGGACTTGAAACTTAAATCTCTATAATCCTTCACATTTTGCATTCACTGCTGCAAAAGAAAGTGGAACTAGAATTTTAAAAAAAGGCTTTTATCCCCAAGCCAGATTACAGTAATTTACACCATTACTGCAAAGATTTCCCTTTTGACTTGAGTATTTATTGCCAGAGTTTTCTGCAACAGAGCGTACTTATACCTTGTACCAGGCGCGTTTCATCTAGGTGTTTCTTAACCAAAGCCTGAATTTCTTCATTAACATTTTGATCATCCTTAAGAGGAAGCCTAGAACCATCCATATCCTATTTAGGAAAAGCAAAATATAGAAGTTGGTATTAAGGATAATGCTTTTGATTAACAAAACCCCATAATATTTAGAAACAAAATAGCAGCAATTCATACAAGTCCAACAAGTTTCTCATTATTCTGTGTTTCTTCAGCTCCTAGGATATTGTATTTATTGAGGCAGACATCATTTCCTTACGACTAATCTGGAACAACCATCAGCAAACCAGACTAAAGTGAGCTCTCCAGGTCCACTTTAATATAGTTCTGAAATCGTCTGGCTTAGTTCTCATTAGCAATGTAGTAAAACAAGGTTTAACTGAACCATCCATTTTTAAATTTAGGATTTTAAGTTCTCAGAAGCAGCAATTTATAACTAGTCCTGAGCAGATGTAAACACAATATTTTAAGTTTTATGTTTCTATTTATGACAATGACACCAGGATCCAGTCCATCACAAGACATCATTATAAAATGTTCATATGAATGAAAACAGAGTCAGCTACATCTAAATCATTCATAATTATTCAGCATCATGTATTTATATTTTAGGGGTTTTTCCTCTCTATTGTTCTCTAAAACAAGCTGTTTGACAACATTTAGAATTAATTCTGAAATGAAAAGTTTAGAGTAAGTTTTTAACAATGACTCAAAGTGCCATTAAAAAGGATTATTTTCTTCTTTTTTTGTCTCAAGTACTGCTCCGATATTTGTAAGAAGCAGAACACTCAAGAGCTGTTAGTCAAGAAACTGTTATTCAAGATGTCAGCAAAGCAATTTGCTCCACTGCAATACCGAGATAAGGCTTCTACATAAATAAATCTTTACTCTGTTGTTGAGCCAACACAGGCAAGACAATCTACAACTCAAATGTAGCTTTTAAGTGATTTTGTTAGTTTCTTATAGTGAGTTGTCTATTTGCTGATTGTTAACAAGTCAAAGCAGATCATTAATGATGGCACTACCAGCAGTCTCAACATGGGACACCTATTACAAGTTTCATTCAGACTGTTTAAAGGTCCTGAGAATATTTTTCTGAAAGGTTAAATCCTTTATCAGTAGCAGATACTATTCCTCAAAATGCCTGACCAGTCACATAGGGCAATTGTTTCAACCCATCTCTAAGTCATTTTCACTAGCAAACTTTCCTCTTGGTGCTCAATAAAGGGCCTATAATTCAACCATCTCATTTATGTCCTGCCCAATTCCACATTTGTTTAGAAGTGATCTGTTTATTACATAGCAAGACTTATTCCAGATATCCCTGCAACTCCTTTCATAGTAACAACAGTTGTGTTCACAAGGAGAAAAGGCAAACTATTCCAGATTATCATCACCAACAACATGATGCAACTGCTGTCACTTGAGCTGACTAACTGTCCTAATACACTCCCTCATCCAGGTCTCTTAAGTGACTAGAATATGCTAGATCAGCTTCAGAAAATTTTTAATCAACACCTACATTACATTCAGAACTGGTATTTATGAGTTATGGCAATACACAGCTACTCCAAGTTTTTACCCATCTAAAGTTTGCATTTAGAATATATTAACTTGACATATGTTAAATACCAAGATAAAATATTTCTATTCCATCTTTATAATGCCACACAAGGTTACCTGAATGGGTGTTAAAAGGTCTTTAGAAAGAAAAACACATCTCTCTTCACCGAGATAGCGTACTGAAACCATTGATCCCAAACCAGCTTTGTCCACTAAGGATTTGTAAGTCTAGAAAAGTGATAAACATTTTCTTAGAAACAGAGTAACAAAATCTCATCATTCCTCATTTACGTTCAAAAAGTTATTTTAGATTTGCATCTATTTCTCTGTTAAGATATCACATCTACATACAACTCTTGAAACAAAGCAAGTTTCTAATAAAACATCTAATACATGCCTAATAAAGGAGTTACTGGATTATACTTGAAATTAATTTCATTTATTAGAGTTGGGAATTCAGTTCAGGTGGCTGCCATTAACAATCATTAATCATTCATCTCAACATGAAGAATTTACTAATATTAAAGAGTTCTGATTCTGGATATGTTAATGAAAAACCCTCCTTAAGGTACACTGGGGGAATAACTAGCAAATCAATGAAGACCTGCTGCACAGCTTATATTAAAGTTCTCAAAGCTCATTGATAACATTCTGGAGCCTTAGTTTAGGCATGTATGATGACTTTGATAGCCTCATAGTTGTTATACCACTGCAGTACAATGATAAAATCGTGTTCAGGTATACCAAAGGTTTTAAGAACAGACAAGAACCAAAAATTTCCTTTAAAAGCTTCTGAACTCTTCCGAATATGTTCAAGGTTCAAGTCTGTCTAGTCCTGCAGTAACAGCTCTGAATGAGTAGCCATTGGGAGCCTGGAACATCAGAAGTGGCAAGAATAACTCCTCCCTACATGAAACATACCTTTGTGCCCCATTTAAAAGAAAAAAAAAAAAGAAAATAATTCTGATAGCATTTGTGTTTCCAAAGGACTGATTGAGCAACCAAAGACTTTCTTCCGCTTTGTTGTTTTCACCTCAGTTAGGGCAGCATTGGCAAAGTAGCAGTATCACCACAAGAGGAACAAGACTCTCTCCAGGAGTGACAGGGCATTACAAGAGTTCTGCAAAGCTATTCCATTTGTCAGAAACATGCTCTCCTGTATAATTGGATCAATAAGTTGTGATCCAGGTTTGAATAAATTAATCCACAGACCTGTTTTGTGACCCCTTCTTTCCTGCCCTGTATGGCAGTAAAGGGAGAAAGTCTTTTTTGCCAAGGCAAGCTCCAGTATTATGCTTTATTTTACCCTACATCCTCTGCTTAATGAGCTTTGGAACGTGTACACTGCATGAACTGACATGTCACATCATGAAGAAAACCTTATGCACAAACTGAAGACAAGTACCCAGTAAGAACTGTTCACATACTTGGAAAGGGACAACAGTTAAGTTTAAATAAGCATGTTTTAAGAACTATGTATCAGCAAGATCTACTAGTAAAACTGCTGATATTAATGCACAGGTCAGGAAATAAAATTAAGGACTCATCTTTCCACTTCTTCTCCCATCCTATTTGGCCCTACTTCCAATAAATATCTGCTTAGATTAGCTTTGCTTAAGAAAAAAGCTCAGCTAAAATGCAGCAATATGAATTACACTGCATACTTTATACCTAGCAAAGTTAAGAGTATTAAAACATGGACTACAACTTCAGCATAATTAATGTATAGCAAGTTTATTTCACAACTACTTTTATGAGCAGCAATATTCAAAGTAGTCAAGTAAAACTGTAAACCATACTGGCTGAATACATTAAGAAGTGTTCCCTGTTCACCTCTAATGCTTACTTTGCCTAGCCAGCCATGCATGGCAGTTACAGAAAGCTTAGTTCTCCAGCTTGCACAGTGTAGCTCAGGTTTTTATATGCACAGAATCTAAATCTCACAAATCACCTGTGCCAGGCAGCCATCACATCAGTGTCATTCAAATTATTTTTGTCTCAGATCAAGCATCACTGAAGAATTAACAGTACTTGAGGCAGAACAAAATAAGAATTTAAGAGAAAAGTACAGGCTATCCTTAGAAACCTATTATCTACCCTTTTCCTCTTTATTCTTAACTACAATTTCATGAAAGAAGGAAGAAACATGAGACTAGATGGAGAAGGAATTAGCTGTACAGAACAGTGGTTTGGGAGGGAAGCAAAGTCATAAAAATACATTCTTGTATCTCCATGCACAATGTACCAATTTCAAATGCTTACAAGCTCTGCCTAGCTCCAGCTGTACAAAGAGATTTAGTCTCCCTTCAGATTACAGGTAAGAGTACAAGTGAAGCTGTACTTGAGAAATTCACACTTGTAACAACACTGTCTTTAGAAGATGAACAGTAGAACCAAAGTGAGTTAGGCCAAGCATATACTTGCCATTGCAGGCCACTGGACAGAAGACACAGAATTGGCTTGAGCTTTTCTTTCAGCCAGTACTAGCTTTTGCTCCACCAGGAATGCCTTCATTTTATGGTTGTAGACTTCTATCCATCTTCTTTTTTCCCATGACTCATCATCAAATTCTACACAAATCTACAGAAAGGAAACAAAGTAAAGGAGTGACTAACCATAAAATTCAGTCACACACAACATGGAAAAGGATAAACAAACACTAATTGCCCCCCTCCCCCCCCCCCCAAAAAAAACCCTTGCAGAAAAGAGTACTTAAAATACAAACACGATTATTGTCTTTCTGTCACACAATCAAGCAATCACTAAAGCATTCCAGGCTGACCTAGTATTTTATAAGTGACAGTCAATGTTAAGTGGTTTGTCATCATTACTACTGCATAAAACATTAATATTCCTATTTAACTCTACAACCTTCCCATCTCAAAAAGTCCTCTGTTGCTCAAGGACCATTAAATGTGTTAACTCCACCACCACTGTTTACAATCAGGGAAAAACAGACACACAAAACCCCTTAAAACTCTAAAGGACTGTATACAGCAGTAGCACATGCATTTTCCACAAACTCTAGAGTACTTGAATGAACAAGCTGTTTTTCCAGAAATATTTTAAGAATAAGAGTCCCAAAGAATAAAACTTTAGTTAATTCATTGAAAACACAAATGACAGTAAGTCAACAAAGGTGATCAAATTATGTAATGTGAAAAAGGTCATTTGCTGCCTGCTTTTAACTGGCATTTATCTTCATGAATCTCTGAAGCATCTATACAAACTTTTCAAGAGTAAAGCAGTTGTCACGTCATGACAAACATGGTGGCTTGACTAATATCTTTGGGATGGCATCATTCTTCTTTCACCAACAAGGGGAGATCAGCAAAGGATTGGGAAAGACCACAACTAGAACTTTGCCTGAATACAGGAATTGGTATGTCTTGGTAGAGAACATCGTTCTCAGAAAAATCACTCCCTCTTCCCATAAAATATAATGATCCAATCTAAATACATTTAACTAATTTACACTAACAGCAGAGAAACCCCAGTTGAGTGAATCTCAGAAACATTCCCTTGTGTTTAGCTTCCCTCTAAATGGAAAGGCAAGTAAAAGCACGCACGCAAAAAAGCATTACCACAGACAGGAGTTGTAAAACTAATGGGTGCAGAAATGAATTTAGTAATTTTGAAGTTCACAGAAACAATGAAAGAGATAAGCAAATAACACAAGTACCAGAACCAGAATGGCTTGTTTTGTCTGTGGTATCAACACTGCACAAACAGGAAAATACAGTTGAGAAAATACTTTCAAAAGTAGTTGACAGTCCTTCTATTCTGTAGCTTGCTCCTCACACTATACAAGAAGATTAAATATTTCTGCTCCTTTAGAGACATTTTTTTCCACCCCAATCTATTACTATTTTAGGTCTAACTATACATTACTCTTCCACAGAGCTGCAAGAGAGGAAAGGAGATGGCACGTGTTTTGATACAGAAGCTCTCTACGCCTCGATTGTCTACGTTGCAACTTCTTTAACACTTTCACTGGAGAATACATTAAGTCAATCGCTTCTGGCAGAACCGTAACCAGTCACAAGGCTCACAGTAAAGTCCCCAACAGCACCTGCTCCTTCTCCTTTTACATCCCAGAGAAGGTCCTTAAGAAGAGTTTTTCTGCAGCACCAACATCCTCCTCCTCATTCCAAGTACGGCATGGGCACAGCCCCGCTGACCAAAGATGGAGAAAGCTCCACCCCTGCCACAGATCCACAACAAGAAGCTCGACCTCTAACAACTCGGGACTCTTCATAACAAAGCTTACGCTTTCAAAAAAGAGTTAAAAAACACGTCAAACAGGAAGAAATTGTACAAGGAGCTCATGCTTCTTCAGTTAATTAGAGGGCACAAAGTTCTGCCAGTAAAAAAGAAAAAGACAAGGGAACAGTTTCGATTGAAAGATGCTTCTGTTCTTGCTGTCACAGAACAGCCTGCCTCCAAAGTCCCTTGTCCAAACAAATAAGAGGACCATGTAACAAGATGTCATTACTATAGTGGAGTGTGTCCTTAGCGAGTACTTTGTATACTATAGTAACTGCCCAGACACAGTTGAATAGTTTTAGTGACTACAGTTACCAAATACCCCCTTGAGAGCTTCACAGTCAAACTGTGGAAGTCCCTTGACTTCCACCCAAACTATATAGTTAACAAATGACACTAAGTTTGCAAAAACGGATTGCATGTTTAAAAATCTCATTGGTAATCATTAAGAAGTGGCCACCATACAAGAAGAGTCTGAAAAACCACCAATACCATGCAAGAATTGGTATGTCTTTCAATACAGTAGAAGTACTTGTTCATTACCAGCTACTTCAAAGAGCAAGAAAAGTCCCCAATCCCATCAACATAAGAGTGTTTCGGTTTCATAAGAAACTGCAACCTCTGGGGGGAAAAAATCGCTTACAACTGACAAAGTCTTCAGTTACATTTAGGAAATACACAGAAATAAAAACACGCACAGCAGGTGCAATAAAAACCTGAAGTTTCCAAAATGCTGCTGGGAGAAAGCATATTGATAATTAGTTTGAGGTAATTTCCAGTATTAATACAAGTACACTGGGGGCTTCAGCCAGAGGTGCACATGTTTTCAAGCACGTTAAGCAGACAAGCGGACCAAGAAGACGCTCTCTCCCCCAACAACAGCATATACACACACCCACACACATGCACGCACACAAAGTTTCAGGTCACAGGGTAAGCAAGCACTCTCGTTTTAGAAGGTCTCTTTAGAAGTTCCCGGTTACCTTCAGGTCTTGTTTGGATATGTCCGTGTGTGAAACCGCTCGGATCCTGCCTGACTTCCAGGGCCATTCCGAAATGCGATTGGTGTCCCACGACCGGTCGTCTTCCTCCGACAGGCTGAGGAACCTCTTCCCCACCAGCAGCGACCAGCTCCCCTCGAGCCTCAGCACCATTTTAACTCATCGGGAGGCCTCCAGGGAGGAAACCGACGGAAGGAGGAGATTAGAAAGGGGGGGGGGAAAAAAAAAGAAGAAGAAAAAAACAACCCAAAAGAACAACAAACAAAACAAGGCGTCGGTCAGCTGCCAGGCCGCGCTCCGAGCCCTGCCGGCGGGCTCGGCCCCCGCCCGCCTTTCCTCACAGGGAGCCGCGGGGCCAAGGCGGGCGGGAGCAGCGTTGCTTCCTTCTTCCTCTCCCCGTCCTCCCCCCTTCCCTCCCCCGCTTCTTTTCAAGCGGCTCAAGCCGAGCCTTCAGACACCCACAGGATGCTTCTTTGCCCACGGTCCTGTTAATCATTGCCTCAGTGGGGGTGGGTGGAAGGAAATACCAGAAGCTGCTGCAGTGCAGCTCCCAGCAATACCCACCCCGGCCGGCCGCCACCCTGCCTCCTCAGCCTGCCCCCCACCGCCTCTTTGTTCCCTCCCTCCGAGGACCCGAAGCGGGGGGCGGCAGCTGAAGGGGAAGCAGGGAAGAAGGAGACCGGGCCAAGCTCCTTCCGGACGCTTCTCCGCCCCACGAACAACCCCCTCCTGCCCGCCCAGGCAGCCCTCCAGCCTTGCCCCTGCCCTCACCTGTATCCCTCCCCCCCGACCCCTGTCGCCGGTCCCCACCCGGCGCACCCCGCGGTTACACGGCGCCCGGGCAACAGGCTCCGCAAACGCGGCGCTTCCCCTCCGCCCCAGCAACAGCCGCTGCGGCGAGCGATACTACTCGACCCCGCGCTCGCGCACACACCCCCTCAGCCGCGCGCCCGCCCCCCACCCTGCTCCGCGGCCGGCCCCTGCCGCTCTATCGCCCTCTCTCATTGGCTTCTCCGCGCCAGTGGGGCGGAGCTCACGACAAGCCTCCTGCTGCGATTGGCCTAGAGGGGTGGTGCCCGAGATGCTGGCCACGCCTCGAAACCGTTTCTCAGCAGATGGCGGATTAAAAATGAGTATCCTTCCGCAAAGCTTCGAGTGAAGGAGTCCGCTAGCCTGCCCACGTCCACGAAGAACCCAAAGACGAGGTCAAATGGAAAAATGAACATCTTTTAGGCCGTAGTACGCCTTCACGCTTATGTTTCTACCTCAGGCGAGCTGACCCCTAAGCTATAAGGGCCGCTTTTGGAGCCGGCGGAGGGATCTGAAGGAGGCAAGAGGAGTGAAATGGCCGCTTATACGTGCGGTTCGCGGCGTACTCAGATATAGCACAGGGGGAGGGGGCACCTGTGGGGTGCTTCTGCGCACGCGCACATGGGCAAGGTGCACCTGCGGGGGCGCTGCGGACAGCCTTCTGCGCACGCGCAGACGGGGAAGGGCCTGACACCTGCCCCGGGGCCGCGTCTGCGCCTGCGCTCTAGGGCTTCGGCGGCGCCGAGGGACGGGCGGAGGCGAGGCGGAAGCGTCTCACAGGCCACCATCTTGTTTGGCTGTCTTGAAGGCTGAGGAGAACTGGGAACAGGGAGCTAGTGCTTGACAGGAGAAGTTGTAGGGGAAAAAATTACACATGCTAGAGGTTCCTTGGGAGGATGGCAAGCTTTAGAGAAGCTCAAGTTGTAGTTGAGGTGAGTTATGTAGTTATATCTATAGACAGATATCTTATGCCATCTCTGATCCCTTATTCCTTTCATGCAAGACCAGTGTGCTCTTATGATAAACTGTAGCCAAGATCATGAGAGAACCAAGTAGTTAAACAAAACATAGTAGACAGCTACCTGATCATGTTCTGCAGTGACCTAGCAAGACACATGTACTCATCTTTCACCACAAGACTTTCCTACTAGAGGATGGAGGAAGAAGACCAAAAATGAAGTACCCAAGGCCGAGAAGCTGTTGAGTCACCCAGTTTGTTGGAAACTGGTGGTGTTCAGCTTATGCTTTCTTTAGGGTTCCTCCCATCACAAGAGATGTCTGAGCTCCAGAAATCCCCATCAAACAACAGCGAGGGCCCCACTGCAGGTGGGATATTTCTGCCATGTTCTGGCCTCATCCTCTATTTTCTCAAAGAAGCCAGTCCCACACTTGTGTTAAATGAATTTTTAAAATTTTTCCCACCAATTTGCTTCAGGACTGTCCACTGACCACTTGTCTACTACTACATTCAAACACATTTGTGTATGAAATCTAAAAGACACAAAAAATTCCTCATGCACCATGATGAGGCAGTTACTGTTCTTCATGCCATGGGAATCAGGCAGCCCAAATTCCTTGGTAACTTTAAGGCCTCTTCAGTGAGTCCTAGCAATAAGATAAACCTAGTAATAGGTAGCATTTTCAGCAGGGAAGACAAAAGTGAATAATAGAGAATGACTCTAATATATCAGCAACTTCATGTAGCCTGAAGAAATACTCATTAACAGGCACTGAAAGGAAAAAAAGGTAGGTTTGCCCCTCAGATTTAAATATTTAATATATAGACATGTAGACCAGACCTAGAAAATGGAATTTGTGATAAGATATTGTATAAAGCAAGCTATATTTGAAACTACCAAATTACTTGTTCTGTTGTAGATGTTAGGCTCTTGTAACAGCAACTGTACACAATGTATACATCGTACAATATAGGTGTTGCATACCCTTCTCATTTAAAGGCCTTTGTTTTTATGCATACACAACACTTTGCCCCAAAGACTAGCTGATTAATACATGCAAGAAGAGTGATGTTAGGCAATAAGGAAGCAATATTAGTTGATACAGTAGATCAAACTGTTGGTAGCACTTCAGTTGCCTAATGGTAATTTTTTTTTTCCATTAGCACCAGAATAAAGGAAAGCTTTAAGGAGAGATTTGAAAGACAACTTCCCTAGGATTCTTCATTCCTTGAAGAAGTTAGATCAGGACCAAATATCTTTTTTAAAATTTTCTAGCTTCTTTAAAAGTTATAAATTTGGGGTAACCAGTAAAGTCCTGGGTCAAAAAGTCAAAGATATAAAATTCTAAATTCTGACTATAAACATCTCTGAATGTGTTGCATAGTTTTAAAATATATTTCCCAGGATTTTAACCATCCAATACAGGAAAATTAAATGGGTTTTGGTTTTTTTACGTGATTATTTTATCACCATTTGCAATAGTCTCCACAAAAACTAACGTCTACTAGAAAAAATTTTTGTATATATGCCCACCTTCACTCACACAGTGTGTCAATAGAAATATCAAGATGTTCAGAAATAAGTTTCAAACTAACACTATGATAATGTCATGGCTGCAACTATCTCACTCTGGATTATAGGCATCTCTCAAGAACAAAATGTCATTCAAAGTACCTGCAAAACAAACCAGTGCTGTAAATATGCAGAACTGATTAAACTACAAAGTGGCAGATTTCATTCTGTTCTTCTGCCTGCAAGAAGTCTTGAACATCATTTTTTACAGCCAGCTCTACCTACTGGGTTAAACTGCTAATAGGTAAGCCTTTAGCTCCTATTTAAGAAAGGAATAATCTCTGCAAACAGGTGCTCTTTAAACAGTAACTTCAGAACACACTTGAATAAATTCTTCCTTTCAGCAACCATTAAGTAACTACTTTTTTTTTATACACGGTATCACTAGGAAAAAAGCATAAGAGGCTTTGGGTGAAGAGAAATTGTAGTTCAGCAATGCATGTGGTGAAACTCAGTAGCCAATTTTATAATTATCCATGCCTAAAAAATTCCACATTCAGGCATGTAAGCCTACTTCTACGCATGTAAAATCTGGACATGCTATTCAAATATTTGTGCTTGAAAATTGGTCTTCTACTATCTAAAAGTACCTGATATCACCAATCACAGACACTTTGCAAGAAAGGGATGTTTTTAGTCAGAGTAGGGCCATTAGCTAACATTAACTGTCATGGCACTGTGTTCTTGGAAGATGTTTTCTGTGATAAGTGGGGGCAGATTGTTTTTTCAGGGCTCTCTTCCTGCATTTCCAAGATAATCTTACCAGTTTGTGTGCAGTTACAATGGTCAATGCAAGATTTTCTGTTTTTTAAAATCTCTACTGTAGCAACATTCAAAGTCTTCATTCTCAATCGATGCCCCATTGGAAGCTGTACAAGCACAGAGAAAGAATATAAAGTGCTTTATCTTCTAATGATTGATGATGAAGGTGTAAGGATATATAACTAAACGTGCTTATGGTCAGACTACAAAAATACCAGCCATAGTAACTAGAAACAGGCCTTTGGAAGATACTTAACAGTTTCATTTCTCCAGTATGTCTTGAGATATGGTGCTAAAGAATGAGCGATAACAGACTACCAGAAGCTTTCTTATTCACTAGTACCCAAATT